>NC_091636.1:64349125-65782125 GCF_027580195.1 Bos mutus
GAGAGTTTTGCCTACTAAAGTTACTCAGAATAACATGTCTGTTTCCACTGAATGCTTCTAACAATATCTTAGGATAAGCAACTTTGTGTGAAAGTTCTTTTAAATTGGTAGAAAGTAAAATTTTTCATCTCTATCTGTAAATTTATTTTCTGAAATAGATTTCAGAAGAGAAAACCTGAAACTTGTGTTTTGTTAATACCAGACAGCAAATTGAGAATGTTTTTGCAGAATATTTAAAAATAAATAGATATAAAATTTAAGCTAATCCATTTAAAATTATAGGATAGAGCAGCAGTATTGAGGTTAATTCTGGAAAGAACAACAGCCTCCCAACTATAAACCTGGATGCTGATGGCTTTGGAGCAAGATGCTAGCTCTTAATGGAGGCCAATTCTGCTACTGGTCCCTTGATTCCGCATCGAGCTAATCCTGAAGTGAAGTGTTAGTTCTTCAGTCATGTCACTCTTGTGACCAGCATGGACTGTAGCCCACCAGGCTCCTCTGTCCATGGAATTTTCCAGGCAAGAAATGTGGAGTGGGTTGCCATTTCCTTCTCCAGGGGATATTCCCAGCCCAGGGACTGAACCCATGTCTCCTGCATTATAAGCAGATTCTTTACCACTGAGTCACCAGGGAACCCATAAACTAAACCTATTGAGGTACTAAAGCTCTAAAATCAAGTTCAGTATTTAAACAGAATCATGATGGATCACTATTAGTGAAATAATGAATTTAGGCAAATATTTGAGTGATATCAGTCATGTCCGACTCTTTGTGACCCCATGGACAATAGCCTGCCAGTGTTCTCTTTCCATGGGATTCTCGAGGCGAGAATGCTGGACTGGATTGCATTCCCTTCTCCAGTTAATTTACTATGTTAATTTACTATAGGATTTTGGAAATTTTTTTTTTTTTTTTTTACCCTAGTCCTCCCCGGGCCAGGCCCTAGGCCACTCCATGACATGCAGGACCGCGCTGCACACGACTGCAGCACTCTAAAGATTTTAGCACAGATCTTGTTGAAATTAGGCCATTAACAAAATGGAAGTTGAACAGTGTGCTATTTTGTTACTTTTGACTCAACTCCAATAGTTTTATTTTGTTTTCAAACAAAAGGTAAAGTGTAGTCACACTTAAATAGAAAGCAGGGGATAATTTCTGGTAGGGAAATAGTTTGGTTGGATATATCCTATTTCCAGCTGGCATTCTACACTTTCTTTTTTCCTTTTAATGGAGAATTTTTTTTAAATAAATATATTTATTTATTTAAATTAGAGGCTAATTCAGTTCAGTTCAGTTCAGTCACTCAGTCGTGTCCGACTCTTTTCGACCCCATGAATCGCAGCACGCCAGGCCTCCCTGTCCATCATCAACTCCCAGAGTTCACTCAGACTCACGTCATTTGAGTCAGTGATGCCATCCAGCCATCTCATCCTCTGTCATCCCCTTCTCCTCCTGCCCCCAGTCCCTCCCAGCATCAGAGTCTTTTCCAATGAGTCAACTCTTTGCCTGAGGTGGCCAAAGTACTGGAGTTGCAGCTTTAGCATCATTCCTTCCAAAGAAATCCCAGGGCTGATCTCCTTCAGATTGGACTGGTTGGATCTCCTTGCAGTCCAAGGGACTCTCAAGAGTCTTCTCCAACACCACAGTTCAAAAGCATCAATTCTTCGGCACTCAGCCTTCTTCACAGTCCAACTCTCACATCCATACATGACCACAGGAAAAGCCATAGCCTTGACTAGATGGACCTTTGTTGGCAAAGTAATATCTCCGCCTTTAAATATGCTATCTAGGTTGGTCATAACTTTCCTTCCAAGGAGTAAGCGTCTTTTAATTTCATGGCTGCAGTCACCATCTGCAGTGATTCTGGAGCCCCAAAAAATAAAGTCTGACACTGTTACCCCATCTATTTCCCATGAACTGATGGGACCAGATGCCATGATCTTCGTTTTCTGAATGTTGAGCTTTAAGCCAACTTTTTCACTCTCCTCTTTCACTTTCATCAAGAGGCTTTTGAGTTCCTCTTCACTTACTGCCATAAGGGTGGTGTCATCTGCATATCTGAGGTTATTGATATTTCTCCCGGCAATCTTGATTCCAGCTTGTGCTTCTTCCAGCCCAGCGTTTCTCATGATGTACTCTGCATAGAAGTTAAATAAACAGGGTGACAATATACAGCCTTGACGTACTCCTTTTCCTATTTGGAACCAGTCTGTTGTTCCATGTCCTACTTTACAATATTGTATTTGTTTTGCCATACATCAACATGAATCCACCATGGGTGTACACATGTTCCCCATCCTGAACCCCCCTCCCACCTTCCTCCCCATACCATCCTTCTGGGTCATCCCAGTGCACCAGCCCCAAGCATCCTGTATCCTGCATTGAACCTGGACTGGTGATTCATTTCACATATGATATTACATATGTTTCAATGCCATTCTCCTAAATCATCCCACTCTCGCCCTCTCCCACAGAGTCCATAAGACTGTTCTATACATCTGTGTCTCTTTTGCTGTCTCGCATACAGGGTTACCATTACCATCTTTCTAATTTCCATATATATGCGTTAGTATACTGTATTGGTGTTTTTCTTTCTGACTTACTTCACTCTGTATAATAGGCTCCAGTTTCATCCACCTCATTAGAACTGATTCAAAGGTATTCTTTTTAATGGCTGAGTAATACTCCATTGTGTATATGTACCATGGCTTTCTTATCCATTCATCTGCTGATGGACATCTAGGTTGCTTCCATGTCCTGGCTATTATAAACAGTGCTGCGATGAACATTGGGGTACACGTGTATCTTTCAATTCTGGTTTCCTTGGTGTGTATGCCCAGCGGTGGGATTGCTGGGTAATATGGCAGTTCTATTTCAAGTTTTTTAAGGAATCTCCACACTGTTCTCCATAGTGGCTGTACTAGTTTGCATTCCCACCAACAGTGTAAGAGGGTTCCCTTTTCTCCACACTCTCTGCAGCATTTATTGCTTGTAGACTTTTGGATTGCAGCCATTCTGACTGGTGTGAAATGGTCCCTCATAGTGGTTTTGATTTGCATTCCTCTGGTAATGAGTGATGTTGAGCATTTTCCATGTGTTTGTTAGCCATCTGTATGTCTTCTTTGGAGAAATGTCTATTTAGTTCTTTGGCATATTTTTTGATTGAGTCGTTTATTTTTCTGGAATTGAGCTGTAGGAGTTGCTTTATATTTTTGAGATTAATTCTTTGTCAGTTGCTTCATTTGCTATTATTTTCTCCCATTCTGAAGGCTGCCTTTTCACCTTGCTTATAGTTTCCTTTGTTATGCAGAAGCTTTTAATTTTAATTAGGTCCCATTTGTTTATTTTTGCTTTTATTTCCAATATTCTGGGAGGTGGGTCATAGAGGATCCTGCTGTGATTTATGTTGGAGAGTTTTTTGCCTATGTTCTCCTTTAGGAGTTTTATAGTTTCTGGTCTTACGTTTAGATCTTTAATCCATTTTGAGTTTATTTTTGTGTGTGGTATTAGAAAGTGTTCTAGTTTCATTCTTTTACAAGTGGTTCACCAGTTTTCCCAGCACCACTTGTTAAAGAGATTGTCTTTAATCATTGTATATTCTTACCTTCTTTGTCAAAGATAAGGTGTCCATAGGTGCGTGGATTTATCTCTGGGCTTTCTATTTTGTTCCATTGATCTATATTTCTGTCTTTGTGCCAGTACCATACTGTCTTGATGACTGTGGCTTTGTAGTAGAGTCTGAAGTGAGGCAGGTTGATTCCTCCAGTTCCATTCTTCTTTCTCAAGATTGCTTTAGCTATTCGAGGTGTTTTATATTTTCATGCAAATTGTGAAATTATTTGTTCTAGCTCTGTGAAAAATACCGTTGGTAGCTTGATAGGGATTGCACTGAATCTATAGATTGCTTTGGGTAGTATATTCATTTTCACTATACTGATTCTTCCAATCCATGAACATGGTATATTTCTCCATCTATTAGTGTCCTCTTTGATTTCTTTCACCAGTGTTTTATAGTTTTCTATATATAGGTCTTTAGTTTCTTTAGGTAGATATATTCCTAAGTATTTTATTCTTTCCATTGCAATGGTGAATGGAGTTATTTCCTTAATTTCTCTTTCTATTTTCTCATTATTAGTGTATAGGAATGCAAGGGATTTTTGTGTGTTGATTTTATATCTGCAACTTTACTATAGTCATTGATTAGCTCTTGTAATTTTCTGGTGAAGTCTTTAGGGTTTTCTAAGTACAGGATCAGGTCATCTGCAAACAGTGAGAGTTTTACTTATTTTCCAATTTGGATTCCTTTTATTTCTTTTTCTGCTCTGATTGCTGTGGCCAAAACTTCCAAAACTATGTTGAATAGTAGTGGTGAAAGTGGGCACCCTTGTCTTGTTCCCGACTTTAGTGGAAATGCTTTCAGTTTTTCACCACTGAGGATAATGTTTGCTGTGGGTTTGTCATATATAACTTTTATTATGTTGAGGTATGTTCCTTCTATTCCTGCTTTCTGGAGGGATTTTATCATAAATGGATGTTGAATTTTGTCAAAGGCTTTCTCTGCATCTATTGAGATAATCATATGGCTTTTATTTTTCAATTTGTTAATGTGGTGTATTACATTGATTTGTGGAGATTGAAGAATCCTTACATCCCTGGGATAAAGCCCACTTGGTCATGATGTATGATCCTTTTAATGTGTTGTTGGATTCTGATTGCCAGAATTTTGTCAAGGATTTTTTCATTAATGTTCATCAGTGATATTGGCCTGTAGTTTTCTTTTTTTCATGGCATCTTTGTCAAGTTTTGGAATTAGGGTGATGGTGGCCTCATAGAATGAGTTTGGAAGTTTACCTTCCTCTGCAATTTTCTGGAAGAGTTTGAGCAGGATAGGTGTTAGCTCTTCTCTAAATTTTTGGTAGAATTCAGCTGTGAAGCCTTCTGGTCCTGTGCTTTTGTTTGCTGGAAGATTTCTGATTACAGTTTCAATTTCTGTGCTTGTGATGAGTCTGTTACGATATTCTATTTCTTCCTGGTTCAGTTTTTGAAAGTTATACTTTTCTAAGAATTTGTCCATTTCTTCCACGTTGTCCATTTTATTGGCATATAATTCCTGATAGTAGTCTCTTATGATCCTTTGTATTTCTGTGTTGTCTGTTGTGATCTCTCCATTTTCATTTCTAATTTTATTGATTTGATTTTTCTCCCTTTGTTTCTTGATGAATCTGGCTAAAGTTTTGTCAATTTTATTTATCCTTTCAAAGAGCAAGCTTTTGCCTTTGTTTTTTTGTTATGGTCTCTTTTGTTTCTTTTGCATTTATTTCTGCCCTAATTTTTAAGATTTCTTTCCTTCTACTAACCCTGGGGTTCTTCATTTCTTCCTTTTCTATTTACTTTAGCTGTTGAGTTAGGTTATTTATTTGAATTTTTTCTTGTTTCTTGAGGTATGCCTGTATTGCTATGAACCTTCCCCTTAGGACTGCTTTTACAGTGTCCCACTGGTTTGGGGTTGTTGTGTTTTCATTTTCATTTATTTATATGCATATTTTGATTTCTTTTTTGATTTATTCTGTGATTTGTTGGTTATTCAGCAGCGTGTTGTTCAGGCTCCATATGTTGGAATTTTTAATAGTTTTTTTTTTTTTTCCCTGTAATTGAGATCTAATCTTACTGCATTGTGGTCAGAAAAGACGCTTGGAATGATTTCAATTTTTTTGAATTTACCAAGGCTCGATTTATGGCCCAGGATGTGATCTATCCTGGAGAAGGTTCCATATGTGCTTGAGAAATAGGTGAAATTCTTTGTTTTGTGGTGAAATGTCCTACAGATATTAATTAGGTCTAACTGGTCTATTGTATCATTTAAAGTTTGTGTTTTCTTGTTAATTTTCTGTTTAGTTGATCTATGCATAGGTGTGAGTGGGGTATTAAAGTCTTCCACTATTATTGTGTTATTGTTAATTTCCTCTTTCATACTTGTTAGCATTTGTCTTACATATTGTGGTGCTCCTATGTTGGAGCATTTATATTTACAATTGTTATATCTTCTTCTTGGATTGATCGTTTGATCATTATTTAGTGTCCTTCTTTGTCTCTTTTCACAGCCTTTGTTTTAAAGTCTATTTTATGTGATATGAGTATTGCTACTCCTGCTTTCTTTTGGTCTCTATTTGCATGGAATATCTTTTTCCAGCCCTTCGCTTTCAGTCTGTATGTGTCCCTTGTAGACAGCATATATAGGAGTCTTGTTTTTGTATCCATTCAGCCAGTCTTTGTGTTTTGGTTGGGGCATTCAACCCATTTACATTTAAGGGAGTTACTGATAAATATGATCCCATTGCCATTTACTTTATTGTTTTGGGTTCAAGTTTATACAGCCTTTTTGTGTTTCCTGTCTAGAGAAGATCCTTTAGCATTTGTTGGACAGCTGGTGTGGTGGTGTTGAATTCTCTCAGCTTTTGCTTGTCTGTAAAGCTTTTGATTTCTCCTTTATATTTGAATGAGATTCTTGCTAGATACAGTAATCTGGGCTGTAGGTTATTTTCTTTCATCACTTTAAGTATGTCCTGCCATTCCCTCCCGGCCTGAAGAGTTTCTATTGAAAGATCAGCTGTTATCCTTATAGGAATCCACTTGTGTGTTATTTGTTGTTTTTTCCCTTGCTGCTTTTAATATTTGTTCTTTGCATTTGATCCTTATTAATTTGATTAATATATGTCTTGGGGCATTTAGCCTTGGGTTTATCCTGTTTGGGACTCTTTGGGTTTCTTGGACTTGTGCGATTATTTCCTTCCCCATTTTAGGGAAGTTTTCAACTATTATCTCAAGTATTTTCTCATGGTCTTTCTTTTTGTTTTCTTCTTCTAGGACTCCTATGATTTGAATGTCAGGGCATTTATGATTTGAATGTTGGGGCATTTAACATTGTCCCAGAGGTCTCTGAGATTGTCCTCATTTCTTTTAATTCATTTTTCTTTTTTCCTCTCTGATTCATTTATTTCTACCATTCTATCTTCTACCTCACTAATCCTATCTTCTGCCTCTGTTATTCTACTATTTGTTCCCTCCAGAGTATTTTTGATATCACTTATTGCATTATTCATTATATATGGGCTTTTTAATATTTCTTCTAGGTCCTTGTTAAACCTTTCTTGCATCTTCTCAATCCTTGTCTCCAGGCTATTTATCTGTGACTTCATTTTGTTTTCAAGATTTTGGATCATTTTCACTATCATTATTTGGAATTTTTTATCAGGTAGATTCCCTATCTCTTCCTCTTTTGTTTGGTTTGGTAGGCATTTATCCTGTTCCTTTATCTGCTTGGTATTCCTCTGTCTCTTCATCTTGTTTATATTGCTGTGTTTGGGGTGGCCTTTCTGTTTTCTGGCAGTTTGTGGAGTTCTCTTTATTGTGGAGTTTCCATGCTGTGGGTGGGGTGGTATGGGTGGCTTATCAAGGTTACCTGGTTAGGGAAGCTTTTGTGGGTGCTCTTCTTCTCTCTGGAGTGCAATGAAGTGTCCAGTAATGAGTTTTGAGATGTCAATGGGTTTGGGGTGACTTTGGGCAGCCTGTATATTGAAGCTCAGGGCTATGTTCCTTTGTTGCTGGAGAACTTGCATGGTTTGACTTGCTCTGGAACTTGTTGGCTTTTGGGTGGTGCTTGGTTTCAGTGTAGGTATGGAGGGGTTGGATGAGCTCCTGTCGATTAATGTTGCCTGGAGTCAGGAGTTCTCTGGTGTTCTAAGGATTTGGACTTAAGCTTCCTGCTTCTGGTTTTCAGTCTTTTTTTTTTATAGTAGCCTCAAGACTTCTCCATCTATACAGCACTACTGATAAAACAACTAGGTTAAAGATGAAAAGTTTCTCCACAGTGAGGGAAACCCAGAGATATTCACAGAGTTACATAGAGTAGAGAAGAGGGAGGAGAGAGATAGAGGTGACCAGGATGAGATTAGGTGGAATCAAAAGAGGAGAGAGCTGCCTGCTACTCTATGTGACTCTGTGAATATCTCTGGGTGTCCCTCACTGTGGAGAAACTTTTCATCTTTAACCTAGTTGTTTTATCAATTGCAATGGAAAGAATAAAATACTTAGGAATATATCTACCTAAAGAAACTAAAGACCTATATATAGAAAACTATAAAACACTGGTGAAAGAAGTCAAAGAGGACACTAATAGATGGAGAAATATACCATGTTCATGGATTGGAAGAATCAATATAGTGAAAATGAATATACTACCCAAAGCAATCTATAGATTCAATGCAATCCCTATCAAGCTACCAACAGTATTCTTCACAGAGCTAGAACAAATAATTTCACAATTTGTATGGAAATACAAAAAACCTCGAGTAGCCAAAGCTATCTTGAGAAAGAAGAATGGAACTGGAGGAATCAACCTACCTGACTTTAGGCTCTACTACAAAGCCACAGTTATCAAGACAGTATGGTACTGGCACAAAGACAGAAATATAGATCAATGGAACAAAATAGAAAGCCCAGAGATAAATCCATGAACATATGGACACCTTATCTTTGACAAAGGAGGCAAGAATATACAATGATTAAAGACAATCTCTTTAACAAGTGGTGTTGGGAAATCTGGTCAACCACTTGTAAAAGAATGAAACTGAACACTTTCTAACACCATACATAAAAATAAACTCAAAATGGATTAAAGATCTAAACGTAAGACCAGAAACTATAAAACTCCTAAAGGAGAACATAGGCAAAACACTCTCTGACATACATTACAGCAGGATCCTCTATGACCCACCTCCCAAAATATTGTAAATAAAAGCAAAAATAAACAAATGGGAACTAATTAAACTTAAAAGCTTCTGCACATCAAAGGAAACTATTAGCAAAGTGAAAAGGCAGCCTTCAGAATGGGAGAAAATAATAGCAAATGAAGCAACTGACAAACAACTAATCTCAAAAATATACACGCAACTCCTACAGCTCAACTCCAGAAAAATAAATGACCCAATCAAAAAATGGGCCAAAGAACTAAATAGACATTTCTCCAAAGAATACATACAGTTGGCTAACAAACACATGAAAAGATGCTCAACATCACTCATTATCAGAGAAATGCAAATTGAAACCACTATGAGGTACCATTTCATGCCAGTCAGAATGGCTGCGATCCAAAAGTCTACAAGCAATAAATGCTGGAGAGGGTGTGGAGAAAAGGGAACCCTCTTACATTGTTGGTGGGAATGCAAACTAGTACAGCCACTATGGAGAACAGTGTGGAGATTCCTTTAAAAACTGGGAATAGAACTGCCTTATGATCCAGCAATCCCACTGCTGGGCATACACACTGAGGAAACCAGAAGGGAAAGAGACACGTGTACCCCAATGTTCATCACAGCACTGTTTATAATAGCCAGGACATGGAAGCAACCCAGATGTCCATCAGCAGATGAATGGATAAGAAAGCCATGGTACATATACACAATGGAGTATTACTCAGCCATTAAAAAGAATACCTTTGAATCAGTTCTAATGAGGTGGATGAAACTGGAGCCTATTATACAGAGTGAAGTAAGCCAGAAAGAAAAACACCAATACAGTATACTAATGCATATATATGAAATTTAGAAAGATGGTAACAATAACCCTGTGTATGAGACAGCAAAAGAGACATTGATGTATAGAACAGTCTTATGGACTCTGTTGGATAGGGAGAGGGTGGGAAGATTTGGGAGAATGGCATTGAAACATGTATAATATCATTTATGAAATGAGTTGCCAGTCCAGGTTCAATGCACGATACTGAATGCTTGGGGCTGGTGCACTGGGACAACCCAGAAGGATGGTATGGGGAGGGAGGAGGGAGGAGGGTTCAGGATGGGGAACACAAGTATTACCTGTGGTGGATTCATTTAGATATTTGGTAAAACTAATACAATATTGTAAAGTTTAAAAATAAAATAAAAATATATAAAAAAAAAGAGGAGAGAGCAAGCTAGCCAGTAATCACTTCCTTATATGTGCTCCACAGTTTGGGCTGCTCAGAGATGTTCACAGAGTTATACAGAGAAAAGAAGAGGGAAGAAGGAGACAGAGGTGGCCAGGAGGATAAAGGGGGAAATCAAAAGGAGAGAGACAAATCCAGCCAGTTATCAGTTCCCTAAGTGATCTCTACCATCCAGAACACACAAAGAGATTCACAGAGTTGAGTAGAGAAGAGAAGGGGGAGGGAGGAGATAGAATTGATCTGGTGGATAAAAAGGAGAGTCCAAAGGGGGAAAGAGCAGTCAAGCCAGTAATCTCACTCTCAAGTTGGGTTCTTATAGGTACAAAATTGATAACAAATACCAAAAAGCAAAGATTAAAAATCTACAGTAGATGTTGGATTTTCAAAAATACAATATTAAAGAAAAAGGGAGAGAACAAAAACTAAATTCACAAAAATTATAAAATACGTATATATGAAGTTTGCTTTAAAAAATAGGATCTCTCTCTCTCTTTTTATTTGCAAAGTAATAGTAGGTTATAAAAATGAAAATTAAAGGAGTAATAGAGGACTTAAAAATAAAAAAAATAAAGAATGATAGTAAAAATATATCTAGGTCTTTCTCTGGTGTTGTTGTGGACAGTTGTGGGGTCAGTTCATTTTCAGATAGTTCCTTGATCAGGCTTATATTTCTCATGATCTATAGGCCCCTTCGTATGTAGTTGGTACTAACTGCAGGGTTTTATGGAAAGGCAATGGCACCCCACTCCAGTACTCTTGCCTGGAAAATGCCATGGATGGAGGAGCCTGGTAGGCTGCAGTCCATGGGGTCGCTAGGAGTCGGACATGACTGAGTGACTTCACTTTCACTTTTCCCTTTCATGCATTGGAGAAGGAAATGGCAAGCCACTCCAGTGTTCTTGCCTGGAGAATCCCAGGGACGGGGGAGCCTGGTGGGCTGCCGTCTCTGGGGTCGCACAGAGTTGGACACGACTGAAGCGACTTAGCAGCAGCAGCAGCAGCAGCAGGGTTTTAATCTATTGCACCTGTCAGTTCCAAGGAGGGTCCCTCTCTTTTAGCTTCTTCTGTTTGCTATCTCTTCAGTGTCTAATTTCCACCCTGGCACAAGGGGGCGGTGGTGAACACTGTTTTAGGCTCACTTCTCAGTCGTGCTGTGGGGAAGGAGGGAGGCTGCAAACAAATAACACTGGCGTGTGCTCGCAGTGTCTCGGCCACACTGGGCCTGCCCCTGCTCACGGCGCATGTGCCCTCTTTGCCCACACTGCTCAGGCTCTAGGTTGCTCTGCCGGGAACCGTCCGAGGCCGGGCCTGGGCTGCATGCACCTCCCAGGTCTAAGCCGCTCAGGTTCAGGTACTTGGGTAGTCCTCAGAGGTGCAGACTTGGTTGGGCCTGCGTTTTGCGCCCTTCCCAGATCCAAGCAGCTCAGGTGACCAGGTATTTGGCGAGCGTGGTTGCTGTGACTTAGTGCCTCCCCCGTCCTACCACTTGGTTTACTGGGTGTACAACCGGCACACCTTCTCAGGCGGATGTTGACCGTCCAGAATCCCAAGAAGTCTTGGTTAGCAACGAAGCCTGCTTGCACTTTGGTAGATGATGCCTCTCTGGGGCCGCGACTGCCCCCTTCTGGCTCTGGCTGCCCTCGCCTGCCTGTCACCAGAGGGCATGGGTGGTCTGCAGCCCGCTAGCTCTGCTCAGTCCTTTGTTCTGTGAGCAGGCCTGGCGGTGTCTTAGGTTAGGGCTTTTAGCATGGTAGTTATCCCACAGTCTGGTTTGCTAGCCCAAGTTAGTTCCTTCAGGTTTCCCTTTGGGGCATTCAGGCCCGGTCCTTACTGTAAGCAATACAGCCTGTGCCTCACTGCCTAGCCCCTGCTTGCTAGTGGTGAATGCAGGCATCTGTGCTGCTTCTCTGCTAGGGGAGTTACCATTGGGTACATAATCTATGGGTTTTAATTATTTATTTATTTTTCCTCCCAGTTATGTTGCTGTTTGTTGTTCCAAGGCTCGCCACAGACTCGGCAGTGAGAGTGTTTCCTAGTGTTTGGAAACTTCTCTCTTTTTTAAGATTCCCTTCCCAGGACGGAGCTCCGTCCCTACCTCTTTTATCTCTCTTTTTATCTTTTTTGCTATCTCCTTTGAAGACAATGGGCTGCTTTTCTGGGTGCCTGATGTCCTCTGCCAGAATTCAGAAGTTGTTTTGTGGAATTTTCTGTGTTCAAATGTTCTTTGATGAATTTTAGGGGGAGAAAGTGGTCTCCCATCCTATTCCTCCACCATCTTCGATTTTGGAAATCTTATCCTTTCTGTTATTCACCAGGCTGTCAGTTCAGTTCAGTCACTCAGTCATGTCCGATTTTTTGCGACCCCATGGACTACAGCACTCCAGGCTTCCCTGTCCATCACCAACTCCCAGAGTCCATCAAGTCAGTGATGCCATCCAACCATCTCATCCTCTGTCATCCCCTTCTTCTGCCTTCAATCTTTTCCAGCATCAGGGTCTTTTCTAAGGAGTCAGTTCCTTTCATCAGGTGGCCAAAGAATTGGAGTTTTCACTTCAGCAAAAGTCCTTCCAATGAATATTTTGGACTGGTTTCCTTTAGGATGGACTGGTTGGATTTTGCAGTCCAAGGGACTCTCAAGAGTCTTCTCCAACACCAGGATTCTCCAACCCCAGGTCACCAGGTAACCCTAATTATGGCAATAGTTGGCTGTAGGATAGAGTCATTTTGGAAACATCAGGGACTTGTGTGCTACTTCCATATCCCCCAAAACATTGGAGCCACCCTGACAAGGAATGTAAAAGAAATCACATAATGACACAGGATGCTAGGCTCACCCGCAACCCAACTAGGCAAATCGAATTCACTCTTTGCAAGCTAATGAATGTTAGCTTCCACCTCCATTTTCTGTATAGAGAGATATCATTAATATTTGCATGGGAAAGATAAAAGACTATATTTAAAGCCAATTTTTATCATAATTTAGATAATTGGGATTTCCAGTTTCTTTTTTAAAAAATTATTATTTGTTTAAATTTGCCTGCACTGGGTCTTCATTGCTGAACACAGGCTTTCTCTAGTTGCAGAGCATGGGCTCTGCATCTCATGCTCAGCAGTTGTGGTACACAGATTGAGTTGCTTTGTGGCATGTGGGATTTTCCCAAACTAGGGATTGAACTGGTGTCCCTTGCATTGCAAGCCAGATTCTTAAGCCGTGGATCACTAGGCCAGCTTCCAGTTTCTAACATATCATCATTAGCCATTCCATCCACTCAACTTTTTTCTGCTATAAGAAATTCTATATATTAGCCTATTTTTCTTAAAACAGATAAAGTTATCTACTCATCTTGAAAATAATTCTACATTTCTATTTTTAGAGATTAAAAAATGAGTATAAATATTTATCCATATTTCCCAAACCTAGAAAATATATTTTTATTATGTTAGCTTGCCTTTGTTATTTGTTTAGTGTAATCAATTATTAAAGTGATCTATGATCAATACAAAACAGTCACATTCCAGAGTTATACTTTATCCAGCATCGTGTTAATCAAATTTAGTATTTATTTCTATAGCTTTTAAAAGTTATATGAATGTATGTTAGTGCCATATCTGAATGAATCTATTACTCAACTTTTCATGGTTTCTCAAACTTTAAGATATTTATTTTGATTTATTTTTAATTGGAAGAATTTCATTCTTAGGTTAGTTTTATTTTTTCAAAGTGAAGAGGAACTAAAAAGCCTCTTGATGAAAGTGAAAGTGGAGAGTGAAAAAGTTGGATTAAAGCTCAACATTCAGAAAATGAAGATCATGGCATCCGATTCCATCACTTCATGGTAAATAGATGGGGAAACAGTGGAAACAGTGTCAGACTTTATTTTTTTGGGCTCCAAAATCACTGCAGATGGTGACTGCAGCCATGAAATTAACAGACGCTTACTCCTTGGAAGGAAAGTTATGACCAACCTAGATAGCATATTCAAAAGCAGAGATATTACTTTGGCAACAAAGGTCCATCTAGTCAAGGCTATGGTTTTTCCTGTGGTCATGTATGGATGTGAGAGTTGGACTGTGAAGAAGGCTGAGCGCCGAAGAATTGATGCTTTTGAACTGTGGTGTTGGAGAAGACTCTTGAGAGTCCCTTGGACTTCAAGGAAGTCCGACCAGTCCATTCTGAAGGAGATCAGCCCTGGGATTTCTTTGGAAGGAATGATGCTAAAGCTGCAACTCCAGTACTTAGGCCACCTCATGCAAAGAGTTGACTCATTGGAAAAGACTCTGATGCTGGGAGGGATTGGGGGCAGGAGGAGAAGGTGACGACAGAGGATGAGATGGCTGGATGGCATCAATGACTCAATGGACGTGAGTCTGAGTGAACTCCGGGAGTTGGTGATGGACAAGGAGGCCTGGCGTGCTGCAATTCATGGGGTCACAAAGAGTTGGACACGACTGAGTGACTGAACTGAACTGAGCTGAACTGAATGTTTCCTGAGCTATTTCAGGCTTGACTATGCAGAGTATCCTAAGTCACATGTACCCAGAACTTTATAGATATTTCCTAGACCAATGTTCAAATCTTTGTAATATGACCTGACTAATTTTCTCCCTAGATGCTTCAAGAATTTTCTGTTCTTGCGGTTTAATCACTTAACTCAAATATGTACTACTATTTAGCATTTTGTATCAAAATACCTGGGAATATAATGTTATCAGTTGGCATGTTGATTCAGTATTTCTTAATTTTTGGAGAAAATTTTAATGTTTCACTAAGTATATCAGTTTTTTTATGAAATCTATAATTTAGAAATAACAATTACTATGTCTTTCATCTTACTCACATTTTCCTAATTTGTTTTTATATATGTTTGTTCCATCCTTATCTCACAATTTTCCTCTATTACTGATTTCATGTTTATTAGATTATTCTGTTCCTTGATCTAACTCAGTATTTTGACCTATAATCATGGTGTTTTATTTCTAACTTTATTTCCCTCACTGGAAATCTCCTTTGGCATTTAATTTTCCTAATACCTTATATATAAGCTCCTTTAATATGAATATTTTTGTTGTTTCATATTAGGAAACATTATGAGAATTTTTCTCCATCCTGAGTTAAGGTTTCTCCTAATTGGTATATTTTTCCCTGTTCCCTATGATGTCTGTTTCTCTTTCTTCTGTGTTTGAACATTCTATCTTGTTCATGATGGTCAGACCTGCGTAGGCATCCTATTCATCTTGAGGTAATATGCTAACTATATGACTCTCTTCCCATCCTAAAGGGTAGCAGTTAATTACCTCGAACGGACTGCAGTGCCCTTGTACATAGCCTGCGGGAACGACTCAGGTGCTGGAGAGGAGAGAACCCCACTGTGGTGATCTCCTCTTTACTTAGATCACTTGGCTGTGGTCTTCTTCTTTGAGGATGTTAGATATTCTAGATCAGGGTTGTTACCATGTGTTGTGTTGTGTGTTTGTATGTGTGTGTTCCCAGTGGGTGAAAGTGTTAGTCTCTCAGTCTTGTCTGGCTTTTTGAGATCCCATGGATTGTAGCTCACCAGGCCCCTCTATCCTTGGAATTCTTCAGGCAAGACTACTGGAGTGGGTTGCCATTCCCTTCTCTGGGGGATCTTCCCTACCCTGGGATCAAACCTGGGTCTCCTGCATTTCAGGCAGATTCTTTACCATCTGAGCCACCAGAGAAGACTGATGGCTAATCCCCTAATTCAAAACTCTTCTCAATTCTCCATGGAGCTGCAGAGTCTCATCTCAGAGAGAGGAGAGCAGTCTCCTCATTTTCTTCCCTAACTTCACTCATTTTCCCCCAGTCAGAAGAGGAAGAAGTTAACATGAACCTTCATTTTGATTATTTCCAAGTTCTTAGTATTAGTGAGCACTACTGGGATTTTATCACCTTGAAGTCCAGCTGTGTGACACAGATAGGGCTGAGGTTTGTTGTATTATCTGTTCCACCACAGAATATCTATTTTCCTTGGCCATACTTAAAAAAAGAATGACATGAGGCTATGTCCCTTCCCTGGTTCAGCTGTTGTAGGTGATATTTTTTTCTCATTAACCTTATCTCAATTTAGAGACATCCTTCTTAAATAGCTCAACATAGAGAGGGAAGTATAAAGCTTGTCTTTAGGATTAATAATATATCCTGAAATAAGGTCAGGCTCAGTAAAAGCAAACGAGTCTGTAGAGATAGATTTATACCTATTAGAATCCCTTTTTTACACAATCATATGAAAGTTCTATTCAATAGCTTTCATACTGCAATATTCTTTAAGATGAAAATTGCCTTTTCAGTAGCTAAAGGTGAAGTCTTATGCCTCAGTCTCATCTAGGCTCTATAAACCTTGAGTGTATTGCCATGATGATATATGTTATTAACTGGAAGCTGAAAAGAACAGAAAACTTGGGCCAAAATGAGCAGCTCTACAGGAACTTTGCTGAAATTCAGTTGTTAGTGGGAATCATTTTGCGCCTTCCTTGTGATCATGCACAGATGAAAACAGAGTTGCAAAGTGAAGTAGAAACTGCACAGAGGACCCACATCATATATGTTGTAATATGCAAGGCATAAATTATGAACCAAAAGGCACAGACTTGTACTTGTGGATCTACCTGTTGGTGTTATTTATGAATTATTATTAGCAGCAATGGCAGGTGGTACATTTGGAGCAATGTAAGAATAAACACATCTCACACTTTGGGTGTTAGGTTGATTTCCTGAAGAGGATGGGACTAAGCTGCACCTTGGCCATACCCCAGGCACAGTCACCCACTGAAACGGAAGGAAGACACTGAAGTCTATGCCACAAGGGACAGAATCATTACATATAAGGAAAATCTATGCTCAGGACAATGTTACTAAAATGTTAGACATTTTAGGGTTCACTGAGGGATCTCTGGCTTCTTGGCTGTTAAGTTCAGGGGTGGTAGGCATAAACCATTGCTCTCAACATTTCCAGTTACTTGTGAGAACATGAATGTACCTAGTACTTTATCAATGGATTTTATGGTTTTGGCTGTTTTGTTATATCATATTCATTATTTCCAAATCCAGTGGCTGGGGCATTTCCATTTAATGTTGAGGGTACTAAATCATCAGAATGGTCCTCCCCAACCCCAATCCCACTAATCTAGGCCATTATAGAGCTCCCTGTGCTATATAGCAACTTCCCACTAGTTATCTATTTTACACATGGTATACACATAAATGTCAAACCTAATCTCCCAATTCATTTCACTCTCCCTTCCCCACCTGTGTATACATGTCCATTCTCTGCACCTATGTCTCTATTCCTGCCCTAGAAATACTTCCATTAGTACTATACTATTTTTCTAGATTCCAGATGTATGCATTAATGTATGATATTTGTTTTTCCCTTCTGACTTACTTCACTCTGTATGACCATTCTAGGAGATGCAAGAGGGAGGGGATACATGTATACATATAGCTGATTCATTTCATTGTATAGCAGAAACTAACACAATATTGTAAAGTGATTATACTCCAATAAAAAAAAAAGAACATAGTGCATCACAAAATGAATGCACGTTTTTTAGTTGTTCATTCATTCAACTTAGTTCATTACACTTAATACAGTGACAATGTTCCATGTAGAATATGGGCTCTGGACACAGACAGACTAGGTTAAAAGCTCAACTCTGCTCAATAGCAGCGTATCTCCCATCATCTTTGTCTGCTACAGCTCCTCTGGAATACAGACTACTAATCACATCTACTGTTGGAGCAGTAAGTGGTTTGGGGTAACACTCTTTGAACCATATTTGGTTCATAACAAGCCTTCAAATATATCAGTTCTGTTTTCCCCTGTGTCATGGTCCATTATAGAAAATAGTAACATGTTAATATATATTAACCAACAGAAGAGTCAGTCTTTGTCTTCATGAAATTTAGTTCTAGTGGATAAAGGAGATGCCAAATAACCTCAAAAAGTAAACAAGATAGATATGTGGCTCTGTTGCTAAGTAGTGTTTGCCTCTTTGCAACCCCATGGACTGTAGCCATGGCTGCAGACTCCTCTGTCCATGGAATTTCCAGAACAAGAATACTGGAGTGAGTAGCCATTCCCTTCTCCAGGGGATCTTTCTGACCTAGGGACTGAACCCAGGTCTCCTGCATAGCAGGAAGATTTTTACCTACTGAGCCACTAGGGAAGCCCAATTACAATTAAAAAAAAAAAAGGAGAACATGATACAAAAAAAGTACATCCAGGCATGTGATAGCAGCCTAGACTTGGGGAAGAGGCGGTAAGGGTTCTGCTAAGATTGGGTTATTTGGGAAGACGTCTCTTTTTTTAAAAACATTTTTTCTTATTATATTTTATTTATTATTACATTTTATTAAAATATTTGTTTATTTATCTTCGGCTGTTGCTCCACAGGCTTTTCTCTAGTTGTGGGGAGTAGGGGCTACTCTTCTTTGAAGTGCGTGGGGTTCTCCTGGCTGTGGATTCTCTTGTTGCAAAGCACGGGCTTTAGGGGATCCAGGCTTCAGTAGCTGCAGTTCCTGGGCTCCAGAGCACAGGCTCAGGAGTTGCAGAGCTTGGGCTTTGTTGCTCCATGGCATGTGGGATCTTTCCACACCAGGGATCAAACCCGCAGCTCCTGCATTGGCAGGCGGAGTTTTACCACTGAGCCACCAGAGAAGCCCTGGGAAAACTTCTCTTAAAGGAAGCATTTGGCCTGAGAACCAAATGGCATGTCAGTATCAGCCCATAGCTCTCAGGGAAGAGAATTCCAGGCAGAAGGAGCCAGAGCTGGAAATGCCACACATGGTGCGTGACAGTGTGAGCCTGGGACATGACATCAGAACTCAGTGAATGAAAATCAGAATGTCAGAGGGTAGTCAGTTGGTATGGGCCCATCATTGCCTGGAGAAGGGGTTTATAGTTCATCCTAAGTATGATCAGGAACCCTGGAAGGCTTTTAAACTGGAGAATTATATGATTTGATTAACAATTTTGCAATGCCATTTTGGCTACAACAAGACTGCGGCGGAGGCAAGATGGGAACTAAGGACCATTCTTTGTCAGGGGTCTGAGTTCAAGATAACGGACTAGAGGGAGAGGAGTGAGAAAGCAGAAAGCTGGATAATTCAGGACCTACTCAACAGTACATGTTGGGGGATTAGATGTGGGTGGGTTAGGAAAGATGAATAAAGCTTGGGATTGCAGCAACTCTGAATTCTATTGCTTCTTAAGATGGGGAAGGCATAGAACTAAGTTGGGAGACTGTGTCAAGAGTTACATATGGGGTGTTTTAGATGTGATACATGAATCTGACATCCTAGAAGAGATATCAGGTGTGCAGTGGTTTGTAAATGACATGTCTCCAGAGAGAGGCAGGACCATAGATACAGATTTGTGACTCAGCAACTCATGATGGATTTAAACCACTCACTGAGAAAGCATAGAGACAAAGGGAAGAGAGAGGTGTAGCCTCAGGCAGGCTTGAAGATGGAAAAAAAAAAACAGCAAGTGAGATTGGAGAGAATAGATAAGGAAGTAGGGAAAAAGTTATTTCGAGAAACATCTTCTATGACAAAAGTGAATAAGATGGGAACAGGAAAGTAATGATGAGGTGTGACGACATGGATGTTATATGAGATGCTGGCAAGAATTGTCCTGGATAGAAGAAAGCAAGTGCATCTGGTAATCCTTTAAGTCAAAATGTAATTTTATCATAAATGAATCACACTAAATACACCATGTGTAGAGTTCTTCATTTTATTTAAATTTTATCTTCAAGCTATTAGTTGCAACAAATGTCACAAATATTAATGGGTTTGCCCTCATCTAAATGGGACAAAATCTTGAATGTGTGCTAGCCTTCAAGTAGGATTATTTCTACAATTTCACATCCAAAAACATGACCTTATTTTTTATTTAGAGTACAACTGTAAATTCTCATAACTTCAACTTTCCTGGTTTAGAAGAGCTTCATTTTTTCTTCACCTTCATTATGACTCCTTTCCACACATTCATGCACTTGATTAATTTCACACTGTTAGATTTTAGCAAGATTACTGGAGTGGGTAGCCATTCTCTTCTCCAGGGGATCTTTCCAACCCAGGGATTGAACCCAGGTCTCCTGCTTTGCAGGCAAATTCTTTACCATCTGAGCTACCAGGGAAGCCCTAAATTAGGTCATAATGGTAGAGTCCTAATCCATTAGGATTTGTGGTCTTATAAGAAAAGGAAAGAGAGAGAGAGAGAGAGATGTCACACACATGGAGGCAAAGCCATGAGAGTAGATAGCATGGCAGCACAATCTACAAGCCCGGAAGAGAGTGCTCAGCATTCATTATCTGACCATGTTAGCAACCCAGACTTCCCGCCTCCAGAACTGTGAGAAAACTTCTGTTGTTTAAGGCACTCAGTCTATGGTGTTTTGTTATGGAAACCAAACAGACTAAGATACTATGTATGCCCTGGTGGCTGATATGGTAAAGAGCCTGCCTGCAATGCAGAAGACCCCAGTTCAGTCCGTGCGTTGGGAAGATCCCCTGGAGAAGGGAATGGTAAACCACTCCAGTATTCTTGCCTGGAAAATTCCATGGACAGAGGAGTCTGGAGAACTACAGTCCATGGGGTCACAGAGTCGGACACAACTGAACGACTAACACACACACACACACACACACACACACACAAACAGTGTTTTTGATGTACATGTTTTATACAAATACATAATTCCATATGGGCTTCCCAAGTGGCTCAAGGGGAAAGAAACTGCTTGCCATTGCAAGAGACACAGGAGATGCAGGCTTGATTCCCTGGGTCAAGGAGATCCCTCAGAGGAGGCAATGGCAACCCACATCAGTATTCTTGCTGGGAAATCCCATGGACAGAGGAGCCTGGCGGATTACAGTCCATGGCATAATGAAGAGTCAGTCATGACTGAGTGATTGTGTAGGCATGAGTAATTATGTAATTCAAAATATAAAAATTACATTTCTTCATTCCCAATGTACTTTTCAGGTAAATCTATGATGATATGTAGACATGTACTATAGTATATCAAGGTATTTATATATAGACTGTGTGGTTTTTTTTGTCCATTTTATTGATCTACACTTTTCCATTTTTTAATATTACAATGATGAAATTAACATTCTTTAGATGTATTTGAAATTGCATGTGTGTTCCATGGGAAGCATGACCAGATATCTAGGTTTGACTGGGACAATCATGGTTTATGACTGCTTTAGATCAGATATCTTTATCATCTCCTTTAATTCCACTTTTCATGATAAATTATTCACTCAGAGCTTCCTTTGATTATATACCTTGGTAGTGGAACCACTGTATTTTAAGTTAAATATATGCCCTGGTTTATTAAATGCTTGAAGCCTTCTTCAAAGTTGCTTCATTAGTTCAGGCTTTCACTAAAATTTTGTTTACATATTGCAAAGTAACCAATGAGTTTGTTGACAATGAATTTTGTATCTAACTTTCTAAACTTTAACAATAGGGAGACATAACATGGTCTTTCAATTTTAAATACACTCTCCTCTTATTTACTAGTGAACATATGGAGAAATGCTCAAACATATTGGATATCCAAATTTTTTAAACTATGAATTGCCTTTTCAGATTCATTGATTACAGGATTATGTTCCTTTACTAATGCTGATTTTAGGGCTTTCTACAATATTTTAGATAATAGTCATTGGTCAATTTATAAAGGAAACAAATATAAGTTTCTGGTTAATCACTTTCCTGTTTTTAAATTTTTTTCAATTAAATGCAGATGAATCTATAAAGATTTCCACTTGAGATAGTTTTACTCAATATCATTAAAAAAGAAAAATAAGCAGAATAAGACTTAGGAAAAAAGTTAAAATATTGTTATCTGCAGGGTATATTTACATGTGGTATATACAAAAATCAGAAGAATCAACAGAAATACTGATAAAATGTGACTACAAAGTAGCTATATAGATCCAAACATAAACCTAAGGCAATTCAGTAAATGTAATTAGAAAATTCAATAAGATACTGCTTGCATAAACATTAGACTATCACATAGGTGGGATTACCCTACCTATATTGGGTCTCTAGAGAGTGATTTATTTAGTGAAATAAAATATTAGATAAAAGGTTTATGGACAGACATTATTAAGATATCCATCCTTCCCAAGTAAAACAAAACAAAAAAATTAATATGACTGATAGACACCTAAACAATTTTAGGGAAATTGGACAGTTTTCAAATGTATGACAGTATAAGTCTTTCCAGATTTCTGAGCTAATTCTTAAAGAGGAAAAAGACAGGGCTTATTCTACTAGATAGAAGATAACATTGCAAAACCAAAGACTGGCATTTAGAAAGATACAGATAAATGGGCTAATAAGGAAGAACAGAGGAAGTGTAGACTGCAAACCACAGCAGTTTAGAGCATTAGACACCAAAGATCATGATAACTGGGCTGAAAAACTTGCTCACCATATGAAGAAAATAAAATTGGATCAAAGCCTCAGTCTAAAATTGTTGAAATATATTGTAAGAACATAAGAGGCAAAACTCTTTGTGAAGAAATTTAGGACAATATTTAGGAAAATCTTCTCCATCTTAAAGTCATAAACAAGTTTTAAGTTACAGAACAGAAATTGGCTGATAATGATATACATCTTATCACTCCACAGAGAATAAGACTTCAGAGATATCTCCATTTCCACCAAATTAAGTTAAAAATTTTAGCCTGGTTCTCCTAAATGAACTGTCATCAAAACGAGTCATTAAAGGGGTCTGTCTTGTGGTCCAGTGGTTAAGAATCTGCCTTCCAATGAAGGAGACTTGGGTTTGATCCCTGATCTGTGGTTGGGGGACTAAGATCCCACATGCTGTAGAGCAAATAAACCCAAGGAAAGACGCCCATGGACCACAACTAGAGAAAGCTGCTACGCCACAATGAAGACCCAGAACAGCCAAAAATAAAAGTGAATTACAAACAAAGCCATCAAGGACACTCTGCCTCTCTTAGCCATGTCTTGGGTCAGTTCACAGCTTTTTTAGGAACGCTGTGTTCTTCCAACACTTATCACGTATCCTTGACTTTATCAAACCCTGTGTCCAACTAGGACAGTGCTTCTCACCCACAATTGTGTCTCTGAGGTGATATTTGACAATCTGAAGACCTGTTTATGGCAGAAAGTGAAGAGGACCTAAAGAGCCTCTTGATGAAAGTGAAAGAGGAGAATGAAAAAGCTGGCTTAAAGCTCAACATTCAAAAAAAGAAGATCATGGCATCTGGTCCCATCACTTCATGGCAAATAGATGGGGAAACACTGGAAACAGTGACATATTTTATTTTCTTGGGTTCTGAAATCACTGCAGATGGTGACTGTAGCCATGAAATTAAAAGACACTTGTTCCTTGGAAAAAAAGCTATGACCAACCTTTACAGCATATTAAAAAGCAGAGACATTACTTTACTGACAAAATCTGTCTAGTCAAAAATATGGTTTTTCCAGTAGTCATGTATGTATGTTAAAGTTAGACCATAAAGAAAGCTGAGCACTGAAGAATTGATGCTTTTGAACTGTGGTATTGAAGACTCTAGAAAGTCCCTTGGACTGCAAGGAGATCCAACTAGTCCATCCTGAAGGAGATCAGTCCTGAATATTCATTGGAAGAACTGATGCTGAAGCTGAAGCTGAAGCTCCAATACTTTGGCCAGCTGATGTGAAGAACTGATTCATTGGAAAAGACCCTGATGCTGGGAAAGACTGAAAGTGGGAAAAGAAGGGGACAGCAAAGGATGAGATGATTGGATGGCATCACTGACTCAATGGACATGAGTTTGAGCAAGCTCTGGGAGTTGGTGATGGACAGGGAAGCCTGGCATGCTGCAGTTCATGGGGTTGCAAAGAGTTGGACAGGACTTGAATGAACTGAATTGAACTGAAGACCTGTTTGGTTGTCACAACTGGGGGAGGGAATTCTACTGCCATCTAATGGGTGGAGGTCAGTAATGCTGCTAAATATTCTGCAGTGCACACGGCACTCTTCACTGCAACAGAGAGTCATCCAGATCAAAGTCTCAATAGTGTTTAGTTTGGGAAGCTCTCTACTGGACTAAAGGGGCTTCCCAAGTAGCTTAGTGGTAAAGAATCCGTCTGCCAATGAAGCAGATGCAGGTTTGATCCCTGGGTCCGGAAGATCCCCTGGAGAAGGAAATGGCAACCCACTCCACTGTTCTTGCCTGGGATATCTCATGGACAGAGGAGCCTGGTGAGCTACAGTCCATCAGGTTGCAAAGAGTTGGACACGGCAAAGCAAATGAGCACCCAGGCATGTACTGAACTAAGAGCTTTAGAGGGGCACAGATTGTGACCTGTACATTTTTATATCCAGCAGTGAGCACCAGAGCAAAAAACATAATTGAAATCCAAACTATTTATTGAATATATTGCTAACTTATCTGATTTACTACTGCCAATGAATGTACTAATTTCTCCTTGATCTTTTAACTTCCCTCACAAAGCCTATTATTATCATCATTTATACAAATTTTCACCTCAGATACACTGCACTGAAGTATGTTTTCCCTTCTCAACTACCAAGTTCTATTAAGACTATCATACTATTAAGACTATCTATTAATATTATTATTCTAAAATATGACAAAGGAAACTCTGGATTAAAGGTAGTTTAAGGATGAAACTTTGAGGCAATAATCCTACAACCAAATAAAAATAATATATCATGCATCCTTAAAAGAACACCCTACAAAATGACTGGAATCAAGACACATCGCTAAAGGAAGTTAGTCCATGAATTTGCATACCCTAAATGTGTCAGTCACTCAGTCATGTCTGACTCTTTGTGACCCCATGGACTGTAGCCCACCAGGCTCTTCTGTCCATGGAATTCTCCGGGCAAGAATACTGGACTGGGTAGCCAGGACCCACAAAGACTCCACAGTAATTTTTTAAATAAAAATTTCAGAACTTTACCCACTTCCAATAAAGTAATATAGAAGTAGATATTAAAAGTCACTTTTATAATCCAGATAACTTATGGAGTAAATTATATATGATTGATATATATAAGGATAACTTACATTTCAAGGTATATGTGTCTTAAATACAAAATGTGAAGTGGAAATTCATTTTTGCTTCCAGAATCACCAGGGATTTTTAAAAATAAAAGTATTTTCCTAGAAGCTTTGTTCTTGCTGTATAGCAAGAGGTGATACATTTTCAGTGGCTTAAAAGATGGCTTGATTATGCAATCATTAGTTTTACTGGAATAATAAGTGCTCCAAGGATGCTGGTAATCATCAGCTGTT
Organism: Bos mutus; assembly: GCF_027580195.1. NCBI lineage: Eukaryota > Metazoa > Chordata > Mammalia > Artiodactyla > Bovidae > Bos > Bos mutus. The sequence continues at coordinate 64,374,439 of NC_091636.1, forward strand.
GTCATTTTCAAATGCACTGCATCTTTCCAGCAGTAACTGATTTAGAGACCAGCTTACTTTTACACTCTCATGAGCCTCTGAGCACCTAATTTTACCATTATGAGCACAAGTCTCCTGTCTATGAAAGAAAGTTAACAGGTCATGAGTCATTTTTATCTGTGGGGATGGGCTTCAAACAATCCATGCATCTGATGGATGTGTACTCAGTTGCTCAGTCATGTGCAACTCTTTATGATTCTATAGACTTAGCCCACCAAGTTCCTCTGTCCACGGGATTCTCCAGGCAAGAATACTGGGGTGGGGCCACTTCCTACTCCAGGGGATCTTCCTGACCCAGGGATGGCCCCTCATCTCTTACATCTCTTTATGGATTCTTTACCACTAGCACCACCAGGGAAGCCCATCTATGCAACTGAGCTCAGTTGTCCCCAACTCTTGGTGAGACCCATGCATTTAATTCCCTTTAAATACCAATTTCCTGTAGAAGTCCTAACTTACTTCATTTTCAAGGAATAGACTTTGAAGATACTGTTAGAGTTTCCAAGAACCTTTTTCCAGATATTTAACTGTGATGATCTGTAGGGCCAGGTTGATGGATGGGAAGGTCATTCTAGCAAATTTGGTTTATGGGGATTTTACTCAGCATATTATGATAAATAATTCAGCTGTCTCACACATAGGAGATTTATAGCACCAGTGGGAAGATGGTTCTGGGCACAGATGAGAAAAAAATCTACACGATGTGTGTACGATCTAGGGGGTGGGCTCTTCAGGGAAATGTCCTCAAGAGCACAGCCTGGGGGGGTCCATCCAAGAACATAAACTACTCTGGTTCTACTTGTGGATGAGACAAAATCCTCTGGTCACTACACACCAGGAGTCAGACTTTATGCAAGGAAATGTGTTTATGGGATGCTTCTGGATCAAATTCCACACCTTATATGGAAGGGTTAGTTGTGGTATGGGTTGGGATGATGACTGACACTTCCTACTGTGGTATTTTTTCAATTGAAGGCCTGAGAGGAAGTGAGTCCTCTCTAACGTCCTTGCAGGGGATGAAGGGAGAGAACCAAAGATAAGATCTCTCTTCTGAGGAAGTGCAAGGCTAGTGCTGCTTACTTGTGAGGTCTCCACCCTTGTCTGAGCCACGAGGGGAATCCATCATGTATGACACCAGAGCCAGTGCACGCCAGACTCCCCACAGGAGCTGGCCTCTACACACCTGCACACGCAAACCTCAGCTCCTGGTGAGCAGGTGTGCTGTGTACTGTTGGGAATTAAGCGAAGTCTGATAGTAGACTTTGCTTTTAAAGATTCACTTTAAGGACTGAAAAATAATAGAAAACTAAGTATCTTTTGGATGGAAATTTCTCTATAGAGGAACTCTCTCAAAAAAAAAAAAAAAAAGTGGAAGCAGTGACAAATTTTATTTTTGGGGACTCTCAAATCACTGCAGGTGGTGACTGCAGCCATGAAATTAAAAGATGCTTGCTTCTTAGAAGAAAAGCTATGACAAACCTAGACAACATATTAAAACATAGAGATATCACTTTGCCACCAAAGGTAGCTATTGTCAAAGCTATGGTTTTTCTGGTAGTCATGTATGGATGTGAGAGTTGAACCATAAAGAAGGCTGAGCCCCTAAGAACTGATGCTTTGAATTGTGGTGCTGGAGAAGACTCTTGAGAGTCCCTTGGACTGCATGGAGATCAAACAAGTCAGTCCTAAAGGAAACCAACCCTTAATATTCCTTTGAAGGATTGATGCTGAAGTTGAAGCTCCAATACTTTGGCCACCTGTTGTGAAGAGCTGACTCACTGGAAAAGATCCTGATGATGGGAAAGACTGAAGGCAAAAGGAGAAGGGGATGGCAGAGGATGAGATGGTTAGCATTACCAACTCAATAGACATGAACTTGAGCAAACTGGGAGATAGTGAAGGATGGGGAAGCCTGGCATGCTGCAGTCCATGGGCGTTGCAGAATCAGACACAATTTAGTGATTGAACAACAACAACAGCTGCTCAGAAGGTTATTATGAAATAAGTAAGCTAGTACACAATTGGAATGAGCCTCCAATTAGCCTCACCCACACTAACGTGCTGTCTTTATCACAAGTAACCCACTTATGTTGTACCTGTGGGCAGATACAACCCCAGATCTTGGTGAATGCCATCAACTCTTTGGTCTTGTCTTTCTTCTGACCTTCTTCTCATCCTGTATCTAGAACCATTTCCTTAAAACCCCAAACGTACTGATCTCTTTGAAGTGGGGATCTACATAACGGAGTTGGCAGATTCATCTTGTATATGGTGGGACCTCTCGTGTCAGCTGCTTTAGTCTTCACTTGAGAGAGAAACTTTGAGAAAATAACCCACATGTTTGTTTCTTCTCTTTTATGATCACCTCTATCTATTCAGGTGAAAGGCAGAGATGGCCACTCATCTCCAGCTCAGGAGTGAAAGCCCTTAAAGCTAGTATATACAGTAAATCCCCTATGTAAGAATCTTCGAGACGTGAACTTTCAAAGATGTCAGTGGACAGGTGTGAGTGAAGTTGCAACTTGCCTTCGGTCTCCTATTGCTGACGATTCTTCAGCTCTACCATCTCCTACCTCCTCGTCCTCCCCAGTCGGTACTTCTTCTTGCCTGTTCACTTGATGCCAGCCCCTTCATGCCAGTTGTTATACTGTACTGCTGAACTTTTCGAAGTACTGTACTGTAACATTAAAAAAACGTTAATTTTGTGTTTCGTTTTTACGTATTATCTGTGTGAAAAGTGTGATAAACCTATCACAGTCCAGTACTATTTAGCTGGTTGTGCTAGTAGGGTACCTAGGCTAATTTTGTTGGACTTATGACAAATTGGACCTACACAATATGCTCTTGGAACAGAACTCGTTCATATGTAGGGGACTTGCTGTACCCAGGAGAGGATGCAAGGGTCTTAGAAGGGATCCAGGCAGACAGAATGGGGTTTCTGCCTGATGGAGTTGAAATCAGAGAGAAATAGTTTTGGAGAAGATAGGAGTTGGGTCAAAATGATTTTGGAGAATCTGTCCTCTACCCCCAGGCCCAGGGGGGAGATACTACAGAGCCATCTTTAAGAACCAGGTCCTGGGAACAGAGAACCTGAGCTTACATTCTCGTAAGTGGTCCAGGGAAGAAGACAAGCCTCAGACAAAGGTCCTCTGGCAACTAAAGAGGAAGCGAATGTGTGTGTGCTCAGCTGTGTCTAACTCTTTGCAACCCCAGGGAATGGAGCCTGCCAGGTTCCTGTGTCGAGGGGATTTCCTAGACGAAAATACTTGAGAGGGTGGCCATTTCCCCTTCAGGGAATCTTACCAATCCAGGGATTGAACCCACATCTCCTGCATTGGTAGCTGTTTTTTTCCTTGTCTTTTCTTTTTTTTATCACTGAACCACCAAGGCAGCCCATACCTGGAGTCAAGAATTAAGGAAATAACAGATGTGCCAAAAATAAAATAAGTTGCCCATGGTCTGACTGGAATAAAGTAATTCTAGCTGGAAAAGAAGCCTAGCATCTTGGTTCCCAGGCTCCTCCTCCACTCTGAGTCTGTATTTCCTTTCAGAGGGCAGTCGACACCCCCTCCCATCACACTTCACACTTGCCTGAAGGAAATCAAGCTCCCTGATCACATCCAGATGTGGCAACTCTGAACAGGCCTGATAACCTCCTTGTGAAACTCACCCCGCCTAAAGTGTAATGTGAAATAGTCAGCGCCCTTGTCATCCCCACTGTACTCACCTGCCTGGATCAAGAGCATCTTTTTCCTGATGAGAAAATTCACAGAAAATATTGAAGACCCAACCTCAGGAAAAGATGAGACTATAGCAGTCATGCTACTTGGAGCCGGGATTCCCTGGGGGCCCAGTGGTTAAGACTCAGTGCTTCCACTTCCAGTGCAGGGGGTACAGTCTCATCCCTGGTCAGGGAACTAAGATCCTGCTTGCTGCAAGGTGCTAACACACACACACACACACACACACACACACAGAGGGAGAGAGAGAAACAGCAGTCATGAAACTCTGAGCCTAGGAGTTCCATTTCCACACCAAGCCACCTAGTTTCTTTATTCCTTGAACCATATGCTCATCTCTTAGCTGAGATAGATTGCAAGTGGTTTGTCAAGAACTAAGATGTGCTAAAATTGTGTATTTTTGCTATTATCCTAGCTCAAATTAGAAACATATGTTCATCACCTCAGCCTGTAAATAGTTCAACTTGGACTGTTTTCCTCATTTTATTTAGGGCAGACCAAACAGTTATCATTTCAAAGTTGACCTGCAACAAATAACACATGCACAATTTCTTTTCTAATTGTGTGTGTGTGTGTTTTCTGCAAACTAGTCAATGAACTCAATTAACTTAAATAGAGTTGTGGCTCCCAGTACCATAATTAGAACAGCCTTTATTCAGGTAGGAGATACTGATGGCATCATTAAGCTGCAGAAGCCACATGAAGAGCCTTCAAATTTCAGAGTTCATATCTGAAGTAGGGACGGATAATGGGACTCAGGACATTTCATCTCTAAGTGAAAGTGAAAGCAGCTCAGTCGTGTCAGATTCTTTGTGACCCCATGGACATACAGTTCATGGAATCCACCAGGCCAGAATACTGGAATGGGTAGCCATTCCCTTCTCCAGGGAATCTTCCCAACCCAGGGATCAAACCCAGGTCTCCCACATTGCAGGCAGATTCTTTACCAGCTGAATCACAAGGGAAGCCCAAGGATACTGGAGTGGGTAGCCTATCTCTTCTCCAGTGGATCTTCCTCACCCAGGAATCAAACTGGGGTCTCCTGTATTACAGGTGGATTCTTTACCAATGGAGCTATCAGGGCCCTAAAGTTCTGCCTTTAATGGGGTGATGCCTTTAACAGTGATGAGAAAAATTACCATCTGAAGGCAGCTTCCACAGTGATCTGATGAAAAATCATTCCCAGGTCAGCCCAGTGATCGCTGGTCGTTAAGTATAGTGGAGATAATGTACATCTCTGCAGAAGTGGGGGATTGTAAGCAGTGAAGTTTATCAGAAGCTCTGATGTCATTTAGGGGCATTTAGGAATGTAGATGGCCACATCCTGGTCCAAAATTGATGCTATGTTTAGAGGAGCCTTTATATTAATAAGATCTGGGAATCAGATGACAAAAGAGTTAGATGGTAGTTGTCACTGTTCAGGAGTTGAGAAGAAAATAAAGAAGATAAATGAAATTTATTTATGATGAAACAAGTGCTACTGGTCTATCTCGATCTCCCCTGTCCTCTCTTTCAATCTGCCATGTGAAGTCACAATGAGAAAATGGCCATCCATGAACCAGGAAGAGTCCTAACCAGACACTGAATCTGCCAGCATCTTGATGTTAGACCTCTCAGACTCCAGAAATATGAGAAATGAGAGCTTATTGTTTAAGCCACCCATAATGCTTTGTTATAGCAGCCCTAACTCTCACGTGAATCTACAATGATCTCAGTAGCTGAAAGGAAACAGCGATATCATTTTCCTGGTTTACATTCAGTGCACTGCCCTCCTTTCTAAATATACATCCCCCCACAGGAGTCCACAGGCACAGCTATGTATCCTCAGATTTATGCCCAGAATAAGATCCAATAGCACGTCCTTTGTGAGAAGTGATTAGCGTCATCACACTAGAGTATCAGTTGCAGTACCTAGAGATGGGAATTTATGAAATATTTGATGTAATCTAATTAAAATTAATACTATCATGCTGCTGCTGCTAAGTTGTTTCAGTCGTGTCCGACTCTGTGCGATCCCATAGACAGCAGCCCTCCAGGCTCCCCCATCCCTGGGATTCTCCAGGCAAGAACACTGGAGTGGGTTGCCATTTCCTTCTCCAATGCATGCAAGTGAAAAGTGAAAGTGAAGTCGCTCAATCGTGTCTGACTCTTCGTGATCCCGTGGACTACAGCCCACCAGGCTCCTCCATCCATGGGATTTTCCAGGCAAGAGTACTGGAGTGGGTGGCCATTACCTTCTCCCATAACAAGCAATGTTTTCCAAGAAAAGATCCTGTTTACTAAAAATCTGATAAAGTGGGACTAATAATGTCTATTTTACAATTGAAGAAATGATACTAGGAAAGTCACAGTTCTTTCTAAAAGGACACAGTTGAAAATGTGAGTCTCTGTGATTGTGAGTCTCTCACTGATTGGTTCAGCATCATAGTCCCCCATCACACACCCGTACAATGGTTCATGGACTACCTTGTTGCATGTTGCTGTACCACTTATATATGTGCACACATTCTTAATAAAGAGGTCTATATACAACAAGGGGCTCTGGTGAAGTTTCCAAGTGAGGAACTGAGGTGAAAAGAGACCTTGAGAAGTCTTTGATTTCACAGAGCCTCTTTCAATGACATATTAGGATAAATTCCTTTACCTCTTCACTTTGATATTGTCTTGAGTTGCAATTTTATCAGAAAGGTGTTTCTTGGAAAAATCTACAAACCCAATAGCAAGTCTCTTTGTAATGCTCATATGCTGCTCACATTTTCTCCGCTTTGGAACTAGTAAAGTACCCCCTATATTTCTCCTGATCACTCAGGAGAAATGTGCATAGGAACTTGCATCTGTTTCATGGCCCTAACTGAAAATATCACAAAATACTAGTTAAAAATGAGTATAGCTGAAAATTCACATAAGAAGCATCTTGACAAACCATGTAGAAAGTGACTGTATGGAACAATATTTATTTAGAAGTATTTCACTTCCATTTTATTTCATATTTTATCCCTTTACTGTTAGTGTTTATCATTTGGCTAAAAAAAGAATGAATGGATTAAAATAATTAAGTGATAATGTTTCTTTTTTCTGGTTTCAGGTTTATAGTGTATCTTCGTAAAAGTAAGTAGATTTCTTTACTGGGAAAAAGCAAAATTTCCAATAAAAAACTAGCAATTAAAAAATATATGCATGCAAGTTTGAGCATCTTGAGTCAATTTTCCACTGTTTTCAGATTAACTTGGGAGTAAATTAAGACTGCAGTCATGAAATTAAAAGACACTTGCTTCTTGGAAGAAAAGCTACGACAAACCTAGACAGCACATAAAAAGCAGAGATGTTACTTTGCCAACAAAGATACATCTAGTCAAAGCTATGGTTTTTCTAGTAGTCATGTGCAGATGTGAGAGCTGGACCATAAAGAAGCTCAGTTTAATTCAGTTGCTCAGTCATGTCCAAATCTTTGTGGCCCCATGGACTGCAGTATTGCAGGCTTCCCTGTCCATCACCAACTCCTGGAGCTTACTCAAACTCAAGTCTATTGAGTTAGTGATGCCATCCAACGATCTCATCCTCTGTCGGCCCTTTCTCCTCCTGCGTTCAATCTTTACTAGCATCAGGGTCTTTTCCAGTGAGTCAGTTGTCCGCATCAAGTGGCCTAAGTACTGGAGTTTCAGCTTCAGCATCAGTCCTTCCAATGAATATTCAGGACTTATTTCCTTTAGGATTTACTGCTTGGATCTTCTTACAGTCCAAGGGACTTTCAAGAGTCTTCTCCAACACCACAGTTCTTCAGCACTCAGCTTTCTTTATAGTCCAACTCTCATATCCATACATGACTACCGGAAAAAACATAGCTTGGACTAGACAGACTTTTGTCAGTAAAGTAATGTCTCTGCTTTTGAATAAGCTGTCTAGGTTTGTCATAGCTTTTCTTCCAAGGAGCAAGCGTCTTTTTATTTCATGGCTGCAGTCACCATCTGCAGTGATTTTTGAGCCCAAGAAAATAAAGTCTGTCACTGCTTCCACTGTTTCCCCATCTGTTTGCCATGAAGTGATGGAACCAGGTGCCATGGTCTTAGTTTTTTGAATGTTGAATTTTAAGCTAACTTTTTCACTCTCTTGTTTCACTTTCCTCAAGAGGCCCTTTAGTTCCTCGTCACTTTCTGCCATAAGGGTGGTACCATAGGTGTATCTGAGATTATTGATATTTCTCCTAACAATCTTGTTTCCAGCTTGAGCTTCATCCAGCCTGACATTTCACATGATATACTCTGCATAGAAGTTAAATAAGCAGGGTGACAATACACAGACTTGACGTACTCCTTTCCCAATTTGGAACTAGTCTGTTGTTCCATGTCTGGGTCTCACGGTTGCTCTTTACCTGAATACAGATTTCTCAGGAGTCAGGTAAGGTTGTCTGGTATTCCAGTCTCTTGAAGAATTTCTCACAGTTTTGTTGTGATCTACAGTCAAAGGCTTTGGCATAATCAATAAAGCAGAAATAGATGTCTTTCTGGAATTCTCTTGCTTTTTCTATGGTCCAACAGATGTTCCAGCTTGAACATCTGAAAGTTCACGGTTCACATACTCTTGAAGCCTGGCTTGGAGAATTTTAAGCATTACTTTGCTAATGTGTGAGATGAGTGCAATTTTGTGGTAGTTTGATCATTGTTTGGCATTGCCTTTCTTTGGGATTGGAATGAAAACTGACCTTTTCCAGTCCTGTGGCCACTGCTGAGTTTTCCATTTGCTGGCATGTTGATTGCAGCACTTTCACAGCATCATCTTTTAGGATTTAAAATAGCTCAACTGGAATTCCATCACCTCCATTAGCTTTGTTCATAGTGATGCTTCCTAAGGTCCACTTGACTTCACATTCCAGGATGTCTGGCTCTAGGTGAGTGATCACACCATAGTGGTTATCTGGCTCATGAAGATCTTTTTTGTACAGTTCTTCTGTGTATTCATGCCACCTCTTCTTAATATCTTCTGCTTCTGTTAGGTCCATACCGTTTCTGTCCTTTATTGTGCCCATCTTTGCATGAAATGTTCCCTTGGTATCTCTAATTTTCTTGAAGAGATGGCTAGTCTTTTCCATTTAATTGTTTTCTTCTATTTCTTTGCACTGATCACTAAGGAAGGCTTTCTTATCTCTCCTTGCTATTCTTTGGAACTCTGCATTCGAATGGTAGATCTTTCCTTTTCTCCTTTGCCTTTAGCTTCTCTTCTTTTCTCAGCTATTTCTAAGGCCTCCTCAGACAACCATTTTGCCTTTTTGCATTTCTTTTTCTTGGGGATGGTCTTGATCACTGCCTTCTGTATAATGTCACGAACCTCCATCCATACTGTCTATTAGATCTAATCCCTTGACTCTATTTTTCACTTCCAATGTATAATCGTAAAGGATTTGCTCAAGTCATGCCTGAATGGTCTAGTGTTTTCCCTACTTTCTTAAGTTTAAGTCTGAATTTGGCAATAAGGAGCTCATGATCTGAGTCATAGTCAGCTCCTGGTCTTGTTTCTGCTGATTGTACAGAGCTTCTCCATTTTTGGCTGCAAAGAATATAATCAATCTGATTTCAGTATTGACTATCTGGTGATGTCCATGTGTAGAGTTCTCTCTTGTGTTGTTGAAAGAGGGTGTTTTCTATGACCAGTGCGTTCTCTTGGCAAAATTGTGCTAGCCTTTGCCCTGATTCATTTCGTACTCCAAGGCCAAATTTGCCTGTTACTCCAGGTATCTCTTGACTTCCTAGTTTTGCATTCCAGTTGCCTATAATGAAAAGGACATCTTTTTGGGGTGTTAGTTCTAGAAGGTCTTTTAAGTTTTCATAGAACCATAAAGAAGGCTGAGTGCTAAAGAACTGATGCTTTTGAACTGTAGTGTTGGAGGAGATTCTTGAGTGTCTCTGGATTGCAAGAAGATCAAACCAGTCAGTCCTAAAGGAACTCAACCCTGAATATTCATTAGAAGGACTGATGCTGAAGCTGAAGCTCCAATACTTTGGCCACCTGATGCAAAGAACTGACTTATTGGAAAAGACCCTGACTTGTTGGAAAAGACCCTGATGCTGAGAAAGATTGAGGGCAGGAGGACAAGGGGACAGCAGATGAGATGGTTAGATATAGCACCACCGACTCAATGGACATGAATTTGAGAAAACTCTGAGAGATAGCAGAGGACAGAAGAGTCTCACATGCTCTTGTTCATGAGGTCGCCAAGAGTCAGACACAACTTGCCAACTGAACAGCAACAACAAATTAGTTTTGCCTGTGTCCTGATGGGAAAAGTTCTTTCCTCACTATTCTGTTTTGCCCTCTCCTCTTCCTATTGTCACTGAAAGACCTTGAGGCCTAAAATAGTTACTAATTATTTTCCACCTTTGCCCCTCACTGTTCAAAGCAGTGTGTGATGTTTTGACCGAGAGGCTCATTAACACAGAGCTTATTAAAGCCACACAGAATACAATGAACTCACAAAAACAAAGATTTTGTGCTTGGGGTTAAAGTTGAATAAATAACAATATTTCCATGCAAGAAGAATTTCCGGGCCTATATTTTTATCATTATTAAAGTATAATGAAAAGTTTAATGATTGTGTTATGAAGCAAATAAGCAGTGTGAGTCAATAACCATATTAAATAATAACTAAGCATACCTCTGTTAGATCATGCAGAAAATACAATTTTATCAAAATTTGCTATTTGATTTTATGTTATAATTATGGCAGGGTTGTTCTTTATTCACTCTTCAGTCTGCCCAAATGGGAAGATTGCATATCTCCCAAGTATTCAGGGTGCAGATAGGTTTTATATAGTTTAATATTTGTTAACAAAAGGCTTTCAACATTCCTTGCTAGAGTTTTGTTTTTTTCAGTGTCTAAGTTGTGTCTAACTCTTTGCAACCCATGGACTGCAGCTTGCCTGGCTCCTCCGTCCTCCGCTATCTCCCAGAGTTTGCTCAAATTCATGTCCATTGAATTGATGATGCCATGAACCATCCAGTCCTCTATCATTCCCTTTTCCTCTTGCCTTCAGTCTTTCCCAGCATCAGTCTTTTCCAATGAGTCGGCTTTTTACATCAGGTGGCCAAAGTATTGGAGCTTAAGCTTCAGCATCAGCCCTTCCAATGACTATCCAGTGTTGATCTCCTTTAGGGTTGACTGATTTTATCTCCTTACTGTCCAAGTGACTCTCAAGAATTCTTCAGTGCTCAGCTTTCTTTTAGTTTAGATATTTTGTAGACTGTTTCCAGAGCTTTTTTTTTTTTCTATAATGTCTAAATGGTTATCCCACTAGAAAACTGCATGCTAAGTTGCTTCAGTTGTGTCTGACTCTTTTAGACCCCATGGATTGTAGCCCTCCAGGCTCCTCTGTCCATGGGATTCTCCAGGCAAGAATACTGGAGCGTATTGCTATGCCTTACTCCAGAGGATCTTCCTGACCCAGGGTTTGACCTTGTGTCTCTTATGTCTTCTGCATTGGCAGGCAGATTCTTTAACATTAGCACCTTCCCCTTCCATTCCTAACCCATGTCAATCTCCTAAAGTGGACAATCTTAAAGGGTGGATTTTCAAGGTCACTGCTGTAGGTCACAGGGACTTGATTACACAAGGAATGACTGAGAAGCATGCAGAAACTCTGTTTTTGTTCCCTAAATGCCAGGGAGCTGAGTTCATACAGATAGGGTTACAACCAAAGTTGTATTGATAAGTTAGGGGATACAATATGAACATCATAAACATGTCACCTCTTCCAAGAGCAAACTTTAAAACCTGTCTATTATTAATATCTGATAACATATATGTATATGCTTAAAAGAATATCATTTTATTTTGTTACCACTTAGTTTAATTTTAATCTGAGGCAAATTTACTAAATCTAGTCTTTCTTATGGCTCAGCAGTAAAGAAATTGGCTGCCAATGCCTGCCAATGAAGGATACATGAGTTCAATCCCTAGGACAGGGAAATGCCCTAGAGAAGGAAATGGCAACCCACTCTAGTATTCATGCCTTGGAAATCTTATGGACAGAGGAGCCTGGTGGGCTATAATCCATGGAGTTGCAGAGTTGGACACAACTTAACGACTAAACAACAACAGCAGAAAGTCTCCCTGTACAGTATTTTTTCTTTTCTTGATGTTACAAAATTTAATTCAAGCCACTGCTTGTAACTGTGGTAAATTCCTTTTTAGGGCTGTTTAATATTCTATGGTGTGAATCTGTTTTCCTATTGCCATCTGGATGGTTTTGCCCTTATGAACAGTCTCTTGATATTCTTAACTTCTGATAAAATGAGCTAAAGTTTATCTGCTAATGAATCACTGGCCCACAGAATGTACAAATTGTCAGTCTTTCAAAAAATTATCAATATGTTTTAATCATATTTGTAATAAATTATGTGTATAAGAACTATGATGTAATTACATTAAAATAAATTATTGCCAACATTAGAGAGTTTTAGACTCTCTAATTTAACAAAATATTTAACAAAATTAATTTTTTACGTGTTAGATGCCCAGTGCTTGATATTTTGAATGAGCAGTTCAGGTTTCAAAATATTCTATTTTTTAATGTTTTGATTCTTAAGTGGAAATTTCATGTTTCAATTTCATCACTATTTAATCTCATGTTTAAACATGGGAATAGAGATCTTAAAATTGCCCCACTGGCCATATTCACTCTTTCAAAATAACAACAAGAATTTCATGAAATATTGTATTTTATAGGAAACTGTGTACCAGATTTATTTGAGAAAAATTAGAATATTTGCACTCATAATTAGTCTCAAAATAGCCAGTGGAATTTGATATAAACAGTAAATTTCATAACATATCGCCAAATTATTACTAATATCACTGAAGCATCTTCAAATAAGGAGACACAAGAGATTTGAATTTGATTCCTGGGTCGGAAAGATGCCCTGGAGAATGGAATGGCAAACCACTCTGGTATTCTTGCCTGCAGAATCCCATGGATAGAGGAGGCAGGCTGGCTACAGTCCATGGGGTCATAAAGAGTCAAACATTACTGAAGTGACTTAGCACAGCACACATTTTCAAATAAAAGTCATTCTTTAATAAAGTAGTTAGCTTGTATACTAATGTACATCACTTTTAAAAGATACTATTCTACTGCCTTTTAATTTTCACAGATTTAATGTGAATTAACATTCCTGCAGTAATTACTGCTACTATTTTCCTACCCCTGGAAAATATTCTATTTGCCAAAATATATATTAAAACAATGAAACATGTGAGTTTGTTCTGCTAATGTACTTGTCTAGTGTTTTTTATAAAATCAATACATACTGCTTACATTTTACTGCCTTGGACTATTGTACTGAAATAGGTGAAGTGCATAGACAGTTGAATTGTGAAATTTCTACATTATCTCATCCTTTAACCCAGTTCATCATAGCTTTGATAAACTGTCTTATGTTCTTCTCTAAAGGATCAAAACCATAATGTCAGCTTGTTTACATTATTGTAACACTGCTGCTATAATGGCAAAGGCAAAACAGTTAATATGACTTTTTTTCTTGTATATTCCCCCATTTGTGTAGTGAAAGTTTATTGTGAGGAGAACTTACAGTGTATTTTAGTTGAAAATTTTTGTCTCTACTTGGCAAACTTTTCCTTGATTTGATCAGTATCTTAAACTATTACTACCTGGTTTCTACTTCTCCTGCTGGTTCTCTCCATCTGGGCGCTTTTTAAGGTTTCAAATTCATTGCTCCTCTCCTCTCAGTCTGCATCTTCTCTTCTCACTACATGCTGAAGTCTCCATTTTTATATTTCTGTCTCGATCTCTCCACTGACTCTCAAACCCATGTATGAAGTTTCTGAAATCCATTCACCAAGTAGATCATTTCTGTTCCCAACAAATGTGCAAATTTGGATCATGGCATTAACATTACAGCTATTGTTCCATAATTTATCACTGAGGTAATTCAAGGCAGATATATTCATTGCCACTTAACATTGCAAGAACTGAGGATTACCATATATAAGTAATTTTCTAAAGATTATACAAATTGTAACTGGTGAAACTCAAACTAAGATCGGTCTGATGCCCAAGTTTTGTTCCTTCCAACACAACAAATAACTTGGACAAAAAAAAAAAAAAAAAGTCTGGATATAAGTGTTATCCAAGCAAATCCTCCCAGCCCTGGGGAATCTAATAAAAGACCCCTTGTCCCTACCCCAACTCCAAGGGAGGCTTGGGAAGGTGTTGACTCCTAGAAGGGTGCACCTAGATCCTCTGGTAAAGGTTTCTTGGAAGTCATGCAATGTAAGCTTCCACCCCTGAAAAGTTTGAACTTACCATAAAAGATGGGCAAACCTTTACCTATTAAAAAAAAAACTCCATTCCACTTGGAAAATCAGTTCTTATGACTGAGGGCCATTGTATAATTATCACTGAAACAATATATGTCTTTCATTAGGATCAATCTCAAGAGGATAGAAGGAAATATCAGCTTGGAAGTGCAGAATGACTGAGTCTGGAGAAATTACAAATAGTGAATTCTCGTTGCAACAGCAAAGCCATCAAAGTCTGAGCCTATAAGTGAAGAAGGCTATCTTAGAGGGTTCTGCTGATTCGCTAAAACTTCAGTTTCAGTGAGTCTAGGAAACAAAATCAGATCTCAGCTGCTATATTATCAAAGCTGTGCTCAGGGTCTAGTAAGCACGTAGAGCGGAGGAGGTGGGGGACTCAGTAGAGTTTTGTGTGTGGTTTAAAGAAAGAGTAAGATAAGGCAGCAATGACAAAGACCCTGAACAAACATTATTGTAACTTCTTTATATGATCTTCATGTTGATCAAGGAAACAGCCAATGTTTTACATTCCCATACAAGTTCAATTGATAAACTCTAGACTCTCAGGACAAGGTTGGATCCAGTACAGACTTTCTGCCTTGGGGACTAAGATTTATGGTTCTGTCTCACCTTGAACTGCAGCATAAACATTCCTATGGAATATGATGCTCTTGCAAAATTGATGCACATTTGGTGCCTAGTCCCTCTTACAGGTCATTCTGCACCATACTCTGCCCTTGTAAAATTCACCTGCATGTGATTCTTTGTACCTTTCTCTTCAAAGTCATTTGTGCCAATGATTTCTGTGTCCATCAGCTCAATTATCAAGCCCAATTTATCTGCAGAATATGGGAGAGGAATGGGAGATAAGACTTCTACCATAATAGCCTTAATTATAATCTACAAATAATGTTTATTTCAAGGTTTCACACATAGTGTTATATTTACTCCTGTTGAATTAGATCCTGAATTTCTACAACCCTACTCTAGTTCCAAAAAATGCTTTTTTTCTTGCATAAACAAAGAAAAAAAATTTTAATAAGGGCAACATATCATTACATTGCTTCTGTGGGATAATGTCTGGGTTTTAGGTGAGGGGACTAAAAGACAGAAGGAGAGTTATAAGATGTTGGCTTATGTCACTGTGAAAGTGAAGTGTTAGTTGCTCAGTTGTGTCTGACTGGTTGGGACCCCATGGACTGTAGCCTGCCAGGCTCCTCTGTCCATGGAATTCTCCAGGTAGGAATACTGGAGTGGGTGGCCATTCTCTTTGACATCTATAGGGCAGGCTAGCAGGCTGGGAATTCAGGGAAGGCTTGGCATTGCTGTCTTGAGTCCAAATTCTGCAGGACAGACGGGGGAAGCTCAGGTAGGATTTCTCCACTCATTCTTGAAGTAAAATTTCCTCTTCTTTGGGAAACCTCAATCCATGCTCTTAGGAACTTCAACTGATAGGGTAATGATGAGGGTAACCTGTGTTACTCAAAGTCTAGGGATCTAAATGTCAATCACATCTGAGAATCACCTTCGCAACAACATCTAGACTGATGCTTCACCAAACAAATTGGCACTGCAGCCTAGCCAAGTTGATGCATAGCATTAGCTGTCAGCCACAGAAAGGTTAAGTAACTTTCCCAATGCTGCACGGCTAGGGAGTGGCCAGAGTCCTATCTTGAGCCCGTCAGCACACAGCGCCCACCCACGCAGCCACTGCATTAAACTAGTCTGACGTTGTGAGTTGTACGTGTAGTGCATGCCCCTCTTTTCTGTCTTAGGAAATCAATTTCAAAGACCAAAGAAAAAATGAAAAGAAGAAACACTCAATGACAAAAAAACAAACATAAAAAGTGAGCTAATCATGGACATACACAAGTTCAAAGAAACTCAAGGCATTTCAAGACCTTTTTAGGTGGTTCAGCCGTGAAGAATCCACCTGCCAATGCAGGAGTTTTAGAAGATGAGGGTTCAGTCCCTGGGTCAGGAAGACCCCCTGGAGGAGGAAATAGCAACTGGCTCCAGTATTCTTGCCTGGAGAATCCCATGGACCAGAGGAGCCTGGCAGGCTACAGTCCACGAGGCTGCAAAGAGTCAGACACAACTTACTATTAAACCACAGACCACCAACCACCCCCAAACCATTTCAAAGTGGTGACTGACAGTTCCCAGATTGCTATGAGCAATTGTCATTCAGAGCACAGATTTTCTTCAATTAAAGATACAGTGGCAAAGAAGTGCTGTGTCATGGAGGAGTGACAGATGTGTTGGTAGCAGCAGGCAGCTGGGATGCAGATAGGCTGTGGATAGCATTACTGCATCCATTCATAGGATTCATGGGGGATTTAATTACTGAAGCCTTTTCTCCTTCTTTTCACATTCTCATGAATTAGACATGGAATTCCAGCTATCATTTTCAAGCCTCTTACAACTCTCTGGCTGGGAAAAATAGCCAAGAACATTCTTAGCTATTTTTTTTTTCCAGCCAGAGAATAGACATAGATATAGCTATCTTAAAAATAAATTTAGAAGGCACTAGAGTCAGCTAATGGCTTATTTATGATAAACATTTAAGTATGTTTTAACAGCATCATATATTTTAAATAAAGATGATGTGATTATGTTCTAAATCTTCCTGGAGAGCTGTGCATGCATGTAATGAAGCCTGGAGAGAGATGAGGAATCAGGTATCTTAGGAGCTAAACCTCCACCTAATAACTGAATACAATAAGCATCAGCAGGTCCTGTCAGTTAATTCATATTGTGGAGAATGAAAGCACTGTTATTATCAGGGAAAAAAATATAATTTTCACAGCTACAATGAGCAATACGCACACAAACAAAGCAGATTCTGAGGTAATCATCTTGGATCTAAATTGGAGCTTCCTCTCATTCGATAAAGGACTGTCATTTTACATGTTATGGTGAGCAACCAGGAGTGAGAGAGTTGAAATCAGTGAAACAGGAGGTGAGAAGGTGAGACAGAAGGTAGAGGGAGAGATGGGTGGATCGGGGGGAGACAGAGAAACAGCTTTTATTTGATTTTTGTTTTTCAGAATTTAATCACTTTTCAAGAGCTTCATAGGCTTTATAGGAACAAAATATCTCAGGGCCTCTGGGAACTAGAAAAGATAGTCCCTGTAACTGGGTCAGGCATCACCACCTGGGAAGTCCTGCTGTATCTTGAAAGCCCAGGACACTGGTCTGTTGGGCAAAACTCTCCCTTCTTCTGGGCTCCACCTTCACCCAAAACACAACCTACAGACCTGCTGCAGCATCTCAGGTCTCCCCTACTTCCCCTAGAACACGGGCCACCTACAGGAACATATTCTCACTGGAGCCGCTGTGCCCAGGAGTCAGGTCATGATCAGGGACTTAGGGAGATAGCTCAATGCCCTGAACAATTCAGCTTAGTACTATCTGTCACACATTACTTCCAGTAACTAATTCTCCTCTTTTTGGCTTGCCTGCAGATGTTCAGTTATGAGGAAGCAGATTTTTGTTTGTTTCATATAGAACTGGCTGACAATCTTTCAGCACATTAAATAAGTCATTCTTGTGTTTTCTGATTGCTACGGTTTCCAGTGAGATGTGAGTTGTCTTCACATCTGTGAAATTTGAGGTCATTAGTATTTTCAATTTTTCCTCTACTACTTCTGTGTATGTGCCCAGGTGGTGCTAGTGGTAAATAATCTATCTGCCAAGGCAGGAGACATTAAGAGACCCAGGTTCAATCCCTGGATTCGGAAGAACCCCTGGAGAAAGAAATGGCAACCACTCTAATATTCTTGCCTGGAGAATCCCATGGACAGAGGAGCCTGGTGGGCTGCAGTCCGCAGGGTTGCAGAGTGGGACATGACTGAAGCGACTTAGAATACATCACTATGCCTTTCTCTACCTCTCCTGCTGGGACTTCCATTAATGCATATATATATATATTTTATTGATGTTTTGCCAGCATATGAGGTGCTTTTAATTTTTCTTTATTCTTTTCTTTCTGTTCCTCAGACTAGATCATCTAAATTGATCTAAATTGTTCTATCTTAAATGTATTGGGTCTTTATCTCTCCCCTCAAATATGTTTATTAGTTTTAGTTGGTGTACTTTCAACTATAGAATTCTACCTGGTTTTTCCACTACTCCTCTTCCCCCTATTTCTATTGATTCATTTATATTTTCTAGTTGGTGAGACATTTTTTCCATTTTCTTTGAGTTCTTTAGGTACCACTCCCTCTAGTCCTTTGAATATGTGATAGTTTATTAAAGATTTTGCATAGTAAGTCCTCCATCTGGGCTGGCTCAGGGGCAGTGTTCGTCTACTGTTTCTGCCCATCTCCAGGAGTCTTCCTCTTCAGTTTCTTTGCATATATCATCTTTATTTTGAAAACTGGATATTTAAAATAACATAATGTGGTAATTAAGCAAATCAGATTCTTCCCCTTCTCAGGGATTTTTGTTGTTATGTCACTTTGCTTATTTACTGACTTTCCTGCATGAATTCACCAAAGTCCATATTCTTTATTGTGTGTAACAGCCAGTCTCTGCTTAGTAAGCTTGGTGGTCACCTGACTATTTGACAGACATTTTCCAAAATGACTTAAACCAGTAAGTTCCCAACGTTTGCTAAGAGGTTCTGTTTGCATATTAGTGCATGCTTTAATTTCTAAATTGATCTAACCCTTTAACTCCTGTTTATGTACAGCTTTAAGGCCAGCCATGGGTGACAGATTAGAGATTTTCCTTTGAAATTCTTTAGTCAACTTCTTGTTTGTTCCAACCAGTTGGCATTAGGCAGCTGCAATGTTAAACAACAGTTGCTAATTGTTTTTAAGAAACAGTCCTGAGGAAAAGACTGCTCACATTAACTGAACTCTGGGGTATAAGGAGGCCTGAGATGGGCTATCTAGAATACCCCATCTAGGTTCTCTAGGATGGCATTTTGGGGATTTCAAACCTGTTCTTCATATTTCAGTGACTTCTAGAATGCTCTTTTTCATTGCAAAAACGATTGCTGGTTTTCCTTTTTTTTAATTTTATTTTATTTTTAAACTTTACAATATTGTATTGGTTTTGCCAAATATCGAAATGAATCCACCACAGGTATACATGTGTTCCCCATCCTGAACCCTCCTCCCTCCTCCCTCCCAATACCATCCCTCTGGGTCATCCCAGTGCACCAGCCCCAAGCATCCAGTATCGTGCATCGAACCTGGACTGGCGACTCGTTCCATACATGATATTATACATTTTATTGCCATTCTCCCAAATCATCCCACCCTCTCCCTCTCCCACAGAGTCCAAAAGACTGTTCTATACATCAGTGTCTCTTTTGCTGTCTCGTATACAGTGGTATTGTTACCATCTTTCTAAATTCCATATATATGCGTTAGTATACTGTATTGGTGTTTTTCTTTCTGGCTTACTTCACTCTGTATAATAGGCTCCAGTTTCATCCACCTCATTAGAACTGATTCAAATGTATTCTTTTCAATGGCTGAGTAATACTCCATTGTGTATATGTACCATGGCTTTCTTATCCATTCATCTGCTGATGGGCATCTAGGTTGCTTCCATGTCCTGGCTATTATAAACAGTGCTGCGATGAACATTGGGGTACACGTGTCTCTTTCCCTTCTGGTTTCCTCAGTGTGTATGCCCAGTAGTGGGATTGCTGGATCATAAGGCAGTTCTATTCCCAGTTTTTTAAGGAATCTCCACACTGTTTTCCATAGTGGCTGTACTAGTTTGCATTCCCACCAACAGTGTAAGAGGGTTCCCTTTTCTCCACACCATCTCCAGCATTTATTGCTTGTAGACTTTTGGATCACAGCCATTCTGACTGGCATGAAATGGTACCTCATTATGGTTTTGATTTGCATTTTTTGGATAATGAGTGATGTTGAGCATCTTTTCATGTGTTTGTTAGCCATTTGTATGTCTTCTTTGGAGAAATGTCTATTTAGTTCTTTGGCCCATTTTTTGATTGGGCCATTTATTTTTCTGGAATTAGCTGTAGGAGTTGCTTGTATATTTTTGAGATTAGTTGTTTGTCAGTTGCTTCATTTGCTATTTTTTTCTGTCTTTTCGCCTTGCTTATAGTTCCCTTGGTTGTGCAGAAGCTTTTAAGTTTAATTAGGTCCCATTTGTTTATTTTTGCTTTTATTTCCAATATTCTGGGAGGTGGCTCATAGAGGATCCTGCTGTGATGTATGTCAGAGAGTGTTTTGCCTATGTTCTTCTCTAGGAGTTTTATAATTTCTGGTCTTAAGTTTAGATCTTTAATCCATTTTGAGTTTATTTTTGCATATGGTGTTAGGAGAGTGCTCTAGTTTCATTCTTTTACAAGTGGTTGACCAGTTTTCCCAGCACCACTTGTTAAAGAGATTATCTTTAATCCATTGTATATTCTTGCCTCCTTTGTCAAAGATAAGGTGTCCATATGTGTGTGGATTTATCTCTGGGCTTTCTATTTTGTTCCATTGATCTATATTTCTGTCTTTGTGCCAGTACCATACTGTCTTGATGACTGTGGCTTTGTAGTAGAGCCTGAAGTGAGGCAGGTTGATTCCTCCAGTTCCATTCTTCTTTCTCAAGATAGCTTTGGCTATTCGAGGTTTTTTGTATTTCCATTCAAATTGTGAAATTATTTGTTCTAGCTCTGTGAAGAATACCGTTGGTAGCTTGATAGGGATTACATTGAATCTATAAATTGCTTTGGGTAGTATACTCCTTTTCACTATATTAATTCTTCCAATCCATGAACATGGTATATTTCTCCATCTATTAGTGTCCTCTTTGATTTCTTTCACCAGTGTTTTATAGTTTTCTATATATAGGTCTTTAGTTTCTTTAGGTAGATATATTCCTAAGTATTTTATTCTTTCCGTTGCAATGGTGAATGGAATTGTTTCCTTAATTTCTCTTTCTGTTTTCTCATTATTAGTGTATAGGAATGCAAGGGATTTCTGTGTGTTGATTTTATATCCTGCAATTTTACTATATTCACTGATTAGTTCTAGTAATTTTCTGGTGGAGTCTTTAGGGTTTTCTATGTAGAGGATCATGTCACCTGCAAACAGTGAGAGTTTTACTTTTTCTTTTCCAATTTGGATTCCTTTTATTTCTTTTTCTGCTCTGATTGCTGTGGCCAAAACTTCCACGACTATGTTGAATAGTAATGGTGAAAGTGGGCACCCTTGTCTTGTTCCTGACTTTAGAGGAAACGCTTTCAATTTTTCACCATTGAGGATAATGTTTGCTGTGGGTTTGTCATATATAGCTTTTATTATGTTGAGGTATGTTCCTTCTATTCCTGCTTTCTGGACGGTTTTTTTAATCATAAAAGGATGTTGAATTTTGTCAAAGGCTTTCTCTGCATCTATTAAGATAACCATATGGCTTTCATTTTTCAATTTGTTAATGTGGTGTATTACATTGATTGATTTGCGGGTATTGAAGAATCTTTGCATCCCTGGGATAAAGCCCACTTGATCATGGTGTATGATCTTTTTAATGGGTTGTTGGATTCTGATTGCTAGAATTTTGTTAAGGATTTTTGCATCTATGTTCATCAGTGATATTGGCCTGTAGTTTTCTTTTTTTGTGGGATCTTTGTCAGGTTTTGGTATTAGGGTGATGGTGGCCTCATAGAATGAGTTTGGAAGTTTACCTTCCTCTGCAATTTCCTGGAAGAATTTGAGTAGGATAGGTGTTAGCTCTTCTCTAAATTTTTGGTAGAATTCAGCTGTGAAGCCGTCTGGACCTGGGCTTTTGTTTGCTGGAAGATTTCTGGTTACAGTTTCAATTTCCGTGCTTGTGATGGGTCTGTTAAGATTTTCTATTTCTTCCTGGCCCAGTTTTGGAAAGTTGTACTTTTCTAAGAATTTGTCCATTTCTTCCACGTTGTCCATTTTATTGGCATATAATTGCTGATAGTAGTCTCTTATAATCCTTTGTATTTCTGTGTTGTCTGTTGTGATCTCTCCATTTTCATTTCTAATTTTATTGATTTGATTTTTCTCCCTTTGTTTCTTGATGAGTCTGGCTAATGGTTTGTCAATTTTATTTATCCTTTCAAAGAACCAGCTTTTGGCTTTGTTGATTTTTGCTATGGTCTCTTTTGTTTCTTTTGCATTTATTTCTGCCCTAATTTTTAAGATTTCTTTCCTTCTACTAACCCTGCGGTTCTTCATTTCTTCCTTTTCTAGTTGCCCTATGTGTAGAGTTAGGTTATTTATTTGACTTTTTTCTTGTTTCTTGAGGTGTGCCTGTAATGCTATGAACTTTTGCCTTAGCACTGCTTTTACAATGCCCTACAGGTTTTGGGTTGTTGTGTTTTCATTTTCATTCATTTCTATGCAAATTTTGATTTCTTTTTTGATTTCTTGTGTGATTTTTTGGTTATTTAGCAGCGTGTTGTTCAGCCTCCATATGTTGGAATTTTTAATCGTTTTTCCTCTGTAATTGAGATCTAATCTTACTGCATTGTGGTCAGAAAAGATGCTTGGAATGATTTCACTTTTTTTTAATTTACCAAGGCTAGATTTATGGCCCAGAATGTGATCTATCCTGGAGAAGGTTCCATGTGCGCTTGAGAAAAAGGTGAAACTCATTGTTTTGGTATGAAATGTCCTATAGATATCAATTAGGTAGGTCTAACTGGTTTATTGTATCGTTTAAAGCTTGTGTTTCCTTGTTAATTTTCTGTTTAGTTGATCTATCCATAGGTGTGAGTGGCGTATTAAAGTCTCCTACTATTATTGTGTTATTGTTAATTTCTTGTTTCATACTTGTTAGCATTTGTCTTACATACTGCGGTGCTCCCGTGTTGGGTGCATATATATTTATAATTGTTATATCTTCTTTTTGGATTGATCCTTTGATCATTATGTAGTATCCTTCTTTGTCTCTTTCCACAGCCTTTGTTTTAAAGTCTATTTTATCTGATATGAGGATTGCTACTCCTGCTTTCTTTTGGTCCCTATTTGCATGGAAAATCTTTTTCCAGCCCCTCACTTTCAGTCTGTATGTGTCCCCTGTTTTGAGGTGGGTATCTTGTAGACAGCATATGTAGGGGCTTGTTTTTGTATCCATTCAGCCAGTCTTTGTCTTTTGTTTGGGGCATTCAACCCATTTACGTTTAAAGTAATTATTGATAAGTATGATCCCATTGCCATTTACTTTATTGTTTGGGGTTCGAATTTATACACCGTTTTTGTGTTTCCTGTCTAGAGAATATCCTTTAGTATTTCTTGGAGAGCTGGTTTGGTGGTGCTGAATTCTCTCAGCTTTTGCTTGTCTGTAAAGCTTTTGATTTCTCCTTTATATTTGAATGAGATCCTTGCTGGGTACAATAATCTGGGCTGTAGGTTATTTTCTTTCATCACTTTAAGTATGTCCTGCCATTCCCTCCTGGCTTGAAGAGTTTCTATTGAAAGATCAGCTGTTATCCTTATGGGAATTTCCTTGGGTGTTATTTGTTGTTTTTCCATTGCTGCTTTTAATATTTGTTCTTTGTGTTTGATCTTTGTTAATTTGATTAATATGTGTCTTGGGGTGTTTCACCTTGGGTTTATCCTGTTTGGAACTCTCTGGGTTTCTTGGACTTGAGTGATTATTTCCTTCCCCATTTTAGGGAAGTTTTCAACTATTATCTCAAATATTTTCTCATGGTCTTTCTTTTTGTCTTTTTCTTCTGGGACCCCTATGATTTGAATGTTGTAGCATTTAATATTGTCCTGGAGGTCTCTGAGATTGTCCTCATTTCTTTTAATTCGTTTTTCTTTTTTCCTCTCTGATTCATTTATTTCTACCATTCTATCTTCTAAATCACTAATCCTGTCTTCTGCCTCTGTTATTCTACTATTTGTTGCCTCCAGAGTGTTTTTGATTTTATTTATTGCATTATTCATTATATATTGACTCTTTTTTATTTCTTCTAGGTCCTTGTTAAACCTTTCTTGCATCTTCTCAATCCTTGTCTCCAGGCTATTTATCTGTGATTCCATTTTGATTTCAAGATTTGGATCAATTTCACTATCATTATTTGGAATTCTTTGTCAGGGAGATTCCCTATCTCTTCCTCTTTTGTTTGGTTTGGTGGGCATTTATTCTGTTCCTTTATCTGTTGGGTATTCCTCTGTCTCTTCATCTTGTTTAAATTGCTGAGTTTTGGGTGTCCTTTCTGTATTCTGGCAGTTTGTGGAGTTCTCTTTATTGTGGCATTTCCTCGCTGTGTGTGGGTTTGTACAGGTGGCTTGTCAAGGTTTCTTGGTTAGGGAAGCTTGTGTCGGTGTTCTGGTGGGTAGAGCTGGATTTCTTCTCTCTCCTTTTGAAGACTTGGGTTGCTTTTCTGGGTGCCTGATGTCCTCTGCCAGCATTCAGAAGTTGTTTTGTGGAATTTACTCAGCGTTTAAATGTTCTTTTGATGAATTTGTGGGCGAGAAAATGTTCTCCCCTTCCTACTCCTCCGCCATCTTAGCTCCTCCCCTGATTGCTGGTTTTTAAGGCTATTATGGAGGGTGATAGGAATGGGTCACGTTACATCACACTAAAACAGCACTGTTTTTACTAAAGCATGTCTCTGCTCAGTCTCTGTCCTACTCTTTGTGGCCCTAGGCACTGTAGCCCGCCAGGCTCCTTTGTCCGTGAGATTTCCCAGGCGAGAATACTGGGGTGGGTTTCCATTTCCCTCCTCCTCCAGGGGATCTTCCCAAGCCAAGGATTGAACCCATGTCTCCTGAATCTCCTGCATTGCAGGCAGATTCTTTACCACTGAGCCACCAAGGAAGCCCTTTTACCAATATTCAGCTATTATCTAGAATAAACACTTCTTAAATTTTTAAAAAGCTTGGTTCATTTCCAGAAGTTTGAAAATGTTGGTGTTGGCAAATTTTACTGGTGTCTTATTGCTCATATGGAGGATTAGGTTTCAGAGGGTTGTTGATTGCCTTTACAGAAGTGGCTTTTACTAGCTGATTTGTTAATGTGGGAGTGCATTAATTTTTTTTAATATCACTTTCCTTTTGGATCTCCTGCCCATAAGATGAATCATGTGCCAGATGAACACTAAGAAGAAGAATTATTTGCTGTATGATTGTACATAATGTTCATGTTCTGAACCATGGCAAGTGAAACTCTATCAGCTTCATTTGCAGAGGTGCTGTCATCTTTGAAAAACATTGAAAATTTGAAAAAGAGTACAGCTCAATATTCTTCCTGAGTTCTCTGCATCAGAATAGAAGTTTTCCAATGATTCCTCCAATGTGTATTTCTTTTTCCTTATCTGTGAAAGGATTTTATCAAAAATATTGCAAGATATCTGAATTCTTGAGAAAGGAAGGTGACTGGTAAATTTTTATAAGCTATACAGAGAGTGGAAGTAGTCTTTATATATACAGAGAGAAACAGTTGAATTCTCATGGGGGAAAATTTAAAATAATGTGAGCCATTATCCTTTCTAAGTTCAACAGTTAGAATGATGTTGAATAGATAACATGAATTTTTGTAACCACAAAATATACACTTGATTTAGAAAGGTTTATAAAATCTATTTTTGATCAAAATTACAGTTATTACATTTACCTGTTTTTATTGCTTATAATTTATGATAATTTTTGTGAATAAAACTCTTCCTAAAACTAGTTATTATTGGGCTGTCAAATAGTTCAACATTAAAAAGTTAACATCAGAAAAAATTTAGCTAACTTCAACTTGAATCTAAAATTAAAGCTTGGTTTTATTTCACTCCATTCAGTGCATCAGCTGAAAGAATATCAGTCTGTGTGTGTCTGTGTTTTTGTATGAGTGTTTGACCTTCATCTAGATAAATGCCCATTATTTCAGCTTTCTTTGTTGTAGTTGTTGTTGTTCAGTCACTAAGTCATGTCTGACTCTTTGTGACTTCATAGACTACAGCACACCAGGCTTCCTTGTCCTTCACCATCTCCCAGAGTTTACACAAACTCATGTCCATTGAATCAGTAATGCCATCCAACCATCTCATCTTCTATCAACCCCTTCTTGTCTTTCCCTCAATCTTTCCCAGCATCAGGGTCTTTTTGAATGAGTTGGCGCTTCGCATCAGGTGGCATCAAAGTATTGGAGCTACAGCTCCAGCATCAGTCCTTCCGATGAATATTCAGGGTTGATTTCCTTTAGGATTGACTAGTTTGATATCATTGGAGTCCAAGGGACTCTCAGGAGTCTTCTCCAGCACATTTCTGTGTGTCTGTGTCTCTGTGTATGAATGTTTGACCCTCTCACCTAAATAAGTACCCATTATTTCAATTTTCTTACCCAAATTTATAGGAAAGGGTGCATCTTCTTCTAAGCCAGGTGTAGCTTATGCATCTTCCTGGAAACGTTTTGTCTTTGCCAGGAAGTTCAAAAGACTTGCATTCAAGTTTTGAAACACAAAAATGTTAAATTTGTTAGTCTTTGTTATTTCAACTTAAATCTTCAGTTCAGGCTAGAAATTCTGAGATTTTTTGCTTGTTGGTTTATGTATGTGTCTTAAGGGCTGATGTGGAAAAGTCTGAAAAACACACCTTTGGGTGGGGTAACCTTTCAAGCTGAGGCTAACTTTACAGTCACATTACAAAAGTGAGTGAGAAGGAGGTATTTTGTTGTCTTCTTCTTGCTTTTACTTACTCAGCCATTAAAAAGAATATATTTGAATCAGTTCTAATGAGGTGGATGAAACTGGAGCCTATTATACAGAGTGAAGTAAGCCAGAAAGAAAAACACCAATACAGTATACTAACGCATATATATGGAATTTAGAAAAAGGGTAACAATAACCCTGTGTACGAGACAGCAAAAGAGACACTGATGTATAGAACAGTCTTATGGACTCTGTGGGAGAGGGAGAGGGTGGGAAGATTCGGGAGAATGGCATTGAAACATGTATAATATCATGTATGAAACGAGATGCCAGTCCAGGTTCGATGCATGATACTGGATGCTTGGGGCTAGTGCACTGGGACGACCCAGAGGGATGGTATGGGGAGAGAGGAGGGAGGAGGGTTCAGGATGGGGAACACATGTACACCTGTGGTGGATTCATTTTGATATTTGGCAAAACTAATACAATTATGTAAAGTTTAAAAATAAAATAAAATTTAAAAAAATCTTATTTTGAGATGAAAGATGAACTGATAGGGAAGAAATGCCCAGATGAGACTGAACATGTCACACCAGCGTGTGTGAGAAACGAAAGTCTTTTGGCCATTGGGAAAATGTTGTTGAAGTGAATCTGATTCCATGTAGTCCAACTTTAACTGGTTGTCCAGTGATACACACCTGATCCATCCTGCCTTCTGTGTAATCACTATAAAATTGGGTAAGAGGCAGGACATACCCTTTTCTATTCTATGCACGCAGTCTTCAAAGCAAAAGAGCTTTGAAGGTAGGAGGTCATTTGTTTCTAATGCAAAACCTTTATTTAGTTGGCAAATTATTGCAGGATTGGCACATTTTCCAGAAGAGAGGTAAATGCTGGTAACAAGATCCATGCTGAAAACTTGTCGAGTCACAGCATATCAATTGGTGTTTGCCATGCTGCTTGTCATTTAAGTGCCCCAAACTGCTGTGTTTTGACACTTAATGTGTAACAAAATGCTACTGTTGGTTCTCTGCTGTTCCCAAGGAAAGGAATAGATTCTAAGCCACACAGAGCTTTGTGCTATGCTTGCCACTGTCTTTTTAACTAGGAACTACTCTCTACTTTGCATGATTTATGAGAGAAGATCATTCAATTCTGAATATGATAATTAGAGTCCCCTTTTTCATTACACTCATTCATCTCAGAGAGATTGATAAAGTCAGAGGGAATATTTGAGAAGGAAGGTTTACATTGTCAGGAGAGGGGCAGGGAGATCTGGTATGATACATAGCCTGATGAACAGAAGGAGCAGTGCATTCGGTATCATTATGTTGGCTTTCGCAACAGATGAGGGATCTCCTGCCTTCATTCTGGGTCCAATTCTCATCATAGAACTTTACCTATATGAAAAATAAAAGTAAATAATAAGACACATCCTCTTCTTTGCCTGAGGCACCTCTATGTTCCTCCTAAGCAGTCTCCCCCACTACTGGCTCTTGGGACCTCTCTGGCCACCCATCTTGCCCCTGACCAGCCCTGGCCTTGGTGCTCATGGTTGTCTCGATCTTGCCTGCCGCACCATGACTATTCCCCATGGAAGTGACAAATAGAAAATGTTCCAATCAAATGTTACTTCCCAGTTTTTGGAAAATTTTGGAGTTTAATTATCCAAGAAAAAAACTTTCAGAGAAATAAACTTGAACACAAAGAAAACAATTGATACTTATGACAGAAGTTTTTAATAAGTCTATAGTGGTATAACCCATGCCATGTAAGGCCACCCAAGATGGGAGGGTCATGGTGGAGAGGTCTGACAGGGTGTGGTCCACTGGAGAAAGGAATGGCAAACCACTTCAGCATTCTTGCCTTGAGAACCCCATGAACAGTATGAAAAAGAAAAATGATAGGATAATGAAAGGGGAACTCCCCGGGTTGGTAGGTGCCAAATATGCTACTGGAGATCAGTGGAGAAATAACTCCAGAAAGAATGAAGGGATGGCGCCAAAGCAAAAAGAATACCCAGTTGTGGATGTGACTGGTGATAGAAGCAAAGTCCAGTTCTGTAAAGAGAAATATTGCATAGGAACCTGGACTGTTAGGTCCATGAATCAAGGCAAATTGGAAGTGGTCAAACCGGAGATGGAAAGAGTGAACGTTGACATTCTAGGAATCAGCGAACTGAAATGGACTGGAATGGGTGAATTTAACTCAGATGACCATTATATCTACTACTATGGGCAGGAATCCCTTAGAAGAAATGGAGTAGCCATCATGGTCAACAAAAGAGCCCAAAATGCTGTACTTGGATGCAATCTCAAAAATGACAGAATGATCTCTGTTCGTTTCCAAGGCAAACCATTCAGTATTACAATAATCCAAGCCTATGCCCCAACCAGTAACACTGAAGAAGCTGAAGTTGAACGGTTCTATGAAGACCTACAAGACCTTCTAGAACTAACACCCAAAAAAAGATGTCCTTTTCATTATAGGGGACTGAAATGCAAAAGTAGGAAGTCAAGAAACACCTGGAGTAACAGGCAAATTTGGCCTTTGAGTACGGAATGAAGCAGGGCAAAGGCTAATAGAGTTTTACCAAGAGAATGCACTGGTCATAGCAAAAACCCTCTCCAACAACACAAGACAAGACTGTACACATGGACATCACCAGATGGTCAACACCAAAGTCAGATTGATTATATTTTTTGCAGCCAAAGAGGGAGAAGCTCTATACAGTCAGCAAAAACAAGACCGGGAGCTGACTGTGGCTCAGATCATGAACTCCTTATTGCCAAATTCAGACTTAAATTGACGGAAATAGGGAAAACCACTAGACCATACAAGTATGACCTAAATCAAATCCCTTATGATTATACAGTGGAAGTGAGAAATAGATTTAAGGGCCTAGATCTGATAGATAGAGTGCCTGATGAACTATGGACAGAGGTTCGTGACATTGTACAGGAGACAGGGATCAAGACCATCCCCATGGAAAAGAAATGCAAAAAAAGCAAAATGGGTGTCTGGGAGGCCTTACAAATAGCTGTGAAAAGAAGAGAAGCAAAAAGCAAAGGAGAAAGGGAAAGATATAAGCATCTGAATGCAGAGTTCCAAAGAATAGCAAGGAGAGATAAGAAAGCCTTCCTCAGTGATCAATGCAAAGAAATAGAGGAAAACAACAGAATGGGAAAGACTAGAGATCTCTTTAAGAAAATTAGAGATACCAAGGGAATATTTCATGCAAAGATGGGCTCGATAAAGGCCAGAGATAATATGGACCTAACAGAAGCAGAAGATATTAAGAAGAGGTGGCAAGAATACACAGAAGAATTGTACAAAAAAGATCTTCATGACCCAGATAATCAAGATGGTGTGATCACTGACCTAGAGCCAGACATCCTGGAATGTGAAGTCAAGTGGCCTTAGAAAGCATCACTATGAACAAAGCTAGTGGAGGTGATGGAATCCCAGTTGAGCTATTTAAAATCCTGAGAGATGATGCTGTGAAAGTGCTGCATTCAATATGCCAGCAAATTTGGAAAACGCAGCAGTGGCCACTGGACTGAAAAAGGTCAGTTTTCATTCCAATCCTAAAGAAAGACAATGCCCCAAAATGCTCAAACTACCACACAATTGCACTCATCTCACACACTAGTAAAGTAATGCTCGAAGTTCTCCAAGCCAGGCTTCAGCAATATGTGAACTATGAACTTCCAGATGTTCAAGCTGGTTTTTGAAATGGCAGAGGAACCAGAGATCAAATTGCCAACATCCTCTGGATCATAAAAAAAGCAAGAGAGTTCCAGAAAAACACCTATTTCTGCTTTATTGACTATGCCAAAGCCTTTGAATGTGTGGATCACAATAAAGTGAAAAATCCTGAAAGAGATGGGAATACCAGACCACCTGATCTGCCTCTTGAGAAACCTATATGCAGGGCAGGAAGCAACAGTTAGAATTGGACATGGAACAACAGACTGGTTCCAAGTAGGAAAATGAGTACATCAAGGCTGTATATTGTCATCCTGCTTATTTAACTTCTATGCAGAGTATACCATGAGAAATTCTGGGCTGGAAGAAGCACAAGCTGGAATCAAGATTGCCAGGAGAAGTATCAATAACCTCAGATATGCAGATGACACCACCCTTATGGCAGAAAGTGAGGAGGAACTAAAAAGCCTCTTGATGAAAGTGAAAGAGGAGAGTGAAAAAGTTGGCTTAAAGCTCAACATTCAGAAAACGAAGATCATGGCATCTGGTCCCATGACTTCATGGGAAATAGATGGGGAAACAGTGGAAACATTGTCAGACTATATTTTTGGGGGCTCCAAAATCACTGCAGATGGTGACTGCAGCCATGAAATTAAAAGACACTTACTCCTTGGAAGGAAAATTATGACCAACCTAGACAGCATATTGAAAAGCAGAGATATTACTTTGCCAACAAATGTCCATCTAGTCAAGGCTATGGTTTTTCCTGTGGTCATGTATGGATGCAAGAGTTGGACTGTGAAGAAAGCTGAGTGCTGAAGAATTGATGCTTTTGAATTGTGGTATTGAAGAAGGCTCTTGAGAGTCCCTTGGACTGCAAGGAGATCCAACCAGTCCATTCTAAAGGAGATCAGTCCTGGGTGTTCATTGGAAGGACTGATGCTAAAGCTGAAACTCCAGTACTTTGGCCACCTCATGCGAATTGTTGACTCATTGGAAAAGATCCTGATGCTGGGAGGGATTGGGGGCAGGAGGAGAAGAGGACGACAGAGGACGAGATGGCTGGATGGCATCACTGACTTGATGGACATGAGTTTGAGTGAACTATGGGAGTTGGTGATGGACAGGGAGTCCTGGCGTGCTGTGATTCATGGGGTCTCAAAGAGTCAGACAGGACTGAGCAACTGAACTAAACTGAACTGAACTGATAGTGGAATAGAAGAAAGAATCTTCTAGAAGGAAGGAAAGATGCAATGACATCCTTTTTGAGAACTTCCATTGCCAACTGTGAGAATCTTGTGCTCCCAGACCATCAGAAGAGAGGCAAGATCTGGTCCTTCTCCATCTCCAGCAAATATCCTGCTATTCTCAGTGCTCTTTCAAGCTAATCCAAGCATAACTCACGTTCCCATTCCAGGAGATGGTGAAGGACAGGGAAGCCTGGCTTGCTACAGTCCACGGGGTCTCAAAGAGTCAGACATGACTTAGTTACTGAAAAGCAAAACTCCTTAAAAGCTATCAGTGTCCCCTGCCATGTATAATGTTAGGAAAGACTAACAAAAGGCAGACTTTTGTACCCAGTAATCTATCATACCTGAGAGTTCACCATGAAGGTAAAACACCCCAGAGACATGCCATTCTACCTCACTGATCTTCCTTCTAGGGGAAACAACTGAGGACTTCCTGTCCCCTCCTAGTGACCAGACTCCTGCAGCAGGGTTTACAAATGTCAGAATGTTCCCATGCCTCTCCTGCACATGTCCCCAAAGGAGAGGAAAACAGGGGTGACCTTCATGGGTCCCAAGTTTCCAACAAGAACTCAAGCTCTGGTTTAGTAAATGTTTCATTTATGATAATAATCTACTTAATGAAAAACTCTTGTTTTTCTCTGTTTTTTTTTTTTTCAATACAGAAAACTACACATTCAAAAGATGTTTAATTTTCATACAAAACAAGTTCTCAAATATTTCCCCAACTTAGATCCCAAATAGTATCAAAGGATGCCTTGAAACTCAGCCAAGGGATGTTCAGAATGCCTCTCCCTGCCACAGTGTCAACTACTTACAACCAAAGATCTACACAGCAAATGTTCAATTTAAAAACTCTTACATGTGTTACTAAAACCTGCAGGAGGCATGATTGATGTCTGGGTAACTATGTACAGAAATGTCTTCTGTAGTGTAAACACCTGCAATATTGTTTAGCCTATTTTGATTCTGTGTCTATTTAACAAAGAATGATGCAGGTGGCTCTTTCCTAAGAGAAACATTCTGGTTAAAATAAAAACTTGGCCAAGGTAATAGATATATTCACAACAGAGATCAATTGAAAAATGGAGCCTGTCCCTAAGTCATTGAATGGTACTGTTTCCTTGAAGACAATATGAACTCTATTGTACTGAGTTTATTTTTATGGTGTTGTTAAAATATCTACTGGCCTTTAAACATTGCACTTAGGCCCAATTTATGACCCAAACAAGAAAACAGTTTGTATGGTGTGGCTAATACTTGAATTTTTTTTTAAACCTCTACGTCAGTACAAGCCAGCCAAACAGGATTTTGGGCGCAATAGATTACAGGAGTTAACGAGTCATAATCCACAGGTTTGGTCTTCAAAAAGAATGATCATGCTTTTGTAATTACAGAATCTAATTGGTATCTGGTATCCAATTAGTATCTGACTGGCGTGTTGCAGTCCATGGGTCACAAAGTTTCGGACGTGACTGAGCGACTGAACTGAACTGAACTGGCATCTAAAAATGCAAGTGTATTTCCAACCAGCAGGCCTTGAGCAGCAGTAGTGGTGTGGATGTACCCCCACCAGAGGCAGACCTGCTCCCCAGAGGGTTCCTTGGGCTTCGTCCTTCTCACTTCCCATCGCTGAGCCCCTGACTGAGCAACACTATCCTGGGCAAGGAGCTGGGTCTTTAGCATCCCTCCTTCCAAATGGGCCATGTGGAGATGCTGCAACTCTGGACCTCCTGGGACTCTCACGAGGAACAAACAGGGTAACTTGGGGGAAGGATCTTTGTAACCCTCAAGTCTCCTCCTGAACCCTCAGCCTCTTGTTTGCCCCTCTGATTCAAAACCTGCCCCAACTTCCTCCCTGCCTCCAACCCCGCAACTCCCACCCCTCCACAGCTTGGGACCAGTTCTAGGTTTGAGCAGGGGAGCTGTTTGCATTTTTGGAAGCACTGTGACCTCTTCCCAACCCACATCCTTCCTTCTTCTACCATAAATGTATGTGCCACTAAGGAACTGCAGATATTTCAGACAGAAATAGTGAGATATTTGGTTAAAATCAGATTATTTTCATCTTTCCAATAGCTCTAAATTTCAATTCTTTCAAAATAACACAATAGAAAAAAGAAAGGGAGAGAAACTGAAGCTTGGGAGAAAATTTGGAACTTAAGGTCACAGTTTTTTTCCTTCTTTCAGTTCAGTTCAGTTGTGTTCTACTCTTTGCGACCCCATGGACTGCAGCACGCCAGGCTTCCCTGTTCATCACCAACTCCCGAAGCTTGCTCAAATTCATGCTTTTTCCTTCTTTAATATCTTTCTATTGGAAGATATTAAATTGGCGTTGGCCTCTGCTCTAGAATGTATGGCTGGAAGAATGGTCAAAGAAATCCACCCTTTCCCTTCTAACACTGAGGAGTCATAACATTCCATATGAATGAGTTAAATATCCTCAGTTTACTCAAGTTTTCATTTCCGATGAAAGTCAGAGCACACAGTGGGCTCTGGGGTCTGCATTTGTGTGCAGCTCTGTGCTTCCTTGTCCAAAGACAGGGGTGATAAGGGCAAGTCCACTGGCCTCGTGCACAGTGAACATGCCATTCCAAGCAGAGCCCTGGGTACCCAGGAGCCTACAGAATGCACAGGGCACTTATTCCTCCAGTCAAGGATGACTTGGGAACAGATATATTTTTAGTAAAATGTTAGAGCTTCAAAGATAGCCTGCTATATGGTTGATGTTCCATACAAATTAATACATGAATACAAATTAAAATAAAATAACAACTCAGAATTTAAAAGACCATTTTAAGGTAAATGTTAAATTTTAAAAATACCTTAAGTCACTTTTAAGAGTTAGATGCAAAGAATTTCCTTTAAGTCACTGGAAAATTTAAAAAAATAATGATTTACTTAATTTCAGATATTACACATACATTTATAATTTTGTCACAATAGGTCTAGTTTTCCAATGTAGTCTGTATTAACAGAAATTTTTAATAATACTGAGAGAAACTGATTAATTATTGCTTGTTCAAAAATATGACCATTGGAAAAAGAGCGTGTGGCAGCCTTCATGTTTTGGAAGCTCATAGAAAAGCTTTAAAGGAAAAACAGCTCATTTTCACAAGCCTCAATGAACAAACTAGAATAGCATTGCTTTTTTCCAGCAATTAATTTATCCTTGGGTCATGGTATAATGGTTAATTGACTTTGAACACTGAAGTTATTGTACACTAAATATCCACCATTTTTTTTTACTTCTAAATAGGCATTGATTATAAATTACTCAAAGGCAAGAAAAAGATTATAGCTCAGAAGTGATCTAATTAAAAAACCTTCCTGTAGAAAGTGATCAATAACACATGTGCCACTTTACTTACCCTGTGGACAAAAAGAAGCAAATATATAATCAATACATTAAAGTCAACAACAGTGAGCCATGTTTTTAATGTTTGTAGGACTTGTTTAAAAGCCAGTCTTGTCTCTGTGTATCTTTCTTACCTAAATACACTTTCATGATTTAAAACCTCATAGTTTTTGAGACAATGAACAACTATTTAGAGAATCTTCCCCAATATGATAAATATCCACATGACCAGAATGTTATAGAAATTTGCAAAAGGGTGGAGAAATAAAAAAAAATCCTGGTCTCTTATTCCTCCCAACTGCAACAAGGAAGTAACTTTGAAAATTATTGTACAAAATTGCCTTTGCTTTGAAGTGTACATGCCGAAGTATTTTACCTCATCTGACTTCCACATATTTTCCAATTTATTTTCCCTCATTCAATTTTCCAGTGATTTCTTGCTTCCAGTACTAATCTTAAAGTTCTATATTTAGAAAGGGTAGTACATGTAGTTGAAGAAAAAAATAAATATGGGAATTCTAACCATCTCTCTACTCTACTCTCTACTCTGCAGTTTACACAAATTTTCATTTCCGATGAAAATCAGAAAATAAAACAGAGTTTTATGAACTCTGTTTATAAAAGAGTATGTAATTTCTGCTTTATTGACTATGCCAAAGCCTTTGACTGTGTAGATCACAATAAACTGTGGAAAATTCTTCAAGAGATGGAAACACCAGACTACCTGACCTGCCTCTTGAGAAACCTATATGCAGGGCAGGAAGCAACAGTTAGAACTGGACATGGAACAACAGACTGGTTCCAAATAGGAAAAGGAGTACATCAAGGCTGTATATTGTCACCCTGCTTATTTAACTTCTATGCAGAGTACATCATGATAAACACTGGGTTGGAAGAAGCAACCTGGAATCAAGATTGCCAGGAGAAATATCAATAACCTCAGGTATGTAGATGACACCACCCTTATGGCAGAAAGTGAAGAGGAACTAAAGAGCCTCTTGATGAAAGTGAAAGAGGAGAGTGAAAAAGTTGGCTTAAAGCTCAACATTCAGAAAACGAAGATCATGACATCTGGTCCCATCACATCATGGGAAACAGATGAGCAAAGTGGAAACAGTGTCAGATTTTATTTTGGGGGGGCTCCAAAATCACTGCAGATGGTGAATTTCAGCCATGAAATAAAAGATGCTGACTCCTTGGAAGGAAAGTTATGACCAACCTAGATGGCATATTCAAAACCAGAGACATTACTTTGCCACCAAAGATCCGTCTAGTCAAGGCTATGGTTTTTCCAGTGGTCATGTATGGATGTGAGAGTTGGACTGTGAAAAAAACTGAGTGCTTAAGAATTGATGCTTTTGAACTGTGGTGTTGGAGAAGACTCTTGAGAGCCCCTTGAACTGCAAAGAGATACAACCAGTCCATTCTAAAGAAGATCAGTCTTGAGTGTTCATTGGAAGGACTGATGCTAAAGCTGAAACTCCGATACTTTGGCCACCTCACGCGAAGTGTTGACTCATTGGAAAAGACCCTGATGCTGGGAGGGATTGGGGGCAGGAGGAGAAGGGGACGACAGAGGATAAGATGGCTGGATGGCGTCACCGACTCAATGGACATGAGTTTGACTGAACTCCGGGAGTTGGTGACAGACAAGGAGGCATGGTGTGCTGCAGTTCATGGGGTCACAAAGAGTCGGACACGACTGAGCGACTGAACTGAACTAAATTGAACTGAATGATGTGATAGGCTTCCCTAGTGGCTTAGATGGTAAAGAATCTCCCTGCAATGCACAGACCTGGCTTTGATGCCCCGAAGAAGAGAATGGCAGCCCACTCCAGTATTCTTGCCTGAAAAATTCCATGGACAGGGGAGCCTGGCAGGTTACAGTCCATGTGGTCTAAAAGAGTGGGACACGACTAAGCGGTGAACACTTTCACTGTTTGGAATGATTGCAAAGGCTATAAATAGTTGAGACTCTAGTTTCTCCAGTTTATTCTTGCTTGGGATTTTTGAAATCCAAAGATTGGACAGAAATGTAGACCTGAGATCTAGAAATGATTGAACAGACTAGGAAATTTTAATATGATTATTAACTGAAAACAATAGTAAAATAAATTCATGTAAAATGTATGCCTTTTAAAGTTCTATTTAATTTTGAATGTGTTTCAAGGGCATATTAATCAAAATGTAAACAAAACAGTTAAAAATTCTAAAAATTGTAAAATCATTGTCAAGATTACCAATTTCCTATCTAGGAAGAAATAGTAGTTATTGAGACTCCATATTCTATCCTCTCCTTCATTTGGAGGAGCTGAGTTGATGGTTTTCAAGATCCAGATCTAGCCTATTGGTTTGTCGGGGCTACCATCAAAAAAAAAAAAAGAACCCAAACTGGTAAACAGCAAAAATGTATTTTCTCATATTAAGTAAGTAAGTGAAAATCACTCAGTTGTGTCTGACTCTTTGGACCCCCTGGACTATACAGTCCGTGGAATTCTCCAGGCCAGAATACTGGAGTGGGTAGCCTTTCGCTTCTCCAGGGGATCTTCCCAACCCAGGGATCAAACTCAGGTCTCCCACACTGCAGGCAGATTCTTTACCAGCTGAGCCACACGGAGGCTGAAGAGATCAATGTGCCCATCCACAGGGGGTTTCTCCTGAGGTGTGTCTCCTTGGCCAATATGTGGCCATCTTCTCCTTGTGTCTGCATAGCTTCTCCACTCCATACGTGCCTGTGTCCTAAACTCTTGTTACAAGGACACTGGTCATATTGGACCAGGACCCACTCTAGTGACCTCAGCTAACCTAATCATCTCTTTATAGGCCGTACCTCCAAGGACAGTCAGTTTCTGAAGTACTGGCGGGCTAGGACTTAAATATATGAATATGGGGTGGGACCAGGGCCACAATTCAGCTCATAGTATCTAAGAATATGATAATTTATAAAATTCTTGGTATATTTTCTTTATATCACTGGTTATACTGCTATCTGGAAAGACTGTCACTCATTTGAATATAATAAACATAGAACTCAAGGTCTCAGTAAGTTGCTATTTAAAAAAAAAATTTCCACACAGAGAACTGTAATCTACTATGATAGGAGAATGCATGGTTCTCACTGATTTTCATAGGGATCATAACAAGTGTTTAAGGATGGAATTTGTTTCTGGAATTTGCGTAAAGCTGACAAAAGCAATCACATTGCCTTTTCATTAATATTTATAAATGCAGTCTCCAATTATGTATTTATACCTTTTAGTTCAATGAAGGATACAGGACAGACAATAGTGTCATGCTGCTAGCTGTATTCAGTACAAACACCACAGATAAAAGGCAGACACGGTTTCTAGGACACAGAATGTATATGGCACAATTCAAGAAAAATTATTTTAACCAAACAAGACAAAAAGTTAAATAGCTGTGAAAATATAAACAGACTACACTATGGCAGGAAAATATTTCCCACTAGTTTAATTCTACATCATAATTTAAAAGCCAGGAACCACTCTCTATAACTGCATGCCTTCATTGCTTAAAGAGGCAGTTGATTTATCATTTGGATTTTATGTTGCATAGATGCTTACATTTATTTTGTTCATTTCTTCAGGCTTTATATGTTTAAAATATATATATATATATATATATATATATGTATATGTATATATGGAAAACATAGGAAAGGAGCCTGCAGTTTTATCTGTAATTCTGTGTATAGTTAGAAAGGGGAAAAAAGTTCCTCAAAGATAGGAGAGAATATGCTGCATTTCATGGTCTTAATTGCCTGAGGGATCAACAGCAAAATCAGTGCAATAAAACACTCAGAGATTGATATGGGTTCTCTCTAAAGATGGAGATGCTCAGAAATGCTCAGTGGGACATCACAGAGCTTTCCCCATACCCAGTGTTTAGGCCGCTGGTATATTAAAAATATATGAATGTCACAACATTGTAAAGCAACTATACTCCAATAAAAACTAATTTAAAAAATGTATGAATGTCAAAACAAAATTTTAGAACACATGCTCGTACACACACACATACATACAATCATTATATATCATTTGAAGAAAAGACTGTGTTAAAGTGAAGGCTTTTGCACACATGTTCCCATGACAACCAGCACCCCCCCACCCCCAGCCCCACATCCATGCAGGCTCAGTCTCCCCAGCAGGGACTCAAAGGCAGCAGAGCAGCTCACTTTTAGAGAGCTGTGATTTGATCATGGTTGTCAGCATTCCAGTGCACGTTTAGCTTCCTCCTTGGATTGGTTCCCTAGGACTGCTCTAACAAACTATCCCTTGGGGGCTTAAAACACTACTCCTTAGTTTCCTCACTATGTGTGTGTGTTAGTCGCTCAGTTGTGTCCGATTCTTTGCGACCCCTTGGACTGTAGCCCGCCAGGCTCCTCTGTCCATGGTATTCTCTAGGCAAGAACACTGGAGTGGGTTGCCATTTTCTTCTCCAGGGGATCTTCCCAACCCAGGGATCGAACCCAGGTCTCCTGCATTGCAGGCAGACACTTTAACATCTAAGCCACCAGGGAAGCCCAAAATATTTCTTTAAGCCCCCTTTTTTGTGTGTGTGGGGGGCAAGAATACTGGAGTGGGTTGCCATTCCCTTCTTGAGGAGATTCTCCCTACCCAGGGATTGAACCCGGGTCTCCCGCATTGTAGGTGGATGCTTTACCATCTGAGCCACCAGGGAAGTCTTCCTTACTATGCTGGAGGCCAAAGGTCTGAAATGGGTGTTTGGATCAAAATCAAGGCGTTGACTGGGCCAAATTCTTCCTGCAGCTTCTAAGGGACAATCCATTTCTTCTGTTGTTCCTCCGGTTTGCAGAGGCTGCCTGCATATTCTTGGTCTCCTGGCTCCTTCCACTTCCAAAGCCAGCAAATGCCTCATGCTGCTTTCATACCTCAAGTCTCTCTGACCTCCTCTTGCATCGTCCTATCCATCTCACACGCTCCCTGGTTCCCTCTTTGACTTTTAAGGGCCTATGTGATTACATTGGGGCCACTAGGATAACACGGGATGATTGCCTTGTTTCAAGTTCAGCTATTTCAACTTCATTTCCTTTGCAACCTTATTTCCATGCAACATATCATATTCACCAACAGTGGGCATTTTGACATGGAGGTCTTTGGGAGTCTGTAGCATTACCTATCTCACTTATTTTTTTTCATTAAAAAATATGTATGTTGGCCAATGACTATCAAAAGATGAATTAATGGATTCAAGAAACAAGTAAAGGCAGGAAAGAAATCAGATCAGATCAGATCAGTCGCTCAGTCGTGTCTGACTCTTTGCGACCCCATGAATCACAGCACACCAGGCCTCCCTGTCCATCACCAACTCCCAGAGTTCACTCAGACTCACATCCATGGAGTCAGTGATGCCATCCAGCCATCTCATCCTCTGTCGCCCCCTTCTCCTCTTGCCCTTCAATCCCTCCCAGCATCAGTCTTTTCCAATGAGTCAAGTTTTTGCATGAGGTGGCCAAAGTACTGGAGTTTCAGCTTTAGCATCATTCCTTCCAAAGAAATCCCAGGGCTGATCTCCTTCAGAATGGACTGGTTGGATCTCCTTGCAGTCCAAGGGACTCTCAAGAGTCTTCTTCAACACCACAGTTCAAAAGCATCAATTCTTCTGTGCTCAGCCTTCTT
The DNA here is from genome assembly GCF_027580195.1 of Bos mutus. Lineage (NCBI taxonomy): Eukaryota > Metazoa > Chordata > Mammalia > Artiodactyla > Bovidae > Bos > Bos mutus. The sequence continues at coordinate 64,415,098 of NC_091636.1, forward strand.
CACAATCCAACTCTCACATCCATACATGACCACAGGAAAAACCATAGCCTTGACTAGATGGACCTTTGTTGGCAAAGTAATGTCTTTGCTTTTGAATATGCTATCTAGGTTGGTCATAACTTTCCTTCCAAGGAGTAAGTGTCTTTTAATTTCATGGCTGCAGTCACCATCTGTAAGAAAGAAATAGATCATGGCAAACTGGGTGGGGTAGACAAAACCCAGGAAAAAGAAAATGAAATGAAATAGGTGATAGCTCGAGAAATGGAGACATGGACCCACTGGTGTAAGAGCTCTTCCAATTCTCTCTCTCTGTCTTATATCTGAGGTCACCCTTCAAGCACAGGAAGAAGTGCGTAGCATTTTGCAGGAAAAAGAATATATATTTAGAAGATGGATAAATGCAGTCTAGGAACAGATAAGGCAGAAACATTTCCCAGAGACAAACATAGAAAGTCAAAATTAGTTCCTTTTAATTTTTCAAATTTCTTTTGACATAACTAGAAAACTGGGGCTTAAAAAAAAACCAGGCTAGTATGTTGTTTTTAATTAGAAAATAAATTTAGAGGCGATGTTACTTCAAGAAACTATAAGAAAGTTGGAAGTAGCTGTCTTGCTTCCCCTAGCATCCCTTTCACTTTAATCACCTAGCAATATTTTTACACAAGTTCACAGTGACAAGCTCAAGAAAACTTCGCAATGAACTACAAGGGTGTGAGTTCACTGGGAGGGAACGAAAGGTTTTACTGAAAACTAGAGTCTTCTCCTCAGTCTCATAAGGGCTGATGGGGGTCCCTTGCCTGCAGGTAACCCTTATGGCCTCACCAGGTTCTCCTGAGGAAGTTGCTGCTGCTAAGTCGCTTCAGTTGTGTCCAACTCTGTGTGACCCCATAGACGGCAGCCCACCAGGCTCCCCAGGCCCTGGGATTCTCCAGGCAAGAACACTGGAGTGGGTTGCCATTTCCTTCTCCAATGCATGAAAGTGAAAAGTGAAAGTGAAGTCGCTCAGTCGTGTCCGACTCTTAGCGACCCCATGGACTGCAGCCTACCAGGCTCCTCCGTCCATGGGATTTTCTAGGCAAAAGTACTGGAGTGGGGTGCCATTGTCTTCTCCGTCCTGAGGAAGTTAAACAATGCCTTATTACAGTCTGGGCTTGTTCTACCAGCAGGAGAACAAAACTTTCCCAAGGCTGGTGATGGGTGTTGTGAGTGGAAGTCAGAAGTTCTGAGTTCCCTCACTTCTCTGATCTGTCTCCCCCTCTGAACACTGGGATAATAATAAGCTCTACCTGTGTTCTTGGAGTCAAGTGAGACAGATTAGTAGGAGAAAGTGTGAGATGCTGAATTAAGGTTTCAGATGCTGAAATTAAGATGCTGAATTAAGAGAAACAGAACAAATGGGATGAATAGAGAAATATATAAGAAGAGATTACTGTGGATGGTGACTGCATCCATGAAATTAAAAACATGCTTGCTCTTTGGAAGAAAAGCTATGACAAACCTAGACAGTAGACATGACTTTGTGGACAAAGGTATGTATAGTCAAAGCTATGGCTTTTCCAGGAGTCATGTTTGGATGTGAAAGTTGGACCATGTAGAAAGTTGAGTACCAAAGAATTCATATTTTTTGAACTGTGGTGCTAATGACTCTTGAGACTCCTTTGGACAGAAAGGAGATCAAACCATTCAATCCTAAAGGGAAACAACCCTGAATTTTCATTGGAAGCACTGTTACTGAAGCTCCAATACTTTGGCCACCTGATTCGAAGAGACCACTCATTGGAAAAGACCCTGATGCTGGGAAAGATTGAAGGCAAAAGTATAAGGGGGCAGCAGCAGATGAGATGGTTAGATAGCATCACTGACTCAATGGACATGGATCTGAGCAAACTCCAGGAGACAGTAGAGGTCAGAGGAGCCAGACCTGCTGCAGGCCATTGGGGTAGCAAGGAGTTGCACAGGACTTAGTGACTGACCAATAACAACAACATAAGATGAGATTTATCACAGGAATTGGCTTATGGGGTTATAGGGGTGAAAAGTTCCATGATCTTCTGCCTGCAAGCCGGAGAAAAAGGAAAGCAGGTGGAGTTGTTCCATGGACATTCAAAGGCATGAGAACCAGGGGAACTGATGGTGTGAGACTGAACTGGAGCCAGTTGGCCTGAGAACCAGGGATAGAAGATTTAAGTCTTGGTCAGAGTCCAAAGGCTGGAGAACCAGGAGCTCAGAGGACGGAGAAGATGGATGTCCCATCTGAAGCAGAGTGAGTCAGTTCATGTTTCCTCCACATTTTTGTTCTATTCAGTCTCTCAGCCCAGTGGGTGATGCCTACATGCTTTAGTGAAGGTGATCTTCTTTATTTTGTCTGCTGATTCAAATGCTAATCTCTTCCTGAAATGTCCTCATAGGTGTTGTTGTTCAGTCGCTCATTCATGTCCAACTCTTTGTGACCCATGGACCGCAGCACGCCAGGCTTCCCGGTCCTCCACTGTCTCCTACAGTTTGCTCAAACTCATGTCCATTGAGTTGAGGATGCCATCCAACCATCTCATCCTCTGTCGTCCCCTTCTCCTCCTGCCTTCGATCTTTCCCAGCATCAGGATTCTTTCCAATGAGTCAACTCTTCACATCAGTGGACAAAGTATAAGAACTTCAGCTTCAGCAACAGTCCTTCTAATGAATGTTCAGGATGAATTTCCTTTAGAATTGACTGTTTTGATCTTGCAGTTCAACTCACTAGTATTTACTCAGGATAAATGAAAACAAATAGGTACAATTAAACTTGCATGTGTATATTCATATTATCTTATAGTCAAAACCCAGAAAAAATTCTAGTGTCCATCAACTGGTAGTGGATTTAAAAAACTGTAGTATATCAATACAATTCATACTACTCAGCAGTAAAACAGAACAACTAAACATAAAACCATGGATGAACCTCACAATCATTATATTAACACTTGGAGAATATTTCACAAAGTGACTGCATTTACTTAAAATACTCCAAACTAAAAATAGGCCTAAAATCCATCAACAGGAGAAGTGATGCTGCTGCTGCTGCTGCTAAGTCACTTCTGTCGTATCCAACTCTGTGCGACCCCATAGACGGCAGCCCACTAGGCTCCCCCGTCCCTGGGATTCTCCAGGCAAGAACACTGGAGTGGGTTGCCATTTCCTTCTCCAATGCATGAAAGTGAAAAGTGAAAGTGAAGTTGCTCAGTTGTGTCTGGCTCTTAGCGACCCCATGGACTGCAGCCTACCAGGCTCCTCCGCCCATGGGATTTTCCAGGCAAGAGTACTGAAGTGGGGTGCCATTGCCTTCTCCAGAGAAGTAATGACCCATTGGGATATACTAATTTAATGAATTACTACTGACTTGTTAAAAACGAAGACTTCCCTGGTGGCTCAGTTGATAAACAATCTGCCTGCAGTGCAGGAGACCCAGGTTCAATCCTTGGTTTGGGAAGATCACCTGGAGAAGGGATCTACCCAGCCCAGTATTCTTACCTGGAGCAGACCAGGGACAGAAAAGCCAGGCAGGCTGCTGTCCATGGGGTCACAAAAAGTTGGACATGACTGAGTGCCTAACACACACAGTTAAAACCAAACTTTTGATCTGCATAATATAATGGATTAATCTCATAGAAAAATGCCAAGTGAAACATACTGGACACAAAAACATCCACATTGCACATATTAGTTGCACAGAACTAACCTAGTTGGAGAAATAAGAATGGCTTTTCCTCTGGATGGGCTGAGGATTGACAGGGAAAGAACAGGAAGGGGATTCCTGGAAAGATGGAAACATTCTGTGTGAAGGCAGGCGTGCACATTCCATGTCTCCACGCACTTAACAAGCAGGGATATTAAGATGTATGTGCAGCTTTTATCTCAATGCAAGTCGCACAAAAAATAAGAGTCAAATTGTGAGGGTTAGTAGAAAAAAAAGAGCATTGCTTTGCTTAAATATGAAAGCTCACTGGAATATATAATAGCTTGTGTGGAATATCCTAACATTGAGGCCATAAATCAACTAGATTATTTAACAGGTGAGGATCTTTTCATATATTCACTTTGTTTATTACCCACAACTTAATTACTCAACAAATCTCCACTTTTCTGTCTCTGCTCCTCTCTTTATTTTTCTCTGGAATATCAGCTGCTTGCTCCCTCTTCTTCTCCAATTAAAATCCACCTCATCTTCAAATGATGCTTGATTGCTCAGTGGAGTCTAACTCTTTTTGACCCCAGGGACTACAGCCTTCCAAGCTCCTCTGTCCATGGAATTCTCCAGGCAAGAATACTGGAGTGAGTAGTCATTTCCTCCTCCAGAGAATCTTCCATCAGATCAGTCACTCAGTTGTGTCCAACTCTTTGCGACCCCATGAATCGCAGCATGCCAGGCCTCCTTGTCCATCACCAACTCCCGGAGTTCACTCTAACTCACATCCATCGAGTCAATGATGTCATCCAGCCATCTCATCCTCTGTCTTCCCCTTCTCCTCTTGCCCCCAATCCCTCCCAGCATCAGAGTCTTTTCCAGTGAGTCAACTCTTCACGTGAGGTGGCCAAAGTACTGGAGTTTCAGCTTCAGCATCATTCCTTCCAAAGAAATCCCAGGGCTGATCTCCTTCAGAATGGACTGGTTGGATCTCCTTGCAGTCCAAGGGACTCTCAAGAGTCTTCTCCAACACCACAGTTTAAAAGCATCAATTCTTCAGTGCTCAGCCTTCTTCACAGTCCAACTCTCACATCCATACATGACCACAGGAAAAACCATAGCCTTGACTAGACGAACCTTTGTTGGCAAAGTAATGTCTCTGCTTTTGAATATGCCATCTATGTTGGTCATAACTTTCCTTCCAAGGAGTAAGCGTCTTTTAATTTCATGGCTGCAGTCACCATCTGCAGTGATTTTGGAGCCCAAAAAAATAAAGTCTGACATTGTTTCCACTATTTCCCCATCTCTTTCCCATGAAGTGATGGGACCGCATGCCATGATCTTCGTTTTCTGAATGTTGAGCTTTAAGCCAACTTTTTCATTCTCCTCTTTCACTTTCATCAAGAGGCTTTTGAGTTCCTCTTCACTTTCTGCCATAAGGGTGGTGTCATCTGCATATCTGAGGTTATTGATATTTCTCCCGGCAATCTTGATTCCAGCTTGTGTTTCTTCCAGTCCAGCGTTTCTCATGGGATAAAATATGTAGTATTCTATACCATGGAATTCTCCAGGCCAGAATACTGGAGTGGGTAGCCTTTCCCTTCTCCAGGGGATCATCCCAACCCAGGGATCAAACCCAGGTCTCCTGCACTGCAGGCCGGTTCTTTACCAGCTGAACCACCAGGGACACTCTCTCATCTTCAAGGATCACCTCAAATACCACCCTCCTGACCCCAAGGAGACTTATCAGATTCTTGTCCTTGTGAATTCTACAGCAATCACTGTTACCTGTTCTCTAGGAGTTTTCACTTTGTCTTCAGAAAAAGTTTTCAGACTCAAGTGTCTTGTCCCTTACTTTTATTTATCTTTATTATATTTTATTTTTTAACTTTACACTATTGTATTGGTTTTGCCATATATCAACGTGAATCCACCACAGGTATACATGGGTTCCCCATTCTGAACGCTCCTCCCTCCTCCCTCCCCATACCATCCTTTTGGGTCGTCCCAGTGCACCAGCCCCAAGCATCCAGTATCATGCATCGAACCAGGACTGGCGACTCGTTTCATATTTGATATTATACATGTTTCAATGTCATTCTCCCAAATCATCCCACCCTCTCCCTCTCCCACAGAGTCCAAAAGACTGTTCTATACATCAGTGTCTCTTTTGCTGTCTTGTATACAGGGTTATTGTGACCATCTTTCTAAATTCCATATATATGTGTCAGTATACTGTATTGGTGTTTTTCTTTCTGGCTTACTTCACTCTGTATAATAGGCTCCAGTTTCATCCACCTCATTTGAACTGATGCAAATGTATTCTTTTTAATGGCTGAGTAATACTCCATTGTGTATATGTACCATGGCTTTCTTATCCATTCATCTGCTAATGGACATCTAGGTTGCTTCCATGTCCTGGCTGTTATAAACAGTGCTGTGATGAACATTGGGGTACACGTGTCTCTTTCCCTTCTGGTTTCCTCAGTGTGTTTGCCCAGCAGTGGGATTGCTGGATCATAAGGCAGTTCTATTTCCAGTTTTTTAAGAAATCTCCACAATGTTCTCCATAGTGGCTGTACTAGTTTGCATTCCCACCAACAGTGTAAGAGGGTTCCCTTTTCTCCACATCCCCTCCAGCATTTATTGCTTGTAGACTTTTGGATCGCAGCCATTCTGACTGGTGTGAAATGGTACCTCATAGTGGTTTTGATTTTCATTTCTCTGATGAGGAGTGATGTTGAGCACCTTTTCATGTGTTTGTTAGCCATCTGTATGTCTTCTTTGGAGAACTGTCTATTTAGTTCTTTGGCCCATTTTTTGATTGGGTCATTTATTTTTCTGGAATTGAGCTGTAGGAGTTGCTTGTATATTTTTTAGATTAGTTGTTTGTCAGTTGCTTCTTTTGCTATTATTTTCTCCCATTCTGAAGGCTGTCTTTTCACCTTGCTTATAGTTTCCTTTGTTGTGCAGAAGCTTTTAAGTTTAATTAGTTCCCATTTGTTTATTTTTGCTTTTATTTTCAATATTCTGGGAGCTGGGTCATAGAGGATCCTGCTGTGATGTATGTCAGAGAGTGTTTTGCCTATGTTCTCCTCTAGAAGTTTTATAGTTTCTGGTCTTATGTTTAGGTCTTTAATCGATTTTGAGTTTATTTTTGTGTATGGTGTTAGAAAGTGTTCTAGTTTCATTCTTTTACAAGTGGTTGACCAGTTTTCCCAGCATCACTTGTTAAAGAGATTGTCTTTTCTCCCTTGTATATTCTTGCCTCCTTTGTCAAAGATAAAGTGTCCAGATGTGCGTGGGTTTATCTCTGGGATTTCTATTTTGTTCCATTGATCTATATTTCTATCTTTGTGCCAGTATCATACTGTCTTGATGACTGTGGCTTTGTAGTAGAGCCTGAAGTCAGGCAGGTTAATTCCTCCAGTTCCATTTTTCTTTCTAAAGATTGCTTTGGCTATTCGAGGTTTTTTGTATTTCCATACAAATTGTGAAATTATTTGTTCTAGCTCTGTGAAGAGTACCATTGGTAGCTTGATAGGGATTACATTGAATCTATAGATTGCTTTGGGTAGTATACTCATTTTCACTATATTGATTCTTCCAAGCTATGAACACGGTATATTTCTCCATCTATTAGTGTCTTCTTTGATTTCTTTCACCAGTGTTTTATAGTTTTCTATATATAGGTCTTTAGTTTCTTTAAATAGATATATTCCTAAGTATTTTATTCTTTCTGTTGCAATGGTGAATGGAATTGTTTCCTTAATTTCTCTATTTTCTCATTATTAGTGTATAGGAATGCAAGGGATTTCTGTGTGTTGATTTTATATCCTGCAACTTTACTATAATCATTGATTAGTTCTAGTAATTTTCTGGTGGAATCTTTAGGGTTTTCTATGTAGAGGATCATGTCACCTGCAAACAGTGAGAGTTTTACTTTTTCTTTTCCAATTTGGATTCCTTTTATTTCTTTTTCTTCTCTGATTGCTGTGGCCAAAACTTCCACAACTATGTTGAATAGTAATGGTGAAAGTGGGCACCCTTGTCTTGTTCCTGACTTTAGAGGAAATGCTTTCAATTTTTCACCGTTGAGGATAATGTTTGCTGTGGGTTTGTCATATATAGCTTTTATTATGTTGAGGTATGTTCCTTCTACTCCTGCTTTCTGGAGGGTTTCTATCATAAATGGATGTTGAATTTTGTCAAAGGCTTTCTCTGCATCTATTGAGATAATCATATGGCTTTTATTTTTCAATTTGTTAATGTGGTGTATTACATTGATTGATTTGTGGATATTGAAGAATCCTTGCATCCCTGGGATAAAGCCCACTTGGTCATGGTGTATGATCTTTTGAATGTGTTGTTGGATTCTGGTTGCTAGAATTTTGTTAAGGATTTTTGCATCTATGTTCATCAGTGATATTGGCCTGTAGTTTTCTTTTTTTGTGGGATCTTTGTCAGGTTTTGGTATTAGGGTGATGGTGGCCTCATAGAATGAGTTTGGAAGTTTACCTTCCTCTGCAATTTTCTGGAAGAGTTTGAGCAGGATAGGTGTTAGTTCTTCTCTAAATTTTTGGTAGAATTCAGCTGTGAAGCCGTCTGGACCTGGGCTTTTGTTTGCTGGAAGATTTCTGATTACAGTTTCAATTTCTGTGCTTGTGATGGGTCTGTTAAGTTTTTCTATTTCTTCCTGGTCCAGTTTTGGAAAGTTGTACTTTTCTAAGAATTTGTCCATTTCTTCCACGTTGTCCATTTTATTGGCATATAATTGTTGATAGTAGTCTCTTATGATCCTTTGTATTTCTGTGTTGTCTGTTGTGATCTCCAGTTTCATTTCTAATTTTATTGATTTGATTTTTCTCCCTTTGTTTCTTGATGAGTCTGGCTAATGGTTTGTCAATTTTATTTATCCTTTCAAAGAGCCAGCTTTTGGCTTTGTTGACTTTTGCTATGGTCTCTTTTGTTTCTTTTGCATTTATTTCTGCCCTAATTTTTAAGATGTCTTTCCTTCTACTAACCCTGGGCTTCTTCATTTCTTCCTTTTCTAGTTGCTTTATGTGTAGAGTTAGGTTATTTATTTGACTTTTTTCTTGTTTCTTGAGGTATGCCTGTATTGCTATGAACTTTTGCCTTAGCACTGCTTTTACAGTGTCCCACAGGTTTGGGGTTGTTGTGTTTTCATTTTCATTCGTTTCTATGCAAATTTTGATTTCTTTTTTGATTTCTTCTGTGATTTGTTGGTTATTCAGCAGCGAGTTGTTCAGCCTCCATTTGTTGGGATTTTTAATAGCTTTTCCTCTGTAATTGAGATCTAATCTTACTGCATTGTGGTCAGAAAAGATGCTTGGAATGATTCCAATTTTTTTGAATTTACCAAGGCTAGATTTATGGCCCAGGATGTGATCTATCCTGGAGAAGGTTCCCTGTGCACTTGAGAAAAAGGTGAAATTCATTGTTTTGGGATGAAATGTCCTATAGATATCAATTAAGTCTAACTGGCCTATTGTATCATTTAAAGTTTGTGTTTCCTTGTTAATTTTCTGTTTAGTTGATCTATCCATAGGTGTGAGTGGGGTATTAAAGTCTCCCACTATTATTGTGTTATTGTTAATTTCTCCTTTCATACTTGTTAGCATTTGTCTTACATATTGTGGTGCTCCCGTGTTGGGTGCATATATATTTATAATTGTTATATCTTCTTCTTGGATTGATCCTTTGATCATTATATAGTGACCATCTTTGTCTCTTTCCACAGCCTTTGTTTTAAAGTCTATTTTATCTGATATGAGGATTGCTACTCCTGCTTTCTTTTGGTCCCTATTTGCATGGAAAATCTTTTTCCAGCCCTTCACTTTCAGTCTGTATGTGTCCCCTCTTTTGAGGTGGGTCTCTTGTAGACAGCATATGTAGGGGTCTTGTTTTTGTATCCATTCAGCCAGTCTTTGTCTTTTTGTTGGGGCATTCAACCCATTTATGTTTAAAGTAATTATTGATAAGTATGATCCCATTGCCATTTACTTTATTGTTTTGGGTTCAAATTTATACACTGCTTTTGTGTTTCCTGTCTAGAGAATATCCTTTAGTATTTGTGGGAGCTGGTTTGGTGGTGCTGAATTCTCTCAGCTTTTGCTTGTCTGTAAAGCTTTTGATTTCTCCTTCATATTGAATGAGATCCTTGCTGGGTACAATAATCTGGGCTGTAGGTTATTTTCTCCCTTAAGTTCACATGGTCTCTGTAATGGCTGTGTGTGTTTTCTCTATATCCTTTATGGTACTCAACACATGATTGATAAGTGACATACATATTTTTTGAATGATCTTGAAAAACACAACTTTCCAAAACTGACAAGATAAACAGAAAATCTAAATAGTTGTATGTCTATTAAAAATTGAGTTTCCTAGCAAACATTTCCTATAAACTCTAGGCTCAGATAAATTTCACCAGCGAGTTCTATCAAACATGTAAAGATAAAACACTATCAATCATATACAAACATCATCAGAAAGTAAAAGAGAAAGGAATACTTCCAAATCATTTTTTGAGGCCAGTATAATCTCAATGCAAAAACCTAACAAGGACACTAAAAGAAAATTGCAGAACAACATCCTTCATGATCTTAAGTGGAAAAAGTCTTTACAAAATATAAAGAATTGTTTATTTTGCTAATATTAACGATTGAATTATAATTATTTGAAACATAAAAAATACTTTCTGAATGAATCAAATAAATGGGATACTCAATTGCCTTGATTACTTAATCATCATAAAATATATGTGCCGTCTTGTTGTTCTTGCAGAGTAACCTTTTGCTCAATTTGCATATTTTATTTGTACCTTCTGGTCCCTAAATCTGTAGACTGATTCCAGCCTTGACTCCAACTCTCCTGCACAATGTGTCTCATCTTGTTGCTTCACTTCTCCCTGGCACCTCTCAGAGGTTCTTTCTTTTTTTGAAGTTATTTGATAGATTAATATTCTGATCAGAGAAAAGGCCCAGAAAAGAGACTGTAGATTGGGTCTACAAATCACAGGTAGTGAACTTCCAGCAGCACATTTAAGAGCAAAATATGACTCTGAATGGTCACCTAAAGGAAATGGTCACCCATTTCACTTAGCCAGCTCACAGACACAATGATTATTCCATTGGATCTCAGAAAGCACAGTTTGCACATTTCATCACGCAGATATTACAGTTACAAACACTGCCTCCTAGAAGAGATAGCAGCATAGATTCTGAGTCATCACACAGTTGAGTCAGGAGTGTGAAAATTATTCATCAACTTACATCTGGTGTTTAATAGGCATCTGGGATGTGGGCTGCTGACATGTTCTGTATGATCACATTCCTGAGGGCAGGATCCCAGCCCAGGGAGGTCAATGTCAGGTCATGGCCAGATTTCACTGCAAGGCTCAGAACAGCTTCAGCTGTTCACAGAATCATCTCTCAAGGTACAGCTCACAGAAATCTAGACAAAACAAGCCAGTAATGAGCAGCATTAAGACTTGGGGTCAAAGATTCTGTCAAAATGCCAAACCTGTGAGCTTCAGTGTATCCATAGTGTAGACAGAGCCCAGTGGTATGACAGCCAGCGAAATGAGCAAGGACCTGCTGTTTCTGCAATGGAGGGAAAATCACATACTTACATACCCAATGGGATTAAGAATTTCAGGTGATGCGGGGCATGCACATTAAAAATCACAAACCAACTGTCTTTTATTTTGCTAGAAGTGATGTAAGCCTGCTCTTCACTGATAAAACTGAGCTTTTGTTGTTGTTTTGAATGAAAACATTATTAGTAAAATTCATCAAAGTCTCAAGGGAAGAGGAAATTTTTGTTCTTTTCATCTCTCAATAAGTACAGCATTCATAGTTTTCCTTTGCCATAAACAGGACAAGGATGAATAACAATTTCCATCACAGAAGCACCTGTCCGGGACAAGGTTTTGAAACTGGGGATAGAGAAGTTCTGAGATCTTAGATTATCATTTTGCTAAGCCCCATGCCAGGGCTTCTGTGGTGGCTCAGACTGTAAAGAATCTGCCTGCAATGCAGAAGACACGGGAGTATATATACTCATATACTCTTATTTGTATAATCATGAAAAAGTCATTACTCTTGGCCTGAAATTTTTTCCTAAGGAAAGGAAAGGAGGGGAAGAAGATATCTAAATCTAAGTCCTTATTTGAGTTTTTCCAGGTATGTTTCTGTGAAAGAGAATGATAGAGAAAGAAGGAGTTCAACACCCAGGAGTTAGATGATAACTCTAATTATTAAATTTTAATTTGCTCACTGAAAGATATAGTGTTTGACTCCATATTCTTTTTAGTTTTTCTAGAGCTCATAATTTATTGCATTTGCATCAAATGAGGTGAGAAATGCTGGATAACTTCTCTTGTAATATTCCTTAAGAAAAGTCTATGGTTAGTTTACAAGACCCCAGGGCAGATGTTCATACTGAATAGTGAGAGCATATGGCAAAAAGATTGATTCATTGTAATTTACTTGTCAAACACCATTGTTAAGGTTTCAAAAAGAGAGGAATCCAAACAACAATTTTAAAGCAATACCCCTAATAGTGCCCAAATCTCTCAGGATTCCTCCCACTGTTGATTTATCCTCAAAATTCTCTTCCATATTAAAAATGCTGAGAGTTGGAATGAAATAAAAGCCTTAGAGAATAAGAGGCGCTTTTGCCTTTAATGCAATTGCCAATGTAGATATCCCAAACTTACCAGGGACCACTAATGCTTTGCTGAAATCAAACATCATACATATTTGACAGAAAGAGATGTAATTTCACAAAGCTGCTTGCAAAACTGAAGAACAATTACCAAGAAGAAATACAAACTCAGGACCAGATCACGGTAAAGTACACAGATTTCTCTCTGTTGGAGCCATACAGGAGATTTGAAAATAACATGTAGAGAAGCAATGATTTACAATTCCCACCTTTAATCTTCTAGCCTACAGAAATGGTTCCTTAATAAATATAGGAGCTGAAAACTACAGTTTGCATAACAGTTTTTAGGTTTTATCATTTTAAATCTACATCTTTGCAAAGTATCCTGTAGCCCTGGGAAGAGGTTCACAATACAGCTATTGTTTGAAAGTATATGCTGCAAGAAATCAAAACTTCCTTTTCTGGGCTTCCATCTGCTATTATGCCCAGCTATGCCAAAGTGTCCAAATTGTGCAAAATATGCACTCTTCTTCAAGAGACCTGCCACAATTTATTCATCTTTGCATCCTCAGAAATAACCCACTGTTTAATACAAAGCTGGCTTCTCTGGTGGCTCAGACAGTAAAGAATCTTCCTGCAATGCAGGAGAACTGGGTTCAGGTCCTGGGTAGGGAAGACCCCCTGGAGGAGGAAATGGCAACCCACTCCAGCATTCTTGCCTGGAGAATCCCATGGACAGAGGAGCCTGGCGGGCTACAGTCCATGGGGTCGCCAAGAGTAGGACACGACGGAAAGACTAAAACTTTCACTTTCCAGTATAAAGCTGGTGACCAACAAAGGTCTGTGTAGTGGTGGGTTTTGAAGAGGAGGTGTATTAGTTCCTGCTGCTGCTGCTAAGTCGCTTCAGTCGTGTCCGACTCTGTGCGACCCCATAGATGGCAGCCCACCAGGCTCCCCAGGCCCTGGGATTCTCCAGGCAAGAACACTGGAGTGGGTTGCCATTTCCTTCTCCAATGCATGAAAGTGAAAACTGAAAGTGAAGTCGCTCAGTCGTGTCCAAATCTTAGCGACCCCATGGACTACAGCCTACCAGGCTCCTCTGCCCATGGGATTTTCCAGGCAAGAGTACTGGAGTGTGGTGCCATTGCCTTCTCCTTCTTAGTTCCTAGTGCTCCTGTAACAAAACACCATAATCTGGCTGCCTTGATGCAACAGACATTTATTATTTTACAGTTTGGGAAGCTAGAAGGCCAAAATCAAGGTGTCAGTAGGTCCCTTCTCCTTCTGAAAACTTCAGGGGAGAATTCTTCCTTTATTCTTTCTTTGCTTCTCGTGGCTGTTGCCAATCTTTTTCCTTCCCTGGCTTGCAGCTTCCTCATCCTAATCTTTGCCTCTGTCATCTCATGTGTGTCTGTGTCTAAATCTGAATTTCCATCTTCTCATCAAGATAGCAGCCATATTGATTAGGGCTCACCCTAATGGTCCCATCTTAGTTGTATAGTATCTACAAAGACCCAGTTTCCAAATAAAGTCATATTCATAGGTGCTGGGGTTCAGGACTTTAACTTTTCTGTGGGAGGACACAATTCAACCTGTAACACACAGCACTATGTACCCTGCTTTTGTTATATCTCCTTTACACCAAGTAATATGCTGAACATGTACCTGCCTCACAGGAAACGTGCTGGCTAGTTGCAGGATTTGTTACACCCAATATATTATGAATCCTCATTGACTAGATGTAAACAAACACAGTGTATATTATCCCTGCTCCAGTGATCACCAAACCTGCTCTGATCATTTACGACTTAGCTGAAGCTCCTGCCTTGGTTTCTTTGGGCAACATCTGTAGAGTCTCATCTTCCTTCCCCAAACAAAAATTGGAACCATAGTACAAATCAACTTTGTGCCATTTTTATTGCAAGAGCTTGTCCTTTTGCACTTTGAACTTTGATGTACTTTGAACACTGAATTGGAATTAACACTAGCTAACTTTGCTAATGCAGAAAATAGAATAATATCATTTGGTACATTCCTTGCAAATTTGGGATGTGCATGGCTTTAGGATTAAAGAATGTGAAGAATATAATAAAATATAAAGCTCTATTTTTAAACTAATTAAGAAACATCTGGACTAGGCTAATTCACGCATACGCAAAAAAAGTCAAAACTTGAAGTAAATAAGTAAATCCTCTGAATTCTAAGGATTATCTAAGGAATATCTAAGGATTAATATTTCAGTGGATTTTCCAGGTGGCTCAGAAGTAAAGAATCTGCCTGTCAATACAGGAGACATGGGTTCAATCTTTGATCTGGGAAAATGCCCTGGAGTAGGAAATGGCAATCCACTCCAGTATTCTTGCCTGGGATATTCCATGAATAGAGGAGCCTGGAGGGCTACTGTCCACGGGATCACAACAAGTCAGACATGGCTGAGTGACTAAACAACAACAACAACAAGGGTTTTTTTTTTTTTTAATGGCTTTATTAAAATACTCTTTAGCAATTGCTAGGTAGACATCACAACTGACTTTGGCAATTGTGATTTCCTAGGGGTCCCTGATGTGGCTTTCTCAGTTGTACATATTAAAGTATAATTTTTCTAATGAAACAGGATATATAAGTAATGCAGACTTCTGATGAAACATCAAGTTGATGTATCATTAAATATCAGTCACCTGTCAATTTTAATCATGAGGCAGAAATTGCATTTAATTATGCAATGTATGTACTGAGCACTCCGTAATCACAGACTGTACTAAGGAGAACAAGCGGTCCATTGAGTTCACAGGAGAGACAGAATATTTTTAAAGGCTTGTAGAAACTTATTTCTCTGGACTCCTGGAGACTCACTGGAGGGAGGTTGCAGGAGGTGGAAGGTACAGGTTGTGGCCATGAAACAGAAAAGCTAACCAATTCTAAGGGAAATTGACTCCCTGACCATGACTGGGTCCACTCCACTCTATGATCCTCAGATCTGTGGCCTAGATCTTGGTCATGTTTGAAACTCCAGGCCAAGTTTTGTGCCTGTTATTGAGTAGATGCACAGTTAGAGCTGAAATAACCTGAATTTGTTGGCAGCACAATGTGGTCAACGATTGAGACTGGTACACACTGTCCTTCTAACCCATGCTTTGTAAGAAAATTGGTTTTAGACTTGGAAAAAAAAATCACAAAGAGGAGATGACAGTTCTTTGATGTTCTTGGGTAATTAGTGAATTCGTCCGCCTTTAAAAGTAGGTTCCTACTATACTACAGAGCCTGGGAGGTAGGGCCACTATCCTTCTTGATGCAGAGAGATGACTTGCAGGTCCTTGAAAAGGGCTTCGTGGGTTGCAAAACTGGCAAGACATCTTTGAAAAATTTACACCTAAGAAAGAAATAGAAATTATTTGCAAATTTTCCAAAGTAAATGCTCCAAGAATAGGGAGGTTAGGCCTGGAGTCAAAAAGAAGCCTGCCCAATTTTAATCAAGCTTAAGGGAATATTAAGACTCTTGGTCACCCAGCTCTATATGTACATACACACACACACAGAGCAGTGGTTTGCTTATAAGGTTTTTTTCCAGTAAGAGACTGTAATTTCCTTCAGTCTCTTTAAGCTTCCAGAGAGATTCTTCATGTGTTTGCAGTGATGTGACTCAGACAGAAAATCAATTAGAGAACAATGTAAATCAATTATAAAATAATACACGATAACCCACTGCTAAAGTATGTGCATCATAGCAAAAGCCAAAGGATTTTAGAAAAATCAAGAGCTAATATGCATGAGAACATTTGCAAGGCCACACAAAGCAGGCAGAGTCATGAATTTCATTAGTATAAAGAGTCTAAGAGATTTGTAAATGCATTTCGAATGCATTCATTGCTGACACGTCCTGGATTGAGTGAAAATGGGAAGCATGCATAGCTCAGTTGGTAAAGAATCTGCCTGCAATGCAGGAGACCCCAGTTTGATTCCTGGGTTGGGAAGATCCCCTGGAGAAGCGATAGGTTACCCACTCTAGTAATCTTGGGCTTCCGTTGTAGCTCAGCTGGTAAACAATCCTCCTGCAATGTGGGAGACCTGGGTTCTATCCCTAGGTTCGGAAGATCCCCTGGAGAAGGGAAAGGCTACCCACTCCAGTGTTCTGGCCTGGAGAATTCCATGGGCTGTATAGTCCATGGGGTTGCAAAGAGTCAGACATGACTGAGGGACTTTCAACTAGTCTTTCATACTGTAAGAAAGCTTCAGCTGGCGGGTCTTGGATTTTCAGTGGCCGCTGTTTTCTTCTGGTGCAAAAATCATCCTGCTTTGAGTGTACGTGGAATGGGAAAAAACTCCATCCAAGTGTCTCCATGACTGTGTCTCTGGGGGCATTCTCTCTGAGAAGCATTCGTCCTTCACTTTTTACACCTTGCTCTTTGAGATAACTCATCCACATCTGGTGCCATCTTTTTATAAAATATGAATATGAATAATATATTAAGGACTATTCACTACTACAGTGTACACGTGAAATTTCTCGTAGGAAAATTACTGTTGATTTCCAATTTGATTTATCTAGGAGAGGGCAGTGATGGTGCCCATAAAACTCGCAGGTTAGGAGAAGGGACCCGGATTCAGCCCCACTCTGCCCCTTCTCTCAGAGCTGAAAGTCCTCTCCTACAAAATAGGGTTTTCAGGGACTTCCCTGGTGGTCCAGTGGTTATCAATTCACCTTCCAATGTAGGGGGTGTGGACTCCATCCCTGATTGGGGAGCTACGATCCCACATGCCTCATGGCCAGAAAACCAAAACATGAAACAGAGGCAATATTCTAACAAATTCAGTAAAGATTTAAAAATGGTCTACATCAAAAAAGTCTCTTAATAAACAGGATTTTCAGTACCTGCTGAATATATTTTTGTTTCTATCAAATAGCTATATTATCATCAAAAAGTTGTGTTATTATGCAACTGTAGAAACTGAAGCTCAGAGGAATTGAAAGATGTTCCAGGGGGCCCTGGAACAAGAAGAGGAGGCCTGGTGCCCAGGTCCAGCTGAATCAGCACTAGGGTGTGATTTTAAATAAAATCGGAGCTCAAAGCCCTGAGCAAATGTGTCTCCTGCAACTGAATATTTCAGTCAGTGGGGACAGCCCAGTGTTAAGGAGGATATACAGTTTATAAAACAGCATCTAAAGATAAAATAAACTCTGCAAGCTTCCCTGTGTTAGGTGAGGGAATACAGTCAGAAGGTTTTGTGGTTATGAGCAGGCTTTAACCCCATTCACACTTCAGTGACTGGTTTCTCTTTACTCTTGCAGGTTTGATCTATGTTCAAAAGTTTTGTTCGCTTTCAAATGGCTGAAGTAGATTTAGTGAAAAGTTGGAGCTTGAACTTTTCTTTGAAGACCACTTAGGTTTAGAAAAAGAGATTTAGTAGCACACTGTGTAGCCCCAGTAAGCTAATGCAAGAATCTTAAAGGTCAGAATTCTCCAAATCCAGCAGAACAGAAAGTATTCCCTTGGGCTGACCTCCTGCAAAGCTCCTAGGATACCACTTACTGCTCTGTCCCTCCTAGGCATGTTTCAGGAGTAGCTGGTGCTGGGCAGCCACTATTTATTATTATGTCATTAAACTGCATTTGCTTATATTTTAATGAATTTATTTACAGCCTTCAAAAGTTTGAAGTTCTCCAAAGGAGAAAGTTGCAAGTTTCTTATTTTCTCAACCTCACTTAACAGATAGAACTTATGATGTCTGAGTTTCCCAAATATTTAGTATGTGGTTGATTTAATGGGTTTTATTTGATTCAGAGCATCATAAAGAGGAAGGAAAAACTACTCTAATTCTATTTCCCATATAAACTCTATCAATATTTCTCTATGCATAGTCACACTTAACCCCTGTGTAGGTAGGATGGTATTAAACATGCCACCTTTTTCTATCTACTACTCTTGTTTTGATGCCAATTAATATAAAAGTACAAATGTAAGTAGTTACTTCACTGTTCTGCTATCCATCTCTGGTATTAAACTGACTAAATAATATGCAGAATGCATCTGTGTATAAACTGATACCTGCAGGATATACACTCTTTGTTAAAACAGATGATTAGTTATAGGCATAAAGAATAGAATGTAAAGAATTAGTTGTTGTTTTAAGCATTAGGTCATGTCTGACCGTTTTGTGATTCCATGGACTATAGCCCACTAAGCTCCTCTGGCCATAGGATTTCCCAGACAAAATACTGGAGTGGGCTGCCATTCAAACCTGCATCTCTTGCATCTCCTGCATTGGCAGCCAGATTCTTTACTACTGCACCACCGGGCAGGGGCAAAATATGAAATATCATATTTTCAAATGGAGTAAGAACTGAAAATATTAGTTGGAGACAATTATTTTGCTTCCATTTAGCTTTACTATTTTGTTGACAGATAATTTAGTAAACCTCTCTGAACATTTTTTATTATTACTTTATTTTTTAATAGTAGTTTATGTTTTAGAGAAAAATTGGTGGGAAGTTACAAGAATTTCTTATATAGCCTGGCCTACTACCTGCATAGGCTCACACATACACAAACCTCCTCATTTAAAACCTTCCCCGGCAGATTGGATCATTTATTACATGTGATAAACCTACATCACCTTATAATTAATTAAAGTCCATAGTTTACATTTTGGTTCACTCATGGTGTTATATATATTCCACAATTTTGCACAGATGTATAATGACTTATCTGGAAAAGAAAATGGCAACCCACTCCAGTAGTCTTGCCTGGAAAAACCCATGGATGGAGAACCTGGCAAGTTACAGTCCAAGGGGTCACACAGAATTGGAAACGACGGAGCAACTGACACTTTCACTTTCATAGTAACTTATATCTCTCATAATTGCATAATTTCACTACCCTAAAAATTCCCCATGCGCTATTATTTCATCTCTATCCCCTCCCCAACTCTGGAAAACTAATATTTTTCCTGTCTTCATAGTTGTACCTTCCCCAGAATGTCATATAGGTAGAATCATATGGTTATGTAGATTTTTTTTAGATTGACTTTTTCACTTAAAGGCCTTCCCTGGTGACTCAGATGGTAAAGAGTCTGCCTGCAATGCAGGAGACCCAGATTCCATCCCTGAGTCCAGAAGATCCTCTGGAGAAGGAAATGGCAACCCACTCCAGTATTCTTGCCTGGAGAATCCTATGGTCAGAGGAGCCTGATAGGTTACAGTTGATGGGGTCATAAAGAGTGGGACATGACTAAGCGACTTCACTTTTCACTTAAAAAATATGAATTTAAGGCTTCTCCATGTCTTTCAAGGGCTTGATAGCTCATTTATTTTTAGTGCTGAATAATATTTCACTGTCTGTTGTGCCATGGTTTATCTGCTCACCTACTGAAGGATGTCTTGGTGGCTTACAAGTTTAGACTGTTACAAATAAAGCTACTAAAAATATTATGATGTACGTTTTTGTAAGAACGCAAATATTCAACTCCTTTGGTTAAATAGCAAGACGTATGATTGACAGATCTTACAATAGTGTATCTTTAGTTTTGAAAGAATTGCCAAACTACCATCCAAAGTGACTAAGTTTTCATTAAAAATAAGTGAGAGTTCCTGTTGCTCCATATCCTTGTCAGCATTTGGTGCTCTGGATTTTGGCTTTTCTGAGAGGTATGTAGTGGTGTCTTGTTTTAATTTGCATTTCGTACATGATGTGCAGAATCTTTTCATAGGCTTATTTGACATCTTTATCTGTGACTTGTCTGTTACAATATTTGGCCCACTTTCTAATTGAGTTGTTTATTTTCTTAGTGTTGAGTATTAGGAGTTCTTTGTGTGTTTTAGACAACCGTCCTTTATCAGATCTGTTTTTTGTAAATATTTCTTCCCAGTCTATGGTTTGACTTCCCATTCTCTAAACACTCTTTCTCAGATCAGAAGTTTTTAGTTTTAATGAAGTCCAACTGATCAATTATTGCTTTCATGGGTTGTACCTTTGGTTCTGTATTCAAAATGTCCTAGTTCTACCCAAGGTTATCTAGGTTGCCTCCTATGCTACATTCTGGGAGTTTTCTAGTTTTAAATTTTACATATTTAGTTCTTGGATCCATTTTGAGTTAATTTGTGTGTAGCATGTAAGACTTGTGTCTTTTTTTTTTTTCTGTTTTGCATGTAGATGTCAGCTCTTCTAGCACCACTTGTTCAAATACTATTTTTCCATTGCACTGTTTTGTTCCTTTGTCAAAGATAAGTTGACTAAATTTACATGGCTCTATTTTGGGGCTATTATTCTGTTTCATTGATCTATCTGTCTGTTTGCTCAGTAATATCACAGTGGTGATTATTGTGGCTTTATAGTAAGTCTTAAATTGGATAGAATCAATCCTCCAGCTTCGTTCTTCTTCAACATTGTGTTAGCCATTCTGGTTCTTTTGCTGCTTCACATAGACTTTAGAATATATTTTGATAGCCACAAAATAACTTGTTTGGATTTTGGATGAGATTACACCAAGTCAAGCTCCATAATGACCGCAGGTGGTGACTGCATCCATGAAATTAAAAGACGCTTGCTTCTTGGAAGGAAAGCTATGACAAACCTGGACACCATATTAAAAAGCAGAGACATCACTTTGTTGACAAAGGTCTGTATATAGTCAAAGCAATGGTTTTTCCAGTAGTCATGTATGGATGTGAGAGTTGGACCATAAAGAAGGCTGAGCATAGAAGAAATGATGCTTTTGAACTGTGGAGCTGGAGAAGACTCTTGAGAGTACCTGGGATAGCAAGAAGATCAAAGCAGTCAATCCTAAAGGAAATAAACCCTGAATATTCACTGGAAGGACTGATGCTGCAGCTGAAGCTCCAATATTTTGGCCACCTGATGTGAAGAACCGACTCATTGGAAAAGACCTGATGCTGGGAAAGATTGAAGGCAAAATAAGAAGGGGGTGGCAGAGGATGAGATGGTTAGATGGCATCAGTGACTCAATGGACATGAGTTTGAGCAAACTCCAGGAAACAATAAAGGACAAGGAAGCCTGGTGTGCTGCAGTCCATGGGGTTGCAAAAAGTAAATCATGATTTAGTAAATGATCAACAGCAACAATAGATCAAGTTGGGAAGAACTGACATCTTGACAATATTGAGTCATTCTATCCATGAATTTAGAATATCTCTTTAATTCTTCTGTGATTTCTTTCATCAGAGTTTTGTAATTTTTCTTATATAGATTCCCTACACATATTTTTTAGATTTATAACAAAGTCTTTCATTTGGTGAATTAGAACAACATAATCCAGAAACTTTGAAATGCCAGTTCAAAATTGCTAGCCTCAAAACTAGATGTGGTCACTGAGAGAATGGTTGCAGTGAGCTCTGTGGGCTTCCTATGAACTTGGTAAATAGTCCAATATTCATTAATAGCCCCTTTATACCACAACTTTGAAAATGTCTGACATTTTAAAAAGCAAAATTATTTCTGCAACAGATATGGTTAGTATGGTACTTTGCAAGGGCTCTTACAAGAGCATGACAAAGTAGGTGCCTTAAACAATCCAGATTCACCATCTCACAGTTGTGAAGACCAAAAGTTTGCGATTAAGGTGTGGGCAGCTTTTTGTTTTGTTTTCTGAGTGTTGTGAGTGAGGATCTGTTCCAGGCCTCTGTCTGCAGCTTTCAGATGGTTATCTTTGTGTTCACATGGAGTTCTCCCTGCATCAAATTTTCCTTCTTTATAAGGACACCAGTCATAGTGGATTAGTTCAGTTCAGTTCAGTTGCTCAGTTATGTCCGACTCTTTGTGATCCCATGAACTGCAGCACGCCAGGCCTCCCTGTCCATCACCAACTCCCAGAGTCTACCCAAACCCATGTCCATCGAGTCTGTGATGCCATCCAATCATCTCATCCTCTGTTGTCCCCTTCTCCTCCTTCCCCCAGTCCCTCCCAGCATCAGGGTCTTTTCCAATGAGTCAGCTCTTCGCATGAGGTGGCCAAAGTATTGGAGTTTCAGCTTTAGCATCAGTCCTTCCAATGAACACCCAGGACCGATCTACTTTAGGAAGGACTGGTTGGATATCCTTGCAGTCCAAGGGACTCTCAAGAGTCTTCTCCAACATCACAGTTCAAAAGCATCAATTCTTCGGTGCTCAGCTTTCTTCACAGTCCAACTCTTACATCCATACACAACCACTGGAAAAACCATAACCTTGACTAGACGAACCTTTGTTGGGTCATAACTTTCCTTCCAAAGGGTAAGCGTCTTTTAATTTCATGGCTGCAATCACCATCTGCAGTGATTTTGGAGCCCAGAAAAATAAAGTCAGCCATTGTTTCCACTGTTTCCCCATCTATCCATGAAGTGATGGGACCAGATGCCATGATCTTCGTTTTCTGAATGTTAAGCATTAAGCCAACTTTTTCACTCTCCTCTTTCACTTTCAAGAGGCTTTTGAGTTCCTCTTCACTTTCTGCCATAAGGGTGGTGTCATCTGCATATCTGAGGTTATTGACATTTCTCCTGGCAATCTTGATTCCAGCTTGTGCTTCCTCCAGCCCAGCGTTTCTCATGATGTACTCTGCATAGAAGTTAAATAAGCAGGGTGACAATATACATCCTTGACGTACTCTTTTTCCTATTTGGAACCAGTCTGTTGTTCTATGTCCAGTTCTAATTTGCTTCCTGACCTGCATACAAGTTTCTCAAGAGGCAGGTCTCAAGAGGCAGTGTGTATAATGGATTAGGACCTGAGCTAATGAGCTAATCTTAACTCTGATAAGAACCTGTACCAAATGAGGTTACATTCTGAGGTACTGAGGACTTACAGGAATTTATGGGAGAAAGAATTCAATCCATAACAATTAGTATATTTAATTCAGCTGTTTACTATCAACTGAGTCAAATTCTATGATGATTCCAATCAAAATCTACAATTTAAAATTTTTTATATTATCAAGAAGAATCATGTTCATTGTCAGTGCTACAAAAAATGTTGAACTTCGACATTTCTGAGACTATTTCCATGAAATTCACTGTATGTGACAGGGGTCTTTGTACCTCTACCTGGAGAGGTGTCCAAAGCTCTCACAGTCTTCTCATCTTGCCACTCTATCACCCCCATAAACCTACTATGGAGAAAGATGATGATACTGCTTACTATTTTTTCTTTAACTTACTCTTTATAATTGTTAAAAGTGTGTATGACTGGCCATATCTATCACGTTAGCATCCCACACAGGAGTAGTTGTATTTCAACTGTGCAGTAATTAAAAAAAAATTGAATACATAATGGAATGTTTTTCAACAAGGATACAGTGCAGGAAGATTATTCAAATCACACCATGAATTCTTGGGGTGGTATGTGGAAATTTATTCAACCTTCAACCCACAGTCCCTGGCATGTGGTTGACTTCCTATACACAGCTGATTATAAAGAAGAAATGAATAAATTATCCAATGGGTATGTACAATAGAGTTACTGGAAATGATATGCCATGAAAATGAAAATTAACTAAAAAATTACCTATTGCTTTTATCAGTTAATCAGTCTCATTTCCATTTAATTATCATCCCATATTTAGCCTATTTAAAAATAAAAATATCAAATATTTAAGTCTTTGCTCTTGATTTAGTCACTAAGTCATGTTGACCCTTTTGTGACCCCATGGACTGTAGCCTATCAGGCTCCTCTGTCCATGGGATTTCCCAGGTAAGCATACTAGATTGGGTTACCATTTCCTTCTTCAGCGGATCTTCTTAACCCAGGGATTGAACCTGGGTCTCCTGCATTGGCGGGCAGATCTCTACCATCTGAGCCACCAGGGAAAACGTCAAATCTTTAAGTCTAGACTTTTATATTATCTGATCATCTTCATGACAAACAATGATGTCTACTTTGCTGCTGCTGCTGCTGCTAAGTTACTTCAGTCCAGTCGTGTTCGACTCTGTGTGACCCCATAGACAGCAGCCCACCAGGCTCCCCCGTCCCTGGGATTCTCCAGGCAAGAACACTGGAGTGGGTTGCCATTTCCTTCTCCAATGCATGAAAGGGAAAAGTGAAAGAGAAGTTGCTCAGTCGTGTCTGACTCCCAGAGACCCCATGGACTGCAGCCCACCAGCCCCTCTGTCCATGGGATTTTCCAGGCAAGAGTACTGGAGTGGGGTGCCATCTACTTTACATAACCTAAAACTTTCTCAGATTTAGAGAACCTTAGCCAATTCTTTTTTCAATTTGCTGAGGTTTCACTTAGTATTTTAAAAAATGTTTATGAGTGAGAATGGCCATAGACCATTTTTTTTCCTTGATTTTTTTTCTTTTACTTTTCTCAACCGTATTTGAATTCTGCATTATGTGAAATAATGGAATCTTTCCATTTACTATAGTCTATTGTACATTTCAAAGTAGTGGAATTTTTTTTTGCCAAAAATCTATTTTTACAGCTTAATAAAAACTACAAAAAATCTGCACATACTTAATGTATACAACTTAAAGAATTTTGGCAAATGCACATGCCCGTGATATGTGTATTACCTTGGTTGAGGTTGATGGTATTATGAGTTATGCATGCATCTAAACTCATCCAACTCTATACATTAGCCAGCTTTATAACTCATTGTCTATCCAGCATCTGCTTTCTCATCCTGAACCTTCTAAACCTGCCATTTTAACAGCTCAGCTGTTTCTGTATTGACAGTTTCCATTTTCATCTTGTTCATTTACTTGTTCCACGACTTCAGAGCCCCAGAGCCGCTGCCTTGCTCAGTCATGGGGACTCCTGCCATTTTGTCTGGCAAAAGAATTTTAAAATGTCTATGTTGATTTATTTTAATGTCCTCTGTGGTAGTCCTTTGTGGTTTCTCTTACCCCCGGTAACTGCTGCCTCCTTCAGACAAAGCTCTCATGGGCCATCAGTCTGAACAGGATTGGGGGGCAGGGAGGTGTCTGTGGAATGAACAAGGTAGACCTTTCATGCCCGTGTGTGACTCAAAAGCTAGTTCTGTCTTCTCTGGTAAAAGAGAAGCTGGTAAAAGAGAACTGGAAGATAATCGCTATGGAAAGGGAGAAGGGAATGGCAACCCACTCCAGTATTCTTGCTTGGGAAATCCCATGGACAGAGGAGCCTGACGGGCTACAGTCCATGAGGTCAAAAAGGGTGGGACGTGACTGAGTGAGGATCACTTTCACTTCACCTAAGGAAATACCAGTAGAAATATATAGAAAAATATTGATAAAATAATATATGAGGATCCATGACTGAAATTCTATAGAGTCACTGCAACAATTCTATAAAAATTCTTCATATTTGGCATCAAAGAAAATGGATATTGACTATTTAGAAAGTTAATGGGAAAATTATGGCTTTTCAAATTAAGAACATCAGAAACATCATCTTTTATTTATAGGGGGAAGGGCAAGAAGAACCAGAGAATTCATTAAAATTTAGAATTGATAAAAATATTGAAAAATCTTTCTTTGTGTAGCAAGCTCAGACCTGGGCTTTACTTGACTCTCCTGTGATATAAGCCCATTGCCTATAAAATTTCTGATGAGGCTTTATTTTATCTATTCAGCTAATATTTATCAAGGCTCACTAGGGGCTAGATACTATTCTAAGAACTACATTACAGGGGAAACCTCCATACATGATGTCTAAATTCTTTGAGGCTGTGGAGAAAAGAAAATAATGAAATAGATTAAACAGGAAAATACCATATCAAGCTCTAGAAAATTGAGTTAACATTGCATTTTTCATTTAATCTGATATAGCTAATAATTCATTTTTGAAAACTAACTTGTTGAAAGCTGGTTAAACTCATTTTAACCAGGGTAGACAAGACATGCAGGCTTCCCGGTTGGTGCTAGTGGTAAAGAACCTCCCTGTTAATGCAGGAGATGTAAAAGATGTGAGTTTAATTGCTGGGTCAGGCAGATCCCCTGGAGGACGGCATGGTGATCCACTCCAGTGAGAATCCCATGGACAAAAGAGCCTGGCAAGCTACAGGTCCATGTGGTCTCAAACAGTTGGACACAATTGAAGTGACTTAGCATGCTCACACCCAGATAAGTCATTCTCTTTTCTTAATTAGCAGAAGATTGGTGATCAGAATGAACTCCAAGACAAGCAGTTCATAAATTTAAGAGAAATTTAGGTGACAAAGGTTTTGGCACATTTTATATATATATATATATATATATATATATATATATATATACACACACACACACATACATATATATTTTTTGAGGGGAAAAAATGGGTGAAGAAGGTAAAAAGGTTCAAATTTCCAAGTTATATAACAAATAGGTCATGGGGATGCAATGAACAACATGGCAATTATAGTGAATAAGACTGTATTATGTATTTGAAAGTTATTAAGATAGTAGATCTTAAAAGTTCTCATTATAAGAAAAAAATAGTAACTGTATCTGGGGAAGGGTTAACTAGACTTACTGTGGTGATCATTTTACAATACACACAAATACCAAATCATTATGTTCTACGCTTAAAACTAATATCTTGTTATATGTCAATTATATACTAATTTTTAAAAAGTATTTCTTTTAAGTTAAAATTTGGATTAAAAGCACACTAAAGTACTTCATTCGTGTCTAACTCTGTGCATCCCTATGGACTGTAGCCCTCTAGGCTCCTCTGTCCATGGGATTGTCCAGGCAAGAATACTGGAGTGGGTTGCCATGCCCTCCTCCAAGGGATTTTCCTTGCCCAGGGATCAAAGCTGCATCTCTTATGTCCCCTGCTTTGGCAGGCCAGATTCTTTACCACTAGCACCACCTGGGAAGCAGAAAACAGGATGGGGGCGGGGGTTGAAAAATAAAAGTTTCAAAAATTAGTTAATTACTTAGCAACAACAAAGATACAGAGAACACAGAGATTTAATTGTTTAGGGGCACCGATCCAGGCTTAGCCTCTGTATTTCCTTGAAAGTGAAAGTCGCTCAGCTGAGTCTGACTCTTGGCAGCCGCATGGACTGTAGCCCACCAGGCTCCTCTGTCCATGAGATTCTCCAAGTCACACTAAGGGAGTGGGTAGCCGTTCCTTTCTCCAGGGGATCTTCCCAACCCAGGAACCGAAGCCAGGCCTCCCACGTGCCTATATAAATTTAATGGTTAACTCAGTATTCCGTATTCTAAAAGGTCTTACATTGGTTTCTCAAGTTTTAGCCCCCATTTTCACTATGAAATACCTCATAAATGAGTCTATATGAATTATATATGCGACTAATCCAACAACACAAATATGCTCACATACCATCCACTCAGTCTGATGTGTGGTAATTCCCCACACGTGGAAGCCCTCTGCCATCCTTCCCAGTCTCATTCTCCTTCCTGCCTCTAGAGGGAGGCACGACCCTGAAATTTGTATTTCTCATGCCACTTTTTATAATAGTCAGTGAAAGTGAAAGTGAAGTCGCTCAGTCGTCTCTGACTCTTTGGGACCCCGTGGACTGTAGCCCACCAGCTCCTCTGTTCATGGATTCTCCAGGCAAGAATAATGGAGTGGGTTGCCATTTCCTTCTCCAATAATAGTCAGTAGATAGTAGCAAAGAAATAGATGAAAACAATAGAATGGGAAAGACTAGAGATCTCTTCAAGAAAATGAGAGATACCAATGGAACGTTTCATGCAAAGATAGGACCAATAAAGGACAGAAATGGTACACACCTAACAAAGCAGAAGATATTAAGAAGAAGTGGCAAGAATACACAGAAGAACTATACAAAAATGATCTTCGTGGCCCAGACAACCACAATGGTATGATCACTCACCTAGAGCCAGACATCCTGGAATGCAAAGTCAAAGGGGGCTTAGGAAGCATCACTGTGAACAAAGCTGGTGGAGGTGATGGAATTCCAGTTGAGCTATCTCAACTCCTAAAAGATGATGCTGTGAAAGTGCTGCACTCAATATGCTGGCAAATTTGGAAAACTCAGCAGTGGTCACAAGAAAGGAAGAGGTCAGTTTTCATTCCAATCCGAAAGAAAGGCAACGTCAAAGAATGCTCAAACAACCGCACAATTGCACTCATCTCACATGCTAGCAAAGTTATGCTTAAAATGCTCCAAGCCAGGCTTCAATAGTACACGAACTATGAACTTCCAGATGTTCAAGCTGGATTTAGAAAAGGCAGAGGAACAAGGGATCAAATTGCCAACATCCACTGGATCATCAAAAAGCAACAGAGTTCCAGGAAAACATCTACTTCTGCTTTACTGACTATACACTAAAACCTTTGACTGTGTGGATCATGACAAACTATGGAAAATTCTTCAAGAGATAGGAATACCAGGCCACCTTACCTGCCTCCTGAGAAATCTGTATGCAGGCAAAGAAGCAACCATTAGACCCGGACATGGAAAAACAGACTGGCTCCAAATTGGGAAAGGAGTATGTCAAGGCTGTATATTGTCACACTGCTTGTTTAACTTACACACAGAGTACATCATGTGAAATGCCAGGCTGGATGAAGCACAAGCTGGCATCAAGATTGCTGGGAGAAATATCAATAACCTCAGATACACAGATAACACCAACCTTATGGCAGAAAGCAAAGAACTAAAGAGCCTCTTGATGAAAATGAAGGAGGAGAGTGAAAAAGTTGGCTTAAAACTCAAGATTAAAAAGTTAAGATCATGGCATCCAGTCCCATTACTTTATGGCAAACAGATGGGGAAATAGTGGAAACAGTGAGAGACTTTATTTTTGGGGGCTCCAAAATCACGGCAGATGGTGACTGCAGCCATGAATTTAAAAGACTCTTACTCCTTGGAAGGAAAGTTATGACCAACCTA
Organism: Bos mutus; assembly: GCF_027580195.1. Classification (NCBI taxonomy): domain Eukaryota; kingdom Metazoa; phylum Chordata; class Mammalia; order Artiodactyla; family Bovidae; genus Bos; species Bos mutus. The sequence goes on from NC_091636.1 coordinate 64,444,227, forward strand.
GATAGCATATTAAAAAACAAAGGCATTACTTTACCAACAAGTGTTCATCTAGTCAAAGCTATAGTTTTTTCAAGTATTCATGTATGGCTGTGAGAGTTGGACTATAAAGAAAGTTGAGCACCAAAGAATTGATGCTTTTGAACTGTGGTGTTGGAGAAGACTCTTGAGAGTCCCTTGGACTGCAAGGAGATACAACCAGTCCATCCTAAAGGAGATCAGCCCTGGGTGTTCTTTGGAAGAAATGATGCTAAAGCTGAAACTCCAGTACTTTGGCCACCTCATGTGAAGAGCTGACTCATTGGAAAGGATTCTGATGCTGGGAGGGATTGAGGGCAGAAAGAGAAGGGGACGACAGAGGATGAGATGGCTGGATGGCATCACCGACTCGATGGATGTGAGTTTGAGTGAACTCCGGGAGATGGTGATGGACAGGGAGGCCTGGCGTGCTGCGATTCATGGGGTCGCAAAGAGTCGGACACGACTGAGTGACTGAACTGAACTGAACTGAACTGAAGCAATTGAAGTGAACTGAAGATAGTAGTCCTTTAACATACGTATTTGTGTAGATTCGGAGCTGATGGCTCAGACAGTAAAGAATCTGCCATAAATGTGGGAGACCTGGGTACGATGTCTGGGCAGGGAAGATTCCCTGACCCTAACACTCACCCTTACCCGAGTATGTTATACTCAGACTTTTAGCAGCTGTATGATAGGAAATGGGCTTCCCTATCCCAGGGACGGGGGAGCCTGGTGGGCTACCATCTATGGAGTTGCACAGAGTCAGACACGACTGAAGCGACTTAGCAGCAGCAGCAGCAGTAGCTTAGTTGGTAAAGAATTGGCCTGCCATGCAGGAAAGCCAGGTTTGATCCGTGGGTTGGGAAAATGCCCTGGAGAAGGAAATGGCAACCCACTCCAGTAATTTTGCCTAGAGAAGCCCCAAGGACAAAGGAGAGGAGCAGGCTGCAACCCATGGGGTCACAAAGAGTGAAACACTACTGAGTTACTAGGCACATTTGTGTAGGTTTATAGCTAAATAAAATGGGTTGGAGGTTTTTAAAAAGGTAGCTGTGGTCTGCAGTGACCAGTAGGAGGTTCAAGAAGACCCTCCTGTGAATGTCCCATTGGAGTGTCACTGGGGTTAGTGATGAGTCAGTGGGGGGTGAGGTATGGGAAGTGTTCCCATGGGGAGAACACAGAATGAGCCTAATTTGGGGCATCATGGAGAAGGTAAGCCCCCAAGCTCAGCTGTTGCTGAGAACCACCCTGAGACCACTGGGCGCCACCTTCTGAGGTCCCAGAGGTCTCCTCCAGGGTAGGTAGCCTTCATGGGAAGACCTCCACACTGCTCTATTTGGCAAGGGCAATGAAGACGGAATGGTAAGATGTGCCAGTCTGTTAAGCCTAAACAGGTGACCTTTAGGAAAAGAAATGTACACGAAACCTTCAAACTTGCTGTGCTTCTGCACAAGAGCAAGTCAGTCTCTGATTCTTGGCCTCACTGTTTTTATCTGGTAAATGGGCCAGTAGACAGATTTTGTAAGTTGCTTTCCACTTGAATATTCCAAAATTGAAGGAAGTTTCTTGAATGGAACTCTGGTGTGCTAAAAAGTCAGCATAGCTGTATTCAGTAACTAATAAGGTATTAGAGTTTAAACAGCTTAAAGGATATTAGCACTCATATGAAATTCAGCTGTAGAAGGGGGACCAGTGGCTGGACCATGTGGTAGCAAGAGGGAGTCACAAGGTCTTTTTATTGGTTTAATACTGAAGAGTAGTGGACAAATGTAGGACACATTCTAGAATCTGCCAAATATAAGTGGTGAATCTAATAAAATAGCACTTTTCTTCTGGTTTTCAAGATAAAGTGTTACTTGGTAGAGATATGAAATTTTTTGTTAATGGAAATTCAGCTGCTCCTGGCCAAGATGATTATTTTCAATATATTTAATGTGATCTTACATTCTCAGATAATGAACTTAAATTACATCTTACACTTTGCTGAGAGGGGAAATCTGTTTGCCTGTCAGTGATATACATTCTTGGTATTTGCCAGACAGCTTCTTATGGACAAATGATAATGGACTCAGATGGGGGAAATCACATTAAATAATTCTACCACTTAAATTGCAAGGAATTTATAGTACTTTAGAATCAAGAAACACATTAGCACAAACATTAAATTATGATGCAAGCTCCATTTTACTTAATACTCATTAAAAACGTTCAGCTGTAGAGTCTCAAAACAACATCAACTTGGGATAAATAGAAATAATGAATGCCTGTTCTTATTCTTTCCACTTAAATGTACATTAGATTAAATTTCCATTCGACCACTCTATCAATAAATGCATAAATCCAGAGATCTCTCCCAGGGAAAGCCATTTAGTTGGATTATTTTTCTAATGGGACATGTATATTTGGCTAAAGAGGACAAGAAACACAAAGGCACATCTGTGTTTGCTCCTCAAAGGGGCTGATACACGAGTGTCAGTGTGTCCCAGCTGAAGTCAGACTGGTCAAGTTCACGTCCACTAGCACTACAGCCAGGGCAGAGAGGTCACACTGGACTTATTTTAGACTGTTTCGTTATTGTCGCTGTTGTGATAGCTGTGGTTTCATTGTTGATATGCCTTTTAGCTTCTCATAATAACTTTCATTTAAAATCCTTTCAAGGTAAGAGCAGGGGCTTTATTCATGTGTATGTACTCAGCTGAGTGACTCGGTGGATGGGGGTGCTCTGTGCCTGGAATTGTGTATATGAGGCTGTGTACATACCATTGTATGTTTATATTTTATTTAGAAGATTTAGATTTTTTTTATCATAACAGCTAAACATCAGTGCAGATTTTTATTTTTAGCGGTAAACTACACTTCCATACTACTTGGTCTTTTCAGAAAATATGCAACATCAAAAGGGCAGATGAGGCTCAGTCAGTAAGACATCCGAGGTTGGACCTGGCTGAAGCCATTCATTTGTAAATTTTCTTAATGAATTATAAAGTGATTTCTGTCCACCTGCATTTATTAAAAATCATAATAATTCTAATTCATTCTTCAGACAATAATTTAGCTCCAAATGTTTAGTCCATTTAATGTTAAAGACATAGCTATAGTAGCTAGAGAGGCCATAATGGCAATCCATTGTGAGGTGGAAAACACATATTGATATATCTGACTTTTAAAAATATTTCCCCAAAATCTTATTTAGCAGTTATTTGGTCATTCTATTCCAGAAAAACAGTCTTTGTGACCCCATGAACTGTGGGCCACCAGGCTCCTCTGTCCATGAAATTATTCAGACAAAAATACTGGAATAGGTAGCCATTTGCTTCTCCAGGGGATCTTCCCAACCCAGGAATCAAACCAGGCTCTCCTGCACTGCAGGTGGATTCTTTATGGTCTGAGCCACCAGGGAAGTCCAGAAGTACACAGACAATTATAATTACCTTAGTTATTTAAAAGGCTACTTTTGAGTAATACAGGTCCATGATTTGCCCCACTGAATTGGAAGAAATAGTGATTCATTTAGCATCCATTCAGTATCAAGAAAGGACGTACATCCTGGGAAGTTAGAAGTCAGTTGATGAGATGGAGAGACCCTTGGTGTGCCTGCTCAGGTGTGTGTAGGTGCAGGATGAAAGCAATATCTCCAGTCCTCTCACTGACTGGCTGTAATGAATGGGAAGTCAGCTCAGTCTTCTAATCCATTCAGTTCAGTTCAGTTCAGTCGCTCAGTCATGTCCGACTCTTTGCGACCCCATGAATCGCATCACGCCAGGCCTCCCTGTCCATCACCAACTCCTGGAGTTCAATCAGACTCACGTCCATCAAGTCAGTGATGCCATCCAGCCATCTCATCCTCTGTCGTCCCCTTCTCCTCCTGCCCCCAATCCCTTCCAGCATCAGAGTCTTTTCCAATGAGTTGACTCTTCGCATGAGGTGGCCAAAGTATTGGAGTTTAAGCTTTAGCATCATTCCCTCCAAAAAAATCCCAGGGCTGATCTCCTTCAGAATAGACTGGCCGGATCTCCTTGCAGTCCCAGGGACTCTCAAGAGTCTTCTCCAACACCACAGTTCAAAAGCATCAATTCTTTGGTGCTCAGCCTTCTTCACAGTCCAACTCTCACATCCATACATGACCACAGGAAAAACCATAGCCTTGACTAGATGGACTTTTGTTGGCAAAGCAATATCTCTGCTTTTGAATATGCTATCTAGGTTGGTCATAACTTTCCTTCCAAGGAGTAAGCGTCTTTTAATCTCATGGCTGCAGTCACCATCTGCAGTGATTTTGGAGCCCAAAAAAATAAAGTCTGACACTGTTTCCACTGTTTCCCCATTTATTTCCCATGAAGTGATGGGACCAGATGCCATTATCTTCGTTTTCTGAATGTTGAGTTTTAAGCCAACTTTTCACTCTCCACTTTCACTTTCATCAAGAGGCTTTTGAGTTCCTCTTCACTTTCTGCCATAAGGGTGGTGTCATCTGCATATCTGAGGTTACTGATATTTCTCCTGGCAATCTTGATTCCAGCTTGTGTTTCTTCCAGTCGATGATGTACTCTGCATATAAGTTAAATAAGCAGGGTGACAATATACAGCCTTGACGGACTCCTTTTCCTATTTGGAACCAGTCTGTTGTTCCATGTCCAGTTCTAACTGTTGCTTCCTGACCTGCATACAGATTTCTCAAGAGGCAGGTCAGGTGGTCTGGTATTCCCATCTCTTTCAGAATTTTCCACAGTTTATTGTGATCCACACAGTCAAAGGCTTTGGCATAGTCAATAAAGCAGAAATAGATGTTTTTCTGGAACTCTCTTGCTTTTTCCATTATCCAGCAGATGTTGGCAATTTGATCTCTGGTTCCTCTGCCTTTTCTAAAACCAGCTTGAATATCAGGAAGTTCACGGTTCACATATTGCTGGAGCCTGGCTTGGAGAATTTTCAGCATTACTTTACTGGCATGTGAGATGAGTGCAATTGTGCTGTAGTTTGAGCATTCTTTGGCATTGCCTTTCTTTGGGATTGGAATGAAAACTGACCTTTTCCAGTCCTGTGGCCACTGCTGAGTTTTCCAGATTTGCTGGCAAATTGAGTGCATCACTTTCACAGCATCATCTTTCAGGATTTGGAATAGCTCAACTGGAATTCCATCACCTCCACTAGCTTTGTTCGTAGTGATGCTTTCTAAGGCCCACTTGACTTCACATTCCAGGATGTCTGGCTCTAGGTCAGTGATCACACCATCGTGATTATCTAGGTCGTGAACATCTTTTTTGTACAGTTCTTCTGTGTATTCTTGCCACCTCTTCTTAATATCTTCTGCTTCTGTTAGGTCCATATTATCTCTGTCCTTTATCGAGCCCATCTTTGCATGAAATGTTCCCTTGATATCTCTAATTTTCTTGAAGAGATCTCTAGTCTTTCCCATTCTGTTGTTTTCCTCTATTTCTTTGCACTGATCACTGAGAAAGGCTTTCTTATCTCTTCTTGCTCTTCTTTGGAACTCTGCATTTAGATGCTTATATCTTTCCCTTTCTCCTTTGCTTTTCACTTCTCTTCTTTTCACAGCTATTTGTAAGGCCTCCTCAGACAGCCATTTTGCTTTTTTGTATTTCTTTTCCATGGGGATGGTCTTGATCCCTATCTCCTGTACAATGTCAGGAACCTCATTCCATAGTTCATCAGGCACTCTATCAGATCTAGGCCCTTAAATCTATTTCTCACTTCCACTGTATAATCATAAGGGATTTGATTTAGGTCATACCTGAATGGTCTAGTGCTTTTCCCTACTTTCTTCAATTTAAGTCTGAATTTGTTAATCAGGAGTTCATGATCTGAGCCACAGTCAGCTCCTGGTCTTGTTTTTGTTGACTGTATAGAGCTTCTCCATCTTTGGTTGCAAAGATTATGTTGACCATCTGGTGATGTCCATGTGTACAGTCTTGTCTTATGTTGTTGGAAGAGGGTGTTTGCTATGACCAGTGCATTTTCTTTGCCCTGCTTCATTCTGTATTCCAAGGCCAAATTTGCCTGTTACTCCAGGTGTTTCTTGACTTCCTACTTTTGCATTCCAGTTCCCTATAATGAAAAGGACATCTTTTTTGGGTGTTAGTTCTAAAAGGTCTTGTAGGTCTTCATAGAACCATTCAACTTCAGCTTCTTCAGCATTACTGGTTGGGGCATAGACTTGGATTACTGTGATATTGAATGGTTTGCCTTGGAAATGAACAGAGATCATTCTGTCGTTTTTGAGATTGCATCCAAGTACTGCATTTCGGACTCTTGTTGACCATGATGGCTACTCCATTTCTTCTGAGGGATTCCTGCCCGCAGTAGTAGATATAATGGTCATCTGAGTTAAATTCACCCATTCCAGTCCATTTTAGTTCGCTGATTCCTAGAACGTCAACATTCACTCTTGCCATCTCTTGTTTGACCACTTCCAATTTGCCTTGATTCATGGACCTGACATCCAGGTTCCTATGCAATATTGCTCTTTACAGCATCGGACCTTGCTTCTATCACCAGTCACATCCACAGCTGGGTTTTTGCCTTTTTTTTTTTTTTTGCTTTGGCTGCATCCCTTCATTTTTTCTGGAGTTATTTCTCCACTGATCTCCAGTAGCATATTGGGCACCTACTAACCTGGGGAGTTCCTCTTTCAGTATCCTACCATTTTGCCTTTTCATACTGTTCATGGGGTTCTCAAGGAAGGAATACTGAAGTGGTTTGCCATTCCCTTCTCCAGTGGACCACATTCTGTCAGATCTCTCCACCATGACCCGCCCGTCTTGGGTTGCCCCACGGGCATGGCTTAGTTTCTTTGAGTTAGACAAGGCTGTGGTCCTAGTGTGATTAGATTGACTAGTTTTCTGTGATTATGGTTTCAGTGTGTCTGCCCTCTGATGCCCTCTTGCAACACCTACCATCTTAGTTGGTTTCTCTTACCTTGGGTGTTGGATATCTCTTCACGGCTGCTCCAGCAAAGCACAGCCACTGCTCCTTACCTTGGACGAGGGGTATCTCCTCACCGCTGCCCTTCCTGACCTTCAACGTGGGATAGCTTCTCTAGGCCCTCCTGTGCCCGCACAGCCATGGCTCCTTGGACGTGGGGTTGGTCCTCCCGGCTGCTGCCCCTGGCCTCGGGTGTGGGGTTGGTCCTCCCGGACGCCGCCTCTGGCCTCAGGCGTGGGGTGGCTCCTCCCGGCCACCGGCCCTGACCTCCAACTTGGGTAGCTCCTCTCTGCCGTTCCTGCACCATCACAGCCTGGCACTCTCGGCCGCTGCCCCTGACCTCAGACGTGGGGTAACTCCTCTTGGCTGCTGCCCTTCGGGGATGAGGCCCTCCCGGCTTCTACCCCTGACCTTGGACCTGGGGTAGCTCCTCTTCGGCTGAGCTTAGTGGCCACGCTCATCCGTTACATGCTGCTAATTATGCCAACTTCTCTGGAACTTGCACTGAGCAATGAATGTCAGGGGAAAATTGAAGGCAGGAGGAGAAGGAGATGACAGAGGATGAGATGGTTGGATGGCATCACCAAAGCGATGGACATGAGTTTGAGCAAACTCCAGGAGTTGGTGATGGACAGGGAAGCCTGGTGTGCTGGAGTCCATGGGGTCACAAATAGTTGGACATGACTGAGTGACTGAACTGAACTGAACTGATCAGCTTTAAGTGTGTGTTTGTGTGTGTGTGTGTGGTTGGAGGGAGTAGACTGTGCAAGTTAAAAGCCTCCTCTGAAAGACAAGAGTGCCAGGAAGAAAAGCAGAGGCAAGAAAGTAACAAGCGCAGCAGAGGAAGCAAACAGAGAGGACAGTGGCTTCTGCCCTCTTCTCCCCTTCCTCTTCAAAATCTGGAGGAGAGGAGAGGATAGGGGAGGTGGGGAGTGACAGGGGGCAGTGGAGAGCAGGAGGAACAGCCTCCCAGAGAAGATGTGTGTTGAGGAGTCTGCAGACAAGTATGAGGCCAGCTTCCAAGAAACTGTATGCAGGGAAGACCAGATGATCAGTTTGATTCATTAAACCCTAAGAACATAATTTACTGTAGGTCTTATTCATGGGAACAAGATATCTGAACTGAGATTTGCATCTGCAAAGAAACTGATATTAAGTGGGAGGTTTCTGAAGTAATTAAGTTTCAGAGGCAACTGTGGTGATTCCGTATCTGAGTCTCAAATCTTCGCTTCCTCAGTGCTAAAACAGTAACTGCAGAAAAGGTTTAGACAGGGAGAATGAGGAGGTCCAGAATAACAATGGGCTTTGTATTGACATATGTCTGTTCAGTTCAGTTGCTCAACAGTGTCCCACTCTTTGCAACCCCATGGACTGAAGCACACCAGGCTTCCCTGTCCATCACCAACTCCCAGAGTTTAATCAAACTCATGTCCATTGAGTTGGTGATGCCATCCAACCATCTTACTCTCTGTTGTCCCCTTTTCTTACAGCCTTCAATCTTTCCCAGCATCAGGGTCTTTTCAAATGAGTCAGCTCTTTGCATCAGATGGCCAAAGGATTGGAGTTGCAGCTTCAGCATCAGTCCTTCCAATGAATATTCAGGATTGATTTCCTTTAGGATGGACTGGTGGATCTCTTTACAGTCCAAGGGACTCTCAAAAGTCTTATCCAACACCACAGTTCAAAAGCATCACTGAGATTTTAACTGGTAGCAATCTGTACCCACCTCTCTATCTGAGAAATTAACTCTTTATTTTGGAGACCCCAAAATATGATTGGGGAAGCCTCAGCATAGAGCTGCCATTCAAATTCAAAGGCTATCTGGAGACAGAATTCCTTCTTATTTTGTTGATCTTTTCATAGAACTAATTTTGCTTTCTTCCATTTTCCATGTGGTTTTTCTATTTTGTTTATTTCCACTCTAATCTTAATTAAATAATTCCTTCTGCTTTATGTATGTTTAATCAACTTATTGATTTGAGATTTAAAAAAAAATTTATATAGGCATTTAAAACTCTGCATTTCATTCTCACTGTTACTTCAGCTAAAACTCTTTTGTCTTTGTTTTCATTTATCATTAAGTATTTTTGATTCCCTTTGTCATTTCTTTCTTTCTTTTTTTTTAATCATTGGTTACTTAAAAGTATGCTGCTTATTTCTCACTTATTTGTGAAATTCCTAAATTCCCTTTTTGAACAATTTTACGTTTATTTATCTATTTTTGGCTGTGCTGGGTCTTTGGTGCTGTGCACAGACTTCCTCCTGTTGTGGCGAGTGGGGTCTACTCCCTAGTTGAGGTGCAAGGGCTTCTCATTGCAGTGCCTTCTCTTATTGCAGAGTCTGGGCTGTAGGGCACACGGGCTTCAGTGGTTGCAACACGTGGGCTCAGTAGTTTCAGTTCATCAACTTAGTTGCCCTGGGCATATGGAATCTTCCTGGACCAGCATGTTCCAGCATGTTCCAAACCCATGTTTCCGGCATTGGCAGGCAGATTCTTTACCACCGGATCACCAGGGAAGACCCCTAGATTCCTTTTCACTATTTATATTCAACTTCATGCTGTTGTGTCCAGGGGCATAATTTGTAGGATTTTATATCTACTGAAGCGTGTTTCAGGATCTAATCTATGGTCAATTCTGGAGAATGCCTCACATGCCCTTGTAAAGGTGTATGTATTCTGGTGCTGCTGACTGAAGTGCTCTGTACATGCCTGTTATGTCTAATTGTTTTATTCCATGGTGTAAGTCTTTCTTTATCTTCTGCCTAGTAGTTCTATCCATTTCTGAAAGTGAGGCATCACATTTTCCCGCTATTACTGTTTTCAACCCAGAAGTACTTTGTTATGATTATTACTTTTTATATTTTCCCATATTTTAAAGATGCTGAGAGAAAAAAGAACACATATAAATGTGTAGTGTTTGTATATGAATCTTCTTATTTATTATTTCTGTTTTTCTTTTTAGTTATTCCTGTGTATTCAAGTTACCGAATGATGACATTTCTTACTGCAGTACAGCTTTGTTCTATGCACTTCCTTGGTGCTTTTATTGTCAAATATATTAGTTTGTATTTATATTTTATAAAAAAGAGTTTATATTTACTTTGGCCACTTGATGGGAAGAACTGATTCCTTAGAAAAGACCCTGATGCTAAGAAAGTTGGAAGGCAAGAGAAGAAGGGGATGACAGAAGATGAAATGGTTGGATGGCATCACAGACTTGATGGACATGAGTTTGACCAAGCTCTTGGAGTTGATGATGGACAGGGAGGCCTGATGTGCTGCAGTCCATGGGGTCGCAAAGAGTTGGACACGACTGAGGGATTGAGCAGAACTGAACTGATAATAATTTATAGGACCAACAGTACAATTTTATTTTATACAAATTTTTCCTTAAAGCAATTATATAGGTATTACTTTTGCAATTAAAAAATAAGACTCTCCTACTTTAAAAGGATAGATGGCTATGGTTAATCCAGACAATGGAATATTAATCAGTGAAGGAAACCTAAATGCGTGTTACTTACTGAGTAAAAGAGCCAATCTGGAAAGGCCACATACTGTGATTTGAAGTCTATGACATCATGGAAAAGGTAAACTATGGAGGCAGTGGTTTCTAAGGACTCGGGGAGGGGGGGTGAGTAGGTGGAGCTAACTACTCCTTACGATACGACAATGGTGGATACTTATTATACAAATGTCCAGACTCATAAAATGTTCAAAACCAAGACTGAACCCTAATGTAAACTATGGCTTTGGGTGATAATGAGATAGCAGTGATGGTTCGTCAGTTGTAATGCATGTATCAACTGGAGGTGATTTAGTTGCTAAGTCATATCCAACTCTTTGTGACCCCATGAAGTGTAGCCCGCCAGGCTCCTCTTTCCATGGGATTCTCAGGCAAGAATACTGGAGTGGGTTGCCATTTCTTTCTCCAACCAACTGATAGAGGATACTGATGGTGGCTGTGTCTGGTGAATTGGACAGAGGATCTGGGAAGAAGATTCTAATCCACATCAAAATTCCATGGGCAGCTCAGCGTCAGCCTCTTCCCAGGGAGATGGTCCTACCCCCAGCATGAGTGAGAAAGTTATACCAAGCAGATGCTGTCTATGTACACCTTCCTGGGTCACCCTGACTGGGAAGGGGCTCCAAATAGGCTCACAGTTCCATTTACATCAGCTTCATGATGCTGGGCAAGGTGGGACTCCCACCCATCTCTTTTCCATTGATGCCCTAGGAAAGCAGAGTCTTAGTTCCCCAAATCTGCCTTTTACCAAAGTGGAATAAAACTATCACATGACTGGTGTCTGTTGTGGGAGGAACTTCACTAGCAACCTGGCACATTGGTTCATCTGATCCTTCCAAACCACCAGGAAGGAAGCCCCATTTTACAGAAGAGGAAAGTTGGTACAGCTCCACAATTCTTTGGAAGGGGGCTTTTTTAATTTTTAAATTAATTTGTTTATTTTAATTGGAGGTTAATTATTTAACAATATTGTAGCGGTTTTTGCCATACATTCACACTACTCAGCCACGGGTGTACATGTGTCCCCCATCCTGAACCCCCTTCCCACCTCCATCCCCATCCCATCCCTCAGGGTCATCCCAGTGCACCAGCCCTGAGCACACTGTCTCATGCATCGAACCAGGACTGGTGATCTGTTTCACAAATGATAATATACATGTTTCAATGCTATTCTCTCAAATCATCCATCTCACCCTTGCCTTCTCCTACAGAGTCCAAAAAGTCTGTTCTTTACATCTGTGTCTCTTTTGCTGTCTCACATATAGGGTCATCATAAGGGGGCTTTTATAGAAGTCCTGAGTCCGTCTTCCCTTCAGTATCACCTCCTCTTTCAGCACACTCCAATGCCCCCTCATACTGGGACTCCCTCCTGCCCATCCTTGGGATTCTTGGAGGACTGACCTTGCTGTTCCTTGCTGTGTATATGGAGAAAATGCACAGCTCCTTCTCCAGGGCAGTGCACACAGTGGCCCTGGCTCCATCGGTGGACCTTCAGGCAAAGCATCCCCCGGCCTGGCTTTCAAGGCCAGCTGCCCTTCCAGCCACCCCTCACAATCCAGGGCTCCAGCCAAAACGACTCATCCAGAATTCCCTTGCACAAGCTTTGTACCATCTCATCTCCCATTTGCTCAGCATGGATTGGGTGTGTTCCCCTCCGTTCACACTCACACATCCAGCGTATCTTTACACATCCAGCCCACTTTGTCTTTGTCACCTTTTCATGATCTCCTCCTCTGCTGCCCACTTTGTCATGTCACCTTAGACAGCAGCCCGCCAGGCTCCCCTGTCCCTGGGATTCTGCAGGCAAGAACACTGGAGTGGGTTACCATTTCCTTCTCCAGTGCATGCAAGTGAAAAGTCAAAGTGAAGTCGCTCAGTCGTGTCTGACTCTTGGCGACCCCATGGACTGCAGCCCGCCAGGCTCCCCTGTCCCTGGGATTCTGCAGGCAAGAACACTGGAGTGGGTTACCATTTCCTTCTCCAGTGCATGCAAGTGAAAAGTGAAAGTGAAGTCGCTCAGTCGTGCCTGACTCTTGGCGACCCCATGGACTGCAGCCCGCCAGGCTCCTCCGTCCGTGGGGTTTTCCAGGCGAGAGCACTGGAGGGGTGCCAGCGCCTTCTCCGCATGACCTCCTAGTGAGGTGGAAACTCTTCCCTTTTTGGAATTCCCACATAATTTAACCTGCAGACTCTCCTGGCGCTTATGACTTTCTGTTCTGATTTTCTGGGCCACTCCACCCTCCCTTTACTGGTGTTGAAGCTGAAACTCCAGTCCTTTGGCCGTCTGAAGTGAATAGCTGACTCATTCCTGATGCTGGGAAAGACTGAAGGAGAAGGGGACGACAGAGGATGAGATGGTTGGATGGCATTACTGACTCAGTGGACATGGGTTTGGGTGGACTCTGGGAGTTGGTGATGGACAGGGAGGCCTGGTGTGCTGCGGTTCATGGGGTCACAAAGAGTCTGACATGACTGAGCAACTGAACTGAGCTGAACCCTGCCTTTAGACCTAAAGCTCCCCACAGTCTGAGGCTATTGTGTTATATGTTGGCACATAATCCTGGCACAGTGCTGGATGTGGCTAAAAAGAAATGCTTTGAGTGGGCTGGATCTAGGGCATTTTGCTCCCAGAGCTCCATGTGCAGAGGGTTACTGAACGCAGACTCCCCTCTCCCCTGGCTCTGGCTTGGTTGGAGCAATTGCAGAACAGGGGGGAAGAAAGAAACCAGGGTAATCTCTACCCTTTTCCTCTGCTCCAGGTGTCATCTCTTATAGCTGGCCTTTCTAGATCCAGCTTCACTAAAACAGACTGGTCATGCCTTAGCTGCTTTCAGGCAAACCCAGTGTCTGGGGTCCAGAAGCCCCACCCCCTCTGTGAGTGCCCTCAGCCCTTGTGGAGAAGTTTCTTTAGTTGTTTTACTATCTCCCATGGGCTTCTCCCATCTTCTATTTCCTGTGTAACTAAATATCTATACTTTTAAACGCTGAGATTTTTTTTTCCTGGATTGGAGTCTGACTGATACTGATCCTGACCCCGGGGGTTTGGGGCATGTTTAAGGGGCCAGTGGGTAAGATGCCTGAGAGGGGCCATGGACAGTCTTGAGTGGTCACATGGTCATCGCTCCTGCCTACACTCAGGAGACACCAGTCACCATCATGTCTACCTCATGGTCATCAGTGATTATCTGGTAACCAGCCAAATTTGTGCCCTGGGAAGCCAGGTTTTTACCTCAAAATCACTGAGGAACATTAGACTATAAACTCCAAACAGTCTGATTCTATTGTATGCTCTACTGGTACTTGGCAAAACACTGAATTTGGCAAACACTCAAGGAACACTTTGTCATCTTGGGCTGTTCTTGGACATTTTTCTCCCAGAGCAATCTTTAACAGAAGGATGTTTCATTCACACTGTCATTGGCAGCAAGTCCTTGAAAAATAAACACCCAGGACTCTATCTGACCTGGGCTTGTGGTGATAAAGCTGGGCACACCCCAGAGATAGACAGAAGACATCAGCGGTGCCTCAGCCAACCCAAACTGCTACAACAAAATATCACAGCTAGGTGCCTTACACAATAGACATTTATTTCTTACATTTCTGGAGGCTTCAGAGTCCAAGATGAAGGTGCTGATAGATTCGGTGTCTGGTGAGAGCCTACTTTTGAACTGTGGTGTTGAAGAAGACGCTTGAGAGTCCCTTGGACTGCAAAGAGATCAAACCAATCCATCCTAAAGGAGATCAGTCCTGGGTGTTCATTGGAAGGACTGATGTTGAAGCTGAACTCCAATACTTTGGCCACCTGATGCAAAGAGCTGACTCATTGGAAAAGACCCTGATGCTGGGAGGGATTGAGGGCAGGAGGAGAAGGGGATGACAGAGGATGAGATGGTTGGAAGGCATCACCGATTCAATGGACTTGGGTTTGGGTAGACTCCAGGAGTTGGTGATAGACAGGGAGGCCTGGCATGCTGCAGTTCATGGAATCACAGAGTTGGACATGACTGAAGGACTGAACTGAACTAAAGAGCCCACTCCCTGACTTGCAGACAGCCATCTTATCCTCTTTTGTAAGAGCATCAGTTCCATCATGAATGCTCTACCCTCATGACCTATTGACCTCCCAATGGCTCCACCTACAGATACCATCATACTGAGGGCACAGTGTCAATAGATGAGTTTGGAGGAGACACAAACATTCAGTCCACGGCAAGCAGGATATTGGCTCTACACGGGCATCACATCTGGTTTCTGTCTCCAAACTTTCTTCTCCCAGCTCCTTTCCAACCCTCACCCATCCATGAGGACAGTGGATGTGACAGTATTTCAGAACACTTTACCGTAATTTTTTCAAAAATATACAACAGTTATAACCAGAGCTTTGTCGAATTTCCCCTTTCTCTAGCCTCTTTGTGAAAAGATCTTTTCTGTCCTTCTCACGACCTGTGGTCCCCTTAACTGCCGTGTCCTGCTCTTGGCTTCCAAATATATCATGCTAGCAACAAATTATGAAGCAAAACATTAGACAAGAAACAATCCGTGATAAGATGACAAAGGAGGCTATTTTTAAGGAGGTCTTCCCTTTGCCAGTAGAAGTCATAAAATAAAATAAATACAACTCAGCCCAGCATTTGAGTGCACAAAGCCTACCCTCCCGGTAGGTCTCTTATGAGATCACTGTGTGCTTGTCACTGCTTGAGGATTTACAAGTTGAACATGACCGTGTCAGCGATGACACGCCAGCTTCACACAGACCATGGAATTTGAGTGTTTTCCCACAGTCATTGTGCTATTTCTCATCTCTGTCCCCACTAACGGAATGATGGTGCAAATCTGACTGAGAAAAAAAAAAATGTGCAAAGAAATTTTAATCTCTTTCTTTGTCCAAAACCTATTTTTTGGTCCTGTTGTGCCTTGTTTCAAAACAGCTTACTCTGTGCCCAAACAGCTTGAATCTTCACTCTTACCTACAAGTCAGTTCATCCTGAAACTGCTCAGTATTTCTGAGGACCGATGCTCCCTGCCGGAGTCCAACTCCAGCAACCAGGGATTCAACCTGAAGAGATGGATGGTGTCGGCCAGTGAGACAGCCTCTCAGTTTTCTATGGACTGCCTGTTTATTCCAAGTTTAAGATTCTCTTTTATACTTTTACAAAAACATTAGGCCAGAGGTGTGACATTTTCAGTTCTCCCTCTCCCAGATTTATTATCTCCATAAACCATTGTTACTCTTCAAACAGAGTTCCTGCTTCAGGGATTCTCTCGGAATCAGACTTATCATCTATTATCTACCTCCTCTAATGTGTCCTATAGTTACAGTTAACTTGTGAGTATATTGTAACTCATGCTACATTCCTCAGTTTACTACTTATCTTCCTAAATCCTGTTTGCCCCTAACATCCTAAGCTCACTATCTCTTAAAAAGGCTTCTAGCTATAGTGTCTCTAAAAATTCCTAAGCTATAGTAAAATATGTTAACTTTACAACATTCCTTAAATCTTTAACTTCTAACTATTTTAATTGTTTCTAAGCCCTAAATTCAGTAAGCTCCTTTGCCATAAACTTTCTCCTCATAAATAGGCTTCAGATATCAATCCCTCCCATGACCTCAAGCTATGGCCTATGTGCTCATCCTGGGACACTCTTTTGTGAAAGTCCTTGAACAAATGTCAATGATTAACTTTATGAATTATTTTATGAGCACAAATGCAGAAGGCTTTGTTCCTTCTCATGCTCCTCTCAAGAACAATAAGCATCTTAATATTCCTTTTCAGTCAACTCAGCCGAGGAGAGGAAAAGACAAGTCAGAATTACAAGGCCTAACTCCTTCATCCTGGGATCCGTGCCTGAGGAATGAGGAGAGGGGGCCGGGGACCATGCCTCCATTTTGTCAGTAATGCCTAACGCAGCTCCTGACAGCTCCCTATTTCTCCCCCTCACAGAAGTCCACGTTTCCGGGGAAAGGATATTGAACTCATCCATTGTTGTGAGTCGGAAGTGGGGTTTCCTTGCCCGACTTCCAGGGATGAGAGAAACAGAACAAGTGCCTCCTTCTCGCCTCCTCCTCACAGTGCCTGGGCCAGAAAAGAGTGGACTTCTCTTTGATTTCTACCGTCCCAAGTGGGAGAAAGAATATGTTTTGAATTAGAGGAGAGTTTTACAGACTGGGTAATCCAAATATATTCTTTAACATTTCTAAGGAGAAGTTAGACTTTTACACAGGATTATGTAAAACTCTTTCCTAAAACAGTATTGCCATGCTGTAATACTGCTGCCTAAGCACACTGCCTGTTCCAGAACTGAATTTTAATTCATTATATCCCCCTTTCTTGTATCAAATCCTTCCATAGAACATATCTCTTTTTTCAGGAGAATAAATACTAGAAAAGCAACAGAGAAAATAATTTTTACCAAATTTTCAAATCTTACCTTGTTACCCTAATGCCTTATCCCCACATGAAAACCAGCCTCTGCCTCCTTCCAGGCTCCTAAGTCTCAGTTTCCCTGGTACCAGGGCTGAGTTACGGTAACAACCTGGACCACTGTTATGCTTTTACAAGGGTGCGGAGCTAAGTGCTGCATCAAATTATCAGCTTCATCTTCACAACCATCATATGGTAGAGCTCTTGTTAACTTCATCTTACTGAGAAGATAACTGAACATACATACTGTGTGAGGCAGAAAGAATAAATAATAGAGTAGGTTTTAAAATTGACATACTTCACTATTCACATGGCCAAGACATGGAAACAGCCTAAATGTCCATCAACAAGTGCGTGGAAAAAGAAGAGGTGGTACATATATACAATGAGATACTACTCAGTCATAAAAAAAGAGTGAAATAATGCCATTTACAACAACATGGATGCAGCTAAAGATTGCCACACCACGTGAGTCAGAAAGAGAAAGACAAATACCACATGGTATCACTTGTACATGGAATCTAAAATATGACACAAATGAGCCCATCTATGAAGCAGAAGCAGAACGTAACCTAGAGAACACACTGGTGGTTGCCAGGAGGCAGGGGCTTAGGGAAGGGATGGATTGGGGTTAGCACATGTAAGCTTTTACATATAGAACAGATAAACAACAAGGTCCTACTGTATAGCATAGGGAACTATATTTAATATCTTATGATAAACCATAATGGAAATGAATATTTTAAGAAAGAATATATATATATATAACTTGTGACTCCAAGGACTGTGGCCCACCAGGCTTCTCTGTCCATGGCATTCTCCAGGCAAGAATACTGGAGTGGGTTGCTATTTCCTTTTCCAGATCTTCTGTCCCAGGGATCAAATCTGGGTCTCCTGCATTAGCAGATGGATTATTTACCACTGAACCACCAGGGAAGCCATGATATGTATACACATACACATGTATAACTGAATCACTTTGTTTTACAGCAGAAATGAGCACAACACTGTGAAACAACTATAATTCAATTAAAAGATTGATTAAAATTAACATGCTTTAGACCCAAACCTATTATCATGGCACCCTACTAAACGTTTTCTTCTTTCAAATGTATTCGCCTATTTTTATGTGCAGCTATTACTGTTCTGTGAGTGTCCTGGGACCACGGAATCTATAGTATTTACAACTCCAGCACAGAACAGAGGGTCTCTTGTGTAATAGATGTGTGCTAAGCTAATGAAGGGACATAAATAGATGATGATGAAGAAAGACAGCCACATCACCCAGCCCTGGTCAGAGAACAGGACAACCTAAGACAATCAGATGATGCAGAAATCTCATCTGCAGTTTTATGGAAGCTATGAAAAGGCAGAGGCATGATTGAAAAGGCCCATGAATGGGGCAGACAATAATGTACAGCTCAGAAGAGGAAGAGGACAGAGGGCTAGGAAGAGCAGGGCTGTATGAGATGACCAGACCAGCAAAGTGTGCATAAGCTTAAGTTAAAAAAAAAAAAATGGCAGGAGGAGATAGACCGCAACGACTAGAGAAGAGCATGAACCCAATGCACCTGGCATATATTAAGGGCACAGATTAATCAAAGAGGATGAAGCAGAGATTTGGTGGAAAGATGGAAGTAAATGCTGGAGCCCAATCGTAAATGGTCCTGAATCTCCTGGCATTTTGTGAACCTAACAGTCAAAGCAATCCACGTGGCTGCAGCAGGCTGGATACACATGAGTGTAGGAAAGGGAGGAGGCAGCTGGGAGGGAGGCTGGAGGAATCCCAATGAAGTAAGGGTTAGTGAAGAAACAGCTGTAGTGATCTAGCTATCAGCGTGAGTGTCTAGATGGTGGTGGGAGAAGCAGAAATTACGGAAGGATAAGAGAACATGAGCTTTCCTTGTAGCTCAGTTGGTAAAGAATCTGCCTGCCATGCAGGAGACCCGGCTTCAATTCATGGATCAGGAAGATCCTCTGGAGAAGGAAATGGCAACTCACTTCAGTATTCTTGCCTGAAGAATCCAATGGACAGAGGAACCTGGCAGGCTACAGTCCATGGGGCTTCAAGGGTTGGACACGACTTAGTGACTAAACCATCACCAAGAGAACATGAAGAATTCTCTAGACATGTGGATGGGGAGTGCAGGGAAATGCTGAGTCAAAAGTGAAGTGAAGGCAAAGCCTGGTAACTTGCAAACTCCTGACAGGAGGAAATGATCATGTGATTGACAGACTCCGGGCTGGTGGGAGGAGCTGGGCTCAGCCTCAGTCATGTCATATGAAAAGCCAGAGAGGATGGACCCGCCAGCCAGACCCCCAGGACTAAGCTGGTCCCTGCTGGGGGCCAAACCAGCTGGAGCCTGTGAACCTGTAGACTTGGAAAAACAAGAGAAAACATAGAGTCTTATTTTTACCACAGAGATGTGCCCCTACACATCCCAAGTGTTCAATGAATATTTAGGGAGTTATTTCATAAATGCTATTATTTCTGAATTCAAAGTCTTTCAATAAATGAAATCTGAATAAACCTGTGTTGATCGGGGCTGTTGGATTTCCCACTTTGTACAGTTTTGGTCATAAACACCCTAGGAACAGTCATATCACTTATAATTTCTCACACACGCTTTCCACGTGTGGGTGATCTATGGTGTGAAGTAACACGCCCCATTCGTGTGTCATTCATCCCAGACACCCAGGCGTTGGGGACCTCCTGGCACATGGGGGCTGCCAGACCCCACCCTTCCCAACCACCTCCAACAGCCTAGCTGCTCTGACCACCATAATTCCCCTGGGACTCTCCAGTTCCAAGTAGGATGCATTTCCAAAAGACAGGAGGGAAAAGCAAATACGAGGCCACCAAAAAATTTCTGCTTAAGGCAATGCTTTAAACAATGAAATTCAACAACTGAACTTTACAGAAAAAGAATGAATCGACTTTATCTGGTGAAGTTATTACCTGTAAAGGTTGATCGGGCTAAAAGCCTTTATCAAAATGGCAGTGGTAAGGTTGAAATACTAAAAATAAGCTGGGTGTTGTGGATACTTTGGGGCTGAAAATGACTCTGAGGAGATACAGCCCTGAGGGACCGAGGCTCAGACAAGCCACAGACCAAGCCTGACCTTCCCCAATGGGCCAGAGGGGCAAGGGCTCCTTAAAGGGACTGGGCCTCAGCCTCGGGCACCTCGGGTACCTGGGCCCCAGGGAGCCTGGGCCACACGGAGGTTGAGAGACCATCCAACCCTCAGGCACAGCTTTCTCCACGAAAAAGGCTTAAACTGGCCCAGGACAGTCGTTTTTGCACCTGGAAGCCTCACAGATTCACTTTCTACTCTCCAGTATTGGGGACACAAAGGTGAGGATTTTTATTAATGTTTACCATTGACAGAATAGAAGACATTTTTAATGTATGGCCGTGGAATGATGACGGGTCATATCACACCTTTCCACCTGTGTAACATGATGGGCTGGCCCTGGCAACTGGCCCTGGCAACAAGGGGAAGGCTGGAGCAGGCTGTAGGATTCACTCTCAACTGTGATCAAGTCCCAGCATGATGGGAAGAGCAAGTTAACAAGCTTCTATTTGTCTATGGGTCTCAGATCATCTGAGTTGCAATCGTGACTGGATGAAAAAGTAATAAAACTAGATGAAAATGAAACTGCAAGAATACTTCCAAGAAAGTTTAAATCCTGTGTGTGTTAACTCCATGGGTCAGAGCCTGGGAACTGACAAGGCTCTGGAATCTGGATCCCGTGTGGAATACTTTGAGTGCTCGGTGGTCCACATGCTGGGAGAGAAAGGGACTCGTCCAAGGGTAAGCTTTTATTGGGCAGGTTCTGCCAAAGGTCAAGGGTTGTCAAGAAAGAAGATAATTCAGCCAAAGCTCCTGGGGACAGCTTAGAGGGGTCCCAGAGCCTGGGCCCTTCAGGACTTGAAAGGACTAGGTTGTGGGGAGTAACAGAGTGGGTGAACAGTCCTCCTCCATCACCCTGTGCAGCCAGTCTCTCTATATCTACATAGCCTAGAACTAAACCCTGAGAGATGCTAGATGGACCACACCCTTGTCCATCTCACAAACTTGTTTTATCGTGAAAGACACAGGGAAATTTTCAACAGAAGAAAAATATGATCTTACTGAAACATCATTTCAAAGGTTTATTCTTCAGGTTCTCATTAAGGTAGTGGCCATGGATCAGCTTTCTTTAGCTCAGATGATCTGAGGAGGCCTTTCTGGGAAGGAATCCCTGGGTCTGTGCTGCCTTCTGGGACATACATCAGAATTTGCCTCTCTGCAGATACAAACTTGTTAATCTCCTGATCCTCACACTGTCCCTCCACGAGCACAACTAAACAGCCTGATTTCCTATCTGATCACTCATGTGATCAGCAGAAAGCCTATCACCTGAGAGGTTCCCTGGACAGAATTTTGTCCACCCAAAATTCATAGCTTGAAGCTTAATCCGTAATGTGACTGTCTGGAAATAGAGCTGTCATAGAAATGAAAAAGTGTTAGTTGCTCAGTTGTGTCCAACTGTGACCCCACACACTGTAGCCCACCAGTCACCTCTGTCCATGGGATTCTCAGGCAAGAATACTGGAGTGGGTTGCCTTTCCCTTCTCCAGGGTATCTTCCTGACCCAGGATTTGAATCCAGATCCCCTGCATTGTAGGCAGATTCTTTACTGTCTGAACCACCAGGGAAACCTCTGGTTATAAAAGTAATTAAGACTAAATAAAGTTATAAGGGTGAGGCTCTGATCCAATAGGAAAAGAAAGAGATATCAAGAGTGTATATTCCCAGAAAATGTCACATAAGGATGCAACAGAGAGGGTGGCCATCTGCAAGCCAAGGACAGAAGCCTCAGGAGAATCCAACCCCACTGGCACATTGTTTATTTACTTCCAGCCTCCAGAACTGCAAGAAAATAGTATCCTGCTGTTTAAGCTACCCAGTCTGTGGTTATTCTGAGAAGACAGACAGGAAGCCACCATGCCATGGGACATAACATTAAAACTAGTCTTTCTAATTTATCAATTTATATAAATTAGTAAAACTCCTCTAATTTTTTTCCAGTATCACAAAGAATTTTTGTGTATCTGAAATGAATATATCTACTTAGAATTTTATTTCTTTTATTTCTTTAAAGGGGTTTTCCATAAGAGGAAGCCGTAAGTCTAACCCCAAGGGGAGCCACAAAAATGATTTGTGAAAATTAAAGAGATCCTTGCTTTAGTTTTTTTCTGAGTCACTGATCAAATGCATCATCTGGAGAATGGCAGAGAGAAGTGGTCTTCATTTCAGGGGAAATCTCTCATGATCTTAAAGCATCAGTGACACTAATCCCTTGCGGGTCTTGGGCTACGCCCAGAATCCAGATGTCTCCAGGGAGCTGGGAACCACATGGAGTCAGTCTCCTCTTGCCTGGGTGATGGTGTTTCTGAGACCCCAGCTGGCTACAGTCAACGAGAGCTTTAAGATTCCGAGTAGTACTATGCAGCAATTACTGAAGATGAAGTCCGCATCCCTGATGGGACTGCAGAGGATTAGCTTAGGAGAGAAACTGGAAAATTTCACACTGGCTTTTAAAGAATTATTCAAATGTCAATACCTGGGAAGATTAGAAAGCAAACCATTTTCAGCAGTGTGTTATAATAGCTACTCTTCAATAGATATTCATATTGGATATTGGAATTGATAATAATATTGGTATTGATATTGGATACCTACTAATATCAATAGGTGGAGTAGTTATTGCATATTGATTGATTTTTAAATTGATTTTTATTGGAGCATAGTTGCTTTACAATGTTGTGTTAGCTTCTGCCATACAGCAAAGTGAACCATTTATACATATATCCCCTCTTTTTGGATTTCCTTCCCATTCAGGTCACCACAGAACAAAGTAGAGTTCTCTGAGCTACACAGTAGGTTCTCCTTAGTTATCTATTTCATACAGAGTATCAATACTGTATATACATCAGTCTCTGATTAATTTATAAAGCTAATAGAGTACGAATATTGACATTGCTATTGTTCATATTGCCAAGGGGACATGGGCAAGTGGGAAACTGGCAAAGAATCTAAAGGATTCCATCTCTGTATTCTGAGCCCAGTTCAGCCACACTTTAGTCCATATTCCTCTAGCTCCACAGACCTACACAGTTGTTCAATAGTGTGGCTGCTTTACAGAAGGTACCAAGACCTACCATCACAAGAGGGTGCAAACTCTTCAGTTCAGAGGTGGATCACAGGTGAATTTTGATGATGTTATAGCAAATGTCTCAAAATAGCTTCAAGCAATTCAGTGAAACAAAGCTTTTCATTACTGAATTCCACAGCAATTCTCCCAACATGTGACTTGGTCTTTCTGTGTACCTGCTGTATAAGGAGGAGAAGGCAATGGCAACCCACTCCAGTACTCTTGCCTGGAAAATCCCATGGATGGAGGAGCCTGGAAGGCTGCAGTCCATGGGGTCGCTAGAGATGGACACGACTAAGCGACTTCACTTTCACTTTTCACTTTCATGCATTGGAGAAGGAAATGGCAATCCACTCCAGTGTTCTTGCTTGGAGAATCCCAAAGACGGGGGATCCTGGTGGGCTGCCATCTATGGGGTCGCACAGAGTCAGACACGACTGAAGCGACTTAGCAGCAGCAGCAGCAGCTGTATAAGGAAACAAATAAAGCAGCATTCACATGAAATCTTATTTTAACCTATAACTCGCTTTCATTTCTCATGTTGAACACTATCTTCAAGCTTTGAAATCCCTTTTATAAGGAAACAATCTACTATGAGCTTCCCAGGTGGCTCAGTGGTAAAGAATCTGCCTGCCAAGGCAGCAGACACAAGAAACTTGGGTTTGATCTCTGAATCAGGAAGATCCCCTAGTGAAGGAAATGGCCACCCACTCCAGTATTCTTGCCTGGGAAATTCCATGGACAGAGGAACCTGGCAGCTACAGTCCATAGGTTGCAAAGAGTCAGACACGACTGAGATAATGGGCACACGCATGAAATCTACTGTGAACCATTAGCATTCTTTGTCCAAACTGTCATACTTTCTTATGTAATGATATTCATCTAATTCCTCCCTCCCATGAAGCCATGATGTTCCTCAGAACAATTTATTCAGTATTTCCAGCAGCTCCACCAGCCCTCAAAACCCTAGTGAGTGAAGGATTCATTTTATATTAATTTATTGTCACAATATGTACAACAGTTTGCATGAGGTACAGAATGTGAATCTATGATAAGCAGAGAAACTGTTGGGGCTTTAAGGTCACATCCCACATTTGTACTCTTCCTCAACAAATGGGACTATGGGGGAGCAGGGGGCTGCACCCCATTTACTCTGGGACAAAAAATAATTGTGAAAAGTTATTTCTGCAGGCAGCCTGATCCTAGCCAGGGTGTTGTTGTTGTTCAGTCACTGTTATATCTGACTCTTTGCAACCTCATGGACTGCGGCATGCTAGGATTCTTTGTCCTTCACTGTCTCAAACTCATGTCCATTGAGTTGGTGGTGCCATCCAACCATCTTATCCTCTGTTTCCCACTTCTCCTTCCACCTTCAATCTTTCCCAGAGTTTTTTCCAATGAGTTGACTTTTCACATCAGGTAGTGAAAGGATTGGAACTTTAGCTTCAGCATCAGTCCTTCCAATGGATATTCAGGATTGATTTTCTTTAGGATGGACTGACTTGATCTCCTTGCTTTCCAAGGGACTCTCAAGAGTCTTCTCCAGCACCACAGATCAAAAGCTTAAATTCTTCAGTGCTCAGCCTTCTTTATGGTCCGACTCTCACATCCGTACATGACTACGGAAAAGCCATCAACTGGAAAATGTATCTTAGATGGAGATGGTGGTGGTGATCAACTGGAAAATGTATCAACATTGAACTCCTGATATGATGGAATTTCCCACCCAGTCATGGCATAAGTTGAAGAGGAAGAGGCTGTGCCTTAAGCAGCCTTAGGTACACCTGCTCACCAAGCCCTCTGCAGGCCAGTCTATCTTCTCTGGTCCCTGTGGGCCAATGCTTTTGCCTTTGTAGTTTGATGTCAAGTGACAACTCACATCTCTACCACTGCTTATGACCACCATCAAGACATATTCATTTGCTGATACCCAAGTGTCATTTTGGTCTTATCAAGAATGAAAGGCCTGTGCTTGGCTTAGACCAGCTTAGCTCTACAACTTTGCTGCAGCCTGTGAGAACTGTCTCTGACCCAAACACATGCAGCCATAATCGGTAGAGATCCGCTAATATAAAATACCATGTGACCTGTAGGGTTGAGACTTCTTTCCCATAGGCTATAAAGCAACATGGTCAAAGGATCTATATGGAAGACTTCCCTGATGGTCCAGTGGTTAAGAACGTCTTCCAATGAAGGCGGTGTGGGTTCAACCCCTGGTCAGGGAACTAAGCCTGCAAGACAAGATCTGGCATGACACAGTGAAGATCCTACATGCCACAATCAAAACCCAATACAGCCAAATAAATAAAAATTTTTTTTAGAAAAGGTCTGTATGGTCTGGTCCCACTAAGAACCTCAATACCAAGTGTAGTTAATACTGCCCCTCTGTGGGATGCATGGAAGTGTGCAGAGCTGTTTTGGTTGATGTAATGTCTGAGTGGGATACAATGGGGTGGAGGATGGGTTTACTAAAAGTGCTACAATATGGGGGATGGTAATTGGCTTAATAAAATATGCATCTCCCCAAATGCCAATAGCACACCCACTGATTATCACTCTATCCTAACACCCCTACAAATTGAAGTCCCCCGTCCACCTGAACAAATTATGGTCCCCTCCCTTAGAACAAATGCCTCTCTTCCTCTGGGTCTAATATGAGGGTAATCTTTTCTAGACAGTAACATAAAACAGCTATCAAAAAACGCTAGCTCCTCAGCATAGAAAATAAGATCCATTCAAGGCTCAGCATCTCAAATTATGATGGCAGCCTGTTAGATTCTCCCAAAGGAGAAAATAACTAAATTAATTCTCTGCCCCAGTACTCCAGATAGATTTATGACACCACCCACTCTAAATTAAATCCTATGGCAACAGAACCAGTATTGCTTCACATTAAAATTAGAGAGTGATCAGAATAGCTATGAAATCTCTGCCTAGGAAAGTCTAAGATAAAATAAGTTGTTTTTTTAAAAAAATTCCTAAATAATTGACAAATTCAGGAGTCAGAGTTGGAGAATGAACTATGTGACCTAATAGTCTCCAAGGATTATAAAGGGCCCTCCCTTTTTTCTTTAACTTCTGCAGTTTGAGACAGGTTTTTGCCTCAACATAAATTAAACTCAATTAATTCCCTGCTTGTTTCCTTTTGAATTAGTGGAGTTTAACACAGACCATAATTATTACTGGCTCTCTGTCTGTTCCATCTTAATTGATCTTAATGTCAACTCTGATCAAAGATTGTTAACAATTGCTCTACCAACTTCAATCATTAAGAATGTTATCAATTATTAGTTTCATGAGTATCAATTTCTAGTTTCACAATACATCCAAATAAGACAGGCATTCCTCCAATCAATTCAAAATCCAAATTAGGTTTTGAAATGACACTCAGGACCACCTGAACAAGAAGAATGCTAAATGTTCATCCCAAATGATCAAAGTCCCAATTCCTCATCAATAGAATGTGTGACCGTAAGAAGGATCTGCCAAATGGACCTTGATGATCAGAAGCATGGCTACTCTTTCCACACATGTAATACTGAGAAGGAAGCTCAGCTCCTTACCAAATCTGAGTATGGATCTCCTTTTGGATTAATTTATGAGCAAATTCCATCTGTTTTTCCCCATGAAGCTCTAGAAAGTGTACCAAGTTAGATTTTAGACAGACTTTCAAAAAAGAAAAATTGTGTCCTGGTACTTCACATGTTCACTTTTTTCTCCCACTGCACACCACCCTCTTGGACAAGCCCATGGTCATGGGTCTGGCTATGCTTCCCTGGTGGCTCAGAGGGTAAAGCATCTGCCTGCAATGCAGGAGGCCTGGGTTCAATCCCTGGGTCAGGAAGATCCCCTGGAGAAGGGAATGGAAACCCACTCCAGTACTCTTGCTTGGAAAAATCCCATGGACAGAGAAGTCTGGTAGACTACAGTCCATGGGATCACAAAGAATCGGACAAGACTGAGCAACTTCACTTCACTTCACAGTAAAATTAGGTAAAACAGAACCAGCTCCAACTTTAACCTTGGCAGTAATCCACACAACGATGGCCTAAATTACATTAGTAAGACTACAGAACTGAAACAGTGAAGGACTCAGGGCACGGAGAAGAGGAGATTTGGAGGAGGGTGACCAGCCTCTATGGGAACCCCAGGACAGCCTGACCTGCTGTGTGACATTGTGTGTGACATGCTGTGTGACATGCTGTGTGACATTCCTTAGAGATACAAACCTCAACCCCATCAGTCAGCAGCCATATCTGAAACAACTAATGGGATAAAGCAGGAAATGGATTCTATCTGGTCTGGTTCAGAATCAATTAGAGGTAAGCCGAGTAGTAGCTGGCAGGAGCATAATTTTTTGGCAGTCCCCTTTTAAGGGGGTAACAGCACTTCTGAATTTCTGCCAAATGTATTACTGTAGCTCAAGAAAGGCTTCCCAGGTGGCACAGTAGTGAAGAATCTGCCTTGTCTGCCAACAGAGGAGATGTAAGAGACATGGGTTTGATCCCTGGGTCAGGAAGATCCCCTGGAGTAGGAAATGGCAACCCATTCCAGTATTCTTGTCTGGAAAATCTCAGGGACAGAGGAGGCTGGCAGGCTACAGTCTATGCGGTTGCAAAGAGTCAAACATGACTGAGCACACAGCTTGGGAAAAGAAGAAGAAAAGAAAGAATACCTGAGAATATGGCATGTTTAAATTTGAATTAATAAGTTTAAATCTCCCAGATTTAGGTTTGCAATATTTTCTATTTTCATTGAGCAGAAAGGCTGCAGGTTTTGTGTAGCCTAGCCCTTACCATCTCAGGAGAATATTTATATTTGTTTAGTCCTGTGTTAAATTCCCAATTTGAGAAAGATTAGAGTCAATTTTAACTGTGACTCATAATTTTTTTGGTCTGTGTACTCAGGCACTTTGGGGAGGAATCTTTGAAATGCTCTCAATTTCATACCTATTAGACTGAGCAATGGAATATTGCCAGCCAGATCAGTTAACAAAGGATATCATAGTCATCAGTGATGACAGTGAGCTGATAAGCCATGAGAGAACTCAGGAGGTAAACAAAGATTACCTGCCTTCTAGCAGCCATCAAACTACAGCCTCTCCCCATAATGAGCCTTGAGGAAGCTCAGGATGTGAAAACTCAGGACACTGGCCCCAGACAGCTGAGGTACCTATCACAGGAATGATCTCAGTGGGCCCAGACTCTTGCATCTTCCCATACATAGGAAAGCACTAAGTTCCTTAACTTGAGATATCTGGTTTTCTTTAATTAACAAGAATCTTTTGATGTTCAGACTAGATACCCCTTGTTGCAAAACTATATCTCTTAGCTCCCCGCCTTGCCTCCTCACAGTGGCTCACTCAGTGTCACTTGAGATGCCCGCTTTCCATCTTGAAGTATGAAAAGTTCCTGCCAAATAAGACATAACTCTCGACTTTTAGCTTATGCCTACTTTTAAAGTCGACAATACACACACACTTTGCCTCTCCTCTTTTTTCTTTCTCTCCCCTCATCCAGTATGAGAAATTGCTTATGTTAGAGGTAGAGAATCTAATGGAGATATCTAAGCATACACAAATAGGACAGCATAAAACATAAATTATTCTATGATGGAAGTGAAAATGGCTCAGTTGTGTCTGATTCTCTGTGACCCCATGGACTCTAACCCTCCAGGCTCCTCTGCCTGTGGAATTCTCCAGGCAAGAATACTGGAGTTGGTAGCCGTTCCCTTCTCCAGGGGATCTTCCTGACCCAAAGATTAAACTCAGGACTCCTGCATTTCAGGTAGATTCTTTACTGTCTGAGTCACCAAGGATGATAATGATTAAGATAATAATGACAGTCATCTGTGGAGTTAGGGAACTAGAGAGCATTGAAAGGTGTTACCTGCAGGCACATGACTGGGAGTGTTTGCCAAACTGAGCAGGTCCTGTTGGGCTCCTAGGTACAAAGACTTTATATGTCCCCTAGTTTCTTGATTATAGGAAACAGCCTTCATTCATCCTCCCTGAATTCCAAGGGGCAGGTTCAAGAGAGGGTATGAGGATGCAAGACCAGGGAGAAACCGTTAAGAAAAACATTAGTGCAGCCTTGGGGCAAGGTCCTGGTTTCCCATCAATAAACACAGCAATATTTTTGAGCTGTTTTGAAGAGACTGAAACCCTCACCAGGTGGGAGAAGTTACCAGTTAATGACGCTATGCTGCCCACAAACACATATAGCCCAGATTGATAGGAACAAGAAGCTTGATAATAGTCAGTTCAGTTCAGTTGCTCAGTTGTGTCTGACTCTGAGACACCATGGACTGCAGCATGCCAGGCTTCCCTGTGCTTCACTATCTCCCAGAGTTTGTTCAAACTCATGTCTATTGAATCAGTGATGCAATCCAACCATCTCATCTTTTGTTGTCCCCTTCTCCTTCTGCCTTCAGCCTTTCCCAGAATCAGGGTCTTTTCCAGTGAGTCAGTTGTTGACTAGTGCCTGATGAACTATGGATGGAGGTTCGTGACATTGTACAGGAGACAGGGATCAAGACTATCCCCATGGAAAAGAAATGCAAAAAAGCAAAATGGCTGTCTGGGGAGGCCTTACAAATAGCTGTGAAAAGAAGAGAAGTGAAAAGCAAAGGAGAAAAGGAAAGATACAAGCATCTGAATGCAGAGTTCCAAAGAATAGCAAGAAGAGATAAGAAAGCCTTCCTCAGCGATCAATGCAAAGAAATAGAGGAAAACAACAGAATGGGAAAGATTAGAGATCTCTTCAAGAAAATCAGAGATACCAAGTGCCGGGAGCCAGCATGAGGAACTCCGCCCCGTGGCAAAGGTCATGAGGAAGGAGGCTCGGCATAGGCAAAGGCGGGATCGAGCCTCAGGAGTTCCCCTGGAAATTCTCAAGCATCTACCCCCAAAACCAGAGTCTGCCTACTTTACTGCTTTGTGCTCTCATCTACACCTCTGACTTTACGGAGGGCTGTCCCCCACCACCTCTCTCTGAAAAAGAGTTAACTTACAGCTCCAGTTAATAAAGTTCCTGGGCATGACAAGACTGTTTTTGTTCACAAACTCCTTTGGAAGTTCTCTAGCCTGCCTGAACAGGTTCTTCTGGCCACATGTGATTGTTCACAGCCTCTCAACTGTGAGAGGCACAAGATGTTCTAAACTTTCTAAATACAGATTCCTTTGAGCAGTTAGAAGATTATTAGTATAGTATAGTGGATTGATTAGAAGTTATATTGGTGAAGGGTTTTCATTTATTGGGCCAATGTTTGCTGCTAAGTTTCCATATCCCTTACCTACTGTGTCCCTGGGAGTGTATTGATTAATATAATTGGTGTACAGGAATGTAAGTAATAGCTTTAATGTTTGTAAACTTGGACCCTTGAGTCAATTCTTTTCTTGTTATAGCCCACCACACCTTTGCCCTATAGGAATGCAACTTTATCTAATGCTTTCGGAGGGTGGCACCTGACTTTAGAATAATCACCTTTAGAGAAAAATAAGTTTTCTGAAGAAAGGGTCATAAAATGTTAATAGGTCTCCTGGCCAGAAGATGATGTAAATCACCTGAACTTTTGCATATGATAAGTTTGCAGGA
Organism: Bos mutus; assembly: GCF_027580195.1. Classification (NCBI taxonomy): domain Eukaryota; kingdom Metazoa; phylum Chordata; class Mammalia; order Artiodactyla; family Bovidae; genus Bos; species Bos mutus. The sequence goes on from NC_091636.1 coordinate 64,474,933, forward strand.
AGAAAGCCTGGCTTCGATAAGGATCAAGGACTGCTGACCTTGCATGACTCTATCCCTTCCCCCATTATCCTCTATGCACAACTTAAGGTATAAAAACTACTTTGGAAAATAAAGTGCGGGCCTTGTTCACTGAAGCTTGGTCTCCCCATGTTGTTCTTTCTCTCACCTTCTGGCTGAATTCCCATCTGGAGCATGGAGGCTCATCAAGCCTACTAATTTTGCCTGGGCTTCTAAGATCTGACCGGGGAGGCCTTAGAGTCTCCTCTCCTTCAGGAGAACAGGAAGATGCCTGCAGCCTACGTAGGTGGTGCAAATTCCTTGTCTTGGAATTTTATTGGTTTTCCACGTAAACCAAGTTATTCAGCCTCTTTTCTCCACTGAATTTCTTTGCTGAGCTATCCCTATTTAACCACTCTTTATATCTTTAATTCTATCGTATCCTGATCACCGAAGCTGTCTCCCCTTCGAATTCCCTGGATCCACCAGGGCTGGACCCCGGCAACCAAGGGAACATTTCATGCAAAGATGGGCTTGATAAAGGACAGAAATAGTATGGACTTATCAGAAGCAGAAGATATTAAGAAGAGGTGGCAGGAATACACAGAAGAACTGTACAAGAAAGATCCTCATGACCCAGATAATCACCATGGTGTGATCACTCCCCTAGAGCCAGACATCCTGGAATGTGAAGTCAACTGGGCCTTAGGAAGCATCACTAGGAACAAAGCTAGTGGAAGTGATGGAATCCCAGTTGAGCTATTTCAAATCCTAAAAGATGATGCTGTGAAAGTGCTGCATTCAATATGCCAGCTAATTTGGAAAACTCAGCAGTGGCCACAAGACTAGAAAAGGTCAGTTTTCATTCCAATTCCAAAGAAAGGTAATGCCAAAGAATCCTCAAACTACCACACAATTGCACGCATCTCACACGCTAGTAAAGTAATGTGTGAAATTCTCCAAGCCAAGCAATACGTGAACCGTGAACTTCCAGATGTTCAAGCTGGTTTTAGAAAAGGTAGAGGAACCAGAGATCAAATTGCCAACATCTGCTGGATCATGGAAAAAGCAAGAGAGTTCCAGAAAAACACCTATTTCTGCTTTATTGATTATGCCAAAGCCTTTGACTGTGTGGATCACAATAAACTGGGAAATCCTGAAAGAGATGGGAAAACCAGACCAACTAATCTGCATCTTGAGAAACCTATACACAGGGCAGGAAGCAACAGTTAGAACAGGACATGGAACAACAGACTGGTTCCAAGTAGGGAAAGGAATACATCAAGGCTGTATATTGTCACCCTGATTATTTAAATTCTATGCAGAGTACATCATGAGAAACACTGGGCTGGAAGAAGCACAAGCTGAAATCAAAATTTCCAGGAGAAATATCAATAACCTCAGATATGCAGATGACACCACCCTTATGGCAGAAAGTGAAGAGGAACTAAAAATCCTCTTGTTGAAAGTAAAAGAGGGGAGTGAAAAAGTTGGCTTAAAGCTCAACATTCAGAAAACGAAGATCATGGCATCTGGTCCCATCACTTCATGCTAAATAGATGGGGAAACAGTGGAAACAGTGGCTGGTTTACTTTTTTGGGCTCCAAAATCACTGCAGATTGTGACTACAGCCATGAAATTAAAAGACACTTACTCCTTGGAAGGAAAGTTATGACCAACCTAGATAGCATATTCAAAAGCAGAGATATTACTTCACTAACAAAGGTTCATCTAGTCAAGGTTATGGTTTTTCCAGTGGTCGTGTATGGATGTGAGAGTTGGACTGTGAAGAAAGCTGAGAGCCAAAGAATTGATGCTTTTGAACTGTGGTGTTGGAGAAGACTCTTGAGAGTCCCTTGGCCTGCAAGGAGATCCAACCAGTCCATTCTAAAGGAGATCAGTCTTGGGTGTTCATTGGAAGGACTGATGCTAAAGCTGAAACTCCAGTACTTTGGCCACCTCATGCGAAGAGCTGACTCGTTGGAAAAGACTCTGATGCTGGGAGGGATTGGGGGCAGGAGGAGAAGGGGACGACAGAGGATGAGATGGCTGGATGGCATGACCGACGCGATGGACATGAGTTTGAGTGAACTCCGGGAGTTGGTGATGGACAGGGAAGCCTGGCATGTTGCAGTTCATGGGGTCGCAAAGAGTCGGACACGACTGAGCAACTGAACTGAACTGAACTGATATAATAATATGTAAGTTTTATGTATAGTAATATATAATATTAATATATAATTGTATAATATTAAATATAATATATAATTAATATATATTTCAGATTTCAACACAAAAAAGTTAAGAACACAAACACATAGACATGCACACTTCAACCTGATAACAGGATTTTGAATCACCCCTCGTTTCCACATTTGAAGAACAAAACAGAGTCTGAATATGTTCCTCTGAGCATCAGCACTCAGCACATAACTGAGTTTTTCATCACTATGTGCTTCTTCGTAAGTCATGTTGAACTCTTTTAAATTACTAAAATCATCACTGGCAGTAGTAGTAGTGGGCCTGCAAGAAGATCTCCAGTGATCCTCATTTCTTCAATGTAGTCCACCTGACATCACACTGAGTCAGAGTTGGCCCTGTGTGATCAGTTAAGTTCCCAGAAGTTATATCTAGGTCAGTAAAAGCACTACATCTTCCACCCTGTTGTCTCAAATCACTTTCCCAGAGGTAAACTAGACACTGTTCTGTAGGAACACCAAACACCCACATTTAGGGGAGGAATGGAGGTCCCTGACCCATAGCAAGCCATATATCATAGAAATGTCAGGGAGTTATTTTGAAAGAATATTCCCCAGCCCCAGTCACACCTTCAAACAACTTTAACTTAGATCTGACTGGAGCTTAACAAAAGACTTCAAGTCAGAATTTCCCTATGAAACTGCTCTGGAGTCCTTGACCAGCAGAAACCATGGAGAAAATGAATAATCATTTTCTAATACATAAATTTGGAGTCACTTGTTATACAAAAATAGGTAACTAGCACAGATTTGGTACAAACAAAAGAAGTTCTGTGATTAAAAATAAAAATCTAAAACTTGTTGGTTTTATAGGGAACCCAGCAGTGCACTGGAAGTACCTCAGAAGAGTGTTAACAAAATTCTCAAAAGCTTTGAAGACACTGAGATGGACATGATGGCTTCACCAATGCTCTCACCAAGTGTTTATCCCAATTTGAGGAAAATGGAGGAAAGAGATCCTTTTTTAAAGTGGTAGAAAATGTAGCAATACTATTTCCTTTATAAGATGGAAAACATAACCTCCCCAAAGTACACAGTTAACGTAATGGTCTATCTAAAGAGATTTCTAGGCAAGGTATTGAAGACCTGCCTGATTTCCTCTAGCAACAAATAGCAAAATGTAAGAGAGGAGAGAAAGATAATGAAAAAAAAAAATCCTGTTAAATGTAAGAGAACCAGGGCTTTTTATGTTCAAATATAGAACTGTTTCTCATTGCTAGTCTTCCAGATAGTAAAAGATCTTAACATTAAAAAAAAAAAAAAGCTTCTAGGCAAAGAACAAGCCCAGAGCACTTTCCTAAAACATGGTTCATTGAAGCCCAGGATGTGAATGTAGAGCCATTTGTAATGATCCCAGAACTATTTAAGATGAAGTCTCAAACAGACAAAAGCCCCTCTGAGGTTGTTAAGGGCATACATCCCATGTATCATCAATTAAATACTAATTCTGAGAATCATAGGCACTGTCATAAAGCACACTTACAGAAGACCAAAGACAAAGAGGTGCTTATCTTGATAAGATGTGTGTGTGTATGTGTGGTTTCCAATAAAGTGAATCCCTGAAAAATCCATAAAAGACCTATAGATAATTAATGTAATTGTACTGGAAGAGACATCTCCAGCTTGATCTAAGAGGGACAGACTTGGTACAAAATGCAAAGAGGTCTTAAATCCCTCAACTACTATGAATGAAAAGCAGGTACTTTGAGAAAACTACTCAGGTAACTCAAGAGCAACCACCAGCTTTACTTAATCCGGAAGGCAGGATGCCTAAGAGCTCAGAACCAGAAGCCCAGGGATTTCAGTCGAGGTCTCAGGCATTCATACTGGGCCCTCATCAAGGAACTGGCATTGTGTGCCCCACAGGATTTTTCCATGGAGATTCTACATTGGGGGATTATTTACAGGAGTTTCTTCTTCCCCCTATTTGGGAAGGAAGGTCTATTGCAGTTATTCTACTCCTGTCTCCCCACTGCATGCTGAGCATATGGAGAGATAGCTTGCCTCTAGTTCACAGGCCTTTAGATTGAAAGGAGCTGCCCTCTCAGAGCTGTATCTGAGGATACCCATGTGCATCTGGATCTGGTTTGGATGACAGGATCCTGGACATCGAGCTGACGCCATTGGGTGGGCCAGAAAGGTTGTCTGGGGTTTTCTGTAAGATATAATGGAACACTGTGTTGGCCAACACAGTGTGATATAGTGGGATAAGACCAGGGGATAGTGTAGCATGCTCATATGGTAATATGTTACTTTGCTACAGTTTCATGGATGCTGGTAGAAGCCATGAAATTCCATGGTCACAGAAAAAGAACATATTAGTCAACGTACAGCAAGAAGCTTGGCCATAATCATAACGGAGTCAGTTCTCTGCCCCCAGGTAGCATGAAGACAATGCAGTCAAGCCCATGTAGGTGTCTGCATGGAGAGTGGGTTGCATTACAGGAGAGGAACCCTGAGTTTGGGAAATCTATTTTTTTCAATAATAGAAAGCTTGCCTGTCTTTTTCCAGAGAAAGATATTATATTTATCTCACTGTAAAATAAGCATTCCTCTACATTGCTTCAGAGGATGATACTACATTTAAGGGCTATAAACAAATCTGCCCTTTCCTCTAGAGGCGAAAATAGAAAGGGTATCTTTTGTGGTTGCTCATTATACAAAAGGGCAGTCAGTGCCTCTGATGATAAAGTGTGTAAAAATGTGAGAGATATACAAAGAATTGTCTCCCAACAAAGCATGTATGTACTCTACTTGTGAGATAGACATGGAACCTTGAGGGTAGAAGCTGGACTAGAGTAAGTAGCCTCCAAGACGGCTTCCAATGAGCCTCGCCTCCTGAGGTCCATGCCATTGTGTGGTTCCTCTCACTTTCATTCAAGTGCCAACGTGTGACTTTGGGGACTGAGTTATAAAAGGCACTGTAGCTTCTTCCTTGGTCTTTTGGATTCTTCACCTTTTAGGTGAGCGCTGTGAGATGAGCACATTCAGGTATTCTTGTGAAGAAACCCACATTGGGAGGAATTGGGACTCCTATCCAAAAGCCGGCACCAGGTTACCACGTATGCAAGACAGCCACCTTGAAATTGGATCTTTCAACCCATTTAAACCTTCAGATCCGTGCAACTCTGGGCATCAACCGACTGCAAGCTCATTCAAGACTCTGAACCTGAACTGTCTTGTGGATAACTAACAAAGCAATAGTCAAGGCTGTGAACACTAGCTAAGGGAAGAACTTATTTCTATGACCCACATTTGGAGCTTTGAAGGCAGAGGCATCTATAGTTAAATCTTCTGGATCATATGGGATTTTACTCATATGGGGTAATTAGGCCTATATCATCCAGGACCAAAAATTCACTATAACTAGCCCACCTCATTCTTCAGTCAGTCTAGTCATTAGAAAGCTTTTCTTTTTATTGAATCAATATATGATGTCCCTATATTTTTTTGTGAGTTGGTCCTAATGTCAAAATTCACATAAATACATTTGATTTTGTTTACATGTTATACTAAATTAATTTCACAGTTACATGAGAGAGTTCACCTTAAAAGATATTATTTTTAACCGTGAATTTGGTTACAAGTACAGTCTATACCCTCCCCATCTCCCACCCACCTCAACCCCTTTTGTGCTCCACGGGCTTCCCTGGTGGCTCAGACAGTAGAGAATCTGCCTGCAATGCAGGAGACCCAGGTTTGATCCCTGGGTCAGGAAGATCTCCTGGAGAAGGAATTGGCAACCATCTCCAGTATTCTCACCCAGATAATCCCATGGACAGAGGAATCTGGTGGGCTACAGTTCATAGGGTCACAAAGAGTCGGACACAACTGAGCAACTATCACCTTCTTTCATTTTGGTTACATACCCAGAATATCATTGGACTTTCTTTTTTAAATTGAAGCATCATTGATGTTTAACATTATAGTCATTTCAGGTATACAATCTGCTAATATTTGTACATATTGCAAAATGATCATTATAATAAATCTAGTTAGCATTCATTATCTTGCTTGTGGTAGATTTTCTTGCTTTCTTATTGATAGCAATGCTTTTCTGGCATTGTATTTTCTGTTAACAAACTTGGATGTATAAGACACTACAAATAAAATCAGGTGGTTTGGTTCAGCTAATTTGAATCTACTTAGCATACAGTTTGCTAGGTAATGATATGATAATAAATGAAAAAGCATTAGATGTCTTTAGAATTTGGGGGAAGTAGATGTTCTATCTCTAGTCAAGCCCCACTCCCCCCATCCTGACCTTGGAGTATTTGGAATAATTCCTTTTAATAGTTTAAGTGTTCTATTGAACATGTCACAACTTAGGAGAAATCTAGTGAGGCATTTGAGTATGCCCTTTACATCTTACTAGAATCAAGCCCGTCATTCTCTGGCATGTTTTTAGCTGCAAAGCAACCACTTATTGAGCAACACCTGGCAGGGCATTCAGACTGTCTAGCAGTGAACAGCCCTGGTGATAAATGCAACTTTACCATGAGGGATGATGACTAAAACATTTAATTGAATTAGATTCAGGCAAACAATTTACATCAATAATTGATATGTTGTTGGGTCAATACCAGAGCTGGACTGTGATCAATATTACATCATAAGAAAGTAATTGCTTTGCATTTCAAGGCCATTTTTAAAAATCTGAAATGCACAATAATATGCTATTTCCCTAAGGAGCCAAGTCAGCATTTTGCTTAAGGGATGAAGTACTTGGAAATGCTTAGTACTTTGCTCAGGACCACAGAGAAAATTAATAGCCAAACTGGGAATACAGTCCTTATTTTCTGGAATGGATTCAGGTGTTGGTCAACAGAGGCATACTTTTCCAGTTTAGTTTCCTGACTCTGGTAGCCTATGCCAGGCTCGGCTGATAAAATGCCTTAAAAGAAGTTGTAAACCCACTGGGAAAGGAGAAGACTCCCCTTGGTGCTGATTGGCTAATGCTTTCATCATCACTTTGATAGCAGAGAATTTTCTTTCCCAGATAACACTCTCAAGAATGCAATCTAGCCCATGTCTTATCAAATATTCAATCAACAAAGCTGGTGTGGGTTTTCCCTTATGCCATCTCAGTCTGCCATAGAACTTATGATCTAAAAGCAAACCAAATATGAAACACATAGTCACACAATGTATTTCATGAAAATTATAATGAATTTTACAAAATGAAAACAGCTAATTATGTTAGACTCAATAATCTGGAAGAATTCAAGCATGGGAAGATGAACTAAGTCACCTTAGTAAATTTTACTTAGTAAAATCAGTAAGGATGAGTGAGTGTTAGCTAGGCGAGGCTTAGCAGAGGAATAACCCAAGTAGAGGACAGGTAGGAAGGTCATGGGAGATGGGAGGTAATTTGGATTTTCAGAAAATAGAAGACAAAAGTACCCCTGTGATAAAGTGAGAAAAATTGAGTGGTAGGAAATGGAGCTGAAATAGTAGATAAATGTCATTATCATGGCCAATGAGATCATGTGATTGACTTTGGGTTTTATTTTCTGAAGAAGCCGCTGCATAGAAATAAGAGAACAATAGATTGAATTGATTAATTCCTGTCATGGTTATTCTTTTTAATGTTCATATGGTTGCTGTATGAAGTATAATTTGGAGAGACATCAACATGGAGACAGGAGAAACAGTTGGGAGAAAAATTGCATTAATTCTGGTGAGAGCTGATGGTGGTTTGGACCAAGGTGATGGTGATGATGCTAAAGAGAAGTTAACACACCTAGAAATACACAGAAAGTAAAAGAGGCTACAAAGCTACACTAATCAAAACAGTATGGTACTGGCACAAAACCAGGCACATGAATCAATGGAATTAGGATTGAAAGCTTGGAAGTAAACCCACACACTTGTGGTCAATTAATCTATGACAAAGGAAGCAAGAATAAACAATGGAGAAAAGATGGTGTCTTCAATAAGTGGTGCTGGGAAAACTGGACAATCACAAGTAAAAGAATGAAATTAGAACATCCTCTAACACCACATACAAAAATAAATTCAAAATGAGTTAAAGACCTACATGTAAGTCTAGATACTATAAAACTCCTAGAGGAAAACAAGCAGAACACTCTAATATAAATTGCAGCAATATTGCAATATTTTTTGGATCCATATCCTAGAATAATGGAAACAAAAGCAAAACTAAACAAATGAGATCTAATTTAAAAGCTTTTGCACAGCAAAAGAAACCATAAACAGAATAAAAAGACAACCTATGTAATGAGAAAACAATTTGCAATTGATGCAAACAGCTTATACAGCTCAGAATTAAAAAAAAAAAAAAGCCACACAATCAATAGGGCTTGTGTGATAAAGAATAAAGAAAAGTAAATGCTGATTCTGAATTATCTGGCATTAGAATATGTATGGATATTCATAGCCTTTGTGTTTTCTTGTGAATACTTAATGAGGTGCTGAGATAGAACAGCTTTACGCCAATAATCACTATTTGCCTTGCCTCTTTTAAGTCACATTGCCATTCATTCTAGAGATTCCATAAAGAGAAATAAAGTTAGTGAATCCCCTGCTGGTTAGGACTTTGTGTTTTCACTGTCAAGGCCTGGGTTCAGTTCCTGTGATATTTCAATAGCCACACAGCATGGTAACAAAAACAAAGAAAGAAAGTTATTCAGTAGTTTGCAGTTTACTGCAATTGTTCACTCTTACTTTTCTTTGGGTAAATAATCCTCTAACGAGCTCCCAAGAGAGAGAAGACAAGGTGAAGTGGGACCTGTGTCTTCGCACTTCTCCAGGGAGTAAGGATGGGTTGGGGGCAGGAAAGGAATGCACGTCTGTATCAAGGCAGGAAGAGGTGGTGGGTCTAGATCTCCCTTCAGTTAGTTACTGTTGTTTCTGACTGTGGATCTCACTAAACCATGAAGCCATTTGTTTCTGCATGGTCCACTTGCTTCAGAAGAAGGATGTGAATTCATGCCCATACCACCTACCTTCGTGTACACAAACCCCTCTCAGTTTCTGCTTCCTCTTCTCAAACTCAAAAGTATGTCACAAGCGGGCAGCCACAGTTCCTTTTCCTAGATCCCAGAAGTGGTACTTGGCCCCACCCTCCTGATCAAGACTGTTAATGCTTTTACCACAACTGCAATTCTTCTTCTAAAATACAGTATTTCTTAATTCACATCAAAATTGCATAATTATGAGTGTATTTTATTAATATGGTTATATTAGTTTTAATTTTCCAAATAGCATTTTATGGTTAATAAATTTGAAACTGTTGGCAACTTTAATTAACTGTTTTCTGTTCAGTTCAGTCACTCAGTCATGTCCTACTCTTTGCGACTCCGTGGATTGCAGCATGCCAGGCTTCACTGTCCATCTCCAAACTCATGTCCACTGAGTCAGTAATGCCATCCAACCATTTTTTCCTCTGTCGTCCCCTTCTCCTCCTCCCTGCAATCATTCCCAGCATCAGGGTCTTTTTCAATGAGTCAGTTCTTCACATCAGGTGGCCAAAGTATTAGAGTTTCAGCTTCAGCATCAGTCCTTCCAATAAATATTCAAGACTGATTTCCTTTAGTATTGACTGGTTTGATCTCCTTGCAGTTCAAGGGACTCTCAAGAGTCTTCTCCAACACCACAGTTCAAAAGCATTTATTCTTCAAGGCTCAGCTTTCTTTATGTTCCACCTCTCACTTCCATACATGACCACTGGAAAAACCATAGCTTTGACTAGAAAGACCTTTGTCAGCAAAGTAATGTCTCTGCCTTTGAATATGCTGTCTCAATTTGTCATAGCTTTTTCTCCAAGGAGCAAGTGTCTTTTAATTCCAAGGCTGCAGTCACCATTGGCAGTGGTTTTGGAGCCCCCAAAATAGTCTCTCACTGTTTTCATTGTTTCCCCATCTATTTGCCATGAAGTGATGGAACCAGATCTTAGTTTTTTGGTTGAGTTTCAAGCCAGCTTTTTCAAGTTTTAGTTGAGTTTCAAGCCAGCTTTTTCACTCTCCTCTTTCACCCGCATCAAGAGGCTCTTCAATTCCTCTTCGCTTTCTGCCATTAGAGTGGTATCATCAGCATATCTGAGGTTGTTGATATTTCTCCCTCCCAGCACTGTAGTAATTTTCATCTTAAATATTTCACTTACTTTTTCCTTTCTCCAGTCACTCTTCAAACCCCACCTGGGCAGGAGGACAGCACACATCTATGGTACAAGGATTATAGCTCCACACACATGCATAAACCCTGGCATTTCTGGAACAGCCCATAGTGGACAGGAAAGTAGAGAACACACTTCTTACAAAAATATCCAAGACATGCTATGGGTCCTCTTCTCAGATTAAATGTTCTTCTCTTAGTTAAACGTTTGATTTGTATAATTGGGGTCTTTACCTTCCATTATAGAGCAATTTCCCTTATAAAGTTATATGACACAGAAATTTTTATTTACTGTTTTGTAATCTGATCTTTGCATTGGCCTACTCCAGCATGTGGTCTCCTAGACAAAAATTCCCTTCAGTTATTTAACACTTCCCAGCAGTGGAGGGATGTGGTAAATCTTAAAATTTCAATCACTAAAAATAATGTCTTACTTGGTATTTTCCATTAAAAATTCTCTTAACTGACACTTCCATTAAAAATATATAGCAAGGAAGCTGAGGCAGTAGCTTATTTCAACTCTGTACGATAAACTGAGAACTGCAATTTATTCTAAGAAAAGTAGTTCAGAAAAATAACCATGCCTTCAAATTATAATTTTCAGCAGAGTCCATTAACTATAAGCTTTAGAAGTCGGAGACTATATTCTTTTCATATTTAGATGGTCCTGGTTTTCTGTAGCAGATGTTTAATAAGTATGTGTTGAACTGAATAGTTCACTTTGGTCATACACATTTTTTTCTACTTTGATGTTATAGAACTGCAAAGCGTCTTTGAGGCTGGTTTCATTTTATAAAAATAGAAGATAGGTGCAAAGGAAGTAGGTGACCATAGAAGGTGTATTCAGACCAGGGAATCTGGTTCCCCAGTGAGAGGCTAGGATTTTTTTTTTTTTAATTTTGAGAGTTTGACAGTTGATCTAAATTAAGAGTCAGCAATATTCTTCCAGGCATCATTTTGACCACAATTTGTGATTTTTGTTCTGCTTGAATTCAAAGCATAATTCTGATATCTATCTGTGGTAAGATCCTGGGATGGTGTGAGTTTGTGGCTAAATCCTTAGGATATCAGAAATATCCACATGGTTTATCAGAATAAACTAGTGCACGTTTTTCAATTGTATAAATTATAATGTTTCCTTCCCTTCTCTATGAATTTTCTTTGGTCAATTCTTAAAATTTTAGATTCTTTGTGGAAGAAAGCAGATAGCCAGAAAAGCTCCCCTTTCGTCCAGTTTACACAAGTTTGCAGCTGAACATGTCGTGGCATTGACATTGCCTATGTGCTCACTTGCCAAGTGGTGTCTGACTCTTTGTGGTCCCATGACTGTAGCCCTCCAGGCTCCTCTGTCCCTGGGATTTCACAGGTAAGAATATTGGAGTGGTTTGCCATTTTCTTCTCCAGGGGCTCTTCCTGACCCTGGGATCTAACCCAAGCATTCTGCATTGGCTGGTGGATTCTTTACCACTGAGTCACCAGGAAGCGCAGCACTGGGATTAACCGCCTCATTAAGAAGATTCCTTTCCTTGGTAGGACAGGAATGGCTACTGAAAAGAAAGAAATAGCTTTCACTGGAATTGGGGCAGAATATTCCAATGACTGTTAAAGTTTTTTCAAAGTAACAAAGTAAAGTATTCCAATATGATAGCTTAAAAGGTCTGTAGCATTTAAGATTTGTTTATAAAAGCTATCATTGAAAAGTTCTTTGTAAACGGTTTTACAAAAATGCAATATTTCAAATTTTCACCCACAAGACATCAAGCAGGACTCCCCCTCCCTCCCCAAAATTTACTCTCTGAATTTAGCTTAATCCAAATGGATCCTTGTGCCAACAAAATGAGAAAGAGATTTGACTGAGAACTGTCACCCTCTAGGTCAGATCAAGCTTCCTGATCTAGAAGTGTTAACTGAGGTCCAACATTTTGGTTAAATTTCCTGTCACTTTCATCCTCAAGGTAGAAATAGAAAGAAATAATAGAATACAAAGATTTTATTCTATTTTTTTCCTAAAGGGGATGATAATGATTTTCAATCTGCAAAGATCCCTGAGGGAGTCAGAATTTAAAGTCAGATCTAAGTTGTGTTGGCTTCCTTAGAATTGTTTAAGAGCCTAGTTCCTTTTCGTGTTTTAACCGTGTGTATGATATATCATTTGCCAAGAACTCTTAATGGTGAATAATATTAAAATCATTGATTTAGAAACACCACCAAAAGCAAAAGTTTTCAATACTAGAACTAGCTTATAACTCTGGACATTCCTAGAAATTTTTGTTTAGAATTTCTGTAAGGTTTATTTTTTTATTGAAGCATAGTTAATTTACAATGTTGCATTAGTTTCTAGTGTACAGCAAAGTGATTCAGTTATACATATTTTATATATTACATATATATTCTTTTCAAATTATTTTTCATTGTAGGTTATTATAAGATATTGAGTGCATTTCATTGTGCTATACAGTAGACCTATGCTGTTTCTCTATTTTATGTACTGCTGCTGCTAAGTCACTTCAGTTGTGTTTGACTCTGTGCAACCCCATAAATGGCAGCCCATCAGGCTCCTCTGTCCCTGGGATTCTCCAGGTAAGAATACTGGAGTGGGTTGCCATTTCCTTCTCCAATACAGGCATGCATGCTAAGGTCCATCCATGTTGCTGTGAATGGCATTATTTCATTTTTATAGCTGAGTAATATTCCACTGTGTATATGTACTGCCTCTTCTTTATCCTTTCCTTTTTTGATGGACCCTTATTAGGTTGCTTCAATGTCGTGGTTATTGTTGCTAATATGAGCATTGGGAGCATGTATCTTTTTGAAAGTGTTTTCTCTAGATGGAAAAAACCAATCTCTTCAGTAAGTGGTGCTGGGAAATTGAAATTAGAGATCTTTGAATTTGCTGAAATTTGAGCAAGAGAAAGGCTGACTACATAATAAGATTGATCTTTTGAAAATTGATGAAATTATTTGAGGGCTCCTGAAAGATGATGCTGTGAAAGTGCTGCACTCAATATGCCAGCAAATTTGGAAAACTCAGCAGTGGCCACAGGACTGGAAAAGGTCAGTTTTCATTCCAATCCCAAAGAAAGGCAATGCCAAAGAATCCTCAAACTACAGCACAATTGCGCTCATCTCACACGCTAGTAAAGTAATGCTCAAAATTCTCCAAGCCAGGCTTCAGTAATACGTGAACCATGAACTTCCTGATGTTCAAGCTGGTTTCAGAAAAGGCAGAGGAACCAGAGATCAAATTGCCAACATCCGCTGGATCATAGAAAAAGCAAGAGAGTTCCAGAAAAACATCTATTTCTGCTTTATTGACTATGCCAAAGCCTTTGACTGTGTGGATCACAATAAACTGTGGAAAATTCTGAAAGAGATGGGAATACCAGACCACCTGATCTGCCTCTTGAGAGATTTGTATGCAGGTCAGGAAGCAACAATTAGAACTGGACATGGAACAACAGACTGGTTCCAAATAGGAAAAGGAGTACGTCAAGGCTGTATATTGTCACCCTGTTTATTTAACTTCTATGCAGAGTACATCATGAGAAACGGTGGACTGGAAGAAGCAGAAGCGGGAATCAAGACTGCTGGGAGAAATATCAAAAACCTCAGATATGCAGATGACACCACCCTTATGGCAGAAAGTGAAGAGGAACTCAAAAGCCTCTTGATGAAAGTGAAAGTGGAGAGTGAAAAAGTTGGCTTAAAGCTCAACGTTCAGAAAATGAAGATCATGGCATCCAGTCCCACCACTTCATGGGAAATAGATGGGGAAACAGTGGAAACAGTGTCAGACTTTATTTTGGGGGGCTCCAAAATCACTACAGAGGGTGACTGCAGCCATGAAATTAAAAGACACTTACTCCTTGGAAGGACAGTTATGACCAACCTAGATAGCATATTCAAAAGCAGAGACAGTACTTTGCCAACAAAGGTTCGTCTAGTCAAGGCTATGGTTTTTCCTGTGGTCATGTATGGATGTGAGAGTTGGACTGTGAAGAAGGCTGAGTGCCGAAGAATTGATGCTTTTGAACTGTGGTGTTGGAGAAGACTCTTGAGAGTCCCTTGGACTGCAAGGAGATCCAACCAGTCCATTCTGAAGGAGATCAGCCCTGGGATTTCTTTGGAAGGAATGATGCTAAAGCTGGAACTCCAGTACTTTGGCCACCTCATGCGAAGAGTTGACTCATTGGAAAAGAGTCTGATGCTGGGAGGAATTGGGGGCAGGAGGAGAAGGGGACGACAGAGGATGAGATGGCTGGATGGCATCACTGACTCGATGGACGAGAGTCTGAGTGAACTCCGGGCATTGGTGATGGACAGGGAGGCCTGGCGTGCTTCGATTCATGGGGTCGCAAAGAGTCGGACACAACTGAGCAACTGATCTGATCTGATCTCACTAGGAAAGTGAACTAACATACCACCCAAATATTTTTATTTTGAAAGATAAATTTGATGGCAATTAGACAAAATTTAATTTCCCTATTCAAAGGTATTATCTACTGATTCTATCTTTCCATGTGCCTTGAAGATACTGAGTACCTTACACGTATTATCTCATTCACTTTCTTGTCATGTATATACATATTCTTTTTCCTACAGGTGAGGAAGAAGTTTTTCTACAGGTGAAGCTTAAAGAAGATAACTTCCATGCTCAGTCAAACTTTTGTCAAATAGCCTATAGTGTGATCTGCGCTTGACTTTATTTTATCTTTGGTGTCTTACTTGCTTTTCTTCATTTGCTTCAAAAATTGAAAATGCCAAAAAGCATAAGAAAAATGCATAATCACAGAGGTTAAAATTGAGCGTTTCTATCCAATTCAGTGAAAAAACAAATTGGCTGGTAGATTTTGTTACCTATCTTCAATACCAAGACCATGGCTAGATAAGGGTTCTCTAATATTCAGATTCCAAGAATAAAAGTATACCATATTAGTGTGAGTAAAATAAACTATTCAATTCCAGTTTACCCTGTTTCCATCTCAACTCACCAAATATGCACCTCCTGTCCTATAATCCCACTTATATAGAGGCACTCACCAATTATCTGTTGATAGCATCATCATAACAATTATTATACTAGTGGTGCTTTCTTATTCACGTATGATGTATGTGGAGATGTGGGTAAATTTATTCTGAGCCTCCCTTGTAGCTCAGATGGCCAAAAAAAAAAAAAAAAAAAATCTGCTTGCAAAATCTGCAGTTGATCCCTGGGTCAGGAAGATCCCCTGGAGAAGGAAATGGGAACCCACTCCATTGTTCTTGCCTGGAAAATTCCATGGACAGAGGAGTCTGGCAGGCTACAGTCCATGGGGTCACAAAGAGTTGGACACGACTGAACAACTAACACATTCTGAGCCTTGTCTTCCCTATTTTTAAAAGATGGCTAGTAATACCACCCCAAAGATAATTTCAGAAAGTTTGTGGGAAGCACCTAGAATAGAGCCTAGCTCACGGAAGGAAAATGATAAAAAGAGGTGGCCAGCACTGCATCATCTCTGAGATTATTTTGCAATGATCATTATGCATATCTCATCAATCTAACTTCTATTCCTATGGGGCCTTTAATACAAGTATAAATGCAATAGATATTTAATAATGGGACTCAATACATATTCATTAGTACAGAGGCCGAAGAGCAAAAATTACCAGGAGCTTCTGGCAGAAGCTGTACTCTCTATGCCATCGAAGAAATCATTCTGTCTCAGGTTGACACTTGGGCTTTTTGAACATGGCACATCCCTAGACTGATTATGGACTCTTTTGTCTGACAACAGCAATCACAGAATTTTTGCACTAAAGAAAGCTTTATCTCTCAGAGACTCCAAAAATACAAATCAAAACCTGAATTCAGATGATTGCTTACAGATGTGCAACAGTTAAATGTTTATGCCAAGTAATGTGAGATTGAAATGAAAAGACACCCAAACAACAAGCTGTTTGTGGGACTAGTGATTCAGGATTAGTGTCCAAAACAGAGAAGGTGGAGAATTTGTGCACAGGAGGAAAGGAAGTCTCCCATAATTGTGCCAGACTTTTTTTGTGGTGAGTCCAGAAGTAAGTGTGCTCACCTCTAGTCATCAGATTTGGCTTTATCGTGTGTTTCACATAATTTCATTTAACTGCAACTTGCTGCAAATGTGGCATTCCCCAAGACCTTGGTGAGGAGTGGGCTAAGACATTCTATTGTTGTTGGTCAGTCAATAAGTCATGTCCAACTCTTTGTGACCCCATGAAGCAAAAAGCTTCCCTGGCCTTCACTACCTCCCAGAGTCTGCTCAAACTCATGTCCATTGAATCAGTGATGCCATCCAACCATCTCATCCTCTGTTGTGTCATATAATAAAATAAAAGATTTTCCAGCTGTCGCTCTGTGCATACTTTCTACTTTATTTTCGTGTAGTTATCTTGATTGAAATCACCACTGCATTTTTAGAATTAAACAGATTGTCATACTGAGGTTTCAGTTTTACCTTACAAATCTTAGAAAATTCAACCATTATAGCAATCCTTTCCTGGTGTTTTGGTTTTGATGGCTTACTTCATCTAGCCTTAGAAACTTTTTTTTTTTTCTTTTGTAAATGGATACAAAGGTTAAGAATCAAAAATAGCTCACTTGTCAACTATGATATAGTGGAGAATGTTTGATCTTTAATATTATGTCTTAACAAGATAAATGAACTACAGAAGCCAGAGAACACCTTCATGATGCTCTTAAAGTCTTAAAATTTTCTGCAAAAATACTACTTAAACTATGTTCTTACTGGATAAGATGCCTTCAGGAGCATTTATTTTGATGAGGGAAGGAGGAAGTCATAAACAGGGGCTGGAACAGGGGAGAGATTCATTCCCAATACAAGTGAAATGGAATTAGAGTGAATGAAGGGAGAAGAATGGAGAGAAGAAAGCAGGTGGGATCTTAACAAGCAGGCTGAAGGACATGGGCTGGAGAAGGAAAAGTCCTGTCTGACACTAAAGGAAGGCCTGATTTCCAGAGGTTCCCCCACCCTGAGGATGGGAGACAAACTAGTAAGGAAGTCTGTGAAAGTCAAAGTGTAAGTGTTAGCCTCTTAGGTGTGTCTGACTCTTTGAGACTCCATGGGTTGTAGCCCACCAGACTCCTCTGTCCATGGGATTCTTCAGGCAAGAATACTGGAGTGGGTTGCCATTCCCTTCTCCAGGGGATTATCCCAGGGATTGAATACAGGTCTCCTGTATTTCAGGCAGATTCTTTACTGTCTGAGCTACCAAGGAAGCCCAAGGAAGCATATGCTGCTGCTAAGTCACTTCAGTCGTGTCCGACTCTGTGTGACCCCATAGACGGAGCCCACCAGGCTCCCCCATCCCTGGGATTCTCCAGGCAAGAACACTGGAGTGGGTTGCCATTTCCTTCTCCAATGCATGAAAGTGAAAAGTGAAAGGGAAGTCGCTCAGTCGTGTCAGACTCTTAGCGACCCCACGGACTGCAGCCTACTAGGCTCCTCCATCCATGGGATTTTTCCAGGCAAGAGTACTGGAGTGGGGTGCCATTGCCTTCTCCATGGAAGCATATAGTTGACTATTAATGGTGTTACTCAGCTCTGAGGCTAAGCTCAAAAGTTGTTGATAAATTTCTACTAAAATGATTCACATTTCAAGCTGGGAAATCTAAGGTCAGAGACAGCTTGGCCTGTTGTGTCAGAAACTAAGACCTCTGAGTCACAAGCTGGACCCAGGGCCTAGATATTCAGCCAGTTTCTTGAGGCGCATGTAGAGACTGAGACCCTTTCCTCCAAACCTGAAATACCCATGAGTTCCCGAGGGGAGCCTACTATGTGCAACAACTACACGCAAGACTTTTGAAGAATTTTCAAAGATGACAAGTCAGGACTGTCAGGATTCCCTAAGTGCCAAGAGGAGGGGAGTCACTGCCCCATTCTTAAAGGGACAGGACAGAGAACAACACTCCACTTGAGTCTTCACAATACGTAATTATAAAGCCAGACACTTTTATCTCCTTCAGTGGTCCATATCTATGCCAATTGCTTCATTTATCACTGCTGCTGCTGCTGCTGCTTAGTCACTTTAGTCGTGTCCGACTCTGCGACCCCATAGACAGCCGCCCACCAGGGTCCCCTGTCCCTGGGATTCTCCTGCAAGAACACCGGAGTGGGTTGCCATTTCCTTCTCCAATGCATGAAAGTAAAAAGTGAAAATGAAGTTGCTCAGTCATTTCTGACTTTTAGTGACCCCATGGACTGCAGCCCACCAGGCTCCTCTGTCCATGGAATTTTCCAGGTAACAGCACTGGAGTGGGGTGCCATTGCCTTCTCCAGCCTTCATTTATCACATCTGTGTTCTTACTTACAGTTTTGCATTGGGAACACACTACTGAAAAGCCTTATTGAGAGCCATTACCCTGAAAGAAGAACATGGATTCTAGATCTGTGTTGACAGAAGACCTTGAAGATCACATTAACCAAGCGCATGGCCCTGCAGAAAGTGTGAGGCTGAGGAAGAAACCTTTCCACCCACTTCAGGCAGGGCTACCCAAAACAAGAACTTTATGTGTGTATCTCTGGGAAATGTTTGCACAGGTGGGTGTTGTTGCTTCAATCATGTCTGACTCTTTGTGACCCTACGGACTGTAACCCTCCAGGCTCCTCTGTCCATGGGATTCTCCAGGCAAGAATCCAGGAGTGGATTGACATGCCCTCCTCCAAGGGATCTTTCTGACCCAGGGATTGAACCTGTGTCTCTTACATCTACCTGCACTGGCAGGTGGGTTCTTTACCACTAGCGCGACCTGGGAAGCACCCTGGAAAAAGGTTAGCTCGCCCCAACTGATGAAGCATGGAGAGACTTATCTCAACTAAAAGTATTTCAGACTGGAGGGAAGAACAGAGTGACAATTTAATTGTTCAAATACGGTTAGAGCTGTTGGAATTATAAATTTTCTCAGAACACCCTTTTGGATGGGTCTGTTCATCCAGGAGAAAAAAATGTAAATGTTAAGGTTGTTTGATGAACAGAGTTAGAATGGAGGGAGTAGGAAAAAAAGAATAGAGGCAGTGACATTCTTAAGGGATATTTCCATTAGTCAAGGAAAATGTAAATGGTATTTTTCTGTCCACATAACCAGTAAAAATTATTACTAAAGTCAAATCCCCATTACTTGGGGTAAATGGACTGGGTAAATCTAAGAAGATATTGTATTCTCTCTTTCTAAAATCTATTCAATTCTCTGCATAAGATGTCACAACAAATATTTTAAATTATGAATAAGTGTGGCAGATACACTCTACAGTGATCCTCAAGGAAACATGCTCTCCTCTTGAGTGTGGCAGAAACTATGCCTTGAAACTGTGAAAGTCACTCAGTTGTGTCCAGCTCTTTGCGACCCCATGGACTATACAGTCCATGGAATTCTCCAGGCCAGAATACTGGAATGGGTAGCCATTCCTTTCTCCAGGGGATCTTCCCAAGCCAGGGATCGAACCCAGGTTTCCTGCATTGCAGGCGGATTCTTTACCAGCTGAGCCACCACAGAAGCCTAAGAATACTGGAGTGGGTAGCCTATCCCTTTTCCAGGGGACCTTCCTGACCCAGGAATCGAACCAGGGTCTCCTGTATTGCAGGCCGATTCATTATCAGCTGTTCTAACCAATAGAATAAGACACATGGGAGGAATGTCAGCCCTTTGATTAGGCTGTGTTCTTTGGCAAAATGAATTGTTTTCATTCCCTTTGATAAGTTATATTGTAAGGCAAAAGTGATGGGATTTTGTAGATAATTAAGATCATAAATTAGCTGATTCTTTGAATTAGGCTTCAAAGAATTGAAGTTGGCTTCCCTGGTGGCTCAGACAGTAAAGCATCTGCCTGCAATGTGGGAGACTGGGTTCAATCCCTAAGTTGGGAAGATACCCTGGAGAAGGAAGTGGCAGCCCACTCCAGTACTCTTGCTTGGAAAATCCCATGGATGGAGGAACCTGGTAAGCTACAGTCCATGGTGTCACAAAGAGTTGGACATGACAGAGTGAATTCACTTTGAATTAAGCAAAAGAGAATTTATCTTGAGTGGGACTTAATCAGGTGAAAACCCTTAAAAGACAACTGGAGACCCTATAAGGAAATGGATCTTATAAGCAAAGGCTTCTTCTGGCCTGAAAGAAGCAAATGGAGAGACTCATGAGGCAGAAAATCGCGGGTGGCTGCTAGATTCTGGGGGCAGCCTCCATTCAGTAGGAAGCCAGGGTCCTCAGTTATTCAATCCAAGGAGATGAGTTCTGTCCACCTGAATAAAATGGACATGGGTTCTTCCATTGCCAAGCCTCCAGATAAGAATTCAACCTAACAGACATCAAACTGTAACCTGAATTGACCCAGGGCAGAGGATCCAGTAAGCCTGTAGTAACTGGTTACACATGATTAGAAAATTAGTATGAGAATGCTATACATTTTGAAAACCATCTCATCTTACTGATTTAATGACAAGATACTCTAGTTTAATGAACAGAATTTAAATCACCTCTCAGGGAAGTTTCTTGTACTTTTAGCTGATCTTCTGCCCAAGTGTAAAGTTCTACTTGTTTCTGTTTCTATAAGTAGAAATTTTGTAGAAACAAAATTCTACTTCTTTCCTCAACCAAATTGAGTCTCCCAAATTGAGAAGTACCTTTTGAATGCCACAACTATACTAAATTCAGAATAAATTTTGCTAAAAACATACTGACTACATTTTCAGAGTAAAAATAATATAGCAGTGCAGCAACCAATGGTTGGTTAATTATGATACTACTGCCAAGACTGCTCAACAATTCATTAGAAATTTTTCTCAGGGTCATTGCTGTCTTTTCTCCTCTTACTCTCTGCTCATTTGCAGCACTATCATATATTTTTCATTCAGATAAGGCATGGATTGATTCTGAAGTACTGGGATAAACAAAATGCAATAATGAGGTTCTCAAAGTAGCAGAGCAACCTTCTGTAGGATTGATGTATGGTTCACCAGATGCATCTGAACCCAGTAATTACCAGCTAACCAATAGTAGCTCCTTCATTATAGATTTCTGCCAGAAACCCTGAGATCAAAAAGGACTCAGAGGTAACACCCGCTAGTTGCATACATTCTTCATAATCGAATTGTCCAGAAATAATCACTATCCCATCATTCATCTTCAAACATTAACTAGCCTTAGAAGCATCCTTAGGGGTTTCTTGGGATGAATGCAAATTATACTTCTTCTCAGTAAATAACTGTGAGGAAAACTAAGCAATTGTAGATTAAATTAATCTTTGCCCAATGGAGACAACCGTACTGTTCAGTGGTAAATGAGTTGTGGAATTCAGCTTATCATATTAACCACCCCCACCCCCCAAAAAAACCCACTCGCTGGGTTTTCCCAATGAAATAGCAAGAAATAGCAACCATCTACTTGCCTCTCTCTCTTTTTTTATCTTAAATAAATATAGTGGTTAAATTATAACCTCTTTATTGAAAGGGGCTAAACTGGAGGGTGTAGCTTATGTGAGAGATCATTGAATTCCAGAATTAGTCAGATGTTCTTGTTGAGTTTCAGTTAACGCTGGACAATGGTGGCCTCATCTGATTTCTTTCCAAAGTAGAAGAATGATCCCAACTGGGCATGCGTGGTTACTTTCCGGAATTGACCAGAGTTCCTCCTTTCCCTCCAGACAGAATGCCGAAATGGTGGTTACAGGCTTATAGCACTTCTATCTTTCACAGGAAGAAACCAGCTACCCAGCAATCCACTT
This sequence comes from Bos mutus, assembly GCF_027580195.1. Taxonomy (NCBI): domain Eukaryota; kingdom Metazoa; phylum Chordata; class Mammalia; order Artiodactyla; family Bovidae; genus Bos; species Bos mutus. Next base: position 64,497,080 of record NC_091636.1, read on the forward strand.
CTGCTTCAGTTCAGTTCAGTTGCTCACTAGTGTCCTACTCTTTGCAACCCCATGGACTGTAGCATGCCAGGCCTCCCTGTCCATACCAACTCCCGGGTATACTCAAACTCATGTCCATTGAGTGGTGATGCCATCCAACCATCTCATCTTCTGTCATCCCCTTCTCCTCCTGCCTTCAATCTTTCCCAGCATCAGGGTCTTTTTAAATGAATCAGTTCTTCACATCAGGTGGCCAAAGTTTTGGAGTTTCAGCTTCAGCATCAGTCCTTCCAATGAATATTCAGGACTGATTTCCTTTAGGATAGACTGGTTGGATCTCCTTGCAGTCCAAGGGACTCTCAAAGGTCTTCTCCAACACCACAGTTCAAAAGCTTCAGTTCTTTGATGCTCAGCTTTCTTTATAGTCCAACTCTCACAACCATACATGACCACTGGAAAAACCATAGCTCTGACTAGACGGACCTTTGTTGGCAAAGTAATGACTCTGCTTTTTAATATGCTGTCTAGGTTGGTCATAACTTTTCTTCCAAGGAGCAAGCATCTTTTAATTTCATGGCTGCAGTCACCATCTGCAGTAATTTTGGAGCCCCACCCCCCCAAAATAAAGTCTGTCACTGTTTCCCCATCTATTTGTCATGAAGTAATGGGACCAGATGCTATGATCTTAGTTTTCTGAATGTTGAGTTTTAAGCCAACTTTTTCACTTCTGCTTGGATCACATCTACTAAACTTTCAGAAAAGTGAATCTTAAACTTAGTACTCCACAGAAAAATTCCATATCAGTTTGCAGAACTGACTAAAAGATCTTGCTCTACGCCTGATGTCATAAAACTGAGAGAGATAATGACGGATAGGAGAGATTTGTTACAAATAAATTATGTATGATGTGCAGTCAAAGGAAGGTGTTGGCACTTCTTAGCTAAAAATCAGAAGTTAATATCCAAAGCAGAGCACAGAGTGACAGTTAAGTCTTTAGAGAACACAGAAATCTGTGAACAGAATGTCAAAGGACATCTGGGAGAAAGACCTGCCTCCCGCTGAGTAGACCCTGTATGGTTTTGTTGAGATCTATCTCTGTTGAACTGCCAAAGAAGCACCAGGTCACTAGGCCGTGAGCAAATTTCTTCCTCTGGACCTGACCCTAGAACCTTCCAGAACACAGAACATCAGGAAACTACACATCTCCTGGGAGAGCTCTGTCTGCTTCCATGCCGACCAAGAACCTCTCCCTCCCCACCAGCCATCCACTCAACCTGGGAAAGTTCTAGAGATACTATAGAGGAGGGGCTTAGGGAAGCGATCTGGATGAAGGAAGGGCAGGGTGCTTATCTGCAAATATCCTCTGATTTTTATATTTTATTGTTTTTATTGTGGTAAAACTCACATAATATAGCATGTACTATTTTAACCATGCATAACTGTACAGTTCAGTGGAACCAGGCACATTTACAATATTGTGCAACTCTCACCACCATCCACTTCCCACATTTTTCTCCTTCAACAGTAACTTCCCATCCTGCCTCCCCACCCCCGGCATCTACCACTGTAATTTCCTACTCTCTGAATTTGACTGCTTTGGGTATGTTGGACAAGTGGAACTGAGCTATCTGTCTGCATGTAACACATTACATCTCATTAGAAAAGACCCTGATGCTGGGAAAGATTGAAGGGAGGAAGAGAAGCAGACAACAGAGGATGAGAATGACATCACTGACTCAGTGGACATGAGTTTGAGCAAGCTCCGGGAGATGGTGAAGGACAGGGAAGCCTGGTGTGCTGCATTCCATGGGGTGGCAAAGAGTTGGTCATGACTGGGCAACTGAGCAACAAATGCATATTGGAATACATTTTTAAGATTAACTTGTGTCTTGTGTATATATATTTGTATATTTTGTATGCTGTCATGTCTTGGGTTGGGAGTGAGTATGAGATCATGAAGCCATTCAAATCTCACAAAGCCACACCCATCAACCCATCTCTGCCTCTTCCAACACAATAGCTTAGATTCAGGGATTGCCTGTCCATCCCATATCACATGATAGAGTGTCTCCTCCCCTCTCCTGAAGCAGTAACAGTAGTCATTAATCTGAATTTGTGTGAACTTGCACCCTGGAAGGTGGGTTGTAGAGCCTTGTCCATACACTTTCCCCATAACTCCCCCAGACCAGCCACGCTGGCAGTCAGGCCTGCACCATAGTCTTAAAATGTGGTGGTGCCATGCCCTTAGAATCCTGGAGGCCTGGTGTGATACGTAGTTAGTAGCATGACACATAGGTAACAGTAGGCACATAGCTGGCAACTGCTGCAGGCAAGCAGACAGGTAGGATCAAACTGGGGTTGAAGGAAGAAAGAGAAAGCGTTAGTCGCTCAGTTGTGTCTGACTCTTTGCATTCCCCTGGACTGTAGACCGCCAGACTCCTCTGTCCATGGAATTCTCCAGGCAAGAATACTGGCTGCTGACGCTGCTGCTTAGTCACTCAGTTGTGTCCAACACTTTGCAACCCAAGGACTGTAGCCCTCCAGGCTCCTCTGTCCATGGGATTCTCCAGGCAAGAATACTGGAGTGGGTTGCCATGCCCTCCTCCAGGGGATCTTCCTGACCAAGGGCTTGAACCCAGGTCTTCTGAATTGCGGATGGATTCTTTACCACCTGAGCCACCAGGGAAGTGTTGAAGGACGTTCTCCTCAATTTCTGGGCCCACAGTCTCTGGAGGTAAACTCATTTGTGGTCCCCAAGAAATGGTCCTGGGGATGGTTCCTGAAAAAGGGGTGGTAATGCTCTGCAACCTTATGTTTAAACTGGGGATTTGGCGACACTGCCTCAAGCTTGTTGGCTTAGTGCCGCTCTATTCACTGGGAAGGAGGAATGTTCACAAACATGAACAAATAGTTTCTATTAAAAACAGTACAGCACACAGTGTGCTGGAGGAAGTTTACAAATCGTTAGACTTGTTTACCCTGTAAGCCTATGCAATTCATCCAGAGTAATTAATCTGAAAGAGAAAATTAGCCAGAATACATTAGTAATGTGAAGAAGCAGATTAAGCTACCTCCAAAAAAGAAAAGAAAATACATTTGAGATGGACAAACAAATATACCCTGTGGATTTAGTACATTTATGAATACAACTAGCTACTTAATTTATGGAGATATTGCAAAAATAAAATGTGAGTGTCCTTGTTCAAAAAGCAGGGAAAAATCACAAAAATAGAAAAATATAAACCCCTTTTTATTCAGAAATATTTTATTATTAATACAATTCATATGGATAATTTTATACAAGAACAACAACATGAACTTATAAATTGAAAAAATATTCTGGTATAATAATTTTATAAAATGGACAGGTAATAATCATACTTCATTAATATGATAGTTTAATTGAGCAGAAAGTTTCTCTGGCTCTCTTTTCTGAAAATTCCTTTGATAGGTCATCAAAATGAGTATCCCCAAATACCTAATTTTCTATTGACATAATTGCCAGCAACATCATTTGCTCTTGGCAAATGCAGGATCACAAATAATTTTAAGTAGAATCTTTTTGTTGATGCATCTATTCATGAAGATTGTTATATAGATTCTGTAAACTTTAAATTTCTGATAAATTATTTTAAGATATAATGTTTAGTATAACTAAGGATAATGATTCCTGTCTAACAATTTTTATAAAATATTGTGACCTTTATGTTTGAATTAAAATTTCTGTGTGCAGTTTTTTAAATCAACTGTATAGATTCCAGAAGTTTTAAGTTCAAAGCAAGACTGAGCAGAAAGTGCACAGAGCTTCTGCATAGACCCTGCCCCCTGCATGCACAGCCTCTCCTGCTACCTACATCTCCCCCCAAATGGTACATTGATTACAGTTCGTGAACCTACATTGATACATCATTATTACCCAGAGTCCATACTTAACATTGGGGTTCACTCTTGGTGTTGTATATACTATGGGCCTGGACAAGTGTGTAACATGGATCCACTTTTATATCATACAGAATTATCTTGATGCCCTACAAATACTCTGTGTCCTATTTCTCTTTTTCCATCTCCCTCCCTTCCTCCCTTGAGCCTCTGGAAACAACTGATCTATTATTTGTCTCTGTATTTTTGCTTTTTCCAGAATATCATGAAGTTGAAATCAGAAATCCTTTTCAGATTGGCTTCTTTCACTTTGTAATAGGCACTGGGAGTCCCTCCCAGGCTTTTTATGGTTTAATAGTTCACTTCCTTTTAGCATTAAGTAACATTCCATTGTCTAAATGTACCATGGTTTTTTATCCATTCATCTACTGAAGGATATCTTGGTTAATTCCAAGTCTTAGTGACTATGAATAAAGCTGCTATAAACATCTGTGTTCAGGTTCTTGCGTGAACTGATTTAATCTTAAATGTAAATTTCCATGATCATGTTTTAATGTTTCCTCTGGCATTTCCTGTAACTTGCAGATGAAATATAAGAACCCAGAAGCAGATTCATGATTTGCACACAATTCAAAACACTTGTTTGTGCCATTACCGTATCTTTAGTAACACAGCAATTAATTTTAAAATTATCTTCCTTATCAATAATAGGCTCATCTAAAGGTTCATACAGCAATAGCATTATTTACCATCCCACTTGATGATCCTTAAATTTGATTTATACTTTAAAGCCTGTGGGTATTTGCTTTGCAGTTTTGCAGCAGTTTTCAAAACAAGACAGTCTAACTCTTTGAAGATTTCTAATAACTCCCTGATACGCTTTATCGCAAAGGCCATATGTATGCTTTTATTTTGTAATAAAATAGAATTATATTGGCTCCAGCAGCTTCTATCTCAGGCTGAAGAGGTAATATCTGTGCAGGTGCTGCAGGCGGGGGGTCCACCGCAGATCTCAGCTCTGCACCCACTGGGAGTCCCTCTGTCTCCCTTGGCTTTCACCTCTGCCGCCAAAACTCCCGTTTTAACTGCCACCTCACAGGCACATGCACCTCCCTCTTCTGTTCTTGTCTCTTTGCTCAGCTCCTTGTCACTCTCTCCCCTCTCTGCTCTTTGCAGGCAGCGTGGACTTGGGGAACGCCCCCCCCCCGTGCTTTCTGCTCAAATACCCTCAAAGTAAAAGTTGGACTATTTCTCTCCAAGGGGAAAATTAGAGGTCCGTGGACTCTGACCACAAAGGTCAGCATCGTTGCCCTTGTCCTTATAGGAAGCTCAGTCCATTAGCCCATTTCCCCCATTCTTCTCCAACCTCCAGCAGCCTATGGTTGACACCAGCACCAATGTTTAAACCCCAGTTTAAGGGGCTTCCCTGGTAGCAAAGACGGTAGAGCATCTGCCTGCTATGCGGGAGACCCAGGTTCAATTCCCAGAATGGGAAGATCCCCTGGAGAAGGAAATGGCAACCCACTTTAGTACTCTTGCCTGGAAAATTCCATGGATGGAGGAGCCATGGTAGGCTACAGTCCATGGGATCGCAAAGAGTCGGACACGACTGAGCTATTTCACTGGTTCACTGGAGTCTACATTTCTCTTTCCCAGGGTGATGAGCCACTCTGCCTATTCAAGGTTGTCAGCCGTGTGAGCCCCCAGATCCTTTCCCACCTCTCCAGTGTGTGCACCTGATGCTTTCAGAACACAGAATCTCCACCACTTCACATGCAGTGCCCTGGGCGCCTCTATGCTGTACACATGCTGGCCCAGCTTCCCAAAGGCCCTTGCCACGTCTCACCCTCCCAAGGAACCAAACTGAATTTACCTCCTCCAGGAAATCTTTCCCAAGGGCTCTGGTTTCTTCATCTTCTTCTCATGGTATATTTAAAAATTTCTGTTAGATGATGGACAAGATTTGCCATGATTATTTGCTCACACATCTGCCCCTTTCAAGCCAAGATTCTATATTTTATCCCAGATCTACTCTGCTGATGACCAATCTTAGCATAGATTATTTTTCCCTTCTACCTCATTGTGCCATGATTCACCCCGTAATCTGACAAGTCTCTTTTGCTTTCATAATTTAGTCACATCTCTCATTTATTCTCTCTACTCTGATTACCAGGATAAACTAGCATAAACCTTTACATGTTTGTGATGACTTGAAACTCATCCTCTGTGCAAAGAGATATATTTGACAGGAAATCTAAGAATTTACAAACCCAAAGTTGAGGTACAAATCAGGTAATAAAAGATACCTAAGCTTTGAAAGAGGAAAGCAAAGGGAGACAGAAATGTGAGCATGTTTGACCGTATCTGGGGAAAGGGTTTAAATGAGTTGATTAATAATGGTGAGCTTCCCTGATAGCTCAGTTGGTACAGAGTCCGCCTGCTGTGTGGTAGACCTGAATTCAATCCCTGGGTTGGGAAGATCCCCTGGAGAAGGGAAAGGTACCCACTCCAGTATTCTGGCCTGGAGGATTAAATGGACTACATTCCATGGGGTCACAAAGAGTCGGACATGACTGAGCAACTTTCACTCATGGTGGTGCACATTAAGGTGTGTCTGACTCTTCCTGAGATTCTTTACCCTCTGAGCCACCAGGGAAGACCTGGTGGACATCAGGCTGTACTCTAATCTGATATGACTAGTGATATTATGAGAAGAGAGAATTAGTGCCCAGGCACACAGAGTGAAGATCTTGTGAGGACACAGGGAGAAGATGGCCACCAAAAGGCCAAGGAGAGAGGTCTCAGAAGAAATGATCCCACCAGCACCTTAATCTTGGACTTCCAGACTGTGGGAAAATACATTTCTGTTGTGTAAATCATCCAGCCTATAATCCTTTATTACAGCAGCCCTAGCTAACTAATCCAGAGTATTTTTTTTTCAGTTGATTTGTTTTTCTTTACAACTTTTTCATTGTTCAGTTGCTCAGTCCTGTCTGACTCTTTGCGACCCCATGGACCACAGAACGCCAGGCTTCCCTGTCCATCACCAACTCCAGGAGATTACTCAAATTCATGTCCATTGAGTTAATGAGGCCATCCAGCCATCTCATCCTCTGTCATCCCCTGCTCCTCCTGCCCTCAATCTTTCCCAACATTGGGGTCTTTCCCACTGAGTTGGCTCTTCTCATCCAGTGGCCAAAGTAATGGAGCTTTAGCTTCAGCAACAGTCCTTCCAATAAATATTGAGGGTTGATTTCCTTTAGGATGGACTGGTTTGATATCCTTGCAGTCCAAGAGACTCTCAAGAGTCTTATCTAACACCACAGTTCAAGAACATCAGTTCTTTGGCGCTCAGCATTCTTTATGGTCCAACTCTCGCATCCATACATGACTACTGGATAAACCATAGCTTTGATTATACAGACCTTTATTGGTAAATCCTACTCCTTTTCATAGGACTGAGACAGAATTGCAGCTGCCGTTGTGTTGACAATCACACCCTAGCAGCAGAAGTCATATTGCACATAGAATCACACTTGGAGTAATCAAACTTCTCAATGTCCATGCAGAAATGTGAAATTCAGATTAAACCCACTAATCCCACCATGTTAGAGTAGCTGTGTGGGAACAAGGTAAATTGGTCCTACAGATGAAGCCCAGGGACTATATCTACAGATTTCTATTGAGAAAATTTGACTGATGGCAGTTTCCATAGCAGAGTCAATCCTTACATATTTAGTTCCCTATGCCTCATTTTTCTTCCACAGTATGCCTTCCTGGACTACCCCTTTTAGAACGTCCTCACTCAATTCAACTTATACAATATTGTAAAGTAAAAAATAAAAATAAATAAATATAAATAAATAAATTAAAAAGTTACCTTTCCTGTCCAGGTGGTGCTGGGGTAAAGAATCCACCTACCAATGCAGGAGACACAAGAGATGTGGGTTCGATCCCTGGGTCAGGAAGATCCCCTGGAAAAGGAAAGGGCAACCCACCCCAGTATACTTCCTTGGAAAATCCCATGGACAGAGGAGCCTGGAGGGCTCCAGTTCAGGGAGTTGCAAACAGTCGGACCTGACTGAGCACACACACACACAAACTCTCCTGGACTATCCCTTTTAGAACATTTTGACTCTGAAGAGTAGTCCTTGAAAACTACCTTTTCTGTCCGATGGTGCTAAACACTTCCACTTTGATTTCAGAGGCATATGTGGCTGAGAAGGTAATAGATGGAGAAAACAGATAGTGTAACTTCAATACATGAGTAATTTTACAGCACGCTAGCAAAATGCAGCCTCTTTGCTATATTCAGGGTTTAAAATATTAGCTAAGACCCTAGAGTAAATAAGAAACATGCTGGGAACGGATCCTGTAAACCTTCGCTCCCTTGAAGCACTTATTAAAATGTGCCTCCTGGTGGCAGATTACCAATGTTTGTGGGCACATTGCAGATAAATATAGGTCAGTCAATAAGAGCCTTCCACATAATTAAGTTTGCTTGTCTGAAGTCTCTTGGGATATCAAAATCTTTAAGAGCAATAATTTCGTTGTTGGCTTGCAGCAGTAAGGAGAGATAGGAAATGTTATGAATATAAAACATAAAAATGTAAAATGACAAACAAGGGGCTTGGTGACCTTATTATGATGGAATGAGCTGACTTAAAGCAATTTCTGCATCAGCCAGTTTTTTCTGTCATGGGAAAATGTCATCTATATAAAAAGATTGTAATTTTTCTGAGATTTTTCTGAAAATTTTCAAAAACAGAGCATTGAAAGATATTTGAGTATCCAAACATCCCCCACCTAAATTTTACCATTATCATTCATTATACAAGCCCTATCACATTTGATGTTGATTACTTAATCATTTTATAAGGCACTTCAAAGTAAACTGCAGACATCAGAATACAACTTTTTAAATGCTTAAACATTGACTAGAACATGCCATTGACTAGATTTTAACATTTGTTCATAGATACTATGTAAAATTTACACACATTGAAAGGCACAAGTAATAATTGTACATTTGAAGTCTTTCCAAATGTGTCCACTGTAATTCCAAATGTAAATACTATCAAAATATAAAATGTTAATCACCACAGGAATTAAGAATTAAGGATATAGGAATTTCCCTATATCTCTTCTCAGTCAATACTCATTTCTACTTCACTGAAATGGGCAATCATTGTTCAGATTTGTTTTCTAAGATCAATTTTGCTTAAGTAGAATTTTATATAATGTAATAAAACCATATATTCTATTGTGTGTAAGGGTTTCTGCCCAGCATATTTTTGTGATCTATCCATGTTCTTGCATAGGTCACATATTTGTTCCTATTTATTGTAATGTTCCACTATAGGAGTGTACCAAGGTTTATTTATTCACTCATCTATCAATAAATACCAGGGATGTTTTCCAGTTTTTAACTATTATAAATAAAGCTACGATGAGGATTCCTGGGCAATCTTCCTGTAAACATATTTTCTTTTCTCATAAATAAATAAATATGACTAGAATTCTGGGTCATAGAAAAGGTATATGTTTGACTTTTTAAGAAGCCATCAGAATATTTTCTGTGTCAGAGTGTTTCAAAGTGTTTGTTCCATGTTACATTCCTACTAAGATTTCATGACTGTTCCAGCGGTCCTATTCCTCATCACATTTGGCATTTTCAGTTCAGTTTAGTTCAGTCACTCAGTCGTGTCTGACTCTTTGCGACCCCATGAATCACAGCACGCCAGGACTCCCTGTCCATCACCAAGTCCCGAAGTTCACTCAAACTCATGTCCATCGAGTTGGTGATGCCATCCAGCCATCTCATCCTCTGTCGTCCCCTTCTCCTCCTGCCTTCAATTTTTCCCAGCATCTGGGTCTTTTCAAATGAGTTAGCTCTTCGCATCAGGTGGCCAGAGTATTAAGAGTTTCAGCTTCAGCATCAGTCCTTCCAATGAACACCCAGGATGATCTCCTTTAGAATGGACTGGTTGGATCTCCTTGCAGTCCAAGGAACTCTCAAGAGTCTTCTCCAACACCACAATTCAAAAGCATCAATTCTTCAGTGCTCAGCCTTCTTCACAGTCCAACTCTCACATCCATACATGACCACAGGAAAAACCATAGCCTTGACTAGACAGACCTTTGTCGGCAAAGTAACATCTCTGCTTTTTTAGGGTCTTTTAAATATTAGCCATTTTGGTGGTCCCTTTTCAGTGTGAGTTCAAATTTCATTATGGATTAAATTTAGATTTCCCCAACAACAAATGAGATTGATAACTTTTAAATATATTTTGTGGCTATTCATAAACATTGCTTTATGGAATGTCTATAAAAATCTTTGGTCCATTTTTTGTTAATGTGCAATTGAAGTAAGAGTTTCATCTTGTCTTATGCTTGATCATAGGGAGACAATCATTCAATAGTTAATCATTAAAATGATGTTAGTTGTAGGGTTCTTTAGATGCTCTTTATAGGATTTAGAATGTTCTCTTCTATTTCAATTTGACTGAGAGATTTCCTCATAAATGATCATAGGATTTGTCAAATTATTTTTATGTATACATTAAAAGTTTGTTTTTTCCTCGCTTTCTCATAAGATAGTGAAATCACTAGTTGATTTTAAATCAGTTTTAGTTTTTAGAACAACTTTAGACTTACATAAAGATGGAGAAGATACTACAATATTACAGAGTGCTCCCATGTCCCCTGCATCCAGTATCCTCTATCATTAATAACTTATATATGTATAGTTCACTTGTTACAATTAATGAACCGATGTTGATATTTATTTCTAACTAAAGCCCATGTTTTATTCATATTTTCTCAGTGTTTGCCTTTTTCTGCTTTAGGGTCCTCTCCAGGCTACCACACTGTGTTTAGTTGTCATTTCTCCTGAGACTCCTCTTGGTTGTAAAAGGTTTCAAATTTATTTTGTCATTGATGACTTTGACCATTTTGAAGAGTACTGGTGAGGTATTAGAGAATATCCCTGTATTCAATTTTTTTTATATCATTACAGTGATTAAACTGGGGTTATGGATTTTGGGGAGGAAAACCATAGAGGTTAAGTCTCATTTTTACCACGCAAGGGCACATATTATCGGTATGCTTACCACTGTTGATTTTGACCTTGATTACCAGTGGAAGTTGTATTTTCCAGTCTCTCCACGGTAAAGTGACTCTTCTGTGATGTCCACTTGGGAAGGAAGTGGCCTTTTACAGACTATGTGTGAGGAATGGGATTGGCTTCCCCTTCCTGAGAATGAAGAACCTACATAAATTATTCAACATTCTTCTTCACAAAATTAGTCTCTCCTATTTATTAATTTATCACATTATTATATTAGTATGGACTCATTGATATTTACTTGATACTTATATTTTTCTTGTCCAAACTGTTGCATCAATGGCCACTGTATACCTTTCAATGTAGTTTTTCATAGATCCTTTTTTTTTTTTCAGAATTAAACAATTTTTTATTTCTAGGTTGCTGAGATTTTTTAAATCACAAATATATGTTTAATTTTACCAAATGCTTTTGCTCCATACGGCATTTTTCTTTAGAATTTTAACATGATAAATTATATGTTTATATATTTAAAATATGTGATATGTTTAAAATTATTATTTTGTCACAAGAATAAACCATCCTCCACTTCAATGGCAGGTGATTATATTATATATATATATAATATTATTATATATTATTATTAATGTATTATACATTTATATGAATACATATAACTAGATTTCAGTCAGTTCAGTTCAGTCGCTCAGTCGTGTCTGACTCTTTTTGATCCCATGGACTGCAGCACGCCAGTTTTCTTTGTCCATCACCAACTCTTGGAACATGCTCAAACTCATGTCCATTGAGTCTGTGATGCCATCCAAACATCTCATCTTCTGTCACCCCCTTCTCCTCCTGCCTTCAATCTTTCCTAGCATCAGGGTCTTTTCCAGTGAGTCAGTTCTTCTCATCAGGTGGCCAAAGTATTAGAACTTCAGCTTCAGCATCAGTTTTTCCAATAAATATTCAGGACTGATTTCCTTGAGGATTGACTGGTTTGATCTCCTTGCAGTCCAAGGGACTCTCAAAAGTCTTCTCCAACACCACCATTCAGAAACATCAATTCTTAGGGGCTCAGCTTTCTTTATGTTCCAACTCTCACATCCATACATGACCACTGGAAAAACCATAGTTTTGACTAGATGGACCTTTGTCAGCAAAGTAATTCTGCTTTTTAATATGAGGAGCAAGTATCTTTTAATTTCCTGACTGCAGTCACCATCTGCAGTGATTTTGGAGCCCAAGAAAATAAAGTCTCTCTTATTTCCATTGTTTCCCCATCTATTTGCTATGAAGTGATGGGACTGGATGCCATGATCTTTGTTTTTTGAGTGTTGAGTTTTAAGCCAGCTTATCACTTAGTTTTAAGCCAGTTTTAAGTGAACTAAGTAATGAGTCGGCTCTTCCCATGAGGTGGCTAAAGTATTGGAGCTTCAGTTTCAGCATCAGTCCTTCCAATGAACTTTCAGGGTTGTTTAAGCCAGCTTAGAACTTAGTTTTAAGCCAACTGAATAATTAGATTTACTTTTCTAATATTTTGTTGAGAATTTTCATGCTTATATTCTTAAGGAAGAGTAGCCTATAATTTATTTTTTAAAGCATTGTTTTTGCCTGGTTCTGCTACCAGGAAAATGATGCACTCAAAAGAAAAAGTAATTTTGGAAGAGATATTTCTCTTTTCAGAAAAAGAATGGACAGTTTCTTGTCATTGACTCTCTAAGTTTGGTAGACTCTGCCAATAAGACCATCTAAACCTCATAATTTATCTTTTGGGAACTTTTTAACTACTAACTAAATTTTAATTATATTAGTAGAACAATTCAAGCAAAGAAGAACTTAAGAACCTCTTGATGAAGGTGAAAGAGGAGAGTGAAAAGCTGGCTTAAAACTGAACATTTATAAAAACAAAAATCATCTGCTGATGAAATGGTACTCATAGTGGTCTTGATTTGGGAAATAGATGTTGAATCAATGGAATGTGTTTGACAGACTTTCTTTGAGAAATGTCTATCAAAATCTTTGCATTTTTTGATTGGGCGTTTATTTTTCTGAAATTAAAAGATGCTTATATTTTTGAGATTAGTTGTTTGTGACCAACATTTGACAGTCCCAAAAGCATAGGCTGTCTTTTTCACTTTGCTACAAAGGTCCATACAGTCAAGCTTTTAAGGTTAAAAATCCCATTTGTTTATTTTGATTTTATTTCCACCCCATGGACTGTAGTCCATAGAGGATCCTCCAGACCAGAATACTGAGTTTTTAGCCTTTCCCTTCTCCTTGGGGATTTTCCCAACCCTGGGATCACGTTTAGGTCTCCTGTCCATTTTGCAGGTTTATTTTTTCTTGATCCAAAAGTTAAATGCTGGAGAAGTGGAGAAAAGGGAACCTCTTACACTGTTGGTGGGAATGCAAACTAGTACAGCCACTATGGAGAACAGTGTGGAGATTCCTTAAAAAACTGGAAATCACTCAGTCATGTCCAACTCTTTGTGACACCATGGACTGTACAGTCCATGGAATTCTCCAGCCCAGAAAACTAGAGTGGGTAGCCTTTCCCTTCTGCAAGAGGATCTTCCCAATTCAGTGATCAAACAGCAGGAATGGATACATTGCAGGTGGATTCTTTACCAGCTGAGCCATCAGAGAAGCTCCCGTTAGTCAAAGCCATGGTTTTTCCTATAGTCATGTATGGATGGGAGAGTTGGACCATAAAGAAAGCTGCCTACAGAAGAACTGATGCTGTCAAACTGTGGTGTTGGAGAACACCAACACTATTGAGAGTCCCTTGGACTGCAAAGAGATCAAACCAGTCAATCCTAAAGGAAATCAGCCCTGAATATTCATTGGAAGGACTGATGCTGAAACTGAAGCTTCAGTACTTTGGCCAATGGATGCAAAGAGCCTACTCATTAGAAAAGACCCTGATGCTGGGAAAGATAATATTAAAAATATATATATATATTAAAGGAGAACATTTGACAAAGGATGAGATGACTGGATGGCATCACTGACTCAATGGACATGAATTTGGCAAGCTCCAGGAGATGGTGATGGACAAGAAAGCCTTGTATGCTGCTGTCCAGGGGGTGGCAAAGAGTCGGACACAACTGAGCAACTGAACAACAACAAAATTCAGTTATCTGGTCTATATTGGGTGAGTTTTGATAGTTTGTACTGTTTAAGGAATCAGTTCATCTTACCTAAGTTTCTTTATGTACATGGAACTATTTGTAAAAAGTAAAGTGTAAAGTGAAAATCGTCCAGTCATGCCTCTTTGTGACCCCATGGACTATAAGGTCCATGAAATTCTCCAAGCCAAAATATTGGAGTGAGTGCCTATTCCCTTCTCCAGGGGATCCTCCCAACCCAGGGATAGAGCCCAGGTATTTGTAGTATTCTCTTATTTTGTAATGTGTTTCAGATCAGTGGTAACAATCCCTCTTCATTTCAAATATTTATAGCTTGGATGTTCTCTTTCTTTATCAACCTTGCTAGATGTTTATCAGTTTTGTTGATCTTGTTTTTTTTTCTAATTTTACTTTATTTTTAAACTCATTATACCCTGATTGAAAGATTAGTTTTGCCAAATATCAGAAAAATGACTGGATGGCACAGGACTCAATGGATATGTGTTCCAGGAGATGGTGAACCCTCCTCCCTCCTCCCTCCCAATACCATCAGTTATTTGGTCTATATTGGGTGAGTTTTGCAGTTTGTACTGTTTAAGAAATCAGTTCGTCTTACCAGTTTTGTACATGGAACTATTTGGACTGTGTAAACTCGTTTCTTCCATGATATTTTACATGACTTTCAATGAAATTCTCCCAAAATCTTCCTACTCTCCTCTCCCTCTCCCACAGAGTCCATTTAAGATTCTCTTATTTTGTAATGTGTTTAGATCAGTGGTAACAATTTTTTCATTTCAAATATTTATAGGTTGATTGTTCTATTTCTTTCTCAAATTCTAGATGTTTATAGTTTTGTTGATCTTTTAAAGAAACACTTTGTGTTTACTGATTTTTCTCTACTTTTTTCTTTTTTTATTTTCATAGGTTTCTTTTTTATTTATTTTATTCTTGCTATTATTTTTTATTAAGTTAACTGATTTCACATTCTTTCCATTTCTAAGTGCTGCAGTTTCATTTTTAGCACAACTTTATTTGATTTCCACATTTTTTTAATATGCTGTATATTTATTTTCATTTGGTTCAATGCTGCTGCTGCTAAGTCACTTCAGTCGTGTCTGACTCTGTGTGGCCCCATAGACGGGAGCCCACCTGGCTCCCCCATCCCTGGGATTCTCCAGGCAAGAACACTGGAGTGGGTTGCCATTTCCTTCTCCAATGCATGAAAGTGAAAAGTGAAAGTGAAGTCGTTCAGTCGTGTCCGACTCTTAGTGACCCCATGGACTGAAGCCTACCAGGCTCCTCCGTCCATGGGATTTTCCAGGCAAGAGTACTGGAGTGGAGTGCCATATATTTTTAAAATTTCCTTTAAGACTTCTTCTTTGGACCATGGATTGTTAAATATATATATATATATACACACACATATTTTCTTTTTAATTCAAGCATTTGATGGTTTTCCTCTCATCTTTCTGTGACTGATTTCTAATTAAATTACTTATATATCATACTTTTATTACCTATTTTCATATATTTAATGACCCAGGAAAAAAGATTATGTTGGTGACTATTTATTGGACCCTTGAACAAAATGTGTGTTCTCTGTTGGCGAACGGGTTCTGCAAGTGTCAGGTACACCCCGTTTGTCAGTGGTATTATTCAGTTCTTCCGTGCACTTTCCAACATTCAGTCTATACATTCAGTGGTACATACATCAGTTATAAAGAGGCTGTTAATATGTTCAAATATAATTTTGAATCCATCTGTTTTCCCTTTCTGTTCTGTTGCTTTTTTCCCCATGAGTTTTGAATCTCTCGTTTGGTACATATGCTTTGAGGACATAAATCTTCTTGGTAAATAGGTCTTTCACTGTCACTTTGTTTTCTTTCTTTGTTCCCAGAATATGCTTTTTTCTCAAGTCTAGTTGGCCTGAACACTGGTTTTTCCTTGATTAGCTTTCACATGGCTGATCTTTTTCTAATAGGTATCTATTTTCTTATAGGTATTTTTATATTTGAGGCACGTTTCTTACAGATAACATACAGCTAGGTGAGTTATTCATTTGTTTGGTTCATTTTGACCACTTCTGTGGGTCTCGAAATTTATTTTTGATGTAATTGGTAGCTGGTTAACATTGATATCTGCCATTTTATGATTTGTTTGGATTATTGATTTTTAATCAGATATTGCTGGTATATCTACAACCTATACTAACAGAATTAAAGTTTTTGGAAAATTTTTTAATTAAGTGTTTGGGAATATTGAATGAATATCTTATTTCATACATCTTAAAATGCGTATTTTAACATTGGAACAAATACTTGTAGAAATGAGTACCATTTAAATAAAATATTAAAAGAGCAATAAAGTGCTAATGGGTACAGGGCTTCTCTTGGAGTGATGAAGATATTCTACTGTTAGATTCCAGAGGTGGTTGCACAACTCTGTGAATGTATTAGAAACCATTTAGCTGTATATTTTAAATGAGTGAATCGTGCACACTGTACTGCGACAGTACCCACAGTACAGAGGCTGCTCTCAGTTCCTTGCGAGGCCATTCTCTCCATCCTCATGAGCTTGCAAGAAGATCCCAGAGAGATATGCAAGACAGCTCCTGGTTTTTTATAACCTAATTTTGGAAGTGACTTTCTGTGGCTGCTATAACACTAGGACTAGGAGCACCCATACTCGGAAGGAGTGGATTGTGTGGTGTATGGCTGCCAGGAGCTGGGTGTCACTGAGAGGCATGCCAAAGGGTGCTAACCATGTTATCCGCAGACTGCAAGTCAGGAATATCAGAAACCATTGAATATGAGATGTACTGATCTTTTATGTACTAGTAAGAAAGCAAAGCTGCTACCAAACATATTTTAAGATACAATAGATTACAAGATCATCTTAGCATGAAATGTTAAAATGTGAAGATAATATGCATTTCTGGTTCAGTGAAGTTTGGGTTTTTTGGTGGTAATCTTAGTATCTCACTCTGAAGAAAGTACTTAATTTCTTGATACTGTTAATGGTGGCACTTGAGTCATATAAGCCAAGGGTATCAAGATGAAATCCCTGTGATGTGTGACAAATTCAAAGAATTGCTTGTTTTTAGTTTTTTAGGGGATTTCCACACTGTTCTCCGTAGTGGTTGTAACAATTTACTTTCTCACCAACAGTGTAGGAGTGTTCCCTTTTCTCAGCATTCTCTTTTTGATGATACATATTCTGACTGGTATGACCACACTGCAGTTTTGATTTGCATTTCAATTAGTGATTTGGGGCATCACTGACTCAATGGACATGAGTTTGAGTGAACTCTGGGAGTTAGTGATGGACAGGGAGGCCTGGCGTGCTGTGGTTCATGGGGTCGGAAAGAGTCAGACGCGACTGAGCAAATGAACTGAACTGAACTGAACTGAGCGTATTATCATGTGCTTTTTCACCTTCTATGTGTCTTCTTATAGAAATGTCTATTTAGACTCTTCTGCTCATGTTTTGATTGGCAGAAGAGCTGCATGAGCTTTTTGTACATTTTGAAGATTAATCCCTTGTCAGATGCTTTGTTTTGCAAGTATTTTCTCCCATTCTTTGGCTTTTCTTTTTGTTTTGTTTGCGGTTTCTTTGCTGTGCAAGAGGCTTTAAACATGATTAGCTTTCATTTGCTTATCTTTGCTTTTATTTTTATTACTTTCAGGGAAGCCCAGTTACTTTAGGAGGTGAACACAAAAAGATACTGCTGCAGTTTATGTCAGAGTGTTCTGCTTATGTTTTCTTCTAAGAATTTTGTAGTATACAGTTTTACATTTAGCTCTTTGATCCATTTTGAGTTTATTTTATATATGGTTTATTTTGTATATGGCATATGGTTTTAGAGGATGTTCTAATTTCATTCTTTCACATGTGGCTGTGTAGTTTTCCCAACACCACTGACTGAAGAGACTGTCTTTTCTCCATTGTATTTTGTTGCTTCCTTTGTCATAGATTAGTTGACCATAGGTGTGTGTTTATTTTTGGACTTTCTAGCTTATTCCATTGATCTATATTTTTATTTAATGTAAATACTATACTCTTTTGATTACTGTAGCTTTGTAGTGTAGTGAAGTCAGGGAGCCTGATTTTTCCAGCTCCATTTTTCTTAGGATTGCTGTGGGTATTTGGGGTCTTTTGTGTTTCCATACATATTTTAATTTTTTTAAAATTCTACCATATGATCCACCAATCCCATTCCTGGGTGTCTATCTAGAGAAAGTTATAATTCAAAATGATACATTCACCCAGTATTTTTTGCACCACTATTTACAATAGCTAGGATATGGAAGCAGCCTAAATGTTCATCAACAGAGAAATGGATACAGAAGAAGTGACACATATATACAATGAACTATTACTCAGCCATTAAAATGAATGAAAAAATACTGTTTGCAGCAACTTGGATAGACCTTGAGATTATCATTCTAAGTGAAATAAGTCAGATGGAGAAAGGCAAATACCATATGGTATCATTCATATAGGGCTTTCCATTGGCTCAGACGGTAAAGCTTCTGTCTACAATGTGGGAGACCTGGGTTTAATCCCTGGGTCGGGAAGTTCCCTGGAGAAGGAAAAGGCAACCCATTCCAGTACTCTTGCCTAGAAAATCCCACGGACGGAGGAGCCTGGTGTCCAATGGGTCGCAAAGAGTAGGACACCACTGAGTGACTTCACTTCATTTTATCATTCATAAAGTGAAAGTCGCTCAGTCGTGTCAGACCCTTTTTGACCCCCTGGACTATACAGTCCTTGGAATTCTCTAGGCCAGAATACTGGAATGGGTAGCTGGCCCCTTCTCCAGGGGATCTTCCTAACCTGGGGATTGAACCCAGGTCTCCCACATTGCAGGCAGATTCTTTACCAGCTGAGCTACCAGGGAAGCCCATTATTCATATGTGAAATCTAATTTTAAAAAAGATATAAATGAATTTATTTACAAAACAGAAGCAGACTTGCAGATTTCAAAAACAAACATAAGGTTACCAAAGGGGAAAGGTAGCAGAGGGGATCAATTAGGATCCTGGGATGAACATACACACATTACTATATATAAAAACAGGTAACCAACAAAGACCTACTGTATCACACAAGGAACTCTGCTCAACACTCTGTGAAAACCTGTATGGGAAAAGAATCTGAAAAAGAATGAATACATGCATCACTATGCTGCACATCTGAAACTAACACGATTGCAAATCAACTATACTCCAAAAATAAATAAATGATTTTTTAAAAATAAAGAAAAAGTAAAGAACTACTTATTAAGACACCACCCCATGCAACTGGATATCAGTCTTAATGTTTCAAAAATCACTAAGCAGGGAATCTAAGCTAGATTGCATATTCTTAATTGTTCACAAAATCAGCCAAACAAAATGTCCAAAGGTCTCGAATTTCCTATGATAAAAACTGGATTCCATTTACTGGGATATGAATCCCTCAGCTACAGGACATACATGGAATTGTGTGTGTGTGTGTGTGTGTGTGTGTGTGTGTATGTGTATGTGTGTGTGTATGTGTGTGTGTGTATATGTGTGTATGTGTGTGTGTGTTTGTGTGTGTGTGTTTGTGTGTGTGTGTATGTGTGTGTGTGTGTGCATGCATGTGTGTAGCCATGTACATGCCATCTTAAAAAATGAAGCGTAAAATTACTGTAATAATTTGAGGGTGGGAAATAAAAATGATATTCAGAAGGTACATTTCCTAAACCCCTAAATTTTCATTTTTACAAACACACATATACACACCATAACCCAACAAACAAATAGGAAAAACTCTTAAAAATCTGAAAAGTAGAACTATGTAGAGTAATTCTATTGTTTATTTGGAGACACATACAAAACATAAATCTAAGCATAGGTCAAATAACAACCATATGACAAACACAAGTCCAGAGAAAAATGTACCTTGCTTCTGTTGTAGTTGGAGGTTATGCCCATGAACAGAAATCAGGTCCCCTTAATTGTAAGAATGGATCCATCTCCTCTACCTCACCCATAGGAGCTCAAGACTGAGCAAACGCTGATGTAATTATAGCCCCCACCTCCACCCCATCTCTTCCCCAAGCTGTCGTCACTGGAGGCCAGAGCAAGGTGTCTAGAATGGTGATGGATTTCACCTTCAGTTCACATTACATTCTTCTATTCTTCCTATGTAAAATTTCTCTATCTATATTGACAAAGCAAGCTTCTTGAAGACCATAAAACAGAATGGGAATATTTAAAATAAAACTAGAATGAAGTGACACTTAAGTAGTTTTTGACAGTTAACAACAACAAAAAATGTGTATTAAAGAGACAAAGTGCTCAGTCCCTAAGTCATATGTGACTCTCTGTGACCCTATGAACTGTAGCCCACCAGGCTCCTCTGTCCATGGGGATTCTCCAGGCAAGAATACGGGAGTGGGTTGGCATTTCCACCTCCAGGGGATCTTCCAAATCTAGGGGTGGAACCCATGTCTCTTGTGTCTCCTGAGTTGGGGGGGCAAGTTCTTTACCACTAGTTCTACCTGGAAGCACAAAGATGGGATAGAATTCAACAAATATCTAAGGGGAAAACACCCATACCAGGATCAACACGAATAGGATTATATGATTGACCAAGCCAGATATATTTAATTAAATAAAACATAAAAATGATGGGAGGCTCCATGCTTATTAAAATTCTATTTTTATTGCCACTTATTAAGGAAACATATGGACAATCCAAATGTAGAATATGAATTTTTAAAATTTCATAATAAGGTTGCAAATCAAAATGACATATTTAATAAAATTTCCTATTAAATTTTCAGTTTTCCAAAGGATTCTTTTCTTTTGTCAGACAGCCATTGTCAGTTAAATTAATTAAACATCCAGCAAAAAAAATCAAAGTAGCTTTTTCATGATTAGTGTTAAAATACCATGATACCACAGCAAGTTTCACAGAGATTCTGTCTGTCCATTGGGGTATCCAAGGCAGGTATGCTCCTGGCTGGTTGCCCCCTGAATCTGACATACTGGAGTATGTCTGATGTTTAACATATGACTGAATTCCTCACATGCACTCAGGCTTTTCTATAGGTACTCAATGGAATATCTGAGATGAATTTGTTAGCAGTTGCGTAGTGCCAAAAGGTTTTGTTCTTTCTTCAAATATGGTGGATTTTGAAACTTAGGAAATAAATCAGATTGAAAGTCCTTGACATAAATTCAAAATGGCACAAAACAGCATAAAATATTACAGAATAAATTATCTTACATTGTTCATAGATCACATCCTAACTCTGAAACCAGCCCTGTGGAAGGGCAACTTAGTTCCAGCACAAACACCTTAAATCACTTGAGATGCCAAAGAGACTATGAATTGTGGTTCCTTTTTAATAATTTGTAATAAGAAATTTAAGAAAAGTTAAACATATTTAAGGCCTACACCATGATGATTTTATATACACATTGAAATGATTACAAGGATTCCTATGAACAAGGTAATTAACATATTCAACTCTTCAGATAGCTTTTGTTTGTTTTGAGGGTTTTTTTTGGTGAAATCTACTTTTAAAATGTTTTTAATTAATTTTTTATTGGCATATAAGTGCTTTACAACATTGTGTTAGTTCCTGCTGTACAGCAAAGTGAGTCAGCCATCAGTTCAATTCAGTCACTCAGTCGTGTCTGACACTTTGTGACCCTCTGGACTGCAGCATGGCAGGCCTCCCTGTCCATCACCAACTCCCGGAGTTTACTCAAACTCATGTCCATTGAGTCAGTGATGCCATCCAACCATCTCCTCTGTTGTCCCCTTCACCTCCTGCCTTCAATCTTTCTCAGCATCAGGGTCAGTAGTATGTATATGTTGGTCCCAGTCTCCCAACTCATCCAACCACTCTCTTTACTCCTTGGTATCCATAAGTTTCTTCTCTACATCTGTGTCTCTATTTCTGCTTTGCCATCTCCTAGAATAATGAAAATGAAAACAAAAATAAATAAGAGCACCTAGTCAAAAGCTTCAGCACAGCAAAGGAAACCATAAGCAAAACAAGAACACAATCCTCAGAATGGGAGAAA
Source organism: Bos mutus (assembly GCF_027580195.1). Classification (NCBI taxonomy): domain Eukaryota; kingdom Metazoa; phylum Chordata; class Mammalia; order Artiodactyla; family Bovidae; genus Bos; species Bos mutus. The sequence goes on from NC_091636.1 coordinate 64,519,198, forward strand.
ATATTTGCAAATGAAGCAATTGACAAGGGATTAATCACCAAAATATACAAACAACTTGCATGTGTGTGTGTGTGTGCACACTCTCAGTTATTTCTAATTCTTTGCAACTCCATGGACTGTAGCCCACCAGGCTCCTCTGTCCATGAAATTTTCCAGGGAAGAGTACTGGAGCAGGTAGCCATTTCCTTCTCCAGGAGATCCTCCTGACCCAGGATCAAACTTGCATCCCCTGCATTGGCAGGAGGATTCTTTACCACTGTGCCACCTGGGAAGCCTCATAAACTGCTCATGAGGCTAAAAAAAAAGAAAAAGAAAATATGAGCAGAAGACCTAAATAGAAATTTCTCCAAAGAGGACATACAGGTGATCAACAAACACATGAAAATGTGCTTGAATCACTAATTATTGTTATTATAATCACTATTATCACTAACTATATAGTGGCTTTATATTTTATATATAATATAATATATATGATAGTTTTATATTTTACTTATAATTATAATCACTAATTATTAGAGAAATGCAAATCAAAATTACAATGAGGTATCACTTCACATCAGTCAGAAATAGCCATCACCCAAAAGTCTACAAATAATAAATTCTGGAAAGTTTCTAGAGAAATGGAAACCCTCTTAGACTATTCATTGGAGTGCAAATTGGTAAAACCGCTATGGAGAACAGGATGGAGGTTCCTCAAAGACGAAAAATAGAACTACCATATGACCCAACAGTCTCTCTCCTGGACACATACCTCGTTGTTGTTGCCATTCAGTCACTCAGTCATGTCTGACCCTTTGCAACCCCATGGACTGCAGGACATCAGGCTTCCCTGCCCTTCACCACCTCCCAGAGTTTGCTCAAACTCATGGCTGCTGAGTCGGTGATGCCATCCAACCGTCTCATCCTCTATTATCCCCTTCTCCTTCTGCCTTCAATCTTTTCCAGCATCAGGGTCTTTTCCAATGAGTCAGCTCTTCACATCAGGTGGCCAAAGTATTGGAGTTTCAGCTTCAACATCAGCCCTTCCAGTGGATGTTCAGGGTTGCTTTCCTTTAGAATTGACTGGTTTGATCTCCTTGCTGTCCAAGGAGAAAACCGTAATTCAAAAAGATACATGTGTTCATTGCATTATTTGCAATAGCCACGACATAGAAGCAACCTAAATGTTCATCAACAAAGGAATGGAAAGAGAAAATGTGGCACATATATACAATGGAATATTGCTAAGTCACTTCAGTCGTGTCTGACTCTGTGCGACCCCATAGACGGCAGCCCACCAGGCTCCCCCATCCCTGGGATTCTCCAGGCAAGAACACTGGAGTGGGTTGCCATTTCCTTCTCCAATGCATGCAAGTGAAAAGTGAAAGTGAAGTCGCTCAGTTGGGTCTGACCCTCAGCGACCCCATGGACTGCAGCCTTCCAGGCTTCTCCATCCACGAGTACTGGAGTGGGGTGCCATTGCCTTGTCCAACAATGGAATATTACTCAGCCATTAAAAGGAATGAAATAGTGCCATGTGCAAAGACATTGATAGATCTAGAGACCATTGTACAGAGTGAAATACATCAGAGAAAAACAAACATTGTAAAATGATGCTTATATGTGAAATCTAGAGAAATGGTACAGATGCACTTACTTGCAAAGCAGAAATAGAAACACAGATGTTCAAATCCACTTTTAGCAGTGGATTAAGATCAGCATCCTCTGACAATGCTTGGCAACTCGAATATAATTAAACATCACAGCATATGGTGGTTTTATGTCTGTCTCTGGCATTGTAGTGTCCTTCCAAAATTTTAGTTTTTCCTGATGTTATTTGGCAAGCTTTATTTTATCTATTAGTGATTATTCCTGCAAATATCCTGCCTTTCATATATCCCTGAGTTGTTTGTATATTCAAATCGCTTACATCTGACCATCTAGCTCCATGTTTCATAGGGTTGGATGCATTGTCTGAAAGAAGAGAATGGTAATTATACCTCATTGTGCTCTTGAGTTCCTCACATATTCAGACTAAATACAACACCATATTCAAACTTCAAAATGCTATTATAATAGGTGTAGCAGCAGAAGAGACTTATTAAAAATGTGAATGCTAAAAAGGATAGATTAAAATCTGGTCATATATTAGCGCCTCCCAGTGTCCTGTCTTAGAGGAAGCTGGAGCGCAAGACGGAGCTATTCAGGACATTTGTACTTCAAAGCGATGATTGAAGATTCCAGAATTTCATGATAGACTTGGACACCTGAAAAAGCAGTGTGAATAAGGTTACGGTTAATGTTTTCTTCTGTCATACAGCTAAAGTTTAAATATGATGCTGATTTTCAGGAGGTCTCTTAAATGGCAAAATTAATCACATCCACTTAGGAAAAGAATGTATAACAGCGTCACTGCTACACTTGTGTATTAAATCCAGTATAGCTTGGGCTCAAGTCCTTAAATGCTCAAAATGGAAATCTTTTCATCTGAAATTTGATGATTCAAGAACAGTGTTAAGAAAGGTCTATCTATTTTCCAAATTGTATTCAAATAATATTTTCTTTCCTTCTGGGTTAAAAAATGTTTAAAAATTAAGAATTAGGGGATATTTTCTTCTCCTTGTAAATGAAATTGAGCTTTCATATTGGGTATTAGTTCCTTGAATTTGGAAGGGAAGTCATTAATCTATGATTGCTATTTTTTGTCAGAGTGTCAATAATTAGTATTAATACTTCCATTCTTCAGGGTGGATAGGTCAATCAACAGGAAAAAAAAACATTTTAAGAAGTCTAGGGTTGGGGAGGGAATCCAAGAGAACTTTAGGATTGGCTTGATTTTCCTAAATGTTATGTTGAAGTTCCCCTCTAGGTAGCCCATGACCACCCCACACAGAAATCCATGCCTCATTTCTCCCCACCAACCACACGGAGCAGAGAATATGGTACTAATAGCTTTGTAACATTTAATGGATGTGTGAATAAATAAATGAGTGGATAAATGAATGAACACTCAGGATGCTTCTTAGTTGCCAAACAAATAACTTTAAGTTAGTTCTTAGAAAAAGATCCCCTTCTTAAAAGAAAATCACGTAGGAACATACATCTTCAAACGTCTTATAAATGTAAATTTGGAAGTAGTTTAATGGTGTCTGGCTCTTAGGCTTTCAATGCATGTGTGTGCTCTGTCGTGTCTGACTCTTTGTGACCCCCATGGACTGTAGGGGTCCGCCAGGTTCCTCTGTCCATGGGGATTCTCCAGGCAAGAATACTACAGTGGGTTGCCATTTCCTTCTCCATAGGCTCTCAATAAGTGTATCTAAATTCTAATTTTGCTAAGTCTCTAACATATGTTACTTTCAGTCTTTTGTCAACCTGAAAAACCAGTAAGTCCATGTCTTGCTTGGTTCCACTGTCATTTAGATAATGACAATTGGTGTCCTTATTGTCCAAACCCTTTTAAATTCTCTTCTGATTTGAGATAAGAGGATTTAGATCCTTTGGATGACCTCCTGCATGCATGCTAAGTCCCTTCAGTCATGTCTGACTCTTTGTGACCCCATGGACTGTAGCCTGCCAGGCTCTCCCATCTGTGGGATTTTCCAGGCAAGAATACTGGAGTGGGTTGCCATTTCCTTCTCCAGGGGATCGTCCCGACCCAGGGATTGAATCCCCTTCTCCTGCATTGCAGGAGGATTCTTTACTGGTGAGCTTCCAGGGAAGCCCTTGGCTGGTCCCAGGGTCTCTGTGCAAATCTGCAGGTGTTGCTTGCTCTGCTGCACAACAGAAACTTGGGCTCAGATACAAGGTTCTCATGTACTAATAGTTCTAACACAGCAGCAGTCAGGCACCCAGCACAGCTTTTGAAATAAGGGTCAGGATGCCGAGGATCCCTCAGAAACCCTGGCCTTCTTCAATGTCGGGGGTGACCTTGTAACTTGTTATGTTGATCAAGCAATCTGAAGCAATTGCTCTTACTTATGCCTCAGAGACCAGACAGCAAAGTCTGCCACGGTTTATATCTATCTATTTTCATTTATATTAATATCAAACTCCCTTGCTCTGTGTTGTATCAAAATGAATCTCCTCTGCCTGTTTCCCGGGTAAACATATTGGACAATATCTGGCTTAATGACCTCCAATAGGACCAGGAAAGGCTCAGATGTTCTGTGTTTGCAGGATTCGTCATCTGGATTCAGAGACAAGATCCCCAAACAATTATGCAGGATCAAAGCTGACAGGATTTGGTCAGATGAAACTTGGCAGGGTCACAGATCTTAACTCAAAGAAGGAGACATCCTGCATCCAGAAGGAGGTGAGGGGTGCAGGGAGAAGAGAGAGACAACTGGTCTCCCTCATGCTGAAGACCCAAACTTGTGCTTCAGGACATTCCCTCCCAATGGGCCCTTGATTCTTGGCAGCTTTCTTGCCTGACTGATAAGAAGTAGCTAATAAGAAACATCTGGGAAAAAAGAAGTTTGAGGTCTCTTCATTTTTACTTCATTTTTACTCTTGCTTCTGTGAGGTTTAAAAGATTGGCATATTTCTCTAAATCTTTGAGAATATATACCCAAAGAGGAGTGAAAATCAAGCCAATTCCTATATTCATCTGGAATATCCATGCTCACGGATTAGTACACAAAGTACAGTTGTTCATCTCTTGGCATCCACAGGGGCTTAGCTCAGGGATTCCTACACAGACCTAAATCCAGCATACTCAAGTCCCTTCTATAAAATGGTGCTGTGTCTGGATATAATCCACACACATCCTTCCATAGACTTTGAATCATCTCTAGATTATTTATAATGCTTGATGCCGAGAAATGCTATGTCAATAGTAGTAAACACAATGTAAATGCTGTATAAACCTGTGCCCAAATGCAGCAAGTTCAAGTTCTGCTTTTTGGAACTTTCTGTAATGGTTTTGCAAATAAGCTAGATCTGGAGTTGATTGAATCCCTAAATGTGAAACCCATAACTACAGAGGGTTGACTGTAAAGCTCAAGCTTTTATCTGGTTGGTTGTTGTTCATTCGCTAAGTTGTGTTCAGTTCTTTGAGACCCCATGGATGATAGCCCGCCAGGCTTCTCTGTCCAGGGGATTTCCCAGGCAAGAATGCTGGAGTGGGTTGCCATTGCCTTCTCCAGGATCTTCGTGACCCAGGGATTGAACCCACATCCCCTGTATTGGCAGGCAGATTCTTTATCACTGAGCCAACTGGGAAGCCTGTCTGCTTGATGCTATTGTGCTTTTCAGATTTACTTACTGCTTTTGGTAGTCTACAATCCAGGTGCCATCACGTGGACCTGAATTCACTCCACTCTCTGAAGCTTCATCCTGAGGGCCCTAAAGAGAAGCAACATGTTCCATAGGAATTGGAAAACTGCTGCAATTCTTGGTTATGGAATTAGCGATCATGCCTACACAACTTTCTAAATATAATAAAATCCACTGAACTGTATGTTTTAGCAGGACTGTTTTATGGTATGTGACATAAAATCTCACTTTTAAAGGAATATTAATTTAAATTGCTCTCACAAAGTACAAAAAAAACCTTTTTAAATTGAAGTTATAGTTGATTTACAATATTAGTTTTAGGTGTACAGCAAAGTGATTCAATTTTATATATATATATATATATATATATATATATATATATATATAATGACCAACCTAGCATATTGAAAAGCAGAGACATTACTTTGCCAACAAAGGTCCAGCTAGTCAAGGCTATGGTTTTTCCAGTGGTCATGTATGGATGTGAGAGTTGGACTGTGAAGAAAGCTGAGCGCCGAAGAATTGATGCTTTTGAACTGTGGTGTTGGAGAAGACTCTTGAGAGTTCCTTGGACTGCAAGGAGATCCAACCAGTCCATTCTAAAGGAGATCAGTCCTGAGTGTTCATTGGGAGGACTGATGCTGAAGCTGAAACTCCAGTACTTTGACCACCTCATGTGAAGAATTGATTCATTGGAAAAGACTCTGATGCTGGGAGGGATTGGGGGCAGGAGGAGAAGGGGACGACAGAGGATGAGATGGCTGGATGGCATCACTGACTTGATGGATGTGAGTCTGAGTGAACTCTGGGAGTTGGTGATGGACAGGGAGGCCTGGCATGCTGTGATTCATGGTGTTGCAGAGTCAAACACGACTGAGCGACTGAACTGAACTGATATATATATATATAGATAGATATATAGATATATTCTCAGTTTGTTTTCCCTTATAGGGTAATATAAAATATTCACATAGTTCCCTGTGCTATACAGTAGGTCCTATTGTTCATCTATTTCATATGTAGTAGTGTATATGGTAATTTCAAATTCCTAATTTATCCCTTCTCCTAACCCCTTTGGTAACCCTAAGTTTGTTTCCTATGTCTGTGAGTCAATTTCTATTTTGTATACAAGTTTATTTGCATACAAGTTCATTTGTATACAAGTTCATTTTAAAAAACCTTTAAAAAAATTCTTTAAGCTGGCTGAAGTATATTGGAGCATTATGAGAGGAAGGGGGAAAGGAAAAAACTCCCAGAATCACTAAGCTCTTTATACACAGGAAATTAAGGGAAAACCATTAAAAGCCATAAATAAGAAAGAAAATAGTGAATAGAACCAGCCCTCCAATTGGCAGTTTTCACGACTGCACATCAGTTGGAAAATGCATCTGAGATTGGTTGAATCCTTGGATGCAGAACAGGCAGATATGGAAGGTTGAATCTACTAGGGTTTTATGTAAGGAATGTGGGCATCCAGGGACTTTAGTATCTGCAGAGGTCCTAGAATCAACCCTTTGGGGACAACTGTACAGACGATGTCACCATAACAAACACTAGCAGCTAAGCTGCTGTCCAACCATAGGTCTGTCAACTATAGAGTTTCTTTGAATTTACATTGCTTTGGTCTGTACAGGATTAAAATTATCTCTCTCATCCCACATCTCAGGAAGGAGATGATCCCCAGAGAAAAGTCCTGGAAAATTCTCTTGACTCTGGATAAGGGGATAATTTTAAGTGGTAAAACTCCCTCTTATTTTTCATGCCCATTTTCTTTATTGCTTGAAAAGTCTCCCAGAACATCATTGTGTGAATGCTGGTTTTCCTATAGTAAGGGAGGTTTCTGTACAACCCCCGAGTTATAACTCTCTGAAAGTGTGAATTGTAAGTGCATCAAACCAGTTATAAGACATTTTCCATCTTGCACAGTCTTCAGAGAGGTTTTTTAAAATGGCATACGGACATGATTTGGGCTTTCCAGGTGGTTCAGTGGGTGTAGAATCTGCCTGAAATTCAGGAGATGCAGGCAGAGGTGAGTTTGATCCCGGAGTTGGGAAGATTCCCTGAATAAGGAAAGGCAACCCACTCCAGTATTCTTGCCTGGAGAATCCCATGGACAGAGGAGCCTGGTATGCTACAGTCCATAGGGTTGCAGAGTCAGACACAACTAAAGTGAGTGGGCACTCACACACATGGGCATGATTTAAGGCAGTAGATCTCAAATTTTAGCAAGTATTAGAAATACCAGGATGGGGGAGCTTGTTATCATATATTGCCAAGACCCTTTCCTGGTCTGGTTTCTCAGGCTTGAGGCAAAGGCAAATAATTTTTTGAACAAGTTCCAAGTGATAATGTTGCTGGCCTGAGAATCACATTCTAGAACCACTGGGTATAAAGTCATACACTGTTCCTTTCAAGGGACATGGAGAAAGACAATATGTGTGTGTGTGCTCAGTTGCTCAGTCATGTCCAACTCTTTGAGCCCCAGTGGACTCTAGCTGGGTCTTTCCAGGTGGCGCTAGTGGTAAAGAACCTTCCTGTCAATGCAGGAGATGTAAGAAATGCGGCTCATATCCCTGGGTCAGGAAGATCCCTTGAAGGAGGGTATGGCAACCCACTCCAAGATTCTTGCCTGGAGAATCCCATGGACAGAGGAGACGGGTGGGCTACAGTCCATGGGGTCGCAAACAGCTGGACACAACTGAAACGACTTAGTGACTTAACTGTACAACTGTGGACTGTAGCGTGCCAGGCTCCTCTGTCCATGGAATCTTTTAGGCAAGAATACTGGAGTGGGCTCCATTTCCTACTCCAGGGTATCTTCCCAACCCAGGGATCAAACCCACAGTCTCTTGCATCTCCTACATTGGCAGGCAGATTCTTTACCCCTAGCTTGACGTAGGCAACCCTGAAAAATAATATACTATTCATTAAATAAGTAAATATTTTCTCTTTAGATTGATTTTCATTAGTTCCAAGGTTTACAGAGACTATGAAACCAGCCTTAATGGTAAAGATCTTATTTCTTTGCTAAACTGCTTTTTCTCCCTTATTCTGGATCCTAGCTAAAAAGGATATAGTATTTACGGGTCCCCTTCTCATTTCAATTTCTGAAATGGTTTCATCTTTAGCTTTTAGTAAAACTGCTAAATCACCATTTGGAGTTGTCTTATTTTATTGTTGTTACAGGAGAGGAAAAAAATCAATATCTTTTCTTTCTTTTTAAATTTTTCTGCAACCATCTCATATGTGTTAATGGCTTTTTTTTTTTTAAGAGAATAATTCAGCTTACCTAAAGTCTTTCTTCACAATATTTCATTTTCTTTTTAAGTGGTAAGCTTGCTGAGGCAGCCTCTCTATGGAGTTGCTCTTTATTTGATCTGAGTTGCTCAATCCAGCTTCCCAGGCCTTTTCAACAGGTAGATAAGAGTCTGTTTAGTCCCAGAAAATGTCTTGGAACTTCTCTAAAGTCAGCCACAAAAATGAGTGCTTGTTGATTCATCAAGGCTTGCCAGGGTGGCTGTTCTTGGTGCTCCAGGAGATCATAACACCTTATAAATGTGCACAGTATTCATTTCTGCCCAAGCCACAGATTGCTGCCTACAAGTGCACAGTCTCTCCCATTTATATCAGGCCAATAACAGTTGGGTTCTAATGAAAGAAATTAACAAAGTTGTAACAGACAATTGTGATTATTCAGGATGAGAAAAGGCTTTGTGAACATGAAGACAGAGGGGGAGGAAAATGAGAGTGACGTCTGCCCCCTGCTGGGGGCCATTAAAGAAAAGCTGAGTGAAGGTTAGTACTGCATTTGTGCAGATTAACTGGCTTAGACGTGTGTCTTCTCCTCCTAAGTGGTCCCCTGACTCACACTTGCCTCTCCTTTCTCATGCCTTTGCATTAGATCCTTCAGCTTTCATGCTCCTTTACCCTTCTCCCTGCTATCAGCTCAAGTTCTCTTGAACTCATTAGTCTCTCTGGTGTGAATTCTACAGATTTTTTAAAGACTTTATTTTTAGGGCATTTTTAGGTTCATAGCAAAATTGAGAGGAAGGTATGGAGATTTCCCATATACCTCCTGCCCACCCCCTCCCTCCCCCGGCGTCCCCCACCATCAACACCCTCCACCAGAGGGGAGCACGTGCTACAACTGATGAACCACACTGACTGACAGCAAAATCACCCACAGTCCATAGCTTACACTCAGATTCACTCTTGCTGGTGTACATTCTACAGATTGGACACACATGTAATGACGCACCAATTATTAGAGTATCAGATACAGTATTTTCACTCTCTAAAAATCCTCTGTGTTCTGAGTACTCATCTCTCAGCCCCTTCCACCTCCAGCCCCTGAAAACCACTGATATTTTTACTGTCTTTTTGTTTTGCCTTTTCCAGAATGTCATATAGTTGGAATCATACAGTTTGTAACTTTTTCAGATTGTGCTGTCTTTGTTTGTCTTGGTTATTAGTTGGCTTTATATCATTAATTTGGGAGCATTGCTTCCTCTTCATTTTTTACAATAGTTTGAGACAGATAGGTTTTCCTGAATATCTATATACCTTTTATGTTTTTTATGATCATTATTATTTTTAATTGTGAAAAACATAAGTTACATAAAATTTATCATCTTAACCAATTCTAAGTATGAAGTGAAGTGAAGTGAAAGTCACTCAGTCGTGTCCAACTCTTTGCGACCCCATGGACTATACAGTCCATGGAACTCTCCAGGCCAGAATACTGGAGTGGGTAGCCCTTCCCTTCTCCAGGGGACCTTCCCAACCCAAGGATCGAACCCAGGTCACCCACATTGCAGGCAGATTCTTTACCAGCTGAGCCACAAGGGATGTAATGTTAAGGATATTCATGCAACTGATGTTCAGAACTCTTATCCTGCAAAACTGAACTCTATACCTCAAAAACAACAGCTACCCACTTCTTCCTCCCACACAGCCCCTGGCCTCACCATTTCACTTTCTGTTACTACAAGTGTAACAACTGTAGATACCTCATTTAAGTGGGATTATACATGTTTGTTGGAGAAGGCAGTGGCACCCCACTCCAGTACTCTTGCCTGGAAAATCCCACGGACAGAGGAGCCTGGTAGGCTGCAGTCCATGGGGTCGCTAAGAGTCAGACACGACTGAGCGACTTCACTTTCACACATTGGAGAAGGAAATGGCAATCCACTCCAGTGTTCTTGCCTGGAGAATCCCAGGGACAGGGGAGCCTGGTGGGCTGCTGTCTATGGGGTCGCACAGAGTCGGACACGACTGAAGTGACTTAGCAGCATACATGTTTGTCTATCTATAACTGGCTTATTTCAATTAATGTATTAGCCTCAAGGTTGATTGATGTTGTGGTATCTGTCAGAATTTCCTTCTTTAATGGTGGTGGTAGTTTAGTCACTAAATCACATCTGACTCTTAGAATCCCATGTACTGTAGCCTGCCAGGCTCCTATATCCATTATAGTCTTATAATTGGAATATAATATATAGTTATAATACTAATATATTTATTGTATTATATAATATGAAATACAATTGTAATAATATAATAAAATTCAACCTTATAAAGGCTAAGGATCAAATATATTTTGCTGGATGAAAATGCCTATCCCAATATGTTACATACCACATGGTTTCATGTATGGAATATTTTTTAAAATGGCAAAAGTCTAGAAATAGAAAATAGATCACTGATGATTACATGTTAGGGATGATGGTGGAGGGGTTGATAATGGCAGCATGAGAGAGCCTGAGGTGATGAAAGTGAAAGTGTTAGTTGCTCAGTCACGTCTGATTCTGTGTGGCCCCTGAACCATAGCCCACCAGGCTCCTCTGTCCATGGGATTCATTCTCCAGGCAAGAATACTGACGTGGGTTGCAGTTCCCTTCTCCAGGGGATCTTTCCGATCCAGGGATCGAACCTGGGTGTCCTGCATTGCAGGCAGAGTCTTTACCATCTGAGCCACGGAATCTTGACTGTGACATAGATTCACAAATTGTATAGATTCAAAGTGCACATTCTAGTGCACAACACTCACACACAAGTAGATATAAAACTGAGGAAACCTGAGTAAGATAAGTGATTCATTTCAGGGTCAATACCTTCATTGTGATAACTTACACAACCACATTTACAAGACGTTTACCACTGGGAAACCCTGGGCAAAGGTTTCATGGGCTATTTAGGTATTGTTTCTTTCAACCGCATAAAAATCTGCAATTATCTAAATTAAAATTTGATTAAAAAAATAACAGTTCTCAAGATTTCTGGGTGTATTTTTCAAATCACATAAACTTTTGCATCTCTTTCTGAGGGCTGCCCAAACACATATATTTCTCAATACTTTTTTTTTTTGTAAAACAATAATTCAGAAAATAGTGTTATTACGGAGGCTTCAATCATTTTTGTCTACTTTATCTGGTAAATAGAAACACAGGTATCTGTTAAAAGTGAAAATGAATGGAAGGATTACAAATTAGAAACAACAGAACTCCAGTCTTTTAAAAAATTCCCTGCAGCTTATTTGCTGGGTTTCCTATTGACTAAAGACTGCCTCTGGGGCACGAGCATCAAAAAGCAGCCCCCACACGTGGGTTCTCTGCTGGGTAAGGGGCTCCCTGCAGGGACTCCTACTGCAGTGCTCTGAACCATTTGTTTCTACCCCGGAAGGCAAGTCTTGCAGTCATTAGTATTGATTTCTCTGTCTGCAAATGGCAGCCACTAATTTTAATCACTGCTTGACAGGTAGCTTTTTGCAACTCAGAGCTGCCTTCCTTTGGGTTCACTGCTCTGAGAATTTCATTACCATTTTACACCAGTACACCTGACATACATCACTCTACCTTACACAGAAAAAAAAAAGTGCTTCTTAATTTGACTTCAACATTGGTTTTATTTGCCTGCCTGGCTATGATTTTAGGTTCTGCTGTTTAGAGGTCATAGGTCCAAAGGGAGGAATGGTTTCACCAGGAGGCATGACAAATGATCCTATCAAACTGGAGTTCATACTGCCACCTGGGCTCTTTGAGCGTCTTATTCTTCTGGATCCACAAGCAAAGAAGGGAGTCACTGTGCTGGCTGGGCTGGTGATCTTGACTATGAAGTTGGTGACTACTGCAAAAGGCAACGGAGAAGGCAATGGCACCCCACTCCAGTACTCTTGCCTGGAAAATCCCATGGATGGAGGAGCCTGGTGGGCTGCAGTCCATGGGGTCGCTAAGAGTCGGACACGACTGAGCAACTTCACTTTTACTTTTCGCTTTCCTGCATTGGAGAAGGAAATGGCACCCCACTCCAGTGTTCTTGCCTGGAGAATCCCAGGGACGGAGGAACCTGGTGGGCTGCCGTCTATGGGGTTGCACAGAGTTGGACACGACTGAAGTGACTTAGCAGCAGCATCAAAAAGCCAGCAGGGAGGAGCATGTCTGGAACATGATAATTGAGGATGTCTTAGTACTTTCATGAATGCAACTAAAGTCAATGGAAAGCTATAGCAATCCAATTTAGGCAGGAAAACTAAAGGTCCATACCCTTCAGGAATGAGATTTGGATCATTTCACCAAACAAGGAATCATGACAAGAGGGCATGTTTAGAGAGGGAATATAGAATGTCCCCAAAAAGTGATATAAAAATACGTGTGTGTGTTTGTGTACATGTGTGTGGGAGACAGGAGAGAGAGAAAGCAACGAGGCAAAACAAACAATTCCTGAGTTTGAGTAAATGGTATTTACATAAAGGTTCCTTGTACTAATCTTGAAATCTTTCTGCAAATTTGAAATTAGAGTAAAGAAGTGTTCCAAAAATAAAATTATAAAATCAGTGATTTTAAATGGAGTTTGGGGAGCATTTCAGACTCATAGAAATAAAGTTTTCTGTGCAAAATTACTTGAAAATGTTTTAATGCCTATAGATATCTAACCATAAAATCTAACATTACTGTGTACATGCAGGTTTTGACTAAACCTAGCCTTCACAGGGTGGCCTTTCTCGCTTCATCATGGCAGAACTATTATTTCTGGTCACATTTTTCACTTTACACTTCCATGATCTTAGCTAGCCACCACTCACAGAAAGCAGTTGTAATGAACGTAACTAAGTTTTATTTACCCCCATTAACACAGTCATGCTGTAACCAACAGGATCAAATCAGGCTGCAATCATGCTCCTTAATCAATGGTTCTCATCTTTTTTTAAAATTCTTTTCATTCAAGTTATGAAATGTCCGCTCTTACAGATTCATTCAGCTTCATTAAAACAAAAATCCCATTGATAATAACCAGAGATGAGAGCAGTGTATAACAGTGAGAAGCCGGGGAAAGGAGAGTTTAGCAAGAGTGGTCAGGACAGTCCTCTCTGCAGAGGTCAACAAACTGGGGGTGGTGCTTTAGTCGCCAGTCTTGTCTGACACTTGCGACCCCACGGACAGTAACCTACCAGGCTCCTCCATCCGTGGGATTCTCCAGGCAAGAATACTGGAGTGAGTTGCCATTTCCTTCTCCAAGGGGATCTTCCCAACCCAGGAATCGAACACAGGTCTCCTGCACTGCAGGAAGATTCTTTGCTAAATGAGCTACGAGGCTAGAGTTAAACGTGGAACTTTGAGAAACTGGGGAAAGGAGAGTTGAGCAAGAATGGTCAGGAGAATCCTCTCTGCAGAGGAGATGAACCAAATGATAAGCAAAGAGAAATCCCCAGTGGGGATCCCAGTGCCAAGAGATCGAGATGAAGCCTGAGAGACAAAGAGAGCACAGATCATGTGTGTTTCAGTCTCAGAAGGATAGTGAGTCCCCGGTGGATTTTAGGAAGGGACTGAAGTGACTGTGATGTACTGAGCCACACTCCCCAGTGCTGTCTGCACAGCTGACCAGTGTTTCAAAGAAACTCTCTATGCAACTTTATGGGTTTCTGACAGGTCTTGGCATGAGATCATGGTTTCATGATTTCTCGTGCATTCTTTTTATTTTTTTAATTGAAGTATAGTTGATTTACAAAGTTGTGTTAGTTTCAGATGTACAGCAAAGCAAGTCAGTTATACAGATGCTCAGTCATGTCTGGCTCTTTGAGGCCCCATGGACTGTAGCACACCAGGTTCCTCTGTCCATGGAATTTTCCAGGCAAATTCGGATCAGTTTCCCATTTCCTACTCCAGAGGGTCTTCCTGACCCAAGGATCAAACCCCCGTCTCTTGCATCTCCTGCACTGGAAGGCAGATTCTTTGGGAAGCCCCTTGGGAAGACCCTATTGTTGTTCCATTGCTCAGTCCTGTCTCTTTGTGACCCCAAGAACTGCAGCATGCCAGGCTTCCCTGATTTTGTTCAAACTCATGTTCCTTGAGTCAGTGATGGCATTCAGCCATCTCATCCTCCATCACCCCCTTCTTCTCCTGCCCTCAATCTTTTCCAGCATCAGGGTCTTTTCCAGTTAGTCGACTCTTGACATCTGGTGACCAAAGTCATGGAGCTTCAGCTTCAGCATCAGTCCCTCCAATGAATGTTCAGGGCTGGTTTCCTTTAGGATGGACTGGGTTGATCTTCTTGCAGTCCAAGGGACTCTCAAAAGTCTCCTCCAACACCACAGTTCAAAAGCATTAATTCTTTGGCATTCAGCCTTCTTTATGGTCCAACTCTCACATCTGTACATAACTACTGGAAAAGTCATAGCTTTGACTAATGAGAACCTTTGTCAGCAAAGCAACATGTCTGCGTTTTAATATACTGGCCTAGGTTTGCTATAGCTTTCCTTCCAAGGAGCAAGCGTCTTTTAATTTCATGGCTGCAGTCACCATCCACAGTGATTTTGGAGCCCAAGAAATAAAGTCTGTCTCTGTTTCCATTGTTTCTCCATTTATTTGCATGAAGTCATGGGACCAGATGCCATGGTCTTAGTTTTTTGAATGTTGAGTTTTAAGCCAGACTTTTAGCTACATGTCTTCTTCCGATTCTTTTCCATTACAGGTTATTACATAGAATAGTTTCCTGTGTTATACAGTAGGTGCTTGTTTTTTTATCTATTTTAAATACAGTAGTATTGTTAGTATTATCAGTGTATCTGTTAATCCCAAATGCCTAATGTATCCTCCCTTCTTCCTCTTTAATGGACTGAATGCTCCTATATATTCCTAGGAATTAGCACCCCCAACCCCATCACCATATCTCCTAACTCTTCCCTTTCCTTCAGAAACTTCTCTCATTTACCTTCTCTACCCCTAAATAGTTTACATGTAAATAGGCATATTTTAAAATTAGAGTCTTTTGATGAATAAAGTTTGATCATCTGTTAATTTCAGTTGCAGAAACTTAGCACCTACATTCTCTCATAATCTGTACTAATGTTATTGTGACTTTGTCTGTCTACACCCCTCTTTCATTCCATCATTTACAGGTCATTCTGTTGGTGTAAAGGTGAATGCTCAGGTGAGAAAACAGATAACACCTCTCACCCAGCAGATGAAAACCCAGAGAAGACTCTCTGCTTCAACCCCACATGCAGCTTCTCCCAATTCCTACCCAAATATGCTTTAAAAGACATAGATTTTGAATATTCTTTTAGGAAAACACCCTATTTTCCATCCATATGGTTCAGCTGGTGATGATGCCAAAAATCTGTTCTATTAGTGCATCTCAGTCACATCATTATCAGAGGATAGTTTCTCCTTATCCCACTTTTAGTGATGTTACAATTAATTAGTGTACTTCAGGGCTTCTGCCTCATTTATCTACCACCCGGATAACATCAACTTTTCCCTGATGCCATTAGCAGCCACTGCTGGCAGTCAGTTACTTAGTTATTGTTTTATTAGGAGTTCCAAAATGATGGAACTTCTACCATAGCTCCTGTGCTTATTTATCTCCATCTTTTGGGTATTTCCCATTCTGTTGTTTTCCTCTATTTCTTTGCATTGGTCACTGAGGAAGGCTTTCTTATCTCTTCTTGCTATTCTTTTGAACTCTGCATTCAGATGCTTATATCTTTCCTTTTCTCCTTTGCTTTTCACTTCTCTTCTCTTCACAGCTATTTGTAAGGCCTCCTCAGACAGTCATTTTGCTTTTTTGCATTTCTTTTCCATGGGGATGGTCTTGATCCCTGTCTCCTGAACAATGTCATGAACCTCATTCCATAGTTCATCAGGCACTCTATCTATCAGATCTAGGCCCTTAATCTATTTCTCACTTCCACTGTATAATCATAAGAGGTTTGACTTAGGTCATACCTGAATGGTCTAGTGGTTTTCCCTACTTCCTTCAATTTAAGTCTGAATTTGGCAATAAGGAGTTCATGATCTGAGCCACAGTCAGCTCCTGGTCTTGTTTTTGTTGACTGTATAGAGCTTCTCCATCTTTGGCTGCAAAAAATATAATCAATCTGATTTCAGTGTTGACCATCTGGTGTTGTCCATATGTAGAGTCTTCTCTTGTGCTGTTGGAAGGACATTACTTTGCCAACAAAGGTCCGTCTAGTCAAGGCTATGGTTTTTCCTGTGGTCATGTATGGATGTGAGAGTTGGACTGTGAAGAAGGCTGAGCACTGAAGAATTGATGCTTTTGAACTGTGGTGTTGGAGAAGACTCTTGAGAGTCCCTTGGATGGCAAGGAGATCCAACCAGTCCATTCTGAAGGAGATCAGCCCTGGGATTTCTTTGGAAGGAATGATGCTAAAGCTGCAACTCTAGTACTTTGGCCACCTCATGTGAAGAGTTGACTCATTGGAAAAGACTATGATGCTGGGAGGGATTGGGGGCAGGAGGAGAAGGGGATGACAGAGGATGAGATGGCTGGATGGCATCACTGACTCAGTGGACGTGAGTCTGAGTGAACTCCGGGAGTTGGTGATGGACAGGGAGGCCTGGCGTGCTGTGATTCATGGGGTCACAAAGAATCAGACACGACTGAGCGACTGAACTGAACTGAACTGAACTTTGGGTATTTAGCCAGTAACCTCTTTTGGTAAACTTGGCTTATCCTGACTGATACTAATTATTATTTTTTCAAGGTTCAACTTGTGACTGTGGTCTCAGTCAATTGTCCTCTAAAAAGCCCATGTTCTATTCAGTAGAAATCACTGGGAAAGTAACATCTGGGAAGAATCATACACACTAAATTTTCTTTTTTCTCACAATTGCAAATAAAACAGAATATGGGTCATCTACCTCAAAAATATAAATCATGCTGTTATGTTTAACTTTGTAAAGTGTTCATATAAAAAAAAAAAAAATCTTTGCCCTAAGTCTATTAGAAATAAATACCTGTAAGATTCTTATTATGATCCAGGACTGGTGGGCCAATCAACAAATTAATTAGGCTCAAAAATTTTTTTAAAAATTAGAATATTTAATGTCAAGCATTTGTCAGATTTTAGTTTCTTTGCCCCCTTTGTCCTCAGTGGAATTAGATAAAAACTCCAAGATAAAAGTAGGAAGATCCCCTGGAGGACGTCAGAAGATCCTGGTGGGCTACAGTTCATGGGGTGGCAAAAAGTCGGATACAGCTGAGCGGCTAAGCACAGCACAGCATCAAGATAAAAGCAGCTTGCTTAGACATATCTTGGTGGGCTGGTTTCAACCACCTTGACACTGCAAGTTAAAAAAAAAAAATGAGGTTATTAGAAACATAAGGTAAGTGTTCTGAAATTTTTACACTCAACATTTTTTAGTCGATCTATTGATTCTGTCTCCATAGTATTCAGTAAACATTAATTTGATGCTTCTGCAATTTGATTATCAGGAATTAATTGTTTTGGCTCCACATATTATTTCTTTTGAAGTTATACC
The DNA here is from genome assembly GCF_027580195.1 of Bos mutus. NCBI lineage: Eukaryota > Metazoa > Chordata > Mammalia > Artiodactyla > Bovidae > Bos > Bos mutus. The sequence goes on from NC_091636.1 coordinate 64,537,233, forward strand.
AAAGCAACCTGTTTAAATCACTCTATCTCCTGTGAATAGTGTTATTACTATTAAGCATATCATGAACTAGGGCTTCCCAGATGGCTTAGGGGTAAAGTATCTGCCTGCCAATGCAGGAGACTCAGGAGATGCAGGTTCAATCCCTGGGTTGGGAAAATCCCCTGAGGAAGGCCTGGCAACCCACTCCAGTATTTCTCCCTGGAAAATCCCATTGACAGAGGAGCCTGGCAGGCTACAGTCCATAGGGTCACAAAGAGTTGAACACAAATGAAGTGACCTAACACACATGTTTGCTAAATATTTTGAGCTTGCTTGTATGTTCTTCATTATTGAAAACCTTTGGGATTTTTATTTCAAAACCAGTATTTGCTAATAGTAGTAATAGAAGTTCCACTGAAACTCAGAGGCAAAACTCTGGAAGTAGCATCACCAAATATTCCAACAATTCTCTAGTGAAAGTCCAGGTTCATATTAGAAAATAGAAAATGAAAGTATTTTTAAGCATCCTACAAAAAACGTTATAGTATTTTATGGTAGTGCTATCATTGTAGTCAGGTGGGATGATGTCACTGAGTTCTGGAAAACAGAGAGAAAATAAAAGTGAGGGGAAGCCCCTGGGAATGTTCCTCAAAATACAGCATTTAGAGACCTTTGTCTCTTTTTATTAGTTTATTTTCTTGTCCCTGCCTGTGTGAAGCAGGTGTGACTGCTGAGCCTGCAGTGGCCACCATGTACTATGTGAAACAAGGCAAACCCTATGGATGGCAGAGCACAGGAATGCCAGAGACCTGGGGCTATGATAGTGTCATAGAAGTGTAAGAACATCCCTGCTTCCATCAACCTGATAAACCTTCATATTGTGTATTTAAGCCACTGCAAAATTCAGTTTTTGGATTCAAACAGCTAAACCTAACCCTTATCAATATGCTGATAAACTAGTAAGTATACAATTTTCTAGTCAAGCTCCATCTAGTCAAGGCTATGGTTTTTCCAGTAGTCATGTATGGATGTAAGAGTTGGACTATAAAGAAAGCTGAACATCAAAGAATTGACGCTTTTGAACTATGGTGTTGGAGAAGACTCTTGAGAGTCCCTTGGACTGCAAGGAGATCCAACCAGTCCATCCTAAAGGAAATCAGTTCTGAATATTCATTGGAAGGACTGATGTTGAAGCTGAAACTCCAATACTTTGGCCACCTGATGCAAAGAACTGATTCACTGGAAAAGGCCCGATGCTGGGAAAGATTGAAGGCAGGAGGCGAAAGGGACGACAGAGGATGAAATGGTTGGATGGCATCAATGACTCAATGGACATGAGTTTGAGTAAACTCCAGGAGTTGGTGATGGACAGGGAGGCCTGGTGTGCTGCAGTCCATGGGGTCACAAAGAGTCAGACACAACTGAGTGACTGAACTGACTGATACTATTTTTCCTTCCTAACTTTTAATGCAGTTGCACAGGAATATTGTTATGTGTGTGCTCATGGTCAGTCGCTAAGTCACGTTGGACTCTTTGTGACCACATGGACTGCAGCCTGCCAGTCCCCTCTGTCCATGGGATTTTCCTGGCAGGAATATTAGAGTGGGTTATCATTTCCTCCTTCAGGGATCAAACCTGTGTCTCCTGTGTTTCTTGCAATGCAGGCAGATTCTTTACCACTGAATCACCTGGGAAGACCCAGCTGCATGAGGACATGATGCTAGGAGATGTGGCAGCCTTATTGAAACCACAAGGAGCCACACCTGAAATGAAAGTATCTTCACTTAAATGGTAAATAGATGAAGCACATGAAACCGTTACTTATTAGTAAAAGCAAACTGCCACTTATCAATTTATATGCTGTCTGCTGTAGTCTCAGAAACAATATCTATCTGTCTAACATAATGTTGTCTCCAAAAACTTGGGATTATTTAAGGGACATTAATAATTCTTAGCCTTCCTTGCAACTGGGTGGGGCCTTGAAACTAGGCTTCCCTTGTGGCTCAGCTGGTAAAGAATTTGCCTGTAATGCAGGAGACCTGGGTTCGGTCCCTGTGTTGGGAAGATCCCTTGGAGAAGGAAAAGGCTACCCACTCCAGTATTCTGGCCTGAAGAATTCCATGGACTATACAGTCCATGGGATCGCAAAGAGTCGGACATGACTGAGAGAATTTCACTCACTTTGAAGCTAGTACTGGGCAACAGAATTCAAGCAGGAATGTCACACCTCCTTACTGCTTCCTGGTTGGAGAGCTTTTGCTGATTGCTGTCCAGGCTCTCTTCCTCTGCTGCTAGTCTGCCATGTGGTCCAGACGGCAGAACTTCCACCATGTGGGCCAAGACCTCCTGCCAATCCATATGGAGTGAGAAATAAACTTTTGTGATAAGAAACCCTTGAGATGTGATATTTCTGCATAATCTATGCCTGGATGAATATATTAGGTAATCATATTGCTGTCAACCCTGAACACTCATTAGAAGGACTGATGCTGCAGCTGAAGCTCCAATACTTTGGCCACCTGATTCGAAGAGCTGACTCACTGGAAAAGACTCTGATGCTGGGAAAGATTGAGGGCAGGAGGAGAAGGAGACAACAGAGGATGAGATGGTTGGGTGGTATCATCTACTTAATGGACATGAATTTGAGCAAACTCCGGGAGTTGGTGAAGGACAGGGAAGCCTGGCGTGCTGCCGTCCATAGGGTCACAAAGAGCCAGACACTACTGAGGGACTGAAAAGCAACAATACTGATATTAATAAAAAATTACCTGTGCTAATGATTACAAGTTCAAACAGTTCAAAAAAACTATAATTAATAAATAATAAAAGCTCCAAGTTCAGTCTTTTTGTAAGCTTAACCACTACAAGGTTTCTAATGCCTCCTTCCCAAAAAATATTTCACACACAAAAAAATGTTACTTAAAAGTCCATACATGTCTGCATTTTTCTTTTTAAAGTAATAATGAATCTTGGCCACAGCTATACCTTGCTATTTTAAAGATTCATTGCATTGGTAAAACATAATTAGCCAGGTTACCATGGGAATAACTGAGGGAAAAAGATAAGGCAGAAATAACTTCCATAGCAGCCCAGAGAAACAGACCTCTGGGTGCAGGTTTTAATTGCCCTTTAAAGCCCATCTCACTGTGACGATCAACTCCACTTGTCTACGACCATCCACAGCCTCATAGAAGAGGCGGAACGTCTGCCAGGGAATCTGGCCTTGAAACAAATGTCTCTACAGGCTTTTGAATCAATTATTTTAAATTATTTTTCTTAGCTCCTGGCAATTGTTTAAACAGGTTCTTACATTCATCTTTAACATTAAAAATTAATCAGTATCAATGAAGGACTCATTACTGGAGCTGAGGCAGACTATTTTATCAGAAAGGAGACAATTTGAGATATTTATAGAGGTTTAGAGTACTTTGGCCACCTCATGCAAAGAGTTGACTCATTGGAAAAGACTCTGATGAAGGGAGGGATTGGGGGCAGGAGGAAAAAGGGACAACAGAGGATGAGATGGCTGGATGGCATCACCGACTCAATGGACGTGAGTTTGAGTGAACTCTGGGAGATGGTGATGGACAGGGAGGCCTGGCGTGCTGCAATTCATGGGTCTGCAAAGAGTCAGACACAACTGAGCAACTGAACTGAACTGAACTGAGAGAACAAAGAGTCTGCCTGCTATGCAGGAGACCTGGGTTTGATCCCTGGGTCAGGAAGATCCCCTGGAGAAGGAAATGGCAACCCACTCCAGTATTCTTGCCTGGAAAACCCCGTGGACAGAGGAGCCTAAAGGGCTACAGTCTATAGGGTTGCAAAGAGTCAGACACAACTGAGCAATTAACACTCATAGAATTTTAAACATCAAGGAAAGAACATGGAGTTTCTTCGGGAGACGCTCATTCTTTGTTCCATATTTAAATGGAAGAGCATGAAGACAGCATGTTTCAACTTTTAATATTATGATACTAACCTGCAAAATTACATATTGTTTGGTTCAAATTTCCTTTAATAAACCACCAACATAATTTGGGTTAGGGGATGCTTCCTGCTGAGTTAATATAAGCAGGTCATAACTTGAAACCAGGTGGGCAGCCCGTGGGGTCACAAAGAGTTGGACATGATGAGCAAATAACAGAACACACTGTGTTACATAAAAGGAAGTATGTCTTGACCAAGATACAACAGCCATGTTGATTGGTTATAAGAAGCGGATTTAGATTAATTTTAGTCCCAGATGGGAGATCCCAGGCAAGGGTAACAAAGGGACACATTAGTCTCAGGGGTACGTGAGCGTTTCTATGGTATGCACAGATCAACCATGGTTGGGTTTAACCAACCATCTCTGCAAGACGCCCATGGCCACATTTACAAATGGATGAAGATGGAGAGCAGGCACTTGCCCTTCCTACTAAATACAAGACAACTTGGTACCCAAACAGTGATTCTGCAGCAGGTATCCTGGAGAGGGCAGCTGAGAGGGAGGAGGAATGGAGAGTGACCTCAAGAACAAGAACAGAGTAGTGGGACTAGGAAAGGGAGGATTCCTAAATGGGGAAGAAGACATGCCAGTACTTTGAGCAGCCAGAGCTCTCTTCTGATTTCTCCTTCAGATGTGTGCCATTCTTGACCCCACTGACTCCACTTTGCAGAATAGTCTGAGTACGAAATAATTCCATTTATTTAAAATAGCCCAGATGCTCACTAAGCATGTCCTTTGGATAAAGCTTGGAGGTAGGAGAGAGAGATAAGGAGGGAATAAATATGTAAGGGACCAGCATCTACCCAGTTTGGGTACGGTAAGTCCCCTACATATGAATCTTCAAGTTGCTAACTTTCAAAGATGTGAAAATGCTTTCCACCAACGTTGGGCCTGAGTGAAACTGCAGCTGGCCCTCCATCCCCTATTGCTGACCATTCTTCAGCTCTATCATCCCCGCCCCCCATCCTCCAATCAGTAATTCTTATTGCCTGTTCTTTTGATGCCAGCCCCTGTGTGCCAGCTGTTGCACTATACTACTGAACTTTTCAAGGTCCTATAAGATTTAAATTGTTTACTTTTTGTATTTATTTGCTCTTTATTTATTATTTGTGTGAAGTTTTTGCTTCAGGTGTGTCCGACTCTGTGCAACCCCATAGATGGCAGCCCACCAGGCTCCCCATCCCTGGGATTCTCCAGGCAAGAACACTGGAGTGGGTTGCCATTTCCTTCTCCAATGCATGAAAGTGAAAAGTGAAAGTGAAGTTGCTCAGTCGTGTCCGACTCTTAGGGACCCCAAGGACTGCAGCCTACCAGGCTCCTCTGTCCATGGGATTTTCCAGGCAAGAGTACTAGAGTGGGTTGCCATTGCCTTTTCTGAACCAATTGTGTTAGTTAGGCTAAATTTGTTGGACTTATGAGCATCACCTTGGATGGAATTCATTTGTATGCAGGGGACTAAATGTACTTGAAAACTGTTCTTTTCAGTTACCATTGCACACATATTTCTCTCTAGTCAAAAGTATCATACAATTCATGTGAGACATGTGAAATTCCAGAACTGGTCATCACTCTTTCTAGATAAGATGTCACACAGCATGGCTGGGTAATACATTGGCCTGCAAGCTATTCCTTAGATACTTGAGTATACCCTCCCCAGGTCACTGATACCCAAAGAAGACAGAAATTCGAGGAAAGTCAGACACAAGTCCCAAAGAGGATGCCGTGGAGAAACCTGGAGATTCCTACAAAGTCAAGGTGTAAAAAGTGATTAGGACTAGTGCTAACGCTGCTTCAGAAGGTTATCTAGGCCTTGACTACAGGCAGAATCAGGCACAAAATTTGTGGGGTCCAGTGCAAAGTGAAAATGCACCTTTACAAAAAAATTAAAAAATAAATTAATTAAAATAAGACTCCAGGCAACAATGGCGCAGCATGGAGCCTTTCCTAGAGTTCTTCTGAGGGAGGAAGCAAGAAGCAGGCTCCTGAAGCCTCCCCTGACCACAGGACCCCACTGAAAACATGCAAGGGCAGCTTGGGATGTGTAAGGAGAATATACAGGGGACAGAGCAGCTTTGAAGAAACACAGAAACAAAACAAGAGAAAAGCTTCGTATGTTGCTCTCACACTCTATCTAGTCCTAGAAGAGGCTAGTCTCCTCAGCACTGTGATTTCTACCTTGATGTAAAAGCTAACCAAGGAGATAGAACCAAATAAAGATGAGAGAACTGCTCTTTTCAAAAGGTAATCTCCAAAGGTTGTCTCATTAGCCTAGTTGCTTAAGGATGTCAAGCTACAGGAGCACTTTAGAAAAGGGACATGGAAATCTAAAACTTCGTTAGCTAGGCTATAGCTAGCAGCATCTTGACCTTAATAAGCCACAAGAGACACAAATGTTATAGTTACATATGCAGGAGTTGAGTTCTCAACAAGCCAAAACCCCACAGAAAAATTTTAAACACTGACTATTCAAAGGAAAATGCAAAAATGTGGTCAGTACATTTTTTTCCAAACAAAAAGAGTCAAATGTTATCAATGGTGTAACTATGCAATTCAGTCATTTAGACTTCTCCATGTAACTGTGTCCCACTGTGGGCACAATCAGTGCTAGACTGCAAATGGTTTACACAAGGATCCAGGGCTTCTGTATAATAAAACTCAGGAAAATTGACCTAATACTAGCCATCAAGTAGATTCCACATTCTTCTGTGTCTAAAATGAAAGTTATGATCACCTTTTAGCATGATGTATTCTCTTTAGCTTTCAAACCATTCTCTATTTTCCGAACATATCGGTAGAAGCACCCTTTCTCCATTGAAAGGTCAGCAAAAGTAGTAAGCAAGTTTAAATCTGCATCCTGAATTTACACCACTCAATTTCACATCCTAAGGCTAGCATCACTTTACATAGACAGACAGACATATGACACTGGTTTTCAGGTGTAGGTGGTGGTATTTTCCATGGGGTAGTTTCTGAACGTGCTAAGAACTATCATGGGAATCTTACGAAGAGGCTCCTCTTTCTCTGAATGATCTGTTATCTTGTTGCACCCAAGTTTGTCCATAGATAACATGTGTTTTATCCACCAATGATCCTCTGGACACTGAGCCCCAAATGGGCCGTACCTATTATTCTTTTGGGCAAAAATAGCTCAGAAGAGCTGATGCTTAACCACCTGGGACATCAGGGGGCCTCAGTGTCTGTTTTGAAGAGACCAACATCACAAGAGGGAAACTAAAGTCTGAAGATTGCATGACCCAGTGAGAAGCTTGTGATCCACCCTCTTTTAAAGCGGGTGGCAGTCTGTCATGAAACAGATACTCAAGGAGCCGAAGACAAGCACGTAGCTTGAAAACAGGTAAGAGACCAACCCTCCTCTTTCCCAAATATTATAGCAACTGTTCAGCCAAGACAGGAGGACAGGGCCCTCAGAGTAAAGGAGATAGAGTGACCAATTGTGTGTGCCTGCATGCTCATTCAGTCATATCCAACTCTTTGTGACCCCATGGACTGTAGTCCACCAGGCTCCTCTATCCATGGGATTCTCCAGGAAGAACACTGGAGTGGGTTGCCATTTCCTCCTCTGCACATCTTTTTTTACTATTCTTTACAATTTAAATATTAAAAAAATTTTTTTGCAATGTTGTATTGCTTTTTGCCATACAGCAGCCCAAATCAGCAGTGTGTGTATGTGTTAGTCACTCAGTCATGTCCAACTCTTTGCAATGCCATGAACTGTAGCTTGCCAGGCTCCTTTGTCTATGGAAGTCTCCAGGCAAGAATACTGGAGTGGGAGAGGTGATCCTAAGATGGCAGAGGAATAGGACAGGGAGACCACTTTCTCCCCCACAAATTCATCAAAAGAACATTTGAAAGCTGAGTAAATTCCACAAAAAACTTCTGAATGCTGGCAGAGGACATCAGGCACCCAGAAAAGCAGCCCATTGTCTTCAAAAGGAGGTAGGAAAAAATATAAAAGATAAAAAGAGAGACAAAAGAGGTAGGGACAGAGCTCCGTCCTGGGAAGGGAGTCTTAAAAAGAGAGAAGTTCCCAAACACCAGGAAACACTCTCACTGGCAAGTCTGTGGCGAGCATTGGAACCACAGAGGGCAACATAACTGGGAGGAAAAAATAAATAAATAATTAAAACTCACAGATTACGTGCCCAACAGTAACTCCCCCAGCGGAGAAGCAGCACAGACACTGCATCCACCACTAGCAAGCAGGGGCTGGGCAGGGAGGCGCGGGCTGCATTGCTTAGAGTAAGGACCGGGCCTGAATGCCCCGAGGGCAACCTGAGGGAACTAACTTGAGATAGCAAACCATACTGTGGGATAGCTACCCCGCAAAAAGCCCTAACCTAAGATACCGCCAGGCCTGCTCACAGAACAAAGGACTGAGCAGAGCTAGCCAGCTGCGGACTGACCCACCCCACTCCAGAAGCAGGCAGGCGAGGGCGGCCAGAGCCAGAAGGGGGCAATCACAGCCCCAGAGAGATATTATCTACCAAACTGCAAGCAGGCTTCATTGCTAACCAAGACTTCTTGGGATTCTGGGCAGTCAACATCCACCTGAGAAGGTACGCCAGTTGTACACCCAGAAAATCGAGCGGCAGGGAAGGAGGAGGTGATAAGTCATAGTGACTGCACTTACCAAACACCTGGTCACCTGAGCTGCTCGGACCTGGGAAGGGCACAAAATGCAGGCCCAGCTGAATCTGTGCCTCTGAGGACTACTTGAGTACCTGAACCTGAGCGGCTTAGACCTGGGAGGTGCATGCAGCCCAGGGCCGGCCTCAGACAGTTCCCAGCAGAGCAACCTAGAGCCTAAGCGGTGTACACAGGGAAAGCACACATGCCGTGAGCGGGGGCAAACCCAGTGTGGCTGAGACACTGTGAGCACTCCCCACAGACGCCAGTGATATCTGTTTGCAGCGTCCCTCCCTCCCCACAGCACGACTGAACAAGTGAGCCTTAAAAAGTGACCACCACCGCCCCCTTGTGTCAGGGCGGAAATTAGACACTGAAGAGACCAGCAAACAGAAGAAGCTAAAACAGAGGGACCTGTCCTTGGAAGTGACAGGTGCAATAGATTAAAACCCTGTAGTTAGTACCAACTACATAGGAAGGGGTCTATAGATCTTGAGAAGTATAAACCGGATCAAGGAACTATCTGAAAATGAACTAACCCCACACTGTCCACAACACCGGAGAAAGTCCTAGATATATTTTTACTATTATTATTCTTTAGTTTTTTTATATTTTTTTAATTTTTAAGTCCTCTATTACTCCTTTAATTTTCATTTTTATAACCTACTATTACTTGGGGGAAAAAGACCTATTTTTTAAACCAAACTTCATATATATATATATATATATATATATAATTTTTCTGACTTTTTTTCTTAAATATTGTATTTTTGAAAATAAAACCTCTACTCTAGATTTTTAATCTTTGCTTTTTGGTATTTGTTATCAATTTTGTACCTTTAAGAACCCAATATTCAGTACCCATTTTCACTTGGGAGCGAGATTACTAGCTTGACTGCTCTCTCCCCCTTTGGACTCTCCTTTTTCTCCAACAGGTCATCTCTATCTCCTCCCTTCCCCTTCTCTTCTCTACCCAACTCTGTGAATCTCTTTCTGTGTTCTGGACTATGGAGAACACTTAGGGAACTGATTACTGGCTGGATCTGTCTCTCTCCTTTTGATTCCTCTCTGTATCCTCCTGGCCACCTCTGTCTCCTTCCTCCCTCTTCTCTTCTGTATAACTCCATGAACATCTCTGAGCGGTCCAGACTGTGGAGCACACATAACGAAGTGACTACTGGCTAGCTTGCTCTCTCCTCTTTTGATTCCCCCTCATCTCATCCTGGTCACCTCTATCTCCCTCCTCCCTCTTCTCTTCTCCCTGTAACTCTGTGAACCTCTCTGGGTGTCCCTCACTGTGGAGAAACTTTTCATCATTAACTTAGATGTATTATCAATGGTGCTGTATAGATGGAGAAGTCTTGAGGCTAAAAACAAGACTGAAAACCAGAGGCAGGAGGCTTAAGTCCAAATCCTGAGGACACCAGAGAACTCCTGACTCCAGGGAACATTAATCAACAGGAGCTCATCAAATGCCTCCATCCCTACACTGAAACCAAGCACCACCCAAGGGCCAACAAGTTCCAGGGCAAGACATACCACACAAATCCTCCAGCAACACAAAAATATAGCCCTGAGCTTCAATATACAGTCTGCCCAAAGTCACTCCAAACCCACTGACATCTCATAACTCATTACTGGACACTTCATTGCATTCCAGAGAGAAGATATCCAGCTCCACCCACCAGAACACTGACACAGCTTCCCTAACCAGGAAACTTTGACAAACCACCCGTCCAACACCACTCACAGTGAGGAAACTCCACAATAAAGAGAACTCCACAAACTGCCAGAATACAGAAAGGCCACCCCAAACACAGCAATACAAACAAGATGAAGAGACAGAGGAATACCCAGCAGGTAAAGGAACAGGATAAATGCCCACCAAACCAAACCAAAGAGGAAGAGAAAGGAATCTACCTGATAAAGAATTCCAAATAATGATAATTAAAATGACCCAAAATCTTGAAAACAAAATGGAGTTACAGATAAATAGCCTGGAGACAAGGATTGAGAAGATGCAAGAAAGGTTTAACAAGGATCTAGAAGAAATAAAAAAGAATCAATATATAATGAATAAATCAATTAATGAGATCAAAAACACTCTGGAGGCAACAAATAATAGAATAACAGAGGCAGAAGATAGGATTAGTGAGTTTGAAGATAGAATGGTAAAAATAAAAAGAAATGAGGACAATCTTAGAGACCTCTGGAACAATGTTAAGTGCCCCAACATTCGAATCATAGGAGTCCCAGAAGAAGACAAAAAGAAAGACCATGAGAAAATACTTGAGGAGATAATAGTTGAAAATTTCCCTAAAATGGGGAAGAAAATAATCACCCAAGTCCAAGAAACCCAGAGAGTCCCAAAAAGGATAAACCAAAGGCGAAACACCCCAAGACACATATTAATCAAATTAACAATGATCAAACACAAAGAAGAAATATTAAAAGCAGCAAGGGAAAAACAACAGATAACACACAAGGGAATTCCCATAAGGATAACAGTTGATCTTTCAATAGAAGCTCTTCAGGCCAGGAGGGAATGGCAGGACATACTTAAAGTGATGAAAGAAAATAACCTACAGCCCAAATTACTGTACCCAGCAAGGAATTCATTCAAATATGAAGGAGAAATCAAAAGCTTTACAGACAAGCAAAAGCTGAGAGAATTCAGCACCGCCAAACCAGCTCTTCAACAAATGCTAAAGGATCTTCTCTAGACAGGAAACACAGAAAAGGTGTATAAACTCGAACCCAAAACAACAAAGTAAGTGGCAACGGGATCATACTTATCAATAATTATCTTAAATGTAAATGGGTTGAATGCCCCAACCAAAAGACAAAGATTGGCTGAATGGATACAAAAACAAGACCCCTATATATGCTGTCTACAAGAAACTCACCTCAAAACAAGGGACACATACAGACTGAAAGTGAAGGGTTGGAAAAAGATTTTCCATGCAAATAGAGACCAAAAGAAAGCAGGAGTAGCAGTACTCATATCAGATAAAATAGACTTTAAAACAAAGGCTGTGAAAAGAGACAAAGAAGGACACTACATCATGATCAAATGATCAATCCAAGAAGAGGATATAACAATTATGAATATATATGCACCCAACATAGGGGCACCACAATATATAAGACAAATGCTAACAAGTATGAAAGGAGAAATTAACAATAACACAATAATAGTGGGAGACTTTAACACCCAACTCACACCTATGGATAGATCAACTAAACAGAAAATTAACAAGGAAACACAAACTTTAAATGGTACAATAGGCCAGTTAGCCCTAATTGATATCTATAGGACATTTCACCCCAAAAGAATGAATTTCACATTTTTCTCAAGCACACACGGAACCTTCTCCAGGATAGATTACATCCTGGGCCATAAATCTAGCCTTTGTAAATTCAAAAAAATTGAAATCATTCCAAGCACCTTTTCTGACAACAATGCAGTAAGATTAGATGTCAATTACAGGAGAAAATCTATTAAAAACTCCAACATATGGAGGTTGAACAACATGCTGCTGAATAACCAGCAAATCACAGAAGAAATAAAAAAAGAAATCAAAATATGGATAGAAACAAATGAAAATGAAAACACAACAACCCAAAACCAGTGGGACACTGTAAAAGCAGTGATAAGGCAAAAGTTCATAACAATACAGGCATATCTCAAGAAACAAACAAACAACAACAACAACAACAAAAGTCAAATAAATAACCTAACTCTACACCTAAAGCAACTAGGAAAGGAAGAAATGAAGAACCCCAGGGTTAGTGGAAGGAAAGAAATCTTAAAAATTAGGGCAGAAATAAATGCAAAAGAAACAAAAGAGACCATAGCAAAAATCAACAAAGCCAAAAGCTGGTTCTTTGAGAGGATAAATAAAATTGACAAACCATTAGCCAGACTCATCAAGAAACAAAGGGAGAAAAATCAAATCAATAAGATTAGAAATAAAAATGGAGAGATCACAACAGACAACACAGAAATACAAAGGATCATAAGAGACTACTATCAGCAATTATATGCCAATAAAATGGACAACATGGAAAAAATGGACAAATTCTTAGAAAAGTACAACTTTCCAAAATTGAACCAGGAAGAAATAGAAAATGTTAACAGACCCATCACAAGCATGGAAATTGAAACTGTAATCAGAAATCTTCCAGCAAACAAAAGCCCAGGTCCAGATGGCTTCACACCTGAATTCTACCAAAAATTTAGAGAAGAGCTAACACCTATCCTACTCAAACTCTTCCAGAAAATTGCAGAGAAAGGTAAACTTCCAGACTCATTCTATGAGGTCACCATCACCCTAATTCCAAAACCTGACAAAGATGCCACAAAAAAAGAAAACTACAGGCCAATATCACTGATGAACACTGATGCAAAAATCCTTAACAAAATTCTAGCAATCAGAATCCAACAATACATTAAAAAGATCATACATCATGACCAAGTAGGCTTTATCCCAGGGATGCAAGAATTCTTCAATATCCACAAATCAATCAATGTAATACACCACATTAACAAATTGAAAAATAAAAGCCATATGATTATCTCAATAGATTCAAAGAAGGTCTTTGACAAAATTCAACATCCATTTATGATAAAAACCCTCCAGAAAGCAGGAATAGAAGGAACATACCTCAACATAATAAAAGCTATATATGACAAACCCACAGCAAACATTATCCTCAATGGTGAAAAATTGAAAGTATTTCTCCTAAAGTCAGGAACAAGACAAGGGTGCCCACTCTCACCACTACTATTCAACATAGTTTTGGAAGTTTTGGCCACAGCAATTAGAGCAAAAAAAAAAAAATAAATAAAAGGAATCCAGATTGGAAAAAAAGGAGTAAAACTCTAACTGTTTGCAGATGACATGATCCTTTACATAGAGAACCCTAAAGACTCCACCAGAAAATTATTAGAGCTAATCAATTAATATAGTAAAGTTCCAGGATATAAAATCAACAGACAGAAATCCCTTGCATTCCTATACACTAATAATGAGAAAATAGAGAAATTAAGGAAACAATTCCATTCACCATTGCATTGAAAAGAATAATATACTTAGGAATATATCTACCTAAAGAAAAAAAATACCTATATACAGAAAACTATAAAACACTGGTGAAAGAAAGCAAGCAGGACACTAATAGATGGAGAAATATACTGTGTTCATGGATCAGAAGAATCAATATAGTGAAAATGAGTATACTACCCAAAGCAATCTATAGATTCAATGCAATCCCTATCAAGCTACCAACGGTATTTTTCACAGAGCTAGAACAAATAATTTCACAATTTGTAATGGAAATACAAAAAACCTCGAATAGCCAAAGCAATCTTGAGAAAGAAGAATGGAACTGGAGGAATCAACCTGCCTGACATCACACTCTACTACAAAGCCACAGTCATCAAGACAGTATGGTACTGGCACAAAGACAGAAATATAGATCAATGGAAAAAAATAGGAAGCCCAGAGATAAATCCACACACCTATGGACACCTTATCTTGGACAAAGGAGGCAAGAATATACAATGGAGAAAAGACTATCTCTTTAACAAGTGGTGCTGGGAAAACTGGTCAACCACTTGTAAAAGAATGAAACTAGAACACTTTCTAACACCATACACAAAAATAAACTCAAAATGGATTAAAGATCTAAATGTAAGACCAGAAACTATAAAACTCCTAGAGGAGAACACAGGCAAAATGCTCTCCAACATAAACCACAGCAGGATCCTCTATGACCCACCTCCCAGAATATTGTAAATAAAAGCAAAAATAAACAAATGGGACCTAATTAAACTTAAAAGCTTCTGCACAACAAAGGAAACTACAAGCAAGGTGAAAAGACAGCCTTAAGAATGGGGGGAAATAATAGCAAATGAAGCAACTGACAAAGAATTAATCTCAAAAAATATACAAGCAACTCCTGCAGCTCAATTCCAGAAAAATAAATGACCCAATAAAAAAATGGGCCAAAGAACTAAACAGATATTTCTCCAAAGAAGACATATAGATGGCTAACAAACACATGAAAAGATGTTCAACATCACTCCTATCAGTTCAGTCGCACAGTCGTGTCCAACTCTTTGCGACCCCATGAATCGCAGCATGCCAGGCCTCCCTGTCCATCACCAACTCCCAGAGTTCACTCAAACTCATGTCCATCGAGTTGGTGTTACCATCCAGCCATCTCATCCTCTGTCGTCCCCTTTTCCTCCTTCCCCCAATCCCTCCCAGCATCAGAGTCTTTTCCAATGAGTCAACTATTCGCATGAGGTGGCCAAAGTACTGGAGTTTCAGCTTTAGCATCATTCTTTCCAAAGAGAAATGCAAATCAAAACCACAATGAGATACCATTTCACACCAGTCAGAATGGCTGCTATCCAAAAGTCTACAAGCAATAAATGCTGGAGAAGGTGTGAAGAAAAGGGAACCCTCTTACACTGTTGGTGGGAATGCAAACTAGTACAGCCACTATGGAGAACAGTGTGCAGATTCCTTAAAAAAAGTAGAAATAGAACTGCCATACGACCCAGCAATCCCACTGCTGGGCATACACACTGAGGAAACCAGAAGGGAAAGAGACACGTGTATCCCAGTGTTCATCACAGCACTGTTTATAATAGCCAGGACATGGAAGCAAACTAGATGTCCATCAGCAGATGAATGGATAAGAAAGCTGTGGTACATATACACAATGGAGTATTACTTGGCTACTAAAAAGAATACATTTGAATCAGTTCTAATGAGGTGAATGAAACTGGAGCCTATAATACAGAGTGAAGTAAGCCACAAGGAAAAACACCAATACAGTATACTAACGCATGTATACGGAATTTAGAAAGATGGTAACGATAACCTGGTATGCGAGACAGCAAAAGAGACATAGATGTATAGAGCAGTCTTTTGGATTCTGTGGGAGAGGGAGAGGGTGGCATGATTTGGGAG
This sequence comes from Bos mutus, assembly GCF_027580195.1. Taxonomy (NCBI): domain Eukaryota; kingdom Metazoa; phylum Chordata; class Mammalia; order Artiodactyla; family Bovidae; genus Bos; species Bos mutus. Next base: position 64,552,833 of record NC_091636.1, read on the forward strand.
AATGGCATTGAAACATGTATATTATCATATGTGAAATGAATCTCCAGTCCAGATTCAATGCATGATACAGGATGCTCGGGGCTGGTGCACTGGGATGACCCAGAGGGATGGTATGGGGAGGGAGGTAGGTGGGGTGGTTCAGGATGGGGAACACGTGTACACCTGTGGCGGATTCATGTCGATGTATGGAAAACCAACACAATATTGTAAAGTAATTAGCCTCCAATTAAAATAAATAAATTTAAAAATAAATTAATTAAAAGCTAAAAATTAAAAAAAAAAAAGAAGAAGAAGACTGGAGTGGGTAGCTATTTCCTTCTCCAGGAGATCTTTCCAACCCAGAGATTGAACCTGGGTCTCCTGTATTGCAGGCAGATTCTTTACTGTCTGAGCCACAGAGAAGACCCCAAATTCAGCCATAATTATACCTCCTTTTCTAGCCTCCCTCCCCTCCTTCTACCCCACCCCTCCATGTCATCACAGAGCATCAGACTGGGCTCACTCCACTACATGGCAACTTCTCACCAGCTATGCATCTTATAGCTGATAGTGTACAAATACTGATGCTACTTTCCCCATCCTTCCCACTTTCTCCCTCCCCTGCTGTGTCCACAAGTCCACTGTCTACATCTGTGTCTCCAAATTCATTCATTCTTACATAGAGCTTGAGCCTCTCTTAAGTCCCAGAACTCTTTCCATTATGTTGGGAATTCCATGGTAAAAAGTTATTCACTATCCCTGCCTTTGTGAAGCCCAAGTCTAGTGGAAAGACAGCTAATTGAACACATATTTAGATATAATTCAATCATGATGGTGCAATAACACCCAATGCTTCAGCACCTCATTCTCAGTTAGACTCAGCGCCATAGGTGGAAGGCATACTGACCCAGAAAGTGCCTTGAGAATTATCATTTTTAGTAATTTTACTTATTTGCATATTTATTAGTTCATTTTTGGCTGTGCTGGGTCTTCGGTCCTGGGCGGGTTTTTCTCTAGTTGAGGTAAGCAGGGGCTACTCTCTACTTGGCTGCATGAGGCTTCTCATTGCAGTGGCTTCTCTTATGGAGCGCAGGCTCTAGGATGTGAGAGCTTTAGTAGTTGCAGCCTGTGGGCTCAGTGGTTGAGGCTCCTCAGCTCTAGAACAGGAGTTCTAGAAGGGCATACAAGTTTAGTTGGGAAAGGCATTTATACTGGTTTTACTTAGCTTTGACTGAATGTGGGATGAAGTATGAAGATGCAGTTCAGTTTGTAAGACAAAAAGAAGGGGAGCATTCAATCCCAAACAGCTGCTTTACCTGGAGAAATACCGACCTAGGATGAGATTATACTTCTGAGATACCAAAGGGCATTGCTATGTTCAATGAAAAGAAATGTATACAGAGGCTGACTTGATTGTAACATTTAGAGGGAACTCTTGGTACTTGGGAATGTGAATCTGGAATCTTAACTGTGTCATCAAAGTAGTGATGGATTCAGTTCTCCTCAACCACTCTCCTAATGATTGGAAACAAACAAACACAGAACCCCTCTAGAACATGAATAAAATATTTAAGAAAAAAAAAAAGAAACTACTTATAGGCCAGTAGTTGTGGCATACAGGTTTAGTTGCTCCGTGGCACGTGGAATCTTCCTGAATCAGTAATTAAAGCTGAGTCTCATGCATTGACAGACAGAATCTTTACCACTGAACCACTAGGAAAGTCCTTCACAATTACTCTACCCTGTCTCTTTTGTAAGATGGTTCTTTGCTCATACTCACTTTGCTGAAATGTTGTGAAAATATACAATATTTTGTATATTGGAGAGAGTGCCCAGAGTGCTGTCTGGAAGATGGCCCACACAGAAAAACAAAACAAAACTGTAGCTGATACTACTCAAAGCATTTTCCTTTGTTCCACTGTTTTACTTACCCATGTCTGGCAAGCACAACAGTCCTATTTCCTCTGACAGACAAGAGGACAGGATAATGCGGAAAAGGAGATGAGACGTTTCGCATAATCACTTAAGTCATTCGTGGTTTTAAAACCCCATGAACAAGGACCAAAGAAGTGGACAGCAATTTCAGGAAGAACTTGAGAGGTTGCCTATTTTCAGGTTATCAACATCATCAGGAGAATGGGTATTTATTTGTACTGCATGATTTTAAATAGGATCATTCAGGGGATCAGGTTACTAAGTGTTTAAAGACATTTCCAGGATTAAGATACACATTCTACCTTCTCAGTCCTCCTGCCCTAATGCCAACAACATCAAAAAGAAGCATCAGTTCCTGGACCTACTGATAACACCATGAGCAGGAAACTGACCTGAATGAGTGTTCTATTCAAAGTATCCCCAACCACCTTGTTGGAAGAAATTGTGCCTAGGAAAGCATGGTTTTGCACTCTCTAATAAACTCAAGAACAGAGAAAAATTTGATATCAGTCAGTCAGTTCAGTTGCTTAGTCGTGTCCAACTCTTTGCAGTTTCAAGGACTGCCGCATGTCAGGCTTCCCTGTCCATCACCAACTCCTGGAGCTTACTCAAACTCATGTCCATCAAGTCAGCAAAGCCATCTAACCATCTCATCCTCTGTCATCCCCTTCTCCTGCCTTCAGTCTTTCCCAGCATCAGGGTCCTTTCCAATAAGTCTGCTCTTTGCATCAGGTGGCCAAAGTATTAGAGCTTCAGCGTCAGCATCAGTCCTTCCAATGAATATTCAGGAATGATTTCCTTTAGGATGGACAGGTTTGATCTCATTGCAGTCCAAGGGACTCTTAAGAGTCTTCTCCCAACACCGCAGTTCAAAAACATCAATTCTGCAGTGCTCAGCTTTCTTTATAGTCCAACTCATACATCCATACATGACTATTGGAAAAACCATAGCTTTGACTAGACAGACCTTTATTGGCAAAGTAATGTCTCTGCTTTTTAATATGCTGTCTAGGTTGGTCATAGCTTTTCTTCCAAGGAGAGGAGTTTTAATTTCATGGCTGCAGTCACCATCTGCAGTGATTTTGGAGCCCAAGAAAATAAAGTGTGTTACTATTTCCATTGTTTCCCTGTCTATATGCCATGAAGTGATGGGACCATGATCTTTGCCATGATTTTCATATTCTAAATGCTGAGTTTTAAGCCAGCTTTTTCACTCTTCTCTTTCACTTTCATAAAGAGGCTCTTTAGTTCCTCTTCACTTTCTGCCTTAAGGGTGGGGTCAGCTGCATATCTGAGGTTATTGATATTTCTCCCGGCAATCTTGATTCCAGTTTGTGCTTCATTCAGCCTGGCATTTCATATGATGTACTCTGCATACAAGTTAAATAAGCAAGGTGATAATAAAAGTTGACATATGAGGAACAAATCAAAAACTTAGAAAAAATAATCCAGGAACTGACCTGAAAATACATGAAAAGAGAGACTTGGCAGGTAACATGATACTTTCTTTTCCATACATATAACTCTTATAATATGTTTCTTCACCTTTAGATAATTGACTGTACTGGATTCTTTAATTTATAAACAGAGTTAAATAGTGCTTTGAACTTTATGTGCTTTTGTGAATGGCAGACTTTTCTACAAGTGTTGGCATAAGCATAGCACCCCTGAAACCCTCAGAAACAATTGTTAGAGGAATCGCAAAGCACCTAAAAAATATTCTTACCTAGGTATGGACATACCTTTTAATTTCATTTCATACAGACTACACAGTTTTTGTCATAGTGCTTTTTAAAATTTTTTAGTTATCAAATTTTTTGACCTACACTGAGACTTTATTGTAGCTCACAGGCTTCTCTAGTTGCAGCATGAAGACTCTCTAATTGCAGCATGTAGATTTAGTTGCTCCAAGCATGTGGGATATTAGTTTCCCAGACAGGGACCAAACAAGTGTTCCCTGCATTGGAAGGTGGATTCTTAATCACTGGACCATCAGGTAAGTCCCAGATCACACAGTTTTAAATAATACTTTTTTACTTATGTTGCATCAAAAGCATTGTCAATTATTATTATTATTTTCTAGAAACACAAAAGCAACACAAAAAAGTATTTTATGACTTACTCATCATAAATCCCAGACAGACCCACAAGCTATGGGATTTTCACCAGTAGGCTGAGTTCAACCAAATGTGAATCAACTTTGACCAAAATTCTGGAAATTCTTGTGTTCCTGAGCCAAGGACTCATGTGACCCTGGAAAGAGCCTTGTGTCCCCATAGCCATTGAGCTGAGTTTCCTCTTTTCTTCTCTGAGATGTTTTCCAGCTCAACCAGTGGAGCTGCTGGGCGTCAGCTGAGTTTCCCTGCTGGATACACCATCCCACTTAGTGAGGTGTCTTAGTTCATTCCAGCTGCTATAACAAAATCCATAGATTGTGGCTTATCAACAAGAGAAACCTATTTCTCACAGGTCTGAATGCTGGAAGTTTGAGATAGAAGCATCAGTGTATTTGGTGTCTGGTGAGAGCTTTCCAGTTCAGGGATGGTGGTATTACTTCTGTGTCCTTACCCTACAGAAGTGGTGAGGGAGCCCTCTGGGGTCTCTCTTATAAGGACACCAATCCTTTGTTGTTGTTCAGTCACTCAGTTGAGTGCAACTCAGTTGTATCCAGTTGTGCGACCCCATGGATTGCAAAAGACACCAGTCCTATTGATCACCTAATCACCCTCCAAAAACTTAACCCCCAAATCCCCTCATAATGAAATTAAGCCTTCAATATATGGTTTATCTGGTGGCTCAGGCAGTAAAGAATCTGCTTGCAATGCAGGAGACCAGGGCCCTGGATCAGAAAGGTCCCCTGGAGAAGAGCATGGTAATTCACTCCTATACTCATGCCTGGAGAATTCTATGGACAGAAGAGGCTGGCAGGCTATAGCCCATGGGGTCACAAAGAGTCAGACACTACTGAGTGATTAACACTTCACATATGAATTTTGGGCAGACACAAGTGTTCAGCCTGCAGTACTAAGGCTTCTGCAACATAGTGCCAAACACTGGACAGCTTAAACAATAGAAACTGATAGCCTTAGGGTTCTGGAGTCTGGAAGTCCATGATCAAGATGTTGACATAATGGGAGTCTCCTGAGGGTTCTCTCCTCCACTTAGGGATAGGTGTGTTCTGACTGATCTTCTTTCTGTGTGTGTAGGTTTTTTAATCTCCTCTTCTTATAGAAACACCAGTCATGTTGAATTCAGGTACACCCTAGTGTTTCCCTTTGCCTACAAAGTTTTGTGTAGTCAAAGCTATGGTTTTTCCAGTACTCATGTACCGCTGTAAAAACTGCACCAACAAGAAGGCTAAGCTTTATTGATTTAAAGAATTGATGCTTTTGAACTGTGGTGCTGGAGAAGATTCTTGAGAGTCTCTTGGACAGCAAGGAGATCAAACAAGTCAATCTTAAAGGCAAGCGACCCTGAATATTCATTGGAAGGACTCATGCTGAAGCTCCAATATTTTGGCCACCTGATATGAAGAGTTGAATCATTGGAAAAGACCTTGATGCTGGGAAGGATTGAAAGCAGGAGAAGGGGATGACAGAGGATGAGATGGTTGGATGGCATCAACAACTAGATGGACATGAGTGTGAGCAAACTCTGGGAGATCCTGGCGTCCTGCAGTCCATGGGTTTGCAAAGAGCTGGACATGGCTGAAGCAACTTAGCATGCACAGGTCATAAAAGAAAGAAGGAGATGTGAAGACAGAAGCAAGAACTTGGAATGGTGTGAGGAAGGGGCCATGAGACCAAGAATGCAAGCAATGATCTGAAGGGGAAAATTTCAAGGAAATCATTCCCCTGCACCTTTAAAAGAATGATAACGCTACTTTAGCACAGAGACACTGATTTCAGATGACTGGCCTCCATCACTGAAAGGGAATAGATGTATGTTGTTTTAAGCCTTTAAGTTTTTGCTAATTTGTTACAGCAGCCAGAGACATACTAATACACATATTTTGCCAAGGCATGAAACATTCAGGAAATAACTAAGCTTGTGAGAAAATATATTAAAGCACAACAGAGTCCTGGCAACAGTTGTTCTTATTACTCCTTCTAGAGCTCCAGAGCATTCAAGAGGTAACCAGGTCAGACATGACTGAGACATGGTCTCCATCTCAGACAGGCGCATGTCAGAGCACGTCAATACATTTCACAGGTAACTGCTACACAAGGAAGCAGAAGTGACCACACGCACAAAAAACATGCCCCATAGAAATACACATCTGTTCAGAACAGTAAGGAAAGCCCTCAAAGGCATGACTCAACCTTGGAGATAGGGGACCAGAACCTTTCCTGGCATGAAACAATTTACTCTGCCTAAGAAATATGACCAAAGGTGATGTACAGGAAGTGGGTGAAGAAGCTCAGAGAAAGGGTTGGTGGGGGGCAGGTGAAACAGCCATGCTCAGAAAGGCAGTAAGCTAGGAGGCTTTCAAGGGCTGGGCTCAGTGAAAGGAAAATGAACAGAGTTTCCCATCAGGGCTGAGCCTGGAGTGATTACCTCGGGGATGAACGTGGTTCCTCCCTGGTGCTACCTGCTTAACAAGTACACTAGGAGAGTCCACAAGTCTGTCTTGGGTCCCATGTCCACCTGTTCCAGAGTATACATCTCATGTTGGTCAATCTTCCCCCAAACTGTGAATGGCTAAAGCTGAGTATTCCCCAAAATTCGGATGTTCATCTCTGAAATATGAAAAGTGTATTTTAGACATGGAAAGATGACAGCTTCCCATTTGCAATGGGAAGAATTTTTTTCCATACAGACATGGAGAATATTGTTCTAGGAACCAGAAATGGGATAAACAAAGGGACAGATGGGCAATCACAGGTGACACAATGGAAACAGTGAGGACCCTGACTTGGCTGAAGTCGGATGAGAGATGGGACCAAAATTGCATATGAGAGTCAGAATGTGATAAAAGAGTATCAGTGCCAGAAAAGATTTGATTTTATCTTGTAGACAGAGGGGGCCAGTGCAGGCAATTGGTAACCATTGTTCTTATGTTATGTTGGTGTATCTTTGCAACATACTTTGAAGGCAGGAGGATTGGGTGAGGGGAATCAGTTAAGAGGCTATTACAATAATCCAAGAAAAATGGTAATGAAGTCCTAAAACAAGGTGGTAGAAGTGAAGGTGCTAAGAATAAGTTTCGTTACTAAGGAAGAATTTAAAAGTTTCCTCCCCCAAATGATGCTGCAGTTCTGGGCTGAACAATCCAGCTGCACACGTGTGCATGGGAAGTCGCTTCAGTCGTGTCCGACTCTTTACGACTCTATGGACTGTGGCCCGCCAGGCTCCTCTGTCCAAGGGATTCTCCAGGCAAGAATACTGGCCTGGGTTGCCATTGCCTTCTCTAGTCCAGTTACACAGAGTTTGCAAATCCAGAGCTGTGCCTTCAGCCACCTTCCCTGGATATTCTGACCCAAGCAGGTGGGTAGACATGGAGTTCCTATTACTTAAGATTTCATCCATCTAATATAGAATTTTCTTTAGCAAGTGTTGGAAGAAACCAGAAAATGTTGGCGATAGACAAAATCATCAAACATGCAGGGGAAAGAGGAGAAAGACAGTATACTCTTGATTATCAGTGACTGGCAAGAGGAGAGATGCTTATTAGAGGCAGAAAGCAGCTCAGAAGTACTCATCAGGCATGTTTAATTTAACAGCTCAAGCATCCAGGTACTGTCTTTATTCACATCATGGTGATGTGTCTTTTTCTCTAGCATGCACTTCCTTTGGAAAGTCTCCATAACAGCCACTGCAGGAATGGCTGCCACCTCCCAGCCCCTCCTGCCTGAACTATATCTGATCCCTGACACAGGGAACCTCTTATCCCACCGCCATTGTGGGTGTGGCCTCCAGGCCCTGCCTTGCTAAGGGGAACTGTGGGGAAATCAGCTGGGGGCTTCTGGAAAGGACCACGTGTAAGTTGATTTCAAAGAAAGCAAATTGCAGACTAATAATATGTGATGTGTAGTATGGAATAATAGTGAAGTAAAAATAATGATATGTTATTAAGATTCTGATTTTGTAAACCAGGAAACAAAAGCCCATGTATGTTCACATATAAGAGTACAGAATAAGGGTGTCAAGGAATATATATCAAATTATTATCATTGTTTATCTGGAAAGGTAAGAATATTAAATATAACTATTGAAGGAGAAATATCGTTTTAATAAAATTGAGACTAATTTACCAATGGCTGGTTATTTATCAATGCATTATTTTTCCATTTCCTAAAAGCACAAAAAGCAGTCAACTCAGTGGTAGTTATGCTCTCCAGATTTTTTTTCTTTTGTTCTTGAAATGAATGAATTAATAAATATACTCACAATTGGTATGACCAAGATCATCTTATTTTAAACAATTAGGAAAAGTAGCAATAATAAGCTTTGGAAAGAACAGCATTTTTCACTGGAAGCTAGTAAAGAAAGGAAATAACATCTGTCCCCAGAACCCAAGGAGGGAACACAGCCCCACCAGACTTAGGTCTTCTAGCTTCTAGAACAGCTAAAGAATAAATTTCTGTTTCTGTTTAAGCCAAAACAAATTTTTTTTTCTTTTTTTTTAATTATTCACAAATCTCTATGCCTCCAAACCACTTCAGGTCATCTTATTAAATTGCAGTCTCATGACAAGAGATGAAAACTTTTAAACAAGACACTGAGATAGATGACTTTGTTCGGTACAATGTCATTCTGCTAAGCTCAAGTGTGAATTTGCTTTGAATTCTATTGATCCTATATTCTGTAGGTCAGTATATAAGCTACTAGTTTCCAAGGGCTTAAAAGTTTTTTTTAGGTCTTGGCACAAGTAAATCACAAGTCAAGCCCTGCCTCTATCAGTTTTCTGTAACAGAGTTGGATCGACAGGTCAGAGATGATAAATAGTAGAGCTTGAGGCTAAATTTGCTAGTTGGCTTCTCAATGTTGCAATGTTTCTGTTCTCAAAGGTAAAACACTCCTTTACTTTTTCTATCTTGCTTAAGATGCTACATTAAAAGGCCCTCAGCTGATTCAAGTGACTCAGATGGCAAGGAATGTGCCTGCAATGTGGGCAACCCAGGTTCGATCCCTGGGTTGGGAAGATCCCTTGGGAAAGGGAATGGCAACCCACTCCAGTATTCTTGCCTGGAGAATTCCATGGACAGAGGAGCCTGGTGGGCTACAGTCCATGGGGTCGCAAAGAATCGGACACGACTTACCGACTGAAAAAGAACAACGTGCATAGTACCTTAAAAGTGGTAAGTAAGTTCAGTCGCTCAGTCGTGTCTGATTCTTTGCGACCCCATGAATCGCAGCACGCCAGGTCTCTCTGTCCATCACCAACTCCTGGAGTTCATTCAGACTCATGTCCATCGAGTCAGTGATGCCATCCAGCCATCTCATCCTCTGTCGTCCCCTTCTCCTCCTGCCCCCAATCCCTCCCAGCATCAGAGTCTTTTGCAATGAGTCAACTCTTCACATGAGGTGGCTGAAGTACTGGGGTTTCAGCTTTAGCATCATTCCCTCCAAAGAAATCCCAGGGCTGATCTCCTTCAGAATGGACTGGTTGGATCTCCTTGCAGTCCAAGGGACTCACAGGAGTTTTCCTCCAACACCACAGTTCAAAAGCATCAATTCTTCGGTGCTCAGCCTTCTTCACAGTCCAATTCTCACATCCATACATGACCACAGGAAAAACCATAGCCTTGACTAGACGAACCTTTGTTGGCAAAGTACTGTCTCTGCTTTTGAATATGCTATCTAGGTTGGTCATAACTTTCCTTCCAAGGAGTAAGCATCTTTTAATTTCATGGCTGCAGTCACCATCTGCAGTGATTTTGGAGCCCAGAAAAATAAAGTCTGACACTGTTTCCACTGTTTCCCCATCTATTTCCCATGAAGTGATGGGACCGGATGCCACGATCTTTGTTTTCTGAATGTTGAGCTTTAAGCCAACTTTTTCACTCTCCACTTTCACTTTCATCAAGAGGCTTTTTAGTTCCTCTTCACTTTCTGACATAAGGGTGGTGTCATCTGCATAATGTTTAAAATATTATATTATCACTATTTGTTATCATTTGTAAACCAGGCATATTAGTGATGTTAATAAATGTATTTTCAAGAGACCTGTAAAAGTATCCTGCTGAGGATAAAGGTCTAAAGTGTCACACGATGCTCTTATGGTCTGGTCTTTGCCTACTTCTCCCCCATCATCACCTACCATGAGCCCTTTCGCAGCCCCTGTTCTCTCCAAGGAGTGCTCTCACTGTCTACAGATTGCATCAAGTCCCAGTTTCACGGCATGCTTTGCTCCGTGCCTCTCCACCTCTGCTCCCCTTTGCCTAAGTGCCCTGTATCCTCTCATCACCTGTTTTTCCTTCCCCGACCCTGAGCATCCCCTCCATGTACCCCTCATCTGGGCTCCCAGAGAACTCTGCTTCTCTGTCCTTTCCTAGAATATCAAAGTCAAAGATCCATATGGCATCTCCCTCCCAGTTGGCATCAGTGGTAAAGAAACTGCCTGAAAATGCAGAGATGTAAATAAACGTGAGTTTGATCCCTGGATTCAGAAGATCCCGTGAAAGAGGACATGGCAACTCAAGTATTCTTGCTTGAAGAATCCCCTGGACAGAGGAGCCTGGTGGGCTACAGTCCATAGGGTCACAAAGAGTCAGACATGACTGAGGCAACTTAGCACGTATTCCTGGCCCCTGGACTAGTACAGGACACTGGACCCAAGTCCCTTGTTACTTGCAGAATGGACTGAGTTCACAGCAACATGCTGCTCTCCTAACACACTGAGGTTTCCTCCACACCAGCTCTGACTCTTGGAAAAAATAAAAACAGATGAATCAGAACCTTATCTCCTTTTTTCACTAGAACAGAACACAGTCCAGACGCTAGCAACAAAACTAATTTGAACTTATAATTACAAGGTTTAAATTAAACCTCATCATTTTATCAGAAATAATCTCTGACATGTATTGCAAAATGGAATCACAACACTAAATCAGAGCTTAAGTTAAGGAAAGATTAGTATGAAACATTGTTGAGAAGTTATTTTTGAGCTGGAATAGGTAACTATTTTTCTATTATTTTTAAGGGACGGAAGCCTGTGATAACATCTCTCAAAAGTTTGTACAAGCAGAGTTGCTCAGAATTGACATAGTATTCAGACTTCTTTTTCTATTGAAATTCTATGGAAAATCAGAACCAGATGGCTTCTGTGAAGAGAATTCTAACAGCCTTATTCTGGAGAAGTGTGTACCCCAGGATTTATTATGACTATGGTATTTTAAAAGCCAAATGATAGGTAATTGGACTTTTTGGATAAAATGTTTCTTTGTAAATTGTTACTACCTGACTATACAGTACAGAACAGTCCTCGCCTGTGAATTGATGAAATGTGAAACTTAAACCCAAGAAAAACACACCCTTTTATTTATTTAGTATTTTGCCAGTGCACATTAATGACTAGTGCCAGATATTGCTTCAGAAATTTTCATCTCTGGGGGAATTGAGCTCACCACAGGGAGGGTGGTTTTTCCTTAAGTCGTTTTTGTCTGACAGTCTCATAGAGCAGACAGCATCTGCTTGAATAATTAAGCCTGACTTTAAAAGTTTAAAGCCAGACACAAGTTCTTTGAAATTGATCCCAAAAGAGGAATGATCAAGGCTATTGACTTTGTGAAAAGAAACAGAAAGCAAACAAATCTATTACGTACAGAATAAAGGAAAAATTGTCGCTAACTGTGCTTAATGATTGTGTTTACTTTTCCAGCACTTCCTAAAAATAATGTCTTGTTGTAAGATTTTTCTCCCTTTCATTGTTGGTGAGACAAAGACCCTGGTCGCACACTTCCCAACACACCCAGGTTATCAGCAGGGAACCCTGTCATTCCCACTTAAAGATCGCAAAGATGCACACAAAATACTTTTACTGGGATGTCACAAGAAATAGATATTAAGAGGGGACACATTTGCCAAAATAACTGTTGGGAATAAAATGTGTTTGGGCTTCTCTGTTTTATACCTTTATTATTATTATTATTATTATTGGAAAGAGATAGGGATGCTGTTTATATGAAAGAAAAAACCCAATACATTCAAGCGAAAGAGACGCATTAAATCAAAACCACATTTGACTCATTCCTTGTGGCACTGGGGAGCTTTTTTAGTGTCCCAGAAGGGGAGATGAGAGAAAAACTCTGCCAAAGTCCAGTAAATCTTCATGATATGGACTTCCCTGCTGGTGCAGTGGTTAAGAATCTGCCTGATGATGCAGGGACACGGGTTCTGTCCCCGGTCTGGGAAGACCCCACATGCCTCACGGCAACTAAGACCATGCACCATGACTTCAGGCCCCACGTGCTGCAGCTGCTGAAGCCCACTCGCGCTTCACTGGGCAACGATGACAGATAATTGAATATCTACCGTTTTGCTTTTAAAATATCGTATCATAATAAATCCTAGTGTGCATCTTCCTCCAAGAATAAGACCGCTTTGTTGGAATTCTCCTGCCTTCCCTGAAGGAGAGAACCCGTGCTCTGCACCACGAGAAGCAACAATGAGAAGCTTGCTCAACGCAACTAGAGAACTTGGTTGCACACAGCAACCAAGACTCAGTGCAATGGAAAAAAAAATCTGCATGATAAATTATGGCCACACATGCATATTCTCAATATGAGATGCACATTTTTGCCTATTGTCACTATCTTCCTCCCTGTTATATGAGCATGAGGTTTAATAAAGGTTGTTACTACAGTATTTACAGACTCATTACTCAGCTTCCCGCCTCACTGTTTCTCCAGGTTTGTCACAGGTTATTTCTGGAGAAATTATGTGTGGGAGGTTGTGGAGTCAGTACCAGGGTGGGGGGGAATATTATTATTGACAGTGGGGAAATTAAAAACAAAATCTTCTCTCCATCCAGAAGACCTGGATATTCATAAAGGTAATAGACAAAGAAAATCATTTTATTATTGAATTAACATTATGCCAGAATGTAATGTACATCACAGGAAATCTACTCAGAGATTTCAAAGAAAGAAAATAAATCTCACCCTTCATATAACAAAGCACACACCACCTATTACAAATACTTGTTCCTGAAGAGTTTGATAAAAAGCCTCCCCAAAAGGGGCCACTTTGGCACATCGATTATTTTGAGCTGTTGTTATTGTCACTGTCATTGTTCAGTGGATAAGTCATGTCTGACTTTGAGTAAAAGGCAATAGATGCCCTGCAAGCTTAAGAGAAAATTTTGCCACCCCCTCCACTAATTACCTAGAAGGGCTTAACTTGGGGGTCTTTCCCAGAATAATAGTTATTCCTAGGAATAAACTTAATTTCAGTGGCCCATCTGCATGGCAGAACAAACATCTAATTTTCAGATTATCTACACTTTTTCTTACCATCCTCTGACTTACCCTCCTGTCTTTAAAATCCCAAGGTGCCTAACCATTCCTTAGCTTAGGATGGCATATGTACTTCATTTTATCTTCTTGTCTTCGAATGTCTCATGTATGTGGGGGTCTTTGAACCTTTCAAGTATGTGGGGTTCCCACACATATAAAATTACATTTTATTTTTTCCTGTTAATCTGTCACACATCAATTAGACAATTCGATCAGCTAAAAGAACCTTTGTAGGAGAGAGAAAAATTCTTTCCTACCTTCTCAATAAATAATAATTAGTCCTTAAGTTGACACTTCTATTTGTCATACATGGTTCGTTCTAAATACACTTGATAAGGAAGGTTATAATATGTTAGTTAATTGGCTTTATCCAAAGGAAAATAAACTCTTCATATCTTTATGACAGAGGCAGGTTTTGCAACTTGGAGTCTAGTATCCACCAAAGTTAGGTTCCTACCCTTGCCCTAAAGCTAAGAGATAGGGACAGAGCTCCCTAGATAATTTTATTTCAAGGAAAGAGTTCCCAGGTCCTGGAGAAAGATATTCCAGGGTTGTAAAGTTGTCAAGAGGCCCATTTAGCTTTTGACAACTAGCATATGGAAAAAAACAACAATAAATATATGTAAAAAAAGATTTACATACATTTCAAAGAGACAGAGAAAGAACTTACAGTTTTGTGTTTCCTTAAGTAAATGTTCTAATAAAAGAATGGGAAACGTTTCTTTATCTTCATGAGGGGAATTAAGCTTAAGCTTAATTTGTGCCCTTACTTTGAGAGAGGAATAGTGAAAACAGCTCAACAAAGATTCTTTAAAGAATGTTTAAAAGTTAAATTGCAATTAAATCTTCTATACATGTAATGCATTTAAGATTTACCATTAGATCTTGTAGAAGCCTCAAAAATAAATAACATATGACTCACTTTTCCCAGAGTCTGAAAATTATTATAGTGGGAAGTATGGGAGTAGAGCAGAACTTGAATAGACTCATGCCACATTTTGTAGAAGTCATGCTTAGAATCAGTCATAAATACTTGACCTAACATTCTATAAAGGAGAAGGCGATGGCACCCCACTCCAGTACTCTTGCCTGGAAAACGCCATGGACGGAGGAGCCTGGTGGGCTGCAGTCCATGGGGTCGCTAAGAGTTGGACTCAACTGAGCGACTTCACTTTCACTTTTCACTTTCATACACTGGAGAAGGAAATGGCAACCCACTCCAGTGTTCTTGCCTGGAGAATCCCAGGGATGGGGGAGCCTGGTGGGCTGCCATCTATGGGGTCGCACAGAGTCGGACACGACTGAAGTGACTTAGCAACAGCAGCAGCAACATTCTATAAAAAGCATTTAAAAAAAAATACTTCAGCTATTCCTCTATCAAACATGTACTGTGCTGTGCTTAATCACTCAGTCATGTCCAACTCTTTGTGATCCCATGGACTGTATCCCACCAGGCTCCTTTGTCCATGGGAGTCTCCAAGCAAGAATACTGGAGTGGGTAGCCATGCCCTCCTCCATGAGATCTCCCCAACCCAGGGATCTAACCCAGATCTCCCACATCGCAGGCGAATTCTTTACCATCTGAGCCACTAGAGAAGCCCAAGAATACTGGAATGGGTAGTCTATTCCTTCTCCAGGGGATCTTCCCAAACCAGAAATCGAACTGAAGTCTCCTGCATTGCACTGCAAGTGGATTCTTTACCAGCTGATGTGCCAGGGAATCCCAAACATGTACAAACACATCTATAATTTAAGCTCAAAACCATGGAATGGAATCCAGTTAGGGGTAGGGTAGGGTTGGGGTTAGGTAAACTCCCAAGTTCAGGTGGTCCATGGACGTTTCTGAATAACTGGGAGAACTCAGTAAGTCACGTCTCTACCCTTCTTCTTTTATTGTAAATACTTATTCACTTCTGGACTTTCAAAATGCACTGCTAGAAAGTTATGATTAATTATTCAGAAGGCCAGAAATGCCCTTTTGCCTGTTATCTTTATGAAATGCAAATTACAGATTCAGAAAAATAAGCTGATGACTCAAAATAAAGCACAGAACTATGGTTACTGTTAATGGAAATACCTTCAAAGGCAGGGCATCAGGAAGATTAGGAAGGGGAGGGTTTTTCTTTTAAAATCAAATGTCCTCAGTGCTAAGCCCCTTATAGAACTGTTTTTTTTTTTTTTTTTCTTCATTTGAAGGAATAATTTCTTAATCGGTAGTCCTGGCGTAAAGACAGCTTTGAGCTTTCAGAAGAGAACAGGGCTGTTTCAAAGCAGAGCCTGCTGCTCAGAAATTGAGCCTCCCCTCATTAAATTGAGAGTCTCCAGCTGGGCAGGGACATCAGTCAAGGTCAAAAAGAAGAGGAAGAATTCATTAAGATTTTCCCAGTAAAAATCTTGTATTTAAATCATTCTCTTAGAAATTGTACCGAAAATGTAAATCCACAATCCTCCATCATTAAAGAGCGAAATGATCTGCCTCACTTTGTCTTGTCTGCTCCTGAACTAAATGCCAATACTTTTTTCTTTCCCTAAATGGGGGGACTTTCAGAAATAAGTGGGAGGCTTATTGCATAGGGTTGCATAGGTTGCATAATTGCATAGGGTCTGGGTAGGGATCTTAAAGTTCAAGTTATGTTATAATGAGTTGTTTTTTCTTTTTCAATTTTGAATCTCAGTGCTGGTAGTTAAGAAATGTCCTTAAAATATATAATTCATGGATTATATCTTTTGTACAGTTTATGTTTACACAAACATTTTAAACAATATATAGCAAAAGATATTTTCCAAAATTAAAGTACATTTTAAAATATGATTCTCATACATTCACCTCTCTGAGAAGTATCAGTATAGATTAACCACCCTTAACAAAATGTTCCCAAGTCTACGCACCAGAATAAGCAAGGGCCAGAATAGATACCATTCACACTTTACCAGTGATCCCCAATCTTTTTGGCAGCAAGGGCCAGTTTTGTTATTGTTCAGTTGCCCGGTCATGTCTGACTCCATGCGACCCCATGGACTGCAGCACACCAGGCGTCTCTGCCCCTCACCATCTCCCAGAGTTTATTCAAGTTCATGTTCATTGCATCAGTGATGCTGTCCAGCCATATCATCCTCTGATGCAGTCTTCTTCTTCTGCCCTCGATCTTTCCCAGCATCGAGGACTTTTCCAATGAATCGTCTGTTCTCATCAGATCATCAAAATACTGGAGCTTCAACTTCAGCATTAGTTCTTCCAGTGAATATTCAGGGTTGATCTCCCTTAAGATAGACTGGTTTGATCTCCTTGCTGTCCAAGGGACTTTCAGGAGTCTTCTCCAGCACTGCAGTTAGAAGGAACTGATTCTTTGGCGTTCCACCTTCTTTAAGGTCCATCTCTCACAAATGTAAGTGACCACTGGGAAGACCATGGCCATGACTGTACAGACCTTGGTTCGCAGAGTAATGTCTCTGCTTTGCAACACATCGTCTAGGTTTGTCATCGCTTTCCTGCTGAGAAGCGGTCATCTTCTGATTTCATGGCTGCAGTCACCATCCGCAATGATTTTGCAGCCCAAGAAGAGGAAATCTGTCCCTATTTCCACCTTTGCCCCTTCTATCTGACATGCAATAATGGGGCTAGATGCCATGATATTAACTTTTTTTTAATATTTAGTCTTAAGATATCGCTTTCACGCTCCTCCTTAGCCTTTAGAGTTGTGTCATCCACATATCTGAAGTTGTTGATGTTTCTCCTGCCTATATTGACTCCAGCTTGTAACTCCTCCAGCCCAACATTTCTCATGATGTGCTCGGCATATGGATCAAACAAACAGGGTGACAGCAGACAGCCCTGTCCTACTCCTTTCTCAATCCTGAATCAATCAGTTGTTCCATCCAGGGTTCTAACTCTTGCTTCTTGACCCACATACAGGTTTCTCAGGAGACATGTAAGACGGTCTGGTATTCCCATCTCTCTAAGAGCTTTCCAAAGTTTGTCATGATCCACACAGTCAAAGGCTTTAGAGTGGTCGATGAAACAAAGATAGATGTTTTTCTGAAATTCACCTGCTTTCTCTATAATCCAGCGAATGCTGGCAATTTGATCTCTAGTTCCTCTTCCTTTTCTAAACCCAGCTTGGCACCAGTTTAGTGAAAGACACTTTTTCAGTGGAAGGGGGTGTTGGGTGGTTTGGGGCTGATTCAAGTCCATTACTTTTATTGTGTACTTTATTATTATTACATCAGTTCCACTGCAGATAATCAGGCCTTAGATCCTGGAGGTTGGGGACCCCTTCTCTACATTACAGTCTCTTAATATCACTGAACAGATGTTCAAACATACCTTTCCTCCAAAATACTTTGAAAAAACTCATGATTATTTGTCAAAAATGCATAAGATGCTTTAAAATATTTTTATTTACTCAAAGCAATTTTTAAAAATAGTGTTGAATTGAATTCTGTTTCCCAGGGACTGGAAACAAGGTCGATCATCTTTTGCCTTACATCCTTGTAAAAATAAACAAGAAAATGTCTTTACCTACAGAGGGTAGGATCATGCCTGGCATATAGTAACTGCTTAGTTAATGCTTGGGACATATGGTAACATTCATGGATATAAACGGGAGTTCCCAGGTGGCACTAGTGGTAAAGAATCCACCTGTCAATGCAGGAGACACAAGAGACGCAGTTTCGATTCCTGGGTTAGGAGGATCCTCTGGAGTAGGAAATGGCAACCCACTCTAGTATTCTGGCCTGGAAAATCCCACTATCAGAAAAGAATCAGGCATGACTGAGCAACTGAGCAAGCATACATGTATGGGTGTAAATATTTTGTGGAATATCTTCCTTAGGTGAGTGTGCTGAGAATGTCAGGATCTCAAGTTTTAGCTCTGCACTTGTCAGTGTTCTCAATGAAATATGTACACCAAACAAATACTGAATAAATGCAAGAAATCCAATCCTGAGGGGCTTAATACATGTTATTTGTCTTTTCCAGTCTCACTGCTGCCTATTTTCTTGCTCATTAGCCCTTCTTCCTACTGGTAGAATAATAAAGACAGAAGAAAATTCTGGTACTTTTCCCTACCCTTACAGCTCTGGTGAAGTGTCATTTTGAGTCACTGTAAAAAACAGAGCAGGGTGCATTTTCCACCCACAGGTCACTTCCCCTATTTATAATTTTTCTTTCTACTTATTTCCTTGTCATAATAGGTAGTAAGTCTATATGAACAAAATGCATAAGGTGGATGCTGCTACTGCTGCTGCTAAGTCACTTCAGTCGTGTCCTACTCTGTGTGACACCATAGACGGCAGTCCACCAAGCTCCCCAATCCCTGGGGTTCTCCAGGCAAGAATACTGGAGTGGGTTGCCATTTCTTTCTCCAATGCATGAAAGTGAAAAGTGAAAGTGAAGTCACTCAGTCATGTCCAACTCCTAGAGACCCCATGGACTGTAGCCTACCAGGCTCCTCCATCCATGGGATTTTCCAGGCAAGAGTACTGGAGTGGGGTGTCATTGCTGTCTCAGATAAGGTGCATAGGGTATGCTAAAAAAAAAATTCATTTCTCTTTTTGATACATTACTCATTTTAATTTTCTAAAAAACTTTATTGAGGTATAGTTAATCTATAATATTGTACCAATCTCTGCTATACAGCAAAATGACTCAGTTATATACATATATAATTTTAAAAATCTCATTTCTACACTCATTTTCCAGCCTTGCTGTCCCTCTTCCTGAAGACAGTCCACATTACAGGTTTCTCATGGACCCTCCAATGAGGTTCTCAAATGACTTTTGGAAGGAGGCAAGTGTGATTTAGCAGACAGCAGCATTATCTTGAGGGCAAGCTGGCCAGTGAGTTAGTGGTATGGGAAGAGCAGCTAGAGATTTATTTCACAAAACAGAAAACTGAAACCTGAAGAATAAAAAAATGCTCAGCCAGTGTTGCAGAAGGCTCAAGCATTTTGAATACAGGTCATGTGACTCTAAGTGCCACGCTCTTTTTTAACACTATGTGAAGCTAAAGTAAACCTTTACAAACTTATCAAAATCTTAAACGTAATCATTATCTTAAACTTAATGTCTATCACTTGCATTACCATGAAATATCAAGGCTGATCAGGTAAAGGCAGTGACATTGAATCTCTATTTTAACTTAAATATAGAAATTTACAAGACCATTAGAACTAACACCCAAAAAATATGTCCTTTTCATTATAGGTGACTGGAATGCAAAAGTAGGAAGTCAAGAAACACCTGGAGTAACAGGCAAATTTGGCCTTGGAATACGGAATGAAGCAGGGCAAAGACTAATAGTTTTGCCAAGAAAATGCACTGATCATAACACCCTCTTCCAACAACACAAGAGAAGACGCTATGCATGGACATCACCAGATGGCCAACACTGAAATCAGATTGATTATGTTCTTTGCAGCCAAAGATGGAGAAGCTCTATACAGTCAGCAAAAACAAGACCAGGAGCTGACTGTGGCTCAGATCATGAGCTCCTTATTGCCAAATTCAGACTTAAATTGAAGAAAGTAGGGAAAACCACTATACCATTGAGGTATGACCTAAATCAAATCCCTTATGATTATACAGTGGAAGTGAGAAATAGATTTAAGGGCCTAGATCTGATAGATAGAGTGCCTGATGAACTATGGAATGAGGTTCATGACATTGTTCAGGAGACAGGGATCAAGACCATCCCCATGGAAAAGAAATGCAAAAAAGCAAAATGGGTGTCTGGGGAGGCCTTACAAATAGCTGTGAAAAGAAGAGAAGCGAAAAACAAAGGAGAAAAGGAAAGATATAA
This sequence comes from Bos mutus, assembly GCF_027580195.1. NCBI lineage: Eukaryota > Metazoa > Chordata > Mammalia > Artiodactyla > Bovidae > Bos > Bos mutus. The sequence continues at coordinate 64,573,006 of NC_091636.1, forward strand.
ACATCTGAATGCAGAGTTCAAGAGAATAGCAAGAAGAGATAAGAAAGCCTTCTTCAGCGATCAATGCAAAGAAATAGAGGAAAACAACAGAATGGGAAAGACTAGAGATCTCTTCAAGAAAATCAGAGATACCAAAGGAGCATTTCATGCAAAGATGGGCTCGATAAAGGACAGAAATGGTATGGACCTAACAGAAGCAGAAGATATTAAAAAGAGATGGCAAGAATACACAGAAGAACTGTACAAAAAAGATCTTCACGACCCAGATAATCACGATGGTGTGATCACTGACCTAGAGCCAGACATCCTGGAATGTGAAGTCAAGTGGGCCTTAGAAAGCATCACTACAAACAAAGCTAGTGGAGGTGATAGAATTCCAGTTGAGCTATTCCAAATCATGAAAGATGATGCTGTTAAAGTGCTGCACTTAATATGCCAGCAAATTTGGAAAACTCAGCAGTGGCCACAGGACTGGAAAAGGTCAGTTTTCATTCCAATCCCAAAGAAAGGCAACGCCAAAGAATGGTCAAACTACCGCACAATTGCACTCATTGAACGTGCTAGTAAAGTAATGCTCAAAATTCTCCAAGCCAGGCTTCAGCAATATGTGAACCATGAACTTCCTGATGTTCAAGCTGGTTTTAGAAAAGGCAGAGGAACCAGAGATCAAATTGCCAACATCTGCTGGATCATTGAAAAAGCAAGATAGTTCCAGAAAAACATCTATTTCTGCTGTATTGACTATGCCAAAGCCTTTGACTGTGTGGATCACAATAAACTGTGGAAAATTCTGAAAGAGATGGGAATACCAGACCACCTGATCTGCCTCTTGAGAAATTTGTATGCAGGTCAGGAAGCAACAGTTAGAACTGGACATGGAACAACAGACTGGTTCCAAATAGGAAAAGGAGTACGTCAAGGCTGTATATTGTCACCCTGTTTATTTAACTTCTATGCAGAGTACATCATGAGAAATGCTGGACTGGAAGAAACACAAGCTGGAATCAAGATTGCTGGGAGAAATATCAAAAACCTCAGATATGCAGATGACACCACCCTTATGGCAGAAAGTGAAGAGGACCTAAAAAGCCTCTTGATGAAAGTGAAAGTGGAGAGTGAAAAAGTTGGCTTAAAGCTCAACATTCAGAAAACGAAGATCATGGCATCTGGTCCCATCACTTCATGGGAAATAGGTGGGGAAACAGTGTCAGACTTTATTTTTCTGGGCTCCAAAATCACTGTAGATGGTGACCGCAGCCATGAAATTAAAAGATGCTTACTCTTTGGAGGAAAGTTATGACCAACCTAGATAGCATATTCAAAAGCAGAGACATTACTTTGCCAACAAAGTTTCGTCTAGTCAAGGCTATGGTTTTTCCTGTGGTCACCTATGGATGTGAGAGTTGGACTGTAAAGAAGGCTGAGCACTGAAGAATTGATGCTTTTGAACTGTGGTGTTGGAGAAAATTCTTGAGAGTCCCTTGAACTGCAAGGAGATCCAACTAGTTTATTCTAAAGGAGATCAGCCCTGGGATTTCTTTGGAAGAAATGCTAAGGCTGAAACTCCAGTACTTTGGCCACCTCATGCGAAGAGTTGACTCATTGGAAAAGACTCTGATGCTGGGAGGGATTGGGGGCAAGAGGAGAAGGGGACGACAGAATATGAGATGACTGGACGGCATCACTGACTCAATGGACGTGAGTCTGAGTGAACTCCGGGAGTTGGTGATGGACAGGGAGGCCTGGCGTGTTGCAATTCATGGGGTCTCAAAGAGTCGGACATGACTGAGCGACTGATCTGATGTGATCTGATAGAAATTTACTTTATAAGAAGATTCTGTGTGTAAATATACTTCTGTGCACCAAATGAATTTATCATTTACTCAAAATCTATAAAGTCAGCAAAGACAATAGCATGGCAACCGTGCAGTATGGTGACTTCCCAGATGGCACTAGGGGTAAAGAACCCACCTGCCAATGCAGGAGACACGAGTCACAGGTTCAGTCCCTGGGTTAGACAGATCCCCCGGAGGAGGGCATGGCTACCCACTCCAGTATTGTTGCCTGAAGAATCCCATGGACAGGGGATCCTGGCAGCCTATAAGCCATAGGGTTGCAAAAAGTCGGACACAACTGAAGCAACTTAGCACACACACATGTACACTGAACAAAAGGAGACACTATTTTTTATAAGGTGTGAGAGTTATATGTTAATTATATGATCATTTTAAAATATGATGACTATGGTCATTTTTTTAAAATCCCCCCAAAACACAAAGATGGATGAAAAAGAACTATTTCTAAAAATTTTTAGATAACAGCAACAGAAAAATGTGATGCTACAAAACTGATTGAGACAGTAACTGGCAGGAAGTAAAGGAAGTTAAAGAAAATTGTAGGTCTTAAGGAACTCTTTTTAAAAAAAGTGCTTCCTACGTGCAGGAGGCAATCCACACGGAAACGGAATCCTGACTCTGACGCCTGAATCTAATCCTTTGTAACGTGTCAGCATCACAAGGCAGGATACTTCCCAGGAAGGAAGCCTTCTTTAGGCATCTCATTTAGTAGAAAAACCTGGAAAGCTATGCTTACCTGGGCTTCCTCCCTCCCACTGCCAAGTCCTCTGTAGGTTCTGCAACCTCAGTGGACAAACTCCTTCTATCCATCTACCCTGAGAGTGATGGGAATAAATACGAATCTCATCAAAATCCTATTCTCCCAAAACAAAATCTCTCTGAAGCACATCTCCGTTTCACCTTTACAGTTTCTAAGACACATCCATAACAGATGCATCAGCAGGCAACTCTAACATCCATGGAGAGCAAGTGTGAACAGTGACTGCTGTGTGACCAGTCTAATAGTGACAGGGAAATACCAAATCTCAAGAGTTTTCATAACAGACACATCACAGGGTGGTTGTGAAGGGTAGGTGAGATAATTAAAGATAATTGTTTAACAGAGGATCTGGGATTTTAGGCAAAATGTGTGTGAACGTAATTTTTTTTTTTCTGGTTTTGGCTTTGTATTTTAAATAAAAGTAGCAGAGGGTTGGGGTTATGCCTCAAACATGAAGATGGTCTTTTCCAACATCTTCCCCACAAAGGCTTGCAAAACCCCATCCAGCAGTTACAGATGTAGACTTCTAAAACAATGCATAACGTGAGAGTTGCAAGTTAAGTTTTATTTGGGGCAAAATGCAGCCCGGGAGACAGCATTTCAGTTAGACTTTTATAAGTGTAACTGCTATAGAGATTGTCATACTAAGTGAATTGAGTCAGAGAAAGAGAATATCATGACATCCTTCCTATATGGAATCTAAGAAGAAATGATACAAACAGACTCAAACTTAGAGAACAAACTTATGGTTACTGGGGGAAAGGATGGAGGGAAGGGACAGTTAGGGAGTTTGGGATGGACACGGACACACCTCTATATTTAAAATGGATAACCAACAAGGACCTACTGTACAGCACAGGGAACTCTGCTCAATGTTATGTGGCAGCCTGGATGGGAGGGGAGTCTGGGGGAGAACGGATACATGTATATGTATGGCTGAGTGCCTTAGCTGTTCACGTGAAACTATCATAACACTGTTAATCAGTTATACCCCAAAACAAAATTTAAAGTTTAAATTAAAAAAAAGAAAACTGTGTGAACAAGATAATATCTAGAGGAAGATCATGAGAAGTCAATAAGCCTTTACACAAGCACTCACACAGTGAGAGGGTTAGGAGGAAACTGACCCCTTATTTCAGTGATTAACTAGGATTATTTCTCTCCTTCCCCTTAAAAGTGTCTTGACAGAGCAGACTCTCCACAGGTGGTTTTTGAGGGACGTGGAGCCTCCCGTCTCCCCAGATTGCCAGCATTCTGATTAAAGGTGTCTTTTCCTCTGCTACCAATGTGTGTGACTATGTCATTGGTTTTGTAATCGATGAGCAGCGAGGTCTGCATTCAACAACATTTCCAACCTTGATGGTCATTTCTCCTCTTTCCCTTCCTTGTCTTTATCCATCATTTCAAAGAACATAGATTTTGGGTTTTACTGATTAACTTAAATGTACATTAACTTAAATGTACTCTGCCTTACCTTTTCCTCATTTTTTTTTCCTTCTACTTTATTTCACTATTCTTTTTATCACACTCTAAATTTAAAGATCCTGTTGATTTTCTTTCAGTGTCTTGAATTCAGGCATTCAAGTTGATTGTTTGTTAATAACCAGGGACTACCATTCTTCCCCCTGGCAGCTTTTATGCAATGACTCTAGTCAGGCTTCCATGCCCACTGCTCCACTATAATTGCTTGTTGGTCACCATGACCTGAATGTTATTAAATCCTTTAGATTTGCTTCTTGTTTCACCTAAAACAGTGATGGACCCAGATGCCTCATATTTTCTCCTAGAAATGCTTTATGGTTCTCCAGGGCATCGTATTCTTGAGTTTCCTAATGGGTCATTCTTCTCAGTCTCATTTGCTACTACCACCTCTTCCCAAACTCTTAGCCAAAAATCTAGAGTATTTAGTCCCCAGACTATGCGACTAAACACCCCCTTTAAGATACAACAAAAGTATAGTCATGCAGTACTTGGGAGCTGTCAGTAATAATCATGCAAGAACGTAATCATCATATTTTCTGGATTTATTCATTACTGCTGACAATAACAGAAAGGAAAGATAAGTTCCAGTTTAAAGTTTTTTTTTTTTTTTTTTAATTTTATTTTATTTTTAAACTTTACGTAATTGTATTAGTTTTGCCAAACATCAAAATGAATCCATCACAGGTTTAGAAAAACATTTCACATTTGAACTAAAATTTGTACTTTCCAAATCCAAGCCAAAAGTGACAACGTGTAGCTGATATTGTTTCCAAATGTAAAAGACACAACAAGCCAAACCTTTAAGCTGAGACCCAGAAAGACGGAATCAACATGTTTGCTGTCTGCTATCAGCCACTGTGCTCTCACCAGACCCACGAATCAGGGAGGTTCATCCCTTTCAGAGTCAGTGAGCCTCAGGCCAGCTCTCTTACAAGATTTTCTTCAAATATGATGCTGTTGAGATGGCGAGGAAGTTACACAAAAACTAAGTGCTTAATTACTGTTTACATGGGTATTTTCAATTTCAAATGATGATTACTTTTGCCTTCAATTCTAAGAAATAGATTATTTCCTGCCATACTAGCAAACAAGGATGTCATAGTCATCAGCTATTGCAGCCACAGTCAGGAATGACCTGGTGAGCCCTGAAAACACTCAGGAAGGAAAGAACACCTGCCATGCAGCAGCCATCAGGCTGCAACCACTCCCTATTGTGAGCCCTGAGGAAAGAAAGATCAGGATTAGAAAATAGGATACTGCCCCCAGACAACTTTGATATCAAAGATGCATTTATTTCAGACAGCCCAGACTCTTGCATCTTCCCCTACATACGAAAGTGCTAAATTCCTTAACTTGGGAGATCTGGTTTTCCTTCATTAACAATAATCTGTTGATGTTCATACTATCGGCCCTTTGCTGCAAAACTTCTATATAACCTGGCTCCTCCCCTCCCCTCCTCAGAGCAGTTCTCTCAGGGGCAACTGAGACATCGTCTCCCAGGCTTGCAGTCTTAAAAGTGAAAGTGAAGTTGCTCAGTTGTGTCCGACTCTGTGACCCCATGGACTGTAGCCTACAATGCTCCTCCGCCCATGGGATTTTCCAGGCAAAAGTACTGGAGTTGGTTGCCATTTCCTTCTCCAGAGGATCTTCCCAACCCAGGGATCAAACCTGGGTCTCCCGCATCATAGGCAGATGCTTTACCATCTGAGCCACCAGGGAAGTCCAGTCGTAAAACCTCCCACCAAATAAAATATAACTCTCAACTTTTAGGTCATTAATATTTTTTAAGTCTACAGTTTCTTCCCATGCACCCAGGTATACAGCATCTCTTATATCAAAAGTCCTTGTGGAGGAGAATAGAGGTCACTCCAAAGGTTAAGGGCAGGACTGATGGAGATATGGGGGTTACCTTTCCACTCAGGGGGCCTACAAGCAACAGATGGTTTGAGGAGGGTCAGGGTCATGGGCACAGGAAGGGAGGAGATGGCAGATGAAGATATGCAATATCAAATCAGAAGTGTTTCTTTTTTGTTAAGTGTTTACTTACCCCCTTCCACAAAAATACATTTTCTAAGAAATGTTTAAAAATTGTCTTAGATTAAAAAAAAAAAAAAGTCTTTCATATCTTTCAGCAAAAAAGACCTTACCTTCCTGTAAATTTTTTGAGACACACAGTTTTGAGGGCATTAGCCGATTGTGTTTGCCTGGCAAAGCAATAAAGCTATTCTTTTCTCCTTCACCCAAGACTCCATCTCTGAGATTTAACTTGGTGTCAGGGTGCAGAAGCCAGATACAGCTTCAAGACCTTTTGTACATATGTTTCTTCTGTAAATGGGAATAATACTGATTACTAATGGTGTAAGGATTAAATTAGTTAAATCATGCTAATATATAATATGTGCTATGTATATTTTGCTATTATTATTAATAGACACATTTGATTTCAGATGACCCTGGCCTGCAGCAGCTGCAAGTAGGATTTCAGCTCCCTGGCCAGAGACTGAAATCAGGCAGAAGCAGTGAGGGAGATGCATCCTAACCACTAGGCCACCAGGGACAGTGGTCAGTGATAAGGCCCTGGCCCATCAGCTTTGTAGAAATAAATTCTTGAAAAGAGAAAGTAGTGAAACAAGTGGTGTTTATTAGGAGGGAAAAGAGTACATGTGGATACAAACACACACAGAGACACACACAGAGGCAGGCTCAGAGAGTGAGCCACACCCCATGGTAGTTTGAATCACTTCTATGGGACGTATCTTCCAGGTTCCTTTTGGCCAATCATCTTGCTTTGCCTGGTTCTGAGTCTGAAGTTAGTACATCTCAGGGTCCCCCCACGTGTGTTGCATCTCTTAGCCAAGATGGATTCTAGAAACAGGCGTGTGGGTAGACCGGCATCACTCCTTTTTGACTTCCAAGGAGTCTTTCTGTGCTTGTGCAGTCGGGAAGTTCCCCGAGACCTCAAGAATGAGAAATATGTGTCTTCATCTTTTATCTGAGTAGAGCTCATTCTCTTCTATTAAATTCCTACATTGTCTTTATCTTGGAGCATCCATCCACAGGGGACAATTTCCAGATGCTCAGCCTGGGGCCTGTCTATTTCCTACAGCACACTGAGGGCTTACTATGTGCCTGGTCCTTTGCTAAGTGGCCTACATGTCCTAACTTATTTAAATCATAAGACAGGGTGAAGTGCACCCCTCCCCTCCCCACCTGCCACGGGCTCTGGTAGCCCCTTACAAAACACTGGCCTCCCCAAGGTCACCAGTTGCTAAATCCAATATCTTGACACCATTCAATTCAGTTGACCATTCTCCTCCTTTGAGACATGGCACCCCACTCCAGTACTCTTGCCTGGAAAATCCCATGGACAGAGGAGCCTGGTAGGCTCTAGTCCATGGGGTTGCTAACAGTCAGACACGACTGAGCGACTTCACTTTTCACTTTCATGCATTGGAGAAGGAAATGGCAACCCACTCCCGTATTCTTGCCTGGAGAATCCCAAGGACAGTGGAGCCTGGTGGGCTGCCATCAATGGGGTTGCACAGAGTCGGACATGACTGAAGCGACTTAGCAGCATTCAACTCAGTTGACCATTCTCCTCCTTTGAGACACTCTTCTTGCCTTCTGTGTTGTAGGAGTATTTGTGGGATAAGTTTTAAAGTATCAAGGATGCTAATTTTGTGGCCCACATGGCACCTCATGGTAAAAAACCACTGTCAATTATTGGAGCCTCTACTGTCTAAAACAGTATAATGTGAAAGTCTGAAGACAAATGGGTCAATTTAGAGCACTAAACTGCTATATAGATCTTATCCACGCCTGGGCAGTAACTTTGGCAGAGGCTTGAGTGGCCAAGAGCAGTAGTGGGGACACTGTGTCACTGAAGCGTGTGAACATCTACTCAGGAGCCTGGATTTACTACCATGCTCTCTCCCCTTCAGGAAATTTTTCCATTAACTCCTTTGGTCATAAACTTAAGTTCATAGTCTTAAATCCCACTCCAATCGTCCCCAGTGGGCTAGAACCTTACTAATGCTACTTTACACTCACGTACAAATTTGTTAAATGAATGAATAATATGAAATGTTAGTGTGCTTAGCACTCAGTCCTCTGGGACTGTGGTCCTTCAGGCTCCTCTGTCCACGGGGATTCCCGCGGCAAGAATACTGGAGTGGGTAGCCATAGCCATCTCTTAAATGTTAATACATACTTGTTAAATGCATGCATGACACTCTAACTCCTCCAAAAATAGTACATAAAAGGCAAAACACAGGGATCACCGAGTATTGTGAAAACATAATGATGACGCAGTCTTAAGACAGTACCAATGAACACCACTTTCTGGAGCCCCACCCAGTCACAGGTGCTTCAGAGAGTGAGTCCCTCAGTCTCCCCACCACCTTATGTTGCAGGCACTGCACCCCACGTTTCTCAGGTGCGGCTCTCTGTCACCAGCAGGGCACGGTCCCATGGTGAAACAGCAGAGCAGGACCCTGCATCCCACCAGATCCACCCTTCCAACACTCCTGAGCCTCCGAAGCCAAGTCGGGGCACCCTCTCCTGACTCTACACCCAGATGTGCCCTCTACCCTCTTCTTGAAAAGTGTTCCAGAACCAACAGCCGATGCAGGACGCACCCACAGCCAGCTGTGGCGACCCTCTCTCCACTGTGCAAACCCCGTGGCGCTGCCAAGGTCCAGCTACAGAAGGGATAGCTGCAGGGCCGGGATGCTAACCGACCCATGCGTGCCCAGCCCAGCCAGAGGAAGGATGAGTGAGCGGCGTAGACCAATGGTCCAGCCGACACCGAGCTGCCTTGCATCCGGCCAGGGCTGGATGCGCACGTGGATCCAGCAGAGAAGGCTGTGGCCCCCAAGTGAGAACGCAAGCTGGGATGCTCCTGGAGACCCAGGACTTGGCCAGACTTGCACCAGTGCCTGCTACCAGAGCGCATCGGCCAATAGGAAGCTGCACCTGGAGCAGAGCAGGGCCAATCACAGCTTGTCCCCCTGCACGTGGGCGGTGCCTGGGAATGCTGGGTCGGCCAGGCTTGGGATGCGAAGACTGGTGGTGGCTTCTCGTTGGGGCCAGGGGCGTAGGTGACCTGGGAGGCCTGGCCCAGGGGATGAGAGGTTCCTTTCTCACAAGGGAGGTGGGGGTAGGATGGGGGTACCAAGGTCACCTCCATTTGAGTCCTCCACAGGGTTATTTTGGGCAGGACAGGCCTCCTGTCCTGATAAAAATAAATTTATATTAAATTTATAAAAATAAATTTTTATTTATTTTTAGTCTGATCTTAACTATGAAACCATTCATTTGTTCCACAAATATGAACTGTTCAGGCTCTAAAAACACACAGCCTGAATTTGAACCCAAAAGAAGAGAGTGAAAAAGTTGGCTTAAAGCTCAACATTCAGAAAACAAAGACCATGGCATTTGGTCCCATTACTTCATGGGAAATAGATGGGGAAACAGTGGAAACAGTGTCAGACTTTATTTTGGGGGGCTCCAAAATCACTGCAGATGGTGACTGCAGCCATGAAATTAAAAGATGTTTGCTCCTTGGAAGGAAAGTTATGACCAACCTAGACAGCATATTCAAAAGCAGAGATGTTACTTTGCCAACAAAGGTCCATCTAGTCAAGGTTATGGTTTTTCCAGTAGTCACATATGGATGTGAGAGTTGGACTATAAAGAAAGCTGAGCGCCAAATAATTGATGCTTTTGAACTGTGGTGTTGGAAAAGACTCTTGAGAGTCCCTTGGACTGCAAGGAGATCCAACCAGTCCATCCTAAAGGAGATCAGTCCTGAGTGTTCATTGGAAGGACTGATGTTGAAGCTGAAACTCCAATACTTTGGCCACCTGATGCAAAGAGTTGACTCATTTGAAAAGACCCTGATGCTGGGAAAGGTTGAAGGCAGGAGGAGAAGGGGACAACAGAGGATGAGATGGTTGGATGGCGTCACCAACTCAGTGGACATGAGTTTGAGTAAACTCCAGGAGTTGATGATAGCCAGGGAGGCCTGTCCTGTCGCGGGCCCATGGGGTTGCAAAGAGTCGGACACGACTGAGTGACTGAACTGAACTGAACTGCTACCGTCGGTTCTCATCCAGAAATCCAGGGCAGTGGTTTGCTGGCAGGGGATAAGGATTATTCCTATGTTGAACCATTACACCTGTGCCTGTTACACCATAAATTTTCCAAAGTTACCATTATTTTTAGATACCGGGCACTTTCCTAGGCTTTAAGACAGAGGGATCAAGTCCCCCGGTGTCTTGCCCTGGTGCTTATAAGTTAGTTTGGACACCTTGATACTTTTTGAAGACACTTTTATTTTCCTAAACACTTATAAATTTTACTGAGTGAGGCATATTCTCAAAGGAGTATCCTTTGCAGTATTTAACATTTGTTTTTTGGTGTTTAGTTGCTAGGTAGTGTCTGACTCTTTTGCGACCCCCATGGAATGCAGCACCCCAGGCTCCTCTGTCCATAGGATTCTCCAGGCAAGAATACTGAAGTGGGTTGCCATTTCTTCCTCCAAAGGATCCCCCCAATGCAGGGCTGGAACTTGCATCTCCTGCATTTAGCAGGCAGATTCTTTTACCACTGAGCCACCTGGGAAGCCCAGTATTTAACATACTTGCATTCTTTTAAAATAAGTAAGTAAGTGAAAGTTGCTCAGTCGTGTCCAACTCTTTGCGACCCTTACAGTCCATGGAATTCTCTAGGCCACAATACTGGAATGGGTATCCTTTCTCTTCTCCAGGGGATCTTCCCCACCTAGGTATTAAACCCAGGTCTCCCTCATTGCAGGCAGATTCTTTACCAGCTGAGCCACAAGGGAAGCCCAAGAATACTGGAGTGGGTAGCTTATCCCTTCTCTAGCAAATCTTCCTGACCTAGGAATCGAACAGGGGTCTCCTGCATTGACAGCAGATTCTTTACCAACTGAGCTATCAAGGAAGCCCTTTTAAAATAAAGAGCAAACTAAAATGCTACCAGTAATAATAATTTCCTCAGGAGTTGCTTGATATCTATAGCAGGGGTTTAGCAACAAATTTTCAAAACGGAACCAAAAAAAATACAAAAAAAAAGAAGGATAACATTTTTCATGCTTTATCATTTATTTCTCATCCTAAAAAGTGTCAAGTCACCATTTTGGTGACTGCTTTACCCTGGCTGTGTTACACATGAATCCCTCAAGAAACTTGTTAAGCCTAAATGCATAATTCTAAAGTTGGAAAGAAAAACACCAATACAGTATACTAACGCATATATATGGAATTTAGAAAGATGGTAACAATAACCCTGTATACGAGACAGCAAAAAGAGACACTGATGTATAGAACAGTCTTTTGGACTCTGTGGGAGAGGGAGAGAGGGGGATGATTTTGGAGAATGGCATTGAAACATGTATAATATCATATATAAAACGAGTCACCAGTCCAGGTTCAATGCATGATACTGGATGCTTGGGGCTGGTGCACTGGGACGACCCAGAGGGATGGTACAGGGAGGGAGGAGGGAAGAAGGTTCAGGATGGGGAACATGTGTATACCTGTGGCAGATTCATGTTGATATATGGCAAAACCAATACAATATTGTAAAGTTAAAAAATAAAATTAAGTTAAAAAAAAATAAAGTTAGCTTAAAAGCGTTAATGGATAGTCACAATCTCTGTGCAGGAGAAAGCATGACTAAACCTCCATGCTCCAATTAGTGCAACACTGGGGATATAATTTGGAAACTTAGAAGAATTTACAATAGAGGCTGTTGTGTCATTTTATAAAATATCCCATGATGAAAAAGTGGATCAACAATCAACTTTTAAAAAATCATATAAATAATATCTCTTAGTTTATAGTTTCTAGCTTGAATCATAAATTAATACAGCAGGTGTGTGATGTCTTAGAGATTCTTGATCAGACACTACCTTTGATTATGTTTTTTCTAATGAAGAACCAAATAAAATCTCAGAGGCTTTCAAGATGCATAAGTATGTCAGATGGCTGAATCTCAGTTAAAAGAAGTATATACTGAGAAAAAAAAATAAGGAAAATAGGCTAAAATAATTTCAAGATTTATATTAATAAATATAATTTTAAATACATAAATTAATATTTACAATCATTGAAACACTTAGGAAATTATTTTAACTAGTAAGATAGAAGAACTTTTATATTAACTGAAATTCAGAGAAATATTAATAATAAAAATACAAAGATGTGAGAAGGAGCTTATTTCAGGTAAACTTCTTGTAGGGTTGAACTTAAGGGAAATTTATGTTAAGACAAAAGAAAAAGAATTGAATTGCATCCATGGGATTTTCCAGGCAAGAGTACTGGAGTGGGGTGCCGTTGCCTTCTCCTTAGTCGGATATAGATGTTCTATTTTCTAATTACGGTCAGGTTCGGGGACAGGAGAAAAGACATGGAAGACAAGAGTGAGTGTGGGTGGACAAGGTTCTGGAGTTAGCAAAATTTAATTCTAGTCCATCATCATCAAGTATTTCTGTTGAGAAAGAACAAGGAAAGGAAACAGTTGTTAATAATTCACTTAATTCCTGTCCATGTCAGACTCTGTATCCAGAACTTTCACCACATACCACCCATGTGACTTGTGACATTTATTTCTCAAGCCTCAGTTTCCTTGGAGATGACAATATTACGATTGTGTGAGAATTAAATGATTTAAGGCACATAACACATTTAGGACAGTGTCTGGCCCAAAGAAAGCATGTACACTGTACTTATTACTTATCATCTTTTTGTCTGATTTTCTATCATATCATCTTGTAATTCACTTTATCTTTTGGGTCTGTTTCTTCAATAAAATCCAGGGCAAGAGAAGTGAGATTATTTGATCTTTAAGATCATTTAAAATTTTTTTGGTTCTTAGTTAAAGAGAGTGAAAAAGGCAAAGAGAAAATAGACTGAGTGGACAAAAGACAGCATAGATTCTGATTTTTAAAGTATGCAGTTAACTGTAATGCTTACTTGGGAGCTAGGCTTCAAAGAATTCTTACTTCCCTTTGAAATCTTGCAATTATTTGATGTCCAGTTGTTCACAGATCTGTACTGTATAAAAGAGGTTTTTTTGACCTCTGGTCAAAGAGGTTTGTAGATATGGTTTAGGTTAGAAGATTCATGAGCCTCCAGAGCCTCCAGAAGGTATATAGTACATATGGTTTGTGTGTTTTCTGGAGAGAATTTCTATATAACTTTAAGTTTTTAAAAGAATCTGTAACTGTCGCCACCCTGGCCCCAAAGCCTAAGAACTACTGATCTAAATCCTTATACATACTCCCCTCCTACCTTCTTCATTTCTTTCCTAGCATTTACAATGGGACAAAAATTTATCTTCAGACTGTAAAACTCAGAGAGGTCTAGCCAGGGACCTCTTTATGACTCATTTTTCAGTTCTGTTCCTTTAAATTTCCTCACCAACTAGCCAACCAATTAGCCACTGCTTGTGAGTCAGTGTGAATATTTACAGCTGAAAATCTCCCCCTTCAGGAAAAATGAACGACTGGGGCATTGCTTGAAGTTCTGCCCAGCTGGAAGGGTTTCCATTCATCACACTCCTTCGTAGTCCCTGAAGAGTGCAGCTCCTGAAGTGGGCCCAGGGGTGGGGATGCAGTGCTGTAGCCATCTCCTTTCAAGTGGTACCAGATATTGTATAGACTCAACTGTAAAAAGCACTCGAATCTCTTCTTCCTCCATCAATGAGTCATGAGGCAGTGGCCGCATGGTCCTGTTTGAGTTTGGAGAGAAGACAGTGCAGCAGGAGGAGGAGACATGCAAGTCTGAGGCTCATTCTATTTCACTTTTACTTTCAGGCCCTGCTGAGGCAAACGTTATATATAAAGCATCAACTTGATGATAGAGTGCTACTGTGCACACTCAGCTTTATTGCCTAGTGGCTTAGACATTGCCCAGTTCTTGAAGGGCAGATCAGGTTTAATGATTACTTGGGGCCTCATAGTCAGATGGTCTGTCTGCTCGGGTGCAGTAGCAAGCCAGAAGCTATCAAAAGAGAACACATCTGTGGAAGATGACAGAGCTTTGCTCAGCATCCTAAAAGTGTGCAATGTGATCCTGTAGAGACCTGCCAAAGGCTCTGTACAGCATCCCCATATGCCATAAACACTTCAAGCATGTCCAGATCTACTGGATCATATGGCCCCAGTGGTAGATTGATTTGTATGGCAGCCCGGACATACTGCAGAGCATTATTTTGCTCTGGTCCTCATTCAACACCAGTAGCCTTTTAGCTTTTTATTAAATAGGTCAGACTACAAATTTAAAGCAGCCTTAACTTTGGAAAAGAAATCTCAACATACCCCCCAGAACATTGGACCCCTAGACATTTTTTACCAAAGTAGTGTTTTAGGTGATGATTTTCTATATCCAGCATGTATGTATCTAGATGTATCATGAATATATATTCAATGTATCAAGAAGAGTTGCTCACTTTTGTTCACCATGTCTAATTAGCATGATATCATTGATGTAGAGGGCCAAAATAATATACTGTGGGATAGAAGGGCTGTTAAGTTCCATGTGGCCTAGATTATTACATAGAGCTGCAAAGTTGATACAGTTTGCTGATCCTGTCAGCTGAAAACTAGTTCTGGTATCCTTTATTAAAAAGGATAGTCATAAAATAACTCACCACTTTTAGTAGTCACATACCTACTCACACAGCATGTGTTCCTTGGTTCAGTAAAGAGATCACAATCGGAAAAGCACCTGCAATTGGAGTTACCTGTCATTATGTTTATGATGCTCCATGATCATTTTCCAGTATTCAAATCTGTACACCACTGCATCCTGTAGGTCCTTGATGAAGGCCCTAAAGTCCACATTTCATCCAAGAGGTTTATATTCCTTTTCATTCATTACTTTGTAAGTCTTTCAACTTTACTTTTCCTAGTATAATAGTGCTTACTCCTCTCTCACAAATGACTTAACCAGTATAGAAATACTGCCAAAGCTGAGTATTTTTATTCTAACTTTGCAGTTTGGAATTAGAAAAATAACCACAGAATAAATTTAGGGCCCCACTAGGTCCACTGTGAGGTGTAGCTGAGCCAAAGCTGCGTTTATCACTTCTATAAACTCTGACTTTGACTACTGGATCATAATGCCATTCTGGGACCCAAGAATGAGTATCGCTTTAGAGCCAACATCTAGTAATTCCTGCAGCTTAATTTCCCCTTCTAAAGGATAGTCATCCTGACAAATGGGCTCAAGTCCCTTTGGAGAAGAGTAAGAGGAAGATCTACAGTACTCATTTCTGGTGGTGTGGCATAGTCCTTCCTCGAGGATATCAGGCCTTCATTGCATTCAGAGGACTCTGTGTCTGGGAACTGACTCAACTCCAGAATTAGTGGAGGGGCTTAAACCCTACTGTGCTGATTCAGGTGAGATATCTGTTCACCAGACGTGAAACATACATTAGGAATATAGTAGGCGCCCATTTTCCACATCTTTCCTCAGTTCTTCCTGAGCTGCTCAGGAAATGAGATTCTGGGGAGTGTGGTTCACAGCCTTCACCAAGTTGAAACACCACTGTATATCAAAGGATAGCTAAGTGTACACCTGATCAAAGCTTCATGCGATGTGCTCATTCACACGGTGGTAGTAAAGGGGAGGAATTTAGGATTCTAGAGGGACCACAGACGGACGGTTAGTGATACATGAGCTGCATTTTAGGAGGAGAGGTGATGGAGGTGAGAGGAGAACATCTGTGGCAATATTCCAAGGATGACTCACTTGGAAATTTGTGAGTAATTTACCATGGCTGGAACACATCATGCAGAGTGTGCAAGGCAGTGCAGAGATGAGGCTAGATACTACATTTTCTGGTACAGTATTAAAAACAATCTTCAGTTCAGCAATTGTGCATGTGTCTTATAAACATAATTTAGACATAAATAAATTAGTCTGATAAAAGCCTACATCCATCAAAATAGGAGACCTGTTGAGAATTTAATTGAACTGAAATATTGTCTCCATATTTTGCATTGATCAAATTTTTAGAATACATTTGACTGGAGACACTGGGACATTTCAATTAACAGTCATATTTCCCCCAAAATCAGATTATGAATTAATGGTCCAATGCTATAATAATATTAACAATCATTTAGATAAATTCATTAACTATCATTTTTTTCTCTTGATTATATTATTTCTATTTGAGGGGTAAACTATGAAAACTAGATATGGGTGTTTTTGGTGGATAGGAGTTAATTATTAGGCTTCCCAGGAGGCTCAGTGGTAAAGAATGTACATGCCAAGCAGGAGACCTGAGTTTGATCCCTGTGTTAGGAAGATCCCCTAGAGAAGGAAATAGCAACCTACTCCAGTATTCTTGCCTGGGAAATCCTATGGACAGAGGCGACTGGAGGGCTATAGTCCATGGGGTCACAAAGAATCAGACAAGACTAAGACTGACTAAATAGTAACAACAGGGAGAACCTCAGGCTAAAATGAAGGCAGAGATCAGGATGATGCATCACAAGCCAGGTGTTTTGCAGAAAGTTTTCATTTTCATCTCAGGTTCAAGGATTTGTTCACAAAAGAAGTCACTAATTATATGCAAAAAATTATACAAATATTCATTAGAGAATTATCTAGCTTACAATCAATATACTAACATTAAGAAAAGAGAAATGGAGCAGAGGATACATCACCAAATTGGGTTTGGCCATCCAGACTTAAACAGCACTGGGAATCCCACATCACAGCACATCTGGAGTCCCAAATGGGAAAAGGTCCCAGGCAGCGTGTCCGCTCTGTGGGTGAGGCTTCAGAGATTGCAATTCGGGTCCCAGCCTATAATCCCAGGACACAAACTATATCACTACCAATCTGTGACCAAATTGCAAGGCTCAGTTCAGTTCAGTCACTCAGTCATGTCTGATTCTTTGTGACCCTATGGGCTGTAGCATGCCAGGCTTCCCTGCCCATCACCAGCTGCCAGAGCTTGCTCAAACTCATGTCCATCAAGTCAGTGATGCCATCCAACCATCTCATCCTCTGTTGTCCCCTTCTCCACCTGCCTTCAATGTTTCCCAGCATCAGGGTCTTTTCCAATAAGTCAGTTCTTCCCATCAGGTGACCAAAGTATTGGAGCTTCAGCTTCAGCATCAGTCCTTGGATTAATATTCAGGACTGATTTCCTTTAAGGTGGACTGATTGGATCTTCTTGTAGTCCAAGGGACTCTCAAGAGTCTTCTCTAATACCACAGTTCAAAACCATCAATTCTTCGGTGCTCAGCTTTCTTTATAGTCCAACTCTCACATCCATACATGACCACAGGAAAAACCATAGCTTTGACTAGATGAACCTTTGTCGGCAAAGTAATGTCTCTGCTTTTCAATATGCTGTCTAGGTTGTCATGGCTTTTCTTCCAAGGAGCAAGGGTCTTTTAATTTCATGGCTGAAGTCACCATCTGCAGTGATTTTGAAGTCCAGAAAATTAATTCTCTCACTCTTTCCATTGTTTCCCCATCTATTTGCCATGAAGTGATGGGACCAGATGCCATGTTCTTAGTTTTCTGAATGTTGAATTTTAAGCCAGATTTTTCACTCTCCTCTTTGACCTCCATCAAGAGGCTCTTTAGTTCTTCACTTTCTGCCATAAGGGTGGTGTCATCTGCCTGTCTGAGGTTATGGATATTTCTCCTGTCAATCTTGATTTTGGCTTATTCTTCATCCAGCCCAGCATTTTGCATGATGTACTCTGCATATAAGTTAAATAAGCAGGGTGACAATATACAGTCTTGACATACTCCTTTCCCAATTTGGAACCATCCCCATGTTCCATGTCTGGTTCTAACTGTTGCTTCTTGACCTGCATACAGATTTCTTAGGAGGCAGGTAAGGTGGTCTCATATTCCCATCTCTTTCAGAATTTTCCACAGTTTGTTGTGATACATACAGTCAAAGGCTTTGGCATAGTTTATAAAGCAGAAATAGATGTTTTTCTGGAACTCTCTTGCTTTTTCAATGATCCAATGTTCAGCTTGAACATCTGGAAGTTCATGATTCATGTACTATTGAAGCCTGACTTGGAGAATTTTGAGCATTTCTTTACTAGCATGTGAGATGAGTGCATTGTGTGGTAGTTGAACATTCTTTGGCATTGCCTTTCTTTGGGATTGGAATAAAAACTGATCTTTTCTGGTCCTGTGGCCACTGCTAAGTTGGTTTCTTTGCATGCCTAGTTTCATGTTAATGCTGTTTGTTTTGTCTTGTAAAACCTGGAGTGTTGTTAAGCTTAGGGCTTGGTTGGCCAGTCCCCTTCCAGGGGCTCAACAATCTCAAAATTCTTCTCCCATCTTATCTGTGGCACTACAAGTCTTGCACTCACAGCTGGTAGTTACTCACAGTCACTCCCAGTCATTTACAGTCAGGGCAGTGTCCAGGCAGATTAGAAGCAAGGTCAGAGGCCTGCTCTCCTTTGTCTCTGAAGCCTAAACAAGAATTTAATTTCCTTAACCCCAAGGAGATGTAAAAAGCAGAGACATTACTTTGCCGACAAAGTTACGTCTAGTCAAAGCTATGGTTTTTCCAGTACTCATGCATGAATGTTACAATTGGACTATAAAGAAAGCTGAGCACTGAAGTATTGATACTTTTGAATTATGGTGTTGGAGAAGACTCTTGAGAGTCCCTTGGACTATAAAGAGATCAAACCAGTCAATCCTAAAGGAGATCAGTCCTGAACATTATTTGGAAGGACTGATGCTGAAGGTGAAACTCCAATACTTTGGCCACCTGATGCGAAGAACCAACTAATTGGAAAATACCCTGATACTGGGAAAGATTGGAGGCAGGAGGAGGAGGAGATGACAGAGGATGAGATGGTTGGATGGCATCACTGACTTGATGGACGTGAGTTTGAGCAATCTTCGAGAGTTGTTGGTGATGGACCAGGAAGCGTGACCTGCTACAGTCCACAGGGTTGCAAAGAGTCAGACCCGCCTGTGTGACTGAACTGAACACCAAGGAATGCCAACAGTTGTCAACAAACCACCAGAATTAGGAGAGAGGCACAGAGCAGAGCCCTCAGAAAAAACCAAGCCCTCTGACACCTGGATCTTTGGATTCTAGCTTCCAGAATTATGAGGCAATAAATCTGTGTTATTTAAGCCACTGGTTTGTGCTACTTCTTTATAGCAGCCCTAGTAAAGCAACTCAGTAGTACTAATTCATTTTTAAAATAAACATAATAAAGGAACATTATTGAAAAATTCCTAATTATTCACCTTATCTCAGAGCATTATTTATGTTCTACTGATTTCTGTTCATTGTTTTCAAATTAATATTTAGTTATTGGGAATAAATAATAATGATAATACTAACTCTTATGGAACGTTTATTGTTTTCCAGGCACTGTTTTAAATGCTATAAGTCTATTAACTCATAGCTAATACTATTAGCCCCATTTTACAAAAGAGACCCAAAAACACAGGAAAGTTGTTTAATTTACATACATAGTTAAGTGGTAGATTCAAGGCATAGACTCAAACAGCTTGGTTCTGAAACTTTTGCTTCTAACTACAGTACCATGTTAGCTGCCTACTGGTGACATAACTCATACAGATTTTCCAACCCTCCAGAAGAGCTCCCAGAAGGATTTGGGATGTTGGATTCAAAGCAAACAGCTCCATGACACGAGGACATCTGCTTGAAAATATTTAGGTCTTCCCTGACGGCTCAGATGATAAAGAATTTCCTTGCAATGCAGGAGACCTGGGTGTGATCTCTGGGTCAGAAAGATCCCCTGGAAAAGGGAATGGCTACCCAGCCAGTATTCTTGCCTGGAGAATTCCATGAACAGAGGAGCCTGGCGGGCTACAGTCATGGGGTCACAAAGAGTCGGACATGACTGAGTTGACAAACATTTTCATATATAGGTCATATAGTGCTAAATATCACATATTCTTTCACATGGCACACATTATTTGGGTCTACTTACTATATTTGAGATTTAACAGAAAATAATATATACCAGTCCTCTATTTTAATCTTATTTCTGTCATTTTAAGTTGAGTTCTTTATTAAAAAAGAAAAATCTATAAAGATCATTTATGCATTTGTAATGGAAGTTATACAATCTCAATGAATTTATTGAACTCTTTCAATAAATGACATTCACTTCACATTTTAGAAACTCTATGCCATTTAATGGCGTGGAGCTCAGTAACTGCAAACACACACAGCCACACATATGTGCGCACTGGGAAGCTCATGGTTTATCTGTGACTGTAAGCCATTATTTCCATCAAAGTCAGAATATGAAATGTCTCTCATTTATTTCGTGACCTCTGGAGAGCTTACTGTAAATGCTTCAGTTAAGATGATGGTACATATAAACTATTAACATCACTAAAGGGGTTTCCACTGAGGAATAATGCTTGGTCTCTCATCCTTTTCTGCAGTTGAGCAACAGGGCTAAAATGTCCTCTACGATTCCATGTCTCTCCTCATGTTGTGCTCTATGCCTCAAATGGCCCTGGTTTCCTGGGTCATGATCTTACCATTTCCTGGGCACCTTATCTTATTTCTGCACCATGCATACAATTCCCAGTGGCTTTGTGGTAAAGCATTTTTAGTTACCCATCTTATTTTTCTATGATGCCGATTCCTTAGTGCTTAGAGGCAGATTTTCAGTTTTCTAAGGAAAATACTAAAGAAATCAAAAAGCTACATATGTAAAACTGAGATGTAATATTTAGAAGGTTACCACATGGCTCTTTTGTATAAGGAATACAAACTATCTCCAACATAGTAGAACAGAAGATATTGGAAATTATAATGGGTTAAATTATAAATGTCAATCATAGACTTAAGTTCTGTATTTTCTATACAGATTTTAGCTTTTAAACTGTTATATGTTACATATATTACTCTAAAGTGTATGAAATTCAACATTGTGCCAAAGATATCAACCATCTGTTTATCTATCTATGTCCCTTTTTCTTCTTTATTACATCTCAGGGAAACAAAATTAGCAACATTTTAATGAAATTTTCAGATATCATTATATCAGTTAAAATGTTTTTGGCTGTAGTTGACTTAAAATTGCTTAAACACTAACAACATAATTATTATTTCCCAGATCTGCAAGTTCACAATGCTGTTTAACATACTGACTAAAGAGGAATGGACCCTGAGCCCTTTCCATTTTTCACTCTACCATCCTCAGCTTGGTCCTTGAGCTAGTACCCTGTCACTGTTGTTCAGTCACTCAGTCGTGTCCGACTCTTTGTGACCCCATGAACTGCAGCACACCAGGCTTCCTTGTCCTTCACTATCTCCCACAGTTTGCTCAAACTCATGTCCATTGAGTTGGTGATGCCATCCAACCATCTCATCCTCTATCATCCCCTTCTCCTTCTGCCTTCAATCTTTTCCAGCATCAGGGTCTTTTCCAAAGAGTCAGCACTTTGCATCAGGTGGACAAAGTATTGGAGCTTTAGATTCAGCATCAGTCCTTCCAGTGAATACTCAGGGTTGATTCCCTTTAGGATTGACTGGTTTAATCTCCTTGAAGTCCAAGGGACACTCAAGAGTCTTCTCCAGCACCACAATTCAAAAGCAGCGATTATTTGGCACTTTGCCTTCTTTATGGCCCAACTCTCACATCTGTACATGACTACTGGAAAAAACATAGCTTTGACTAGATGGCCCTTTGTCAGGAAGTAATATCTCTACTTTTTAATACACTCTCTAGGTTTGTCATAACTTTTCTTCCAAGGAGCAAGTGTCTCAATTTCAAGGCTGTAAATGCAAAAAGGCTATGTGGTTTCAGATATCACAATCTGTCAAATGGAGAGGAATTCTTTCTCTTGTGGGTCCCTTTTTTTGTGTTGAAACCTTTCCCAGATGCTCCCAGCAGACCATCCTTCATGTTTCCTTAGCGGGAAGTATCATAAGCTCACCTTTGAACAAGTCACTGTCAGAGGAATGGGATCCTGGTAATTCACCTCAGTCTGAATTTACCCCAGAGTCATGTGATGGAGGGCTAGATTGCCTGAAAAATCAGAGATTTGTCTACCCTCTGACCCTCAGAAAAACAGGATACTGCATTCTGAGTAGGCTACTTAAGGTTGTGGCATCCAGGCTCTGCTACATAAGGACTTGCTTCTTACATGGGCAAATGTAGGAAGGTTTAGAAAATTGGAGAGTGGGAATTAAAACTTCACATCACCAGTCAGCTGGTTCAGGTCCCGCATTTCAACACTTCCTCTGTTTTGGATGCTTGCTAGATCTTCCAACATGTTTGTTCCTTCAGTGCTCCTTCCCTCCTGCCTGGTGTGGCCTTCTGTCTTTTTTACTTTAGATGCTCTTCTTTGTCTTCATTGCAGCCACAGCTTTGCCCTCTATTTGCCCTCTATTCCTTCATCTCTCAAAAGCCCTAGACCTGTGTGCTCATTTACAATTAAATTCTTTAAATTCCAGCTAAATGGGGAGAAACTAGGGATATCTCAAGTTCTGCAAATTCAAACAATTGACCCTCTCTCTGCATTTTCTTTTTTTTTAATTTTATTTTTTCATTTTAATTGGAGGCTAATTACTTTACAATATTGTAGTGGTTTTTGCCATACATTGACATGAATCAACCATCGGTGTACATGTGTCCCCCATCCTGAACCCCCCTCCCACCTCCCTCCCCATCCCATCCCTCAGGGTCATCCCAGTGCACCAGCCCTGAGCGCCCTGGCTCATGCATCGAACCTGGACTGGTGATCTATTTCACATAAGGTAATATACATGTTTCAATGCTATTTTCTCAAATCATCCCACCCTTGCCTTCTCCCACAGATTCCAAAAAGCATTTTCTTATCTAAGACAGAAGCTGAGTATCTTGCATCCGTCCAAATCAGAAACTTACATAGTATATGAAATCACTCCTTCTTGAGAATGAATCCCCCTAGTCATTCTACAGCCAAGTCATGGCAAGCATCCTTTTGACAGGTCTGTCAGATTAGTTCTTTTTTCTTTTTTTTTTCCATTCTAACTACCTCTCTCTTTGCTCAAGTCTTTTTCATTTGTTTTCTTTTTTTTTTTTTTGTCATTATATTTTTTTAAGCAAGTCTTTTATTTTTTATTTTTTAAATTTTATTTTATTTAACTTTATAATATTGTATTGGTTTTGCCATATATCAAAATGAATCTGCCACAGGTTGGATGTGTTCCCCATCCTGAATCCTCCTCCTCCTCCCCGAAGAATACCATCCCTCTTTTGAACTGTGGCATCCAGTATCATGCAGAAGACCTGGACTGGCAAGTCCATATATGACTGCATATTTCAATGCCATTCTCCCAATCATCCCCATTCTCCCACAGAGTCCAAAAAGACTGTTCTATACATCAGTGTTTCTTTTGAAGGAATGATGCAGGGTTATTGTTAATCTTTCTAAATTCCATATATATGGCCACATATATATACACATATACACATATATATGGAAATGTGGTCATGTATGGATGTGGGAGTTGGACTGTGAAGAAGGCTGAGCCAAGAATTGATGCTTTTGAACTGTGGTGTTGGAGAAGACTCTTGAGAGTCCCTTGGACTGCAAGGAGATCCAATCAGTCCATTCTGAAGGAGATCATCCTGGGATTTCTTTGGAAGGAATGATGACGCTGAGTCTCAGTGAAGTTGACTCATTGGAAAAGACTTGATGCTGGGAGGGATTGGGGCACAGGAGAGGGAGATGGTGGTGGCATCACTGACTCGATTCGTGAGTCTCAGTGAACTCCGGGAGTTGGTGATGGACAGGGAGGCCTGGTGTGCTGCAATTCATGGGGTCGCAAAGAGTCGGATACAACTGAGCGACTGATCTGATCTAATCTGATCTGATACTGTATTGGTGTTTTTCTTTCTGGCTTACTTCACTCTGTATAATAGGCTCCAGTTTCATCCACCTCATTAGAACCGATTCAAATGTATTCTTTTTAATGGCTGAGTAATACTCCATTGTGTGAGAAAACAAATGAGTCTCTCTCTAACCTATTCTCCACAGGGCGCCCGGGATGAGCTTTGAAAAACTTAAACCATTTGGAAATCGATAGTGGAGGTGGTTGCACATCATTGTGAATGTAACTAATGTTGAATTTTACAACTAAAAAGCACTTAATGGTGATTTTCATATTACATATATTTCATCAGGGTAAAAAATTTAAAACAATCAAGATACTGAAAAGTTACCTATGTTAAAGGCAAACCCTGG
This sequence comes from Bos mutus, assembly GCF_027580195.1. Classification (NCBI taxonomy): domain Eukaryota; kingdom Metazoa; phylum Chordata; class Mammalia; order Artiodactyla; family Bovidae; genus Bos; species Bos mutus. The sequence continues at coordinate 64,597,362 of NC_091636.1, forward strand.
TTAATGTAATAATAATGTTGAAAGTGTTAGTCACTCAGTCGTGTCTGACTCTCTGTACCCCATGGACTGTAGCCCACCAGGCTCCTCTGTCCATGGAATTCTCCAGGCGAGAATACTGGAGTAGGCTTCCATTTCTTTCTCCAGGGGATCTTCCAGACCAAGGGATTGAACCCGGGTCTCCTGCATTGCAGGCAGATTCTTTACCCTCTCAGTCACCAGGGAAGACCAATAATAAGGTTGTGTGACCCTAAGTATAAAACACACACACACACACATACACAAATCACAAGAAAAAAAAAAAAACAGTAAACCAGATTATGTCAGCATCACTGCCAGGCTTAGAGTTCAAATGTTTTCCTGGGAAGAAAACAATTCCCACTGCCAGTCATGGTGTTGGGAGACCCTTTGTGACTTGCTCTCGGACTTCTGGGACAAAATCTACCTCCATTATCTCCGCTTGTTTCTCACTCGGCTAGGCTGCTTCCTGTCATCCTTCCATGACCCACATCCTCTCCCCATCTGCACCCTTGCCCAGGCTGTCCTTTCCACCTGAGACAGTCTTTCTGAGATCCCCAGGGACCTACCTCCTCAATCCTCAAATCCCGGCCCTGGTTTCTTCTTCCGTGGTCACCCCATCTAAGGATCCTTTTCATGACCCTTCCATGTACATCCTACCAGGAATCACTATTTGTGATCAAGACAATCATTACTAGTTTGGTTATTAATTGTCTGTATTTCTTGATAGAAACTAAATTCCATGAGGTGTGTTTACTTTTTTTTCTCGTATTGTATGCAAAGTGCCTATTTGTTGTTGTTGTTCAGTCACCAAGTCATATCCAACTCTTTGTGACCCCATGGACTGCAGCACACCAGGCTTCTGTTCTTCACTTTTCCCCAGAGTTTGCTCAAACTCATGCCGACTGAAGAAATCAGTCCTGAATATGCATTGGAAGGACTGATCCTGAAGCTGAAGCTCCACTAATTTGGCCACCTGATGTGAGGAACTGACTCACTGGAAAAGACCATGATGCTGTGCAAGGCAGGAATAGAAGGGGATGGCAGAGGATGAGGTGATTGGATGGCATCACTGACTCAATGGACATGAGTTTGAGTAAGCTCTGGGAGTTGGTGATGGACAGGGAAGCCTGGCGTGCTGCAGTCCACGGGATCTCAAAGAGTTGGACACGACTGAGTGACTGAACTGAACTGAATTGACCTAAGTCTCAAAATCAGATCTCTTCTCTTTGTGAAAATCACTCCTATGTTCACATGTATGTGTTCAGAGTCATTCTACACTGCTTTAATATCTTAAAATATTGATCAGTTAATAACTCTTTTAAAATTAACCTGTAAGCAGTCTTACTAAAGGAAAAAGTACATGTTTAATGAACAATACCTAAAACAGATTTGCTGTGAGAGCTGCCTTCAAGTGAAAGACAATTGAGTTAACAAGAAAGACATTTCCAAATTAGAATGTAAAGTTGAGCTCCTGAGTTCATAGTGAACTATATGCTCATAGACAGAGTGAGAAATCAATGAGAACTGAATAAAACGACCTTCTAAGTCTTTAATAGATGAACATGAACATCAGTTTTTTCCTACACTGTTGTTGTTCAGTCACTAAGTCACGTCCAACTTTTTGTGACCCCTGCCGCTCACCAGGCCTCCTATCCCTCGCTATCTCCCAGAATTTTCTACCCTGAATGATCCTGATTTGTCTTCCTTTTGTTGAAAAAACGTTATTAGTCTGCTCACAACAGTCACAGTGAATCCCACTGTTTTCTTCCTTCTTAGGGTCCTGACTTCATACTGAAGCACTCTTTTGTGAAATCCACTTACTTATTACCTAATTACAGCCATTCCTATTTTAGCAAAATCATTTTATGATCTATTGCTTTTAATAAAGAAGACTCTTAAACATACTTAATTCTCCTGGTTTGAAGTGTTTTGAAGATGTGAGCTAAGCATAAAATAGACTCTCTCTGGTTTAAAAATTATAATCATTAACTTCCTAGTGATTAGAAATAATTTACTTGGAGGAAAAATCTTATCTGTGTTAAGGAGAAATTTCTTCGCTTATTGTGAAAACAGCTGAACAATCTGAAATTGTTTAGCCTCTCCCAGGGCATTTCTATAACCAATATCATGGGGTCCACACGATCATTCCCCCTTTTGAATTTTCTTGGCATTTTATCAAAAATCAATTGACTATGAATGTCAAGTCAAATTTGGTGTCATGGTGTCAGAGGTCATTTTAAAAAAATAGCCTCCCTGCTCTATTTATAATGTGCCAAGTATGGGCACTCCATTCACACGTGACCTATAGACCTTCACACACACGATTTTCCATGGTGGAAAGGGATGTCCCCATTTTACAGAGGAGCAGACTGAGGCTCAGACAGATTAAACACCTTGCCCTGGCCCCATGGGGTTAGGATGAGACAGCAGCTCTCACTCCAGAGCTTCTTGCAGTCCTCTGCTTTCACTTCTGGCTTCCTCTGGTTTAGTCAGAACGTTTTAAGGAATACAAACATCACAACTTTCTTTGGCCTATTTGCCCAGGTCCAAATATTTTTTTTTTTAATGCATTGAGTTAGTGTTACAAAGCTGATTCCTCATAAAGTTTGCCTTAACAGGGGATATGAGAAAATTGACCAAAAAAAAAAAAAACATTGGAAAAGTTCCGACTCTTTCTTTGATTATTAAAGGTTTGCACAAAAGATGAATGAACCAGGATTATTAAACCCAAATCAGAAGACTCTGGAACAATTTAACAAAGGTATCCATGTGTACATATTTATGATAAAAGATACCAAGGGATCAATTTCTTTGGTGCTCTAGAAATTCTGTCTCTTTCATTTGTAGGCTAAGCCAAAATGCTTGAAAATTGAGGAACTGTGAAATCGCTATCTTTAGATAAAAGCTCTATACTTGCTAGTAAGTCATTTAAAACATTTGAATTTAAACTTACACATTCAAATTAGAATGGATTACTCAGCCCTTCCTCTTTTTCATCCTTCTCCCCCTCCTAGCAAAATATAATGAAGGCAAAGGAGCAAACGTCCATACTCAGAGGAACAACTGTGTAGCATAAAACATGAAATCCACATAAATGAGGTATGCCTCATTATATAGGGCTTCAGTGTGCTGCATGGGAATGTACTATCATTGATATATCGACTCAGAAAAGTGGTTAAAGGTTGATTATCTGAAGATAATCTAAGGAAAACTGAGTCCTGGTTGATTCTTTTGGTTGTCCTGGCATAATTCCATCAAAGTGTTTCCCTCTCAGAGTATTCCAGTTTTGGATCATAAATTATATTGTCACTCTGTTTATAAAAAGTTCAGATCTGAGTGTTTAATAAATTTGCTCCGATATCTTTGGTGGTGGTGGTTTAGTCACTCAGTCGTGTCGGACTCTTGCAACCACATGGACTAGAGTCTCCTAGGGTCGTCTGTCCACAGGATTTCCCAGGTAAGGATACTGGAGTGGGTAGCCATTCCCTTCTCCAGGGGATCTTCCTGATCCAGGGATCAAAACCGTTTCCTGCATTGTAGGCAGATTCTTTACCAACCAGGAAAGCCCTCCAATGTATTTATGTTTTGGTAAACATCAGATAACAGTCATTCAGCATTGTAATGGGGGAAAATATCTTTAGGTACTTCTATTTTCTTCTTCTGCTGGTCTAGATCAACAGCTTAGTTTCTCAAAGCCAGTTTTTTTCCCTCAAAGAGCTAGAAATCAAAGGCCACGCAATGAAATGGGCATGTCTCTTCTTGAATACTGAAGAGGGCATTTGATGAAAATCAAATAATGTCGTTGCATGATATATTCCTTCAATTCAACTTTATTTTTTTAATTAGACCTTTAAACTCTATAGTTATAAGTATAAAATACTTCCAGATATTTGAATTCAAATTAATGTCTTTCAAAATTAGTTTTCTTAATATTTTACTACTAAGTGTTCTTTCTCCACATTTCTAAGTGTTCTCCACATTTCTAAGTTTTCTCCACATTTCTAAGTGCTGTTTGTGATCCTACAGATTAACTTTTTAGAAATAGAAAAAATAATATTCACTTATAATTTAAAAAATAAAATCAGGATCTTAGGTCATCTTTTTTTTTTGTTTGTTTGTTTTCTTTTTTTTTTCTGATTTTATTTTATTTTTAAATTTTACATAATTGTATTAGTTTTGCCAAATATCAAAATGAATCCGCCACAGGTATACACGTGTTCCCCATCCTGAATCCTCCTCCCTCCTCCCTCCCCATACCATCCCTCTGGGTCGTCCCAGTGCACTAGCCCCAAGCATCCAGTATCGTGCATCGAACCTGGACTGGCAACTCGTTTCTTACATGATATTTTACATGTTTCAATGCCATTCTCCCAAATCTTCCCACCCTCTCCCTCTCGCACAGAGTCCATAAGACTGTTCTATACATCAGTGTCTCTTTTGCTGTCTCGTACATAGGGTTATTGTTACCATCTTTCTAAATTCCATATATATGCGTTAGTATACTGTATTTATGTTTTTCCTTCTGGCTTACTTCACTCTGTATAATAGGCTCCAGTTTCATCCACCTCATTAGAACTGATTCAAATGTATTCTTTTTAATGGCTGAGTAATACTCCATTGTGTATATGTACCACAGCTTTCTTATCCATTCATCTGCTGATGGACATCTAGGTTGCTTCCATGTCCTGGCTATTATAAACAGTGCTGCGATGAACATTGGGGTACACGTGTCTCTTTCCCTTCTGGTTTCCTCAGTGTGTATGCCCAGCAGTGGGATTGCTGGATCATAAGGCAGTTCTATTTCCAGTTTTTTAAGGAATCTCCACACTGTTCTCCATAGTGGCTGTACTAGTTTGCATTCCCACCAACAGTGTAAGAGGGTTCCCTTTTCTCCACACCCTCTCCAGCATTTATTATTTGTAGACTTTTGGATCACAGCCATTCTGACTGGTGTGAAATGGTACCTCATAGTGGTTTGGCGTACTACAGTCCATGGGGTTACAAAGGGTCAGACATGACTGAGCAATTGAACAACAACAATACATGAATGCATGTTGTGAAGTAACTTGGATATATAATCAGGTAGCAAATAATACTGTATTTTCTTCCACTGTTTTTGTGTTTGTTTATCTTGTCCATGCCAAATGTTTCTATACATTTCATTTCTTTTCTGAGTAATCTCAGAGACCTTATTTTACACGACCATTTTGGAAACAAAGTTGCAAAACAAAATTCTGAAGTTATATATACTTCCTTTCCTGCACATGAATTTTTATAGGAAAGTGTGTAATTCACAAGTAGATAATGAAATCCAAGTGCTTGGGATAAAAGCCACATCTCTCTACACACATCCGGGCTCCTACAGAGCAGGAAATCATTATGCCAGCTCACATATTCTCAGGCCTATTTTCAGCTCTACTTAGTTAGTACATCTATTCATATAGACCCATAAGAATTATGTACAAAGTCCCCTCAGATCTCTCTTTCACTCACATTCATTGTAAATTAGGTGATGCCTACTTTATAATTTCTTTGATTAACTCGGAAGTGCTACAAATTAGGCTTGTGGCAAACTGCATTTTAGTAAGAAACAGACTAAATATTTAAATAAAGGAAGGAAAACAATTTGCATCCTCTCATTCTTCCTGGTGAGATTTACACCCTCTCACCCCCTACACCCTCCCAGATTGTATCTGTAAATGGAGGCCTATGGAGATATTTACTATCTTAAGACTCCATACTGCAGTGGATAATGTATATATTATTCCTCTTCTTTGATATCTTGAAAAAGACTGAGATACTGCTGGCTTAATTTCAGAAAGCTGTATTTTCTAAGAAATGGAGTTTCACAATGCACCAGCAGGTCGAACAATCAGCCGCCAGCCACTCTCCCGCAAGACCGAGCCATGAGGCAGCAAGGTTTCCCCAGGTGTTTCTGGCTTTTGCCTCCCTGAACAAAGTGGTCTGTATGTACTCAAACAAACTCATTTCTTGTTTACCTAGTGGGTTAAAATGTATTTGACCTTTTCTGTTAAAAGCATAAGGCTTTCCTGGTTCCCCAGTAGTAAAGAATCTGCTTTGGCAAAGCAGCATACTCAGGTTTAATCTCCAGGTCAGGAAGATCCCCTGGAGAAGGAAATGGCAACCCACTCCAGTACTCTTGCGTCAGAAATCCCATGGACAGAGGAGCCTGGTGAGCTACAGTCCATGGGGTGGCATAGAGTATGACATGACTGAGCAACTAAACAACAATTAAAAACATACTTAGTTAAAACACCATAAAAAATAATTTCTAGAGACAAGGAAGATCAGGTTTCTGTGCATGTAGGATGGTGAGGGATGAGAGATGGTTTTGTATAGTAGAAAGACATACAGGAGACACAGGGAAGAACTCATCACAAGGAGGCTGTGGTGGGTGAAATATGTCTTGTATGGAGCCAGGTCACCTGCTCTCCAACATCCATGTTCATGAAGCTCTTGAGTTTTGCCCCTTCCTTCCTCTCTTCCTTGCTTTTTCTATGGCATTCCCAAGGGCCCTTAGAGTGGTGAGAGTCAGTTCCACGTGGGCATCTTTCTCCACTTGCAGGCAGTTCTACAACTGCTTTCAGCAGATTCCTGAAAAAATCTACTCACTGCAGCACATGCAGTTTGGCAACTTCCCATCTCAGACTTTGCCCATTAGGTGAGTTAAGGCACTAGAGAGAAATCTAAATCTGTTATTGAGTGTTGTTAGCACAGTTGCTCAGAGAAGGCAATGGCACCCCACTCCACTACTCTTGCCTGGAAAATCCCATGGATGGAGGAGGCTGGTAGGCTGCAGTCCATGGGGTCGCTAGGAGTCGGACATGACTGAGCGATTTCACTTCGACTTTTCACTTTCATGCATTGGAGAAAGAAATGGCAACCCACTCCAGTGTTCTTGCCTGGAGAATCCTAGGGACAGGGTAGCCTGGTGGGCTGCCGTCTCTGGGGTCGCATAGAGTCGGACACAACTGAAGCGACTTAGCAGCAGCAGCAGCAGCAGCAGCAGCACAGTTGCTGTCCTCTTTACTTATCATACTTTTTCAAGTATTTTAGATGCAGGGACCCTGGGTCAGATGGCCTGGGTTCAGATAATGGTGGCGTCCAGTTCTGTATTTGTCTTTCTGTTGTTGTAGTTCAGTTGCTAAGTCTCGTCTGACTCTTTGCAACCCCATGGACTGCATCATGCCAAGCTTCCCTGTCCTTCACTATCTCCCAGAGTTTGCTCAGATTCATGTCCATTGAGTCAGTAATGCTATCTAAACATCTCATCTTCTGCTGCCCTCTTCTCCTTCTGCCCTCTATCTTTTCCAGCATCTGGGTCTTTTCCAGTGAGTCGGCTCTTTGCATCAGGTGGGCAAAGTAATGGACCTTCAGCTTCAGCAACAGTCCTCCCAATGAATATTCAGGGTTGTTTTCTTTAGGTTTGACTGGTCTGATCTTCTTGCAGTCCAAGGGATTCTCAAGAGTCTTCTCCAGCACCACAGTTTGAAAGCATTAATTCCTCAGCACTCAGACTTCTTTATGGTCCAACTCTCACATCTGTACATGACTACTGCAAAACCATAGCTTTGACTATATGGACCTTTGTGGGCAAAGTGATGTCTGCTTTCTAATCCACTGTCTAGGTTTCTCATGGCTTTTCTTCCACGGAGCAAGCGTGTTTTAATTTTATAGCTGCAGTCACCATCTGCAGTGATTTTGGAGCCCGAGAAAAGAAAATCTCTCACTGCTTCCATTTTTCCCCCTCCTATTTTCCATGAAGTGATGGGACCAGATGCCATGATCTTAGTTTTTTGAATTTTGAGTTTTAAGGCAGTTTTTTAACTCTTCTCTTTCACCTTCATCAAGAGGCTCCTTAGTTTTTCCTCACTTTCTGGGAAGTATTTAAGTCTTTTGGTGATTGTTTCATACTAACATTACAGGCTTTTTTTGCAGTCCAGTGTGTTTTCATTTTTTTATTAATTATATATGAATTGCCACAATTCAGTTCAACCTCCCAGAGCATATGGCCAATTATGTTGCCCCCAAAAGAAACATAATTATCCCTGAAAATGTGTTCTAACATATATGTCTGTTGTCTACACCTTTCCATTCATTTTGAATATCAAAAGTTGCTAGAATTACCCTAATTGCACTGTAAAATTCAATTACTCCCTTATTAAAGGGAATGTTCTTAGAGAAAACAAGAAGAATCAAATCTAGTTGCTAGAATTTAAAAATATTAATGTATTTCTAGTAGCAACTCTGTTTGTAAAGGTATAGATAGGTTCAATGCATATACCATCCAGCAGAATATTATGCAAATAACATTTGACAAAGGAAAAAAAAAAGGTCCTCCTGAAATCAGAAATTTTGTGCCCTATCCCTCACAGTTAGGCCATATTATCCTCCTGTTGGACACAAATAATCTCAGAGAAAACTGACTTCCTCTGATACTATGACAACGTGAGATCAACAAACAGGCTACTTTATAATTTTGTCCAAATACAGACAAAAACAAGGTCACCACTGTGGACTAATATTTGTGTCCCCACCAAATTCATATGTTGAAATCCTAACCCCAGTGTGACCGTAGTCAGAGGTGGGTGTTTGGAGGTTTTCAGGTCTTGAGGGTGGGGCCCTCATGAATGGGATCAGTGTCCTTATTAAAAGATGCTAGAGAGCTCTCTCCATCTCTCTTCACTGTAAGGACACACTGAGAAGTCACTGCAGCCCAGACACAACAGGGGTATCACCAGATCCTAACCATCCTGGCACTGAGATCTCAGACTTCCCAGCCTCCAGCTCCATGACAAATAAATCTTTGTTGTTTATAAGCCACCCAGTCTCTGGTATTCTGTTATAGCAGCCCAAGGTGTCAGTTACTGCAAAATCCATAGAACACCAAGCACACCCCTTTTGCCAAATGAATGACTGGTACTTCTTAACCTAATAATAGAGTCACCCCAGCTTTCCAACAGCATCCAGTCTACAAGAAATCCCTTAACCCTTTGTTCAGTTGCTAAGTCATGTCCTACTCTTTGCAACCCCATAGACTATTGCCCACCAGGCTCCTTTGTCCATGGAATTCTCCAGGCAACTCTAGAGTGGGTTGCCATTTCCTTCTCCACCCTTGATGCTTTACCTAACTGAAATCTAAATAGTATAGTATTTGTTTAACTTTAACACTTTCTTACTGAGACAGCCACTATTCTCAACGGCATAAGCTTGCCTTACTGCAACAAGTACTGAGACCTAATTATTCAACTATAGATATGTTCCTGGTGGTCTTTGGCTTTGTTTAAATCTTAAAAATAAAGCTTAATTGAAAGTCTATATAATTCTCTAGTTTCACTGGAGTCTGTTCAATGAAGGTAAAACTTTGCACAATTTTGTCAGCTCTTTCTTTCCACTATTGGGGAAAAAAAAAAAAAAAAAAAAAAAAAACTCTAGATGCTTTCAAGACTTTTCACTTCATCTTTAATATTCAAAATTTGAATTATGATGTGTCTTGTTGTAGATTTCTTTGGTTTTTCCTGTTTGAATTTTCTCAACTTATTGAATCTGTGATTGTATATATTTTCCATATTTTGGAAAATTTCAGTCATTATTTCTTCAGATACACTTTGAATTTCAGCCTCTTTCTCCTCTCTTTGTGGGATCCTGAAAATAAATATGTTGGGTCTTTTGCTATTCTCTCACAGGTCCCTGAGGCTCTGCTACATTTTTTAAGCCTGTTTTCTCTATGTTGTTCATATTAGGTGAATTCTATTGATCTGTCTGCAAATTCATCCTCTGTCATCTCCAGTCTGCTATTGACCCAATCCAGTGACTTTTTTGTTTTCCTTATTGCATTTTTCAGTTTTATAATTTCCATTTGGTTCTTTTATATGACTTCTATTTTGTTAATGAGATTTTCTATCTTTTCATTTGTTTTCAGAGGATGTGTGATAGATTCTGTAAGTACTGTTGTGATGGCTGCTTTAAAGTCCTTGTCAGAAAAACCCAACATGTGATTTATCTTAGTGCTGTTGTCAGCTGATTGATTGATTTTTTTCCCCATTCAAGCTGTGATTTTCTTGGTTCTGGTATGACAGATGAATTTTTATTATATCCTGGACATTTAGCTTACTATGTAAGGAGATTCTGGTATTATTAGATTTTTTTTTCTCTCTTTTCAGATTTAGCACACAGGTCCTAGACTGCTCTTCAAAGCTGTGGTTCCAGTGAGAGTTTCCCTTTGATTGTATTAAAGGCATTACTTTATTGTATCTCTTTGGTTTTGTGATAACACTTGGGCCCTGCTAGTTCCTGCTGGTGCTGCCTGATGGAGCAAAAAAGGGCTTCCTAGACCAGATATAGAATGAGTCTCTACTGGGGAAAAGAGTTTCAGACCCACAGGGACCAAGAGGTCTCCCTGGGTGAGTACTTGCTGTGGAAGTTTGCCCCCATCTCTTGGGGATGAAACAGGGATGTCCCACGTTGTGTAGTTATTATGGTTGGACTTAGTTGCCGATGCCCTTTGCCTGCCCTGGTGTCTCTAGTAAGGAAGTGGAGCCTCACTAAGTAGAACCAAAGAGTCTTCTCGGGCCAGGCTGTAGCCAAGTCTCTCTCTCTGCTTTTGCCTGCCCACTTTAGTATTTCTCAGCAGAGGGGAGCCTCCTCTGGCTGGTTTCTGTTGGTGAGGGTCCTTATCGTCAATGGCACTGAGCTCGCTGATTTGTCAGAGGAGACTCCTATTCAGCTGGAGGGGAGAATGGCCTTCTGGACCAGCCATCAGGAAGTGTCAGGCCAGAGTTGCCCTCTTCTGTGGGATCCAGGGTTGTAAGACATCCTATCACTGTGCTCTTCACCAGCCCTGATGTCCTGCATCAGTTCATCCTCTTGCTGCCCCTCAGAGTTCTCATCCGGGTGTCTCCTGGGGTTTATAGTTGTGTTTCATGAGGAGAAGCACAGAGAAAGGGGTCTATATCATCTCATTCAGATGAAGTCCCAATGTGCCCAAACGAGTTTTGATAAAGGTACAAAAGCAATTCAATAGACGAGGAAAAGGTTTCAACAAATGATGCTGGAGCAGTCGGACATCCATAGGCCAAAAAAATAAAAAATAAAAGTGAAATCCAAAGAACAACAGAAAACTTTAACCTAAACCTCACACTTCATACAAAAAAAAAAAAAAAACTGAATAGACCGCATACTGAAATGTAAAATTGTAAAGCATTTAGTATAAAAATAGAGACAAAAATCACGATCTCAAGCTAGACATAAGTTCTTAGGCTTGACCCTGAAGGCAAAATCAGTAAGAGAACATCAATAAGGTGTACACTACCTGAAGTAAAACCATTTATTTTTAAATGAGAACAATGACATAAGAAAGCACCCAGCAAAGGACTAGAACCTAGAGTACATAAGGAAATTCTGATATGCAACTGCTTAAAACACACACAGACACACCAAGGCAAAAAACAATTCAACTTGAAAATAAGCAAAATGTGTAAAGAGAAATTTCACTAAGAAGAATGTACTGGTGGCAAATCAGCACATGGAAAGTTGTCCAACATCTTTAGCCATTCAGTTCCGTTCAGTTCAGTTGCTCAGTTGTGTCCGACTCTTTGCGACCCCATGAACCACAGCACGCCAGGCCTCCCTGTCCATCACCAACTCCCGGAGTCCACTCAAACTCATGTCCATTGAGTCAGTGATGCCATCCAACAATGCCATCCAACAACCTCATTCTCTGTTGTCCCCTTCTCCTCCCACCCTCAATCCTTCCCAGCATCAGGGTCTTTTCAAATGAGCTCTTCACATCAGGTGGCCAAAGTATATTAGCCATTAGGGAAATGTAAATTTAAACACCAAAGAGATAATGCTATGATGAATTAGAATGGCTAAAATGAAAAGTGGTGATAACTTGCCTGTTTACAAGGATGCAAAGACATCAGATACATATACATTGCTGTGCATGTATGCCAAGTCACTTCAGTCTTGTCCAAATCTTTGCAACCCTATGAGTTGTAGCTCACCAGGCTCCTTTGTCCATGGGAATACTCCAGGCAAGAATAGTGGAGCCAGCAGCCATTTCCTCCTTGAGGGGATCTTTCCAACCCCGGGATCGAACCTGTGTCTCTTATGTCTCCTGCATTGGCAGAAGGGTTCTTTACTACCTCCACTTGGGAGGCCCCATATACATTGTTAACAGGAATCAAAAATGGTGTAGGCCCTCTGGAAAATAGTTGGGCAGATTCATATAAAACTAAGCATGTGCCTGTCATGCTACTGCTACTGTTAAGTCACTTCAGTCGTGTCCGACTCTGTGTGACCCCAGAGACGGCAGCCCAGCAGGCTCCCCCGTCCCTGGGATTCTCCAGGCAAGAACACTGGAGTGGGTTTCCATTTCCTTCTCCAAAGCATGGAAGTGAAAAGTGAAAGGGAAGTCGCTCAGTCGTGTCCGACCCTCAGCGACCCCATGGATTGCAGCCTACCAGGCTCCTTCATCCATGGGATTTTCCAGGCAGGAGTACTGGAGTGGGGTGCCATTGCCTTCTCCGATACCACCCAGCAATTCCATGCTTGTGTATTTATCCCATGAAAGCTACTGTGCAATAAAAAGCACAAGCTGCTAACACACTCAACAACATGGGCCTGCAGGGAATTATTATGAGTGAGAAAAGCCAACCCCCAAAAGCTACATGCTACATAGTTCCTTTTATACAACATCATTGAAATGAAAAGATTATGGAGATAGATTATTGTTGCCAGGGATTGGGGTGGGCAGAGGGAGGGAGACAGGCAGGACTATAGAAGTTCAAGGGGAAGGATCCTTGTGGTAACAGAACTGTATCAATATTTTATATTTTACTACAGTTTTGCAAGATGTTACCATGGAATTGCTCTGACTTCCTCCTTAGAACTGCATGTTCTACATTGATCTCAGTTTAATTAAAAAATCAAGGCCACATTATCACCTCAATTAGTGATAAGAGATAGATTTGTGGGAAAATCCATGTAAACAAAATATGTTTCTAGTCTTATCTTTTGCTTTACCAGTATGAGCTAGTTATGCTAGCATATGTATGCTCACTTATATTCGTGATTCCATCCTGACTGCTATATAGTGGTGTTAAGTTTTAATCTGGGTCTGCCTCCATCAGAAATGTATAAAGTGCTTGTTTCAGTGATAATCAGCATTAGTAATTAATTAGATTTTTCTTTGTCTTATTTTTGCTTTTTCAGATGACCTCTGCTTTTCAGCATCTGGAAATGCATGAGGCATATATACTAGAATTTTCAAATTCATTAGAGAAATAGAAAAATGTATTCAGGGAAAAAAAAGGGTGGTTAGGAGAGATTTTATTTTTTTACTAGTTTTCATTGCATAAGTACAGACATCAAGACTCAGTGTATGTTTGAGGCAAAATGAGTGGAAGTAAAGAAGCAAGGGAGTAAAGGGTGCGATAAAAATCTGTTAGTCCTGAAGTGCATGGTGTGATGATTATGGGTTGTTCAGTGGAACCTGTTGCTGCTGCTGCTAAGTCGCTTCAGTCGTGTCCGACTCTGTGTGACCCCGTAGATGGCAGCCCACCAGGCTCCCCCATCCCTGGGATTCTCCAGGCAAGAACACTGGAGTGGGTTGCCATTTCCTTCTCCAACGCATGAAAGTGAAAAGTGAAAGTGAAGTCGCTCAGTCGTGCCCGACCCTTAGCGACCCCATGGACTGCAGCCCACCAGGCTCCTCCCTCCATGGGATTTTCCAGGCAGGAGTCCTGGAGTGGGCGCCATCAGTGCAACGTAGACTTCACCAAATCTAATACTGCTGGATCCCAAAGGCATCGTATGTACGTAGAAACAATTGAGTGAATTAAATAGAAGTCTTATCTTAATAGTTAAATTCTAGCTATCAATATCTTTATTACTTTTTTTTTCAAACACATCAACCATTATGAATTTTAAGCAGCATGGCAACGGGGCCATAGTATATGACCTGCAGCTTGAGTGTCTGCCAGAACTAGGTAAAGGGCAGCGTCCTTTCTTTACCTTACTATATACTCACAGAAGAAAGTTTTGACATTAAATCAAATACTGAACCTAACAGGTACAATTCATTTAGTCCCAACATTCTAGAACTCTTCTATTTTTCCTTTCATTTTTGTAGCATGCGGTACATTGTGTCAAATTTTGCACACATATTTCTACTTTATAAAGTATTATACTTTGTTACCTCTAACCTAATATTAAAAGCGAGCACTAGAGTGGCATGTTATAAATGGTGGCTTCATATTCTTGTAGGGAAAGGTATTTATTTTAAACCCACTTAAATGAAATTCTAGTGAGTGTCAGTTATTATTTGTACCTGGATTTAGAGTTTATGAAAATAAATGTTAAGAGGGCTTGTGGCTTTGTGATTCAGTCCTCTGTTCCAGGAAAGTTTCACTTTCTTCTACCTTTTTATCAATAGTGCCTCCTTGCCAAAACTCATGTCACGTGACACATGCCCAGCCTCTGGGACTCAGAATTAAATTCTCAGCAAACCTGGGTCTTTCTCTCATAAATACCATGTCCTCCTCACACTTTTTCTCTATCTGATCACCTCTCTCTCTTCCTTTATTTTTCTTCTTTCTCTTTTGTTTCCCCTTTTCTCTTACCTCTCCCCTTCCTTCCTCCTCACTTTGCAAAATGTGGCATATTTCTCAGATTTCTAGTAAGTTTATTGTTCTCTAAGTAAGTTCATTGTTTCTTATAACCTGGAATAGGAAAATAAGGCAATGAGACAAGTAGAGATTTTTTACAACCCATGTGAACGATGTTATAACAATATTATAAGCTCTCCCAATAAATCTAGCATAATTCTCTGTTCATGGCCTTATAGGCCCATTGCTCGACAGGGAAAGTAATAAATCTATGTGATGTTCTTGATTGCTGCACTTTCAATTTGGGTACCTAATTTATCAGACAGATGTAATAATATGCATTTAGACAGACAGTTCCCAAGCAGCTTAAAATATGCCGAGGAGTTCCTGTGCATATGCTACACAAATTAAAGTCGGGGATAACTGCAACTCTGTATTTTTCACTTCTGATCGTTTCCTTTTATGATGGCTGTTGAGAGACTCCCCAGATATGATAAGTTCAAATCTGAAATGAGAGAGACCACGAGGATGGGGACTTTGGGGAAGATGGAGAAGCGAGCGTGTCGGCACATTTCAGTTATGCCTTGTGGTTTATTTTGCTTCCAAGTCAGCCCCCATCTGGGGTGGCCAGGATTGGCAGTGGTTGTCAAGGCAACTGGTTCCCGTACCGGCCTGTCTCTTCCAGCAGCGCATCACTGTGAACCAGTACCTAGGCAGGACCCAGGTGGAATGAAGACCGCAGCATTCTCAGAAGTTCACCTGGGCATGTCAGGTGGCACAGCCAGTGACCACAGAGCATCCTTCACGGGCGTTTACAGCCACTGTTTCCATGTGACTGTGGGGATGGGGCAGGGCAAGAGCCTGCTAACCACATCATCTGTTTTTTTTTGTTTCAAACATTAAACTTTTTACTTTGTGTTGGGGTATAGACGATTCGGCTGTGGCACTAGTGGTGAAGAATCCACCTGCCAATGCAGGAGACATAAGAGACATGGGTTCAATCCCTGGTTCAGAAGATCCCCTGGGGGAGGGCATGGCAAGGTACTCCAGTATTCTTGCCTGGAGAATCCTATGGACAGAGGAGCCTGGCAGAACTATAGCCCATAGGGTCGCAAAGACCTGGACACGACTGAAGGGCCTTAGCACCCAGCACACATAGCCAATCCACATCATCTATTTGGCCACAGGTATGACTCTCCTCTTTGAGGAGTTTTCTATCATCTTCTGATTGTGTATTTGAAATTCTAAACATGCAATTTCCATGTTAAACTTTGTGTCTGTCTTTTTTCCTCACAAGCAGTAAAATGCACAGTGCTCCCTTATCTTTGTCTTCAGTGCTACTTGCTCAGTTCAGTTCAGTCACTCGGTCATGTCCGACTCTTTGCAACCCCATGGACTGCAGCACGCCAGGCCTCCCTGTCCATCACCAGCTCCCGAAACTTGCTCAAACTCATGTCCATTGAGTCGGTGATGCTATCCAACCATCTCATAATGTTGTCCCCTTCTCTTCCTGCCTTCAATCTTTCCCAGCATCAGGGTCTTTTCTAATGACTCAGTTCTTCGCATCAGGTGGCCAAAGTATTGGAGCTTCTGCTTCACATAAGTCCTTCCAGTGAGTATTCAGGACTGATTTCCTCTAGGATTGAATGATTTGATCTCCTTGTAGTCCAAGGGACTCTCAAGAGTCTTCTCTAGCACCATAGTTCAAAAGCATCAGTTCTTTGGCACTCAGCTTTGTTTATACTCCAAATATCACATCCATACATGAGAAGTAGAAAAACCATACCTTTGACTAGATGGGCCTTTCTTGGAAAAGTAATATCTCTGCTTTTTGATATGTTGTCTAGGTTGGTCATAGCTTTTCTTCCAAGGAGCAGGCATCTTTTAATTTCATGGCTGTACTCACCATCTGCAGTGATTTTGGAGCCCAAGAAAATAAAGTCTCTCACTGTTTCCATTGTTTCCCCATCTATTTGATGAAGTGATGGGACCAGATGCCATGATCTTCATTTTTTGAATGTTGAGTTTTATGCCAACTTTTTCACTCTCCTCTTTCACTTTCATCAAGACGCTCTTTAGTTTTTCTTCACTTTCTGCCATAAGGGTGGTGTTATCTGCATATCTGAGGTTACTGATGTTTCTCCCGGCAATCTTGATTCCAGCTTCTGCTTCACCCAGCCCAGCTTTTCTCATGATGTACCCTGCATATAAGTTAAATAAGCAGGGTGACAATATACAGCCTTAACATACTCCTTTCCTGATTTGGAACCATCTGTTCCATGTCCGATTCTAACTGTTGCTTCTTGACCTGCATACAGATTTCTCAGGAGGCAGGTCAGGTGGTCTGGTATACCCGTCTTTTGAAGTATTTTCCACATTTTCTTGTGATCCACACAGTCAAAGGCTTTGGCATAGTCAAAAAAGCAGAAATAGATGTTTTTCTGGAGCTCTTGCTTTTATGATGATTCAACAGATGTTGGCAATTTGATCTCTGGTTCCTCTGCCTTTTCTAAATCCAGCTTGAACATCTGGAAGTTCACGGTTCATGTTCTATTGAAGCCTGACTTGGAGAATTTTGAGCATTACTTTGCTAACATGTGCTGCTGCTGTTGCTAAGTCGCTTCAGTCATGTTCAACTCTGTGTGACCCCATAGATAGCAGCCCACCAGGCTCCTCTGTCCCTGGGATTCTCCAGGCAAGAATAGTGGAGTTGGTTGCCACTTCCTTCTCCAATGCATCCATGCATGCTAAGTTGCTTCAGTCGTATTTGACTCTGTGTGACCCTATGGACAGCAGCCCACCAGGCTCCTCTGTCCATGGGATTCTCTAGGCAAGAATACTGGAGTGGGTTGCCATTTCGTGCTCCAGCTAACCTGTAAGATGAGTGCAATTGTGAGGTAGTTTGAGCATTCTTTGGCAGTGCCTTTCTTTGGGATTGGAATAAAAACTGACCTTTCCAGTCTTGTGGCCACTGCTGAGTTTTCCAAATTTGCTGGCATATTGAGTGCAGCACTTTCACAGCATCATTTTTTAGGATTTGAAATAGCTCCACTGGAATTCCATCACCTCCACTAGCTTTGTTCGTAATGATGCTTTCTAAGGCCCACTTGTCTTCACATTCCAGGATGTCTGGCTCTAGGTGGGTGATCATGTCATTGTGATTATCTGGGTGGTGAAGATTTTTTTGTACAGTTCTTCTGTGTATTCTTGCCACCTCTTCTTAGTATCTTCTGCTTCTGTTAGGTCCATACCATTTCTGTCCTTTACTGTGCATATCTTTGTGGGAAATTAATTTTTCTCTCTTTTTTAATGCTTTGTTTATTTTGATTGGAACTGTAATATTTAGTACCTTTGCTACTGTTTCTTAACTCTTCATAAGACATTTTTTATAAGATCTTTTAAATGTAATTTTGTAATTTAAGACAGTAGAACATTTTGTTCGATGACATTTTAAGTGAAATATAATCTTGTGTTTTCCATGATAATTACTTCTTGGTTCAAAAATAACATTGCAAAATATTTTTGTTTCAGAATGTCACATCAAAGCATTCTTTAAACTATTCCCTTGGTATTTATTCCCTTGAAAGTGAAATCAGAAGGTTTTAGTCACTTGGTTGTGTCTGACTTTTTGTGACCTCATGGACTGTAGCCCATCAGGCTCCTCTGTCCATGAGATTCTCCAGGCAAGAATACTGTAGTGGGTTGCCATGCCCTCCTTGAGGCAATCTTTCCACCCCAGGGATAGAACCCAGGTCTCTTG
This sequence comes from Bos mutus, assembly GCF_027580195.1. Lineage (NCBI taxonomy): Eukaryota > Metazoa > Chordata > Mammalia > Artiodactyla > Bovidae > Bos > Bos mutus. The sequence continues at coordinate 64,615,770 of NC_091636.1, forward strand.
CATTGCAGGCAGATTCTTTACTGCCTGAACCAGAGAAGCTCATTTATTCCTTTAGGGACACATAACATAGCATTTTATTAAAAATATAAGGGTAAATACTCACTAACTGTGTCTGTTCAATTTCCAGAGTAACTTACTACATCAATACATTAGGTAATGCAGGAATGTTCCAACTCTTTATTAATTACAATTAAGTTCAGGATACATACTGCAAGCCAGCTTTGGGGGGCCTCTTGCACTTCTGCATGCTCACCCTCCATATTGGATGTTCTTGACCTGCAATGGTGCCCACTCCCTTCCCATGCCCATCAATTCCTTGTCTAGCAAGCAATCTATTCACCCTTCAAATATAATTAGCCCTTTCTCAGGAAACAAAATATCCATCGGTTCAGTTCAGTCATTCAGTCCTATCTGACTCTTTGTGACCCCATGGACTGCAGCACACCAGGCTTCTCTGTCCATCACCAACTCCCAGAGTTTATGCAAATTCATGTTCATTGAGTCGGTGATGCCATCCAACCATCTCATCCTCTGCCATCCCCTTCTCCTCCTGCCTGCAATCTTTCCCAGCATCAGGGTCTTTTCAAATGAGTGAGCTCTTTGTATCAGGTGGCCAAAGTATTGGAGTTACAGCTTCAACATCAGTCCCCATTATTTTATCCTAATAATAATTTACATTTCTTGGTAAAACTTCTAATTTTGTAGTTACACATTTATTGGTTTATTTTATTCATTGAGTCACTAAATTTATTGACTTTTTACTATTTTGTGGTTCATCTGAGCACTGATAAGATGGTGAACAGACAGGCAGCCTCCTGCTCTCTTGGAGTTCACATTCCAATGGGACAGCAGATAATGAACTAATCAATAACTCTTCCCGTGACAGTGGCCATGTGGAGGTGATGTGGGTTTCCATTATGTTTATAACTATGTGGTTTTGAAAGCTCCCAATGGTTTTTAATGAAATTTGGTTTGTAGTTTAATTCCAGAAAAGTCAACTTGTTCAATCACTATTCAAAACATCCCTGTAAAGGTATAAAGGTGTAAATATATGATGGTAAAGAATCCTCCTGCAATGCTGGAGATCTGGGTTCAATCCTTGAGTTGGGAAGATCCCCTGGAGGAGGGCATACAACCCACTCCAGTATTCCTGCCTGGAGAATCACCATGGACCGAGGAGCCTGGAGGGCTACAGTCACAGGGTCACAAAGAGTCGGACATAATTGAGGACTAAGATAGCACAGCACATATACATATATATATATATGTACATATGAAAATTTTTATACCATACACTGTTTGAATGGAATCTAAACCTGGTTCTGTTACCTAAATTACAGTTTTACTTCATTTTTATTGGAGAACAGTTGTTTTACAATATTGTGTTAGTTTCTACTATACAGCGAAGTGAATCAGCTATATGTATACCTATTTCCCCTCTTTATGGATTTCCTTCCCATTTAGGTCACTACAGATTGAGTTCCTGAGCTATATAGTAGGTTCTCACTAGTTATTTTATACAAGTATCAATAGCGTTTATGTGTCAATCGCAATGTCCCCTTTCACTTCACACCTTCTCCTTTGCCCGTTTGAAGTCCATACGTTTGTTTTAAAAGTCTGTGTCTCTATTTCTCATTTGCAAATAAGATTGAAAGCGTTAACAGGCAGACAGGCCGGAGCTCCCCAAGCGGCAGGAGGAAACTATGTACAAGTGGCAGACTGTTTCCCTTCTCTGTTGACAACATCTGGCTCTGCCTGAACTTAACTTTTCTCAGACCTCCAGCTAACCCGTGCGTTTTTCTTATGGAAACATTTTTCTTAAGCTATGTTGATGAAACTGTGTATTTGCTTTGGAATCTGTCTTTCTTCAAATTGGTTCCGCCTAAGACTAATTTTTTTTCTTTTCTCAAAACTTGGACTGAAAATGGCTCAACAAACCAGTATTCATGTCATTTTATGGCCAGGGATGACACACTTTGTGCCATTCTCGCTCAAAAATGCATCTTGTGGGAGAGGAGCCTGGCGAAACTCCCTCAGCCCAGAGGTGTCTCTCTTACCTGATTAGCAGCTTGTTAGCAGACATAAAATGCCTTGCTAAAACCTAGCAACGGGGCACTCTTTCTGTCCCCTTCTTATGTCTACGTCAGAAACTTTCCCCATCTCTTTATACTTTAATAAAACTATGCTACACAAAAAGCTCTGAGTGGTCAAGCCTCATCTCTAGCCCCAGATCAAAATCCTCTCCTCTGGTGGTCACAAATCCTGGCGTAGCACATGGCTCGCAGCCACAACATTTCAAGATCATCCATACCATTTTTCTAACACTCTTGAGGGACCCATGGACAACAAGGAACTCAAACCAGTCAATCCCAAAGGAAACCAACCCTGAATATTCACTGGAAGGACTGATACTGAAGCTCCAATACTTTGGCCACTTGATGCGAAGAGCCAACTCATTGGAAAAGACCCTGATGCTGGGAAAGATTGAAGGCAGGAGAAAAAGAGGGAACAGAGGATGAGTTGGTTGGATAGCATTACTGTCTCACTGGAAATGAGTTTAAACAAATTCTGAGAGATAGTGAAGGACAGGGAAGTCTGGTGTGCTGCAGTCCCTGGGGTCGTAAAGAGTCATAGAGGACTTAGTGACTGAAAAGAAACATCCCATTTTCTAGATTCCACATACAACTCCATGGACATGAGTTTTGGTAAACTCTGGGAGTTGGTGATGGACAGGGAAGCCTGGTGTGCTGCAGTTCAAGGGGTTGCAAAGAGCTGGACACTACTGAGTGACTGAACTGACTGACTGACTGACACATGCATTAATATAGGATGTTTTGTCTTTCTGACTCACTTCACTCTGTGTGACAGTCTCTAGGTCCTTCCACACAGCAGTCTCATGACTAGACCAGCCTTCTTCCTGGACACTACAGGGAGGGGGAAGGGATCAGCTCAGGCTGCAGCAGCAGCAAGGATCCCAAGCTGTCTGATTATGTTGGGATTGCAATGGATTCCACAGGCTTGTTTTTTTTTTTTTTTTTTCAATTTGTTTTCAACCCTCAGCTATTTACAAATTGAAATTACATGGCATGCATAATTAAGATGTTGCTAATGACTGCAGCCATGAAATTAAAAAGATGATTGCTCCTTGGAAGAAAAGTTATGACCAACCTAAACAGTTTATTAAAAAGCAGAGATATTACATTGCCAACAAAGGTCCATCTAGTCAAGGTTATGGTTTTTCCAGTAGTCACATATAGATGTGAGAGTTGGACTATAAAGAAAGCTGAGCACTGAAGAATTGATGCTTTTGAACTGTGGTATTGGAGAAGACTCTTGAGAGTCCCTTGGACTGCAAGGAGATCCAACCAGTCTATCCTAAAGGAGATCAGTTCTGAGTGTTCATTGGAAAGACTGATGTTGAAGCTGAAACTCCAATATTTTGGCCACCTGATGTGAAGAGCTGACTCATTTGAAAAGACTCGGATTCTGGGAATGATTGAGGGCAGGAGGAGAAGGAGATGACAGAGGATGAGATGGTTGGATGGCATCACCAACTCAATGGACACGAGTTTGGGTAAACTCCGGGAGTTGATGATGGACAGGGAGGCCTAGCGTGCTACAGTTCAAGGGGTTGCAAAGAGTTGGACACGACTGAGAGACTGAACTGAAGTGAACTGAATTCAAATTAGTTAAATTTTCAGTGAACAAACCTGCACATACATGGAACTCTTCTACTTACCGTTACCAATGGGCATTTCTCACTAGTAAGGCCTTCAGTTAAACTCAGGGCAAAGAGGTGTTTTCAGTGAGTGAAAGTGCCTCTCAGCAGAACAGCACTGTAGATGCATGGGGCCCTGAAATTACAGCCCTGCTCCAAACCTTATACCTGATGCAGGGAAGGCACATAAAATTTCTGGGAGCTGAATTTCCAGACATTTTTAAGGTTGTTTAGACTAGCTTGACAATTCTAACTTCATCACTTCTACAAATTTTATATCTTAACTAACTTCTGGATCTTTTCACTTGAGCTATTACATATATTATTAATATATTTTGAAGGAGGTGTCTGGAAAGAATCAGTACACAATCTTGTGTTCGGACTTTAGAAAAGGAATCTGAGTTGGAGATAAGTTTATCTTCTCAGACTTTTACTTGAGCAAATACAAATTGGAGAAAACTTGCCCATGGCCCTTTAAAAAGTTGGTTTATTTGTCGTATGACCCAACAATTAAAGTGACTATGGTGCAGCTTACAGTTCTGACAGCTCATGTAGCATTTCCTTGGTGCTTCCCATCAAGCTGAGTCAAACAACCTTTCACAGACGCATTCTGTGCCCGTTTTCCTGTGGCACCCACATCCCTCTGCTGTTAGGAATCCAGCCAGGGTTAAGCACGTTATCTGGGCACTGTCTATATAGACATTTTTGCAACTTCTTCACAGTTATTCTCAGAGCAAGAGGCAAAATAGTAAATGGTGACTCTTGCAGAATATTGATGCCTGGAATTCTATAAATGACTGAGTCTTATATCCAACTAGCTGCTCCGTTCTTCTCAGCAGACATAGAAGTTGTGTTGACCTTGATGTCATCTGTGAATCGCTTCCTGCTTGACTTCCAAGCATTTCTGACTCTACCCTCCCTCTGTGACTATTCTGTTGCTGGTTCCACTTCATCTGCCTGTCTCTCCACGTGACTGTTTCCTGAGCTCTGCCCACGGCCAGGATTAGCAGGCTTTCATGAGTCAGGGATGGCATGTTGGGTCAATGAAGAAGGACAAAGTCTGGGATCCAGGAAAGTGTGCCTTTCTTGGTCCCCCCAGTCAGCAATGAATGATAGAACTTCCAAGTCGCCTTTTGTCCCCACGCACCACCTGTTGCCATCTTTTCTATGTTAATGTCTATTAGGATAAAAGTACAATTATATGATTGTGCTAGGATAGATAGTTTCAAGAACAGAAACGGTCTTTTTCTTTTTTTCTTTTAACTCCATTACACCCAATCAAAAATGATATGAATAATGGTAGACTTTTTCTTGTGTAAAGAGTTGTGATAATAGTAATCCAGTGGCATTTTACTTTGACACGTACCCTTCTACATCTTGAAATATTACAGAGTAAAGCTCCTCAATTATGCCATTCCATAGTTTGGCTACTGAGTCTAAAAGTAGCCACTTCAGTCTAAGAGTGTTTACTTTGCAGCAGAGCTTAGCCTAAGATGTAGTTGTCTTGAATACCAAAGAGGTGAAGGAAACCCAGCATTTTACACATCCCTGAACTGGAAGTAAGGTTCTAAGAGTCTCTGCACAGTTCCACCTTGCCTTACTCTTCCAAATTAAAATTCATGTAACCTCACCCCATTTAGTTTCCCAAATAGCAGACTCAAAGTAGGAGTTGCAGACCTTGGCCATTTACCAGTGAGAGAGGTATACCTATGCCCTTCTATCTACTCGGAGAAGGCAATGACATCCCACTCCAGTACTCTTGCCTGGAAAATCCCATGGACTGAGGAGCCTGGTGGGCTGCAGTCCATGGGATCACAAAGAGTTGGACATGACTGAGTGACTTCACTTTCACTTTCACTTTCTATCTACTAAAAATAGACGTCTGTAACACAAGCCTGTCTGCATTAACAGCATCTCCACTGACTGCATTGACTAGCTTATAATGTAAGTAATTAATCACCGTGGTTATGCACTGGAACTATGCAGGTTGACAGCCTGGGGTAGAGTCTTGTTTCTGCCACTGACCAGCTGACCAATATTTGCAGACCTCTTACCCTCTTCTAATCTCAGTATCATCATTTGTAACTTGGAGAATATAATAGTGCATAACTTGGAAGCTGCTGAAAAGGTTACATGAGACAATGCATGTATAACCCTCAGTACATTTAGCAGCACAGATCACTCAACATGTCAGCTGTCATTTAATTGTCCTTTTTGTCATGCTTATCAACTAATCCTGCATACTTGAGTAGTTTTTAAATACAAGCTGCAATCATAATTGAAAAAATATTACACAAAATAGAAAAGAAAATCGCCTACCTTAAACAATGATTGTCTCCTCAGTAATGGATATCTCAACAGCTAGACTGTTTCCTTCAGTGCCCAAGACACTATCTCAGTGATGAATATGTATGCGATCAATCGCTCAGCCATGTCAAAGTCCTTGTGAACCCATGGAATATAGCCCACAAGGTTCCTCTGTCTATGGAATTTTCTAGGCAAGAATACTAGAATGGGTTGCCACTTCCTACTCTAGGGTATCTTCCCGACCTAGGGATCAAGCCCGTGTCTCTTGCATCTCCTGCATTGGTAGGTGGATTCTTTACCACTGGCTGTGTCAGTGACACGTTAATACTTTTCTTTTCAGTTCTTGTTCTTATCTCTCCCAACCTCAGAAGTAGCTAATGAGGAGTAGTTGGTGGGGAAGAACTTCTCCTTAATTTTATCTCCACATTAACTCTTGAGTTATGGGAAATCATTTTCTGCTATTGTTCTTACAAAGCATCCATGACTTCTAAGAAAGGAAACTAACTGCTATTTTATTAAACTCCTTTTAAATTTTATTTTCTCCAAGTATCTTCTATTTGATTTTTGAAAAAAGTCTCTCCAACATCGTTTAGATGATTTAGAGGACACCATCAAAGTGCTTCTGAGGATGCAAAAATTACTCATGAATGGCATAAAATCAATGAAAATGAGATGTATGATTTTGCCTGAACCATTGTATATGTTTTATTTAGGTAATATTTCTCTTCACATTTGATTTCTTTTCAGATGTTTGAGTACTATCCCCTCCAACTTTATTGATGAATTATTAGCAACATAATTGTTCCATTAAAGTGTACAATTTGATATATTTTTAAAGGGGAGTAGAATATACCACTTCAAAATATGCTTTTTTGGCATTATGATTATTTTAAAGGAACAGCAGGAGAAGCTCTGAAAAATGAATATGTTACCTTTGTAAGAGACATTTCCATTACTAAGTAGCAGTTACCCCACAATCCTACCCAACACCTTTTGTCTTTAGCTGGAAATGTTACTTACGATGGTGACTAGACCATTTCAGGGAGTTATTCAGTTTTTCTGGGTATCTCCCATATATACAGGAGGTATATGTGTTATTAAAGTTCTTTTTGTTTTTCTTTTGTTTATCTTTTTTTATAGTGAATGTCTCAGTCAAGACCCTAGTAGGATAGAGAGAAAATCATTCTCTGCACTTGATACTTTTGGGCTTCCTTGGTGGCTCAGATGGTAAAGAATCTGCCTGCAACTCAGGGGACCTGGCTTTGATTCCTGGGTTGAGGAGATGCCCTGGAGAAGGCAATGACTATAGACTCCAGTATTCTTGCCTGGAGAATTCCATGGGCATAGGAGCCTGGAGACCTACAGTCCATGTGTTTGCAGAGAATTGGACACAACTGACTGACTTTCACTTTCTTTATACTTTTAATGACTAATCTATTGGCTCTGAGTTTTGGAGACTCTGACAAACATTTTCTGAGAAGGAAAATAAGATTAAAGCAGGTCTAGAAATAAAACACCTGGAAATTTGAATTTCAGTGCTATGCTAATTTACTATATTTGCTTCTCATCAGTGTTTTTCCCTAGAAATTGTTCAGCCTCTCCCAGGGCATTTCTATAACCAATATCATGAGCTCTACATGATTATTCTTCCTTTTGAATTTTTTTGGCATTTTATCAAAAATCAATTGACTATGAATGTAAGGGTTTATTTCTAGACTCTCAATTATATCCATTGGTTTATATGTCTGTTCTTATGCTAATACCCCATTGTCTTGATGGCTATAGCTTTATAGTAAGTTTTTTAATTGGAAAGTGTGAGTTCTCCAATTTTGTTCTTTTTCAAGATTGTTTGTCTATTCAGATTCCTTTGCATTTCCAAATAAATTTTAGATATGCTTGTCAATTTCTGCAAAAATGCCAGCTGGATTGGGTAGGGATTGCCTTGAATCTGTTGCTCAGTTGGGGAAGTATTAAGTCCTCTGATCCATGAACATGGGATAGTTTTCCCTTTATTTAGGTTTTCTTTGTTTCAGCAATAGTTTTTAGTTTTCAGAATATAAGTTCTGTATTGCTTTTGTTAAATATGTTTCTAAAAATTTTAATTTTGTTTCTATTGTAGATGGAATTTTTCTCAATTTCATTTTCGTACCGTCCATTGCAACTAGTAAAACATTGGTGTATAATCCTTTTTCTATGTCACTGTATTTGGTTTGTTAGCATTTTGCTGAGAGTTTCTGTGACTATATTCATAAGAGATATTTGAATGTAGTTTTCTTTTCTTCCAATATCTGACTGGTTTTGGTATCAGCTCTTATTCCTTTTGAAGTAAAACAAAATAGAGGAGATGGAGTTGAGAGTTCCCTTAAATAATAAAAGAAGAGATTTGATAGATCTGGAAATAAAAGAGTGATGTGTAACTGTTAGTGCTATTTTTCCTACTGAAAGTTCATTAGAGTAAATGGGCCTTCTTCAAATTGTCATGAAGTACTTTGTACATTTCCAGGCTCCTTTCCACCAGGATGTCTGCAGCAAGCTGTGATTTGGGAAAAAACAGCTTTAGAGTGGTGCACTCACCCAATCTTCTGGGCATATGGGAAATAATATTTTCCTCTTGGATATATATCACTGTAAGAACTCTTATGCCAGCTTTTTCTTTCTTTCTCTTCCTCTTATCTCTCTCCTTCCCTTTATCCTTTCATTTTTTCTTTTCTACCCTTCCTCCTTCCTTCCTCTTTCTTTCTATACAGTTAATTCAAAAAATAGCAAATACCCCATTGTTCTTTCTGCTTTTCCGTTGCTAAGTCATGTCCAACTCATAGACTGCAGCACACCAGGCCTCCTGTCCTTCAGTCTCTCCCAAAGTTTGCTCAGATTCATGTCCATTGAGTCTGTGATGCCAGAGTGACATAATAAACTGATTATTTGTAATGCTATTTTAAAATTCTTCCATTGTTTACTTGAAATACATCATTATTAGCCAAAATATATTTCATGCTTACTATTATTTACATGAATTTTTCTTTACTTAAGGGCATTACTGAGGATCCTATTAGATAATCCCATAATTGTCACAAACATTAACAATAGGCTAGTGTAATACTTAGGATGGGTATAACTAAAATCTCTAAGAGCAACTGTGCAATAAGAAGCACTGTTCTTATATGATTCTCTCGGATTTACCCTTTAGATTAAATAACTACCTCCTCAGAGAAGCTGAGCTTCTAATGAAACATTTGCTAATGAAACATGTATGAGAAATCAATTCAGCCTTTACTTAACCAACTACCTGAAAATAAAGAACACCTGAAATTTTAATTATGAAAGAACTGATTATTGAAGACCAAATAAAAATCAGTATGAAGAAAAGGTATTTTTCACTTCCCTTGTGGGTTGATGCTAGTAGTAAGAATGTTAGTCACTCAGTCACATCCAGCTTTTTGCAACCCCATGGACTGTCAGTTCAGCTCAGTAGCTCAGTCCTGTCCAGCTCTTTGCAACCCCATGGACTGCAGCACTCCAGTCCTCCCTGTCCATCACCAACTCCCGAAGCTTGCTCAAACTCATGTCCATTGAACTGGTGATGCCATCCAACCATCCTATCCTCTGTCATCCTCTTCTGCTCCTGCCTTCAATCTTTCCCAGCATCAGGGTCTTTTCCAGTGAGTCAGTTCTTCACATCAGGTGGCCAAAGTATTGGAGTTTCAGCTTCAGCATCAGTCCTTCCAATGAATATTCAGGACTGATTTCCTTTAGGATGGACTGGTTGGATCTCCTTGTAGTCCAAGGGACTCTAAAGAGTCTTCTCCAACACCACATTTCAAAGGCATCAATTCTTTGGCACTCAGCTTTCCTTATAGGTCAGCTCTCACATCCACACATGACTACTTGAAAAACCATAGCTTTGACTAGAAGTAACTTTGTTGGCAAAGTGATGTCTCTGTTTTTTAACATGCTGTCCAGGTTGATCATAGCTTTTCTTCCAAGGAGCAAGCATCTTTTAAAATGTCATGGCTGCAATTACCATCTGCAGTGATTTTGGAGCCCAAGAAAGTAAAGTCTCTCACTATTTGCATTGTTTGCCCATCTATTTGCCATGAAATGATGGGACTGGATGCCATGATATTCATTTTTTGAATGTTGAATTTTAAGCCAATTTTTGCACTCTCCTCTTTCACTTTCATCAAGAGGCTCTTTAATTCTTCATTTTCTGCCATAACGGTGGTGTCATCTGCATATCTGAGGTTATTGATATTTCTTCCAGCAATCTTGATTCCAGCTTGTATTTCATCCAGCCCCACATTTCACATGATGTACTCTGCATATAAGTTAAATAAGCAGGGTGACAATATAGAGCCCACCAGGTTTCTCTGTCCATGGAATTCTCCAGGTAAGAGTCCTGGAGTGGGTAGTCATTCCCTTCTCCAGGGGATCTTTCTGACTCAGGGATTGAACCCAAATCTCTTGCATTGTAGGCAGATTCTTTACCATCTGAGTGACCAGGGATTTCCATTGGTTGACCCTAGTAAGTGCTAAATAACTGTTGTACAGTTGAGTTGGATAGAAAGCAGCTAGTCGTTCGTCTGTCTACCATTCATCATTATCATCCTCACTGGCATTATTTTAGTTAACCAAACTATAAAAAGTAAAAACTTGATATCTAAATGCATTCAGCATACACTTGGTTTCTGAAGTCTTCAAAACCTAAAAAATGTTTAACATTTGGGGGCAATTTTGAGATTAAAACAGTGTTCATATACTAGTCCTAATTACCTGCTTTGAGTCAAAATCCTGAGCCCCAGAAAAATATAATATAGCCAATTAAATATGCAACACTTTCAGAGTTAAAATTGAGTTTGAGAGAGGAAAAGAAAATGAGAGAAGAAAAAATAATCTTTCTTGAACTAGAAAATATGTGTTAACATTGATACATTTTGAGGATAAAATACTGAGCATTGACTGTAATTAGTAAGAGCCACTTAGAGTAATACTGGTTTGAGGCCAATAGAATTTGGTTTAAATTATCATGAATGAGTATACAGGCTTTTATGTACAAAATTTTTCATGTAATTTTGCCTGTGTGAAAACCTCCAATAGATAATTATGTGAACGTTTAAATATCTTTCTAGAATCTTGAAGAAAGAGTATTATGAGTGTTCTCTAAGCTTAATTAGTGGAATTTAGAGCTTCATTTTGAGACTTATTGATATGAACAACTAACTAATTTTTAAAGTCTGACCTTGACCATAGCAAAAGAACCCTGGCTCAATGTAGAAATTAAAATAATGTGTCAAACGCAAAGGTCTTGACTTGTCCTTAGTATCTTCATAATGAACTGCTATGCTTTAAGTTAAACTATATATTTTTTTCTTCCAGTTAAATTTTATATTGATTACACAATGCTGGCTTTTAAAAAATATTAATGGGCAGCACTCATTTATTTCCTCATGGAATGAATAAGGGTCAGTTATCTTGGTCTTCACTGAATTGCTGATTTGGGATGAGTCACCTGCAGCTTGTCTTCAGGACCTTCTGACTTTCAAGGCCGGGGTTCCTTAACCTCCACCTCTGGCCTCCTCGGATTCTGGGGCCTCCCTGCCTTGAGCACAAGGTGTGCCAGGAACACAAGGGTATGGCTCCAGGGCAGCTCATCTTGCCCAGGCTGAGCTCTGACCTCTCACCAAGCCTTAGTGTCTGGGCTTTTGGCATCTTCTCTGATGAACTGTGATCCAATCTTCTCTCCAGTGTCCAGATTTTATCCTGTCCTCTCTGACATATCCCTATCCCAGGAATCAGGGCCATTCCTCTGCTTGCAGTTAGGGCCCACTCCCTCATGCTCCATCTCCAGACACCCTCCTGTTGCCTCCTCCATTCAATCTCCTTCTGTCTGATGGGGACCCTCACCTTAGCCTTCATGGTTGGAGGCTGTGCAACTGGTGTTGGGACTAAACTACCCTTCAGCCTTTTAAATCGTAGATAGGGAAAGCCAGTGAATTTTGTAGGCCTCATAGTTTGTCTTCTGCCTGAGTAAGAACTGGACAGGGAAGCCATGTAGATCACAAGTGAATTGGGACTCCTGGAAGGTTCGAGAGCCACATGGAAAGTAAACCCTGAAGCCAGCAGGCTGAGGGCTCTGGAAGCTGCATCGTTAGTGTGGGTCTGAGGATACCCTGCCCCTGGAATGTATGGTTTGTTATTGCAGACTCCCAAGTTCATGGTCTTGCCCAACACAGAATGATACGGTTTGTATCAAATCTGAAGATTATAATGATATATGAGTTTTGAAGACGCAGAAGGGGGCAGATCTGATGATTCCCTGGCTCCAATCCAACGTACCAGCCTTCTAAGTAACACAGAACTCTGCGTGTCCACAAGACAAGGCTCTAATCTTCCATACCTTGGTTGGGCCTCCCTTCTTCTCTCACATTTCTTCCTTTCCTGTCTCTGACTGAAAGTGACTTCCCATCCTTCAAGGTCCAGTTGAAAAGCATAGATCCTCCCTTCCCCATCTTCTCCCCAGTGACTGACTATACAATTCCAAACTTTGGAAGCTCTGTTTCTACTCCACCTTGCTGATGATGTAGAGTATTGGTGTTTCCCTCCCCTCTATCCTGCTGGGCTAGGGGCTCAGTGTAGGTGGGGGGAGGAGGGACAGGCATTGAAGCAGTTAGAACCCCTCATTATGGCCAGTATAACCGTGTCCTTCCAAACTTGTAGATGAGTGCACTTCATCCACTACAGCTCACCACATGCAAATGATAAGAAATCCTTCCAGATAACTCATTCCTTCCAACCAGAGGAAACTGGTGCCCACTAAGCCCAATTTCATCTATCTGAAAAGCTTCCAAGTTTGGCATTTTAGTAGCAAGAGAAACTAAACCAGAACATGACCCAAAGGAAGCTCTCAATAAATACTAACTTGTCATTGTTGCTCAGTCACTCAGTTGTGTCCAACTCTTTGTGATCCCATGGACTGCACCAGGCCAGGCTTCCCTGTCCTTGACTATCACTTGGAGTTTGCTCAAACTCATGTCTATTAAGTAGGTGATACCATCGAGCCATCTCATCTCTTGTTGCCCCCTTCTTCTCCTGCCTTCAATCCTTCCCAGCATAAGGGTCTTTTCCAATGAGTTGGCTCTTTTCATCAGGTGGCCAAAGTATCAGAGCTTCAGATTCAGCATCAATCCTTCCAGATTTTAACTCAGAGTTGATTTCATTTTGGATTGACTGGTTTGATCTCTTTGCTGTCCAAGGGAACTCTCAAGAGTCTTCTCCAGAATCACAGTTTGAAAGCATCAAGTCTTTGGCATTCAGACTTCTTCATGGTCCAACTCTCACATTCATACATGACTACTGGAAAAATCATAGCTTTGACTATACGGACCTTTGTTGACAAAGTGGTGTCTCTGCCTTTTAATGCACTGTCAAAGTTTATCAGAGTTTTTCTTCCAAGGAGAAAGTGTCTTTTAATTTCATGGCTGCCATCACCATCTGCAGTGATTTTGGAGCCCAAGAAAATAAATTCTGTCACTATTTCCATTTTTTCCCCATATATTTACCATGAAGTAATGGTACTGGATGCCATGATCTTCGTTTTTAAAATGTTGAGTTTTAAGCCAATTTTTTTCACTCTACTCTTTCACTTTCCTCAAGAGGCTCTTTAGCTCTTCTTCACTTTCTTCCATTAAGGTGCTGGCATCTGCATATCTGAGGTTGTTGATATTTCTCCCAGCAATCTTGATTACAGCTTGTGCTTCATCCAGCCCAACATTTCTCATGATGTACTCTGCATATAAGTTAAATAAGGAGGGTGACAATACATGTCCTTGACATAATCCTTTCCCAATTTTGAACCAGCCTGTTGTTCCATGTCTGATTCTAAATGTTGCTTTTTGACCTGCATACACTAACTGAATAAACAAGTGAATTAGTATTTGTGCCTGAGGACAAATGTTTGGCATTTCAGGAGGTAACAGAAGGGCAGTACTGCCTGAATGGTCCTCCCATAGAGCTGGGCAACCTGTGGCCCCCTAATTGTCAGAAGGCAGCCACGTCTTCTGTGTAGAAGAGAGCTTGAAGGGCTTACGTCCTGTTCACTGCCCATGCCAAAGCTGCTCAGCTGTGTTGATGGGACTCTTGGTGCTAGATGGAGGAGGCCGTGAGAGAATCCAACACACCAGGGTTCCATTCGTGCAGGGGCAGATGGGAAACGATAGAACTATGATGATAAGTGAGCAAGCCCCATCAGTCCTATACTAAGTTCCCATCGTGTGCACTTTACACAGCCTGGCTTATGCAGAGAAAATCCAATTAATACATTCTAAGCTACAGGACTGGAGAAGGCAATGGCACCCCATTCCAGTACTCTTGTCTGGAGAATCCCTTGGATGGAGGAGCCTGGTGGGCTGCAGTCCATGGGATCGCGAAGGGTTGGACACAACTGAGCGACTTCATTTTCACTTTTCACTTTTCACTTTCATGCACTGGAGAAGGAAATAGCAACCCACTCCAGTGTTCTTGCCTAGAGAATCCCAGGGATGGGGGAGCCTGGTGGGCTGCCGTCTATGGGGTCGCACAGAGTCCGACACAACTGAAGTGACTTAGCAGCAGCAGCAAGCTACAGGATGCCATCCAGGGCATTCAGCAAGTTTACTTGTCTCAGATATCATCTCATTCACTAAACCTGGCCAACATTTTACATATGGGTGACTCACACAGTTAATAAATAAGCGCAAGTAAAAGGCACATTATTTGTTAGGTTAAATTCAAGGTAGACGAAAATAATAAGAGGTGGTTGTTAACTTGAAGTTGTTTGTGATTATGGTATTAAGGGGTGATTGTATCTGGCCATAGAAAGTCATTAGGGAATGGGGCACATTTGGGTAAACTTTGTTGGTACAAAAAGATGCCAACCTTTTTGGCACCAGGGACTGGTTTCGTGGAAGACAATTTTTTTCATGGACTGGGGTGGGGGTGGTTTGGGGATGATTCAAGTGCATTCATTTATTGTGCATTTTATTTCTATTATTGTTACATCAGTTCCAGCTCAGATCATCAGGCATTAGATGTGGGGACCCCTATTTTTGATAATGGTTGACACACCAGGAGCTCAGACAGGATGAAATTGCTATGAGTTGGAGAAATCAGAAATAGTATGATGTGCTGGGAAGTGTATGAGCTTTCATTACAAACAAAACTGAGATTTTATCCTCCTTTCTCCTATTATATGCTCTGTGACATTAGTAAATTTCTAAACCTCTGTAAATCTCAGTTTAAATTTCTGTCAAACAAGAATCATTTTTTATATATATATATATATATATATGTATATAGTGAAATATTTCAAATGAGGACAGAAGGCGAATATGCACAGCAGTGCTTGTCACCCACATGTTTCAGTGCAGGCACTTGGTGTCTCTTACCCGCCGCCTTCTACTGGATCTGCGAGTGTGAGTCACGGTTCTACCGTGCAGCACTGTCTCTGTTCACCTATTTCCTACTGCAGGTTGGGTTCTCCAGGACATAAACACTGAAATGAAGCTCCTTTACAAGCACAGGAGGTTTCAGGGGGACTAACCTGTGGAAGGAAAGACCGAAGCAAGACTAGGCAAGGGGAGCCATCAAACCTGTCAAAAGGCTCTACCAGCAGAATATGGATCTTCAAGCAGAATTTGTTTATTTGTGTTGTTTTGCTTTTTGTTTGTTTGTTTTTTGGAGCATAGTTGCTTTAAATGTTATACAACAAAGTGAATCAGCTCTATGTATACATATGTCTCCTTCCTCTTGGACCTCTTTGTCCATCCACAGATGAATGGATAAAGAAGATGTGGCATATATATACAATGGAATATTCAGTTCAGTCGCTCAGTCATGTCTGACTCTTTGTGACCCCATGGACTGCAACACGCCAGGCCTCCCTGTCCATCACAAACTCCCAGAGCTTGCTTAAACTCACGTTGATCGAGTCAGTGATGCCATCCAACCATCTCATCCTCTGTTGTCCCCTTCTCCTCCTGCCTTCAATCCTTCCCAGCATCAGGGTCTTTTCCAAGGAGTCAGTTCTTTGCATCAGGTGGCCAAAGTAATGGAGCATCAACTTCAGCATCAGTCCTTCCAATGAACATTCAGGACTGATTTTCTTTAGGATTGACTGGTTTGATCTCCTTGCAGATCAAAGGGCTCTCAAGAGTCTTCTCCAACACCACAGTTCGAAAGCATCAATTCTTCAGCGCTCAGCTTTCTTTATTTATAGTCCAACTCTCACATCCATACATGACCACTGGAAAAACCATAGTTTTGACTAGATGGACCTTTGCTGGCAAAGTGATATCTCTGCTTTTTAATATGCTGTCTAGGTTGGTCATAACTTTTCTTCCCAGGAGTAAGCATCTTTTAATTTCATGGCTGCAGTCACCATCTGCAGTGATTTTGGAGCCCAAGAAAATAAAATGTGTCACTGTTTCCATTGTTTTCCCATCTATTTGACATGAAGTGATGGGACCAGATGGCATGAACAATGGAATATTACTCATTCACAAAAAGAACGGAATTGGGTCATTTGTAGAAACATTGATGGACCTAGAGACTATCATACCAAGTGAAGTAAATCAAGCAGAATTTTCTTTTGAAGGAATTGACCAGAAATGACTAGAACTTTGATCTACTGCCTTGCCCAGCCATGAATGTGGTCATCCCTGAGAAGAACATGCCCTTGGCTACCACCATGTTTCTCAGGCTGAGGATCTCCCAAGAAGAATTTGAACTTCCTTAGAAAACTGAAGCAGACCCAAAAGGAGTTAATGGCTAGAGACTGTCACCTATTCACAGTCCTTGCACATGAACAAAGAGTTGGGGTCCTGACTGATACATCTCCATGTCTGCCCTTAGAACTGTACAATTTTTAGAATCTCCCAAATGTACTATATAGGACTTTCAATCTTCTAAAGTATCAGGCTTACTACTTGAGATTGAATTAGAAAATGGAGACATTGGAATGATTATCTGATCATTATTTGTCCATAATTTGTAAATCTCCTCATGTTCTGTCATGCTAAGCATCAGAAGTTCTCAACCATGGCTCCGCATTGCACTCACATCAATAGCTTTTGGAAAATACCAATGCCCCCATCCTACCCTGAGGAGTTAAATCAGGTCTCTGCAGATGTAAGCAAGACCCAGACATTAGTAATATTTTACAGCCCCTAAGTGAGTCTAATGTGCAGCCTACTAGAAGGTTCACACTATCTCCTTCAAGTTAAAACCTAATGGGAGTTACTTTTCAATGTATAGAAAAAAGAGCTTCTGGAGTAAAAAGAGGGCCTCTTCCTCTTCTTCCTCACCAGCATCATGACAGTGGCTCAAGCACAGTAAGTGCTTTCTCTGGTCCAGGCATTGCCACTGTGACAACAATTTACCATAAAGTTGCTCATGCAGATTAAGAAAGTAACAGATAGTCATGTGTACATGCTCAGTTGTGTCTGACTATTCCTGACACTGTGGGCTATAGCCTGCCAGCCTCCACTGTCCATGGAATTTTTCAGGCAAGAATACTGGAGTGGCCATCCCCACCCCTCCACCCCGGGGGATCATCCTGACCCAGGGATAGAACCCAAGTCTCCCGTGTCTCCTCCATTGGCAGATGGGTTCTTTACCACTCACCACCAGGGAGGCCCCAGCAGATAGTCTACATGTCTCAAAGCTTCTCCATCACTGACTTTATTGTTAGCACCTTTGATAATGTGGACTAAAATCCATAGCCTCTAATTATTGGTCAAAGAATCATCCTAGACCGTTTGTGTTAGATTCACCTAGAATTCTTGGTAATAATGTTGGTTCTCAAGAGCCAGAGGAAAACCACCAGAATCCCATTATGAAGAGTTGAACTTGTGATTTACATCTCAGCAATTTCGCTGAGTCACCTTTATAGTCATTAAAGTTTGAAAAACCGTCTGCTATACTTATAGATCTCCTGTCATGTCCGCATTTCCAAATTTCTGCCACTACTCCACCTCGGTTCAAACTCTCACTATTCAGGTAATTTTCAGTTGAATGGGGACTAGGAAAAGTGTGTATAAATTTATGGTCAGCCTGTGTACTCTGTATGCCTCAAACTGTCAAAATAAGGGATAGAATTTTTCATGAAATCATTCTTCTGCTATTCTTCATTAATAATCAGGAAGGTTAAAAGATTAAATTTCCAGCCTGAACTTAATGAGTGACTTCTGAGGCGTGCTTATAGAATTTTAAAATCTTCATGTATTAATTCAATAAGCCTTCATTGACAGTCTTCCGCATGCTGAAAACATAAAGATAGCAAAGATGAGAATAAGACTCAATGTCTGACCTGTTGGAAACTTCATCAAAAGCCAGACACTTTTCCTACAGTTTGACTCAGTGCATTAGTTTAGGCAGAGGATGAGATGGTTAGATGGCATCAACAACTTGATAGAGAAGAATTTGAGCAAATTCAGGGAGAGAGTGGTGGACAGAGGGGCCTGGCATGCTGCAGTCCATGGGGTTGCAAAGAGTCAGACACAACTTAGCTACTGAACAACACCACCAACATGATTTTATTTGAAGAAAGGATGACCTCCAATGAGTACAGAGATGTGGGAACACTGAACTGACAGGGTCAGAAATGCCCCACAATGGAGAGGCGTGGGACCTGGCTCTTGAAGACAGGGAGATGGTTGCCTGGAGGAGAAGGTTTAGAAAGACCTTTCTAGGAGAAAGTACAGACTATGCAAAACATGTAGCTCTAGAAAGGCATGGAATGTTCTAGAAAGGCTCAGAAATTTATGTTAGCTAGAATTATGGGCAGAGAGATAGGAGATGAAGCTGAAAGGTAGAATAGGTCAGAATTTTAAAATTTAAACTAACAAACAAATTCAGGATTTCTGGTGCATGGATAGATTTGGGCCTGTGAGAGATGCTGAGCTGAGTCTGGGCTATGAGAGCCATGGGCTATATCTGATAGTCAGTTGAAAAATCCTTCTCTGAAGCTAAAGAGAGAAGTTTGAGGCAGTTATGGAGACCTCAGATCAGCTTGGAGGCCATTGGAATAGATGAGATCAAACCCGAAGAAAGCATGATAAGTCAAGCTATCAAATAGCTTGGAATCTTAGCCACTAGCTCATGATTAGTATGATGTAGCGATTCAGAAAAATGACTAATTTTCTTATTCCATTGAATAGATAGCCCCCTTTTTTCCTTTTAAATTAATGTAGTGGAGAAGTGCTTTGCATAGATTTTTCTCAACCACTCCAACTCACACTAATGGGACCAGACACAGTATAAATCTCACTGCTGGGGTGAGAAGGTAATTTAGACTCTGTGTTCTTGCCTGGTGACTGTCAGAGAAGGGCGGCTGACTTTGCCAATTGGGTGACTGTTTTGTAATTTATATACAATAAATCTAAGGGAAGTAATTTCCCTTCAGAACCTTGAATTGCCTCCTTAGCAGAATGATTTTCAGTCTGGCTGGAGTTACGTTTAAGCCCCAGGGCTGGATGAGCGCTTAGCAAGGATACCCAGAGGACTCCATTGATTGCACTCTTGTTTTAAATACAATTTGGTTTTCCTTCACAGGAAATGTAGTGGCAAATTTCTTTTAAAGCTATCAGCTTATGATTTAGAGTACTTACAGGAGTGTTTCATTTTGGTTTTCAGTTAGATAGTGGAGGTAGTTATGATAGAGCTTACCGTCTACCCTTCTGCTTCATGTGTGGCCGGTACAGACAGATGCAGGGAGCTTGCTCATTTTGGAAAAGCTTGAGGAGGGTTTATAACCTATCAGCTAAAAAAGAGCAATAAAGTAATAACAGTGAATTCTTCCATAACGCACCTACTTTTCAGGCACAGTCCAAGACGTCTGCAAAGGATAAGCTCCCTGTGTGGTCCCTGGTCTGTGAGTTGGGTCTCAGGGTGTAGGAGACACAGAGGTGAGTGACCTGGAGACAGGGGTCTAACCTGGGCCCTTAGGCTCCTGGGTCCACACACTGGACCACGTCATGTGCTCTGCTTTAGCATCTACTGGGTGTCAGGCACAGACACCAGTGAATAAGATAGGTTATGTCCGCCAACACTGACCCTGGAATTTATACGTCAGGGAAGAGGATGTAGGAATATGATTTAAAATAATACTTTGGGATAAAATAATGTTGCATATAATTTATAACTAGGATGTTTAAGCTGGCTAACATATCTTTTTTGAGAGAAAAAATAAGCCATTAGCTGAATCTGATAAACTGAGTTAATTAAAATCTTCTTTTTGTGCATATGCTTGCCAAGAAGGCTTATTTTCTTCTCTTAATTCCCCTTTACCATATAAATGGGTTACTGAGCTCCCAGTGCCAAGACCAATTTAATTCATTTGTTCAATTACAACTTAAGAGAAAGAACTTCTGAAACGTATTCACTGTCTGCTTCTTTGGAGTAGCAGCCAGCTGAATTGATGAACTTTTAGAATGATCTGTTGCTATGGCAATGGGCTGCCTAAGGAATGGAAGTGGATATTTCATCATTATCTAACTGATAATGCTCAGAAAGATAACAGATGCAAATACAAAAGGTTTCTTTTTCTTTGCCATAACTCTGGGTCCATGAGACAAACGCTAAAAGTGTCTGCCTCCAATACAGCATCAGGGAATCAAATGGAGACATACACAATACCTATCCAGGCCCTGTAGTTATAGTTGTTCAGTTGCTAAGTCATGTCCATCTCTTTGTGACCCAATGGACTACAGAACACCAGGCTTCCCTGTCCTTCACCATCTCCTAAAGATTGCTCAAACTCATGTCCATTGAGTCGGTGATGCCATCAACCATCTCATCCTCTGTCACCCCCTTCTCCTCCCGCCCTAAATCTTTCCTGGTGTCAGGATGGTTTGTGCATGCTCAGTCGTGTCCAACCCTCTGTGACCCTGTGGACTGTAACCCACCAGGCTCCTCTGTCCACGGAATTTTCCAGGCAAGAATACTTCAGTGCATTGCAGTTTGCTACTCCAGGGCATCTTCTTGACCCAGGGATTGAACCCTCATCTCTTGTATCTTCTGCATTGGCAGGCAAATTATTTACCACTATGCCACCTGGGAAGCTCCCAGCATAGGAATCTTTTAAAATGAGTCGGCTCTTCACATCAGGTGGCCAAAGTATTGGAGCTTCAGCTTTAACATCAATCTTTTCAATGAATATTCAGGACCAAATTCCCTTAGGATGGACTGGTTTGATCTCCCTGCAGTCCAAGGGACTCTCAAGGTCCCAGGCCCTACACAACTTGAAATAAAATAACCCTAACCCTATAAAGCTTTCTGAGTTAAGAGTTGCAGTGTACACACAAGTCTCTATGCCTTGCTAAAGATATCCATTGTTAATGGGGCTGTTTATTTATAGTCAGGTGTAATTTCTGCACAGTATTCAGTGATCAGAAAGCATTAAGTGATCCCTTAAACCACAGCAAAAGTAAAAAGAGAAAAAAGTCAAATTGTTGATCTGTCATACATTGCTGGTGGGCCTATATGGTTTAACCACTCTAGATAGTAGTTTGGCAGTTTCTAACTACACTAAACAGATTTATCATATGACCCAACTGTTTTACTCCTGGGCCTCTATCCCGGAGAAATGAAGACATGTTCACATAAAATATGAACATGATTGTTCCTAGCCATTTAGTGTGCAACAGCCAAAAGCTGAAAACAACAATAAATGCCGCTCTGTAAGTGAATAACTGAGCAATACCAGGAAATATAACTCAGCAGTATAAAAGAATGAGCTATTGATACAAGCAAGAACTTGGATAGATGACCAGGGCATTACGCTGAGTGGAAAAGCCAAGCTCAACAGGTTTCATATTGTATGAGTCCATTTAAAAAGCATTCACAGAATGACAAAATTATAAAGATGGAAAATTGATTAGTGGTTGTCATCAGTTAGAGATGGTGGAAAAGAGGAAGACGACACAGAGATATTTGTGGTGATAGGATGATTCTGTATCTTGATTGTGGTGTCAATTACACAAAACTACACACATAGCAATAATTATATAGAACTAAACTCAGCCATGAAATTAAAAGATGCTTACTCCTTGGAAGGAAAGTTATGACCAACCTAGACAGCATATTAAAAAGCAGAGACATTACTTTGCCAACAAACGTCCATCTAGTCAAGGCTATGGTTTTTCCAGTGGTCATGTATGGATGTGAGTTGGACTGTGAAGAAAGCTGAGCACCGAAGAATTGATGTTTTTGAACTGTGGTATTGGAGAAGACTCTTGAGAGTCCCTTGGACTGCAAGGAGATCCAACCAGTCCATCCTAAAGGAGATCAGTCCTGGGTGTTCATTGGAAGAACTGATGCTAAAGCTGAAACTCCAATACTTTGGCCACCTCATGCGAAGAGTTGACTCATTGGAAAAGACCCTGATGCTGGGAGGGATTGAGGGCAGGAGGAGAAGGGGAGGACAGAGGATGAGATGGCTGGATGGCATCACCGACTCAATGGACATGAGTTTGAGTAAACTCCAGGAGTTGGTGATAGACAGGGAGGCCTGGCATGCTGCAATTTGTGGGGTCGCAAAGAGCTGGACATGACTGAGTGACTGAACTGAACGGAAACTCATATTGTACTAATGTCAATATCTTGGTTTTTATATTGTACTATAATTATGTAACTAGTAAACTTATATTGTACTCTAGTTATGAAACAAGTAATCCTTGGATGGGGACTAAGCAGAGAGTACTGTCTTTACTACCCCTCTATACTCTCTTTTCAACTTTTTATAAATGTATATGATTTTGAAATATGAACAAACAAGATAAACAAACAAAAGCAAGCAGGTTTGCAAAGTTAGTCAGATCTTTTTTTTTCTTTCCCAAAATTGTGAGACAGAAGCTATACTGCAAGAGAAATTAGGGACTAGCTAGACCTCTAGTGGAGGACTGCTCTACAAAATAAGCCAAAGACAGAAAGGAAGAAACTTCTCTAAAGTTATGATTATTTTGTGACAATCCATCAGCTTCTCCGGTGATCCAACAATAACTGCATTCACTCTCACAAGACATCTGTCACTTGCTTGTGAGCAAATTGCCACCAGGTGATGCCAGATGGCCAGGTGACGGGTTGGGCACCAGGTTCCAGTCCCAGGGCTGCACTGGCAGGATGAACATGATCCATTCGATACCCTTTGATGACTGCATCATCTTACAGTAGGAGCTCTGGTGTAAGCTCTTATCAAACATCTATGGAGATGGAACCGTTTGTTCAAAGGAAATCTTATGACAAGTTTCAATGAAATATGAAACGTAATCAATGAACCTTGTTCACTGCAGATGTTGAACATTGTAGGCAACCTTGAAGATGGTGTATATGTCCACTGTTTGGTTGGGAGATGAGAGACTGGTTCTCCAGGGCAGCAACAGGACACCTTTGTGCAGCCCCAAAGTCTGGGTCTCCACTGAGCAAAACCGTAGCCTCTGGCTACAAGGCCTTCGGGCACTGGAAATATGGCTGGTTTCATCTGGGATGCTCTGGGATACAAGGTGCACCAGATTTCAATGACAGCAGGAAAGAAATGAATGAAAACTGTCTCATTGCTCATCCTTTTGTAATGGTTTTATGTTTAAATGCTAATGCTTTTTTATATGTTGGGTCAAATAAAATTTGTCATTAAAGTTAATTTCACCTGTGTCTTTTTTACTTTTCTAAATGCTGCTGCTGCTGCTGCTAAGTCGCTTCAGTCGTGTCCGACTCTGTGCGATCCCATAGACATCTGGCAGTCCACCAGGCTCCCCGGTCCCTGGGATTCTCCAGGCAAGAACACTGGAGTGGGTTACCATTTCCTTCTCCAGTGCATGAAAGTGAAAGGTGAAAGTGAAGTCGCTCAGTCGTGTCCAACTCTCAGCGACCCCATGGACTGCAACCTACCAGGCTCCTCCATCCATGGGATTTTCCAGGCAAGAGTACTGGAGTGGGGTGCCATTGAATGCAGCTACTGGAAACTTTAAAACTAGTCATGTGGATGGTAATGTATTTCCACTGGATACTGCTGGTCTGGAGAAACTCCCAGATCCCACCTCCAGACATTAGCGCTTGAAGGTTCCGTGAGGATTTTAATTACCGTTGCTGCTTCCTCAGGTCCTGTGTGCAAGTCACCTTGTTCTCATGAAAGGCGTCAGGAATCTTCCTGGCAGCTTTATTTACTACCATAGTCTGCTCTAAGAATATCATTCCATTTAAACCCAAACACTTTTTAAAAT
Source organism: Bos mutus (assembly GCF_027580195.1). Taxonomy (NCBI): domain Eukaryota; kingdom Metazoa; phylum Chordata; class Mammalia; order Artiodactyla; family Bovidae; genus Bos; species Bos mutus. Next base: position 64,640,043 of record NC_091636.1, read on the forward strand.
TTCCTGCTGAAAAACACATTTTTTTTTCCAGTTGTTCTTCCCATAGGGTTCTTAGCAACTCACCTGCTAAAGGTCACACACATATTTTCCTGTGGGCTGGAGGCCACACAGCAAGCTTCAGTCTTTTCATGCCTCATTGTTTATGGCTGGAATTCTTTGGGGGAATTTCTTCATGTCCTTTTCAGATTACACTCCATTTTTTGATAAGTCTTGTGCAAATATTTCTTCCCCAGCAGTCACTTTTAAAATTGAATTTACTACTGTTTTGTGAGATAATGTGCAAACCGAATCCCTGGCAGTCATTTTTATTGATGACCTTTGCTTTTTCCTTTGATCATTTTCCTAATGGCTGAGATTATGGGAGTTGGAATGGCTGTCTCTATTATTAAGGTGATCCAATTCTACTTCTGAATTTTCTACACACATCAGACTTGCTCCTGATCGTCCATGACTTCATTATTCACCAGCAAAGATCAATATTATGAATTGTTCAGACCCACAATCTCATGATTTGTGCCCAGGAGAGTTCTCTTATCACAGAAAAACACACAGTAAAGTCCTTTAATAGTTTCAGAATTAGTCCAGCGACAGCACCCTTATTTTCTTAGGTAGTGTCTCTCTCATTTCTGTAACTATTACTTTATTTGTGATTTCTTTGTCTATTTACTTCTGAGCATTTTTTCTTATTACTTCATTTAAAACAATAGATATTATACTTTATCTAAACATTTTAGATGTTTTTAACTTACTGAATGAGGATAAACATGAAAGTACCGATAGTTGAGTGGATGTAACTTAAAAAAAACAAAACAAGCTTTGAAGAGTTGGTGATCTCTTACAAAACTAAACATAAACATACTCTCACCATATGATCCAGCAACTGTGCTCCTTGATACTTACCTGAGGTCGAAAGCTTATGTCTACCTTGATGTCTATAAAAGCTTTATTCATAATTGCAAAACCTGGAAGCAACTGAGAGAGCCTTCAGTAGGTGAAAAGGGGATATATCAGTCTCAACTATGTGGTTTATCCAGGCAGTGGAATGTCATTCAGTGCATAAAGGAAATCAGCTATCAAGACATGAAAATACCTGGAGGAATGGGAAATGCATACTGCTAAATAAAAGAAGCCAATCCACAAAGGCTAACTACTATATGCTTCCAAGCACAGGGCATCCTGAAAAAGGCAAAGTTGCAGAGAAGGTAAAGTATTATGAATTGGAAGTGAAGAGAGATGAAAAAGTGCAATGCAGGACTTTTAGGATATCTGTATGATACCATAATGATGAACACATGGCATTGTACACTTGTCCAAACCCACAGAATGTACAACACCAGGAGTGAACCTTAAGTTGGACCGTAGACTTTGAGTGATTATGATGTGTCAATGTGGGCTTATAAATTGTAACAAGGGAACGGCTCTGGAGGGGGATGCTGGTGATGGGGAATCTACACACATCTATACACAGTGGGCACAGTGTATGGAAGGTCTCTGTACCTTCCTTGCAATCTTGCTTAAAACCTAAGTGAAGTGAAGTCACTCAGTCACGTCTGACTCTTTGCGACTCCATGGACTGTAGCCCACCACGCTCCTCTATCTCCAAAAAGTAAAGTCCTTAAAATGGAAAAGAATATTTGATACAAAAAAGTAGTCTACTATTCCTAAACACATAAATGGGGGAACTCTACCTATCTTATTAAGAGACATAGTTCAATGATATATTCCACTTTATGTGAAATAATCATAAAAGTTGTAAGTTTTTTTAAATCAAGTTTTTATCTCACAATCACATGTTATCATGTGGAAACAGTGAATTGCAAGATTGGGTGTAACATTTATTTTCTTCTTTTGAACTTTAAGCTTTCTATTGTAAAAGGTATCAGAGATACAGAAAAGTACATTAAAAAGACATGCAATTTAATGAATTATTATGAATCAAACATCCTCACTTCTTTACTTTTCATCATTTGTTATATAACTGTATATCCCTCAGCTTGATAGATTGGTGTTTTATATTTACATTTTTTAGAAATAGTTTTATGGAGGTATGACAGCCATACTAAAACCTGCATATATTTGAAGTGGACAATTTGATATGGTTTGACATGGGTATGCACTGTGAAACCCTCAACAACGTCAAGTGTTGTTATTTGTTGTTTGTGTTCTCACCAAGGAAGTCCACTTCTTTTTTAAAAATCATCAATTGCAACTCTTTCTCCTTCCTTTTTCTACCCAATCCATCCACCTTTGTGCCCAGACAGCTACTGACCAGCTTTTTGACACTAATTTGTGTTTCATATAAGTGGTGTAGTACAGAATATAATCCTGGCTTCTTTCACTCAAAAATTATTTTAACATTCACCTATGTTTTTGTACTACTAATAGTTCATAATTTTACTGCTTAATAATATTTGATACATGCATGCATGTGTTCATACTTAATTGTGTCCGATTCTTTGCAACCCCCTGGGCTGTAACTGCTCCCACTGTAGCCTGTAATCCCAGGCTCCTCTGTCCATGGGATTTCCCAGGCAAGAATACTAGAGTGGGTTGCCATTTCCTACTCCAGGGCATCTTCCAGACCCAGAGATCAAATCTGCATCTCTTGTGTCTCCTGCATTGGCAGACAGATTCTTTACCATTGAGCCACCAGGGAAGCTGATTACATGAATATGGTGCAATTGATGTGTCTGTTCACCAGCTGATAGACATCTGGGTTGTTTCCTTTTTTGGTCTGTTACAAACAAACCTGCTGTGAACATTTATATACAGATTTTCCTATGAGCATATATTTTCATTTATTTTAGGAAGTATGTAGATGTGTTGTGTCTGCATCACATGGCACAAATATCATTAAGTTTACAGAAACTGCAGTACTGTTTTCCAAAGTGATTGTACCAGATTTTTTATATTGCCACCAGAGATGCATGAGAGTTCCAGTTTCTTTGCATCCTGAAAGTGGTACTAAAAGTGGTTTGTTGAGAAGTGTGTTACTTTCCATATATTAGGGGACTTCTCACTTTTCTGTGATTGATTCCTTATTTCATTCCCTTGTGTCCAGAGAATATGTTTTGTGTGTTTGAAAATTTTAAATTTTTATTAGTTTTTTTTTGGACACAAAACATGTTCTATCCTGGTAAAGATTTCATGTGCACATGAAAAGAATGTGGCTTCTGCAGTTGTAGGACTGAGGATTTAATAAATCTTAACTAGATAAATTTGCTTGATACTACTTTTCAAGTCTATCAATATCCTTATTGATATTTTATAGCACATATTTCTATAACTTTGTTCTTTTAATTATTGAGAGAGCAGTGTGAAAATGTCCAATTGTAAATTTGTCTGTCTCTTTGCAGCTGTACAAGATTTTGCTCATGAATTTTGAAATAATGTTATTAGTTGTATACGGGTTTAGGATTACTATGTCTGATTAATAAAACAATTCTGTCAATCCCAGGTAATATTCTCTGTCTTGAAATGCACTTTGGCATTAATTAAGCCACTCCAATAATATTTTCATCAGTGTTAGCTTGTATATGTTTTTTCCATAACTTAATTTTAATCTATTTATGCTTTTATATTTAAACTGAGTTTTTTTTGTAAACAGTTTTTATTTGGATATTGTGTTTTAGTCTATCCTTAGCAACTTATGCCTTTTTAAATTGGTGGATTTAAGCCATTTATTTTAATGCGATTATTGATCTGACTGTTTAATTCACCATATCACATTTTGTTTTCTATTTGTTACATCTGCTCTTTGTTCACTGTTCTTTCACTGTCTGCCATATTCTGGATTGAGTATTTTTAAAATGATTTTCACAGGTCTGGACTATGTGATCAGGTTAGCCTGTATAATTTCCAACTCTATCCTTCACTGGTTGTGTGATTTTGGTTAAGCTACTGCACAGCCCAGGCTTCTATTTAATTTATTTCCTACCTCACACTCTGAGTACTGAATACAATGGTGTGTGGGGTTGTGCAAGCTCCGTCACCAGTGACAACTTCTTGATGCTTTGGTTTTGTCATATATAAAATTGTAATGATACTTATCTCACAAAGCTGTCTAAGGATTAAATAATCTATGTAAGCATAACTCTTTAATCACCTGATTCTCAAGAATTGATCCATGACCCTTCACTATCATTAATGAATGCCAATTCCTTCTTTGCTAAGAAAACAGGCATTTGCCTTAGTTCTTGCCACACACGTGGGGATAACAACTGCAATTGCTACAATGTGCACACCATCCTTTTAATCCCTACACTTTGTTTGGGGCGCTTCAAATGCAATTTTGCTCACAGCACTCCCAGAGATTATGTTCATTGAGCCTGGTCCTCTGCTGGGCATTGGGAATATGACAGTGGTAAAAAATGCAAACTTTTTTACACTTAGGGAACCTAGTGTTAGTTTGAGAGACCATATGGTCTAGTTCAAGAGAGATCATCACAATAATAATATTATAAACAATAATCACATAAATAAACATACAACTGTCCCTGTAAGTGCTTCAGAAGAGATGGCAGGGAGCAGGGAGGGTTATTAGAGCAGATTCTCCATAGTTACAACAGAGAGGCTTTTCTGAGTAAGTGATGGCAGTTAGTGAAGGCTGGGGATTCTTTCAGGCAGAGGGAACAGCTCTTGGAAAGAGGGAAGGAACTTGCGTCTTCTGGGACCTTGAAGATGATAGGTGTGGGTGAAGATTAAGGAATGATGGGGAAATAGAAGATGGAAGGAAAGAGAGGGTGAAACAGGGCCTGGAGTCTGGACCCTAGAGGATGGTAAAGGAGTCTTGATCTTATCCTGAGGACAATGAGAAGCTTTTCAAGTGTTTTATCAGTGAGGGTTGGGCAGGGGTGGGGTGGGGAGCTTGATTTTAACAGAGAAGGGCCATATGCTTTCACTTTCCATGTGTTTGGTTCCGGAGAAAGGACTGTTTATTTCCGGAGAAAGAGGGCCTCAGGGAACATCCACATTGCCACAAAGTAAACATAAAGTGCACAATAAGTGTGAAGCACTTGAATCCTCCCGCTTCATGAAAAAGTTGTCGTCCATGAAACCAGTCCCTGGAACCAAAAACAGGCTGGGAAACGCTGCCCTAGATGATGTCTTGTCCAAGACGAGCGCAGTAAATCCTCATCCCATAAACGAGTGAGCACTTGGGCCCGCTCCTCACTGTGATTTCACCTCGTATCGTGAAAAGAACATCTAAATCCTTGGGAGATGGTGAAACTGTCCCTTTACAGAAAAGTGTGGTGAGATGAGACAGCAGCAGATGAACTGAAAACACTTGTCTTTGTGTTATTAACAAGTTGGAGAGAGAAGTAAAGAAGTGAATGGGAAGAGCCTTGTCGCCAAGGTTTTTCCTTTATCAGTTGAAAGCTTCCTTTACAAATTGGGTGGGAAAAAATAGTACCACTAAAAACACTGACTTTTCCCACATTTGTGTGAGGATGTATCTGGACACGGTTAATTCAGTTGGCCTCTGATAGTGTCATTTGGATCACAAAATTAACACCTCATTAAGAAAATTAGTATGAAAATTAAGTAACTGCAGAGCAATTATTGCCTGAAAGGGCAAAGTTTTAAAGGGTGGAGTTAATAGGTTGGCACTTTTATTACTTAATATTCTCCAAAGACAGCGACTGCGTGGTGGGAGAAGCATACGTGTAGAGAGAGAACCTGCAGAATCCCCACAAGGTCGCTCATTGCCCAAGCAACACCTCATTAGTTATTCAGCATGAACCGCATAAACATTCAGAAGGCAGTTTTGACATGCACTCACATTGCAAAATATACCTTCTCCCTTCAAAATGAATGTAATGATTTTCAAATCTCAATATCTTGGGTTTTTGTTTGCATTGGCTTTGGTTCAGTCTCTAAAGATTGTGACCTTTCTTTAGTTAATTCATCCATCGTGTTTTTATTGAACTTAATATGTGCCAGGCATCAAGCCAGGCCCTGGGTGTGTGATGATGGAGGAGGCAGGTCTGACCCCAAAACTTTAATGTGAAATTATGACATAAACAAAAGTTTCATAATATCTTATAGGGCCTTGACATTAACCCAGAGTTGATGTCACCCTAAAACACATTTATTGTTAAAGTCATATTCTGGAGTAGATTAAAAATTAACCTATTGTCTTTATACTTCAGTCCAACTTTTTTTAAAGCTTTGACTGAGTAATTACTAGTGTTCCCAACTGGAATTCTCAGTAGTAAGAAATTTGGGCTTCTCTCATGGTTCGGAAGGTAAAGAATCTGCCTGCAATGCAGGAGACCTGGGTTTGATCTCTGAGTCAGGGATCCCCTGGAGGAGGAAATGGCAACCCAACCCACTCCAGATGGAAAATTCCATGGACAGAGGAGCCTGGCAGGCTAAAGTCCGTGAGGTCACAAAGAGTCGGACGTGACTGAGGAACAAGCTACTACTATTAATCAAATAATAGTACATTAACTCTATGGATTATTTTGATGCCATTATGATGATCATGAAGAAATATTCATGATATTATGTGAATCCATAAAAACTAGAAAACATTACGGGTTTGCCATCATTACAATTACTAAAAATTGAAAGCAAAAAATTGAAATTAAATACATCAAAACACTATGATGATATTATCACATTATTATGGGGATACTGAGTGAGAAGGATTTGTACCAACAGGATGACAGGTAATCACTAAAGTCCTGGAGGGTTGGGTGAGTGGCTTAGGAACCATTTGAAACGCAGCAGAAGGTTGAACATTGACATGTATTGACTCACCTGGTAAATAATGAAACATACATTATATTACTGTTTGTACTATAATAAGCAGGGACTTATCTAGATTTCATGAGAACTGCAGTTTATAATTTATGAGTTTATGAAATTTGCTGTTTCTTAAAAGTAGACTTTTTTTTAGAGAAGCTCCAGATTGACAGCAAACTACAGACAATCCCATATAGCCCCTCCCTACACAAAGGTACATGGTCCCCTGCTGCCAACACCTCCCACCAGAGTGGTACGTTTGTTACAATCCATGAACCCATGTTGACGTATCACCCTGAGTTCATCATGTAAATTAAAGTTCACTTTTAATGTTGCACATCCTGTGGGTTTGGACAAATGTATAATGATGTACAACCTTCCCTGGTGGCTCAGAATTTGCCTGCAGTGCGGGAGACCTGGATTCGATCCCTGGGTTGGGAAGATCCCCTGGAGGAGGGCATGGCAACTCACTCCAGTATTCTTGCCTGGAGACTCCCATGGACAGAGGAGCCTGGTAGGCCACAATCAATGTGGTCGCAAAGAATCAGACATGACTGAGACTAAGCACAGCACAGCATAATAACACGCATTCTTTATAGTATCATATAGAGTATTTTTGCTGCCCTAAAAATCCTCCATGCTCTGCTTATTTATCTTCCCTTTCCACATCTCCCACAACCACTAATCTTTGTACAGTCTCTGTAGCTTGCTTTTCCAAGAATGTCTTAGAGTTAGAATCATACATGATATAGCCTTTTCAGATTGGCATCTCTCACTTAATGATAATCATTTAAGTTTCTTCCATGTCTTTTAATAGCTTGATAGCACATTTCTTTTTAGCAGGGAACAATATTCCACTGTCTGGATGCACCACATTTCATTTATCCCTTCACCTACTGAAGGACATCTTGGTTGCTTTCAAGTTCTGGAAATTATGAATAAAGTTGCTCTAAGGTCCAGGAGTTGGTGATGGACAGGGAGGCCTGGCGTGCTGCAATTCATGGGGTCACAAACAGTCAGATATGACTGAGCGACTGGACTGAACTGAAGCATATGTGTGCAAGCTTTTATATGTACATAAGTTTTCAACTCATTTGGACAAATAGTAGGAAATGCAATTTCTGGGTCATATGATAAAGGAGGGCTTCCCTCATGGCTCAGTTGGTAAAGAATCTGCCTTCTATGCAGGAGACCTGGGTTTGATCCCTGGGTGGGGAAGATCCCCTGGAGAAGGAAGTGGCAATCCACACCAGTATTCTTGCCTGGAAAATCCCATGGACAGAGGAGCCTGGCAGGCTACAGTCCATGGGGCCACAAGAGTTGGACACGACTTTGTGACTAAACCACCACGTGGTAAAGGATGTTCAGTGACAAAACCATCTTACGAAGTGCGTCCCCACCAGCCACATGTGAGACTTCCTGTTGCTTCAGGTTCTCAGCAGCGTTTGGTGCTGTTGGGAACTTTGGATTCTGTTCCTTCTGATAGATGTAGTGGCATCTCATTGGTCTAATTTGTAAATCCCAAAGGTCCGTCTAGTCAAGGCTATGGTTTTTCCAGTGGTCATGTATGGATATGAGAGTTGGACTGTGAAGAAAGCTGAGTGATGAAGAATTGATGCTTTTGAACTGTGGTGTTGGAGAAGACTCTTGAGAGTCCCTTGGACTGCAATGAGATCCAACCAGTCCATCCTAAAGGAAATCAGTCCTGAATATTCATTAGAAGGACTGATGCTGAAGCTGAAACTCCAATCCTTTGGCCACCTGATGAGAAGAACTGACTCATTTGAAAAGACTCTGATGCTGGGAAAGATTGAAGGCAGGAGGAGAAGGGGATGACAGAGGATGAGATGGCTGGATGGCATCATTAACTTGATGGACGTGAGTCTGAGTGAACTCCGGGAGTTGGTAATGGACAGGGAGGCCTGGCATGCTGCGATTCATGGGGTCGCAAAGAGTCGGACACAACTGAGCGACTGAACTGAACTGAACTGAATGACACACCTGTAAACATCTGTGATCTTGCCATCTGGGTATCTGCTTTGGTGAGGTGTCTGTTCAGGTCTCCCCCCCCCATTTTTTTCTGCTTTTTAAATCAATTTTTCTTGGAGTACAGTTGATTTACATTGTTGTGTTAATTTCAGGTGTACAGCCAAGTGACTCAGTTACACATATACACATATCCCCTCTTTTGCAGATTCTTTTCCCATATAGACCATTGCAGAGTATTGACCAGAAATCCCTGTGCCATGCAGTAGGTTCTTACTAGTAATCTATTTTATATATAGTAATGTGGATACATCAGTCTCAATTGCCCAGTTTATCCCTTGCCCCCTTCTCCCTGGTAACCATATGTTTGTTTTCTACATCTGTGACTCTATTTATGTTTGTAAATACATGACTTTGTGCAAGTTTTCAGATTCCACATATAAGTGATATCATATTATGTCATGTGATACTTGTCTTTCTCTTTATGACTTATTTGACCCAGTATCACAGCCTCTGGATCTACCCATGTTGCTGCAAATGGCATTATTTAGCTCTTGGCTGAGTAATGTTCTACTGTGTATCAGTACCATATCTTCTTTTTTCATTCATCTGTCAATGGACATTTATGTTTTTTCTGTGTCCTGGAGGTTTTTTCCCTCCAACTTTTAAATCAGATTGTTTTCTTATTGTTGAGTTTTAAGAATCCTTTGTACATTTTGGATGACAGTCCTTTATCAACGTGTCTTTTGCTAGTATTTTCTCCCAATCTGTGGCTTGTCTTCTCATTCTCTTGACATTACCTTCTCAGAGCAAAAGGTTTTCATTTTAATGAAATCCAGCTAATCAGTAATTTCTTTCATGGACTGTGCCTTTAGTACTATACAGTTTACTTTTTCAGATATTTTAATTAATACCAAATAATGAGGGAAATTTGCTAGATCTGCTCCCAGGGCCTTATAAGGGCTTATGAAGGGCCCTGATATTGAAGCTTCATTTGCTCTATAGGAAGTAGGCCTCCAGCAAATGTTATTATCTATTTTATCAAGATAGACAATTAAAACCAAGAAAATTTATTTGCAACATCTTGTAGGAAGACTATGGACACGCACGCACACACACACACACACACACACACACATTCTTTTGTTTGTCCCTAATGAGCTACTGCTTAATTGAAGCAACTAGTAACAACCCATTAAGCAAATTGAAAGCAGATTCTCCAGCTATTCTTGAGCTCTTGCCGCACTGGTTGTACTTCATGTGAGTTTCTGTGCTTGCTTCCTACACTCGATCTTAGCCAAAAAGCCGAGAAGTGAAGTGCTTGCTTTCCGAGTGCTGTAGACACATGGTCAGATTGTGACTGGTGAACCAGGAGGGCAAAATGTTCATAAATTCTCATCTCTACATAGCAGAATCCAACTAAATGATTTATATACTTAAGAGCTTCGTTAATTCAGTAATTTCCAAAGACAAGGTTGAGACTCATGATCAATAACTAAAGAGTTTGAAAATGTTTTAAAGTATGGTATGAAATAGTAAAACTGAATAGCAGAGAATAAATAGAATAGAAAATATGATGGTAACAGCTGTCCTTGAGACTTCTGTCTCTGTGAATGTGTGTGTACTGATTGTCATGGTAAGTGCAATTTTTATTGTGTATAGTGATCAAAAAATGAGTGCCATTTTCCTGAGTAGTCAACATTCACTCTAGAACAGTGAATGCTTTATGTTTGAATGTTTGCGTACAGACGTGTACAATTTGTTGGGTATTTGTGTATTTGTCACTTTCTTTTAACCTTCAAAATTCAACAGAATCCTGCTGATATATGCTTGGATGCATATCAAACTCCGTGTAAAATTCAGCTCTCTTACTTGACACCTTGTGCTCTCTTCCAATGTAACTGTGGACTCCCGCATGTCTTTGGATTCTGCCCATTAAGTGCTTGTTCATAGAAGGGTTTCTCTTGATGATACGTGAGATGGGTAAGGGAATAATTGTGTCTTAATTTTTATCCTTGATCAGCCAGGGAGGAGAAGAGACAGTGAGATGGTGGACTTTGGAGGAGCCTACAGTTTCCTCCATTTTGTATAACAGAGAATGCAGGATACCAAAAATGAAGGCTTTTCCCTGAATTAAGAGATGAAAGTGATTCTTTTATGTTCCTCCTGGGCCCATGGACACAGAGCTTTCTGATCACCACTCCCAGCAATTTCCTCAGCATCCCCGAACTGTGAAGGGCTCACACTGGGCCATTCTTCCTCCCTGTGCCGTCTTTGTCTACTTTTGGTCCCTGTATAATAATGGTCACAGTTGAAGCCACATTCCTTGGAAAGCTTCATCCTGGGGCAGCTTGGCCTTTCTAGAAAGATTTTATGCTTGTTTTAAGCTGTGATTATAATTGAGATGATTAAGGCCCATGAGGGGCCAAGATAAACAGCTGAGGGTCCTGGTCATGAAAGAGTGAACTGGATTGTCCACACAATATAGGAAACTAAAACTAATATGCATTAATTATAATTACTAGATTACGGAAAGTACATTTGGAGGGGAGTAAAAATATCCTCTATTCCTTTGCTGCCTTTATCTTACTATTTGCTATTGTTGATGTTGTTTAGTCATTCAGTCCTGCCCAACTCTTTGCAATCCTGTGGACTGCAGCATGCCAGGCTCCCCTGTCCTTCACAATCTCTCAGAGTTTGCTCAAACTCATATCCATTGTGTTGGAGATGCTATTTAAACATCTCATCCTCCGCCACCCCCTTCTACTTTTGTTTTCACTCATTCCCAGCATCAGGGTCTTTTCCAGTGAGTCGGCTCTTCCCATCAGGTGGCCAAAGGATTGGAGCTTCAGCTTCAGTGTCCGTCCGTTCAATGAATATTCAGGGTTGACTTCCTTTAGGATGGACTTGTTTGATCTCCTTACAGTCCAAGGGACTCTCAAGAGTCTTCTCCAGCAAAAGCATCAATTTTTCAGCACTCAGCCTTCTTTATGGTCCAGTTCTCACATCCTCACAGGACTATTGGAAAACCATAACTTTAATTATATGGACCTTGGTCAGCAAAGCGGTATCTTTAATATATTTTTATATGCTCTCTAGGTTTTTCACTGCTTTCTTTCCAAGAAGCAAGTGTATTTTAATTTCCTGGCTGCAGTCACTGTCTATAGTGATTTTGGAGCCCAAGAAAATAAAATCTGTCCCTGCTTCAACTTTTCCCCCTTCTATTTGCCATGAAGTTATGAGACCAGATGCCCTGATCTTATTTTTCTTTTAGTTTAAGCCAGCTTTTTTCCCTCTCTTCTTTCACCCTCATTAAGAGGTTCTTTAGTTCCTCTTCACTCTCTGACATTAGAGTGGTATCATCCGCATATCTGAAATGTCTTACTATTCATTTTCCCCAAAAGACATCATTGTACATTTTACATCAGACTCAATCAGTTTTAAGACATATTTTTAGGAATATCAGTGTTAACCATGTATTAATATTTCAACATATTGAGTAGCAATACTAACAGTTGTGTTTAGTTACTGAGTCATGTCCTACTTTTTACAACCCTGTGGACTGCAGCACACCAGGCTCCCCTGTCCTCCACGATCTCCCAGAGTTTACTAAAATTCATGTCCACTGAGTCGGTGATGCTATCTAACCATCTCATCCTCTTTCACCTCCTTTTCCTTTTGCCTTCAATCTTTCCCAGCATCAAGTTCTTTTTCAATGAGTTGGTCTTCTCTTCACATCAGTTGGCCAAAGTATTGGTGCTTCAGCATCAGTCCTTCCAATGAATATTCAGAGTTTATTTTCTTTAGGATTGACTGGCTTGTGCTCCTTGCAATCCACTAAATAAGATTTATTTTAAAAGAAAATTAAAATGTGAAAAATATCATTTGCATTTCAATTTGATGTATGATAGATCAATAATGAAAACTTTTCAGTGTATTAGAATAATGTCAATGGATGGCAAAACCACTACAATATTGTAAAGTAATTAGCTTCCAATTAAAATAAATAAATTTATATTAAAAAAGAATAAGTCATTAATTAAAACACTCTTATTAACATAATCTAATCTCATAGCACATGATATGAATTAGAGTGTCTTTAGCAAGATATACATAATGAGTATAAATAGATATTTTAGAGTTCATATACATTTATTTATTGGCTATGTGCCCTTATTTAAAATAATGACAATCATAGTTAAACCATTTATATGTATAGGAGTTGTGCATTAATCTTCCAATAGGCTTTAATGCCTGTAACTGTGGCATGTCCAATATATCTTAAACACCATAGCCAAGGTTTATCTTGTTGTTAAGATATGCCCTCAGCATATATATATTTTTTCACATCATGATGCCTCTTTATACCTTGAGGCAGAGCACCTATACGCAGAGTACCTATGTAGCTCCGTTCACCTTCCCTAATCCATGCTGTGCATAAGTGACCTGTCTTTCTAATGCCAGAGGTGATCTCCACGCTCAGCTAAGCTGCAACCTTCATTCAAAAGCTGACTGAAGCTTTTAAGTTTAATTGGGTCCCATTTGTTTATTTTTGCTTTTATTTCCAATATTCTGGAAGGTGGGTCATAGAGGATCCTGCTGTGATATATGTCGGAGAGTGTTTTGCCTATATTCTCCTCTAGGAGTTTTATAGTTTCTGGTCTTACATTTAGATCTTTAATCCATTTTGAGTTTATTTTTGTGTATGGTGTTAGAAAGTGTTCTAGTTTCATTCTTTTACAAGTGGTTGACCAGTTTTCCCAGCACCACTTGTTAAAGACATTGTCTTTAATCCATTGTATATTCTTGCCTCCTTTGTCAAAGATAATGTGTCCATATGTGCATGGATTTATCTCTGGGCTTTCTATTTTGTTCCATTGACCTATATTTCTGTCTTTGTGCCAGTACCATACTGTCTTGATGGCTGTGGCTTTGTAGTAGAGCCTGAAGTCAGGCAGGTTGATTCCTCCAGTTCCATTCTTCTTTCTCAAGATAGCTTTGGCTTTTCGAGGTTTTTTGTATTTCCATACAAATTGTGAAATTATTTGTTCTAGCTCTGTGAAGAATACTGTTGGTAGCTTGATAGGGATTGCATTGAATCTATAGATTGCTTTGGGTAGTATACTCATTTTCACTATATTGATTCTTCCAATCCACGAACATGTTATATTTCTCCATCTATTAGTGTCCTCTTTGATTTCTTTCACCAGTGTTTTATAGTTTTCTATATATAGGTCTTTAGTTTCTTTAGGTAGATATATTCCTAAGTATTTTATTCTTTTCATTGCAATGGTGAATGGAATTGTTTCCTTAATTTCTCTTTCTGTTTTCTCATTATTAGTGTATAGGAATGCAAGGGATTTCTGTGTGTTGATTTTATATCCTGCAACTTTACTATATTCATTGATTAGCTCTAGCAATTTTCTGGTGGAGTCTTTAGGGTTTTCTATGTAGAGGATCATGTCACCTGCAAACAGTGAGAGTTTTACTTCTTCTTTTCCAATTTGGATTCCTTTTATTTCTTTTTCTGCTCTGATTGCTGTGGCCAAAACTTCCACAACTATGTTGAATAGTAATGGTGAAAGTGGGCACCCTTGTCTTGTTCCTGACTTTAGAGGAAATGCTTTCAATTTTTCACCATTGAGGATAATGTTTGCTGTGGGTTTGTCATATATAGCTTTTATTATCTTGAGGTATGTTCCTTCTATTCCTGCTTTCTGGAGAGTTTTTATCATAAATGGATGTTGAATTTTGTCAAAGGCTTTCTCTGCATCTATTGAGATAGTCATATGGTTTTTATTTTTCAGTTTGTTAATGTGGTGTATTCAAGGTGAAAAGACAGCCTTCAGAATGGGAGAAAATAATAGCAAATGAAGCAACAGACAAACAACTAATCTCAAAAATATACAAGCAACTCCTACAGCTCAATTCCAGAAAAATAAACGACCCAATCAAAAAATGGACCAAAGAACTAAATAGACATTTCTCCAAAGAAGACATACAGATGGCTAACAAACACATGAAAAGATGTTCAACATCACTCATTATCAGAGAAATGCAAATCAAAACCACTATGAGGTACCATTTCACGCTAGTCAGAATGGCTGCAATCCAAAAGTCTACAAACAATAAATGCTGGAGAGGGTGTGGAGAAAAGGGAACCCTCTTACACTGTTGGTGGGAATGCAAACTAGTACAGCCACTATGGAGAACAGTGTGGAGATTCCTTAAAAAACTGGAAATAGAACTGCCTTATGATCCAGCAATCCCACTGCTGGGCATACACACTGAGGAAACCAGAAGGGAAAGAGACACGTGTACCCCAATGTTCATCGCAGCACTGTTTATAATAGCCAGGACATGGAAGCAACCTAGATGTCCATCAGCAGATGAATGGATAAGAAAGCAGTGGTACATATACACAATGGAGTATTACTCAGCCATTAAAAAGAATACATTTGAATCAGTTCTAATGAGATGGATGAAACTGGAGCCTATTATACAGAGTGAAGTAAGCCAGAAAGAAAAACACCAATACAGTATACTAATGCATATATATGGAATTTAGAAAGATGGTAACAATAACCCTGTATGCGAGACAGCAAAAGAGACACTGATGTATAGAACAGTCTTTTGGACTCTGTGGGAGAGGGAGAAGGTGGGATGATTTGGGAGAATGGCATTGAAATATGTATAATATCATGTATGAAATGAGTCACAAGTCCAGGTTTGATGCACGATACTGGATGCTTGGGGCTGGTGCACTGGGACGACCCAGAGGGATGGTATGGGGAGGGAGGAGGGAGGAGGGTTCAGGATGGAGAACACATGTATACCTGTGGCAGATTCATTTTGATATATGGAAAACCAATACAATATTGTAAAGTTAAATTAAATAAAATTAAAAGAAAAAAACAAAACAAAACAAAAGCTGACTGAACCCTCCCATTTTCCTGGAAGTCCCTGCTCCTCTCTCTGTCCTCTGAACTCCCCAGAACGCCTGTGGCAGCCTCTTCTTGGTCTTCTGACTTAATATGCCCCCTGCTGTCCCGCGTTGTTTGGTGACCTTCATGATGTGATCTTCCTCCGCTGTAGACAGCAAGTTCACGTGCGTTTCTCTGTGTGTTGCAGTGGTACCTGCCACTCTACTGTGAACACACAAGTCGTGAACATACTTTACGGATTAATTCAGATGTTTAGTCGAATTGCTTTGCATTGCTTAATGGAAAACATTGTGACCTCTCACAGCGCCATATCAAATAATGAGCCCTTGGCATTTACATATTTAACATTTTTCAAATAAAATGTTTACAAACACCCCTGAAGGTACATAATATGCAGTAATTTGTAATTATGTTGAGGCACAAATTAGAATAATTATATTCATTCCATCTCAAAGAAACTTTATTGTTCTCATTTAACTCATAATTTTATTTATTTTTCACAATAGCTCTGTGAGTTGGGCATTACCATTCCAGTTTCACAGAGGAGGAAACTGAAGACAATAAATTCTCCAGTTGGATATGCAAAAAACATTTGTTAGTAACTTGGGATATGTTTCTGAGCTATATTGTTGATCTACTGTCTTGAGATTTTATAACTTATTTCTAGTAAAATGATGTTAATAACATAGTTCTTCAAGAAAGGAATGGATTTCCTTATTCCCCAACCCCACGTAAGTGCATCCTCACATGGGGTTGGGGAATAAGACACCACAGATCTTATTTGGGAATTAGAAGAAGTATAATTCACATATATACAAATTAATAGATACCACGACTGTTGTTATTATAGTATCAATGTAAAAATTACTGGCATTCAACATGTGGCTTTTCCACATTATTTGCAAAGTGCCGTGAAGTCCAGAAGCGTCACTTCTCATCCATGTCTACAACTCCCAGGTTTATCATTGCGTTTCTAGTTCCCATAGCAGCTACTAGAGAGGTAACAGTAAAATTCAATTCTAATGATAATTACAGTTATTCAATAGTCTTACAGTAGTAAATGTGTAGTCCCAGTAAAATGAATTTATTTTTAAAGGTTTAACCTTGTAAGTTTTTGATCTCATAAGTTTCTTTAAAATAATTATTTATCATGTTTAGACTGGTTGAGTCTACTGTTGCCTAAGTTCTTTTCTATGAGGACTGGCTACTTTGCTTTTACCCTTGGGTCCAGAAATTGAGCTTTCATTTGTACAAGGTATGGGAGATGGCACAGGCCCATAAAGGATGGTGTGGACACATAACTTTTATAAAAATATATGATCATAGATAGTCATAGCCATTAAAAAATCATGCTTTTAATATAGAAGCTTACTTTTGAAATCATTCCTAAAGAAAATGACTCAACTGAATTAAATGACCGTTTTTGTATGCAGATGTGTGCATGCCCAGTCTCTCAGTTGTGTCTGAGTCTGTGACCCCAAGGACTATAACTGTCAGGCTTCTTTGTCCATGGGATTATCCCAGCAAGAACACTGGAGTGAGTGGCCCTTCCCTCCTCCAGGGGATCTTTCCAAGCTAGGGATTAAACCCGCATCTGCTGTGTTGGCAGGTGGATTCTTCACCTCTGAGCCACCTGGGAAGCCCTTGTATGAAGGTGCATAGTACTTCCTTTAAGGCAGGAAATAAATAAAAGTAACTATAGTATCCAAAAGTATGGAAATGTTTAGTAAATCATGTTAACCAAATTTAACAGATTGGAAACATGAAAATGAATTTGGAGGCTATCTATATACATAAAGATGCTTTTTACTAGCTCTTTTTCCTCTGCTGGTAGGTATGTAAAAATGCCTTTGTGTGTGTGTGTGCTTGCATGCACACACACACACACACACAAAGAAAACCATTACAGATATTTCTGCTATAACACCACATATGATTCTTGAAAAATTTCACCTTCTGTAAAACCTCGCACTAAAATCAACATAGCTCAGAGAACCCGTAAGCCACTCAAAGCACGGGCAGCCCTAAAACTAGATTACCTGGAAAAATGATTCCTAAGACCAGGAGAGATGACATGAAAGTTCAGGGCAGCTACATGTTTACTTTAGATACATTAAAAGCACAAGGAAATAGTACACAATGGGAAGGCTGACCGACAGGCACTGAGCCCACACAGCTGGAAGTGGAGATCTGAGCAAACAGGGCTGCTATTAAGATGGGCACTGATGGGTGTGCAGCCTGCTGTGACCTAAAGTGATTCCGGGTTGGAGCCAGCATCTCTGGGGAAGGAGCAAATCTAGGTGACCTTGGGTTGGATGATGAATTTTTAGATACAAAATGAAAGGCACAATCCATGAAAGAAAGAATTGGTAAGCTGGACTTCATCAAAATTTAAATTTTCTATTTAGCAAGAGACACTGTCAAAAGAAGGGAAAGACAAGCCTTAGACTGACAGAACATATTTGCAAAAGTTAAGTCTAATGAAGGATGGGTGTTCAAAATATAAAAAGAACTTTTAAAACTCACCAATAAGAAAGCACACGACTTGGTTACAAAGTGGGTTCATATTTAATCACCACATTTACATTAATTCTTATAATGATCCATAATCTATATTTAAGATAATTGTCTGTAATACTTCCTGAAATGTTTACTGTGTATGTTGAGTCATGCTTTTTAAACCTTATCGTTTTCCTTGTACAGGCGAAGCTAATGCCTTTTTCCTGCTTCACATTTCTTCCTAGAATGCCCAGTGGGATTTAAGGAAATGGCAACCCACTCCAGTGTTCTTGCCTGGAGAATCCCAGGAGCCTGGTGGGCTGCCGTCTATGGGGTCTCACAGAGTCGGACACGACTGAAGTGACTTAGCAGCAGCAGCAGCAGCTTTGTCCCACAGCCGAAAAGCTCTATTTCCAAGAAAGTCTGTGGGTTTGTAAATGAAAGGTAGCATAAGCATCTTCAGTATTGTTTTGTGAAAACCCTGTTTCCTCAACCAGGAACTACTGACATTTGAGTCAGACAGTTGTTTTGTCTAGGACCCTACTTGTGTGTTGCAAGATGTTTTACCAGCAGCCCTGGGCTCCACCCACCAATTACCAGCATTGTAAAACAAGTCCAAAAAGTCAGTTGATACTTAGATAATGTGATATTTCAGGAGATCATACAATTCCCAACGATACAGTGAGAACTTACTGTTTTTTAAAACTGACCTTACCTTACTTAATACATTGACAATGATAAAACATAGTTAGATGCTTTTAATGTAAGGCCAAAATAAAAATGAGGATCTGTGATCTGTTAAAAAATAAACAGGAATGTAGAAATACATCCTTTTTCTAGTAGTAAGGTCTGCCTCTAAATGTATATTGCATTCAAAAATATCATCTCAGGAATCATTAAGTTTTAAATTTTAAGATTCCACCTAACAACATTCTCTGAATTCTGACAGTTTTAAAAACCAAGAGACCATATAAATGAGAAGAGTCTGAGCTCTCTAACTTGAAATAATAAGACAAGAACTTCATGAACTATTTTCATCACAGAGAGCAATAAAAAGGGAAATAAAGAAAGCTATGACCCTTGATTTCATGATATTGTTGTCCTTGATTTCACGATACCTGTTGTAACAAGATGTCTATGAATTTCCATATGTTTCCTGTAAGAAACTTATATTCGAAAAATAATATTTTTTGGAACATGGAAGTAATTAACCACTTTTTCTTAATGTATAACTTAGATTAAAGGTTAAAGTGATCACAGTTTTGGCCACAGTAAAAAAAAAAAATATTCTGCACAAAGAAAAATACATATTGGATCTTTTATCGGCTAGGCTTTTGTATTTTGGTAGAAAAACACACTGATTTTAAGATTTGAGTGGAATTTTAAGAACACAAACAACTACTGACATCATCAAAAGAAAGAAATATTACTGCAGGCAGCTTTTCATTTGAAACAGCTTAAACTGTCGCCACTGAGCACTGCTGATTTGTCAGTTACGTAGACAGCTTTGCAGGAGGGAGCCTGGCAAAAGAGCAGGGGATTCTGTTTTATATGTCTATCAGAGAGAAGAAAGTTAAAAAACATGCCAAAACTCAGTGTTAGAAAGGATGTCAATAGGCACTGTCCTGTTGTAGATTAATAATGCCTTGTACAAGAATTTTCAAGAGAAAAGACTTATAGGAGATTATATATATATATATATATATATATATATATATATAAACACACACACACATTTATATACATGGGCTTCCCAGGAGGCGCTACTGCTAAAGAACCCACCTGCCAAGGGCCGGAGATATAAGGGACAAGGGTTCAAACCTAGGTCAGGAAGACTCCCTGGAGGAGGGCATGGCAACCCACTCCAGTACACTTGCCTGAAGAATCCCATGGACAGAGGAGTCTGGCAGACTACAGTTCATGGGGTCACAAAGCGTCAGACACGGCTGAAGCGATTTAGCAAAGTGCATGTATACATACATACATATGAATAAATTTATTATAAAGAATTGGCTCATGTTATTATGGAGGCCATGAAGTCCCAAGACTTGTCATCTGTAAGCCAGAGACTCAGGAAAAACAGTGATGTTGTTCAGTCTGAATCCAAAGGTCTGAGAACTCTGGGTACCAGTGATGAACATTCCAGTCAAGAACTGAAGGCCAAGAATCAGGAGTTCCAAGGGCAGGAACCAGTTCAGGGTCCTGACTCACAGAGTCAGGCAGAAAGTGCCAATGTGTCCTGTCTTTATTTCTTGTTCATTTAGGTCCTCAGCCGGCTGAATTATGCTCCCCCACCTGGGGACTTCCCTGGTGGTGCTAACGGTAAAGAACCCACCTGCCAATGCAGGAGACGTAGAGAGAGACATGAGACTGATTGCTGGGTGGGGAAGATTCCTTGGAAGAGGAAATGGCAACCCACTCCAGTATTTTTGCCTGGAGAATCCTATGGACAGAGGAGACTGATGTCACAAAGTCCATGGGGTTGCAGAGTTGGACATGATTGAAGTGACTTAGCACGCACCCACAGTCACTTATACAAAGATTCTATTGCAACCCGTAGTAATGAAAATTTGAAAATAAAGTAAATTTCCTTTAATAAGAGATTCTCTAAATAAACTTAAGCTTATTTCTATAAAGGCGTATTTTGCAGCTTTTAAAAGGAGTGAAGTATATTCTCTACATACTGATATGAAAATGTCGCATGATGTAATCTTTTGTAAAAAAGG
Organism: Bos mutus; assembly: GCF_027580195.1. Lineage (NCBI taxonomy): Eukaryota > Metazoa > Chordata > Mammalia > Artiodactyla > Bovidae > Bos > Bos mutus. The sequence continues at coordinate 64,660,948 of NC_091636.1, forward strand.
CAGAAATGAAGCCGCATGTACAAGTCCATGTACTGCGGCAATGTTAACTTCTTAGTTACGGTGGTGTACTACATTAGATGTTCACATTAGGGAAAGCTGGGGGACGTATATAGAGGAATCCTCTACTCTCTTTGAGAATCTTCTGTAAATCCAAAATTATTTCAGAATACAACTCAAGCATACATACTGCAGTATATTGACAACTTACCATGAATATTAACTTGTATAATTAATTATTAAATATGAAACAGGATTGTCAAAATAAATGATAAGTAGGGGAGGAACACATGAAGTTTTGTTAGCTAGTGCCCCATGTTAAGTCACAGCGCTGCTCTTGTTATTCACTTGCCAAGTCGTGTCCAACTCTTTTGCCACCCCATGGACTATATTTCTTTGGATCATAAAAAAAGCAAGAGTTCCAGAAAAACATCTACTCTGCTTCATTAACTACACTAAAGACTTTGACTGTGTGGATCACAATAAACTGTGTAAAATTCCTAAAGAGAAGGGAATACCAGACCACCTTACCTGCCTCCTGAGAAACCTGTATGCAGGTCAAGAAGCAACAATTAGAACTGGACATGAGACAATGGACTGGTTCCAAATAGGAAAAGGAGTACGTGAAGGATGCATATTGTCACCCCCACTTATTTAACTTATATGCAGAGTACATCATGAGAAACACTGGACTGGAAGAAGCACAAGCTGGTGTAAACATGGTGAGTACAGATATTTCTCTCTCCTGACCCCTTATTTTACACAAGAACCTTTGGCAGAAGAGGCAAGAGTAGTGCTGTTAAACAGGTAGAGATTGAATCTACAAATCCCAGTCGAGAAGGCCTTCAATGCTTTAACAGAGTCAGAGAAGGAATTTGTTGTTTGAATCAGTCTATTCTGGTCTTTGCTCTTTAACAAAACACTCAGGTCTCCAGGGAGCTTTATAGACAGTGGAGATGTACTTTCTTCCTACCAGATAGGGGGGGGAAAGAAGCTATGGACATTGATTTTTCTCAGGAGAAACGTGCTTTTCTACATTCATCCACACTCCAGCGTATCACTTTGAGTCTCCCCAGTAGACAGACAATCCACTCCCTCCCCTACATTATAGCTTTTATAGAAACACCCAGGTATGGTGGAGAATTCACAATTTCATCACCCTTTGTAGATAAAAAAATATTAGAGTATTTATAAGAAAGGAAGAAGAGGATTATAAATGTAGCAGTTGAACCATGGGTATGACCAACCAGCCATATCAGAAAAAAAAATGTACACATGTCACATTTATCTTTTTCTGGTTGTTTTTGGACAAATGGAGCAAAATCAAAGTCTGCCTATATTTTCATAAAGAAAACAGTGTCAGCATCGTTTCATAATTCAGATTTCATCTGTAGTCCAGAAAGAACAAACTTGTCTTGCCCATGGAGAGACATCACCCATCACTCGTCTCTCCTTGAATGACCAATCTTCAAATGTAATGAAGTGTTCAGGGCAGGAATCTAAGGCTTAGAAAATGGGGTGCAGCAGGCATCAGAGGGTAGAAAGCAGGCAACTTACTTTAAATCACACCCTCTTTTGTCAAAAGTCAGTGAAGGGAGATTTCTTTTTGGTGTGGTGAAAACATTCTAAAATTCATTCTGATGATGATTGCACAACACTATGACTAAACTGCTCAACTGTGAGGTTCAAAATGGGGAATTTTATGTCATGTGAATATCTAAATTTAAAAATCTCAAAAAAGTATATGCAAATCCAAATCTAAATGCATGTCTACCTACACATGTATGTATGTGTATATGCACGTATGTAGGTACATATCTAACTACTGACCAATCTATCTAACTTTGAGTAGGGGAATTACACATAAATTTTTAGTTACTGCAAGGAGATCCCACCAGTCCATTCTGAAGGAGATCAGCCCTGGGATTTCTTTGGAAGGAATGATGCTAAAGCTGAAACTCCAGTCCTTTGGCCACCTCATGCGAAGAGTTGACTCATTGGAAAAGACTCTGATGCTGGGAGGGATTGGGGGCAGGAGGAGAAGGGGACAACAGAGAATGAGATGGCTGGATGGCATCACTGACTCGATGGACGTGAGTTTGAGTGAACTCCGGGAGTTGGTGATGGACAGGGAGGCCTGGCGTTCTGCGATTCATGGGGTCGCAAAGAGTCGGACACGACTGAGCAACTGATCTGATCTGATCATATGAACATTTATAATTTATATAAAAAGAAAAAAAATAAAAGAAAATCTTAAAGAAAACATGAGTAAATGTTTAACTTTTATAATAAATAGAGTCCAGAGTAATTCAATGATGTATCTTAAGTGTTAGTGCAACTAGCTTGCCAAGTTGATTTTTCATCTTGCAAAACCAATTTGTATCTCATTCTTTTTTAGAGAAAGAAATTTCAACTGAAACAGAGACAGAGCATATTAATAAACACACCCCCAAGCTATCCTGAAGGCTCTTTCCTCCATCCAGTGATGCTCAAGGGCATGCTATTTCCTGTTGTGATCTTGAATTAATAATATCCAGCAGCAAACAAAGCCTCTAGCAGATATCAGTAGAAAACATCTAATTTACAAAAATAATACAAGACAGCTTTGGTTGTTGGTATTTTCAACTGTGTATTAGGGGGTTATACAAAATAATCTTATCTCATCGCCCAGATTTGCTGTGAATATTTTTCATCTTTGCAGTGGGATTCAAGCTGTCCTATGGAAAACACAGAGAAGTGTGCCTTTTGCTTCATCACTTAATTTTTTTTCCCATTTGCTGGCATTTTATTCAATTACCAATACCTTATTTAAATGTTGCGTAGTTGCATAATGTGCAACTATTTACACCCTTTCTTTTACAAATTGTATCTTAGCATTTTTCATGTTTATTTTAGGGTTGTAACTATCTCAATACATTTTGTGATTATTTAGTTTAAATTATAAGACAGCTTTGCTGTATCGTATCATATACAAAGTAATTAAAACTGTGTCATTGTTAGCTTTCCAAAAAGGAAGTAAATAAATGTGATGTACACATTATATCTCAAAAGAATCTTTTGTTTGAAATTATTTTAATAATTATAAGTTTCAATTATGTTTATACTAGGAGCTTTAACTGTACAGGTATAGACTTGCATATTTCTGAAGGAATATATAAAGTAAAAAATGGAAATTAATGTCAGTAGATTTATTATATTAATGAGGGCCTAAATTCTATAGACATGCATGTGTGATTCATATGTAGAAAAATAATTTCTACATGCATTAAATAGATTTCATGAAGGTTTAGACTCCGATTTAATAGACATCTCAATATTTAAAATTCTTCAAATCAAACTTTTTTAATATAAGAATAAAATAGATTGTGATAAAACCTTTCAACTGAGAGAATATTTGTAAGTTCTAAAATATTCTAAATGCAAACATTAAAGAAAAAAAATGTAATATTCACCAAATTTATATAGCTGTCACTACTGGGTTATTTTTACAAAATATCAATATAGCTTTTAAGATCACTTATGTTATGATATCAACATACAGATACATGTAATTTGAACTCCTTAATTTTGTTGTTTGAATAATTTTCAGTTTGAAAATAAATAGTTAGAAATCTGAATTTAAATAGTCCCTTAATTTTAAATTTCATTTTGTCTAGTCTTGACTATGACAACACTACTTACCTATATGAATGCTATCAAAAGAACTGCTGATTTGCACTAATGTTGAAAAGTTTTAAGGTAATGATTGTATATATATGTTTGGGTGAATTTTTGTTCAAAGATATTTTATCTCACATTATATTAAAAGTGTATGTAATTGCAGGAGAATTAATATAATTTCTATTGTCTGGGGGGATTGTCTCTAAATATATTTCAATTAAAACAATGTGGTTTACATCCTCTAACTTTTTCCATGATTAAACTTTTTAAACTGTATGCAGTGCAATTCTTCTGAATTATTTACAATGCATTTTAAAACATCATTTTCAGTTTTCCTTCCCGACTTTAAAACCAGCTACTTCAATAACCACTCAGCAACTAAGATGACATGGTCTATCCAGTTCCAGGGTCCCCCTTCCTTTGTTTCTCATGCAACTGTCAGACACATGTGAACATGTGAATCTGGGAGCAAAGAGAGAGAGCCAGGTTGGATTTTGAGCCAGTTTTGAGCGAGTGATCTCACGGCTTCCCCCTCCCCCGGAAATGGAGGCTGCACCCATGGGCTGCAGGTCTTCCTGTGGCCCCACCTGTGGGATCAACCTCCCTGATGAGATAGTGTGTGCAGGACAGAAGCCCGAGCAAAGTGACCTGTCTGCTCCAGGCATCCCCACCCTCACCTTCCAAGCTTGGGCTGCTGTCCCTGGTGTTTGACATCTGGATCTAGCTGAGCTTGTCTACAGCATCCTTTTCTGTTGAGGTGAATCCCCCTCTTCTCCTTTGCCTTCTGCTGATTCAAACCTCAGTAGACAGCACCCGTGGACTGCAATGGTGCGTTTGCTGTGCTGAGCTCGTCCTCATCCATCACCTCTGCTCCAAGTCTCTCCTCTGTATTCCCTGTGCATTCAAAAACTGAGTTGGCTAGAAAATGAATTCCACTCCTTAGAATTCAACTAGACAGGTCCTAAAAACCTACACTTCCTTGTAGGGCCTAATCAAGTCCCAGGTTTAAAATATAGTCAGATGAAATAAGGCAGCTAAAAGGAAATAAATTGCATACACTGCATTTTGGAACCATTTTTGTTGTATTTTATAACCACCTAATGTTCTCACTGAAGATGCCCTGAATTAAGTTGCAGTAATAACAAAATCGGGACATTGTTTTCCCTGTGTGTCCCAGTTCATTGTGATGATACTTAAGCTCAGGCTTGGATTTGCCCGTTGGTTCCAGGGCTTCCCTGGTCACTCAAGCTGTAAAGAAACCGCCTGCGGTGCAGGAGACTCAGGTTCAATCCCTGGGTGGGGAAGATCCCCTGGAGAAGGCAATGGCAACCCACTCCAGTATTCTTGCCTGGAAAATTCCATGGACAGAGGAGCCTGGGGGGTTACAGTCCATGGGATTGCAAAGAGTCGGACATGGCTGAGCAACTAACATTCTTTTGTATAAAATTAGAACGTTTGGTTTCAACCTCACAAAATCGTGGTTTTGAACTTCCGTTTTTTCCTGTACATTTAAAGTGTATTATGGTTTATGGTTATTGCTGAGAATGATAGTAGATAAATTTCATTGTTTTTAATATTCTTATTCTGCTCTATTGGGATATACTTTGTTTGGATTAATGGAAAAGCAAATGGCTTATAATGATCATCTAATTAAATTGCATTAATGCTATTTAAAGTAATATTATCAGCACTTCAAAGGACACTTTATTGAGGAAGCCTGTTACAAATATATTGCAACCAGATATTTAATGTTTGATTAATACCCCAAAGTGCAAGAACTACAGATTTACTGATACCTTTTCAAGGTGAAAGTGAAAGTGAAGTCTCTCAGTCATGTCCGACTCTTTGCGACCCCATGGATTGTAGCCTACCGGGCTCCTCGTCCATTGGATTTTCCAGACAAGAATACTGGAGTGGGTTGACATTTCCTTCTCCAGGGTATCTTCCAGACCCAGGGATTGAACCTGGGTCTCCCACATTGTAGGCAGACACTTTACCGTCTGAGCCACCAGGGAAATCCATATTACAAGGCACATAATACAACTGATAAATAAGGTAAAATGACTCAGCCCTTCCTTTCTTCATCATGTTCCCCAGGTACCAAAAAAGGATGTCTTTCCTTTTCCCTAACACAAGACAAATCAGGTTTGGTTATTGGTGAAGCAATTCCACGAGACAGTCCTGTACCAGGTTCTTCCTTGTTTCATCCCAGTTGATAAGTGGAAGTCTGTTCATGGATTCAGTTGTCTCCCTGCCATTCAGAACCTTGGACATCTTAAGACTGGTTGAAAGTTTTGAACCCTCTAAAATGTCAGCAGGTCAGGCAAGCGCTCTCCCACCTTGCTGCACTGCCTTGGGAATCAGGGTACACTCCATGCAATTAACCTGCCAAGAACTTTCTCAGGCTGAACAACAGGACATGAAGTGAGAACCAGGCTCCATTACTCGGGGTACAGGTGTACCCTGGGGATCCACGCACAACTCTATATAAAGCTGTCTTAAGGGAAAATAGGGAGGGTGAGCTTGGTTGCAGAGCTTATATATTTAAAATGTTACTTGTTTACAGAAGTAGCATTTACAATTGATTTAATTAATGGAAGAAAAATGAAAATCTAGTTAACAAATGTGATGAATATTAAGAAACAAACACAGTTTATAGCATAAAGAAATAGGAAAAAAAGCAATTGTATTGTTGACAAATCTAATTCACATGGAATTGTAAAAAAAATATGTCTTTAGCTGGGCTCAAGATTATAGAAAATGGATCACTTATAGAGAAACAAGAATCACTTTTAAGTGCAAAATGAGAATAAACCAACATATATAAAAATTAGGATTTTAATTTTTAATGCATCCTGAAACACACCTGTGACTTTCAGTGCTTTAAAACACTAGAGACCCAACAGATCCTGTAAAATTCAAAAAATTGGTATACGTGTGTGGAAGGCTTCAGGACTGAAATCCCAAGAACTTATCCAATGTGTAGATATTTCCTATTGAAACAAATAAAAACCCTAAAAGGAGAAGAGCCAAGGTCTCCAAAAGAATTAACTTTCCATACCCCCTATTTTTTCAGAGAAGGCAATGGCACCCCACTCCAGTACTCTTGCCTGGAAAATCCCATGGACAAAGGAGCCTGGTGGGCTGCAGTCCATGGGATCGTGAAGAGTCGGACATGACTGAGCGACTTCACTTTCACTTTTCACGTTCATGCACATGGCAACCCACTCCAGTGTTCTTGCCTGGAGAATCCCAGGGACGGGGGAGCCTGCTGGGCTGCTGTCTATGGGGTCGCACAGAGTCAGACACGACTGAAACGACTTAGCATAGCACCCCCTATCTTTTATGATCAAGAATAACATGAGACCACTATTTAACTTATATGCAGAGTACATCATGAGAAATGCTGGACTGGAAGAAACACAAGCTGGAATCAAGATTGCGGGGAGAAATATCAATAACCTCAGATATGCAGATGACACCACCCTTATGGCAGAAAGTGAAGAGGAACTCAAAAGCCTCTTGATGAAAGTGAAAGAGGAGAGTGAAAAAGTTGGCTTAAAGCTCAACATTCAGAAAATGAAGATCATGGCATCCGGTCCCACCACTTCATGGCAAATAGATGGGGAAACAGTGGAAAGAGTGTCAGATTTTATTTTTCTGGGCTCCAAAATCACTACAGATGGTGACTGCAGCCATGAAATTAAAAGATGCTTACTCCTTGGAAGGAAAGTTATGACCAACCTAGATAGCATATTCAAAAGCAGAGACATTACTTTGCCAACAAAGGTTCGTCTAGTCAAGGCTATGGTTTTTCCTGTGGTCATGTATGGATGTGAGAGTTGGACTGTGAAGAAGGCTGAACTGTGAACAGGGCTGCTATTAAGATGGGCACTGATGGGTGTGCACCATCTTGAACTGTGGTGTTGGAGAAGACTCTTGAGACTCCCTTGGACTGCAAGGAGATCCAACCAGTCCATTCTGAAGATCAGCCCTGGGATTTCTTTGGAAGGAATGATGCTAAAGCTGAAACTCCAGTACTTTGGCCACTTCATGGGAAGAATTGACTCATTGGAAAAGACTCTGATGCTGGGAGGGATTGGGGGCAGGAGGAGAAGGGGACGACAGAGGATGAGATGGCTGGATGGCATCACTGACTCGATGGACATGAGTCTGGGTGAACTCCGGTAGTTGGTGATGGATAGGGAGGCCTGGCATGCTGCGATTCATGGGGTCGCAAAGAGTCGGACATGACTGAGTGACTGATCTGATCTGACTTTCCCAGGAGCACATGACCTTTGGGGTAGGCAGAGAAGATGTCTGAGATAAAGTGCTCCCTCGCAGTTGTAGAGAGACCAGAGTTGGGGGCTTGTAAGGGCTCTGCTTCTGAGCAATCTCACCTAGGTCCGAGTTTTGAGTGAAAACCCTGACACAAAGGGATAGAGCTAATCTAGCAATTTCTATTTCCCTTCTGACCTCCATGTTAGACGTCCTACAACTTCAGAGGGTGTCATTTTAACAGACCCTTCCAAGGCTTATGTCAGAGGACTGCTGTAGAATGATGGCATGAAGGCAAAAAACAAACAAAAAAAAAGAACTTGAAGGAGAAAGAGGAAAAACAGTGAGGCAATGTTTAAAGAGCTTGAAATGCAGTCTAAGAGACACTAAAACTACCTGAAAGCTCCATGATACATGCACCTTGCAGTTATTTTGGAGTTTGTGCTTTGTTTCATTTAGACTTTCTTTTTTACCTATAAAAAACTGTCTCATGATTTCAGAAATGGCCTGCTGGGGGCGATAAGAAGGTACTAGCGCCCTGCGGTTTCTGTGGTCTGAGGGGAAAATGTGGCTCAGCTCCCTTATTTTTATTGAAAGCCAAGACTTTTATGAACATTTTAAAGAAAAATGATGCTTTTCCCTCCTTACCCCTTCTTTTATTGAAGTTGAAATTAATGTCACAGAGTCTAAGCATCTTACACCTTTTAAATGGCGATGAGTCAGTTGTCTTCTATTTCTTATTCTACTTACAGTGAGAGGAATTACACAGGGATATTTGGAGTCAAATGCCGAGACCTCTGTCAGCATTTTTGACAAAATAATAATAATAATTCTAAAAATCAATCCCAATTTCTTCCTAGAATATTCCTTGTACCCATGTTAATATTTACTGAGTAGTTAGTAGATTTTGCTTATTTTAGATCTGCATGCACGTTTGCCTAGACTTCCTAAGTTTAAATCATTTCAATCAAATGTATCTTTAATTTTGTTTTGTCTTTTTATAACCTTGCTTCAAAACTTCTATCCAGACACTACTCTTTCTTAACTAGAAGAGAACTTCACTCTTCCTTAATATATGAGGATGTAGAGGAAAAAAAGAATGTCTAAAGGCCTTAGTTGGATCCTAGAAAAAGCAAGAGAATTCCAGAAAAACATCTACTTCTGCTTCATTGATTACGCTAAACCCTTTAACTGTGTGGATCACAACAAACTGTGGAAAATTCTGAAAGAGATGGAGATAACAGATCACCTTACCTGCCTCCTGAGAAACATGTATACAAGTCAAGAGCAATAGTTCAAACCAGACATGGAACAACAGACTGGTTCCAAATTGGGGAAGGAGTGCATCAAGGCTGTATATTGTTACCCTGCTTATTTAACTTATATGCAGAGTATATCATGTGAAATGCCAGAATGGATGACACTGGAATCAAGATTGGTGGGAGAAATATCAGGCTTCCCTGGTGGCTCAGACAGTAAAGAATCTGCCTGCAATGCAGGAGACCTGAGTTCAATCCCTGGCTTGGAAAGATCCCCTGGAGGAGGGCATGGCAACCCACGCCAGTGTTCTTGCCTGGAGAATCCCCATGAACAAAAGAGTCTGTGGACTACAGTCCAGGGGGTCACAAAGAGTTGGACACGACTGACTGACTAAGCACACAAAGAGAAATATCAACAGCCTCAGATATGCAGATGATACCACTCTAATAGCAGAAAGCAAAGAGGAACTAAAGAGCCTCTCAATGAAAGTGATAGAAAAGAGTGAAAAAGCTTAAAACTCAACATTCAGAAAACTAAGATCATGGCATCTGGTTTCATCACTTCATGGCAAATAGATGGGAAAACAATGGGAACACTGGCAGTCTTTATTTTATTGGACTCCAAAATTACTGTGGGTGGTGACTGCAGCCATGAAATTAAAAGATGCTTGCTCCTTGGAAGAAAAGTTATGATCAACCTAGATTGTATATTAATAAGCAGAGACATCACTTTGCTGACAAAGGTCTGTATAGTCAAAGCTGTGGTTTTTCCAGTAGTCATATATGGATGGGAGAGTTGGACCATAAAGAAGGCTGAGAGCCAAATAATTGATCCTTTTGAACTATGGTGTTGGAGAAGACTCTTGAGAATAATGTGGACAGCAAGGAGATCAAACCAGTCAATCCTAAAGGAAATAAACCCTGAATATTCATTGGAAGGACAGATGCTAAAGCAATGGACATGACTTTGAGCAAATTCCAGGAGATGGTAAAGGACAGAAAAGCCTTGTGTGCTGCAGTCCATGGGATCGCAAAGAGTTGGACATGACTTAGTGACCGAACAGCAATAACATTCATCCAACAATGATAGGAACATCAGGGAAATATCCATTGCAAGGAAATTTAATTGAAGAGAAACTCATAAAGAATATGAATTTTATATTATTATAAGTAATTATAAGGGCTTCCCTTATGGCTAAGTGGTAAAGAATCTGTCTGCCGAGGCATTACGCCCAAGTTCGATCGATCCTTGGATCAGGAAGACCCACTGGATATAGAAATGGCAACCCACTCCATTGTTCTTGCCTGGGAAATCCCATGAACAGAGGAGCCTGGTGGGCTACAGTCCATGGGGTCGCACAGAGTCAGACATGACTGAAGCGACTTAACACGCATATACCATATAGAACAGCAGCTCACTAAACGCTGCAATTAATTTAATTAAATTTATTCAATTATTCAATTGCAAATTCAATAGGCCACAGGTCCCCCCACAGCACTCTGATCCTATCTCATATTAGAAAAATAATTAAAAAATGCAATTTTTCTAATGTTAACATAAACACCAACTTGTTTTACTCCAGTAAGCTATGATCCACAGCAAATTTGATTAAATGAATCATCCAAACCAAAAGCCTCTCTGAGCTTCACTGAGAGTGACAGACACCTGTTGGTGGCTTCATGTAACTGAGAATCCGGGAGGGGAAAGGGTTCTCAGAGATGCCCCAGGCATCCAGGTGCTCCTGAGGAGGGATGTCTACACCATCCCCTCCCTGGTCCCTCTCTGCATCCAGTGTACAGACCGTGCATTGCATAACCCTAAGGGGCTGTCAGTAGCCTGTAGATGTAGGCAGCACCCCTGCAGGGGCTACACACGGTCACCCTAGCTCTCTGAGCACAAGGACACCCAGTGAGTGCTTCAAAGTCTCAGAAACGTGCCGGTGCCAGGCTTCATTTTGGACTGCATTCTGCACCGCCAGTGCGCTGCCCTGGTTGAGAAAGGACAGCTGGCATTTTAGCTTGAGCTCCCCTTAGAGAGCCTGAGACAAGGGCGTGGATCAGTGGTTTATTTGAGAGATGATTGCACAGCGTCGTGTGGGAGGGGTGAGGGGATGAGGTGCGGAAGGAGGCAACCTGCCATCAGGAGGTGTCTCCTGTGACTGTGAAGCTCCGTCCTGCAGGACTGCTGAGAAGGACGCAGAAACTTCCCAGAAGCGTCCTTTTATGGGAGCCCCTCGTTGACTGAGGTGTGTCCTGAGGCTGCAGAGAAGGTTCTGGGGAAGGAAACAACAGAAGGTGAGGCATGTGCTTGCGCAAGTCTAAGCTGCAGGCAGTGACCTCCTTGACCACTGAAACCCCAGGTCACCGAGGGGATGCTCAGCCTTGTGTTAGGCATTTGTATCTGTACGGCCTTTATCCAACCTACAGGTCAGTCCTGGTCACTGAAGCACGAAGCACTCCTAGGAATACTCTCTTGATCCCAGGAGATGCAGGAAGGGAGAGCTCCTTTCTTCTTTCTGTGCTGCTACAAACACTACTGCCCTGGGGTGGGGACACAGGCTCCCAGAGGAGGGGGCGCCAGAACAAAACAGAAGGCGGAGCTGAGCCCTTCTGCCCGGGAGTCACCCAGGCAGGTGACAAGTGGGATGAAAAGTCCACCCTGGTTAAAACCAATTTGAGCCAAAATTCATCCTATCTGTTATGACTTTCCTCCCCTCACCACCCTCCTCCTCCTTAGAAGCCCCCCAAACCCTGGATCCCCAAGACTAGGGGAGGCAGGTGGAAACACCCCAGCTTACTTCTTCCCTTTCCTTTCCTTCTGTTATGAAATACACAGTTTAGGGAAACTTACTTACATGCTGATTAGCAGAAATGCTCTTCCTTACTGATTGCTTTATATTCTTCTATGATCTAAGGTTTTTTTTTATGAGACACCAAAGGAGCAAATGATATTGCCTTCATCAAAAAGGTCACAAAACAAGCTCTGTAATGCGTAGTTGTTTCTAAATGCATTCACTTATATTTCCAAATATCCCTTGCCAAGAGAAAGGAACCATGATTCCCCCAGATAAAACATGATAATCCATTTTCATAAGAATGGAAATGCAAAATTCACTTCCAATTTTTTGAAACATCACAGTGAAGAGCTTATAAATATGAAAGATTGCCCTAGTGAAAATGTCAAATTTTGTTAAAAGAAGTTTGAGTTTCTTGAGAAAAAGGTAATATTGGTACACATGATCATGTGTTAGAGCAGATGGCCGCAAAACTATACATTCTGTAAAATGTAGCATCAGAAATTCTGCAATCAAGTATAAAAATGATGCATTACACAGATGGGGAGAAAAGAAAATGATAGATTATAGGAATTAATCCATCAAAAGTCTGCTCCAAGGACGTATAAATAATCATCTACAATCTCTAGAAATTATAATTCAAAGTTGAGCACTGGAGAATTTTATAAAAAATATTTATTTATAGTGTTGGGAGACTGTAGTGTGTTTCATTGGCTTTTAAAAAGGGAGGATATATTCTGCTTTTTCATCTCCTCCTAGCATAGTCTTTACAAAGCTAACTGCAAAGACTTTCAAACATAACAGATGATTTCTGTTGTAAAAGTGAAGTGTGTGTGTGTATGTCTACATAAAAAGTACCATGATAAAATATTAAATGATGACAATAACCAAAATTTCCAGCATTTACTTAAGGAAACAACACAAGCAGAATTCTCAGTCATAAGAGCTTCAGCTAAATGACCAAGTTTGACATTTTGTTTTACAGGATGAAGAGAGAGCAAGGAATATGTGTAACAGTCCCTGTTTTTAAAAAGGCTGGATTTTTAACCATTATAGAATGAGCAATTAAATTCCCCCTCCTAAAATTAAAGCCTTGATTAAAAGTAAATGAAACAGAGAATACTCTTGCCCAAAACAAGAGTCAATGTCAGAACTTTATTGTGATACTTCTGGAGTCTGAGCTCATTATGGATTACCAAGGGCGTATCTGATGAAGCCCTTTGTGGATTTCAAGGCCCCTCCAAATTAGGTATAACGTCTTCCACAGTTGCTGATGTTCATCTTGTTCACTTCTGAGTGAGCCATGTACTTGCCAACATGGTTAGAAAAGCAAGTTCTCCTGGGAGCAGTGTTGTTAATTCATATATTTTTCTAAACATTACTTCACTTTTCCTCTTTTAATAATTGCCTTTTCTCTGCCTTCTTTTGTTATTTAATTTTTCCATTCTAATTATTTTAAGGAGAAAGATTTAAATCATCCACTTGAGACTTTTCTTCTTTTCTAATATCAAAATTATAGGCACTAAATTTCACTCTAATCACTGCTTTAGGATTACACAAATTTCAACGTGATTTTTTCTCTGTCACAAGGATTATTGATGAGCATGCTGATTAGTGTACAAATATTTTAGGATTTTTCCAGATATCTTTCTATTAATAATCCAATGAGTTAAATCATTAATTCCAAATTAATCATTTATTCAAATCTGTGCTATTTTTATTCTCTTAAAATTATTTAGACCTATTTTGTAGCCTAGAATATGGTCCAGAACAATTGAAAAGAATGTGTATTCTACTGTTCTTGGTTGGAATTTTCAGTAAATGTCATCAAGATCAAGTTGGTTGATAATGTTGTTCAGGTCCTCACTGATTTTCTACTGATTTTCCTTACTGATTTTCTACTTATTCTGTCAGTAACTGAGAAAGGAGTGCTGAACATTTCGCCTGTGATTCTGAGTTTGTCCATTTCTCTTTTAAGTTCAATCTGTGCTTGCTTCTCGTACTTCATAACTCTGCTATGAAGTGTCTACATATTTATCATTATTATATATTCTCATTGACGTGACCCCTCCCCCAAGCCTAGGTAATGTCCCTTTTTCAATTCTCAAAATTCTTGTCCTAAAAGCTACATTGATATTAATATAGCCATGAGATCAAACCAGTCCATCCTAAAGGAAATCAGTCCTGAATATTCATTAGAAGGACTGATGCTGAAGCTGAAGCTCCAATATTTTGGCCACTTGATGCGAAGAGCTGACTCATTGGAAAAGACCCTGATGCTGGGAAAGACTGAGGGCAGGAGGAGGAGGGGGTGATGGAGGATGAGATGTTTGGATGGCACGCCTGACTCAATGGACATGAGTTTGAGCAAACTCCAGGAAACAGTGAAGGACAAAGAAGCCTGGGGGTTGCAAAGAGTTGGATACAACTTAATAACTGAACAACATCTGTATTCTGATTAGTGTTTACTTGGTATGCATTTCTCATTAATGTACTTAAAACCTATTTTTGACAGATTTATGGATAGTCTCCCATAGAAAGTGTATAGTGTGTCTTGATTTCATTCAATAGGAAAATATCTGCCCTTTGGTTAATGTGTTAGATCACTATCGTTTGCTGTATTTTGGGTATAGTTGGATTTAAATCTACCTTGTTGATATTTGTTTTCTATTTTATTTGCATGTCATTTTTTCCTATTTTCTATCATCTTTTTCTGACTCTGGACTTCTTTATAATGTTTGCATTATCATCTATAATTCCATTTTGTCACAATTACAGGCATCTTAGCTAACTCTTAATTTTATTTTTTAATGATTTCTTCAGGTTTTACAGGGTACATTTTTAACTAAGTATAATATATTTTCAAATAACAGTATACTATTTTCTTTGGTTTTGAAACATTTCAATAGAATGTTTCCATTTCTTCCATTCTTTGTTTTAAACATATCAGCTCAGTTCAGTAGGTCACTCAGTTGTACCCCACTCTTTGTGGCCCTGTGGACTGCAGCACGCCAGGCTTCTCTGTCCACTACCAACTCCCACAGCTTGCTCAAACTCTCGTGCATCAAGCCAGCGATGCCATCCAACCATCTCATCCTCTGTCATTCCCTTCTCATTCTGCCTTCAATCTTTCCCTACATCAGGCTCTTTTCCAGTAAGTCATTTCTTACCATCAGGTGGCCAAAATATTGGAGCCTCAGAGTCAGCATCAGTCCTTCCAAGGAATATTCGGGACTGATTTCCTTTAGGATAGACTGTTTTGATCTCCTTGCAGTCCAAGGAACTCTCAAGAGTCTTCTCCAACACCACAGTTCAAAAGCATCAATTCTTCAGTGCTCAGCTTTCTTTATGGTCCAATGCTCAATTCCATACAATATTACTGAAAAACCCATAGCTTTGACTAGATGGACCTTTGTCAGTGAAAAATGGACCTTTTGCTTTTTAATATGCTGTCTAGGTTGGTCATATCTTTTCTTCCAAAGAGCAAGCATCTTTTAATTTCATGGTTGCAGTCACCATCTGCAGTGGTTTTTGAAGCCCAAGAAAATAAAGTCTCTCACTGTTTCCACTGTTTCCCCATCTATTTGCCGTCAAGTGATTGAACCAGAGGCCATGGTCTTAGTTTTTTGAATGTTGAGCTTTAAGCCAACTTTTTCACTCTTCTCTTTCACTTTCTTCAAGAGGCTCTGTAGTTCTTCACTTTCTGACATAAAGGTGATGTCATCTTCATATCTGACATTATTGATATTTCTCCCGGTAATCTTGATTCCAGCTTGCACTTCATCCAGGCCAGCATTTCATATGAGGTACTCTGCATATAAGGTAAACAAGCAAGGTGACAATGTACAGCCTTGACGAACTCCTTTCCCGATTTGGAACCAGTCCGCTGTTCCATGTCTGGTTCTGACTGTTGCTTCTTGACCTGCATACAGATTTCTCAGGAAGCAGGTCAGGTGGTCTGGTATTCCCATCTCTTTCAGAATTTTCCAGAGTTTGTTGTGATCCATATGGTAAAGGGCTTTGGCACAGTTGATGAAGCAGAAGTTTTTCTGGAATTCTCTTGCTTTCTTTATGATGCAACAGATGTTGGCAATTTGATCTCTGGTTCCTCTACCTTTTCTAAATGCAGCTTGAACATCTGAAAGTTCTTGGTTCATGTACTGTTGAAGTCTAGCTTGGAAAATTTTGAGCATTACTTTGCTAGCGTGTGAGATGAGTGCAATTGTGCAGTAGTTTGAGCATTCTTTGGCATTGCCTTTCTTTGAGATTAGAATGAAAACTGACCTTTTCCATTTCTGTGGCCACTGCTGAGTTTTCCAGATTTGCTGGCGTATTGAGTGCAGCACTTTCACAGCATCATTTTTTAGGATTTGAAATAGCTCAACTGGAAATCCATCACCTCCACTAGCTTTGTTCATAGTGGTGCTTCCTAAGTCCCACTTGACTCCGTACCCCAGGATGTCTGGAGCTAGGTAAGTGATCACACCATTGTGGTTATCTGGATCATTAAGATCTGTTTTGTATAGCTCTTCTGTGTATTCTTTACCAGCTGAGCCACAAGAGAAGCCCAATAAAACTGGAGTGGGTTTCCTATGCCTTCTCCATCAGATCTTCCCAATCCAGGAATCAAAATGGGGTCTCCGGAATTGCAGGTGGATTCTTTACCAACTGAGCTATCGGGGAAGATCTTGTATTCTTGTCACCTCTTTTTTTTTTTTTTTCACCTCTTCTTAATATCTTCTGCTTCTGTTAGGTCCATACCATTTTTGTCTTCTACTTCTTCTTAATATTTTCTGCTTCTGTATTTCTGCTAAATATATGTATTTAAAACTTGTGCTAGATGTATAACTTGTGCTTGTGTTATATATCCCACTTTCAAATGTTACTATTTTGCTTTAAACAATGATCTTTTAGAAATACTTAAAAATGAGGAAAAAACTATCTACTTTTACCTCTAAATTCACCATTTTCAGTGTTCTTCATTCCTTTGTATTAGATCAAATTTCCATCTTGTACCATTTTTTTTTCTACCCGAAAAGTTTCCTTTAATATTTCTTACAGTGAAATTCTTCTGATGATAAATTCTCTCAATTTTTTATTTGGCTAAAATGTTATTTTCTGTTTATTCACTTTTTGAAACAAAACCTGGGGGGAGCTATAGGCGATTTATGACGTTGTGTATATTTCAGATGTACAGTACTGTGAGTCTGTTTTACATATCCACTCTTTCCCCTTTGGCAGCCATAAGTTTGTCTTCTACATTTGACTGTATTTCTGTTTTGTAAATAAGTTCATTTGTACCATTTTTTTTAGACTCCACATGTAAGGAGTATCATATATTTGTCTTTCTCTGTCTGAGTTACTTCACCCAGTATGGCAATCTCTAGGACCATCCATCTTGCCACAAGTGACATTATTTAGTTCTTTTTATGAAAGTTCTCTTTTATGGCTAATATTCCATTATATATATATGTACCATATCTTCTTTATCCGTTCCACTGTTGATGAGTAATTAGGTTTCTTCCATGTCCTGGCTATTGCAAATAGAGCTGTGATGGGCACTGGGGTGTGTATATCTTTTGGGGTTATGGTTTTCTCTGGATACATGCCCAGTAGTGGGATTACAGGATCGTGTGGTAGCTCTACTTCTAGTTTTTAAGGAACTCCCATACTATTCTCCATAGTGTCTGCACCAGTTAATATTCCCAGCAACAGTGTAGCAGGGTTCTCTTTTCTTTACACCCTTTCTAGCACTTATTGTTTGTAGATTTTTTAAATTAATTTATGTTTAATTGAAGGATAATTGCTTTACAGTATTCACTGGTTTCTACCAAACATCAACACGAATCAGCCGTAGGTATACATGTGTCCCCTCCCACTTGAATATCCCTCCCACCTCCCTCCCCACCCCACCCCTCTAGGTTGTTACTGAGCCCCAGTTTGAGTTCCTTGAGTCAAACCACAGATTCCCATTGGCTGTCTGTTTTGCATATGGTAGGGTATGTTTCCATGTTACTCTCTCCATACAACCCACCCTCTCCTTCCTTACCCAGCCGTGTCCATGAGTCTGTTCTTGATGATGGCCATTCTGACCAGTGTGAGTTGCTACTTCATTGCAGTTCTGATTTACGTGACATTGAGTATTATTTCATGTGCTTTTGGGCCATATTTTGGGTTTTGGTGTTTTTTTTGCTTTCAATTTTGAAAGGTTTTCTCATTAGTAGATAATTCTAAATTAGCAGTATTTCTTTCAGTCCTTTACAAATGACTCTGTTTATATATCTTATGACAAAAAAAAATTTCTTCCATAGTTCTTTTCTTTATATGAGCTATCTTTTTTCCTTGGCTGCTTTTAAGATTGCCTTTTTATGTTTAGTTGTTAGCAGTTTGATAATGATGTGCTTGATGTGGTTTTTCTTCTTGATATTTGTTGAGTTTCATGAATCTTTGGCTTTATAGCTTTCATTTTTTTTGAAAATTTTTATCTAATATTTATTCAGATGTTTTTCTTTCCTATCTTCTCCTTTTCTCTCTTCTACTATTGCAGTTCCATGTACCTGTGGATTGTCACATGTTTTCTCACAGCTCAGTGATGCCATGTCCATTGTTTAAATTATTTTCTCTCTGTGCTTTTTTTGATTGATTTCTATAGTAATGCCTTTAAATTCATTCATCTTTTCTTACATAGTATCTAATGTGTGTTATTTCTACCCAGTTTGGGAGTCCCAAGTGACTCAGTGGTAAAGAATCCACCTGCCAATGCAGGAGATGCAGAAAACTCGAGTCTGATCCCTGAGTTGGAAAGACCCCTTGGAGTAGGAAATAGCAACCTGCTCCAGTATTCTTGCCTGGAAAATTCTATGGACAGAGGAACCTGATGGGCTACAGTCCAAAGAGTCACAGAGATTCAGACATAACTGAATGACTGAGCATGCACATTACCCACTTTGGTTTTCATTTTGGATATTGTATTTTTCAATTTAGAAGTTTCTGTGAATATCTTGTATAGTTTTCCATTCTTTTTGTTCTCATTTCTTCCTCTATCCTCTTAGATAGATGAATTTATAATAGCACTTGTAATTGTCTCCATCTTTCCACCACTTCTGTGTTTTTCTTCCCTATTGTCTTTTTTCCCGATTATTGATTATATTTCCTCCTTCTTTATGTATGGATACACCTTCATTAAATGCCTGCCATTGTGAATTTGACTTTTTATGGAGGCTAGATGATTTTGTGTTCTATTAAACATTACTGAGTTTTACTCAGAATATAAGGTAGGGCCAGTCTACAGGTCCCTTGAGAATAGTGGCTTAGCACTTAAGTAAGATGTGTTTTACAATCGATAATAAAGTGCAGATATAATACCAGGAAATAGTAGTAATATAATACATTTTACTTCTACTGTGTGCCAGGTACCATATTTGGATTTTGTTTGTTTTTGAGAGTTAATCCTTATTATGGACTGAGTATTTATGTCTCCTGAATTCATATGTTGAAATCCTAAACTCCAGGATGACAGTATTTGGAGGGGGCATTTGGGAGGAGTCAGGTGACAGGTTCTGCCCTCATGAATGGGGTTAATGTTCTTATAAAAGAGACCCGAACACTCTCTGCTCTCTACCACCTGAGGCCCCAAGACAAGACAGATACCTGCAAGCCAGAAAGCAGGTTCTCACCAGACCCTGACTCTGCTGATGCCTTGATCTTGGACCTCTCAGCCTCCAGATCTGTATGAAGTCATGTTTGTTGTTTAAGCCACCCAGCCTATGGTATTTTTGCTACAGTTTCCAGAGTAGACCAAGACAGTCCTCACAGACACATGTGACCCCATTGTGGCAGACAGGGACTCAGAGGCTCAGTAAGCGAGGAACTTGTCATCTTGCTGTGTCTTAGTCCGTTCGGGCTGTTGTACCAGAATACCTCAGGGCTTCCCAGGTGGCTCAGTGGGAAAGAACCCTCCTGCCAATGCAGGAGCTACAGGAGCTGCAGGTTTGATCCCTGGGTGGGGAAGATCCTCTGAAGAAGGAAATGGCAACCCACTCCAGTATTCTTGCCTGGAGAATCCCATGAACAAGGGAGCCTGGTGGGTTGTAGTCCATGGGGTCCCAAAGAGTTGGACATGATACACACACACATCAGAACACCATACACCAGGTAACTTGTAAACCACAGGAGTTGCCCACAGTTTTGGAGGATGAAAGTCTGAGATTAGGGTGCCAGTGTGGTGGGGTACTGGTGAGAGCCCTTCTCCAGGCTGCAAACTGCAGACTTGTTGCTCTGTGCTCACATGGTGGGCAGCAAAGACAATGAAAGCTGTCTCCTAACTCATGCAAGAGCATGAAGCCCACCATGGGCTCCAACTTTATGGCTTCAGACAATCACAACCACCTCCCAAGGGCCTCACTGTCTAACACCATCACACTGAGGAATAGGATTTCAGCATATCCATCTGGGGCGGAGGGGGCACAGGCATTCAGCCCAGAGCACTCAGTTGGTGAGAGATGTGGGGTGATTGTTCCCACAGCTGATCTTGCCCACCCCCTCAGCCTCCAGAACAGTGGGAAACTCCTGTGGTTCATAAGTTGCCTGGTCAATGGTATTATGATGTGTGTGTGTCATGTCCAACTCCATGGCCAACTCTTTGCAACCCCATGGCCTGTAGCCTGCCAGGCTCCTGTGTCCATGGGATTCTCCAGGCAAGAATACTAGAGTGGCTTGCCATTTCCTCCTCCAGAAGATCTTCCCCACCCAGGGACCAAGCCTGCAGGCTACATGAGGTGTGTACACCTGAGGCTTTCAAAAGCTAGGATCAGGGAGTACACCAAAGTCAGGTCTGCCAGGTTCCTGCCCTCTGACGCTTACTGAGCCTGCCAGTTGAACATTGCTTCCTTTTATCATTCCTGGACACTGGTATGGCCACACTGGTCTTGGAGCAGAGTCAACACACATACGGTCCTGGGTAGAGACAAGAGTATCACAAATACTAAAGAGACAGCAGGACTTGTTGTTTGCTTGTTTGGTATAAACTGGAGGTGAGAGACATCTTCTTCCTATTGCGAGGAGATTTGTTTCCCCTTTTTGAAAGCAGTTTTCCAAGTCTGAGTCCTAAGTGGGCTCTCATTTCCTCTGAGAATCCTCATCTCTTTGAAGACACCACTTTATCACAATTACTGTGCCTGAATAGTAATTCATCAAACAAATCAGGCTATGTGCAATGAGACAGAGCAGTTCTCAGAAGCCTGACATGTGTTTTCTGCAACAAGTGAGTTCATTCTAATATGACTTGGGGATGGGCATGCATTACAGCAGGGGTCCTACACCAGCCATAGATGCTCAGTATCAGAGGGATTTTCACTCCTGACAAGGTGTGCTTCTTATTTTATTTTTTTTTAATTCCGCACTGAGCAGCATGCTGTGTCAGTGGTAAAGAATCGGCCTGCCAATGCAGAAGACGCAGTTTTGATCCCTGGGTCTGGAAGATCCCTGGAGGAGGAAATGGCAACCCATTCCAGTATTCTTGCTTGGAGAATCCCATGAACAAGGGAGCCT
Source organism: Bos mutus (assembly GCF_027580195.1). Classification (NCBI taxonomy): domain Eukaryota; kingdom Metazoa; phylum Chordata; class Mammalia; order Artiodactyla; family Bovidae; genus Bos; species Bos mutus. Next base: position 64,682,486 of record NC_091636.1, read on the forward strand.
GGTGGGCTGTAGTCCACAGGGTTGCAAAGAGTCAGACATGCCTTAATGACAAAACACGCGCACACACTCAGCATGCAGGATTTTAGTTCCCTTACCAGGGATGGAACTCGAGCCCCCTGCAGTGGAAGCTTGGAGTCCTAAGCACTGCACCGCCAGGGAAGTCCTGAGTGTAAAGTCCCTTTACACATCGCCAGTGGTTCTAACCTGTAGACAGGGGGACAGTCAAAGTGTCAGTTGCTCTTTGCAACACATGGACTGTAGCCCGCCAGGCTCCTCTGTCCATGGAATTCTCCAGGCAAGAATACTGGAGTGGGTTGCTATTCCCTTCTCCAGGGAATCTTTCCAACCTAAGGATTGAACCTGGGTCACCCCCACTGCAGGCAGATGCTTTACCATCTGAGCTAACAGGGAGGCATGGTGTAATTCAAGCTGAATCAACACTCAGGGAATTTTTTATTAGTAGACTATCTAGCTTTGATAACAGAGAAATCTTAAATAGGCCTGCAGTTTATAGAATTCCAGGTCTCCCACATTTCGGCCTACTATGGTAGCTGGTCACTTACAAACAGCTATGTCTTTTTTTCTTTCTGAGCTGCTGCCATGTTCAGCATTTGTTTCTTTCACCAGCATCGGCATTCTTCTCTTGACTCCTGTGGAAGACAGAGGTGCCTATTGTTGGTCTTGAACGTCTGGCATGTAAGGAGAAAATTGAAAGATATTTGTTCTTTAAAAAATTTTTTTTAAAGAATCACTTTTTGAGAACAGACACGTGGTAGCAAATTCAAGAGACCAATTAGCAAATACAACTTCATGCTCTTTATTACTCCTGGCTGGTAGAATTGACTTCATTTCCAAAAAAACTGACACATTTTTTTTGTTTTTTTGATTTATGATCTACATATGCCAAGACCCAAGAGAAGCTTTTAAAACTCCAGGAGCTAAAATCTTACATATTAATGCGCAAGACAGTGGATCATGGAATTCAAACTAAGTTCACACTTGAGTGTGCTTCCCCACATCTCCCTGAGCAATGTCTTGTTTACCATTTTTAGTGATTAAATCTCTTGCACAAAGTGCCTGCTAATGACATGGCCTGAAACAACTCATGAGAATACAGCAACACAGAGAACTGAGGAAATTAAAAACCTGCTCTTTTCAAAATGTACTTGTAATGTGTATGCTTAAGTATTTAAAAATCAAAACATTTTTGTCATACAGCTCCAAGTCAGGAATAAAGACAAAAAAAGATGAACGTATCAATTTCTGAAATAGATTGCTTGTCATACATTAGGAAATGGAAAACTTATCAATTGATAACTAACCTATCATTGAAACTTATATCATCAAAAAGTTCTCATTTGTTTTGTTAAAATAGAGATGTTGTGCAGTGTTTAGAAATTAGGTGGAGAGAATGAATGATTTTGATTGAACCATTGAACTATTTATTACCATAACTATTTATTTATTAACTATTTATGATAATAACTTTCATTATCATAATACTCATCAATTCTGTAAATATGCTTCTTTCCTTCCAGAAGGTAATGGTGCAGAAGAACTCAGTCAGTAACATTGCTTTACTGCCTGAGTATAATACACCCATCAGGCGGTAGATAAGACCAGCTCAGCTTCAAGTACTTGTGATGTACGCAGTGGATGTTTTACATCCTTCAGTTGAGACCATTATCAGTTCAGGGTACATTCATCTGCAGGTAACAGAAGGCCCAGCTGGCAGTGGCTTCAACCATAGAAACATCCATTCATGTGTTGATTTCAGGACAAGGCAAGTGGTTCCAAGGTGGCTCGGCAGGACCACGATGGCAGGGCCTGAGTCAGAATCCCTGTGATGCAACTGCTTCTCTCTCTGCAAAGTGGCTTCTATACTGAGAGGTCACATCCCCACATCACAACATGCCAGGGAGGAAAGCAGGTGCACCGGGGCAGAGAGAGACCGCCTCTCTATTATACAGAAGGAGAGGTCGTCCTGCAAGCCCCCAGCAGCCTGCCCCTCCCCTTCCCTGGGGCTGAGCCTCAGGGTCTCCCAGCAGTAAGGTGTCGGGAGGAAGATGTTCCGCTCTCGGCAGCTGTGATTGGTAGCAGGTATGGGGTAAAGGACGGGGAGTGGCTGGTGGGTAGCCATGCCCACCATGATGCAGTCATGCCATGGGCGCTTTTTAAAAAATATAATTTCTTGAGAATAGCGAGGCACACCACTATGCTTGAATGAGAGCAGTAACTGGATTTCCTGAACTGTTAAATGAAACATGCGTAACTGATCTCCTCTTTCTGTAGCTGCTCTGCCCCCCGACAATCCATCTCGCCTCCCATCTGCAGCTCAAAGATCCATCAAGCTCAGAGCATAAAATCCTTCTTATTATTTTATTTGTCCCTTGTTTGCTGGTCCCTCCTTGCCTGTCTCCAATATTTTTTGTTTCCATTCCTGGCTTTGCTGGGACTCTTTGATTTATCCCGTCACTGGAGGCCTCAATGAGAAAGCAGTGGTTATTTATTCGCCTGCATATTTCAGAGCCTCCGGGCAAGGCTGCCCTGTCCCCCGGCTTTAGGAAAGGCATTCATTCCCGTGCCGTGCACAGACTGCACACCTGGATGGAGCAGCACCGAATTTGGGGAACAGAGAAGTGGCTTCTTTAGAGAATTTTAAATTCCTCTTTCCAAAAGGCAGTTATTTTCTGTGTCATCTCTCATTGCCACCACCTTAGGTCCTTATTACATCTCCCTCCAGTTGTTAGGAGTGCAGGGACCTCCTGACATATCTCCCTGACAGCAACCATTGGTTCCACCCTGCAAAGCTCTTTAAAAATAATCAACAAGGACCTACTGCATAGCACAGGGAACTCTACTCAGTACTATGTAACAGCTTAATTGGGAGAAGAATATGAAAAGAATAGATATATGTAGAACGCAATCCCTTTCTGTGCCCCTGAAGCTAACACAGCATTGTTAATCAACTATGCTCCAATAGAAAATAAAAAGTTAAGCAAATTGAACCACTGCTCATCATATCCCTTTAGTGGCTTCCCACTGTATACAAAACAGCATCTGAACTTATTTGCATGTGACTTGAGCTATTTCACGGATTCTGGCCCAGTCACCGCTGCTGACCCACGGCCATCTGGTTCTGACGACTGCACGGGTCTGTGTACCATCCCCTTCTTGTTGCCGGTCATTTCTCATCCCTGTTTCTTTCCTTATCTCATTCCTGGTGTTGGCACGATGTCTTGCCCACTGGGCAGCCGAAAACTTCCCCATCTCTAGCAAACAGTAGACAGGCCCCCTGGCTCTGCTGGATCTTCACTTCTTTACGGAGCAGCACCTCAGCTTTGCTTTGGAAATTAGACAGTACAGTTGTGGGCAAGTTGGATGATGATCGGTCAAGATGAGATGCCCTTTCTTGCCAAGGGTGGGGCCCAAGCCAAGCCCACCATTCGGTGTCCTTGAGGCACTTACCCTAGTCCCCCACAGACCCAGTGTGCCTTGTGGGTGCTCCCGGAGGAAGCACCCCTGTGTTCTGTGCTCTTCATGTCTGGTTGAGCACCCAGCCTGCCCAGGGTCTCCCAGGTCTCTCGGGAACAGAGCTGCTCCATTTACACCTTCGCTAAGGCTCAGATCCTTCCTGGACCCTTGTTTCTTGGCCAGCGTGGGATGGTGTTGATTGCAGTCAGAGTCCCTCAGCGACACCCATTTGAAGCCTCCGCCAGCATCCTCTCAGAGATACTCCTTCCTCACAGGCTCTCACCTCGTGTGTGAAGCTCTCTCGAACTGAACTCTGCTGTTTGTTGTGCTCTCACTGGCTTCTCCTGTCTGGGCTGAGACCCGGCTCATTTCTGGGCCCCGGCACCTGGCAGAGTGGACCCATTAAGCAGCAGCGACAGTCTCCTGCCCTGTTCTTCCCCTGCTTGTACACTGCCTTCCCTCTTCCCACATGGAGCTCTTACCTGGGTGCCCTGCCATATTAGGAAGTTCCTGCTGCATCTCCCTGAGCTGCTCCTCTCCCCCACACACACACACACACACACACACACACACACACACACTCCTTCCAGTGTGAAAGTCAGATACGATTATGCTTGTCTGCAGTCTTTCACCGTGGCCTCCCTGGTGGCTCAGATGATAAAGAAGCCGCCTGCAATGAGGGAAACACAGTTTTGATCCCTGGGCTGGGGAAGATGCCCTGGAGAAGGAAATGGCAGCACACTGCAGTCTTCTTGCCTGGAGAATCCCATGGACAGAGGAGCCTGGCGGGCTGCAGTCCGTGGGGTCGCAGAGTGGGCCACGACTGAGCAACTAACACTTTCAGGCTTTCACAGCGTCCTCTTGTCCTTTCAAGGAGTTTCTAGGCAAACTGGGCTGTTTATTGTCCCCTCCAGAAATAAAGGAATTTCTACAGGGTGCTAGTGTTTAAAGAGGGGAGATGGATATATTTTTACTCAGTAATGTTGCAGGCAGGCAACTTCTGAGTGAAGTATAGCTCAGAAACAAATGTTGTTACAGACCCGTGAGCCCAGGACTGAAGGACCACAGAGGAGCATGTGACTGAAAAACAAGCGGAGAGCAGTGGAGGGCAAGGGACGGGCTCTGTGACTTCGCACAACATTCCCTCTTCTTCGTAAATCAACTGCAACTTCCGTCAGTGGGGCTGATGACAGACCCGTCTTATGAGGGAGCCGTGAGCAGTGAATTATCATCTGCACAGTCACATAGTGAAGGCTAACCAAAGAAAGGCAATGTGAGCTGCGTCACTGAGAAGAAAGAATTCACTTATTTTATTTTTTCCAGCTAGTGAATTCCAGAAAGAAATAATGGTCTGACAAAAATGGGATGCACAAAGGCTGTGGTATTTGGGGAGAATGGTGACAAGTCCACTGTGGTTGAATCTGGCTGGGATTGCTGGTTGTCCCACTTATTCTAGAGTAACAGGAGTAACAGAGTAACAGGAGTAACAAGAGTCCCAGAGTAACAGGAGTAACAGCATCAGGAGTCCCAGAATGACATCCAGAATTCCCACCCTCCCTTTCCAATGAGACTTTTACTGAGCTCTGAATATTGGGGTGTGGTACATCTGTTTTTGGAAATTTCCTTAAAGATACCTGACCTTAGTCTGTGACCCTTTCTTTGTCCCGTCCTCCATCATTCTGTCTGGAATGCAGATATAAGGGCTGGAGCTGCAGCCATCATCTTGGACCATGAGGTCTAGCAGAGCAGTCAGTGGGCCCTGGTGATACAGTCACTGAAGGTAGGAGAGTGCAGGGGGCGTGTGGCCTGCTGAGTGGGAGAGTGCAGGGGGTGCGTGGTCTGCTGTGATGCTTCTCTCCAGCGCCCCCTACCCACCAGAGTGAAGCTTCACTTCAGCTCAGTCGCTCAGTCGTGTCCTACTGTTTGTGACCCCATGGACTGCAGTGCACCAGGCCTCCCTGTCCATCACAAACTTCCAGAGCTTGGACAAACCCATGTACTTTGAGTCAGTGATGCCATCCAACCATCTCACCCCCTGTTGTCCCCTTCTCCTCCTGCCTTCAGTCTTTCCCAGCATCAGGGCCTTTTCAAATGAGTCAGTTCTCCTCATCAGGTGGCCAAAGTATTGGAGCCTCAGCTTCAGCATCAGTCCTTCCAATGAATATTCAAGACTGATTTCTTTCAGGATGGACTGGTTGGATCTCCTTGCAGTCCAAGGGACTCTCAAGAGTCTCCTCCAACACCACAGTTCAAAAGCATCAATTCTTTGGTGCTCAGCTTTCTCTATGGTCCAACTCTCATCTCCACACATGACTACTGGAAAAACCATAGCTTTCACTAGACAGAACTTTGTTGGCAAGGTAATGCCTCTGCTTTTTAATATTCTGTCTAGATTTGTCATAATTTTTCTTCCAAGAAGCCAGCATCTTTTAATTTCATGGCTGCAGTCACCATCTGCAGTGATTTTGGAGCTCCCAAAATTAGTCTTTCACTGTTTCCACTGTTTCCCCATCTATTTGCCATGAAGTGATGGGACCAGATGCCATAATCTTCGTTTTCTGAATGTTGAGTTTTGAGCCAACTTTTTCACTCTCCTCTTTCACTTTCATCAAGAGGCTCTTTAGTTCTTCTTCACTTTCTGCCATAGTGTGATGTCATCTGCATATCTAAGTTTACTGATATTTCTCCTGGCAATCTTGATTCCAGCCTGTGCTTCATCCAGCCTGGCATTCCTCATGATGTACTCTGCAAAAGAGTTAAATCAGCAGGGCAACAATATACAGCCTTGATGTACTCCTTTCCCTATTTGGAACCAGTCTGTTGTTCCACGTTCCATGAAAGGCATGTTGCTCCATCAAAAGTGTGACTGCCCTCCCTTCCCTCCTCTTCTCTCAGGGACCAAGCTCAGACAATAAAGAACTCGCCTGCCAGTGCAGGGAACTCTAGAGACCTGGGTTCAATCCCTGGGTTGGGAAGATCCCCTGGCATAGGGAAAAGTAATCCACTCCAGTATTCTTGCATGGAGAATCCCATGGACAGAGGAGCCTGTTGGGTTATAGTCCATGGGATCAAAGAGTCAGACAGGACTGAGAGACTGACACCTTCACTTCCTTCCTGTGCCCTGACCAGTGTAGGCTCCACACTAAGGATGCCCAGCCCCAAGCAGCATGAGCTGGCAGGACAGGGGCATCTGGATGGAGGCAGTGCTGGGCCAAGAAGGGCCTGAGTGAGGAAAGGCAGGAGCAAAAGTGGCCGCTGGGGAGCCCCCATGGGGCGATGCTTCAAGAAGGTGCAGCAGCTGATGGCTCCAGGAAGGGCCAGGGTTGCACAGTTTGAGTTTTTTCTGGACTGAAATTCAATCCCAGGGCATACCTGGACTCTAAGTACTTCTGGGGGTCACCAGGGAAGTTTCCTTTGCATTTTCAAACAAGTCCTCTTGCAGTAATTATTGGGGGTCTGAGGTTTACAAAAATATTTTAATAAGTCATAATTAACGGTTTTGAATTGTGGTGTCAGAAAAGACTCTTGAGAGTCCCTTGGACAGCAAGGAGATCAAACCAATCAATCCTAAAGGAAATCAACCCTGAATATTCATTGGAAGGACTGATGCTGAAGCTGAAGCTGAAGCTCCAATACACTGGCCACCTGATGCAAAGAGTTGACTCATTGAAAAAGACCCTCATGCTGGGAAAGATTGAGAGCAAGAGGAGAAGGGGGAACCAAGGATGAGCGGGTTGGATGGTATCACTGAATCAATGGACATGAATTTGAGCAAACTTGGGGAGATAGTGAAGGACAGAGAAGCCTGCGTGCTGCAGTTCATAGGATTGAAGAATCGACACAACTTAGCAACTGAACCACAATTTAAAAAACAATTAATGTACATAATTATGAATATGTTAAGAAGGGAGCATGGCATAGGAACAGAAAATCCACATTAGTGGCAAAGAAATACAATTTTCTATATTTTACCTCTTCCTTCCTTTTCACATCATCTATAAGACCTGACTCCCGTACTTTTTCTCATCAATTTTTGATTTGGGCCCCATATATCACCCTGTATGCCTTTCATGAGTTCATAAGAAAGCATATAAACCCACGCTTCCTTAGGCACAATTTCCTCCAACAAGGTGGTTGGGACAGTTTTAATAAAACATTCATTCAGGTCAGTGAGCTGCTCCTGGTATAGTCAGCATGTCCAGGCATAGAAGTTAAAGACCTTACAGAGGGTCTTACCTTTGTGTTCTAATTCTGGAAAAGTCTTTAAAGACATCAAGCTCAGTGCTAAAATCATGTAAGAAAATAAATACCTATTTTCTTCTTGTTAATATTACCCAGCAGAAAATAAGCTGTCTATCTCAATACTCAGGAAGTTCTTCCTGAAATAACACTTTGATTAAAGTTCAAGTCCTCCTACCCGGGCCAGATCTCATTGTTGGCTTAAAACACTTGAACAGGTAGTTCCTGGATCTGATCCCACTTTCAACATTCCTTCCCCTGCCCTTTGTCTCTGCCACTAAAGGTGACAGTTCACGGGATACTATGAGGGGACAAGTTGTTCTAAGCTGACAATAGAGCTGCCATTTATTGAGTCACTAACAAACCTCGGGGGACCTATAGAGCACTTCCCATTAATTTTCTTTTATTTTCACAACAGTCCTGCAAAGTAGACATTGTTAGACCCATCTTTAAGGATAGGAGCTGGATGTGGAGAAGGTGGACTTGCTATAGAGACACAGGCAGGGCTTGCTGAACCAGGCTACAAACCAGCCTCTCTTAGCACCTTCTCTTGGGCCCCCATGGTATGATCCTACCTCAGCCTCTGTGTGCTCTGAGGGGGAGTGATGAGGAGGTGGGGGGAGGCAGGAAGGTGGTTCTTTCATCATTTATAACTAAATGTTGTATTAACTAGTTCCCTCTCCCCAGCTTCATGGTTGGTTCCACGTAGGCAAAGACTGTGCGTTCTTTTCCATCGCCATATTCCCAACACATAGCAGAGGACCTGGCCCATAACAGGTGCTCAATAAATATGGCTAACCTTTCCAGGGTTACCCTCAAAAACATGGAAGAAACCCCAAGAAACCCTTCCAGGTTTCATCCACAAGGAAAAGAAATGCATAAAAGCAAAATGGCTGTCTGAAGAGGCCTTACAGATGTCTGGGAAAAGAAGAGAAGCAAAAAGCAGAGGAGAAAAGGAAAGATATACCTATTTGAATGCAGAGTTCCAAAGAATAGCAAGGAGAGATAAGAAAGACTCTTTCAGTGATCAGAGCAAAGAAATAGAGGAAAACAATAGAATGGGAAAGACTAGAGATCTCTTCAAGAAAATTAGAGATACCAAGGGAACATTTCATGCAAAGATGGGCTCAATAAAGGACAGAAATTGTATGGACCTAACAGAGGCAGACGATATTAAGAAGAGGTGGCAAGAATACACAGAAGAACTATGAAAAAGATCTTCATGAGCCAGATAATCATGATGGTATGATCTCTCACCTAGAGCCAGACATCCTGGAATGTGAAGTCAAGTGGGCCTTAGGAAGTATCACTATGAACAAAGCTAGTGGAGGTGATGGAATTCCAGTTGAGCTATTTCAAATCCTGAAAGATGATGCTGTGAAAGTGCTGCACTCAATATGCCAGCAAATTTGGAAAACTCAGCAGTAACCACAGGACTGGAAAAGGTCAGTTTTCATTCCAATCCCTAAGAAAGGCAATGCAAAAGAATGCTCAAACAACCGCACAATTGCACTCATCTCACACACTAGTAAAGTAATGCTCAAAATTCTCCAATACAGGCTTCAGCAATACATGAACTGTGAACTTCCTGAGGTTCAAGCTGCTTTTAGAAAAGGCAGAGGAACCAGAGATCAAATTGCCAACATCTGCTGGATCATGGAAAAAGCAAGAGAGTTCCAGAAAAACATCTATTTCTGCTGTATTGACTATGCCAAAGCCTTTGTGTAGATCACAATAAAGTCTGGAAAATTCTGAAAGAGATGGGAATACCAGACCACCTGACCTGCCCCAAATCTGTATGCAGGTCAGGAAGCAACAGTTAGAACTGGACATGGAACAACAGATAGGAAAAGGAGTACATCAAGGCTGTATATTGTCACCCTGCTTATTTAACTTATATGCAGAGTACATCATGAAAAACGTTGGGCTGGATGAATCACAAACCAGAATCAAGATTGCCGGGAGAAATATCAATAACCTCAGATATGCAGATGACACCACCCTTATGGCAGAAAATGAAGAAGAACCAAAGAGTCTCTTGATGAAAGTGAAAGAGGAGAGTGAAAAAGTTGGCCTAAAGCTCAACATTCAGAAAATGAAGATCATGGCATCCAGTCTCGTCACTTCATGGCAAATTGATTGAGAAACAGTGGAAATAGTGGCAGACTTTATTTTTGGGGGCTCCAAAATCACTGCAGGTGGTGAATGCAGCCATGAAATTAAAAGACGCTTACTCCTTGGAAGAAAAGTTACGACCAACCTAGACAGCATATTAAAAAGCAGAGACATTACTTTGCCAACTAAGATCCTTCTCATTAAGGCTATGTTTCTCCAGTAGTGATGTATGGATCTGAGAGTTGGACTATAAAGAAAGCTGAGCGCAGAAGAATTGCTGCTTTTGAACTGTGGTGTTGGAGAAGACTCTTGAGAGTCCCTTGGACTGCAAGGAGATACAACCAGTCCATCCTAAAAGAAATCAGTCCTGAATATTCATTGGAAGGTCTAATATTGAAGCTAAAACTACAATCCTTTGGCTACCTGATTTGAAGAGCTGACTCATTAGAAAAGACCCTGATGCTGGGAAAGATTGAAGGCAGGAGAAGAAGGGGACGACAGAGGATGAGATGGTTGTATGGCATCACCAACTCAATAGACATGAGTTTGGTTAAACTCCTGGAGCTGTTGATGGACAGGGAAGCCTGGTGTGCTGTGGTCATGGGGTTGCAAAGAGTCGGATACGACTGAGAGACTGAACTGAACCCTTCCAGGAAGAGTGCTTTTGAGTCGAGCCTCTATCATAAAGGATACCAAGTCAGCTGACTTTTCTCTCTTGCACTGACTTACATTCACTTCCTGTAATTCCCCATCACTAGCCCTGCTGTCTTCTTCACCCCAAAGCCCTTCCCTCTCACCTCTGCTTCAAGTCTGTCTGTCTCATTGTGAAGCATTTCCATGTCTCCTTGAGGACCTTCTCCATTCAGGGTCTGTCTCACAGCTCCTCCAAAACTATTCACTTTTTTTTTTAGCATTTATCAATAAATGAATAGATAAAGAAAATATGGTCTCCATATTGCCATGGAACATTACTCAACTATTAAAAAGAATAAAATCTTTCATTTGCAATAGAATGGATGGATCTAGATTGTATTAACATCATACCAAATGAGATAAGCCAGACAAAGAGTAATACACGTGTAATCCAAGCTCTTCACATGGACTTTGCTCTTGGTGGTCTGTTCTATGTCCAGCCCTATTTATCCACAGGCTACCTGCTTTTTCACCGTGAATGAAGAGGTGAGGAATGTAACCAGTGGTGTGTTTCTTGGCTGCTTCTCTGGGGGAAAAAAAAAAAACAAAACAGAAAAAGCAAAAGCTTGCAAGAACTGATTTTTCACTGTTTTACTGTTTCTTTTGTATAAATACTCAGGCCACCAGCAAGGCATCACTGAGCCCAGGTGGCACACCAAGAAATTCATGCGACTGGCTTCTGAAACATCTCCACCACACCCCTGCATGCAACCCTCAGATCACAGGCTCCCTCCTTGGGATCCTGAAATTCCCAAAGGCACATCCTTCAAGAAGACTGCCAGCAGTGCGGCCACACCACACAGGGTGTGTCAGTTTAGTCTCACTCAGAAGGGAGACTTAAGTTGCTGCCGATGGAGAAAGGATTTAAAATCTATGTGCTAACAGTGACTGCCCACACCCTTCCAGAGGCGACTCCTCCTGTGTGCTGCGTGGCTCCGAACTGTGCACCTCCACTCCTTTCTCTTTGGGCTTGTCCTCCCTGGGTGGTTTTTATGCCTCCTCAGAGGAAATTTCCCCAGCTTCTAGGAAACTGCACCAATCGTACGATCCTCCCCCTACCCTGACTCCCAACCTCAGCTCCTCATCAGAGTGATTCTGTCATCTGGAATAACAGTCCAGGTACAGTAGGAGCGTTCCAGCCTTTGTGACAATCCCCAGAGGGTACACACGGGTCCCGATGAGCACTCCCACACACAGAGTAGCAGATAAGACTTCTTGCTCTATTCCATGTCGGGAAGGTAATTGTTAGGTAGGACTTTCCTGATGGATCAGCGGCTAAAGAATCCACCTGCCAACTCAGGACACATGGAAGACCCGGGTTCAACCCCTAGGTCACAAAGATGCCCTGGAGGAGGGCAGGGCAACCCACTCCAGTGTTCCTGCCTGGAGAATCCCATGGACAGAGGAGCCTGGTGGGCTACAGTCCATGGGGTCACAAAGAGTCAGACACAACTTAGTGATTAAGCACATCACACATACACATGATCTGTGAACAGGTTCAGATGCCTAGTGAGAAGGCAGACCTTGGTGAAGAAAAGGAGCATTTCCCCTAGACATCTCCAGGTGGGCTGGGTGGCCCTGTCCCCCAGGGCTGAGATTCATCAGAAGAGCACACAGTTATTTTATTCCTGTTACTCTTTCATCTCTTGCCCCATGGACTTCCTGGGAAAACACCATCACCACCTTCCTTTGAAAACCAGCCTCTTCATCTGTCAATTCCAACAGAGAGTACCAACTTCAGAATGTAAAACTGAGGAGTGTTAATTCAGACTCAGGTTTAAGCTTGCTTATACCTGGTGGCTCAGTTGGTAAGGAATCTGCATGCAAGTGAAGGAGACCTGGGTTCCACCCCTGGGTTGGAAGATCCCATGGAGAATGGAATGGCAACCCACTCCAGTATTCTTGCCTGGAGAATCCCATGGTGGGCTACAACCCATGTGGTTGCAAGAATCAGACATGACTTATTGACTGAATCACCACTGCCACTAATATTTTATTAAATTTTCCTAAAAAAGTGTTATTTCAAAAAAAAAAGCATGTCAATATTACTGGGAAATATGGTGCTACTCTATAAGGGAAAGGAGAGCAAATCATGGAAAAAGTCAATGAAAACATTCGTTTAATTTCCCAAAACAACTTGTAACAGTGATTCAGTTGTTGATAAAGGTTATTGCCATTTGTAGGTAGATGAATTATGTCAGTTTTCAAAGGACTTACCTGCAGAAGACATTTCAAACAAGATGTTGTAAGAGTTTGTTATGAGTTACACTGGGAGAAGTCCTAAATTGTTAAATTACAGAAGTATAACAATTTCAGTGGTCATTTGACTCTATTTTCATAAGAAAATTATTTGGTTCAATCTTACATCTTTCCCCTAAATATGTTTATTCGGCTATTTTGTAATTTATGGATGTGAGAGTTAGATCATAAAGAAGGCTGAATGTCAAAGAATTGATGTTTTCAAACTGTGGTGCTGGAGAAGACTCTTGACAGTCCCTTAGACAGCAAGGAGATCAAACCAGTCAATCCTAAAGGAAATCAGTCCTGAATATTCATTGGAAGGACTGATGCTGAAGCTGAAATTCCAGTACTTTGGCCACCTGTTGTGAAGAACTGATTCACTGGAAAAGATCCTGATGCTGGGAAAGATTGAAGGTGAGAGAAGAAGGGGACGACAGAGGATGAGATGGTTGGATGGCATCATCGACTCAATGGACATGAGTTTGAGCAAACCCTGGAAGACAGTGAAGGACCGGGAAGCATGGTATGCTGCAGTTCATGGAGTCTCAAAGATTTGGAAATGACTTAGTGACTGAACAACAATAAATTTGTTCTTTAGAAGTTGTGCTCCCTTAGACTTTCTTGCCTTCCATAAAATGTACCCTATAAAAGAGATTATGTATCCCTAGTGGTGTCTTTAAGTTTCAGGTGCTAGTAATTATTGCCATTTAATTTCTTAATTATGTGCCTCTTTTCTGAAGTGCTCTTGTGGTTTACTCTCCTTAAGCACCCAGGTTAATGAGGTACTTTGCCGTTTGAGATTACAGTTATTGTAAGGAGCAATTCTCTCACCTTGGTGTGGTTTATTTCAGGCAGCTTTCGTATTTGGATAGGAAATGGAGTCCTCTTGGTGAGAGGCTCAGTAATGCTCTCAGTTAGATTTAATTAGGGCTTTAAAGCACCATGTATGAGAATAGTTTGTTTCCTCTCAGAGCTTATCTCTTGCCTTGTGCTCTGAGTCAGCCTCCTGGTTCTCCGTAAAGTCAGGAGTAAGGAGGTGTTACGAATAGACTTAGACTTAGTTGTGGTCACTCCTTGGCCTCTGATTTCTGCAGCTCCTCCTGAGGGGCCAGCAGACTTCCTCACTAACAGCAGCATCTTTTTCCTTCATCCCCACTGAGCCAAGAGGGCTCAGAACAAATAATATCATCTCAGAGAATGAACCCATTGGCTAATGTGTTATTCCTTTCTACTGTACAAATCTTAGGCTTTAAGTAATGATAAATTCTGGGATTTCAGGTATCAGGTGAACCAAGAGGTTTTGGTGGCTGTCAACAGGAAGTATGTATTCAACTCAACTCATCAAGTCTCTGTCATCTCTGGCTTATTCTTGAAGTCTCTCTTTCTCCCCTTTATTCCCAGTGCCCACTCCAACACAACCCATATTTACTGAGTCGCTGGGTCATACGAGGAAAAATAAAATAACAATGTGTTCAGCCCATTCAACGGTGTGGATGGAAAGCTCAGAGCAACTCTGACTTGAAAGCTTGCTCATCAGGTGTCTTTTCCTCTCAGAAGCAAACCTATCGTCTTCCCTACCTCTCCCTGGGTTCCTTCTTTCCTTTCCCAGTCCTCTCAGCTTCTTTCCTGAAGTTCTCCCTATATAGAACCACTTGGGCAAGAAGTTATCTTTTCATATTTAGTGAGGGGAGAAAGAAACCTTATCTCCATCTTCATCTGTTGGCAAAATCTTAGAATGGTTTGTCTTGGAGTATCCATATTCTGCCTTTGGGATGTTGTTTCCACTGTGCCTCTTATGAAATATGCATGTGGCTGTGGCATCTTGGGAGCAGAAACGGCTCTGTTTTATCCCAAGCCTTGGTACATTTCTTACATTCTAGCCTGGATTGAGGTATTTACCACCTATTTAACAATAACAGTGAAGAAAGCAGCCTTTCATCCAGACTATGCTGGTGGGTCATCAAGAGATCTTCTAATTAATCAAATAATCTACATTTTTATTTCCAACTTAAAAAGCTCACAGTTGAAGTGTGATTTCCCTATAGTCTCAAAAAGTAGGGAAAAAAATGTATTTCCAAAAGAAAAGTCATGTTCTTTCCTTGAAATTTGCAGACTATGTAAAGGAACTCAAAGATTTCTTCTTTCTTACAAGAAGGTTTACCTCACATCAGGAAGGAGTTCTTTAGTTCTGTATTATTTTTCTGTTCTTGTTTAATCAATTAACATGAACTTAGTGGCTTAATTTAACACCCATATATTATCTCACTGTTCTGTGTATTACAGGTCTCATATGGATGGTAGGGCTTTCCAGGTGGCGCTAATGGTAAAGTACTTGCCTGCCAATGCAGGAGACATAGGAGACTCAGATTCAATCCCTGAGTCAGGAAGATCCCCTGGAGGAGGGCATGGCAACCCCCTCCAATATTCTTGCCTGGAAAATCCCACAGACAGAGGAGTCTGGTGGGCTACAGTCCATGGCGTCACAGAGAGTCGGACATGACTGAAGCAACGGATCATGCATGCACATATGGAAGGTTTTGAAAATAAATAACAGAAACCATAGTTTAATTGTGAAATTGCCCTTGGACTGCAAGGAGGTCCAACCAGTCCATCCTAAAGGAGATCAGTCCTGGGTGTTCATTGGAAGGACTGATGCTAAAGCTGAAACTCCAATACTTTGGCCACCTTATGCAAAGAGTTGACTCATTGGAAAAGATCCTGATGCTGGGAGGGATTGAGAGCAGGAAGAGAAGGGGATGACAGAGGATGAGATGGCTGGATGGCATCACTGACTCAATGGACATGAGTCTGAGTGAATTCCGGGAGTTGGTGATGGACAGGGGGCTTGGCGTGCTGCAATTCATGTGGTCACAAAGAGTTGGACATGACTGAGCGACTGAACTGAACTGAACTAAATCTCTCATTACAAAGTAATCCTAAACTTCAGACAGTTTAGAAACAACAACAACAAAAATTACTGTGACCAGAGATCGCCATTGCTATTGTTATTATTAGTTTTGATACCAAACTGGCTTCACATCATGAGACTCTGAATCATTTATTAGTCAAGCCAACGAGACTAATGCCAGTTACCTAAGGTATTTATAACCCAGATATCTAGATATCAGATATCTAGAATCCAGAATCTAGATAAAATTTGACTTGAAATACATCAAATATGAACACTTTTAACATTGGGCAGTGACTTTGAATGACCTTGCTTTCATCCTGGTGCATGTTCTTAGAGCCTTGGGCTCTGTTCCAGGGTGCCTCTGTCTCTGTGTCTATTCTCAAGTAGTGGTAGTTAGGGTGTGGTCCTGGGACCAGCCAGCCAGTCTCCTGGAGAACTTGGTAGAAATACAAGTTCCCCACCTCCATTTGCTGATTCAGGAATCCCAAGAGGGAAACCAAAACCACGCTTTGACCAGTGCTCCAGTCCATAGTCATCACGTGCAGGCACTCTGCCCCTTCTTCTAAAACTAACACCATCTATAGGGCTTGGTGGTGGTGGTGCTTTAGTCGCTAAGTCATCTGCAACTCTTGAAACCCCACGGACCATAGGCCACTTTGTCCATGGGCTTGCCCAGGCAAGAATACTGGAATGGGTTGCCATTTCCTTCTTCAGAGGATCTTCCCAACCCAGAGATCCAACACGGTCTCCTGCATTGCAGGCAGTCTCCTACATTTCAGGTGGATTCTTTGCCGACTGAGCCACCAGTGAAGTTCTTCTACAAGATTTACACTTATTTAACAGGTGCAGAGTTAGTAATTAACCCTAGTAATGCACATCAATATGGCACGTCCCTAAAGTCAGTGAGCACGCACTGGATGCAGTGTTCATAGTATGCGCCGGGACTTGCCGAGTATGGGGATCTGTTGCTGGCAAACAGTCCTGAAACTACAACAGATGGAACACGGAAGTGAAAGTGAAAGTCACTCAATCGTGTCCAGACTCTTTGTAATCCCACGGACTCTACAGTCCATGGAATTCTCCAGGCCAGAGTGCTAGATGGGGTAGCTGTTTCCTTCTCCAGGGGATCTTCCCAACCCAGGGATCAAACCCAGGTCTCCTGCATTGCAGGTGAATTCTTTATCAGCTGAACCACAACGGAAGCCCAAGAATGCTGGAGTGGGTAGCCTATCCCTTCTCCAGCGGATCTTCCTGACTCAGGAATTGAACCGGGGTCTCCTGCATTGCAGGCGGGTTCTTTACCAACTAAGCTATCGGGGAAGCTCAGATGGAACATATGAGACCTGAATTCTGACAAACTGGATTTGGTAGCAAGGGATTACTTGTTTTAGTCTTTTTTTTTTTTTTAATAATTATGTACACTGTGCTCCTAAGCTTTGACCCTCTTAACTAACAGTGTGTCTCTCTTGCTCTGTAGATGAGAAATCTCTAGTTTATAAGCCAGAAATGCCTTCAATTCGCCACCTTCTAGCCACTTGTGATTCTAAGAACTCAAACTACTCAGATTTCCCTTGTTCACTCAGTTCAGACACCCTGCAGCCTTGTTTCCACTTTAAGAGACTTTAATTAGCTGCTTATCTGTCCTACTGCCTGCCATAGGCCATTTCTATTGGCTTAAACTGTTCAAGGACTCATTTTACTTAAGGTCAGAGTTCCAAAACCTCTCCCTTTCTAAGGAGCTCAGGCTGAACTTAGGAACCAGCTTGCTGAAAAATAACCTACCCTGAGATTATCTCAATCAATTACTCAGGGATTAGCAATCAGACATAAATGGGTCTCTAACTTTTCTCAGCAGACCACGAACAGATAATCACTCATAGAGCATCACACAATTTGGCATCTTTTCGAGGAACACTCTTGAGGATTGCTGTCTTGTTTTCCATTTACAAGACTGCAAAACATTTGAGCAAAACAGAATAAAACAATTTTAAAACTACATAACCTCTACACAGTTTTATGGGCTTGATTTCTTTCATCATCAGAGAAGAATACTCCTGGGAAACATGTTAAATAGGAAAGGGGCAATGTGCAAAGTCCAACTTAAATCAAGAGCATTCTCTGCTGTGTGCTAGAATGTCTGACATGTCATAATTATTTAACTCACTTAAATGATATTTTTATTATAAGCTTTTCTGATAATTTTTGGAAGGATTAGCACAGATAGCTGGTCAAAGCTATGGTTTTTCCAGCAGTCATGTAAAGATGTGAGAGTTGGACCATAAGGAGGGCTGAGCGCCAAAGAATTGATGCTTTTGAACTGTGGTGTTAGAGAAGACTCTTGAGAGTCCCTTGGACAGCAAGGGGATCAAACCAGTCAATCCTAAAGGAAATCAGTCCTGAATATTCACTGGAAGAACTGACGCTGAAGCTCCAATAGTTTGGCCATCTGACTAATTGGAAAAGACCCTGATGCTGGGAAAGATTGAGGGCACAAGGACAAGGGGGTGACAGAGGATAAGATGGTTGGATGGCATCATCGGCTCAATGGACATGAGTCTGAGTTAACTGCAGGAGATCACGAAGGACAAGGAAGCCTCGGGTGCTGCAACCCTGGGGTCACAAAGAGTCAGACACAGCTGAGTGACTGAACAACAGCAACAACAACAACACAGGTAACACAATCCCTGAGAAAAAGTTACTGTTTAAAAATAATAGTATAAACAACAAACATATAAATAAGTAGAGTGAGTCCTGAAAAGATGAAACATCTGTGCCAGTGTGATCCCAGATGAAGGCATTTACTCTGAGCATCCTTTGAGCTGAAAGACCCTTATGATCATTGGACGTAGTAGTAGAGGGAGACTTTACTGCAGTCATTCTCTTCCTCTGCCTGTAGATACTTACAGCTGCAAGGATGCCCTAAATAATCTGAAATCAAGGAGGATGGTAGAGTCAGAGGAGGCCTAAGAAATCACAGGGGGCTTCCCTAGTGGTCCAGTGGTGAAGACTTCATACTTCCAATGCAGAGAACACGGATTCAACCTCTGGTCAAGGAAATAAGATGTCATGCTGCATGCTGTGCAGAATGGCCAAAAAAAAAAAAAAAAAATCCCCAAACAAACAAGGAACAACAATAAAAAAGAAAGAAAAGAAAGGGGGAAAGGAATGAGAACAGGAAAGAGATGACATCAGGGGCAATCAAGTAATCTTGACTTCATGGTTTAGATCCATGAAAACCAACAAGCAGTCACATAAGCAGCCTTTCTAAAACATAAGGGCAGTCACAGGACGAGCATTTACTATGATTCAAAAGTCAGAGCCCATCTAACTAGCCCCTCCTAAAGCTACTAAAACCTCCTGATTCCACTTGAAATAAAATCCAGTTCCTTAATGCAGCCTATAAAGACCTACATAATTGACCACCTCTGGCCAACCTGAGTATTTCAATCCTCAGTTTATCCCCTTGGCCTTTTCTCTTTCTGCTCCAGTTACCCTACTTCTCTCTGTTCATCAGTCACATTCATTGTTCCATCTGCCTGGGATATACTTCTTCTAAATTATCTCTATCTGGCCTCATTCATGTGTCATCTGCACAGATATGTCTTTTGTGACCACAATTGTCAAAGTTGCCCTGCCCCAAAGTCACTGACTATCCCGTGGCCCGTTGAGAATGTACTATTGTTGGGGGCCAGAGTGAGGCACTCGGCCCGTGGCAAAGGTCATGAGGAAGGAGGCTCGACATACGCAAAGGCAGGATTGAGCCTCAGGAGCCCCCCTGGAAATCCTCGAGCATCTACCCCCATAACCAGAGCCTGACTACTTTACTATTTTGTGCTCATCTACACCTCTGACTTTATGGGGGGCTGTCCCCCACCACCTCTTTCGGAGAAGGAGTTAACCTAGAGCTCCAGTTAATAAAAACTCCTGGGTGTGACAAGAGTGTTTTAACCTACAAACTCCTCTGAAGGTTCTCTAGCCTGCTTGACAGGCTTGTCCGCCACATGTGATTGCTCACAGCCTCCCAACCATGAGAGGCACGAGATGCTTTAAACCTTCTAAAAACAGGTTCCTTAGAAAAGTTAGAAAACTATTAGTAGTATAATGGGCTGATTAGAAACTGTATTGGTGAAGGGTTTTTCATTTGTTGAGCCAATGTTTGTTGCTAAGTCTCCACATCCCCTGCCCTTACACACATTAATGAATATATAGAAGAAATAAGTATTAACCTTTGATATAAATCACGTTAGACCTTAGGCTAAGTAAATTCTTTCCTTAACTAAAACCCACTATACCCTCACTCTATAGGAATGTAACTTTGTTTGGGTTAAGAATCTGTTTTAAGAATAACCACCCCTGGAGAAATAAGTGTCCTGGTTGACTGACCGTTGTCACAAGGAGAGGGTCATAAATTGTCAGCAGGCCCCCTGGCCAGAAGATAATGTAAAAGTCAGGACTGCTGACCCCACGTGACTTTTGCATAACATCTCAGTGTATAAAAGTAGACCATGGAAAATAAAGAATTGGGATCAGTTTCTCGAAATACTGGTCTCCCCATGTCACTCTCTCTCTCACTCTGGCTGAGTCTCCATCTAGAGTGTGGAACCCACCATGCTTACTAATTTTGCCTGGGCTTCTAAGATCCGACCGGGGAGGCCTCAGTGTCTCTTCTCCTTTGGGAGAACAGAAGGACGCCTGTGGCCTACATAAGTGGTGCAAGCTTCTTGTCTTGAAGTTTTATTGGTCTCCCGTATAAACTAAGCTACTCAGCCTCTTTTCTCCACTGAATTTTCCTACTGAGCTATCTTCATTCTATTACTCTTTACATCTTTAATTAATATCTAATTGAAGCTATTGTATCCTGATCCTCGCTGACGCCATCCCCGCTTCGAATACCCTGGATCAGCAGGGGCTGGACCCCAGAATACTATCTTGGAAATCACATATTCCTGGTGGCCCCACTTACTTCTGTCTCCATTGTCCAAGGCATAGTGGGTGGTCCTCTAATGCTTTCTAAGTGAATGGACTGGAAGTTCAGTGGGTATCCAATATACCCCTGTATTTGGAAAATCTTTTTTTTTGCATTGGCATTATATTGTTCAAGATGTCCTTAATTCCTGTCTGCTTCATGCCATCAACAAAACTCATTAGCAGGCCCCACATATCTTCAAATCACTTCCAAATTAATTCTCATCAGGTGGAGGATATGTTACAGGATGTCCTTGAATATTCCCATCCAAGGCAAAAATAATTCATGATGGAACACTTTAAGAGTTAAAATCAAGTACTAATTTATTTATTTGCTCAAATTTTCCAGTCTTGGCCATTGGGAGTTCTTTCAGTTGGCTACTATATTCCTTTGACATATATTCATCATCATATTTATTTTTTATGTATTTGACCAGTTGGGTACTTTCTGGTCCTACAAGATTCTCCAGGATCATCTTGTGTATTTCCTGCTCCAGTTATGATATCATCCATTTCTCCAAGGAGCTCTGCTTCTTTTTACTGGAGAGTGGTTATAAACAAAGACCTGGGTGTGCATTGCTGCTAGGAAGTGACAGCCCAAAACATATCTGTGTGTCTACTAACTGGTCTATATACACACATCAATAAAAACTAAACATGTCTTCATGCTGATGTGTTCAACTCTAACCCTTACCACCTGGATTATTCTACCCTCTCTTTTATCTGTAACCACTCACTCCCATCCAGGAAACGTCTGGGTCTCACTATCTACCATCTATTTTCTTAAATGTTTGATTTTAGTTTTAGGCATATAGTGGCTTCAGATATTTGGGGGAAACAAAAACTTTTCAACTAGAGTATGTGCTTACGTACAGCTCCTTTTTCCTTTAATATTACAGACTACTCATTTGCACAGTTTCTTAAATCAGGACCCTTTTTCAAAACCTTATCTCTAAACCCAGGGACACACAGATTTTTCTCTTATGTTTTCCTTCTGGAAATATTGTAATTGATGCTTGAAATTTAGATATATGTTCCATCTGGGGCTATTTTTTGTGAAAGATGTAAGATTTCCATTTAGTTTTGTTTGTTTTATTTGTTTGCTTCAATAGGGGCGTGCAGTTAGTCCAACACTATTTGCTGGAAAGACTATTTTTTCTCCATGAATCAGTCTTTTCACCTTTGCCAACATTCAGTTGACTAAATTCACCTGGACTCACTCTTTTGTTCTGTTGGTTCTGTGTGTCTTTTCTTCAATCAGTAGCCACAATAAGCTGATTACTATACCTTTCAGTACAGCTTGAAATCAGATATTGTGGGCCCAAATACTTTGTTCTGTTTCAGTATTCTGTTGGATATTCTAGGTCTTTTATTTTATTCATATAAATTTTAGAATCAGTTTGTATGATTTTTTAATGTTGAGTAAGTCTTTTTATACCTGGAATAAATCTCTTTGGTTATACTGTATACTTTGGAAATTGTCTTCAATTTGCCAACATTGTGTTGAGAATTTTTGTATTTATGCTCATGAAAGATCGGAGAAGACAATGGCACCCCACTCCAGTACTCTTGCCTGAAGAATCCCATGGACGGAGGAGCATGGTAGGCTGCATTCAATGGGGTTGCTAAGAGTTGGACATGACTAAGTGACTTTGCTTTCACTTTTCACTTTCACTTTCACTTTTCACCCCATGCATTCATTGGAGAAGTAAATGGCAACACACTCCAGTGTTCTTGCCTGGAGAATCCCAGGGACCTGGGAGCCTGGTGGGCTACCATCTATGGGGTCACACAGAGTTGGACATGACTGAAGCGACTTAGCAGCAGCAGCAGCAACATGAAAGATATTGGACTCTAGCTTCCTTTCAATAACGTTTTTATCTGGTTTAGGTATTAGTAATCTGTAAGAAACCATGGGAAATTTGTATTATTTCTTTCTTAAATGTTTGGTAAAATCCACCAGTTAGATCATCTGAGTTTGGTGTTTTCTATTTAAGAAAGTTATTAATTACTGATTTGATTTATTTAATAGATGTACGCTATCCAGATTATCTATTTGATCATTTGTGTCTTTATTTTACCATTTGACTGCCTAGAGGTTTATTACTTTAATTGATGTTTCAAAAAACAACTTTTTCCCATGGCTGATTCATGTTGATGTTTGGTAGAAACCAACACAATACTTGAAAAGCAATTATCCTTCAACTTAAAATAAATTAAAAAAAAACTTTTTGGTTTATTTGATGTTCTTCATTGTTTTCCAATTTTTTTATTTTACTTTTTTAACTTTTTATTTTATATTGAAGTACAGTTGATTAACAATATTGTGTCAGTTTCCAATGTACAACAAAATGATTCAGTTATACATATATGAAAGTGTAAGTGAAAGTTGCTTAATCGTATGTGACTCCTTTCAACCCCATGAACTATGCAGTCCATGGAATTCTCTGGGCCAGAATACTGGAGTGGGTAGCCTTTCCCTTCTCCAAAGGATCTTCCCAACCCAGGTCTCCTGCATTGCAGGTGGATTCTTTACCAGCTGAGCCACAAGGGAAGCCCAAGAATACTGGATTGGGTAACCTATCCCTTCTCCAGGGGATCTGCCCAATCCAGGAATCTAACTGGGGTCTCCTGCATTTCAGGCAGATTCTTTACCAATTGAACTACCAGGGAAGCCTGCATAAATATGTATCTACTTTTTTTCAAGTTATTTTCCCACTTAGGTTGTTACAGAATACTGAGCAGAGTTCCCTGTGCTATATAGTAGGTCCTTGTTTGTTACCAACTGTTTATATAGCAGTGCGCACACATCAGTCTCAAACTCCCTAACTATTCCTTCTTCCTATCCTTCCCTCTATAACCATAAGTTCATTCTCTAAGTCTGTGAGTCTATTTCTACTTTACAAATAAATTAATTTGCATCATTTCTTAGGCTCCACATATAAGCCATATCCTATGAACCAGAGATCAAATTGCCAACATCTGCTGGATCATAGAAAAAGCAAGAGAGTTCCAGAAAAACATCTATTTCTGCTTTATACTATGCCAAAGCCTTTGACTGTGTGGATCACAATCAACTGTGGAAAATTCTGAAAGAGATGGGAGTACCAGACCTCCTGATCTGCCTCTTGAGAAATCTGTATGCAGGTCAGGAAGCAACAGTTAGAACTGGACATGGAACAACAGACTGGTTCCAAATAGGAAAAGGAGTACATCAAGGCTGTATATTGTCACCCTGTTTATTTAACTTCTATGCAGAGAACATCATGAGAAACGCTGGGCTGGAAGAAACACAAGCTGGAATCAAGACTGCCAGGAGAAATATCAATAATCTCAGATATGCAGATGACACCACCCTTATGGCAGAAAGTGAAGAGGAACTCAAAAGCCTCTTGATGAAGGTGAAAGTGGAGAGTGAGAAAGTTGGCTTAAAGCTCAACATTCAGAAAACGAAGATCATGGCATCTGGTCCCATCACTTCATGGGAAATAGATTGGGAAACAGTGGAAACAGTGTCAGACTTTATTTTTCTGGGCTCCAAAATCACTGCAGATGGCGACTGCAGCCATGAAATTAAAAGACACTTCCTCCTTGGAAG
The DNA here is from genome assembly GCF_027580195.1 of Bos mutus. NCBI lineage: Eukaryota > Metazoa > Chordata > Mammalia > Artiodactyla > Bovidae > Bos > Bos mutus. The sequence continues at coordinate 64,706,722 of NC_091636.1, forward strand.
GAAAGTTATGACCAACCTAGATAGCATATTCAAAAGCAGAGACATTACTTTGCCAACAAAGGTTCATCTAGTCAAGGCTATGGTTTTTCCTATGGTCATGTATGGATGTGAGAGTTGGACTGTGAAGAAGGCTGAGTGCCGAAGAATTGATGCTTTTGAACTGTGGTGTTGGAGAAGACTCTTGAGAGTCCCTTGGACTGCAAGGAGATCCAGCCAGTCCATTCTGAAGGAGATCAGCCCTGGGATTTCTTTGGAAAGAATGATGCTAAAGCTGAAACTCCAGTACTTGGGCCACCTCATGCGAAGAGTTGACTCATTGGAAAAGACTCTGATGCTGGGAGGGATTAGGGGCAAGAGGAGAAGGGGACGACAGAGGGTGAGATGGCTGGATAGCATCACTGACTCAATGGACATGAGTCTGAGTGAACTCCGGGAGTTGGTGATGGACAGGGCGGCCTGGCGTGCTGCAATTCATGGGGTTGCAAAGAGTTGGACACGACTGAGCAACTGATCTGATCTGATCTGATCTAATAGCATTTCTTTCTTTGTCTCACTTCACTCAGTAAGACAATCTCTAGGTCCATCCATGTTTCTGCAAGTGGCATTATTTCATTCTTTTTAATGGTTGAGTAGTATCCCACTGTATATATATAGCCCATCATTTTATCCATTCTTCTGTCAGTGGCCATTTAGGTTGTTTCCATGTCTTGGCAATTGTAAAGAGTGCTGCAATGGATATTGGGGTTCATGTATCCTTCCAGACCATGTTTTTCTCCAGGTATATGCCCTAAAGGGGGATTGCATGATCATATGGTACAATAAAATACCTAAGAATAAAACTACCTAAGCAGACAGATGACCTGTACTCTGAAAACTGTAAGACATGCTGAAGGAAATTGAAGATGATACAGATGGAGAGATATACCATGTTCCTGGATTAGAAGAATCAGTATTGTGAAAATGACCATACTATCCAAGGCTATCTACAGATTCAGTGCAATCCTTATCAAATTACCAATGGCATTTTTCACAGAATGAGAAAAAAAATCTTAAAATTTGTATAGAGACACAAAAGATCCTGATTAGCCAGAGAAATCTTGAGAAAGAAAAAAGAAGCTGGAAGAATCAGGCTCCCTGACTTCAGACTACATTACAAAACTGTAGTCATCAAAATAGTATGATACTGGCACAAAAATAGAAACATAGATCAGTGGAATAGGATGCTGTTGTTGTTCAGTCACATCCAACTCCTTTCAACCCCATGGACAGTAGCATGCCAGGCTTCCCTGTCCTTCACCATTTCCCGGAGCTTGCTCAAACTCATGTCCATTGAGTCGGTGATGCCATCATGAGGAAGACATCCCATTCTCCCTCTGCCTTCAATCTTTCTCAGCACCAGGGTCTTTTGTAATGAGTCAGCTCTTCGAATCAGGTGGCCAAAGAATAGGAGCCTCAGCTTCAGCATCAGTCCTTCCAATGAATATTCAGGGTTGATTTCTTTTAGGATGGACTGGTTGTATCTCCTTACAGTCCAAGGGACTCTCAAGATAGGAAACCCAGAAGTGAACCTGTTCACCTATGGTCAATTAATCTTTGATAAAGGAGTCAAGACTATACAGTGGAGGAAAGATGGTCTCTTCAGTAAATGGTGCTGGTAAAATTGGACTGCTGCTGCTACTGCTAAGTCGCTTCAGTTGTGTCTGACTCTGTGTGACTCCATGACGGCAGCCCACCAGGCTCCACAGTCCCTGGGATTCTCCAGGCAAGAACACTGGAGCGGGTTGCCATTTCCTTCTCCAATGCAGGAAAGTGAAAAGTGAAAGTGAAGTCACTCAGTCGTGTCCGACTTTTAGCGACCCCATGGACTGCAGCCTACCAGGCTCCTCCATCCATGGGATTTTCCAGACAAGAGTACTGGAGCGGGGTGCCATTGCCTTCTCTGGTAAAATTGGACAGCTACATGTAAACAAATGAAATTAGATCAGTCTTTAAAATCATATGCAAAAATAAACTCAAAATGGATGAAAAACTTAAATGTGAGACCAGACACTGTAAAAGTCTTAGAGGAAACCATAGGGAGAACACTCTATGACAACTCCGGGAGTTGGTGATGGACAGGGAGGCCTGCCATGCTGCGATTCATGGGGTCGCAAAGAGTCAGACACGACTGAGCAACTAAACAGAACTGAACTAGTATAATGGAAATAAAGACAAAAATAAACAAATGAGACTTAATTAAACTCAAAATATTTTGCACAGCAAAGAAAACCATAAACAAAATGAAAAGACAATAACAGAATGGGAGAAAATATTTGCAAATGATGTGACCAACAAGGGATTAGTCTCCAAAATTTATAAACAGCTCTTGCAGCTTAATAGCATCAAAACAAACAACCAATCAAAATATGGGCAGGAGACCTAAATATACATTCCTCCAAAGAAGACATACAAATGGCCAAGGGCACATGAAAAGATGTTCAGCATCATTAATTATTAGAGAAATGCAAATCAAAACTACAGTGAGATATCTCCTCACACCAGTCAGAATGGCTGCTGTCTCTCTCTCTCTCTCTCTCTCTCTCTCTCTCTCTCTCTCTCTCTATATATATATATATATATATATATCTCAACAAACAATAAATGCTGGAGGGTATCAAGAGAAGGAAATCTTCCTATATAGTTGGTGGGAATGAAAATTGGTGCAGCCACTATGGAGAACAATAGAGAGATTTCTTAGGAAATTAAAAATAGAGCTAATATATGATCCTGTTTTCCTGCTTTTAATCCCATGAATTTCTGCTTTATTTTTAAAATTTTCTTTTTTTGGCCTTAAAATATTTTTTTTAATCTCTGGTTTCCTAGAAGGAAATGATAGGTTATTTATTTTAAATATTTCTTCTTTTTGTAGTAAACACATGTAATGCTATAGATTTTCCTTTAGGTACTTAACTTCCACTGTAACCCACACATTGCACTATTATATTTTCCATTTTAATTTAATTCAAAACATTTTCAAGTTTCTCTGGCAGCTCCTCCTTTGATTTTACTTCCAAATGTTTTGTTCCATTTCTACATATTTGAGGGATTCCCCGGCTATCTTTTCATTATTCATCTTTTTATTTTTCTGTTTGTTTTCTACTCTTTTACGTGTGCTTGTTTACTACACTTTCAATTCTGCATCACCCAGAATGTGGTCTATCTTGGTGAATATTCCATAGGAGCATGAATGAATATGTTTTCTGCTGCTGCTGGATGAAATAATCTACAAACATTAAGATTCTGGTGTCCTCTTGGTGTGATGGCAGGGTGTAGGGAGGAAGTATGTTTTATTATTGTGTGAATAAATGTCACCTGTAGTGAGCCAGTGAAAAGCCATGGACTGTTTTTTGCAGCCCACTCAACTTCCTTTCGCCTCTATAAAAGTGTTCTCTTTCCCTTGCTATACGGAGATTTGCACATGACTCACCCTGAATTGCAGACCCTGAATTGCAATTCTCTGCTGATCCTGAATAAACCCATTTTGCTGGAGAAATACCTGGCAGTCTATTTGTTTTAGATCAAGAGGATGAAGCTTGATGTGTTTTGAGCCTAGAAAATTGCCAGAACTAAAAGCATCTTGAAGAGAATCCAGGTAGATAAGCCAGGCAAATAAAGATGTGTTGAAGGGGCCCTTCTTACTATGAAAGATAAGACACTGTGTAAGGCAGAAGCTGCTGAGACATGAAGATGATCAAGTTCTCAGAACAGGGAGCCCAGAGGCAGAGCTGAATTACAAAGAACCACCTGTCAACCATGATTAGTATTACTGGTCATTTGCAGATAGAGAAACCGGTACTAATGACTGTGACACTTTCCTCCTGGCAAAGAAGCACGCTGTTCGGAGCGCTACAGTGGAAGTCCTCGGAGCAGAGCGGGAGCTCTATGTACCTGTGGTCTACTGCATTCCTTCGGAGGTTTATGCCCCAGGGGATGTTGGTTCTACCAGAAAAGAGGTCCAACAGTCTAGGAACCACTGAATAAGGGTTGAGGTTGGAAAATTATTTAGATTTGAGTATGGTTTTTGTATGTAATTTTTACTAATTCCATGTACTTTCATTTGCAACAGAGATCTGTATATTTCTACCAGAATAACTAAAAATTTTTGAGAAAATACTGCAACAGCATTATTTGGTGGGGGAAAGATAAAATGCAACAAGTGAAGTTCGTGTTTTTTTGTTTTTTTTTTTTTTTTTTGCTTTTTATGAAAAAGAAGCAAAAATGCAGTGTTAGAAGGAATACTAACTAGCCCATTCCCAGAGTCCTAAGAGGGAGGCAACAACTTGCACGTTTTAGTAAAAATACCCAGAGGTCTTCAGGTATTACACATTACAAACTATTTACTTTAATTTTTTAGCTTAAAATTCTATTTCAGTAGGCAAAATGTTTCATTTCTATCTCTGAAAGCGACCCATGTATTTTTGGAGAGCTACATAATAGGCTCCCTGGTGGTTCAAATGGTAAAGCATCTGCCTGCAAGGTGGGATACCCAGGTTTGATCCCTGGTTTGGGAAGATCCCCTGAAGAAGGAAATGGCCACCCACTCCAGTATTCTTGCCTGGAAAATCCCATGGACAGAGGAGCCTGGTGGGCTACAGTCCTGGTCCCAAAGAGTTGGACACAACTGAGTGACTTCACTTTCACATAATAGGAGCACTTCTTTATTTTTTAAGGTGAATATTCACAGGGATTAAACTTACCTCTCAACTATTTACCTTTTAGGCTGTCTAGAAATGGTGAGTTTCAGATGAAGGCCTTCTTGTGTTACCAGAATGCCAACACCATTTCCTTCTCCCTTCTCTTCTCCAGGTGGCTGAGCAGAAGACCGCCATGTGCCAGGAGCATTTTGGGGAATATCAGCATCTTCCTCTCGCTCAGTGTTAGTGTGACATGGACACCTGGACTGGCCGCACCTCAGACACCACCCCGACCAGGAGCCCCCGTGGCCCTCCCCTGGAGCAGGAGTCAGGGCGGAAAGTCTGTTGTCAGCCTGGCTTTGCACGCAGGACCAGTTAACAAGGTAGTTCGACTGTCACTCCTGTCTCACGGGTGCTGCTGTTCACAGTGTGCAAACAGAAGTAGAATGCTTCTGGAGAACATTCATAAATCAGAGACTGCGACGATGGAGGGATGAAGCGGTCTGCTTCCTAAAAATTACATTTCAGAGGAATTGGTGAAAATTCCTAGGGCAACAGATCTTAGATAAAGCGGCCTTTTCTTTGGTGTACATTCTTTCCTTCTTGCAGTTTCCAGGTTGGGCAGCCTCCTCTGATTCGCTTGTTTGGGCTAGGGAAGTTTCCACCCACTGACTCTAGCTCCTCTCTCTCTGTCTTTTCTTATTTCTATCTTTCACATCACTTATCTTCCCTTTTGATTTCATTAGACTCAAAGTATTTCAAAGATCTTGATAAATAATTCATGTTAATTTACTAACAGTCTATACATTTATTTAAAGGCAAGACCTCCTGAAGCATGCACTGCTTTAATAAATTAACAGCTCAATGACTTTCTGTTGCTAGGAGAACAGAATCCTCTCATGTATCTATCCTCTACCTCATACCCACCTGTCACAGACAGTTTATTAATAAGCAATGAGGTTTGCTTATAGATAATTTTATTATGAAAAGTAATCATTTGCTCCAGGTCTGCCTCCTCCTTCCCAGGGAGATTTGCTACCAAAACTTCTTATCTAATCCGAATTTTATTGATCATAGACAGCACAGCCATTGTGTGTGAAGCAAGGCAGCAATTCCCTCTTTTAGAACATTCATGACCCGGGCACCTCCCCTGTCTTCTCTCTGCCTGGGTCACACAAAGTGCCTGGTGTGTGTAGTGGATAGATGGTGAATAATATTCACTGACTGTCTAGACTCAAAGCACCTCATAGCTCAGTTGGTTAAGAATCTGCCTTCAATGCAGGAGTCCCCAGTTCGATTCCTGGGTTGGGAAGATCCACTGGAGAAGGGATAGGCTACCCACTTCAGTATTCTTGGGCTTCCCTGGTGGCTCAGCTGGTAAAGAATCCACCTGCAATGCAGGAGATATGGGTTCCATCCCTGGGTTGGGAAGATCCCCTGGAGAAGGGAAAGGCTACTCACTCCAGTATTCTGGCCCGGAGAATTTCATGGACTGTGTAGTCTATGGGGTTGCAAAGAGTTGGACACGACTGAGCGACTTTCACTCACTCAGACTCAAAACAAAATCAAACAAAATGAAACAGAAACAACTAAGCAGTTACAGAAAGATGGCTCAGATGGTCAAGAGTCTGCCTGCCAATGGAGGAGATGCAGGAGATGTGGGTTCGGTCCCTGGGTTGGGAAGATCCCCTGGAGGAGGGCATGGCAACCCACTCCAGTATTCTTGCCTGGAGAATACTACAGACAGAGGAGCCTGGCAGGCTACAATCCACAGGATCACAAAGAGTCAGACATGACTGAGTGACTAAAACTTTCACTTTTCACCTTCCACATGTAACACATCTAATATTTCAAATCTCATAAAATTTTCCAAAAGGCTAGTCTGAGATGACTGTACCAAAATATGTCAATTTTCACAGGTGACTGAACAATTCGGTTTCACTCCTGCTCCCTCTCCTTACTTCACTGTGAAACAAAACCACTACAGAATTAAATCTAAGGGAAATTTGTAAGCAATTCTTTGTGTAAAATAGAAATACTGCTCTGGAATCACTGCTATCACTTTGACTACATATAGCAGCAATAGCCACCCTTTTGTGAATGAAACATGTGTCCACTGAACATATGCTTACTCAGCACCTACTGTACACCAGGCACTGTTCTAGGTGTTGGGACATAGCAATGGAACAGACAAAAGTCTATAAATTTTTTGTTCTTATTTAGTTGCTCAGTCGTGTCGCAACTCTTTGAGACCCCATGCATGCATTGCAGCGTGGCCAGGCTTCCCTGTCCTTCACCAACTCCCGGAGTCCACCCAAACCCATGTCCATTGAGTCGGCTGTGCCATCTCACCCTCTGTCACCCCCTTCTCCTCCTTCCTTCAATCTTTTCAAGCATCAGGGTCTTTTCCAATGAGTTAGTTCTTTGCATCAAGTGGTCAAATTATTGGAGCTTCAGATTCAGCACCAGTCCTTCCAAAGAATATTCAGGGTTGATTTCCTAAAGGATCGACTGATTGGATCTCCTTGCAGTCCAAGGGACTCTCAAGAGTCTTCTCCAACACCAAAGTTCCAAAGCATCAATTCTTCAGCTCTCAGCTTTCTTTATGGTCCAACTCTCACATCCATACATGACTATCTTATATCCTTACATGTCTATAAAGAGATGAAAATGAACAACTTCAATATGTAATGTGCAAAATATTGGTATAAGTACTAAGGGAAAAATAAAGCAAAGAGTGCAGGTGAAGAATTAATATTTTGACAGAAGAGGGTGTGTACTGACTGGAGAAAGAGAATTTTGGTCACAGGAAGCACTGACGCCAGGACCTTCCAGGACCTCTCCAGGGAATGAGCCTGGGCAGTTCTGGAAACAGCAGAAGAGGTCAGAGGAATGAGGAAGAGGGAGAGTGGTAGATGAAGTGATCTCAAAGACCAGGGAGACCCCTTAGGCTAGGGCATTAAAGTGAAAGTGAAGTCGCTCAGTTGTGTCCGACTCCTAGTGATCCCAGGGACTGCAGCCCACCAGGCTCCTCCATCCATGGGATTTTCCAGGCAAGAGTACTGGAGTGGGATGCCATTTCCTTCTTCAAGGCTAGGGCATTAGAGATCCTCTTAAAGACTTTGTTCCCTGAATGAGTTAGAAATCAATGAAGGGGATTGATCAAAGGAAGGATATTTTCTAAATTTAATAGATTCCAGTTTTGTCAATAATAGACTGTAGGAAGGCAGACCTAAAACTGAGACACCAGCAACCCCTAGAAGGCTACTGCAATAATTAAGCAAAGTGTGCTGATGACTTAGGCCAGACTGGATGCTGTGGAGAAGAGCAGGAAAGACCTTTTCTGGCTATATTTTGAAAATAGTATATACAGGATTGGAAACAGGGTCTGAGAATAATGGTTAAAAGAATGACTCCAAACTTTTCAGTTTAAGCAAATTGAAGATGGACTTTTCCCCTTTATAGATGAGGAGGCCCACAGATATTTAACTGAAGGGCCCCAGGTAGCCAGAGATTAGCAAAATAATTGCTTTTCAATCTTTTCTGAGATTTAGGGGAGCATAAGGCATCAGACTTAAGGGCAGGTCCCAACATCCCCATTCCAGGAGCCAGAATGGGACCAGCACAGAAGTAAACATGGCTTGGTGGGGCAGAAGAATTAGTCTTTTAATATTAACTTTGTATTCCATCTAAATGAACTGGCCGTTGGGACTTCCCCGGTGGTCCAGTGGTTAAGAATCCACCTTCCAATGAAGGAGACACTAGTTTGATCCCTAATCAGGAAGCTAATATCCCACATGCCACAGGACAACTAAACCCACACACTTCACCCAACTAGAGAGGCCACATACCACAGCAACTGAGCCCGTATGCTCTAGAGCCCGTGTGCCACAACCAAAGATGCTGCCTTCCACAACTGGAGAAAGCCCGTGCCTGCAGTGAAGACCCAGTGCAGCCAAATGAATAAACAAGCGAAGTGATGGTGGCTGGTTCATTTCTTCTCCCACAACTTTTGGATGTCAGTCCCTGATCCTCTGAGGCAAGAGCACAGGACACAGAGGGCAGAACCCCCTGGCCCACCATTAAATCCTGGAGCTCCTGGGATCCTGCACATAGCTGAGCTCCTTCCCAGGCTGGCTCAGCCCACACCTGTGCCTGAACAGGAAGAATCGCCCTGCCCCTGCACAGGGAGCTGACCATGGTACTTTCAGGAGATGCGGAAACGCCAAGCACTGATGCTTCTGTAAAAAATGTGGCCTGGCCCCTGGGTGTCATCTCATTAAGGAGAATTACCTGCATAAATGAATTATAATGAGAGATTGGAACCATGAAAGATTAAAAGTTTGATTTATTTCTGGGAGTACTCCAGAAAAATAGGCATGTTTCAAAAATATTAAAAAGGGTTTTATCTTCAGAAACCGCACCATGTTACATTTACACAATTCACTTTCTGTGCAGCCAGGATAGAAATACATTTCTCTGACACAGATATATTCTTGTGGAAATGGAAACTGTATGTCTTATATGGTTTTGGCAAAAATGAATCTCTTTCAGAGGTGAATTTATGACTACCAGCTTTCTACTTTCAAATCTCTTTTCCATATCCCCTTCTATTCCTTAAATACCACAAAATAGGAGAGGATAGAGATTTAGTTACATAAATTGCCTACTGCTTCTTGACTAAGGCCAAAAAAGAGGTCAAAAACCACATATATTAAGCTTCAAGTGTCCTGTGGAGCTAATTGTAATTCCAGAAAACAGATAACCTCTTGTTTGGATTCCCACCCTTTCCCTCATAATTCTTCTCAAATGAAATCATAAGGCTTTAAAACAATTTAATAAAGTATCAAACAATGTACACCAAAATCAGATCTAAAAGATAACTAAGATCAGAGTAAAAATAAATAAAATAGAGATATAAAAAGATAACAAGATATCCATCCACACCTCTGCAAGCTGCACTATCCCATTCTTTTTGTGGCTGAGTAATGCTCCGCTCTGTGTATGTGCCGCGTCTTCTTTATCCGTTCCTCTGTCAGTGGGCATTTAGTTCACTTCCATGTCCTGGCTATTGTGAATAGAGTTCCTAGGAGTGAATCCATACATATGTGGGCAATTACTTTATTTAAAAAGGGTCCAAGAACATATAATAGGGAAAGGATAGTCTCTGCAGCAAATAGTGCTGGGAAAACAGGGTATCCACATGCAAAAGAATGAAGCTGGACCACTGTCTTACACCATACACAAAACAGATAAGACATGAAACCATGAAAACTGTAGAAGAAAGTGTAAGCAATAAGCTCCTTGACATCAGTCTTGGCAATGACTTTTTGGATTTAACACCAAAAGCAAAAATAAACAAGTGGGACTTCACCAAACTAAAAAAATTCTGCAAAGCAAAGTAAACCATAAGCTAAATGGAAAGACAACTTATGAAATGGGAGAAAATATTTACAAATCATATTTCTGATAATGGGTTAATATTCAAAGTATATAAGGAACATATAACTCCATGGCAAAAAAAAAAAAAAACTAATAATCTGATTTTAAATGGACAAAGGATCTGAAGAGACATACAGTTTTGTATGTCTTTTTCCAAATAAGACATATAATTGGCCCAAAATTACACAAGCATCACTAATCATTGGGAAAATGCAAGCAAAACCGCAATAAGATGCCACCTTACTCATACTGTTTGAATGACTACTACTAAAAATACAAGAAATAAGCATTGTTGAGAAGATGGATAAAAGGGAACCTCTGTGTGCTGTTGGTGGAACTGCAATTGGTGTAGATGCTATGGAAAATGTTGTGAAAGTGCCTTTAAAAAATTAAAAGTAGAACTACCATGTTATCCAGCAATTCTCCATCTGGGTATTTATAAAAAAAAAAAAAAAAATAGAAACTCAAGAAGATATATACACCTTCATGATCATTGTCACATTATTTATAATGGCCAAGATTTGGAATCAAACTAAAAGCCCAGTGATGAATGAATGGACAAAGAAGATGTAAGGACTATTTGCCAAAAAAAAAAAAAAAGAAAAATGAGTGAAATGAGTGAGACAGAAAAAATGAATTCTGTATTATTTCTCTTATATGTGGAATCTAAAAACAAAAACAAGTCTGAGCTAATGGATATAGAAAATATGTTGGTGGTTGCCTGAGGCAGGGGTTGGGGGATGAAATGGGTGAAAGGCGATCAAAGGGTGTAAGTTTCCAGTTATATAAAGAATAAATCATGAGAATGTTGTACACGGTGTGGTGACCATAGTTGACCATACTCCATTGCATCTATGGGGAAGTTGGAGAAGACTCTTGAAAGCCCCTTGGACTACAAGATCAAACCAGTCCATCCTAAAAGAAATCAGTCCTGAATATTAATTGGAAAGACTGGTGCTGAAGTTGAAGCTCCAATACATTGGCAGCCTGATGCAAAGAAATGACTCATTGGAAAAGACTCTAATACTGGGAAAGATTGAAGGCAGGAGGAGAAGGGGACGACAAAGGTTGAAATGGTTTGATGGCATCACTGACTCAATGGACATGAGTTTGAGCAAGCCCCAGGAGTTGGTGATGGTCAGGGAAGCCTGGCGTGCTGCAGTTCATGGGGTCGCAAAGTGTCAGACACAACTGAGCAACTAAATTGAACTGAACTGATTGCATCTATGAAAGTAGCTAGAGGATTGAACCTTGAAAGATCTCATCACACACAAAAAATCTGTGTATAATTATGTATTGCAACAGATGTTAGCTGATCTTTTTGTGGTGATTATTTTATGATATAAACAAATATCAGTTCATCATATATCTGAAATTAATATAATGTTATACCAATCATATATCAATTTAAAAAATAGAAAATGTGGAATTGAATGAAAATATATAGAGAGAGATTAATAAAATAAAAAAAAATAAAATCAATGAAGCATACAAACTGGTTATTTAAAAAAACTAATAATACTTCTCAATTCCTGGTGACACTCATCAAGGAAAAAGAGGAAAGAGAAGACAGAAATGACTAATACCCTGCATTCATTAAATATACTAAGAGGTTATTTTTTTAAAGTGTACTTTAGCTTCTTCAAAGTCCCACATGTGTGTTACTGATGGCTGGTGGGACAGGAGGGGAATGGGTGGAACATCATTAATACATGTTCTCTTAAGTGTGGAGTATGGAGAAAGCAGGTTGTTGGAAGGGATATGTTTCCTATGTGAGAATCACTTACACAGTTATCATAAACCAAAGGACCATACAGAGATGGGGGTCAGACAGCAGGGAGGATGTTGGGAGACATAGAGAAATGCAAAGTGCACTGTTCATGTCAGTGAGGTGATGAACATGGGCAGAAGAGAGCCTGGACTTACAATTTTGCCTGAGAATTTATTTATTCCCATTTTCTTTCATCTTAATAAATTCTCCATTTGTTCACTCTGAATTATTCACAGGAGAGAAGACTGTGTTATCTGTAGTTTAGGACTTGGGAGAAAAAAAGACACCACTGTCACAATACAATAAAATAATAACCATAAAGTCTAAGGGTGGCTGGGGAATAGTCCTAAAGCTTGGTTTGGTTTTCCTTGAAGTTTTTCTTTTTTTCCTTGAAACTTCCTTGAAATAGTTGAGTTCATGTTTTGAGTGTAAACATCCATTCGGGAAAGAATATATTCTTAGGTCTACATCCACTGGAATAAGTACAATTTATTTTTATCACTCTTTAAAACATCTCTTAAACAAGTGCAGGTTAAGGAAAAGAACGAAAGAAGCAAGCATTCATTGAGAATGATGCTGAACCTGGAAAAAATTTGTAAAGAGAGAAATCAGAAGGCAAATTTGAAGAGTATGCTGGTAAGGAAAGCCATCCGAGGGCTTTTAAAATTCGTTCTCAGGGAATGGAACTTTCCCTCTGTCTTCACTGAATTTTTTCTTGAGTAACTACCCAGCTGGTAGCAATGTTGGGCCCACAGCAACTTCCATCACTATATTTGAGGATCTATGGGATGTTCTTTATAGGTTTTCTCTCTTCTGTAGTTATATCCCTTTTATCACAGACACAGACTGATCCATCATGAATGATCAGAATGAATCCTCTGTGTACCAGTCCAGCAAGGTACATTAGGGGCTGGAATTGTCTCTGTAAAGTGCTAGATCGAGAGTGAGGCCCCCGTGGCCTCTCACTGCTGGTGTTTCAGGCCCTGTAGGGTGCCCTGCAGCCTGCAGGTCTCAGGGCATCACTGGATTACATTCTCCACCTGCTACCTGCTCTGTAAGCACAAGATATCAAATGCTGTCAGGCCGCTGACTGCAGTATCTTTCCTTCTTACCTGTCTGCATATATGCTGGGAGTTTGGGGTAGAGAAAGATGAATAAATCATAAGAATTTATATGAGACAGAGAAATCCTTTCTTACCTATTCAAAAAAAATAGTGGAGACACAATAAAACTTTTTAATGTGTGTAATATTAATTATTTTTGAACACCATATAACAGATCAGATTTGGAAGCTTACTTTTAGCCTCACATTACCATTTTTTTAGCATGTCATTAAAAATGAAAATAATTTAAAATGAATTATCAGTTCACTACACTCAAAATCCATCTGTATAGAATATGTTTCCAGGTTAGCTCCATGACGAACCACACACAAACCCATCAAGTCTTATTTAAATACATGAGTCTTTGTTAAAGAAAGTAAAGAAAACCTGGGTGGTACAGTGGTAAAGAATTCACCTGTAAAAATGCAGAAGACACGGCAACCAGTATTGACTGGTTCAAAATGGTATGCTTTTGGAGCTCTTATTTTTGCTCTCTGCGGGGTTCTTTCTTTGTTGTTGCTGTTGAGCTGGGAGCAGCCATGGATTTCCTTAAACAGGGTCTCTGTCACTCTGTCGCTCAGTCATGTCCAACTCTTTGCAACCCCATGGACTGTAGCCCACCAGGCTCCTCTATCCATGGAATTTCCTAGGCAAGAATACTGGAGTGGGTTGCCATTTTCTCCTCCAGGGGATCTTCCGAATCCAGGGATCTTCTCAACCCAGGGACCAAACCCATTTCTTCTGCATTTTTACAGGTGAATTCTTTACCACTGTACCACCCAGGTTTTCTTTACTTTCTGTATTTTTTTTCTAGCCATTGTGGACTTACACATCACAGAATCTGGAGGATTAGAGTTAGAGCAGAATTGAAGCCCAAGGTTAATGAACAACATTCTTGGACTTTTATGGAATACTTTTAATGACTTTTGATTGGCAATTCACAGGCCATTTTGGGGTTTTGTGGGGTTTTTTTGTTTTTGTTTTTGTTTTTTTTTCTTGCATTTTCTCTGTTGTTTAAGTTCCTGAAAATGCACAGTTTTAACACAAGGCTTAATATATGATGAATTTATTTAATGGCTAAAGTTTAGTATGTAGAGTACATCATGAGAAACGCTGGACTGGAATAAGCACAAGCTGGAATCAAGATTGCTGGGAGAAAGATCAATAACCTCAGATATGCAGATGACACCACCCTTATGGCAGAAAGTGAAGAGGAACTCAAAAGCCTCTTGATGAAAGTGAAAGTGGAGAGTGAAAAAGTTGGCTCAAAGCTCAACATTCAGAAAATGAAGATCATGGCATCCGGTCCCATCACTTCATGGGAAATAGATGGGGAAACAGTGGAAACTGTGTCAGACTTTATTTTTTTGGGCTCCAAAATCACTGCAGATGGTGACTGCAGCCATGAAATTAAAAGACACTCCTTGGAAGGAAAGTTATGACCAACCTAGATGGCATATTCAAAAGCAGAGACACTACTTTGCCAACAAAGGTTCGTCTAGTCAAGGCTATGGTTTTTCCTGTGGTCATGTATGGATGTGAGAGTTGGACTGTGAAGAAGGCTGAGTGCTGAAGAATTGCTGCTTTTGAACTGTGGTGTTGGAGAAGACTCTTGAGAGTCCCTTGGACTGCAAGGAGATCCAACCAGTCCATTCTAAAGGAGATCAGCCCTGGGATTTCTTTGGAAGGAATGATGCCAAAGCTGAAACTCCAGTACTTTGGCCACCTCATGCGAAGAGTTGACTCATTGGAAAAGACTCTGATGCTGGGAGGGATCAGGGGCAGGAGGAGAAGGTGACGACAGAGGATGAGATGGCTGGATGGCATCACTGACTCGATGGACGTGAGTCTGAGTGAACTCCGGGAGTTGGTGATGGACAGGGCGGCCTGGCGTGCTGTGATTCATGGGGTCGTAGAGTCAGACATGACTGAGCGACTGATCTGATCTGATCTGATGCAGAAGCAGACATTTCTTCTGGGTAGAGAATCTAACAACTTGTTGTATAAATGTAAAAATTTCTAGAGGAACCTATGAAATCTGAAAAATATGAAGTAGTCTCTGATGCAAAGCAGTTTCTAAAACCAACATTCTAAGAGAGATACAACCATATGAGGGTCCCTGTGAGCCTGTGTCCCCAGCTGATGCCTACCAGAAGGTTGATTGGAACAGTTTCTATCTCCAAGTTGAAATAAATACCTCCTGACCTTGGGCATTCAGTCCACTGCTTTTATGAGACATGAAGTCAATAGAAAAAGGCCCCTGCAGTTTTGATCACCCCACAGTATTTCCTTTAGCACAATATCCTTGTTTTTGCCAGCAGACATAACTAATTTGATGGTGCTAGGAAATTGGCTAAAGAAGTTATTTAAATATTTAAAAGAGGAATGTTGATTCCTGTTTTCAAAGCACATAAACAATTAGCAGAACTGCTAAGATAATACCACTTAGGTAATGCCAAGTTAATAATTAATGGAGATGAATCCTCAGAAAAAGTACAGGATAAAATGAGTAGAGAATCTGGGGTAGACTGCACCACCAGGAGCAAATTCAGACTTTATAAAGCCCAGACAGGTCAGGCCTACCAGACATGCTAATGCTTTATCTAAGAGCACTGATTCTCTTCAAAGAATTCTACCCTGACTTTAGGTTAATGGTTTCATAGAAAATCTTTATTGGGAGGAGGGATGACATTTCTCATGTGAGGGAAGTAACAGGACCCCATAAATCACTCTGCCTTTGTAATTAATTTGGATATATTTTATGTATAAAGATTTAAGCCAATACCATTGCAATATTTTGAATTATTGACTGAAGCTACATGAAATATTAGCTAAAGAAGAATTAAATATTTTATTTTTAATATTTTAATCTAACTATTTTACATGAGTTGCTTTGTTTAAAAAATAGTTGGGCAATAGGAAAGGCTTTCAAACTTTATGCCACCAAGGAAAACTTTATTATTTTTAATAAAAAATTGAAAGATATGGTCTATCATCCAAATTGAATTACAAAAAAATTTAATAATACTTATAAAACAGTGACATGTTCTTTATCAGACATGCAAATAACACAGGAGTATTGGAAAAAGTGATCACAGGTGTTCAGGGAAAGGGAAGATGAGGACCAAGTGCAACAATTTCATAACTTTTTAACATATGAATTCAGAGCTTGGTGAGTGATCAAACTTGATTACCTATTGCTGGAGAGTTTAGAGGGGAAAAAGTGAATTATCTCTTTTTATGAACATTGTCTGTGTGTTTGCATAACCAGCCTATGGTGAGCTATACACAACTAAAAATGCATTGAGATTATAGGCTTTGGAAATATCACTGCTTATATTCTGCTCTGAATGGATTTCTATACTTAACATGCTCTTAAGTATGTGGTTTTAAAAATTAGTAGCAAAATTCTACTTTCAAAAATATAGCAAAATTTCCATATTTTAATAAATTGTATACCCATAATAGAGAAATCATGATGACTATTACTGATATATTCAGCCTGAAATACATCAATCAAATTCAAAATATCTACTAAACTGTCATCTTTGTTACCTTGTAGGAAGCTTCCTGTTAGAGTCTATGAGAAACAGATGAGGCACTTAAAATATCTTTGAATTAATTTAAAATCCAGGTGGAAATTTCTTTCTATGGGTAGATTTTCAGAGCCCTAGAAGGAAATGTATTAAAATTTTAAATTAATAATCTTAAGTATACAAGTTCTGGAAATAAGGATAACTTCTATATATTTTGTGTAAATAGTTCTTGAGGTTATAATATTTCATTGTGTAACCTAGAGCTAATTGTAAATTACAGTGTCTTTACTTATATAATTCATTATGTTTATTGGTAACCATTTTTAATCTTACATGCGATAGTTGCTCAGTTGTGTCCAGCTCTTTGTGACCGCATGGGCTGTAGCCTGCCAGGCCCCTCTGTCCATGGGGTTTTCCAGGCAAGAATATTGGAGTGTGGTGTTGCCCTTTTCTCCTCTAGGGGATCTTCCCAACCCAGGGATTGAACCCGAGTCTCCTGTGTCTCCTGCTCTGGTAGGTGGGTTCTTTACAACTGAGCCAAATTTTACATAATAGACTTCTAAAGAGATTTTGAGTTCTTATCCAATCGTTCCTCCACACCCATGACTTTCAAGGGGGCATCTAATGTCCAGAGAGACGTGGCGATGTGTTTAATATCAAAGGGCTTGTCACTGTGGCAGAATAAGCTCCAGCCGCAATCATTCTAGTGTCCCCATCACATTTGTTCTTCTGAACCATGCTGCCTTCTTTAAGGGAATGGACTACTATTTTTTTTTATTATTATTATCTTAAATAAACACAATAGATAGAATGTGTGAATAAGTTGATTACATTTAGAGAAAACTGAAAGTCACCCTAATGGAAATGATGAAAATGTCTTTTATATGAGCCACTATTCTCTGGGAAAAAAAATGATTGCAGAAAAAATAAATGAAAGAAAGAAAAATAAGTTATTGATTTTTTACCTCATTTTGGGAATATATGGTATAAGTAATGCAACCTCCAAGTGGTGATTTAGAAGTATTATGGCAAGCTACAATCAAGTAATTCTAATAGAAAAGTGAGGCGATCCCTAAACAGTATTGTTTTCCCAGCTGGAATTCAGAACAAGAAACAAAATAATGTTAACAAGAAAATGATAACTTCTCATTAGGACTGGTTTTATGATTTCTATAAACTCTTAAATAATCCTGAAACTAATGAAAAAGTTCTAAAGAGAGAATCATAATACTGTTTATTACATGATGAATAGAATATTATCTTCTTTTGTGTCACATGAAAGAAACAGCATGTGACTGAATGCCTGTTTTTCCCTAAATCAGTGGTTCCAGTGTGTGCTGGCTAGACCAGCAGTATTGGCACCAGCTTGGAACTTGCTAGAACTCTGACTCCACCCACCCCTCCTTAATGAGAAATTCAAGGAACAATTCATAAAATCATACTTTTAACAAACCCTCCAGGCAATCTGTTGTTGTTCAATCTCTCAGCTGTGTCCCACTCTTTATGACCCTATGAACTGCAGCACACCATGCCTCCCTGTCCTTCACCATCTCCTGGGGCCACTCAAACTCATGTCCATCGAGTCAGTGATGCCATTGTCCCATTAAAGTTTGAGACCTGCTGCTCTAAATCATGTGAATGTATCCATCTAAGCTCTGAAGGATATGTGAGATGAAAATAATACCATGACGCTGGGATTTCGTGCCTGTAGAATCCATGATGCTAGGGACATCTTGCTTTTCTTGCTTATGTGACAAGAGGGATAGCTCATGTGCTAATGATTGTCCTGTTGATATTGTACGGTTTCTGTCATCTGTTTCTGTTTAGGATTTGTACTGATTTTTCTCCTTGTGTTTCAGTTTGGTCCTTAGTCACTTCTTTCACCTTCATTTCTGGGGAACATGTTGCTTCTCCTTAGCATCCCTGTGAAGGAGCTTCAGTGAACAGAGCAAGTCCAGGTTTATCTTGATGGGATCTTGGTGGAGACTCATTGGAAGTAGGGAATTGATCTCAAAAGAAACATTTCAACAGCATGAAGTGAAAATGAGTTATAACTTGCCTCTTGATTTCCAGTGGAATATGAAGGTGCAAATTTCAGTTCACTTGCACAAAAAAACGGGTCAAATATTGTGTCTTTTTTTGGCGTTCTTGTTCAGTCTCTCAGTCATGTCCAACTCTTCGAGATGCCATGGACTGCAGCACTCCAGGCTTCCTTGTCCTTCACCATCTCCCAGTTTGCTCACAGTCATGTCCATTGAGTCAATGATGCCATCCAATCATCTCATCCTCTGTCGCCCCCTTCTTTGTCTGCCCTCAATCTTTCCCAGCACTGAGGTCTTTTCCA
Source organism: Bos mutus (assembly GCF_027580195.1). Lineage (NCBI taxonomy): Eukaryota > Metazoa > Chordata > Mammalia > Artiodactyla > Bovidae > Bos > Bos mutus. Next base: position 64,725,591 of record NC_091636.1, read on the forward strand.
ACGGGTTGGCTCTTTGCATCAGGTGGCCAAAGTATGGGAGCTTCAGCATCAGTCCTTAGAAAAAATGGGAGAAGTTATTTATATCATATACTTGACAGAACTAAGACAGAATAAGTAAAAGGACAGGTAAATTCTCCTTCATCTTTCAGATTCTTGTTATCTAAATTCTCTGGGGATAATTAACAGATGATGAGCCAGGCTAACCAAGTTTATAGAATAATTTAAAAAAGAAAACAAAGTATGTGTTAGCTCTCATTATTGCTGTCAGTAAAAAAGGCCAAGGGTAGAGACTTTCCTGTTGGTCTAGTGGCTGATAATCTGCCATGCAATTAATTCAGGGGACATGGGTTTTATCCCTGGTGGGAAAACAAAAAGCCCGCATTCCACAGAGAAACTAAAGCTGTGCCTCACAAGTACTAAGCCTGTGAGCTCCAGAGCCCATGTGCCATGACTAGAATCCATGTGCTACAAGGAAAGATCCCTCAACTAAGAGCAGATGGAGCCAAATACACAAAACCTACTGAAAAGGGGTGGGAGCAAGATAGACAATGGGCTAGAGGAGCTACCTGGGAAAATTTTAAATTAAGAACCACTGGCTACTAGGTGATAAGGCCACCAAGAAGCATGGGCCCTTGGAGAGGAGGCTACCCTGCAGCACAGGTGTTGGGTCTGCAGGATGAAGAAGGAGACCGATGCCTCTCCCTTCTTCCTACATCTTACACACCCACATCCTCCTGGACAGCAGTTCTCTAAATAGATTTCCATGTATTTGGATTCAGATCTGTGAACCCTCAAGGCTCATGAGGGGTGGAAAAATTGGTGGACAGTATTGCAAACAAATTGGTGGACAGTATAACTCCTGTTTGACAAAGGTCCATGTAGTCAAAACTATGGTTTTCCCAGAAGTCATGTACAGATGTGAGAGTGGGGCCATAAAGAAGGATGAGCGCCAAAGAATTGATGCTTTGGAACTGTGGTGTTGGAGAAGACACTTGAGAGTCCCTTGGACTGCAAGGAGATCCAACCAGTCCATCCTAAAGGAAATCAGTCCTGAATATTCATTGGAAGGACTGATGCTGAAGCTGAAGCTCCAATACTTTGGCCACGTGATGCAAAGAGCTGACTCATGGGAAAAGATCCTGATGCAGGGAAAGATAGATGGCAGGAGGAGAAGGGGACGACAGAGGGTGAGATGGTTGGATGGCATCACCAACTCAATGGACATGATTTTGAGCAAGTTCCAGGAGATAGTGAAGAACAGGGAAGCCTGGCATGCTGTAGTCTGTGAGGTTGCAAAGAATCAGACACAACTGAGCAAATGAACAACAGCAATGACTCCTGTACAAATAACTTGGGTCCTGAATAAAAGTTACTTCCCTGAATACAGGTGAGGTGAATTCCTGGGAGGAATCATAGATGATGGATAGATCAATAATACATATCTATAGATATGTAGATAATAGATAGATATATAGATACATAGAGAGACATTGATTGTAAGGAGCTGGTTCATGTGATGGTGGAGGCTGGCTAGTCCATAGCTATAGGGCATGCTGGTAAACTGGAAACTCCAGCAGGAAATGATGGTGCAGTGTTGTCTCAAATCCATAGGCCAGGCCAGAATAATAGAAACTCAGGCAAGATTTCTGAGTTACAGCCTTGAGTCAGAATCCTTCTATAAGAGGAAATCTCAGGGTTTGCTACTAAGGCCTGCAGCAAATTGGATGAGGCCCACCACGTTACTGGGGCTTCCTGGTGGCTCAGATGGTAAAGAATCTGCTTGCAATGCAGGAGACCCAGGCTTGATGCCTGAGTTGGGAAGATCCACTGGAGAAGGAAATGGCAACCCACTCCAGTATTCTTGCCTGGAGAATCCCATGGACAGAGGAGCCTGGTGGGCTACTGTCTGTGGGGTCACTAAGAGTCAGACATGACTGAGCAACTAACACTCACTTAACTCACTTATCACGTTATTGAGGATAACCCTATTCATTTAAATCAATTGATTTTAAATGCTTAGCCCATCTATCAAAACACCTTCAGAGCAACATCTAGACTACCGTTTGGCCAAAAACTATGCATCACAGCCTAGCTAAGCTGTCATATACAATTAACCATCACACCCAGTCACATCCTCTGACACTTCCCCATCATTCCAGAGGCCATGCTTCCAAATACCATTGAATAAGTCCCCAGGTGCTTCTTTTTTTTTTTCAGCAGAGAGGATGTGATAAACACAGACCACATGAGTTTGTATCAATACTTGCAGAGATGCAGTCCTTGCTGTCCTCCCACTAAAGAACAAGTTTTTGTTGTTGTTTAGTCATGAAGTTGTGTCTGACTCTTTGCAACCCTATGGATTGTAGTTCACTAGGATTCTCTGTCCATGGAATTCTCCAGGCAAGAGTACTCAAGGGGGTTGCTATTTCCTTCTCCAGGGATCCTCCTGACCCAGGATGCAATTAATTAAATCAAGACTTTCTTATACTTGAGCAGTTGCTTAGAAATGATATATATACTTAATACAGTTTTTTGCTTTGAGTTTAACACAGTTTTGTTATACTGAAGTGACCACTTTCCTTCATCTTTTTTTTTCTTTTGACAGAAAAATAAAAACATCATTTTCATCTAATTTCTTATACATTTTAATTTGTACTTCTAGTCTTTAGTTTGGAATCATACTAACTTTTTGAGTTTCTATTTTCAATGCACTATGTTATTCATATTGGAAATCAATTTCTTAAAAACTTTTGTTTTTCATTCATTATAATTGCTTATTTTGTTTATGTAATACTTGTCTCCTGGTCTTCTGACCTTTCGGTGGTACTGTCTTTTCTCCTGAGTGCTCCCTCTCCCACCTTCTTCCCTTCACTCTCTTGACAGGCAAGTCACAGACTCTAATCTGATCAACTGCTTTCTAGGTCAACTGCTCTCCTTTCATATTGCGAGAGTCCTGTACTTTTTTAATAGTACAAACTCTGGATTTCTAACTGGTGAAATGAGGGTGATGAAATCGACTTATAATGGTATTGTGAAAAGGATAATTCATCCATATTGAATAAATGGTTTGAAGACAACATGAAAATTACACATTTTTTAAAAGTTTGCCTTGATTTGTTTCTTCAGAGAACAAACACGGCATTACTAGGATTTACTCTGGGCCAGTTTTGAAAGTTTAAATGAATGTAAACTTTTTATTCTAATGCTTTTGTGAGTTTACCTTTTAAAAAGTAACTTTATGAAGTATTTTTAAAGTGAGGCAAGTTGTTATGGTGGAGTAGGAAATGGCTACCCACTCCAGTATTCTTAGAGAATTTCATAGACAGAGGAGCCTAGAAGGCTACAGTCTATGATGTTGCAAAGAGCTGGATACCACTGAGCAACAGAACACACAAGTTGTTATGGAGATTAAAATTTATATTTATCTGGAGCAAATGCATAGCCTTTCATATTCATATATTTTAAAGCTATAGTTTCCTTAGTATAAAGAGCATATCATTTGGGAGCAAGCATATAATATGTACCATGATGGACATCAAACAAATGAAGAAAGGAAATTAAATTACCAATAGTTAATATTTGCAGCTTCACTCAGTAGTTTCATTTCTGTGAAAGTAATATGGGATTTTATAGTTTGTCATTATCACACTTTCTTCTAGATTTCTTTTATAAATCAATACTCCTTCTACTACTGACACTGGCTAACTACCACTTCTATCTCTTCTGTGACATGTCTGCTAAGTATCAGTTCAGTTCAGTCACTCAGTCGTGTCCGACTCTTTGCGACCCCATGAATTGCAGCATGCCAGGCCTCCCTGTCCATCACCAACTCCCGGAGTTCATTCAAACTCACGTCCATCGAGTCGGTGATGCCATCCAGCCATCTCATCCTCTGTTGTCCCCTTCTCCTCCTGCCCCCAATCCCTCCCAGTATCACAGTCTTTTCCAATGAGTCAACTCTTCGCATGAGGTGGTCAAAGTACTGGAGTTTCAGCTTCAACATCAGGCCTTCCAAAGAAATCCCAGGGCTGATCTACTTCAGAATGGACTGGTTGGATCTCCTTGCAGTCCAAGGGACTCTCAAGAGTCTTCTCCAACACCACAGTTCAAAAGCGTCAGTTCTTCAGCACTCAGCTTTCTTCACAGTCCAACTCTCACATTCATACATGACCACTGGAAAAACCATAGCCTTGACTAGACGGACCTTTGTTGGCAAAGTAATGTCTCTGCTTTTGAATATGCTATCTAGGTTGGTCATAACTTTCCTTCCAAGGAGTAAGCGTCTTTTAATTTCATGGCTGCAGTCACCATCTGTAGTGATTTTGCAGCCCCAAAAATAAAGTCTGACACTGTTTCCACTGTTTCCCCATCTATTTCCCATGAAGTGATGGGACCAGAAGCCATGATCTTCGTTTTCTGAATGTTGAGCTTTAAGCCAACTTTTTCACTCTCCACTTTCACTTTCATCAAGAGGCTTTTGAGTTCCTCTTCACTTTCTGCCGTAAGGGTGGTGTCATCTGCATATCTGAGGTTACTGATATTTCTCCCAGCGATCTTGATTCCAGCTTGTGCTTCTTCCAGCCCAGCTTTTCTCATGATGTACTCTGCATAGAAGTGAAATAAGCAGGGTGACAATATACAGCCTTGACGTACTCCTTTTCCTATTTGGAATCAGTCTGTTGTTCCCTGTCCAGTTCTAACTGTTGCTTCCTGACCTGCATATAGGTTTCTCAAGAGGCAGGTCAGGTGGTCTGGTATTCCCATCTATTTCAGAATTTTCCACAGTTTATTGTGATCCACACAGTCAAAGGCTTTGGTATAGTCAATAAAGCAGAGTATATTGCTATGTATACTTGACTTCTATCCTGAAGATTAATCTCAATCCTACAACAATAGTTCATGGTTAGAAATGTGCAGACCCAAATATAAGACATATCCTATGAATGAAATATTGGGATGCTGCACACCAGGCTTCCCTGTCCTTCACTATCTCCTGGAGTTTTCTCAAATTCATGTCCATTGAGTTGGTAATATTATCTAACCATTTCTTCCTCTGCTGCCCCCTTCTCTGTTTGCCTTCAGTCTTTATCCCTTTGTTATATTTTGTTACAACATCAGGCATCATCCCCAAAAGTGCCAAGCATATATAGCTTGGCCCTTTCCCTGTTCAGTTTCGATAAATAATATTGTGATTATCAATGGATGTGTATTGGTTTTTCTCTCTGGAATCCAAGGGATATAACCCTGCCAAACGGTTTCCACTGTATAATTATCATGAAACTGTTCTATCCTTGTCTTAATAATCTTCCTCATTCTTTTCTTCCTAGTATACTCTTGGTGGCAGAACTCTGCTCTTTATAGATGAGGAAAGAAGAAAAGCAGATTATTGTTTTCCAAAAAAACTCCCTCACTTGTTCATTCATTCACAGGCATGTGCTCAGTTCCTAGCGTGTGTTACATGTGAGGTCTGTGCTGGAAAAGAAAAGATGATCATGGCAAACAGTCAGAGGACTCGCAGTGCAGGCTCTGCAGTAGGCAGGGAGGCATCGGTGTGGCAGCCCCACATACATGTGACATTACGACTGGGAAAAGGGCTGGTGTGCGACCATCTCAGAAATCGCAGTAATGAGGTTGACATGGTCAGAGGTCTGGGTCATCTTTCTGAGAATGCCACAGAGATTGGGTGAGATGTAAGTGGGACTTAAGTCAAGTGGGAATGGAAAAGTATTTTCAGTTCAGAAGGCACAGCATGTACAAATGCCCTGCACACTGAGAGCCACAGAGAGCCCAGGGAGCAGGGAACTGGAGGACATCAGGGAAATGCCCTGGAGACGCCAAGGGTTGTGTCTTTATTCCATGGACAATGGGAGAGAATGGAAGCGTTTCAGAAAAGGGTATAGCAGAGAGCTTAAGAGCAAGCACTGTGTAATTTGCATATTCCTGATCAGAGATAAGTTATTTTATCACTTTTACCCTCCTTTTTCCCATTTCTTTAATGATAACCAATAGTACCTATTTAATTTGGTTGGTTGTTAATGAAATCAAACAATTTGTGTATAATTCTAAAACGATGCTGATCACATAATAAACACTTGATAAATATTAACATAACTATTATTTCCCAAAGAAGGTGCCTCACTGATTTTAAGTACAATGCTTATATAGCATAGACACAAGATGGCTTTCTTTCTGTGTAGACTCTAAACTAAGAATCATTTCAAATCTCTCTTAGTAGCTATTAAAGAAATAAATTGATGGCAAACCAAATATACAAAGCTTATTCCTTCTTTTAAGTCAGAATTAAAATAAATTTGTCATATTATGGTAAGTTATCAGCCTTATCCCACTGGTTCACTGTAACTGGCTGCCTTTGAATCAGTAAGCTAAAATCAAAACAAACAACAGAATTTCTTGTTCTCTATGAGGCATGTCAAGTTCGACCTTGTAATATCAATGGTGCCTGAGAAGAGCCACATCAGAGCTCCTGAACTGTGAGTTGAGTAGTTGGCAAAGACAACTTTTCTGATTTATCACTTGAAAATCAACATATTTTGGGAAGGTAGGTATTTTATGTATTAGGGAACTATCCGCTAATATATTTGCTTTCTTTGTCTACACAGTTTTATTAGCTTAATTTTGACTTAGAGAAATTCTACTTTACATAAAATTAGTAAAAATACTTTCAAACCTAACAGCAAATGAGACACTTCAATTCCAACCTAACATATTCTTGAATAATGAACAAATGATAACTTTTCATAATTCATGATTAATTATATACATGTTGGAGATGTTTGAGTAGACAGGTTAGCTTTTTAAAATACCAACTTATCATTGATAATATTCCCAGTTTAAAGAAATTGGTTTTATCTTTGCTCCCTCGTATTTTTCTTTTGAATCTTGACTTCTAACATTTTTGCATCTCTCTCTCCTGGACTGAATCTTAAGGAATGTGTAGACAGGGAATGAATATCAGTGAATCCAGTTTTTTGTCATTGCCTTCTCTGTCTCATACTTAGTAAAGCACTAAACTCATTAACTTGAGATATCCGTTCTTTGTGGTTCGCAGTAATTTTTTGATGTTCAAATATATGTTATTGTTGTTGTTGTTTTCCCAGGGAAAAACTCCCATATATTCTAACTCCTCCCTTCCCTGTTTTAGAGCAGTTCTTATGAAACTTAACTTGCAACTTCTAAGTTCTGCATTTTTCTTTATTCAATAAATGTATGATAGTCTCATTGACCGTTCTTGCTTGTCGTAGTATTTTTTAAATGGCAAATAAAAAACAAAAAACATTTTTGTCCTTTGGTTTATTTACAAAACTATCCTTGTGATAATCTCCCAGTATTTTAAGTATCAAATGCCCTATGTTTCCTTCAAGTCTTCCCTTTGAGTCACCCTATGGGACTCTGTTAAAATTAAGAAGTCAGCATAGATATTCATAGATTTTGCTCTAGAGGCATCTGTCTTTGATTTTCTTTGTTGTTATTTTTATAGAACACCATGTTCCATAATCCTGGTAAAGTCACAAACTGCTTCAGTCAAGGGCAAAGAGTCTGCTTAACCTTAAAAAGAACCAAAGGTTGAGTCTAGAATATTTATCATTTCAATTCCACCAATAAGTACTCTATGTAAAAAAAAAAAAAAAATCTACTTTTATTCTTTAAAATCTCATTTAAGCAAATCTGTACAGACAATAAATACATGATTCTATTGAATACGCCCAGTGCTGAGCGCATGGCAGAAACTCATTAACTCTTTGATAAATGAACGTTTAATAAACACTGGAGTGCCGCAGTGAACATTGGGGTACACGTGTCTCTTTGAATTATGGATTCCTTCGGGTATGTGCCCAGGAACTGCTGGGTCATGTGGTAGGTGCTAAGGGAGGGCTCCAAAATGGCACTTGCCAGCACCAGGGTCCTCATGGGAGAACAAGCTCCCTAAAAGAGTTGCCACTCAGCCTCTAGATCCCTGAGGTTGTCCCAGTGACCTCCTGCTTTACTGGGAAGCTCTCCAAGCTTAGCAAGTTTTTTCCGGCCCATTAGCAAGCATTTCCGGCCCATCCTCCTCTGAGACTTCTGCCTCTGTGCTGGGTCTCGGAGTGTGTGGGACTTTGTGTGCATCCATGGGAGCAGAGTCTCTGTTTCCTACAGTCCTGGGGCACTCAGGCACACAAGCCATGCTGGCCTTCAAGGGCAGATGGATTTGGGGCTCGTCTTTCTGGCGAAGGACCCCTGCAGGGAAGCCAGATATGGGGCTTATCTCCCCACTCCTTGGGAGAACCTCTTTAGTGGTGATTAGCCTCCTCTGTGGGTCACCTACCTGAGGAATGTGAATCTTGACTGCACTGCAGCTCCTACCCATCTCATTGTGGTTCCTTCTTTATAGCTTTAATTGTAGATCCTTCCTGCTAGTCTCCAGGTCACTTTCATGCTTCGTACCTGGTTGAAATTTGGGTGTGTTCATAGGAGAAGGTAAGCTCAAAGTCTTCCTACTCTGCTATCTTGGGAACTCTCCTCTTCTGAGTATTTTTAATGACCAGGTCCTTGTTTCTTTGAGTTTTATAGAGATGAATGGATCTGTAGTGAAGCTGAAGAACTTGTTTTCTGGAACCAAACTGCCTGTGTTCAACTCCTGTCTTTGCTACTTAGCTGCATTCTAAGCCTCAATCAAGAATTTTCATTTCCTTTATCTTGTGTCTGCATGTGTGTGTAGAGATAAATACCTTTGTGTCTAGTGAATGGACTTACTTATATATATATATATCTACCTTTCTTTATATTTAGAAGCCACGTAAGTTGAGGTAAGTTGCTTATTGTAAACAGCACTTTTTTCTTTAACCTGAACTGGAAATTCAAAGAGCTTATAAAAATGCCAAGGCAACTAGTTGGAAATCCAACCTTGCTTGGATTTCAGTGAAACAGCAACATGCCAATACTAAGTTAAATTCATGCTTTAAGAAAACCAGTAGTGCTAAGGAATTTACTTGACCCAAGACCTTAGTAAAAGGATATTCATTCCACCACTGCAAGCCATCAGTTTGATTTAGTCTGAGCTGGCAGTTTCTCAAGACATCCACTATCTGGTTGGTCTTCTGTGGTCAGTGTATAAAGGGATCAAGGTCTGCTATCTTAGTAGAGATTCCTTATCTAAAATGTCCCAAGTGCTTGTATGTCCCTTTTGTCCCAAAGGTCAGGTTCAGGTGGACCACGGATCCCTGAGAACACTTTCTCCCAGGAATAGCTCGTCAAGTGGTGGACATGCCATCCCAGCGTCTTCTCACTGGGCAGATGGGCTTACTCCTCAGCCCTCCCCTCCGTGTGTTGGCTGTCACGTGTGTAGGTGCCAAGTGATGAGCAGGCAGTTGGGGAAACGATTCTTTGCTGTTATTCATACAGCTCTATCAGTCTGAGTCCCTGAGTGTTGTCCTGTGTTCTCTTCTTCCAAGGAGATGCTTTCTCCTGAGAGTATTTTACCCTTGATAGCAATCTCGTGCAATAAAGGAGGTTTGAAAGTGAAAGTGTTAGTCTCCCAGTAGTGTTCAATTCTTTGTGATCCAGTGGACTGTAGCCCGCCAGGCTCCCCTGTCCATGGGATTCCCCAGGCAAGAACACTGGAGTGGGTTGCCATGCCCTCCTCCAGGGGATCTTCCTGACCCAGGGATTGAACCCGGGTGTCCTGAATTGCAGTCAGACTCTTTACCATCTAAGCTACCAAAGAAGCCCCAAGAGAAAGTTTAGGGGATTTTTCTCCTAGAAGCTCAGTTGTAAAGAGAGATTAAAATGCACCAAACTATTTTTTTTTTTTTTTCCAGTGAAGGGTAGATTTTCTTTTTATTTTCTTTTATTTTATTTTTAAACTTTACAATATTGTATTAGTTTTTCCAAATATTGAAATGAATCCACCACAGGTATACATGTGTTCCCCATCCTGAACCCTCCTCCCTCCTCCCTCCCCATACCATCCCTCTGGGTCATCCCAGTTCACCAGCCCCAAGCATCCAGTATCGTGCATCGAACCTGGACTGGCGACTCGTTTCATACATGATATTATACATGTTTCAATGCCATTCTCCCAAATCTTCCCACCCTCTCCCTCTCCCACAGAGTCCATAAGACTGTTCTATACATCAGTGTCTCTTTTGCTGTCTCGTACACAGGGTTATTGTTACCATCTTTCTAAATTCCATATATATGCGTTAGTATACTGTATTGGTGTTTTTCTTTCTGGCTTACTTCACTCTGTATCTGGATGACTAAAATACAGAAGAGTCAAATCATTTAACCAGAGGCACTTGTGGATAGGCTTCTAAAAATAGTCTAGAAGGTTTGGGTACCAAAAAATGGCACTAAATTTGGGAGTTAAGCTTTAGAAATAATAGTTCATACAGGAATATTAATGGGATAAATCTTACAATTATTTCAATTCTGCAATTGAAAACTATGTACTTATCCCTGTAACACAGGAGTGGGTAGCTTAGTGATCTGTAAAACATGACTGGGAAAGGATTATGGTTTGGGATACTTATGCATTTTATCAAATATCTTTAGTACTAGTACCAATTTTATTTGGGGGATGGGATTGCATATATTGTATGGCTCATGATAAAAGTATTCAGAGGGTGGTTCATAGGAATTTGCAGCATTACATGGATATTTTCTCATTTTCAGTTAATTTGAGTGTAACTCTTTGGCAGAAAAGTGATCCTTCAGAAGTTCTTTTCATAAATCAGTATCACTATGGATGGTTGGATGGCTTCACTGACTCGATGGACATGAGCTTGAGTAAGCTCCAGGAGTTGGTGATGGACAGGGAGGCCTGGCGTGCGGCAGTCCATGGGGTCGCCAAGAGTCCAGCACAACTGAGGGACTGAACTGACCTGAATCACTGTGGGGAAAAAATCTATGAGTCATGACTGTGCTCAGACAACCCTAGGAAGATAAGGACTACAAGTCCAAATCAGGCAATTATGGCTAAATTCTAAATTTGGCTGAGGATGCTGTTTCTTGTAGAAAGGACCCAAAGCCCACTGAAGAGAAAGATGTGTCTCCTATGGACAGGCACTCATGGAATAAAATTCTCAGGGTAGGAAAGAGATATTTCCTATTCTGGGGAGAATTAGCAGGGAGGTAGTTTCTTGTCAAGGAGAAGCTTCAGAACCTTCTGATCTTCAGAAGATCAGAACCTTTCTGATCTTGGCTGTGTTTTCACCCCTGCCTTCAGAGATAATGGTATCACAAACTGCAGTAACTATTAACAGTTTCAGGGTGTAAATTGGGTTACTTTGGGACTTGCCCCACTGTTGATTTGAGCAAGAGGAGAAGGGGGCAACAGAGGATGAGATGGTTGGATGGCTTCACTGACTCAATGGACATGAGTTTGAGCATGCTCCAGAAGAAGGACAGGGGAGCCTGGTGCGCTGCAGTCCATGGAGTTGCAAAGAGTCGGACACAACTGAGGGACTGAACAACAACTGTTGACTTAAGATGTGGTTGTTTTGCTTTTGCTGCATAAGCTAATGAACACTAAGTATTACCTGACCCTTCTATCACAAAGCAGGGGAAGCTTTTAAAGCCTACTGGTTCAACAAGCTTTCAAAGCATGTGCTTGTGTGCATGCTAAGTCACTTCAGGCATGTCCAACTCTTTGTGACCCTGTGGACTGTAGCCCACCAGGCTCCTCTGTCCATGAGATTCTCCAGGCAAGAATACTGGAGTGGGTTGCCATTCCTTTCTCCAGGGGATCTTTCCAACCCAGGGATCAAACCAGTGTCTCTTATGTCTCCTGCATTGGCAGGCAGGTTTTTTACAACCAGTGCCACCTGGGAAGCCCTTTCAAACATAGCAAGGAAGAAATGATCAGAGTGATCTCGGTTTGGGAGCCTGGAGCTCATGCAATTTCAGAGCATCTTTTCAAGAAAAAGAATAAAACATTCAAAATTAGGAAATCAAGTATAGGCCACTAATCTTATGAGCCTCATAAAGTTTAGCTGTCTCAATGACCACTATTTTCCTGGAATCAGCTACATAGGAGACACTTGAAGTGGTACTAATCCCAACGTATGCGTGGTTTTTGCAGTAAAAAGACAGAACTATACTTCTGTAGTACCAATACACACACACATACTTATTATCCAAAAGGAGTTTTTACAAATATTTGTTTATTACTTTATACATGCATGCTCAGTCACTCAGTCATGTCTGATTCTTTGCTATGCTATGGACTGTAGCCTGCCAGGCTACTCTGACTATGGGATTTCCCAGGCATGAATGTTGCAGTGGGTTGCCTTTTCCTCCTCCAAGGGATTTTCCTAACCCCTTGGATCAAATCCACGTCTCCAACGTCTTCTGCATTGCAGGCGGATTCTTTACCACTGATCCTCCATGGAAGCCCTTATTACTTTATGCACTAGTAATCAGACTTTGAGTTTAGTTGCTGAAATATATTAAGATTATTAAAACATTGCTTTATAGTGACTAATTCATGCACTTTGGGGGTCTTCTGACTTCCACTGCTCAGGGCAGAGGCTATCAGAATTTCTACACAATTAGACTCTGTGGACCAGGGCTCAGCAAAGATGGTGAGGGTTCTGGAAGCCAGAGCTCTGTGTCTGTTCTGGGTAAGCATTTCTTACCCTCTGGGTGATTAGCCACAGCTTTTAAATAACAGAACTTCCTGGTTTTATTTAAACTAGTATTTCCAGTATCCTTTTTTCCTTACAGTATAATTTAAGGTGAAGTCAGGATAGATTACTCGAAATAACACGGTGTGGAAAACAAACAAAATATTTAGTGACATTCAGGCGTCAGGCACAAAGCCACATTCCATGACATTTCAGGCTTATTAGGGTTTGAGGAACCATCTGTGAAGATCTCTCCCTATTCTTTCCTATTATTCAGTCATACAGCTTGAAGATATTACCCAGAGAGGAAGGCTCAGCCTTTTTATTAAAACGTACATTTTTTTCTCCAGTCACATATGGTTATGGCATTTGCCAAGAGAATATGTCATCACAAAGACAGACCTCAAAGGGTAAACATTTGAATTGCAAATTCTTAAAGCAAAAAACAGTGTAGATTCTGTATGAAATTTCAAACATTTTGTTGAAAGGCCAATAACTTTCACCAACAAATGATTCCCAAAGGTGTTCAAGAATAATTGTTGAGAGAAAAATAAAGATGTCCGTTTTAAAATCACTTTATACTTGGAAAACAGTTTCATGAAAAAAGTTTAAATTCTGCTGTAAGACAAGTGTTTGTAGCTGCAAAAAAAAGGAAACGAAAGCTGAGGAGTTAGTGGATAATTCACTTTACATGATTAACGCTTAGCAGGCCATCCCTGTCACTCAGGGGCCAGTTACTAGGTTACATGGCATTTATATTTCCTCGAAATTTACATTACTTAAAATTTGACATGTAAACATATTTTGTTGTTCAGTTGCAAAGTCATGTCCGACTCTTTGGGACCCTGTGGACTGCAGCACAGCAGGCTTCCCTGTCCTTCACTGTCTCCCGGAGTTTGCTCAAACTCATGTCGATCGAGTCGGTGATGTCATCCAATCATCTCATCCTCTGTTGCCCTCATCTCCTCCCACCTTCAATCTTTCCCAGCATTAGCTTCTTTTCCAGTGAGTAGGCTCTTTGCATCAGGTGGCCAAAGTATTGCAGTTTCAGCTTCAGAATCAGCCCTTCCAATGAATGTTCAAGGTTGATTTTCTTTAGAATTGATTAATTTGATACCCTTGCTGTCCAAGGGACTCTCAAGAGTCTTCTCCAGCACCGCAATTCAAAAGCATCAATTCTTTTGGGCACACTTATGTAATTTATAATACATAAACTGAACTTACATAATAAATGGGTTGGGAAGATCCCCTGGAGAAGGGCATGGCAACCCACTCCAGTATTCTTGCCTGGAGAATCTCATGGACAGAGGAGATTATCACAATCCTACATTAATTCTTGGTGGTGGCCAAAGAGATGCCCTGGTAGATCTTACATCTAGAACACAAGCCATGAAGCTGTGAGGAGCAGAGCTGGCTGCTTCACCACTGAGTTCACACTGAGGCCTCACTCACTCGGGCTGCTCCCAGCTGGGCCTGAACAGGGCCATGGTTGCCTGGTGCAGGATTTCTATCATAGGTGATCTCTTTTTTTTAATTAATTTATTTTTAAATTGAAGTATGATTGTTTTACAGAATTTTGTTGTTTTCTGTCAAACATCAATAAGAATAAGCCATCAGATCAGATCAGATCAGTCACTCAGTTGTGTCCAACTCTTGGCGACCCCATGAACCACAGCATGCCAGGCCTCCCTGTCCATCACCAACTCCCGGAGTTCACTCAGACTCACGTCTATCGAGTCAGTGATGCCATCCAGCCATCTCATCCTCTGTCGTCCCCTTCTCCTCCTGCCCCCGATCCCTCCCAGCATCAGACTCTTTTCCAATGAGTCAACTCTTTGCATGAGGTGGCCAAAGTACTGGAGTTTCAGCTTTAGCATCATTCCTTCGAAAGAAATCCCAGGGCTGATGTCCTTAGGAATGGACTGGTTGGATCTCCTTGCAGTCCAAGGGACTCTCAAGAGTCTTCTCCAACACCACCGTTCAAAAGCATCAGTACTTGGCCCTCAGCCTTCTTCACAGTCCAACTCTCACATCCATACATGACCACAGGGAAAACCATAGCCTTGACTAGATGAACCTTTGTTGGCAAAGTCATGTCTCTGCTTTTGAATATGCTATCTAGGTTGGTCATAACTTTCCTTCCAAGGAGTAAGCGTCTTTTAATTTCATGGCTGCAGTCACCATCTGAAGTGATTTTGGAGCCCAGAAAAATAAAGTCTGACACTGTTTCCACTGTTTCCCCATCTATTTCCCATGAAGTGATGGGACCAGATGCCATGATCTTCATTTTCTGAATGTTGAGCTTTAAGCCAACTTTTTCACTCTCCACTTCCACTTTCATCAAGAGGCTTTTTAGTTCCTCTTCACTTTCTGCCATAAGGGTGGTGTCATCTGCATATCTGAGGTTATTGATATTTCTCCCAGCAATCTTGATTCCAGCTTGTCTTTCTTCCAGTCCAGTGTTTCTCATGATGTACTCTGCATAGAAGTGAAATAAGCAGGGTGACAATATACAGCCTGATGTACTCCTTTTCCTATTTGGAACCAGTCTGTTGTTCCATGTCCGGTTCTAACTGTTGCTTCCTGACCTGCATACAGATTTCTCAAGAGGCAGGTCAGGTGGTCTGGTATTCCCATCTCTTGCAGAATTTTCCACAGTTTATTGTGATCCACACAGTCAAAGGCTTTGGCATAGTCAATAAAGCAGAAATAGATGTTTTTCTGGAAATCTCTTGCTTTTTCCATGATCCAGCAGATGTTGGCAATTTGATCTCTGGTTCCTCTGCCTTTTCTAAAACCAGCTTGAACATCAGGAAGTTCACGGTTCATGTATTGCTGAAGCCTGGCTTGGAGAATTTTGAGCATTACTTTACTAGCGTGTGAGATGAGTGCAGTTGTGAGGTAGTTTGAGCATTCTTTGGCGTTGCCTTTCTTTGGGATTGGAATGAAAACTGACCTTTTCCAGTCCTGTGGCCACTTGCTGAGTTTTCCAAATTTGCTGGCATATTGAGTGCAGCACTTTCACAGCATCACCTTTCAGGATTTGGAATAGCTCAACTGGAATTCCATCACCTCCACTAGCTTTGTTCGTAGTGATGCTTTCTAAGGCCCACTTGACTTCACATTCCAGGATGTCTGGCTCTAGGTCAGTGATCACACCATCGTGATTATCTTGGTCATGAAGATCTTTTTTGTACAGTTCTTCTGTGTATTCTTGCCATCTCTTCTTAATATCTTCTGCTTCTGTTAGGTCCATACTATTTCTGTCCTTTTTCAAGGCCATCTTTGCATGAAATGTTCCTTTGGTATCTCTGATTTTCTTGAAGAGATCTCTAGTCTTTCCCATTCTGTTGTTTTCCTCTATTTCTTTGCATTGATCGCTGAAGAAGGCTTTCTTATCTCTTCTTGCTATTGATATCCCCTCCTTCTTAAACCTCCCTCCCATCTGCCTCCCCATTCCACCCTTCTAGATTATTACAGAGTCCTTGTTTGAGTTCCTAGAGTCATACAGAAAATTCACATTAACTATCTATTTCACTTATGATCTTGGAAGTTTCCATGTTACTCTCTCCATACATCTCAACCTCTCTCTCCTCCCCTCCCCTGATGTCCATAAGTCTGTTCTCTGTGTCTATTTCTCCATTGCTGCCCTGCAAATAAATTTATCAGTACCATCTTTCTAGATTCCAGATATATGTGTCATTATATGACATTTATTTATTCTCTTTCTGGCTTACTTCACTCTGTATAATAGGCTCTAGGTTCATCCACCTAATTAGAACTGACTGAAATGCATTCCTTTTTATGACTGAGTAATATTCCATTGTATATATGTACCACAGCTTCTTTATCCATTCATCTGTTAATGAACATCTAGGTTGCTTCCATGTTCTAGCTATGGTCAATAGTGCTGCAATGAACACTGGGGTACATGTGCCTTTTTCAGTTTTAGTTTCCTCAGGGTATATGCCTAGTAGCAGGATTTCTGGGTCATATGGTGGTTTTATTCCCAGTTTGTAAAGAAATCTCCATATTGACTTTTTCCATAGTGACTGTATCAATTTACATTCCCACCAGCAATGCATAGGTAATCTCTTTTTTTCTACTTTTTTTTGTGGTAAAATATATATATGTGCTGTGCTCAATCATGTCCAACCAACTCTTGCGACCCTATGGACTGTAGCCTGCCAGGCTCGTCTGTCCATGGATTTTTCAGGCAAGAGTAGTGGAGTGGGTTGCCATTTCTTTCTCCAGGGGATCTTCCTGACTCAGGAATTGAACCTGTGTCTCCTGTATTGGCAGACTGATTCTTTACCGCTGAACCACCAGGGCAGCTCAATGCATGATGGCCTAACCCAAACAAAAAATAAACTGCTGTTGTTTTAGGGCACTTACATTTGGATGTTGTTGGCTACTGCCCCCACCAGACTTCTCCTGACTGACACAGGGGCCTGGAACACTGTTGAAGGAATCTTATTTGCACTTAAATTTATCTAAAACAAGACTGTCCACACTGACATTGGCACAATATGACACTTTCTGAACTTGATGCCAAAAATCTTGGCTTTCTGAGCACCAATACCGAAAAGAAATAGAAACAGAGTTTTGGAGGAAGGAGAAAAATGGCTTTTATCTTTTCCTGGAAAAGGGGAATACACGGCAGGCTAGTGCCTCAAGAACTAATCCAACCCCCGCCCCCTGTCTTGGGAATAAGGAGAGGTTTTATGTCCTCATGAAGGTCTTGCTTTATTTTTCTTTTGCAAAGTTTCAGAACAGCTACACCTGTCATCAGACGATTTAGCATCCGGGTCTGGTGTCCGTGAAGTTGGTGTCCGTGGTCTTGACCTTCTTCCTCTTGAGATGTAGAATCCCACAGTGGACTGTAGGGGAAGGAGGGGCTTCCCAGGTGGCTCAGATGGTAAAGAATCCACCTGCAATGCAGGAGACATGGGTTCGATCCCTGGGTCAGGACTATCCCCTGGAGACGGAAATGGCAACCCACTCCAATATTCTTGCCTAGGAAATACCATGGAGAGAGAAGCCTGGAGCGCTATAGTCCGTGGGGCCCCAAAGAGTCAGGCGCGACTGAGTGACTGAAGTCATAGAGGGAGAAGAATGCCAGGAAGAATTCAGAAAGCAACAATAGCTTTGTGAAGGACAAGTCTAGCTACAAGTGTTTGCCAGTATTAACAGCTAAAGAATAACCACGAGTGCTTAGCTCTCTCAGGCATATATGTTGTTTCCCCAACCTGCTCGTTGTTTCCTTATTTTTCTTGCTTATCAGAAAGTCTTACCTTATGCTTTGGCCACAAAAACTGGACTTTTTTTTTTACTGCAAATTTCCTAAATTTTGTATATTGCTTTTTAATGACATCTTCAAATAACTGCGAGCATAGCTTTGCTATGTTACTCAGGAAAAGAGACTTTTTAAGAAACTTAGATAATTCAATTCAAGTATGTCTGATTTTGGTACTTGTCTTGATTGCCTGTAGAGAGCCAATATTTAAGCAATTAGATAGACTGCTTATCCCGTTCTCATAAAAATTACTTAATTCAGCCAGGTTTTGACATGTGCTTAATAGCACACAGATCAAGACTGTCATGGACAAGAAGTACCCATTTTCTGTTGTAACGGTCTGAACGGGGCCATGTGCTGTGCGCTTATTTATGTGTAGGCATTTGTGTTCCTTAAATTGATGATATTCAGAAAGGGACAGAGCCAGGAAAATATAATATCGTCCCTAAATTATTACTTGCTTTTGTGATTCTTGTCAAGTGAGTGCTTTGTAGTTCACGTTCTGAGTAAAATACTTTATCCAACAAAAGAAGGGATTAAAGGGCATGTCTGCAGAGCAAATTATGAAGAAGATTTTAAGTATTTGAAGGGAGGTCAGGAAACCAATCACTGATAGATATTAACTATTATTCTGACATCATGCAATGCAGCGAATACAGTGTTCGTTACAAATCACATAAGACAAATCATTGTAGTCAGTTTAGAGCAGCTATTATTTGTTCCTGAGGGTTTAGAATATCTTCCCAGGATTAACCTTTTTCATGTAGTAAATTACCCCAGGTGAATCAAAGGGCAAGGTCTGATTTCTTAAATGCTCCATTGTAATTCAGCATGACAATATATTTAAGTCTATTTAATTTGCATCCATATCACTGTGTCAGGCTTTGAAAAATTGACCCTATTTATTTTCAGAGCAATAACGATTATGTTACATTTACTAACATTACAAAGCATGTTCTTTAAGGTAAAGAATAGAGATTCGAGATAAAGAGATTACTGAATGGTGATTTTTGTTTCTTGTTACTTTTAACCTCGTTTGTTTTCTCACTAGTTATGTTTTCAGCAAACTCTTTTGTGTATGTGTATTTATCGAATAGTAAAGGAAGTAATCCTTCTTAAATTACTGCCAAAGAAACCTGGATTCTTTTCCCACAATTTTCAGTTGCGTAAGTGATTTATTCATAGTCATAGTACTGTTGCAAGTTGCTTCTATTATACTTTTATATGTTACTGCTCTGGAGAAGGAAATGGCAACTCACTCCAATATTCTTGCCTGCAGAACCCCATGGACAGAGGAGCCCGCAGGCTACAGCCCTTAGGGGTCATAAGGGTTGAACACAACTTAGCGACTAAACCACCACCAGCATGCTACTTTTCAGTTGGTGGAATCACAATGGGAAATTATCCCAGACTTGACATGCCAAGAGTCTGCTGAATGTCTAGACTTTGCAGATCTTACAGTCTATACATTAGGTAAATTTTCAGAAGCCTCATGGTAAAGAAATAGGTCCTGAAAATGTATGTATAGGTATGTATGACACATGGGAGATTCCTGAAAGAAGAACACTACATAAATCCTCTTTCTTAGCTATTATGCATATGTACTTGCTTCCCAGGTGGCTCAGCGGTAAAGAATCTCCCTGCAATGCGGGAGATGTGGTTCGATCCCTGGATTGGGAAGATCCCCTGGAGGAGGAAATGGCAACCCACTCCAGTATTCTTACCTGGAACATCGCATGGTCAGAGGAGCCTGGTGGGCTACAGTCCATGGGGTCACAAAGAGTCAGACATGACTGAGGCAACTTAGAACTGGTTGTGGTATGCCATTTTAAGGATTTTTATTAAAATAAGAAGAAAAATGCAAGCCTATTTGAAATAAGGGGACATCATATAACTAGTATACTTGTCTTTTTATTTTTTAGTTGCTAAGTCATGTCTGACTCTTTGAGACCCCATGGACTGTAGCCCTCCAGGCTCCTCTGACCATGGGATTTCCCAGGCAAGAATACTGGAGTGGGTTGCCATTTCTTTCTCCACTTTTCGGACGTGCTTGAATAACTTTGAGTATATTATGCTCTTAAAACTGGCCAAATCATAGTCTATTGAAATCTATTATTTGCATGGAAAATAGGGTAAGTAGATAAACCAAAGTTTAATAAATAAATACTGTATTGTACCATATACTATGAGTTGGTGGAAAAAAAATTTTTTTCAAGTCTCTTGCAGTAATTTGTGAGTGAACGTATCTAAATGGATGGCATACACACTCCATGCATGGAGTATGTCACTCTTTCAAGGACATGATTAAATCACATCTCCTGAATCACTGGAAGGTGAGGTCATGAATTTTTTAGCAGCATATAGGTGGATGACCTTTGTTTCCTGAATTCTTTTGCCTCTGCCACTTAAAATTTGGCACGTGCTAAGTTGTTTCAGTTGTGGCCGACTCTTTGTGATCCCAAGAACTGTAGCCCGCCAGGCTTCTCTGTCCGTGGGATTCTCCAGGCAAGAATACTGGAGTGGGTTGCCGTGCCCTCCTCCAGGGGGTCTTCCCTACCCGGGTAATAGAACCAGCGTCTCTTACATCTCCTGCACTGCAGGCGGGTTCTTTACCACCAACGCCACCTGGGAAGCCCAGAATCTGGCACAGGAGTCACAGACGTCGCCACTCTTTTACACGTTTACCTACTTCCAAGACAAAACCAACCTGTGCTCCTAAATCATCACAAACAAAATTCAACCATAGAGAAATTAATAGTTAGGTTGAATGTATAAAGTCATGGAGCCATTAAGCTCTGACTTTTCACTTCTAACACAACTTTTGACCAAATCAGCAGAGATAGAGGGGTATATCTGGAGCACATTGCAAACTCCAGGGGAGTGATGCTCACACATCACTAAGGTTTGAGGGTGACCTTCGGATAGTCCAGTCCCACAGACAGCTGCAGCAGATGCAAGGGGCAGTGTACACAGCAGTGAAGACCGTGTGCGAGAAAGATGCATTTTAAGATGTAGCCAAGAACTTTACTTATTTGGAAGAGTCCCTAAATCTATTTTCATACCTGCATGTGTATGCCTTTTTATGAAACTTATATTTCAGTAAAATAAAGATTTTTTTTTTCCTCTTGGAGAAATAGCACTTTAAAAATAAACTGTCATACTAAAAAAAAAAAAAAAAGGTCCAGACCTTGAAATTAGTTTTCCAGTGATACTGTTAATCCTGCTTAAGCTGAAGCCCAAATGATTGGAAAGCAAAAAGTAATTCAGCAATTCCCCTACAGAGTCAGGCTATTTCCCTTAAATACGTTGAATTATTTTTAATAGTATTACTTTAGAATATTTAGGAATACCTGAATAAACAAGCCCCAGTCATTTGTAGACAGAATTATTTTTTCACTTACTTTTTTGGCAATGATTATTATAAAACTTAACACTACATTTTTAACTTATTTTATATTTGACAGATATGTTTGCTTTTAGGGCTTTTGCAGTTCAACTGAAATTTAAATTGCCATGAGCTATTTTGGGGACACATTCTTGAAAGAATCTCAGTTCCCAATTTCAGAGCATATGGATATTTTAATTGATTGATAACATCATAATTTACACTGCTTTCCATCTGGTCAGTAACAGAAAACACTGTATCTTTTAAACCCAAGAATGTTAATCATTGACATTATTTTAAATGCATTAAGATATAATCAAACAACTTCAATTTGGTACAGGAAAGCACAACACTGGAAATGTGAAAACGCTAAAGATCATTTGTCTTATAAAATACAGCAGTATTTGTACTGTGATGCTGAGAAAAGTGAAACCAATACCTGTTTCAAGTTGATATGTATTTGACCCTTTGAAATTCATAAAATTAAAAATATTTCAGCAGACATCAGGATTTCCCTTTGGGACATAAGCTACTGATTCCCTGGACCCAGAGGCTTCTGATTTGCAGTCATGTCATTTGCACTTGAGTGGGGAAAGGGAAGTGGTGGTTACTATAGGGATGAGATGTCCTGGTGTGCTTGATGGAGACAAAGATGTCAGGAAGGATGCTTTTAGTTTTTACTCTCCTGAGTTGTCCGTAGGATTTCTTTAGTGACCAAGTCCTCATTTTTTCATAAGACCAACAGACGTAGAGAATTTTAGATCCCCCTTTTGGTCATTTCTTCCAGTCACTGCTATGTAACAACCCGATAAGGAAGGAGGGAGAACCAGGGAAGAGATGGACCATCTTGTTTGTGATCCAAATGGGGCCTTGATAGCTGTGCTTTGCTGTGGAGATTGACCTGTCCGAGGCTGACAGTTTCGGCCTGTTCAGAAACAAAGAAGTCTGACGTGGGGGAGAAAGTAGCAGAGTGATGGGGAGGAAGTGGTGGGTGCTTTCTATTCAGCCTGGAATCTGGTACAGTCAGGTTCTCAGAGGCCACGGACCAGCATTTTGGCCCCATCTACCCCTGACCTGCGTCAAGTACGATTCCATGCCTGGGTTTTCTCTCACTTCCCTCCTGACCTCGTCTCAGTGGTGGGTGCTCCTAGAGACCAAGGCAATTCTTTTAATAATTAGTTATGACTGTGCTGCGTCTTAGTTGCAGGGCGGGGACTTAGTTGCGCTGCGGCGTGTGGGATCTTAGTTCCCGACCAGGGATTAAACCAGAGTGCCCTGCTTTGGAAGGCAGATTCTTAACCACTGGACTGCCAGGAAATTCTCCCAAGGCAAATTTTAATTTTGAAATAAATGTGAGAGTAGGAGCTTTTTTTTTTTTAATGAGAGAATGTTTTCAACAAAAATTTCCTACAATGTTTCTTGATCCAAAAAAGATTTGCTCTTAAAAAAATCACCAAAATATAAAACAAGGATAATGCAGAAGTTGCTCCAAATCAATCAAGTATGAATTAATAAGCAACTGATTCCGCTGTTTGACATTTGCACTTTCATTTTTTTATTTATAACTTTTCTGTTTCCTTTTGCCACTGTAATTAATTGATGAAATTCCTCACATATTCTGAAAGATTCTGGTGTCCTAATAAACTTTACACTGATGCAGTGAATTGTTTGAAAAGGCTCTGCATAGTGATTACTACATATTAAGGATGGCACATAAAAATAACAATAACCAACCATGAGGTACATTCTAAAGACTACAGTTAAGGAGAAAAGGGTTTACAAGTTTGCTCTGAGCCTGTTCCTACTATACTGTGGGTTCTTGGCTAAGATTTTAAATCTCTTGATTCTGGTTGTCCTCCTGAGGCTGCCCACTCAGTTTTGAAAAATAGAGGACAATTCCTTACAAAATAGTGTGATGTCACTCATACAATGTTGTCCCACCATCTCTTCTGACTTGCACTTAAATGCATAGCATAGGAATCAAATGTTTTTTAAATCAACACCTTGGGATTTAGTCAATGGCGGCATATAGGAACATGTCACAGCATTAATCAGAGAGAAAAAGTTGGGAAAATAAAGAATAAAATGACTGGCTTTAGGGATCCCCGTCCTTTCCCTTTCCTCAACTGTGATCGTACATTATGAGGCCCCCACTTGTTCGAGCTCCTATCCTTTCCCCCATCCTTACAACTGCCGCTGTATCTTGTTGAGGTCAGCCCAGGTAAAGTGCATTGCAAACATGCCTGGGCAGTGTGCCCAGCAGTCAGCTTCACCAGGAATGAATCTGTACATGGACTGAAGCTTCAGGACAAGAGAAGTTCTAACAAATGATTATGAAACTGTATCAGAGCCTTTCTTGTCTCAGGGAGTGTAACTGTGCATACAACAAGATGCATGCCACTCAGATCTGGATTGCAACTCAGCAGTCACGGCAGTCCTGTGTCAATACAGTGAAAAATGAAAGAGACTCAAGAAGAACAGGCATGTAAAGAAACCTCTTTCCTGTGGCTTCACTGCCTGCTGGTCAGCCCCACCCTCCACAGCCCTAACCTCCACAAAATAGTCTCCACAAGATGGTTCTAGCTTCTGGACTCTGGATCCTTCTTTACGTTACTCTATCAGCTCCAAGAATAACAGCAGCGCTCCAGTGTTTATCGACAGCTAGGTTGCCTCTCCTATGGCTTCTCATTCTCCCATCTTGGGTACAAGAGACCCCAGTATTGAATTCCCTTGTTTAAAATTTCTGGAGTGGTTTCTATTTTCTTGTCTGGACCCTGACAGATATAAAGTCTATTTACTAAAAATCACTTCGGTAAAGCAAGTAGAGGAAGCAAAACCCGTGACTTGGGAAATCTCTCTGAATAATGCTGAAGGTGAAAAAGTGAAAGTGTTAGCCACTCAGTCACGCCCACCTCTCTGCAACCTCACGGACTGTAGCCCACCAGGCCCCTCCGTCCACGGAATTCTCCAGGCAAGGACACTGGAGTGGGTAGCCATTCAATTACCTGGGGGATCTTCCTGACCCAGGGATGGAACCCGGATCGCCAGCCTTGTGGTCAGATCCTTTACCATCTGAGCCACCAGGGAAGCCCTAGGTGAAGGAAGTGAGAGACCAGTGAATTGGGCCATTCTCTCTGAATAATGTTGAGGCTAGAAAACCTCATTTACACATTGCAAAACTGAGTGACTGAAAACACTGATGTGTTCAAAATTCTTTTGTTTGGTCAGGACTCAGTTGGGACCACTCAACTCTGCTCCACATACCATCAGCTGGGTGGCCCAGTTGGTATTAGAAATTCCATTTCCAAAATGTCTTCACTCTGATGGCTCACTCCTGGCTGTTGGCTAGGAGTCCAGCTGTGGTTGTGGGTTAGGCCCTTGATTCTTCATGTCTTCATATGACTATGTTGATCTTCTTCTGACAGGACCATCTCCATTTAATCAAATTCTTACATAACAGCCCAATGCCCCTGGAATACAAAAGCAGAAGTTTCCAGGGCTGTTCAATGCCCGGAATCAGAAGTCCCAGAATAGGATTTACATCACTGCCAAGCATGTAGGCATCTTGCATTTGGGTCTCCCTGGTGGCTCAGATAGTTAAAAAAAAATCTGCCTGCAATGCAGGAAACCCAGGTTTGATCCCTGGGTGGGGAAGATCCCCTGGAAAAGGGAATGGCAACCCACTCCAGTATCCTTGCCTGGAGAATTCCATGGACAGAGGATCCTGGTGGGCTACAGTCCATGGGGTTGCAAAGAGTTTTGGACACAACTGAGCAATTAACATTAGCATCTACTATTCAAAGTAATCGTGCTGCTGCTGCTAAGTCACTTCAGTCGTGTCCGACTCTGTGCGACCCCACAGACGGCAGCCCACCAGGCTCCCCCATCCCTGGGATTCTCCAGGCAGGAACACTGGAGTGGGTTGCCATTTCCTTCTCCAGTGCATGAAAGTGAAAAGTGACAGTGAAGTCACTCAGTCTGTCCAACTCTTAGCGACCCCATGGACTGCATAGAGTAAACGATTTGAGGGAAGGGGAATTTGGCTTCATCTCTATGTGAGAGGTAGCAAGGTAACATGACAAATGAATATGTCGAATTGGAAATGTTTCTCTGCCACCTTTGAAAGCATGGTCTACTATATTTTGTTGGTGGGATTTCTTGCATTTGTTTGTCTTAGCTTTCTTACTACAGGGCAATATGGCATCAAATTTAACTCAGCCAGGATACAGAAACTTATTCTCCAACTTTCTCCAGATTCCTTCTAATTATTTCTTCCCTAATGCACGTGAACATTTTTTAACCTGCTTCTCTTATGCCCTTTTCTCTTCCAATCCACCACTTGTGTTTAGTCACCATTGTCTTTTCCATGTATGCATTGAAATGTTTTCTTTTCTAATTAAAAATGCATCTATAATATTTCTTTTCCCCTCTCAGTTGTAGGGGATTCTCTTTCCTCATTCTTCTTGATACATTATTCCCATACCTTTTTCCTGGGGTTAACAAAACCTCTCCTTTCCTGATTTATGCCTCAATTACATCCTTTTTAAAGAAAGATCCCTTTATTATACTATACAAATGCTTTTTTGGATCCAAAGCCAAATATTGTGCTGTTTGGGATGTGTAGGGGAAGTCGTGGGCCAAGGTGTCTATTACATCATGTGCATTATTTAATGAAGCTAAAAGAAACAATCAATTATAATGTTTTGAAAACACTATCAGAATGTCCTCAAGCCCCACCATAATCCCAAAATTGCAACCAGCTTCATCAACTCATCTTCACATGGTCTGATAAAGAGGATCATGGTACCCAAGCTCCTTCAAATATTTCCCCTCCACCAAAAAAAAAAAAAAAATGTTCAATGTTGTACACCAATCACAGTTGGAAAGAAAATATATACACTCAGTGATTCCTAACTGTGTATTATGAATGGTCATCTCTGTTGGCACTCAGAGTTCCAGAAGTGTCTTGGTTCATGGTACACTGTATTGTTTGCTGCTTATATTTGTTCATGTGACTCCTAGGCCTAAAGAAATGACAACAATTCAATTAACTGTGTATTTAAATCTAAACAACTTTGTAAATTTTTAATTCTAATAATCCTGTAAATTTTGGCCACCTATTGGCCACCAGTAAATAGATTCTGAAACTTTGCAATAAAATTGGATATCATTCCCTGTTCAACATTGATATTTAGTTAGTACTTGCTTTTTAAATTATAGTTATTCTTCAAATCCAGATTCACAAATACTGAATGTCATCCAAAGTAAGATAGCAATTTAATGTTTAAACTGTGAACTACTCAGACTAGTAGCCTTTATGATGTCAGAAAAATGTCCCTGTGTTTTCGTGGAAAATTTGAGATCTGCTTTAACACCTTTGAGAGCTATTATAGTGCCCTGGGGAACCTCAGCATGAAGTTTGGGAACTGTGGTTCTTGAGCAGTAGTTCCCAATCAGGAGTGATTTTGTCCCCAGAGGATCCTTTGTTGTTACAACAGGGAGGAGGTGTCACCAGCATCTAGAAAGTAGAGGCCAGTGACACTGCTAAGTATCTTACAATACATTGGAGAGCCCCAGAACAAATGTTGACAATGCCAAAGCCAAGAAACCCTCTTCTAGAGGTTTGGAAATGGTGAACATGCAGGTTTAGGACCGGAGATATCTTTTTCTCTTTTTTCTAATCTTTGCTTCTTTGTAACTAATCTTTTACAAAAGCCAAGGATCTGATCTAACACTTCTCTTTTGTAAAGATGAGAATATTAAAGATAAATTTCAAAAGTTCAATGAAAGCAAAGGTTCACCTGCTCAGCTCTCATGGGGCTTCTGTCTCATCCAAAACTACTATTGGTTAAAAAAAAAAATCAGTCTTCTGAACTAACACACAAGATATAAGAGGTCTATGTAGAGCATAAGAGATATATATAGACATTTTTCTCTGTCATATTTTGAATATCTTCTTATATTTGCTTTGGGGACTCAGCTTTGGATTTGTAGGTCTTTTTTGTAGGTCTCCTGATTCTCCTCTCAAATATTTCACTCTGCATTGAGAAAAAAAAAAAAAATATATATATATATGTATATATAAACATATATATAAAGACTTCTTTAAAATTTGAGAGGGAAATAGCAAATGTCAAGAAAACAAAGTGGAAGAGAATAAACTAGCTCTGTTAAAATTTTGGAGTGGCAAATCAGGAGATGATCAACAAATTATGGCAAGAGTTGGAAGAAAACTACCCTGAAAAATCTGTGCTTGGTTACAGGGAGAGCATGCATCTGGGGAGATATGGGACAGTGGGCCATGTTGAGTTTGTAGGTAAATGGGCAGGACAGACTTGTAAGTGAATAACAACGTTGAATATAGTCCATAGTCTCACAGAGATCTTAGTGATGCTGTGCTGTGCTTAGTCACTCAGTCATGTCTGACTCTTTGTGACCCCATGGACTGTGGCCAACCAGGCTACTCTGTTCATGGGGATTCTCCAGGCAAGAGTACTGGAATGAGTTGCCATGCCCTCCTTCAGGGGACCTTCCCAACCCTGGGATTGAAGCCAGGCCTCCCGCATTGCAGGCAGATTCTTTACCGTCTGAGCCACCAGGGAAACCCAAGAATACTGGAGTGGGTAGTCCATCCCTTCTCCAGGGGATCTTCCTGACCCAGGAATCTAACCGGGATTTCCTACATTACAGGCAGATTCTTTACCAGATTAGCTCCCAGGGAAGCCCTTAGCGACGCTATGTGAGACAAAAGATGAATAAGCCAGGAGCCTTGGGAAAGATTTCACAGAGGAAGTGAAATTCACTTTAGGTCCTAAGGAATTGTTAGGGTGCTATATGGGGAAAGGATAAGGCTCATCTGGACGACTGTAAGAGCATATGCAAAGCAAGGGGTGGTGAGAGCATCACTTAGAAAGTGGTAGAAATTGTGTGCACTGGGAATGTGGGGTGGAGGGACTGGAGAGGAGGGAACAGAGATGGAGGCTCACATATCTGATGGTCTTGAGTGAGCAGGATCCTCCCGTCATGCTGGCAAAGAAAACCTTGAGAGCAACAAAGGTTAAGCCAGGGATCAGTCACCAATAGTTCAGCTTGGAGTGAGATTGGAGGGAAATACAGTGAGGGGCTGAGTTGACATGACATGACCCCAGGTTCCAACAAGTGCAGCAATGCAAGGATGAGAGATGTTTGGGCTCTAACTCCTCAGACGTTTCACTTGGAGATAACTGGACACTTTAAGGGCACTTGACGCCGGCACAAAAAGCAGGTAGAGACAATCCCCTCCTATCCTTAATGCCTGGAGAGAGACTGGGTGGGGGAAGCAGAGGGAAAGACAAACCAAGTGAGGGACCATGGACGCTCATGCTTGCTCCTTCAAGGCACAAGATTACCAGTGTGCTTCATCCAGGGAATGCACTCACTCCTCTCAAAAGTAATTTTTCCCTTTGGGGAAATGATTTTAAACTGCTCAGTACCTGAACATCATAAATTCATTCTAACTAATGTTCCTTTTCAGATTAATTACTCAGAATGGATTGCACACTTTTATGAGGTAAACAGATCTAATGATTTGTAAACTTCCCCCAGCCTGCTGTGTGCTGTGCTGTTTCTCCTTGAAACTGTCACCGTTTTATTTACTTGTGCTGGTGAATATACTCCCTCGCAAAGAACGAAGCTATCAATTCAGGGTTCTGGGCAAGAGATGAACTTAATTTCTCATGTAAATATAAACTTGGCAGAAAGATGGCAGCTGTTCCCCTAGTGCCGCTCTTGAAGCAGGTTCACAGGCACCTGAGATGGGAATTCCCTGGTGGTCCAGTGGCTAAGACTCCACCCTTTCACTGCCGAGGGCCCCAGTTCAATCCCTGGTTGGGGAACTAAAGTCCCACAATGCGCATGGGGTGACCAAAAAAAGAAAAGAAAAAAAACTGAAGTCAAGCACCTGAAGTTGATGAATATTCCCTCCTCGTCTATGGGAAAAGATAGTGAGAAAAAGTTTCTTAAACACCACTTTGTTCCTAATTCTCTTTTGCCTACAGGAGCCTACGAATAAGAACCCAGGCATCTGCGATTCTTAGAACTTGGTGCTGTTGGCTCTTCACCTATGAGGGGCTTTGCTGATGGTTGGGCAGCAAAACAGTCTCTGAGAGAGACCAGGAGAGCGCGTAAGGAGAGGACCCCGCAGGCAACCTCCCAGGGTGTGGATTAACACTAATTCTATTCGTCTGTTTCTTACTCTTCTCCTTCTCCTCCTCCTCTTTCACCCGTCCCTCCTCCTCCTCCTTCTTCTTTTTATTTTAAGAGATGGAGAGGAATATTGTATCATATGGTAGATAAGTTGGCTGGAGGCAAAGAACTAGAGATCCCATGGTGGTTTGGAGAGACTTTAGCCCTCCCATAATCACCGTAACCAGAGCAATTAAAAAACAGTTTGATACAGATTTGCTTTTATCAGCTAAACCAGGAGGCTCTCCTGTTGAACATAATTTCACAAAACAATTAGCACAAGACAAGGACACTCTGCGTTCATGATGGAACAAGAAGAAAACAGGACTCCTGGATAGTCGTGTCTAAACACACACAGGATACTGCCCAAACCACAAAATATGACCAAAGGTTACCCACCCCCAGCTCACATGACTGATTCCTGCCTTTTCCCACCTCGTAGATAAGACACTGAGACAATCACAGAACCAATTCTACTTTCTAAATTCACTCATCCAAAGCGAAATAAAGGACAGAAATGTATGGACCTAACAGAAGCAGAAGATATTAAGAAGAGATGGCAAGAATACACAGAAGAACTGTACAAAAAAGATCTTCATGACCCAGATAATCACGATGGTGTGATCACTGACCTAGAGCCAGACATCCTGGAATATGAAGTCAAGTGGGCCTTAGAAAGCATCACTATGAACAAAGCTAGTGGAAGTGATAGAATTCCAGTTGAGCTATTCCAAATCCTGAAAGATGATGCTGTGAAAGTGCTGCACTCAATATGCCAGCAAATTTGGAAAACTCAGCAGTGGCCACAGGACTGGAAAAGGTCAGTTTTCATTCCAATCCCAAAGAAAGGGAATGCCAAAGAATGTTCAAACTACCGCACAATTGCACTCATCTCACACGCTAGTAAAGTAATGCTCAAAATTCTCCAAGCCAGGCTTCAGCAATATGTGAACTGTGAACTTCCAGATGTTCAAGCTGGTTTTAGAAAAGGCAGAGGAACCAGAGATCAAATTGCCAATATCCGCTGGATCATGGAAAAAACAAGAGATTTCCAGAAAAACATCTATTTCTGCTTTATTGACTATGCCAAAGCCTTTGACTGTGTGGATCACAATAAACTGTGGAAAATTCTGCAAGAGATGGGAATACCAGACCACCTGACCTGCCTCTTGAGAAATCTGTATGCAGGTCAGGAAGCAACAGTTAGAACTGGACATGGAACCACAGACTGGTTCCAAATAGGAAAAGGAGTCTGTCAAGGCTGTATATTGTCACCCTGCTTATTTCACTTCTATGCACAGTACATCATGAGAAATGCTAGACTGGGAGAAACACAAGATAGAATCAAGATTGCCGGGAGAAATATCAATAACCCAGATATGCAGATGACACCACCCTTATGGCAGAAAGTGAAGAGGACCTAAAAAGCCTCTTGATGAAAGTGGAGAGTGAAAAAGTTGGCTTAAAGCTCAACATTCAGAAAATGAAGATCATGACATCTGGTCCCACCACTTCATAGGAAATATATGGGGAAACAGTGGAAACAGTGTCAGACTTTATTTTTCTGGACTCCAAAATCACTGCAGATGGTAACTGCAGCCATGAAGTTAAAAGACACTTACTCCTTGGAAGGAAAGTTATGACCAACCTAGATAGCATATTCAGAAGCAGAGACATTACTTTGCAACAAAAGTTCGTCTAGTCAAGGCTATGGTTTTCCCTGTGGTCATGTATGGATGTGAGAGTTGGACTGTGAAGATGGCTGAGAGCTGAAGAATTGATGCTTTTGAACTGTGGTGTTGGAGAAGACTCTTAAGAGTCCCTTGGACTGCAAGGAGATCCAACCAGTCCATTCTGAAGGAGATCAGCCCTGGGATTTCTTTGGAAGGAATGATGCTGAAGCTGAAACTCCAGTACTTTGGCCAGCTCATGCAAAGAGTTGACTCATTGGAAAAGACTCTGATGCTGGGAGGGACTGGGGGCAAGAGGAGAAGGGGACAACAGAGGATGACATGGCTGGATGGCATCACTGACTCGATGGACGTGAGTCTGAGTGAACTCCAGGAGTTGGTGATGGACAGGGAGGCCTGGCGTGCTGTGATTCATGGGGTTGCAAAGAGTCGGACATGACTGAGCGACTGATCTGATCTGATCTGAATTAAATCTCCCAGATCACACATATGTGTGTGCTCAGATGTTCAGTCAACTCTTTTGACCCCATGGACTGTAGCCTGCCAGGTTCCTTTGTCCGTGGGATTCTCCAGACAAGAATACTGGAGTGGGTTGCCACTTCCTTCTCCAGGGGATCTTCCCAACCCAGGAATGGAACCTGCATCTCTTGCATTGGCAGGCAGATTCTTTACCACTGAGCCACGTGGGAAGCCCTGACTGAATGACACTTCCATGGTTATGAATTGTGAAGGATAGCCTGCTGCCACTTCCTGCCCTTTCCTTCCTGGATACAGCCCAGTGGGTGTAATCACGACCTTAGCTTTGCCAGCAGTGAGTGACCTCTCTTATTGTTTGGGCAACATGGGCTTGGCTCTGTCCTTCTCTGCCTTGGTAGAGGGTCGACCCAGGGAGAACATGATGCATCTCAGCTTCTTCAGGCTGCATGTATGAAGCTCTAGAATCCCCACCTGGTCCAACTCAGCCTAATACTATCTGAGGCAGGGATGGGAAGGTTGGCTTGATCCTGGAATGTAGTGAATCATCTCCTTTGACTCTCAAGCTAACCAACACATCTAATTTTACCTTTATTGTAATAAAGATTGTGCAGCTTGATTTATTTTTCAATTTGTTGAGGAACTCAGTTGGGTTGTAGAGTGCTATTTGGGGTACCCATTGGATGTCCCAACTGAGGTGTTTCGGGATACGTATGATTGAATCTCCTTTAACATGGACTGGTTTGATCTCCTTGGACATCACCAATTCAATGGACATGAACTTGGGCAAGCTCCAGGAAATGGTGAGGGACAGGGAAGCCTGGTGTCCTGCAGATCAAGGGGTCACAAAGAGTCGGACATGACTTGGTGACTGAGCAACAGCAATGATTGAATCATCTAATCTATCTGCCACTGAACATTATTAAAGTCTCTTTTAGAGCAAGCTTATTTTGACCTCCAAGTGCTTAGCTTGTTTTCAAGATGAAGGGTGTGAGAAATATAATTTACATATCTCAGAAATTTCTCTCTCTGGGTTGCTGTTAGTATTAATTCACATTTAGAGTGAAGCATAAGGCAGCAATTCTTTCTGGAGGAATCAATTCTAAAAGACACGACCTCCGTCATGATGTTTCTGAGTCATTTCTGCTTTCAAGGTTTCTCACAGATGTACTCCCAAGGACCAGCTAAATGAATTGGTCATTGCTGGGTTCCCATATGCCATCCCCAACAAGGATCTGTTCCCTCTCTGTGTGATGGTCAATGGTACATTCTGTTCACCCCAGTATATCAGAATTAATCCCTGCCTCACAGAAACGCAAAACAGGTGACAGCAGGACACGTGGGCAGAAAGGAGAAACATTAATGACCCTGAGAAGGGGCGCCACAGTATAAACACTTTAAAAAATGTTTATTGGAGTATAATTGATTTATTAAAACAATGCTATGTTAGTTTCAGGTGTGTGGCAAAGTGCTTCATTTATATATCTATGTATCTTTATCTATATCTCCATTCTTTTTCAGGTTCTCTTTGCATATGCAACATGCAACGTGCATGCATGCTCAGTCATGTCCAATTCTTTGTGACCCCATGGACTGTAGCCCACCAGGTTCCACTGTCCATGGGATTTTCCAGATAAGAATACTGGAGTGGATTGCCATTTCCTCCTCCAGGGAATCTTCTTGAACCAGGGATTCAAGTCACATCTCTTATGTCTCCTGCATTGGCAGGTGGATTCTTTACCACTGAGCCACTTGGGAAGCCCCCTTTTCACATATAAGTTATTACAGAATATTGAGTAGATTTTTCAGTGCTATCCTTCAGTTCAGTTCAGTTCAGTCGCTCAGTCGTGTCAGACTCTTTGCAACCCCATGAACTGTAGCACGTCAGGCCTCCCTGTCCATCACCAACTCCCAGAGTTCACTTAAACTCATGTCCATCGAGTCGGTGATGCCATCCAGCAATCTCATCCTCTGTCGTCCCCTTCTCCTACCCCCAATCCCTCCCAGCATCAGAGTCTTTTCCAGTGAGTCAACTCTTCACATGAGGTGGCCAAAGTACTGGAGTTTCAGCTTTAGCATCATTCCTTCCAAAGAACACACAGGACTGATCTCCTTTAGATGGACTGGTTGGATATCTTGCAGTCCAAGGGAATCTCAAGAGTCTTCTCCAACACCACAGGTCAAAAGCATCAATTCTTCAGCGCTCAGCTTTCTTCACAGTCCAACTCTCACATCCATACATGACCACTGGAGAAACCATAGCCTTGACTAGACAGACCTTTGTTGGCAAAGTAATGTCTCTGCTTTTGAATATGCTATCCAGGTTGGTCATAACTTTCCTTCCAAGGAGTAAGCGTCTTTTAATTTCATGGCTGCAGTCACCATCTGCAGTGATTTTGGAGCCCAAAAAAATAAAGTCTGACACTCTTTCTACTGTTTCCCCATATATTTCCCATGAAGTGATGGGACCAGATGCCATGATCTTCGTTTTCTGAATGTTGAGCTTTAAACGAACTTTCTCACTCCTCTTTCACTTTCATCAAGAGGCTCTTTAGTTCCTCTTCACTTTCTGCCATAAGGGTGGTGTCATCTGCATATCTGAGATTACTGATATTTCTCCCGGCAATCTTGATTCCAGCTTGTGTTTCTTCCATTCCAGCGTTTCCATGATGTACTCTGCATAGAATTTAAATAAGCAGGGTGACAATATACAGCCTTGACAGACTCCTTTTCCTATTTGGAACCAGTCTGTTGTTCCATGTCCAGTTCTAACTCTTGCTTCCTGACCTGCATATAGGTTTCTCAAGAGGCAGGTCAGGTGGTCTGGTATTCCCATCTCTTGCAGAATTTTCCACAGTTTATTGTGATCCACAAAGTCAAAGGCTATGGCATAGTCAATACAGCAGAAATAGATGTTTTTCTGGAACTCTTTTGTTTTTTCCATGATCCAGCAGATGTTGGCAATTTGATCTCTCGTTCCTCTGCCTTTTCTAAAACCAGCTTGAACATGTGGAATTTCACAGTTCATGTACTGCTGAAGCCTGGCTTGGAGAATTTTGAGCATTACTTTACTAGCGTGTGTGAGAGAGAGAGAGATCAGTCACTCAGTCGTGTCCAGCTCTTTGGGACCCCATGAATCACAGCACGCCAGGCCTCCCTGTCCATCACCAACTCCTGGAGTTCACTCAGACTCACGTTCATCGAGTCAGTGATGCCATCCAGCCATCTCATCCTCTGTTGTCCCCTCCTGCCCCCAATCCCTCCCAGCATCAGAGTCTTTTCCAATGAGTCAACTCTTCCCATGAGGTGGCCAAAGTACTGGAATTTCAGCTTTAGCATCATTCCTTCCAAAGAAATCCCAGGGTTGATCTCCTTCAGAATGGACTGGTTGGATCTCTTTGCAGTCCAAGGGACTCTCAAGAGTCCTCTCCAACACCACAGTTCAAAAGCATCAATTCTTCAGTGCTCAGCTTTCTTCACAGTCCAACTCTCACATCCATACATGACCACAGGAAAAACCATAGCCTTGACTAGACGAACCTTTGTTGGCAAAGTAATGTCTCTGCTTTTGAATATGCTATCTAGGTTGGTCATAACTTTCCTTCCAAGGAGTAAGCATCTTTTAATTTCATGGCTGCAGTCACCATGTGTAGTGATTTTGGAGCCCAGAAAAATAAAGTCTGACACTGTTTCCACTGTTTCCCCATCTATTTCCCATGAAGTGAGATGAGTGCAATTGTGCAGTAGTTTGAGCATTCTTTGGCATTGCCTTTCTTTGGGATTGGAATGAAAACTGACCTTTTCCAGTCCTGTGGCCACTGCTGAGTTTTCCAAATATGCTGGCATATTGAGTGCAGCACTTTCACAGCATCATCTTTTAGGATTTGAAATAGCTCAACTGGAATTCCATCACCTCCACTAGCTTTGTTCATAGTGATGCTTTCTAAGGCCCACTTGACTTCACATTCCAGGATGTCTGTCTCTAGGTGAATGACCACACCATGGTGATTATCTGGGTCGTGAATATCTTTTTTGTATAGTTCTTCTGTGTATTCTTGCCACCTCTTCTTAATATCTTCTGCTTCTGATAGGTCCATACCATTTCTGTCCTTTATCGAGCCCATCTTTGCATGAAATGTTCCCTTGGTATCTCTAATTTTCTTTCTTTCTTTTTTTTCTTTTTGGTCTATTGTCTTTTTTTTTTTTCTAATTTTCTTGAAGAGATCTCTAGTCTTTCCCATTCTGTTGTTTTCCTCTATTTCTTTGCATTGATTGCTGAGAAAGGCTTTCTTATCTCTTCTTGCTATTCTTTGGAACTGTGCATTCAGATGCTTATATCTTTTCTTTTCTCCTTTGCTTTTCGCTTCTCTTCTTTTCACTAATAGGCCTTAGCTATTTGTAAGGCCTCCCCAGACAGCCATTTTGCTTTTTTGCATTTCTTTTCCATGGCGATGATCTTGATCCCTGTCTCCTGTACAATGTCATGAACCTCAGTCCATAGTTCATCAGGCACTCTATCTATCAGATCTAGGCCCTTAAATCTATTTCTCACTTCCACTGTATAATCATAAGGGATTTGATTTAGGTCATACCTGAATGGTCTAGTGGTTTTCCCTACTTTCTTCAATTTAAGTCTGAATTTGGCAATAAGGAGTTCATGATCTGAGCCACAGTCAGCTCCTGGTCTTGTTTTTGCTGATTGTATAGAGCTTCTCCATCTTTGGCTGCAAAGAATATAATCAATCTGATTTCGGTGTTGACCATCTGGTGATGTCCATGTGTAGAGTTCTCTTGTGTTGTTGGAAGAGGGTGTTTGTTATGAGCAGTGCATTCTCTTGGCAAAACTCTATTAGCCTTTGTCCTGCTTCATTCCGTATTCCAAGGCCAAATTTGCCTGATACTCCAGGTGTTTCTTGACTTCCTACTTTTGCATTCCAGTCCCCTATAATGAAAATGACATCTTTTTTGGGTGTTAGTTCTAAAATGTCTTGTAGGTCTTCATAGAATTGTTCAACTTCAGCTTCTTCAGCATTACTGGTTGCTATCCTTTTTAGTTATCTATTTTATATTTAGTATTGTATATATATTAACCCCAATCTCCTAATTTATCACTTCCCCCTATGTTTTCCCTTTGGCAATTGTTAAGTTTGATTTTGAGATCTGTGAGGAGTCTGTTTTTGTTTTGTAATAAGTTCATTTGTATTATTTTTTATTATATGCCACACTTAAATGATACCATATGACATTTCTCTTTCTCTGAGTTACTTCACTTAGTATGAGAATTTCTAGGCCTATCCATGTGATTGTAAATGGCATTATTTTGTTCTTTTTTGTGGTTGAGTAA
This sequence comes from Bos mutus, assembly GCF_027580195.1. Lineage (NCBI taxonomy): Eukaryota > Metazoa > Chordata > Mammalia > Artiodactyla > Bovidae > Bos > Bos mutus. The sequence continues at coordinate 64,762,630 of NC_091636.1, forward strand.
TATTCAATTATACCACATCTTCTTTATCTATTCATCAGTAGATAGACATTTAGGTGGCTTTCAAGTCTTGGCTATTATAAACACAGCTGTAATGAACATCTGAGAGCATGTATCTTTTAAAATTGTGATTTTTTTCTGCATACATGCCCAGGAGTGAGATTGCTGGATTGTGTGGTTGCTCTATATTTAGTTTACAAAGGAACCCCCATATTGTTCCCCATAGTGGCTGTACCAACTTACATTCCTACCAACAGTGTATGAGGGTTCCCTTTTCTCCACACCCTCTTCAGCATTTACAGTTTGTAGATTTCTTAATGATAGTCATCTGACTAGTGTAAGGTCATACCTCATTTTAGCTTTGACTTGCATTTTTCTAGTAATTGGTGATGCTGAGCATCTTTTAATGTGCCTTTTGGCCACATGTATGTCTTCTTTGGAGAAATGTCTATTTAGACCTTATGTACATTTTTTTTATTGGGTTGTTGTCTGTTGTTTGTTTTTTTAATAGTGAGCTGCATGAGCTGTTCATATATTTTGGAGATAAATCCCTTGTCGGTTGCATTGTTTGATGAAGCAAAAGTCAGTGTTAGCCAGGGTGGTCTGATGAGGGTTTATTTGTTGATGCATTGCTAACACCATTTTAACTCCAAAAGTATAGACTCATGAAGAAAGTCACATAGATGGGGCTTTCAAAGGTGCTCCCAGAGTTTGGAGGCTTCTAGGTGAGGTAAGGTTCACCCCAGGAGCTGAAATAGGTGGAAACCTGCACCCAATAAGGGCTGAGCACCATTAGTAGGGACTTTCCTTGAGAGGTGGTTTCATTTCGCTCCCAACAGGGCTACAGTGTTTATAATAAAAAAGACAAGATAGTTTTTAAAAACCAATCTAGAATATTCTTAATGGCATGATATACTGCAATAAGTATCTTATTGTCCAAAAATGAGAATGGAAAAGTTTGAAGAGATCCTAGGGCATAAGAATGACATCATTGAAGGATTTGCCAGTTCATCCAGTCCTCCACCTGGAAAGTGTGCATTAAATCTAGAGCATTCCTCCTCGTCATCTGGACAGAAAATCACCTGCGGTGTTTTTATGGATTGGTGAAAATTTTCCTTATGAAACATTCATATCCCTCCATTCTAACCCGGTCTGCTCACTGAGCAACTTCTAGGTCAAGTCATGGTCCCTTGTGTAAACTTACATAACTGAAGGGGTGCTCTAAGAAAATTCATGGTACCAGTTACAGAGCTACTTTTAACTCCATGCTGTCACTCTAGTTTCTGTCTACACCTTGAAAATGTATTAGGTTGAGATACTTTCTAGTGAAACTGCAGTTTTTCAAAGACTCCCAAACCTCCTGTGCATCCAGCAGCTCTGTGACATGGCCACTGGGCTTCCTTCTTGGGCACTTCTTGACCTGCCTCCTGTCCTCTGTGCATCAACATAGTCTTTCTTGGTTTTCCTATCAGTATCACATGCCTTTGTTATGGTCCAGTTCAGTTCAGTCACTCAGTCGTGTCCAACTCTTTGTGACCCCATGAACCGCAGCATACCAGGCCTCCTTGTCCATCACCAACTCCCAGAGTTTACCCAAACTCATGTCCATTGAGTCGGCGATGCCATCCAATCATCTCATCTTCTGTCATCCCCTTCTCCTATTGCCTTCAATTTTTCCCAGCATCTGGGTCTTTTCAAATGAATTAGCTCTTCTCATCAGGTGGCCAAAGCATTGGAGTTTCCGCTTCAGCATCAGTCCTTCCAATGAACACTCAGGACTGATCTCCTTTAGGATGGACTGGTTGGATCTCCTTGCAGTCCAAGGGACTCTCAAGAGTCTTCTCCAACACCACAGTTCAAAAGCATCAGTTCTTCAGCACTCAGCTTTCTTTATAGTCCAACTCTCACATCCATACATGGTCTGGTAGTAGTTTTCAACAGTTTTGGTGATGCAACCTTGTCCCAGTTGGAGCAATTTGCCTGGAAGCAGCCTCCTGAGAAGAAGGAAGCCTTGGATCTGCTTTGAGAAGAGAGGGAGAACCATTGCTCACAGCCCTGTCATCAGGAGTGCTTCCTTGCCCTGCAAGGAGGCCCTTTACGAACAGTCCACACCCACAAGGGAGTCAGCTGACAAGTCAGCTTTGGCATAGCAGCCAGTTTTCCTCTCCTGCCTTGCTGGCCAGTGGCACAGGCTGCCTGGGTCCATATCTGAGGTTCACCTCCAGCCAGCTTCCAATGCACAGAGCCATGACCTCTGTGACCCTCCAAGGCTGGTCCCCACTCACTGGCCAGGCCTTTGTTCCAGCCTTTCTGATCAGAAGTTTAGGGTTTTGCCCCACTCTTCTCCACTTCAAACTCCTTCTGGTCTTGGATTTCCAAGTCACAAAAGTAAATCATTTTGATGCAAAAGTGCCAAGTGCATTTTACCTTAGCCTGCTTTCATGTAGCCACTTCATTGGCTGTGAAATGTCATATTCCCTCCATCCCCATGAGGCCATCTCGCAGGCACATGCTCAGGGCTCTTGGAGATCTCTTGGAGACTGCCTGGATGGGTCCTTCTGTGTAAGTACCGCACACTAACTGATGGTCCCGCTGGAGCTCCTGGACAGATCCTTCTGACTCCTCCTGTTCTCCAGGCCTCACTGTGACTGTCTGTCACCCAATTCCCTCCCAGGGCTCTCTTTAATTCTCCTGCTAACTGACCTCTATGCCCCCCTTTTCTCAAAAAGAAACATGGGCTCAGCCAGAAAGAAAAGTATTGAATTATTTTTTCAGAGAACATTATGATATGTATGTATGAACTGTCATGAATGTGTTCACTGAATTTTGGACTTTGTGTATGTTCCCTAGATATGAAATTAAAAGCTCAAATAGTCTTCTACTTAACATCCTTGGGACCTAACTCTTCTCTAAATAGACATGGGTACTTACATTTGTGTATATTTGTAACTAAAAAATGAATATTTTTTTCTATTGCAAGGTGAAGGAAATTATCAAAACCAGAGTATCAGGAAATCATTTCTATAATGCCTGGATTTTTCTAAGACTATAAATGCAAAATGAAAAATATCACAAAATACAATAGCACAAAATATCTAACTTCAGTACAATACTATAGATTTCAGTGAAAATCACTGTTTAGGGGTCACATGGAGAAGGCAGTTTGGACAATATTTTAGAGTGACAGCCAGAAAAGATTGTTTTCTTATTTCATTAAATGATGCACTAAAAGTGTCTCAGTACTAAAGAATCTGTCTGCAGTGCAGGAGACTCAGGTTTGATCCCTGGGTTGGGAAGATCTCTTGATAAAGGAAGCGGCAACCCACTCCAGAATTCTTGCTTGGGAAATCCCATGGACAGAGGAGCCTGGTGGGCTGCAGTCCATGGGGTCACAAAGAGCTGGACACGACCAAGTGAGTAAACAACAACAAATCACATTACACCACTCTTCAGCAGAAACCTGGAAAGTTCTCTACCTGTGTTCAGTTGCATTTAAATGAAAAACTGTATGAAACAAAACTGGAATACCCAACCTCAACAAGCAGCTACCCTAGAATACTCACCTTTGGACCCACCCCAAAAACGATTGCACAAGTGCAGAAAACTTCCTGGAAAATTCCATTCTCTATCCTTCCTATGCGTGAATTCCCACTTCCTCAATGTCTGATGAAACAGGAATCCTGAGTCTGTTGACCCACAAATTGACTGCATGAAGGTATAGCTTTAATATAGTCTCAGGTTGCTGTGCATGAGAATGGAAATGTGTGTGCTGAGAATTTTTTTTTTTTTTTTTTTTTTATCTTTGGGAACTGATAGCTGAAATGATCTCTGGAGTGGGAGATGCCGTAATTGGTTTTGGACAGCCCTTGGGCAGGAGAGCCACAATCAATCACACACTAAGGAGTGTGAACTTGGGACAGACAGCGGAGTTGAGGAGATGGATTAGAGAGTGCAGCTGCTGGCAGAAGCTCCTCTGCTGATCTTTCTTTTCAGCCTTCTTTCCTTGACAATTCATTAATCAACTAACATGCATTTGTTAAGCTCCTATTATTGAATGTCTACCTGTGTGTGGGGTTCCATAGAGAACAGAAAACGTACTGATAAGAGATACAATGCTGATTACAAAATAACGACTGCCCCTTTTTATTAATGACCATCCATGGGCTCTCAAGGAATGCTGTGCTTCACACAGGTTGTTTATGGTTCTTGGGGAGTCACTGCATGGTGGTAATGCCAGCCCCATTTTAAATATGAAGAAGTCAACGCTCAAAGCAGTGAAACTCCGTAAAAGCCTTCAAATAAGTAGTGAAAGAATAAGACAATATCACTATGCCATTCATTATGATGGTGATGTCACAGTCATTCAGTATCCATGGGGGACTGGTTCCAGGACTCCCACGGATATCAAAATGCAAGGATGCTCAAGTCTCTTCTATAAAATGGCATCAAATTTGCCTATAACCTACACACATCCTCCTGTATTCTTTAAATCATCTCTAGATTACTTAGAATACCTAATAAACATAAGTGCTATGTAAATACAGTTGACACTTGATCACCAGAGATTTGAACTGTGCAGATCCACTTCCATATGAATTTGTTTCACTAAATCCATACTGTAGTGAGCTGAATCTGGGGTGGGGATATGGAACCCAGATACAGAGGACTGATTTGAAAGTTATACTGGGATTTTTGGGTGTAGGTTGGGGGCCCTAAACCCCTCACTGTTCAAGGGTCAATTTTAGTTGTAAATGCAGAGTAAATGTCATGTAAATAGTTGCCCGTGGATGGAAAATTCAAGTTTTGCCTTTCAGAACTTTCTGGAATTTTCAAAAATTTCCCATCTTCAGTTGGTTGAATCATATAGAACATATGGACATGGAAGGCTGACTGTGGTTATCATAAGATAGGTAGTAAGAACTTATTGCATGCATGACAACTCTTATCCTATTAAGAGCTTAGAAAAATTAAAGAAGTGTAAGATTCCATCTTCCTCCTGCAGGAAACCAAACTCATCATCAGCTGGGATTACAACATATACATTTTCTCAGGCCCCATCCACAATTTAATGATGCCAACAATTTTGTACGAACACAAGAGGTGCATGAGAATATAAGGAGATGAGAATGACCCTAAAAGGATAAGTCTGTGGAGAATCACACCACTGTTGTTCAGTCACTAAGCATGTCTGGCTCTGTGATCCCGTGGACTGCAGCACACCTGGCTCTGTCCTTCACCACCTCCTAAAGTTTGCTGAGGTTCATGTCCATTGAGTTGGTGATGCTATCTAACTCACCTTATCCTCTGCCATGCTCTTCTCTTCCTGCCCTCAATTTTCCCCATCATCAGAGTCTTTTCCAGTGAGTCAGCTCTTCACATCAGATAGCCAAAGTATTGGAGCTTCCACTTCAGCAGCAGTCCTTCCAATGAATATTCAGGGTTGATTTCCTTTGGGATTGACTGGTTTGATGTCCTTGCAGTCCAAGGGACTCTCAGGAATCTTCTCCCGCACCACAATTCGAAAGCATCGATTCTTCGGCCCTCAACCTTCTTTATGGTCCAACTCTCACATTTGTACATGACTACTGGAAAAACCATAGCTGTGACTACATGGACTTTTGTCAGCAAATAGAATCACATGGAATAGTTAAAAGAGCTCTTCTCAAGCACACGGGCCTCTGTTCCAGACTCTATTCTTGAAAGATTTCAGGTAAGGACTTTCATCTCTATGAGCCTCAGCTTCTCTGCCTGGAAATGGGACAGGTGCAGGCTTACCTGCTTCCCAAATTTGAAAGATGATAATATTGGATATATTTTAAGACTGTAGACGTTGGGCCTGTTGTACATATAGTAAGTCCCCTGTATACAAATGAGTGATATTCTGAGAGCATGTTCATTAAGCCAATTTTGTTAGTCAGTAATATAATATTGTATTATAATAAGTTTATAATACTTTTTATACAAATGATACATAAAAAACAATAAAGACATTTTAATGTTATAGTCCAGTACCTTGATAAGCACAGTAGGAAGTACACCAGCTGGCATACAGGGGTTGGCAAGAAGGGCACAGACAAGGAAAGTTCCGACTGGAGGAGGGAGAGGAGGGAGGAGATGATAGAGTGAGTCTTTTCGCATGTTTTTCCTCTTGTCAGGCTGCATAAAAATCAATATCATACTCAAAAGCGACTCACAGACATATAGGGTCAAAATATTCAAAGTTCGTTATACTTTAAGGCTTAATTGAGGATAAGTGTGTCAATTGAGTGGAAATTAAAATAAAGAGACTTAATTTTCTTGAATGTTTCAATTTTCCAGTCCAAATAGAATGGTTTTGCCATTGGAACCTGAAGTTTAGAAATTTTTATCATACTGCATGCAGAATGTCTTGATAGTGACATAGGATCCTTAAAAGTCTAATGGTTGTTTTTCTCCTGAATGAAATTAAAATGTCCAGTTTTTAGGTCTGGAATTCAGCCTTTTATCCTGTGTTATTATCACAGTTCTACTTTTCTGAATTAATTATTTGAAAGAAACAAAACTAAAACCCTCCGGACAGCATATCTACCAGAAGTAAAAATTTAAATATTTATCCTCTTAAAGCTCAGTTTTCCCACATGTAGAAAGGAGGAAATAATGCCTAATTTATATCATTATTGTGAACATAAATGAGATAATACATGTAAATCATTAAGTATGAATTTTGGAACATAGACAATGCGTAATTAGTAGATATTAGATTTGGACAGGAAAATTAATTTTTGCTTAATTGCCATCAAATGTGCCTTTTGTTACACAAAAAATTTCTGAATTCTTTCTTATATAGACAATTGTGTCTATTTTTATTTTACCAGTTTCCACAAGGCCAGCCATATTATGTAGTCATTTTTTTTTAATCCCAAACTACTTTTAGTGAGCCTAAACTATTTAGAAAGTTCCTGAGTTATGAACTATTGCTGGTTTTGAAGATTCTTTTTTTTTTAGATTACCTGATGGAATGCTATTCACCCTTAGGAGTTCTTGGTAAATCAGTATGAGACACACACAGCTAAAGCATGAAAAGAGCTTGAGACTTTTCATGTGGTTTAAGCCTTCAGACAAAATTTAAACCATCTCTAAAGTTGACTTTCAAACAAGTTTTGTTCCTATTGGAAATAGTTATCAATCCCTTCAGGGAAAAAAAAATTGAATGAAGTGTTTGAATTCCATTATCTCTTTCTACATCTACCTTGAGAATGAAAGTGACACAAATCCTAATCAAAACTTCGTATCTTGGCTACAGCTTGGGGATAGAAGTGTGAACACTGACACTGAGACAGCCTCAGTCAAAGCTCTCTCTCACATGTTTAGTCAGGCACAAGGTCTCACTTGAATAGAATTAGATTCAAGAGTAAGTGGACTTTCAGAGCTGTGTAGGAATAAATTCCAAGTTGATGGTACAACGGTACAAATATGCATGATTGCACAGATGCAGAACCTTTCATGAATGACTCGTCAGTGACATCTCTTTTGTCTAAAATTTCTATTAATATATAATCCCGAGTACTCTGCTTGAGCTATAACAACCAGTTTGTTATGTTGAAAAGGTTTTTTAAGGTCATGAGAATATTCTGTAAGTATTCCAGTGAAGGCAGGGAGCTCTTCCCCTTCAGTCAGTCCCCTTATTTCACCCAGAAATGGAATCCTCTTGCTGTTGTTGGTAATGACAGTACCATTCATGCCAAATGGTGAACATCAATGAGATGTCTTTTTGCTATTTGTCATGTGTAGTGAGGGGCTTCCTTGTTAGCTCAGCTGGTAAAGAATCTGCCTGCAATGCTGGAGACCTGGCTTCAATCCCTGAATTGGGAAGATCCCCTGGAGAAGGGAAAGGCTACCCACTCCAGTATTCTTGGGCTTCCCTGGTAGCTCAGCTGGTAAAGAATCTGCCTGAAATGCAGAAGACCTGGGTTCAATCCCTGGGTTGGGAGGATCCCCTGGAGAAAGGAAAGGCTACCCACTCCAGTATTCTGGTCTGGAGAATCCCATGAACTGTATAGTCCATGGGGTCTCTAAGACTCAGACATGACTCAGCAACTTTCACTTTCATATGTAGTAAAGAATATTAACTAAGGAACATGTTTGAGTCAGTTTTAATGAGGTGGATGAGCCTAGAGTCTATTATACAGAGTGAAGTTAAGTCAGAAAAAGAAAAGCAAATATAGTACATTGGCACATATATATGGAATCCAGAAAAATGGTTTGCATTTTTATTTGTGTTGCCTATTTTTTGCAGGGCAGCAGTGGAGACGCAGACAGAGAACAGACTTGTGGACACAGTGGGGGAAGGAGGGACAATTTGAGAGAGAAACTTTTAAACATATACACTACCATGTGTAAAATCGATAACCAGCGGGAATTTGCGGTATGACCCAGGGAACCCAAGCCGGGTGCTCTGTGACCACCTAGAGGGCTGGGACGGGCACATGTATACCTACGGCTGGTTCATGAGGATACATGCAGAAACTAACACAATGCTGTAAAGCATTATCCTCCAATTAAAAACATAAAAAAATAAAAAAAGAATGTCAACCAAATAATTAACTTGATAAATAAATAAAAGTTGCTTTGCTCTCCAGAGTCTCAAACTATCTATATCAGCACCATCTGGAGTTATTAGAAAATCTCCTTATTCTCCAGTTTCACTGTGGTTCTAATAATGGAAGCAAGTACCTGATGGTTTAGGTTGGTTTCTAGCAGAAAGCTGCCCAAGTTGACCTTATCCTTTGTGAGCCCTTAGCTTCTCTCTTCCCAGGTTTCAAGCAGCTCACACTCTGAGAAATTTACTTGGCCTCATTAAGTATGCACAGGAGTAGGTGGGCAGTAATCTGATCATCCTTGCTGCAATGGATTTAGCATTCATTTATTTTTATTCTTTGCTAACATTATTTTTATCTTGCAATACATTCCTCAGCTACCTATGAGTTTAAGCATTGAAAGTACATTCTCAATAAGAAACTCAATATGGAATGAAATATTAAATGAAACTTATCTGGAGTAACAGACAAGTTTCATCTTAGAGTACAAAATGAAGCAGGGCAAGGAGTACATCAAGGCTGTGAACATCAGATCACCCTGCTTATTTAACTCATATGTAAAGTACATTGTGCCAAATGCTGGGCTGGTCGAAGCACAAGCTGGAATCAAGATTCCAGGAGAAATATCAATAACCTCAGATATGCAGATGACACACCCTTATTGCAGAAAGCAAAGAGGAACTAAAGAGCCTCTTGATGAAGGTGAAAAAGGAGAGTAAAAAAGCTGGCTTAAAACTCAACATTCAGAAAATTAAGATCATGGTAACTGGTCCTATCACCTCATGGCAAATAGATGGGCAAACAATGGAAACAGTGACAGACTTTATCTTTGGGGGCTCCAAAATCACTGCAGATGGTGACTGCAGCCATGAAATTAAAGGGTGCTTTCTCCTTGGAAGAAAAGCTATGACTGACCTAGATAGCGATTAAAAAACAGAGACATTACTTCACCACCAAAGTCCGTCTAGTCAGACTATGGTTTTTCCAGTAGTCTTGTATGGATGTGAGAGTTGGACCATGAATAATGCTGACTACCAAAGAATTGATGCTGTTCAACCGTAGTGTTGGAGAAGACTCTTGAGAGTCCCTTGGACTGCAAGGAGATCAAACCAAGTCAACACTAAAGTAAATCAGTCCTGAATATTCATTGAAGGACTGATGTTGAAGCTGAAGCTCCAATCCTTTGGCCACCTCATGGGAAGAGATAACTCATTAGAAAAGACCCTGATGCTGGGAAAGATTGAAGGCAGGAGGAGAAGGGGATGACAGAGGATGAGATGGTTGCATAGCATCACTGACTCTATGGACATGAGTTTGAGCAAGTTCCAGGAGTTGGTGATTGACAGGGAAGCCTGGTATGCTGCAGTCCATGAGGTTGCAAAGAGTCATACCTGACTGAGTGGCTAAACAACAGCAATCTCAAGAAAACTGATAATAAACATATAATTTGCATAAAATATTTCCCATCCACCATATGATGTTTGACCATGTGAAACCCAGAAGATGCAATTCTACTGAAGATGCCACAGCATCAGCTCTAACATCCATAAATGTTTTCAGAAAGTTATGTCCATACAACTCAAGTGCAACGTGTACAACTGGATTGGTGGGATTTACATACAGGTCTTCAGATTGTTTGTTTTGGGTCAAAGGAGTTATTCTTTAAACTAGCTCTTTTGATTGTGATCACAAATTTTCTTTTACATGAACAATATTAAAACAGTGTAGTTAATGCTTACTCCAATAGTAGAAAAACATTCAAAAACATTGATGTCAGTTTAATATCAGTGTTAACAGAGATAACAAATACTTTCAAATAGAAAGTCAGATACTTCTAATAATGAGCAACTGTTTTCATCTAATACATAGATTCAAAGTAAAATTTGCTAGATTCAATCTAATTGAACACAAAATAATCAACTTTCTCCAACTACTCCTCAAGTTCATCAGTTAGTTCATCAGTTTGGATTTGGTATGGGTTTCTTTAGGAATACTAGTTATAGAAAGGTAAGTATCCTTTCAAGCCCCCTGTATTTTCCTAAAGCATCCAAATGTAATAAAAACAGATCTTAGTGGTTTGGTTACACTCGATATTCTCTGACTATTTAGAGACGAAATACTAATGGAATCTCATAAAGATGGATAAATGAAAACTTCATAAGGCATTATTTTTAGTTACTTACCATAGTTCTTCAAGATAATCACTTGGGAAATATTGATAAAGGACCTTGGGCTACAGAACTGGTAGGAGTCAGAGAAAACAAGGATTGATACTCTGCTACAAAGGGAAGATGTAATGCAATCATTCCAATATAACTGAGATTTACCTATTTTCTTTTTTATTTTTAAGTCATAATATAAAAAACATATGATAAAATGCAGAATTTCTGCTTTCATTGATGCTCATATATTTTCTTATGTTTGATGTGTGCTCTCCAGATTCATGTTTATGCAGTTAACCTGTAGATGAATATGCATACACATTAATAGATATATAGTTGGCTTGTTCATAATGGTGTCATGGTGTCAATTTTTCTCTTGCCATGCATCTATTACTAAAAATGTCTTGGGATTATTTTTATATCAAAGCATATACATGTACTCTTTTTCTTTCTAACCACTTCAGGTCATGTGTTGATGGGCAGTTAGGTTGTTTCCACTATTCTGCTATTTCAAGTGAAGCTTCCACATACATCCTTGTGTGCTTGAGTGCTCAGTTGCTTCAGTCATGTCCCACTCTTTGCAACCCTATGGACTGTAACTTACCAGGCTTCTCTGTCCATGGGATTCTCCAGGCAAGGATACTGAAGTGGGTTGCCATGCCCTCCTCCAGGGATCTTCCCAACCCAGGGATCGAACCCATTTCTCCTGAGTCTCCTGCATTGGCTGGCAGATTTTTCACTGCTAAGCCATCAAGGAAGCCCATAGCCATTCTTACCATGTCTTTATTGCACACAAGTGACCATTTCTATAGGAGAGAAGTGCATTTTAGATGTAACAGATAGATACCCTTATTTAAAAATCTGTACCAACTTGGAATTGCACAAGTGAAACACAAGTTCACCACACCCTCAACAACACTTTAGATATTAAAGATTTCCACCAGTCTGAGGTGAATTGTATGCTCTTTGTTTAATTTGCATTTTTCTACTTCTTTATATTAACCATTGAATATGCTTTGCATAGTTTTCTATTGTTATTTTTTCTTAATAATTTATAAGAACTTATTGTATATTAGAGTGCATCATTTGTTTCTTGATTCTTTGGTGGTATATTTTGTCATGTAGGAGATTTTATGGGAGGTAAGATTTGTCAAAATCACTGCAGATGGTGATTGCAACCATGAAATTAAAAGACGCTTACTCCTTGGAAGGAAAGTTGTGACCAACCTAGATAGCATATTGAAAAGCAGAGACATTACTTTGCCAACAAAGGTCTGTCTAGTTAAGGCTATGGTTTTCCCAGTAGTCATGCATGGATGTGAGAGTTGGACTGTGAAGAAAGCTGAGCGCTGAAGAATTGATGTTTTTGAACTGTGGTGTTGGAGAAGACTCTTGAGAGTCCCTTGGACTGCAAGGAGATCCAACCAGTCCATTCTAAAGGTGATTGGTCCTGGGTGTTCTTTGCAAGGAATGATGCTAAAGCTGAAACTCTAGTACTTTGGCCACCTCATGAGAAGAGTTGACTCATTGGAAAAGACTCTGATGCTGGAAGGGATTGGGGGCAGGAGCAGAAGGGATGAGATGGCTGGATGGCATCAGCGACTCGATGGACGTGAGTTTGAGTGAACTCCGGGAGATGGTGACGGACAGGGAGGCCTGGCGTGCTGCAATTCATGGGGTCGCAAAGAGTCGGACACGACTGAGCGACCGAACTGAACTGAACTGAAGATTTGTCAGTAATTTTTGTTTGGCTTCTAAGTTTTGTGTGGCAAGCAGAACCCCCCTAAACTAGACAGTCTGTATTTCCTTCTATTAATTATATACATGTGTGCTTATTCGCTTCGGTTGTATCCGATTCTTTGCTACCCTATGGACCATAGCCTGCCAGACTCCTCTGTCCATGGAATTCTCCAGGAAAGAATATTGTAATGGCTTGCTGTTAACCTCCTTCAGAGGATCTTCTCCATCCAGGGATTGAACCCACATCTCCAGCACTTCCTCATTGCAGGCAAATTCTTTACCACTGAGCATGTATTATATACAAATATATGTTTACACATATGTGTACATTATAGATTTTACATATATATGTAAACTTTATATATTTATTATTTATTTGCATATCAATACACTTGGAATTTATTTTTACTTCTAGGATTTGTGTCTCAATGAAATAATGCTAACTCTGACTAGAAAATGAACTTCAATATTATCTTCCAAAACACTTATTATTTCTGTTTATATTTTAATCCACTTTAATAAACTATGCTTCTTTATGTGTGCCAGGGTATACCTTTTTGTTAATCAACTTGGTAGTTTCTCATAACAGCATTCATCATTTAATTATGATTTAAAATGCTGTCCTTTTATCTCATTTTAAATATTTTATATGGCTCTAATGCTGAGTTCTCCTCTACTTCATTTTTTCACTCCTTTTTTCTGAGTTAGTACAATTGCAGTTATTGTAATTTTAGAGTATGTTTTGCATTTGGAAGCTATAAACTCTCTTTGTTCTCTTTCAAAAGGAAAAAAAAAAAATCCTTGACAAGTCTCCAGGATTTTCTCCTGCCCACATTTCATCTAAAAGGTCTGTTTTCTTTAATTATGGAGGTTGGTTAATACCTTTTGTCCCTACAAGTACAGAGACTGAGAGTTGTTGGGGAAGACAGGAAATAGTTGGTCCATGACATCAGAGAGCTAAATGTTGATAAACCATGTGTCCAACTCTTTTCAACCCAACAGACTGTAACCTGCTAGCCTCCTTTTTGCAGCCAGGCTCCTCTCTCATGGGATTTTCAAGGCAAGAATCCTGGAGTGGGCTGCCATTTTCTCTTTCGGGGATCTCCCCAACCCAGAGATCGAACTGGAGACTCCTGCATTGCAGATGGATTCTTTACCATGGAACCACCTGGGAAGCCTGTTCCAGGAGTGCTGAGGCTCATAACCAAAAACTGGGTAAGGGTTTTGTACTGCTGGAGGGCCAGGAAGCCTCAGATCCCACATACTCTGCGATAAGCAGGGAAGGAACAGAGACTGGGAAGGAACCACCTGAACCAAGGAGGCAAGGTCAGGTATCTGTCTGTATTGCACAGTCCCATGTGACAATGAAAAGTAGCCTCACTCATTTCACTAGTTCCAGAATCAGAATCCTCAATGATCAATAGAGGGCACATCCCCCGGGTTCTCCTCTAGATGCAGGTAGCGACAGTGTAAAAGGCAGCAACAGCCGGTAATGGTCCTAAAATGTAATGAAATACTTAACTAAATAAATATAAAACTTAATAACTGGAGCAGATAGAGGATAACGTTAATGTTTATGAGGGGTACTAAGGTACTATTGCTAAGAACTTTCTTCTCTCTGATGTCCAAAACAAGTGGAGAACAAAGATGAGATGAAGCTGGGAAAAGTTGGTAGTGATTATTTGAATAAATCCTGCTCTGTGTTTGCACCACCCTAGACAGCATATTAAAAAGCAGAGACATTACTTTGCCAACAAAGGTCCGACTAGTCAAGGCTATGGTTTTTCCAGTAGTCATGTATGGATGTGAGAGTTGGACTATGAAGAAAGCTGAGCACTGAAGAATTGATGCATTTGAACTGTGGTGTTGGAGAAGACTCATGAGAGTCCCTTGGACTGCGAGGAGATCCAACTAGTCCATCCTAAAGGAAATCAGTCCTGAATATTCATTGGAAGTACTGATATTGAAGCTGAAACTCCAATACTTTGGCCACCTGCTGCAAAGAACTGACTCATTTGAAAAGACCCTGATGCTGGGAAAGGTTGAACGCAGGAGAAGGGAACGACAGAGGATGAGATGGTTGGATGGCTTCACTGACTCAATGGACATGAGTTTGAGTAAACTCTGGGAATTGGTAATGGACAGGGAGGCCTGGCGTGCTGCGGTTCATAGGGTCCCAAGGAGTCGGACACGACTGAGCGACTGAACTGAACTGAAACTGAACAAAGTCTCCACAACCCTATCTTTATAGAGGTATTGGGTTGGCCAAGAAGTTTATTCAGCTAGTGAATATGTTGTTCAATAACATTCTTGGTAAAAATGAAAACTGTGTCTTTTATTTCTACTTAAAACTGAATAAACTTGGTTAGTCAACCCAATAAATGGTATCACTATCCACCTGATGTTTAGTGTGAGAAAATTCAGATTTGCCTTATACAATTCCTTCCTCTCACAAATCTAATATAGCATCTGCTGCTTCAGTCATATCCGACTCTGTGTGACCCCATAGACGGCAGCCCACCAGGCTCCCCTGTCCCTGGGGTTCTCCAGGCAAGAACACTGGAGTGGGTTGCCATTTCCTTCTCCAATGCATGAAAGTGAAAAGTGAAAGTGAAGTCGCTCAGTCATATCCGACTCCTAGCGACCCCATGGATTGCAGCCTACCAGGCCCCTCCATCCATGGGATTTTCCAGGCAAGAGTACTGGAGTGGGGTGCCATTGCCTTCTCCGAATATAGCATCTAGTCCTACTGATTTTACTTCCTGTATATGTTTTGGATGTGTTAATTCATCTCAAACCTCCATCACTTTATTCAGATCACTATCAGCTCTCCATCTGGGTTAATGTCATTGTCCCCTAACTGTCTTCCCACCTTCATCCTTATTCCTCTGCCCATATTCTTTGCAAGTAACCAAAATAACATAAATAAGGCAAAAATTTAAAAAATCTAATCAATCACTGTATTATTAGCCCCACATTCTCGAGGACAGAAACCATGGGGTTGAATCTGCCCTGCTAACCTGGCATCCAGACTTCAGTTTCATTATTTATGGCTCACATTGTGGCTCATTAATCCCCACTCACATTTCTTATTTATTTGTGAACATTCCCAGCACTTACTCCCATCACCTAGAAGATCCTTGACAACCGCTCTCTACTGTCCCATTCCTCTGCCATTGTTGTTGGTCAGTCACTAAGTCCTGTCCAGCTCTTTGCGACCCCATGGACTGCAGCACACCAGGCTCCTCCGTCCTTCACTATCTCCAGGAGTTTGTTCCAACTCATGTCCGTTGAGTCGGTGATACCGTCTTACCATCCTCAGTTGTCCCCCTTTCCTCCTGCCTTCAATCTTTCTCAGGATCAGGATCTTTTCCAAAGAGTCAGCTCTTCGAATCAGGTGGCCAAAGATTGGAGCTTCAGCTTCAACACCAGTCCTCCCATACTTTACCTGAATAGCACCTACTCATTCTTCCTGTCTCCATCAAATGGCGATCCCTTGATCTACCCCCAGTTTAATTCTCCCATGAAGTCCCATATCATCCCATATTTTCCCTTTGCAAAG
The DNA here is from genome assembly GCF_027580195.1 of Bos mutus. Classification (NCBI taxonomy): domain Eukaryota; kingdom Metazoa; phylum Chordata; class Mammalia; order Artiodactyla; family Bovidae; genus Bos; species Bos mutus. The sequence goes on from NC_091636.1 coordinate 64,778,667, forward strand.
TCTGTATGATTATGTGTTCATCTATCTTTCCCTCTAGAATGTAAGTTCCAGGGTGATGACAGAAGAACCAGCCAGATATGATCACATGCAGCTTCTTTCTTGTCTGCTGTTTTCATCATTCTGGTATCATTGGTTCTCAAATATTAGCATGTATCACAAATGCCAGCTTGTTAAGACACAGGCTTTGGGGACTCCACCTCCAGATTTCCTATTCAGTAAGTATAAGGTAGACACCCCAGAATTAACCAGTTCTTTAACCAGTTAACCATCTTTTTAACCAGTTCTTAAGTGACATTGATGCTGCTGCTCCTGGTACTCTAAGAATCACTGAAATAAGGTAACTTTGTGTCCTCACAGCCTGACCTAAGTATATAGAGTCACAGATCATGAATTCTCTGTGGATCCAACACAGAACTACATTCCAGGAAACAGGAACTGTATTCACAGTTTCATTATTGACTTTCTCTGTGTCCTGTGCAAATCACTAAGTATTGACATAAACAACTTCATCTTTGAACAAAATGCTGATCTAACTCTTTGGGGATGTAAAATATTGCAATCCATTTTGGAGCTTCAAAGTTGTATTGAAGGGTTCAGCAATTACTGCCTTATGATGTAATATTGATCACAATCCAGCTATCTCATTGACTCAATGCATATTAATTATTGATGAAAATCATCTGCCTGAGATTCTAATTCAATTAAATGTTGTCATCGTCCTCATGGTAAAGTCGCATTAATCCTCAGGACTGTTCGCTGCTGGAGAGTCTGAGTGTCCCACCCAGTGCTGCTCTGTGAGTATAGTGCTTTGTAACTAAAAACAAGTCAGACATGATGAGTGTGATGTTTATTAGGAACTGAATCATGTCTCCAATGCTTCACTAGTTTTGTCCTATTGACCCAACGTTCCAGGTCATAAATTGGGGCATAGCTAAATGTTTTATGTATTAAAGTGAATTTTCCAAACACACACACACACACACACACACACACACTTCAGTGAACGTAGGTCTAGTTTGTTTGGTTTATACAGGAACATATTGCTTCTGCCTGAAAGAGTAGATCATTTAACACACTGAACTGTAACCTTAAACCACGTGATCTGGACCACCTGCTTCTATTTACGTCCAGCATCGGTAACATAAACAATTGTCAGAGTGGCTGTGTCAACTTACATCCCCATCAACAGGGCAAGAGGGTTCCCCTTTCTCCACATGCTTTCCAGGATGTACTGCTTGTAGATTTTTTGATGAAGGATACTCTGATTGGTGTGAGGTAGTTTGGTTTTACATTGTAAATCCTCATTAGAGTTTGGATTTACATTTACATTGTAATTTGGATTTATGTTTCTCTAATAATGAAACTGCTGAGCATCTTTTCTTTTTTTTTTTCATTCTAATTTTATTTTATTTTTAAACTTTACATAATTGTATTAGTTTTGCCAAATATCAAAATGAATCCATCACAGGTATACATGTGCTCCCCATCCTGAACCCTCCTCCCTCCTCCCTCCCCATTCCATCCCTCTGGGTCGTCCTTTTCATGTGCTTGTTAGCCATCTGTATGTCTTCTTTGGTGAAATGTCTGTTCAGGTCTTCTGCCTACTTTTTAATTTGTTTGCTTGTTTCTCTGATATAAAGCTGCATGAGCTGCTTGCATATTTTGGAGATCAGTCCTCTGTTAGTTGTTTCATTTGCTGCTATTTTCTCCCATTCTCAAGGTTGTCTTTTCACCTTGTTTATAGTTTCTTCTGCTGTGCAAAAAAAGTTTTTAAGTTTAATTAGATCCCATTTGCTTATTTTTGTTTTTATTTCCATTACTGTAAATTATTTTTAAAAAAAAACAAACAAGGAATAAAAGCTACCACATGACCCAACCATCCCACTACTGGGTGTATGCCCTGAGGAAACCATAACAGGAAAAGATACATGTACCCCAATGCCCGTCGCAGCACTATTTACAGTAGCTAGGACACGGTTGCATGTAGATGTCCATCAGCAGATGAATGGATAAAGAAGCTGTGGGACGTGTATACAATGAAATGTTATTCAGCCTTAAAAAGGAATGCATTTGAGTCAGTTCTAATGAGGTGTAAGAACCTAGAGCCTATTATACAGAGTAGAGTAAGTCAGAAAGAGAAAAAAATGTCATATATTAATGCATATATATGGACTCTAGAAAGATGGTTCCGATGAACCTGTTTGCAGGGCAGCAGTGGAGACGCAGATACAGACTTGTGGATCCAGTGGGGGAGGGAGAGGGGGGCACTTTGGGAGACTAGCATGGAAACATACATTCCCACATGTAAAATCGATAGCCAGTGGGAATTTTCTGTATGATGCATGGAGCTCAAGCCTGGTACTCTGTGACAACCTAGAGGGGTGGGATGGAGTGAGAGATGGGAGAGAGGGTCAAGAGAGAAGGGACATATGTATCCCTATGACTGATTCATGTTGATGTATGGCAGGAAACAGCACAATATTGTAAAGCAATTATCCTCCACGATACTGGATGCTTGGGGCTAGTGCACTGGGACAACCCAGAGGGATGGTATGGGGAGGGAGGAGGGAGGAGGGTTCAGGATGGGGAACACATGTATACCTGTGCTGAATTCATTTTGATATTTGGCAAAACTAATACAATTTGTAAAGTTTTAAAAAAAAAAAAAGATAAGTGTCAGAAAACCATTTTTATAATATAAGAAAGCCCAGTGATTTCTGAGAACACATTTGTAAAGAATTGTGTCTGTGAGTTTCTCTCATACTCCATCACATACGTAATAAAACTATCTGTCTACGAATGCATAAGCCACATCCATCCAGTGAGATATTATACTCTCTTCATAGAAGTTCTGAGGTGACTGGTCAGTGGATTTAGGTTAGTGAAGAAAGATAAATCATTGGAAGAAGTGACCACTCAGGAAAATTCTTACCCTTACTGGACAGATACCATGTCTCTAAATGGATTCCTGATTTGGTGGTGATGGACCAGCATTCCATGTGGACCTTGTTCAGAAATGCCTTATAATGAGTTGCCTCTCCTTATAGATTGCACAGGCTTCCCTGGTGGCTCAGACAGTAAAGAATCTGCCTGCAATGCAGGAGACCCAGGTGTGATCCCTGGGTTGGGAAGGCCCCCTGGAGAAGGAAATAACTACCCACTTGAGTATTCTTGCCTGGAGAATTCCATGGAGAGAGGAGACTGGTGGGCTACAGTCCATAGGGTCAGTTCAGTTCAGTTGCTTAGTTGTGTCCGACTCTTTGAAACCCCATGAACCGCAGCACGCCAGGCCTCCCTGTCCACCACGAACTCCCGGAGTTTACTCATACTCATGTCCATCGAGTTGGTGATGCCATCCAGCCATCTCATCCTCTGTCATCCCCTTTCCTCCTGCCCCCAATCCCTCCCAGCATCAGAGTCTTTTCCAATGAGTCAACTCTCCGCATGAGGTGGTCAAAATATTGGAGTTTCAGCTTTAGCATCAGTCCTTTCAATGAACACCCAGGACTGATCTCCTTTAGGATGGACTGGTTGGATCTCCTTGCAGTCCAAGGGACTCTCAAGAGTCTTCTCCAACACGACAATTCAAAACCATCAATTCTTCGGCGCTCAGCTTTCTTCACAGTCCAACTCTCACATCCATACATGACCACTGGAAAAACCATAGCCTTGACTAGATGGACCTTTGTTGGCAAAGTAATGTCTGCTTTTTAATGTCACAAAGAGTCAAATACAACTGAGTGACTATCACTTTCACTTCACATTTCACTTTCATAGACTTAAACCAGTACCTCACCAGAGGACTCATGTTTGCTCCACCAGATCTTGGAGCATGACCTTACCCAGTCCCACTGTGAACTTCCCACTGCTTAGATCTCTTGGATCAATGGTGTGTTTAATTGATGCTTTGAACCATAACGAATGTTTCCTCTAGGAGTGGCTTCCACTGGTGAACTGGGGATCCCAGGTAAATTTGAATGAAGAAGCTCAAGTGAGCTTCTCATCATGTCGTTGTGAAATCAAGGGTCACAACAGAAGAGGATGAAGTCTACACAAAGCCCCTGGGGAGAATGCTTTGACCTGATTGTATACAAATCACAGAATGCCTCTACCTGTGAAGCCCATCAGGGTATTCACTTTTTCAGAACCTATATCCTTTTGGACATCAGCAGCAAGACCGTTGCGGAGAAGGCAATGGCAACCCACTCCAGTACTCTTGCCTGGCAAATCCCATGGACGGAGGGGTCTGGTAGACTGCAGTCCATGGGGTTGCTGGGAGTCGGACACGACTGAGCGACTTCACTTTCACTTTTCACTTTCATGCATTGGAGAAGGAAATAGCAGCCCACTCCAGTGTTCTTGCCTGGAGAATCCCAGGGACGGGGGAGACTGATGGGCTGCCATCTCTGGGGTCACACAGAGTCGGACACTACTGAAGTGACTTAGCAGCAGGACTGTTCATTAGGAGGATCCCCAGGTCTGTATCCCAGCCTCTCCAGAGTCAAAGTGGACATCTTGCTTTGCAGATCCCAAGTTATTTAATAAGTGCATATGTGTGTAGATGTATAAATGGCTATATGTACATAGGTATGTGTAGGTGTTTGTGTATGTATGTGTGTGTGATGTGTGATATGAATGGGCAGGTTGCTTTCTTTCAGGTCACATCAGGCATAAAAAAAAGAATAAAAAATTGAGGGAAAGGGCAGTTTGAAGGTATATCCTAAGTAAATATCTTTAAAGCCAGAAGAGAAAAACTGAAATGCCTATATGCATATGTGCAAAAGTTTAAATTTTTCTAGATTAGATCCTTGACAAGATCTGACCAATGGGAATTTATCTTCCTATTGGCTTTACTTCATTTTCTCCTTAATGTTCAAATTTTCTCCAGTGTCAGTTCATATGGAGGAGGGCACAGCAACCCACTCCAGTATTCTTTCCTGGAAAATCTCATGGACTGAGGAGCCTGATGGGCTACAGTCCATGGGGTCACAAAGAGTAGGATGCACAGCAGGCATGCACAGTGAACTGTGAGCATACATGAACACACCGATCCCCATAGACATATAAAGACAGACTGTCACAAACAGATAGGACCAGGTGCATAGGAGGCACCTATCTAGTGTTGAGTGAATGACTGAAGAATAGGATTAAAAGATTATGCCTCAAATACTGATTTTTGATTGGGGAGCACCCTAGAGTCTTGCTTCATTTATAATCGCATGTCGACCTTCCAAGTGACCCAGCCTGCATTGAGTTTCCTCAGTCCATGTTCTTTTTGTAGACTTTCACCTCTGTTCCACTTCAGTATGGCACCCTGGTCCCATGACCTCCTGGAGCACCATACCACCTAGGATCCCTTCCTTGGAGAACCAGCTGCAAAGGGACACAATCTTGGTCATATATATAAGTCAGATGTCAGAGGAGGTCCCAGTTTATTGGACCCAGAGCTTACTGATTTGGGGAGACCTCTTAAAAATACAACACAATGAAGAATTCCAAATTAGAAACAAAAGTAAATATTTGCATGAAATGAAAAAAGAAATATGATATTTGGCTGTATATTCTTTAATGACCTCTTCATCTGATTGATTTTGTTACATCTTCTCTCGAGAGTTTGGAAAAATAGCTTAGTCTTTTCTCAAGCATGAATATTCAAAATTTGGTTTCCTGTTATTGCTAGTTTAAAATTTTATTTTATCTTTGCATCTTATTATCGGTCATGTTAGGTCAGTTCTTTTGTTTTGTCAAATTTGGAAAAGTATTTACCAAGTTTTTTTTCATGTAAGAGCTGTTAGACATACTAACAGTTTTTATAAAACTATATTATTTTGCATGTGCATATTGTCATCTCCAGCTCTTTGTGACCCCATGGACTGTAGCCCACCAGTCTCCTCTGTCCATGTGGATTCTCCAAGCAAGAATACTGGAGTGGGTTGCCATTTTCAGCTCCAGGGGATATTCTCAACCCAGGGATTGAGCCTGTGTCTCTTTCACCTCCTGCATTGGCAAGCAGATTCTTTACCACTGTGCCACCTGGGAAGCCCTTGAATAGATATGAACAAGGCCCAAATCCGCTGCTTAAAGTGTTTTATGTCTGGTGGTTAGCATACAGTCCGTGGTCCCCCAGACCGGCTCCTGGCTCTGCATAACCAAGCCTTCTTTCCTCCTCAGTGCTCACACCGTGGAGTCCTCTGGATCTTGGAGCCATCGGGCAGTTTCTTCCCGTCATATGGCCTCTAGCTGTGCCATCATGTAGTGATTCCAGGTGAACATATTCCTGGGGCTCTTTCTACACATCCATGGGTAGCAATAACTTAACAGTACACGACACGACTGAGAATCACACAAACATACCTCCTCACAGCTGGGCTAAATGTAAACTTCCTTGAAGTTCCTCTAAATGCAACTTCCTCAAAGCTTCCTCCATAAACATCGATGACAAACAGCCAAGTGGAGAAGTGTGACAGAGAGGAAGACAAGTAGAAAGTGTCTGCTGATTTAGCCAGGTGGAGTAATAATATCTTTAGCTATAAATGTTACTTAAACATGTGAGTGTATGAACACACTGCTGGGATGTGGTTGGGCGTGTGAGGGAGCCTTAAGCTAAAGCTTCTTGATCAACCCAACTCTATCAGGTCTCCTGGAGGCTGGGCTAGGATGGGGAAGTCACTGGATCTTCATCTATTTCCCTCTGGGGCCACCTGGTCTCTTGCCTCTGCTTATCCATAGCCCTTGCTTCCCATCACTTTCCCCGGTTCATCCCTTGCTGACTGGAGCCCTGAGACAGCCCTCTATTATCATTCAGCTCAAGCATCTATCACTGTCTAGCTGTGATCTGTGACTCTTAGTCCATCTTGGGAATGGAATGTGATTAAGGTCCAGCTAACAGTCCATGGGCTGGCCTGTGCCTGGGGAGGTTAGGGTCAGTCACCAGCTGCCAATGCTGCAGGAATTGTGGACAGACCTAAATTCTTGCAGCTGTATTTGGAGTCATTAAAAAGTATCCAAGTGGGCTTTTGAACTTTCTGCAGCCTTGGCACACATTATGCTTCTGCTGGTCACCTTAATCTCGATATTTTCCTTTTCTCAGTGCATCTGCTATCACTTCCTAAAGGAAACTTTTTCTTATCCTGCCAATCAAAGGCTGTCTGTGTATTATAATTGCCATTCGTAGTTCACTTGGTCAGATACAGGTGCTGCCACCAGCAGTATATACCCATTATGTAGTTAAATTCCTGGCACAGATTAGACACTCAACAGATGTTTAATGAATGATTTGAATGTTCACCAGTAATATATAATTAAATTGACATGGGTCCATTGTGTCAATATTCAAATGCATTTGCAAACACATTTCCACTGGTGCCCATTTCTGCAAGAAAATAATGAAGAAAAAAAAGCTATATGTGCAATAACAATAAAAGGGAAGGTTGACCATAGTCCTTAGACATTTGCTGCTAACAGTCAACACTGATTGATTACATGAATTCCAAAAGTTTAGTGTTTGTGTGTGTGTGTGAATCTACAAATGGTATACATAACACACTCATAAAATGGAGCTTCCCTGGTGGCTCAGACGGTAAAGAATCTGCCTGCAGTGCAGGAGACCTGGGTTCGACCCCTGGTCAACCAGATCAGGAAGATCCCCTGGAGAAGGGAATGGCTACCCACTCCAGTATTCTTGCCTGGAGAATTCTATGGACAGAGGAGCTTAGCAGGATACAGTTCAGAGGGTCACAAAGAGTCAAACACAACTGGTCAACTAACACTTTCACTCCCCCATAGAAATGGCCATTTTTATCTGACATTTTATTGATATCCTAAAGCCACATCCTAAAGGAGATCAGTCCTGAGTGTTCATTGGAAGGACTGATGTTGAAGCTGAAACTGCAGTCCTTTGGCCACCTGATTCGAAGAACTGACTCATTTGAAAAGAAAGACCCTGATGCTGGGAAAGATTGAGGGCAGGAGGAGAAGGGGACGACAGAGGATGAGATGGTAGGATGGCATCACCAACTCAATGGACATGAGTTTGGGTAAACTCTGGGAGTTGATGATGGAAGGGAGGCCTGGCGTGCTGCAGTCCATGGGGTCTTGAAGAGTCGGACACAACTTAACGACTGAACTGAATTGAACTAAGCCACGGATTCATGCATTATTTGTTTTAAAGGTGGCTGGAGGACGAGCTTAATCAAGATTTCCTTTAACGATACATTTGGAGACCTTTGTGGATTTTTGGTGTTCTGATTTACTGCACTGAGACCAGAGCAGGTGGGGTGCAGTGTGGTGAGGTGCTGGGGGGCATTGGAGGCCCGTTCCCCTCCCATCTGTCTGTAGCACAAGGCTGGAGTCAGTCGTGCTGATGTTTCAGTTTGCTTTCCATCTTAACCCTGGTAAACGCCCCTGTTTCCTTTCACAAAGGCATTTCTTACGACAAGACTTCTAGTTGACAGCTTCCTTTTATTATTTCCAAGTAATTTATAAGCTTATTTTTCTTCATTCCAGCTTATTTTTACAGCACTAATGCTCAGATTTTAGAACAACTTGTCTTAAATGCTTACTCCTTCTGAGAAAACAAGTATGAAAACATTGTAAAATATTATAGAGATAAACCTTTATGTCCCACCTATACATCATCAGAATTGGCTAATGGCAGTTTCATTTTGGGGAGGCATCTCCCAAAGATACATAAGGGCTCATATTTTAATAGTTTTCATGTTTTCCTCCTCTTACTATCTCTTTATAGAAATTGGAGACATTTATTTCTCATCATGTTCTCTCCAGGGTTATTGCAAATTTTGACAGTATCATTAAAGCTACTCTGATCCTTCTATTTTTATGTAATTACTTATTTCATAGACTTTAGTGTTCTCAGAACTAAATTTTTTCACTATTTTCTCAACCTTTTATTATCCATATAAAGAATTTAGAGCTACTCACTCCTCATATTGCTTTTTCACTCAGTTGTCTTAAGGCTACCTAACAAACAGTCTATCCTAAAGGAGATCAGTCCTGAGTGTTCATTGGAAGGACTGATGTTGAAACTGAAACTCCAAAACTTTGGTCACCTGATGTGAAGAACTGACTCATTGAAAAAGACCCTGATGCTGGGAAAGATTGAAGGCAAGAGAAGGGGATGACAGAGGATGAGATGGTTGGATGGCATCACCGACTCAATAGACATGAGTTTGAGTAAACTCCAGGAGTTGGTGATAGTCAGGGAGGCCTGGCGTGATGCAGTTCATGGGGTCGCAAAGAGTCGGACATGACTGAGCGACTGAACTGAACTGAAGAAACACTTGACAAGGATGTTGCATTTCTTAACAATCAAGGTAGGAAAGAAAGGACAAGAGTCATTCTTTACAAGTCATGTCTTCAAGTAAGAAGACAAAATGGAAAATAAGTATTGGGGTAACACCACAGGAAGTCCAAGTGTCTTAACCATGCTTATTTTAATTAATCAAATGGAAATATTGTGCAAAGAAGAATTATTCACACTACCTCATATGTCTTTTATATATATATTTTTTCGTTTATTTATTTATTTTTGGCGGGGCTGGGTCTTCATTGCTCAGGCTTTTCTCTAGTTGTGGCGAGCGGGGGCTTCTCTCTGACTGTGATGCTCTGGCTTCTAATTGAGGTGCCTTCTCTTGCTGTGGAACATGGCTCTATGGCCCGCGGGCTTCAGGAGTTGCAGCATGTGGGCTCAGTGGTTGCGGCTCCTGGGCTCCAGAGCCTGTGCTCAGTAGCTGTGGCCCATGGGTTTAGTTGCTCTGCGACATGGGGGGTCTTCCTGGATTAGGGACTGAACCCATGTCTGCTACACCTGCAGGCAGATACTTCACCACTGAGCCATCAGGGGAGTCCTGGCTTCATATGTCTTTAAATGAAATGCATGAATTTTATTTTAAAATATTATCATTTTGGTGGTTTTTTTCCCACAGAATTCTGCATTTGTCTCTCCTTGCTCTTCTAGGGCACTGGCTCATTTACTGGTTTATATTAAGTGGGGGTGATGCATTCACCTGCATACACATGCTGACGTACACATCGAGTGAAAGCCTCCTTTGGATAGTTCATGGTATTCTGTCACGTGTTAACTAAGACTCTGCTGATGAACACTTAAGTTCTTTCAAATTTTTTGCCATTCCAATCCATGCTGCAGAGGTAACACTGCACACATATGTTCTTTCTGTGTATGTAAGAATCTCTGCAAAGTGTTCTCAGCACTGAAATTATATGATCCAAAGCTTTATACCTTTGTAATTTTTACCTCTATGGAAGTAGAAGATAGATAGATGATAGATAGAAACATACATTACATACCTTCATCAGTAACATTAAGAATGACCAGACCCTTTTCTTTTTTAAGTTTTTGATATTCCATGCCAAGAGGTTCCACCATTCTTCCCTTTCTGGGGTCACCTTCGGACTCTAAGTTCTTCAAAGAAAACTCAGTGAGAAGAAACAAGAGTGGGGTCTCATGTGCAAAACAGAGTTACAAAGTTTGATTTGGTTTTCATTTCATACAGTGCCCCGACTAACTTGATGTGCGGACTTTGGTCTCTACCTTACAAGTTGCATGCACTAAAACAATACTGAATGCTTGCCCATGGAATTTATACTTCAATTAAACTTTTAATTTGATGACGGTTTTAGATTTGCAGAAAAATTTCAACGTCACAAGAATTGCACAAATGGTACAGAGAGCTCCCGTGTCTTCTGGATCCAGTTCCCTTACTAGTAACACCTTACATTACAATGTGCTGTGCTGTGCTTGGTCACTCAGTCGTGTATGGCTCTTTGCGACCCCATGGACTGTAGCCCACCAGACCCCTTTGTCCATGGAATTCTCCAGGCAAGAATACTGGAGTGGGTTGCTGTGCCTTCCTCTAGGGGATCTTCCTGACCCAGGGATCGAATTCAGGTCTCCCACAGGCAGATTCTTTACTGTTTGAGCTTTCTGTTGCTTAGTCATTCAGTCGAGTCTGAGTCTTTGCAACCCCGTGGACTGTATCCCACCAGGCTTCTCTGTCCATGGGATTCTCTGGGCAAGAATACTGAAATGGGTTGTCATGCCCTTGTCCAGGGGATCTTTCCAACCCAGGGATCAAACCCAGGTCTCCTGCATTGCAGGCAGGTTCTTTACCATCTGAGCCACTTATGTACATTTGTTAAAATTCTGTGAAGCAGTATTTTTATGTTATTGTTAACTAAAGGCCATATATTCTAAAGTTTTTCTTAGTATTTTACCTTTTATCTTTTTTGTGTTCTAGGATTCCCATCCAAGATATCACATCCCTCTCCACCTTGGTACTTCTTAAAGTAACATGTCAACCTGTGGGTTCTTAACTCTGAAATCTTGTTGTTCATGGAGAACGTACTTCTCAAATGGAAGATGCCATGGTCTGAATGTTTGTGTCGGCCTCAAATTTATATGTTGAAAGTCTAACGCTCAAGGGGATATTATTATGAGGTGAGGCCTTTGGGAGGTGATGAGGTCACGATGTGGAGCCCTCTTAAATGGGATTAGTTCCCTAGTGGCTCAGCAGGAAAGAGTGCCTGCCAATCTAGGGGACTCAGGAGATATGGGTTCGATCCCTGGGTCAGGCAGATACACTGGAAGAGGGCATGGCAACCCACTCCAGTATTCTTGGCTGGGAAATCTCATAGACAGAGGAGCCTGGAAGGCTACTGTCCATAGAGCTGCAAAGAGTAGGACATGACTGCAGTGGACCGGACATGCACGCAAAAAAGGTCCCAGAGAGCTAACTATCCCATCTTCCATGTGAGAGAAAATAAGAAATGGGGCTCTCGCCCAACCATGTTGGTACCCTGATCTTGACCTCCAGAATACAGAACTACAAGAAATACATTTATGTTGTTTATAAACTTCCTGGCTCTGGTATTTTGTTATAGCAACCTAAACAGACTAAGACAGAGGATTATTTTTCCCTTCCACCTATTATACCTGAGGGTCAGGATAAGGGATTAGGGCTCTGCTTCCTTCCCCATGCTGCGTCCAAAGCATCACTTTATCTCCAACTTTCAAAAGCCCTGCTCCTCTGAGGCCAGCACTACCAAAATCTACCCCAACTCCTCCCCTTTCCTGCCAGGAGTGTCCTCCTCTCATTTCTTCCTTTCATTGAAAAACGTAGCCTCTGGGTCACCGGTTTCTTCCACACCTCATCTACGTTGTACCTGCATTCCTGCCAGTTACTGATTTCCAATGCCCACACAGATGTACCATCTATGATCATTGTGGATGTACCAGTTACATCTTGGCCTTGAGTCTCTACGTATCCTCATCTTTGGTGACCTTCCCTTCAGTGCACTGTGGCCACCTTCTCGCAGGCTCTTCCCTCAGAAGACACGCCACCTCTCAGATAGTGAATTCTGACATTCCACTCGCCAACCATGCATTTCTATCCACCAAGACATTTGGTCAAGTGTAAGTGCATGGGTGCTCAGTTGCTTCAGTTGTGTCCCACTCTTTGCAACCCCTAACTGCAGCCTTCCAAGATCCTCTGAACATGGGATTCTTTAAGCAAAAATACTGGAATGGGTTATCAAGCCCTCCTCCAAGGGATCTTCCCAGCCCAGGAATCAAACCCAAGCCTCCTGCCTCTCCCGCATTGCAGGAGAATTCTTTACCGCTGAGCCACCAAAGAAACCCCTTGGGTCAAGTATATCCAACTGCAAAAATTCTATTAACACAACGTAATTTTTAACTCATTGATTTTTTTTTTCATTTCCTCAAAGTCCCTTTGACCTTCCTTTCCTCTGTTGTACAATTTAGAGTCATCATTAAAATCCTTCATTGTCAATCAATTTCCTTCACTTTCTTTACCCACTTGGTCCTTGGGTGGCAGCCCTCCAGGCTGGAGGCGTGTTTCTGTCTGCTGTCTCTAACCTTCACGGAAGCAGCTGGACATTGCTAGTGGAAAACCACATGTGCTGTCACTTAGACATTCCTCCGATATCTTTATCTCAGATTTCACACGGGCATGATTGCCTTGTAAACCTACTTTCATCTATTCTCCGTGGTTTTCTCTTCTCCCAGATGGCAGTCTCATAAATTTCCCTCCCTCATATCCTCAGTGGGTAACCTTGCCTCGTAATTCATAGAATGAATAGAAGGCACCAGGTGGGAAGCCTCTTACGGCTCCCTCCCAGTCCATAAATCTGCTCACATCTGGACTCCTCGTCTCCTTTCCTCCTGTTATAACTGACTCGATGCTTCTTTCACCAGCACCCAGTTCTTCTAAAGGTGCTGGAGGTCCCATCTCTTCTCGGTATTACAGGGCTCACTTCTGCTGATCCTGTACCATCAGTCTCCATGTTTTCCTGGATTATGCTTGGCAGCCTATAAACAAGATCACCAACAAGATCATCAAGGTCTCCATGATGCTGGACAGAGATCATTTTTGGTTTTAATCTCACTGAGGCTGATCTTGCCAACAACTTGCTTTTCTCTCGGTCTTTGTGACATCAGTTCCTCTTCAGTCTTTTTTGGCTCCCCTACCCTCCAGGATTTCTCTGGAGGTTGAAGAGCCAAGTTCCAGTTTGTCTACTCTTCTCTTCTCCCCTGAAATCCTACTTCTAGATGACAGCCTCCACCAATGAAGGTTTAAATCACATCTGTATGATTCTGACAGACGTCTTCCCAATAAATCTTCTCTGTGTTTAATTCTATGTTGAAGACTGCCTCTTGAAGATGTGAGGGATATTTATATATTTGTCCTCAACAAAGACGAGGCTACTCAAGCCTCAAGAAAACTCCACTGGGATCTTAGCAAAAGATGGATTATGAGGAGGGGGACGTGAGCATCCTGTGTTTCAGGGGTGAGGATGGCGCAGGCTGCAACTGCTTGACTGAAATGACAGTAGCCATGTGATTCCCATTACATTCACAAGCTCTTTCATGCAAGGACTGCAACAGACACTCATGAGTCACATGGACTTTAGTGAGCAGCTGTAATCAAGGTAAGAGTGATATTGAAAGGAAGAAATAATTATTAGATTTACTGGGTTTTAAGTCATTGGTGGGGGCTTCCCTGGTAGCTCAATCAGTAAAGAATCTGCCTGCAGAGACCCTGGTTCTGCAGATTCTCCTGCCTGCAGGAGACCTTGGTTCAATTTCTGGATCCAGAAGAGCCCCTGGAGAAGGGATAGGCTACTCATTCCAGGATTCTTGGGCTTCACTGGTGGCTCAGATGGTAAGAAATCCACCTGCAATGCAGGAGACCTGGGTTTGATCCCTGAGTTAGGAAGATTCCCCTGGAGGAGGGCATGGCAACCCCCTCCAGTATTCTTGCCTGGAGAATCCCCATGGACAGAGGAGCCTGGTGGGCTGCAGGCCATGGGGTCACAAAGAGTTGGACACGACTGAGTGACTAAGCACAACACAAGGCATTGGTGAAAACAACACACGTGTGTGCTGTGCTGTATTCAGCCACCTCCCACTCTTTGCGATCCCCTAGACTATAGCCTGCCAGGCCCAGCTGAATATGCGATTTCCCAGGCAAGAATACTGGAATGGGGTGCTATTTCCTACTCCAAGGGATCTTCCTGACCCCAGGATCCAACCTGTGTCTCTTGAGTCTCCTGCTGCTGTTGCTGTTAAGTTGCTTCAGTTGTGTTCAACTCTGTATGACCCCATAGATGGCAGCCCACCAGGCTCCCCCATCCCTGGGATTCTCCAGGCAAGAACGCTGGAGTGGATTGTCATTTCCTTCTCCAGTGCATGAAAGTGAAAAGTGAAAGTGAAGTCACTCAGTCATGTCCGACTCTTAGCGACCCCATGGACTACAGCCCACCAGGCTCCTCCATCCATGGGATTTTCCAGATCAGAGTACTGAGGTGGGGTGCCATTGCCTTCTCCATGAGTCTCCTGCATTGATAGGCAAATGCTTTACCACTGTGCCACCTGGGAAGCCATATGTGCCTTCAGAGAGCATCTGCTCTCCTCTGCTGCCCCTTACCCAAATCTCCCTCATCTCCAGGAGAGGCTTGGGGCTCCCGAGCTCTGTCCATGCAGATTGGAAGTCCTCCCTAAGCCAGACGTCCATACTTAGCATCATATACACTCCCATCCCGGGGGCCCTTCTGTAGCCCCCATCCCATGCTTCCTACAGGGACCTACCTCAGGGAAGTGTGAGTTCCCAATTCTCTTCCTTTGTGGTGTAACAGGGCATACTCCCTGCCTGCTCAGGTGGGAAGGGCTGCAGAATCGGGGGTATAATCCCAGAGCCCTAACAGTTTGCTCAATAGAGATTCACACTGTCTGACTCCTAAGAATGTTGCATTGTCATGGAGGATAATTAAACTGAAACGAGGCCTGCATGTACCTGGGCTTTGACAGCTGACGGAATTGCTAGAAAGACTAAGTGAACTATTTTAGAGAGTTTCATGGCTTCATGTAGGAGGGAATTTAAAAGAATGCCGTTATGTAGGAAAACATGCAAGTTCAGACAAACGTGGCTATGCTTTATTAATACATTTTCTCTAAATACCAGTGACAGCACCTGACAGAAGTGAAAGGGATATTTGGTGCTGGTTCAAAGCAAGACTTTGTGTTTTAATTTGATTTATTTCCTTAACGTACAAGAAAGGATCAAATCACATTTGGGAGAATTGCTGTGGAGTTTGGTAATAAAGGGGTCTTGTTTCACTGAATTACTGGAAGCTATTTGAAGACAGCTTTGCTGTAGCCATATCAGAAGTCAGCTGCCAAATCTAAGCAGATGAAAGCTCTGGAACTCCATTTGAGAGCAGGTCATGGCGCCTCCTGGAAGGTGGTCACATCTCTGCACAGCTGTCGTGGTCTAGGGGGCTGTAAGGATACAGATCAGTGTGGCTAAATTTGCCTCAGAATGCAGAGACATGGTCATTTCAATAAACTGTCACCAATTGCCCACTTGTCTGCATTTTGGGGGCCCTGTTAGCAATAGCAATATAATATCCTCACTCTCTTGGCTTTAAAAATCAACCGATATGTAGCAACTACTCCACCTGTTGATATTCAGGCACTATAATTCCACAGTAGCAAGCATGATACACAACCCATAATGTCACCAATTTGTTTTCTGATCTCCAGAAGAGTTGAAATTTAAATGATCCCAAATAAATCCCATGTAAAACGTGCCAGCTTCTCTCCTAAACTGACCCTCCCATCCCAGGAGTGATGGGAATCCTTTCTTTAGCAAGCAAGCACGACAAAGGACCACAGAAGGGTGTTTGGAAAAGCCTTGCTTCTCACATTAGTTGAAACCACCCTGGATCTCAGAGGCACCATGCCCTCAAGCACAGAGATTGACCCCATGGTCTGTCCCAGTTGCATGAAGACATCTACATTCTAGGGTGGCTCAGGAATATTAGGAGTTTAAAGCCAGTGGCATTTCTAGATCGTTAGAGTTTTCTTGGAAAGGAAGACTGCCTCTCCCACCGTTCTCCAGATGAGGCATTCCTTAACCAATGCCGGGTGTGGTCAGTCGCTCAGTCGTGCCCAACTCTTCAAAACCTCATGGGCTGTAGCCGCCAGACTCCTCTGTCCGTGGGATTTTTTCAGACAAGAATACTGGAGTGGGTTTCCATTTCCTCCTACAAGGGATCTTCCTGACCCAGGGATTGAACCTGGGTCTCCTGCATCAGCAGGCTGATTCCATACCACTGAACCATCTGGGAAGCCAGTCTTCTCCATCTGCAAGAACCACACACTTTATATGAATAGGTTAGTGTTGACATCCTGGAGGTTATAACTGTGTGGCTTCTGCTTATGGAAAACATCTTTACAGAAAGAAGATGCTAAGCAGAATTGCAGGTTTCTGGTGAACTGTGATTGGAGAAAAAAAAAAAAAAAACTGCACAGATTTTATTTCCTTTAATTTAGAAACAATGTATAGTTTTAAATAAGAGAATTTCAGAGGATTTTTATTAGGTTTTGCAAATTAACAAAATGAATACACCATTTTTAATGTACACCCCATTTAGTGATGGCCCCTCATGCCATTTCTTCCTCCCACTCCAGTATTCCTGCCTGGAGAATCTCATGGAGAGAGGAGCCTGGTGGGCTACAGTCCATAGGGTCATAAAGAGTCAGACACAACTGAAGTGACTTAGTACCTCATGCCATGGTTTCCCCCGACCATCAGGTGCTAAACATTGTTCTCACCTTGGAAATTAGGCTAAGCTTGAATCAGGTTGTAAGTTCAGTCTCATTCATGCTCATATAGAAACGTGCCTAAAGAAGCTTGTATATGTCTATTAGTTTCCTATCAACTCTGATTTGTGTAAGGACAAACTAGAAATACTACAAAATGCATAAAAAGAAAACTTCAAGAACTTCCCTTAGCAAGTTTCAGTGCATTTTTTATGCTATATGAGCAATGTCAGTTAGCTTAAGAGGGCAGAGTCCAAAGTAAGAAGGCTCTGAAATTTGCATCTCACATGGGTCACTTAATTTCTCAAAGATGCAAATTCTGATGCATATCCAGGAAAGCACCATGGACCCAGGAGTCCTTCCAAGAAATGCCTCTGCAGAGCCACTGAGTTGGAGAAAACTAATCCGTCACCATCTCCTTAATAAGAAGCCAAGAAACAGTCTTGTGAATCAATTTGTTAGTAGCATCATGCTTTTATTCTATTGAAATTTACTTGGCCCTTTCACAATGGAAATATGTCTGTGAGATGGGTGAGCAGAGCAACCAGCTTTGTCATTCTCTTTAATTTGGGCTTCCACCTGGAATCTGTCAGGGTTTCCTTCTGGGCTAGAGATAGGAATTATAGCATATCTAGATATATCTAGATATCCTAGATATCTAGGAATTCTAGATATAGGAATATTTGGGGAGAGGGTTTTCTTTTTTAAGTGGCCCAAACCTCATATCCTTAATCTGGTGCATTGGGAAAAATGAGTGTGTCAAAGATGCCATCTTCTCTGTGATCTGAATTGCCTCCTGAAAATAAGGAATGTCACAGGGAGAAAACGCTCATCTAAGGCCCAGACTTTGGTTCCAAGACCTCGTTACCTCTGAGTATTGCTGTGACTTCACTTCTTTCCCTCATTCGTGTGGCTAGATTCTGTCCTGCGGGATCTAATGATCAGGTTGGAAGAGAGACTTCCTCTGCTCCTGAGGGCTGGACATAATCTGAGCACAGAGCCGTCTCTTGACAGCTCACTTGATCCATTGTTACCCATGCACTCATGTTTCTCCAGCATTAGGATACTGAGACCTGTGGTCCTTTGCCTTAAAATAGCAACTATTTTATGCTTGCTCTATTTCAAACTCTGTCCTATTACTTTTCCATATTTTACATAATCTATATAAAAGCTATACTTTTATCTTCACTTTACAGATGAGGAGATTTAAGTCCAAGATTGCCCAGCCAGTAAGTGACAAGTCTGAGGCTTGAACCTTTTCAGGTAGGTGGTATAGAGATACAGATAGGAAATGTCTCCGTGTTTTCCATAACTGTCATTATGAGTTAATTAAGAATCCATGTGTTTCACAAATAAATATAGCAAACAACAATAGCTTTGATTTTTAATGTGATTGTTGGTTTACATCTTTATTTTGCTGTCAAACTTCATGTGACACATCCTACGGGCTTTATTACAATTCACAGTTAGATCTTTGAGAATGGAGAAGTCACTCAAAAACTTCTTTTTTGAAGATAAGAGAAGCAAATTGGTATCTAAAGGTAGAAAGCAGATTTCTTGATGTTGTTGTTGAGTCCCTAAGTCATGTCCAACTCTTTGCAACCCTGTGGACTGCAGCATGCCAGGCTTCCCTGTCCTGCACTATCACTGGGAATTTGTTCAAATTCACATCAATTGAGTTGGTGAAGCCATCCAATCATCTCATCATCTGTCACCCCCTTATCCTCTTGGCCTCAGTCTTTCCCAGCATCAGGATCTTTTCCAATGAGTTGGCTCTTTGCATCAGCTGGCCAAGGTATTGGAGCTTTAGCACCAGTCCTTCCAATGAATATTCAGGGGTGATTTTCTTTAGGATTGACTGATTTGACTTCTTGCAGTCCAAGGAATTCTCAAGAGTCTTCTCCAGCACCACAGTTTGAAAGCATCAATTCTTTAGTGTTCAGCCTTCCTTATGGTCCAACTCTTACATCTGTACGACTACTAGAAAAACCGAAACTTTGACTACATGGAACTTTGTCAGCAAAGCGATGTCTCTGCTTTTTGATATACTAAGTTTGTCACAGCTTTCCTTTTAAAGAGCAAGTGTCTTTTAATTTCAAGGCCCAGGATGTCCTGCTGTGAACTCTTAGTGCGACTCCTGAAGATGGCACCCTCTTTAGGGAAACTGGGGCATCACACCCTCTCCTGAAACCAGGAGAGGCTTCACTTTGGATTGCGGGCTAGTGAGTGTAGACATTGACCCTCAGCTGTAAGCATGAGGCTCCAGTTTCTCTATTGATTTGAAATACACTGCTGCTGCTGCTGCTGCTGCTAAGTTGCTTCAGTCGTGTCCGACTCTGTGCGAGCCCATAGACAGCAGCCCACCAGGCTCTGCCGTCCCTGGGATTTTCCAGGCAAGAACACTGGAGTGGGTTGCCATTTCCTTCTCCAATGCATGAAAGTGAAAAGTGAAAGTGAAGTCGCTCAGTCATGTCCAACTCTTCACTACCCCATGGACTGCCACCTACCAGGCTCCTCTGTCCTTGGGATTTTCCAGGCAAGAGTACTGGGGTGGCGTGTCATTGCCTTCTCTGAGAAATACACTAGACATTGTCAAAAACCCGCCTGCCAGTGCAGGAGACTTAGAGAGGCAGGTTTGATCCCTGGGTTGGGAAGATCCCCTGGAGGAGGGGATGGCAACCCACTCCAGTGTTCTTCCTGGACAATTCCATGAACAGAGGACCCTGGAGGGCTACAGTACGTGGGATCGCAAAGAGTCAGATACAACTAAAGTGACTTAGCACACACTGCACATACATCAGTTCAGTTCAGATCAGTCGCTCAGTCGTGTCCAGCTGTTTGTGATCCCATGAATCGCAGCACGCCAGGCCTCCCTGTACATCACCAACTCCGGGAGTTCACCTAGACTCATGTCCGTCGAGTCAGTGATGCCATCCAGCCATCTCATCCTCTGTCGTCCCCTTCTCCTCCTGCCCCCAATCCCTCCCAGCATCAGGGTCTTTTCCAATGAGTCAACACTTCGCATGAGGTGGTGAAAGTATTGGAGTTTCATCAGTCCTTCCAATGAACACCCAGGACTGGTCTCCTTCAGAATGGACTGGTTGGATCTCCTTGCAGTCCAAGGGACTCTCAAGAGTCTTCTCCAACACCACAGGTCAAAAGCATCAATTCTTCGACGCTCAGCCTTCTTCACAGTCCAACTCTCACATCCATACATGACCACAGGAAAAACCATAGCCTTGACTAGACGAACCTTTTTTGGCAAAGTAATGTCTCTGCTTTTGAATATGCTATCTAGGTTGGTCATAACTTTCCTTCCAAGGAGTAAGCGTCTTTTAATTTCATGGCTGCAGTCACCATCTGTAGTGATTTTGGAGCCCAGAAAAATAAAGTCTGACACTGTTTCCACTGTTTCCCCATCTATTTCCTATGAAGTGATGGGACTGGATGCCATGATCTTAGTTTCTGAATGTTGAGTTTTAAGCCAACTTTTTCACTCTCCACTTTCACTTTCATCAAGAGGCTTTTGAGTTCCTCTTCACTTTCTGCCATAAGGGTAGTGTCATCTGCATATCTGAGGTTATTGATATTTCTCCTGGCAATCTTGATTCCAGCTTGTGCTTCTTCCAGCCCAGTGTTTCTCATGATGTACTCTGCATAGAAGTTAAATAAGCAGGGTGACAATATACAGCCTTGATGTACTCCTTTTCCTATTTGGAACCAGTCAGTTGTTCCATGTCCAGTTCGAACTGTTGCTTCCTGACCTGCTTATAGGTTTCTCAAGAGGCAGATCAGGTGGTCTGGTATTCCCATCTCTTTCAGAATTTTCCAGTTTATTGTGATCCACATAGTCAAAGGCTTTGGCGTAGTCAATAAAGCAGAAATAGATGTTTTTCTGGAACTCTCTTGCTTTTTCGATAATCCAGCGGATGTTGGCAATTTGGTCTCTGGTTCCTCTGCCTTTTCTAAAACCAGCTTGAACATCTGGAAGTTCACGGTTCACATACTGCTGAGGCCTGGCTAGAAGAATTTTGAGCATTACTTTACTAGCGTGTGAGATGAGTGCAGTTGTGCGGTAGTTTGAGCATTCTTTGGCATTGCCGCATACTGAACCTTAACTGACCATATAGGAGAGCGGGTTAAATTTTCACAAGAGGCATGATGTGGCCAATGCACATGCCTTTGCAGAGTCAGAGGAAAAGATCTCAGCTGAGCAGCTTCCTTGTTACCTGGGCCAGTCGTGCCCTTTGCGGACAGACCATCTCTTTGTGACCCAGCTGGGCTGCAGCGCCCCCACGTTGCCTCCGTGTCCCAGAACCAGTGGATGGAACGTGAATCTGGGAAGCTTTCCGGGGCAGGAACAACTGTCCTGGGCCAGTTTATGCATTTTACACAGAGAAAGCTGTGCCTGAAGGTCTTTTGGTCTCTCTATCGCCACGTGGCCGACCTTGGCCAGGACCCCAGTGTCCATGGCCAGGCCCCTCTGGAAGTGATCAGGGAAGGTCAGGGGCTTGGCCAGACCAGCCCAAGCCTCTGTCCCTCAGGGCTGGGTCTCTGCTGAGTCGTTTCCGTCCAAAAGCATCCACATTGTCCCATTTATTTTCAGCATTTCAACATTACCCCTGCCACTTTGATGAAGGATTTTAGCTGAATCAACCTTTACAGGTAATAACTTCCACAGATAAAGTCGACTTATTCTTTTTCTGTGAAGTTCAGTTGTCAAATTCCATTGCAACTTCAAGTTTTTAAAGTAGACTTTTTTTTATGGCCTCAAGTTATTTTCCTCCTCCTATCGTTTGGAAAATTCGGTAAAGAGTTTGCTATAAAATTTTGACCAGGGCCAGCTTTAAGCAGCCAGGTGGTTTGACCTGTGTGTATTTGGAGATATGGAGCAAGGCTGTATTCCCTGCAAAGACCAAAGAGTTAGGCAGTAAAACTCAAAACTTAACTAATACCCAAGGCAAGCCTCCTGTGCTCTTTACTGACTGTCCTTGCCTGTGACCTTTCTGCTCTGCCGTGTCTATCAGCCCCTTTGAGGAATAATCATAGTTATTCTTTCTTCCCCTTCTTGCTCTCTTTACCTCACTTCTTAATATGCTTTACATTAGAAAAGAATCTAACCTAATGGCCATCCATGGGAAATATCTCTCCAGATTTACACATTTATAGATAGAACAGGTCAACTGGAAACTTAATCAAATATATATTTAAATGGGAATAATAAGAATAGAGGTTTTTATTTCTATATATCATGGGAATTGTATTCCAGCTAAGTTCATTTATTTTGAGATTGCTTCTTAACACACTAAAAAGAAGTGAATATTAGGTAAAATTGGATCACCATAATAACAATAGTTCTCCTCATGTGCTGCTTAATTCTAATCCACTGCATACTCATTGCAATTATGGAATGGAATTATATGATGTGATTTGGATTGCCTGGGTCTCTTTTGATTGCCCCCAAGAGGCTATCTGACAAATGCTGAGTATAAATTGCTGGAAAGCAAATACACTTGCTTTCTCAGCAAAGGAGATTTTAAAATTTAAATTCATTATCAAGGAATGTAAGATCATATTAAATATATATAAAAGTAACCTTGCTGTTTAGGAGCAGCTGAATACTCACCACCAAAATATGTCAAGTATCTTCCATGTAATAGTCTATTTACTATAGGACATAGATGAACATTAGTATTTCTACCAATGTGCACCCTTGTATTTATTCGGTGTTAGTCACTCAATCATTCCCAACTCTTTTCAACCCCATAGACTGTAGCCTGCCAAGTTCCTCTATCCATAGAATTCTACAGGCAAGAATACTGAAGTGGGTAGTCATTCTCTTCTTCAGGGGATTTTCCCAACCCAGGGATCGAACCCAGGTCTCCTGCACTGAAGGCAGATTCTTTACCATATGAGCAACCAAGGAAGCCATTGTATTTATTAGATTATAATATTACTCCTGTTTTCACCTAAATAGCTTTTTAACAATAATTCAATATCTATGGTTTCATCTTTCCACTTCATGGGACCAACCAGTCAGCCCCACCCCACCTTCTTACCCTCTGTTGTATGGATACCAATATCCCAGAGACAACTTTATACTCTGACTTTAAAATAGTTGATTCTCTAGGCAACCAGAATTTCATTTATGACCTAGGCCTTAGATTCTATAATTCTACATGGAAAGAGACATGTGAAAATCAACCACTCCCACATTTATCTGATAAGAAAGCTGAAACTTAAGCTAGCCAATGAGCTTCTCCCATGCAGAAGTCCAGTAGCCTTGAATGAGTGAATGAGTGAGTGATAGTTGCTCAGTCGTGTCTGACTCTTTGTGACACCATGAGATGTAGCCTGCCAGGCTCCTCTATCCATGGAATTCTCCAGGCAAGAACACTGGAGTGGGTTGCCGTTTCCTTCTCCAGGTAGCCTTGGATGATTAGTATAAATTCTCTCCCCTTGTGGCCATTCTCTCTGCTTCTGTGGCTTCTTCCTTGTGGCCATTCTCTCTGCTAAGTGGATAACTAGCTCAGACCTCTTCCCTTGAAGGCTGCTTGTCCTGGCAGAGACCCCTGGGACCTCCAGTGACCGGTGACTCCAGGGTGGGTCTCAACAGCAGCTGGACTTGGGGCCGACCTTCTCCATGACACTGCAGACCCAGCTCACTCCATCAACATCCCCACCGGGAACATTCCCCATGCTTCACCCACTGCTGACTCATCGCCAACCCCAGTGATGTTTCCAACAGGAAGCTCGTAGGAGTGACCTTGCTGAGCCCTCTACTGACAACTGCAGAATCACAAGCATCTTTTGAAAATCAAGTCTCCTTGAAAGAGCTCTTTGAAAGCTCTCCTCAACTGAACTGAACACCTGAGAGATAGACAGAGATAAAGACAGAGGGAGGGAGAGAGGGGTGCACACTAGGTACACAGCAAGCTCTCATCAAGTTTATTCTTCCTAGAAACATGTTCAGAGAAGCATATTGGGGGGAGGGAGAGAGAGCAGGTCACAATCAAGTAAACAAATAGCAAACAATTTACTTGCAAATGTGCAAGTTTTATGAAAAAAAGAGAAACAGTGACTGAGAAAGTCCTAATTACAAGGGTCTTGTCTCTTGAGGAGGGGATATTAAAGCTCATCTGAAAGGTGAAACTAACTACTCGAAAAGTTGAGGGAAACATCTTCTAGTTCCAGAACATAAAATGCAAATGTGGAGCATTGTGTCCCATTGCAGCGGATCTTATTCCAAGGGATTAAAGCAAGTGCAGTGTTGGTGGTTGGGGTTTCCCTGTGGCTCAGTGGTAAAGAATCTGCCTGCAAAGCAGGAGCCACTGGAGATACAAGTTCGATCCCTGGGTTGGAAAGATCTCCTGGTGGAGGACACGGCAACCCACTCCAGTATTCTTGCCTGGAGAATCCCATGGACAGAGAAGCCTTTTGGGCCACAGTCCATAGGGTCCCAGAAAGTCGGACACCATTTAGTGACTAAGCGACAACATTATCCACTGATGATTTTCTAACTCCATCGTTCTATTTGTACCAATTGTCATCAAATTGTTAGAGACAGCTTTCCCTTCTCTTATTTATGTGTATTTTTTAATCAACATGGACTTCTGTATTTTTATGTTCAACAGTGGTTTGCATTGTACACTGATAATCACCCTGGAATGTGCCCAGCACTTTGAAGGGCCTTTCCAAATCTTTGAAGATCATGTTTTTTTAGTGAGTTTGACTCTAAGAAATGTGTTATCATTGTTTTCACCCCTTGAAACAAGATTGGCTGCAATGCAATATGATATTCAATATACACTGCCTATTACAGTAATTATCTATTTTGATGCCCACATTTTCATAGATTGGACCCAAGACAGCTCTTCCAACTAGTTCCTGGCTGCTGTTGATATGTTCCTATGACTCTTTAGGAACTTGTTTGCTTTTTGGCATAATAAGATGTTCCAGACACATTTTGTGATTTTCCTGCTTGACCAGCTCTGGGAGTCCTGGCTTATTTTATAGAAGCCAATATTTTGATGCTAGGTTATATGTGTATTAGATTCTTCACTATGTTCATGGACAAGACGAGGAGCTCACTCTAATCACTTCTGAAAATATATAGGGTGGTTAAGAGAAGTGAAAATTAAAACTTGGCATTGCAGAACAGCTGGATTGTGGTATTGTTTTCATATAATACCTCCCTATGAACATCAGTGTAAAATGAATGGGCTTGCCTTTTGTCTTTGAAATTGCTTGGTTTTAATGCCAAAGACTTATGTTTCTTCATCATTTGTTCCAAGCTTAGGTTTGAGTAGGAGGACTGAATAAATTGGCCAAAATGCCATCTGTGAACATATCGTATAATGTCCTCCACAGTCTTTCTTCAAAGTTACACGTAAGCCACTTCACATAATTATGCTTTATTGTCCTATTCCTATGATCACTTGAAAGAGAATTATTTCTGTAGAAACTGTGCTTTTATTCTTTGCTTAACTTTTCTAGAAATTAAAAATGCACTCATATGCTTGCAGAATTTGCTGTCAACGAAAAGTAAAGGCTAAATTGAATCACAAGTATTTTCAAGTAAGATTTTCAGATCTTACTCTACTTGAAAATGTAGCTAACATATTTCATGTTTTCTCCTCTTCAGATGCAATATCATTATCAGTTCTGAGATTAGTTATTAGTGGTTATAGCATCAAATGGAATTTCTAGTAAAAATCCTTTATTTTATAGTAAGCATCTGTCTGCTTACATCTTTAAAGTGTTGTCTGGTAGAAAGTTCACTCCAACCTCTGCTGATAATTTTCTATCACTCACTGGGGCTTCCCTGGGGGCTCAGTGGTAAAGAACCCTCCTGCCATTGCAGGAGATACGGGTTCAATCCCTGGGTCAGGAAGATCCCCTGGAGAAGGAAATGACAACCCTGTCCAGTATTCTTGCCTGGAGAATCCCATGGACAGAGAAGCCTGGCAGGCTATAATCCATGGGGTCGCCAACGAGTTGGACACGACTTAGCAACTAAACCACCACTTTCTAAGTATCATGCTTGTGCCAAGTACTTTACGTGTTCTACCTCCACTACTAGATTGGGTTTTACTCTCTCTTTCAGTGTCTGGGAAGGCAACTGGAAATCCAGTGTCTCAAGGTCTTAATTTAGAGCTGGGCCAGACTCCCGTGCTGGTCCTTCCTGTCCACAGTCCACAGTGCTTTACTCTACGGTTTTGTTCAGTGTCCATGCAGGTAACCTTGTCTCCTTGCAGTAAACAAGATCATGCGCTTAAAGCACCTACTTTGCACCTGTACGTGAAATCCAATTTCATGTTGCTTCTCTTACTTCATGTGACAGATATTTTCAAAATATGCCAGCTATCAGTCTAATTTTCATTTGCCAATACTTCCAAAATTCTGGGATTCTCCTCTGTGACACTGTCAGATAATAATTTTTCAGCCAAAACATGTACTTTCTTAAGCAGTTCATTTAATTAAAGGTACATTCTGTAAATTCCTTATTCAGTTCACCACTGAGAAGGAATCTCTTATACATTGAGCTTACTAATGTAGAAGTATTTCTCTAATAATTGGCATGGGGAGGTGTTGATTAGTAGATGAAAAGTGCAAATCCGATTAGAAATCACATGTGAAATGTGAATGTGATTGCATAGAAAAAATATTAAGCTTGCTTGTCTCTAGGAAAGTGAAAGTTACTCAGTCGCATCTGACTCTTTGCAACCCCATGGACTATACAGTTCATGCAATTCTCCAGGCCAGAATACTGGAGTGGGTAGCCTTTCCCTTCTCCAGGGGATCTTCCCAACCCAGGGATTGAACCCAGGTCTCCTGCATTGGGGGCAGATCATTTACAGGCTGAGCCACAAGGGAAGCTTATTTAACTTATATGCAGAGTACATCATGCAAAATGCTGGGCTGTGTGAAACACAAGCTGGAATCAAGATTGCCAGGATAAATATCAATAACCTCAGATATGCAGATGACACCACCCTTATGGCAGAAAGTGGAGAAGAACTAAAAAGCCTCTTGATGAAAGTGAAAGAAGAGTGAAAAAGCTGGCTTAAAACTCAACATTCAGAAAACGAAGATCGTGGCATCCGGTCCCAACACTTCATGCCAAATAGATGGGGAACAATGGAAACAGCAAGAGACTTTATTTTGGGGGGCTCCAAAATCCAAAATGGTGACTGCAGCTATGAAATTAAAAGATACTTGCTCCTTGGAAGAAAAGCTATGAGCAACCTAGATAGCATATTAAAAAACAGAGACATTACTTTGCCGACAAAAGGTCCATCTAGTCAAGGCTATGGTTTTTCCAGTAGTCATGTATGGATGTGAGAGTTGGACCATAAAGAAAGCTGAGCACTGAAGAATTGATGCTGTTGAAGTGTGGTGCTGGAGAAGACTCTTGAGGGAAACTTGAACTGTAAGGAGATCCAACCAGTACATCCTAAAGGAAGTCAGTCCCGCATATTCATTGGAAGGACTGATGTTGAAGCTGAAGCTCCACTACTTTGGCCACCTAATGTGAAGAACGGACTCATTAGAAAAGACCTGATGCTGGGAAAGATTGAAGGTGAGAGGAGAAGGGGACAACAAAGGATGAGATGGTTGGATGACATCACTGACTCAATGGACATGAGTTTAAGTAATCTCTGGGAGTTGGTGATGGACAGGGAGGCCTGGCGTGCTGCAGTCCAGGGAGTTGCAAAGAGTCAGACATGACTGAGTGACTGAACTAAACTGTCTCTAGGAAATGGAGGTGGGGTAATTCTTACTTTTCTATTTATGATACTCTAAAATGAAGAAAGTGGGGGCTTCCCTGGTGGTCCAGTGGTTACAACTCTGTACTTCCAATGCAGCGGGTGCAGATTCAATCCCTGGTCGGGGAACTAGATCCCACAGGCCCAAGGCATGGCCAAAAAATAAATAAAATAAAATGATGAAAGTATGCCAAATCTACCATTTGAGGAACTTAACTATCAGAAGATCTAGTTGTAAAGTACAATGAATTGTAGCACTGGAAAAAAAGAATCCAAAAACACTTTCCATCTTAGAGAAGACCAGCTGTGAGTAACCACATAAAACTAAACAAATGCTGTTAGGAAAAAAATAAGGATATAAACCATCTATAAATTGGATATTAAAACATCCCTGTACAGAGTAACTTCTTATAAGGAACCATTGTGGGTAAAAACCATCAACTAGATGAATTACATTAATGAATTTTTCCAGTGGTGAAATATCCCTGCATCATAAATATATTATTTTCACTAATTTTATTATCCTCTCAAATTAAACCTGCCAGGATTTTATTTATCAATAGGGAATCTATATTCACCAGCGATATTGATAACCCTTTAAATTCCTCCCATGGCTATTAAGAAGCCATTCAAATTTTCACAGAATTGAATGAGTTCACATACATGTGGTCTAAGTATGTTTGTGTATGTAATTTAGTTTATATTTATATCCTTATAAAAATGCATTTCTTAGAGATTTTCAAATTCATTACAAGAGGTACTAAATTTTATTCTCTTTATTTTATTGTTATAGTGTTGTTATAACACTATAATGGTATTGTTTTTCTCCCTTTTTAATAGCCACTTAAATTAGGAAAGTCTACATAATTTCTCTGTTTCTCAGAATCTTCCTTTGTAGACTGGAACCGCAACACCTATGCCGCTCGATGCACGTAAAGTGTCCATCACTGTGTCCTGAGCAGCTTGGAGGTAACCGCCACGTCAACCTTGTGGGCTCTGGTTGGTTCTAACCCTGAAAGGTCTCATTGTCTTTCCTCTGCAGCCAGAAGGTTGCCTGGGTGCTGGTGCGTCCAGAGACTGTGTACGCTGGACACAGGGCCCTCCCATCTGTCTCTCTTCTATGTGACAGACTCTGGGATAATCAGGATAATCCCATCCTGAAATGCCACACCCAGAGCCTGACTTGAGCTGAGTCGTTTTGCTTCCTTCCCCAGGACTACCATCTGGACGCGCCCTGGTTTGCTCCACTGGGCACCGGGCATGCCCAGACAGGTCACCAGAGACCCAGCACCAGCCTCTCTCAAAACACACCTAACAGGGATGGAGTGTCATCTCCGGGCCTTTGCAGGGGCGTCAGCCCAAGAGAACAATTTCTGTTCTTCTGAGTCTTGAGAAGTTTGATCTTCAGTGTTCCTACAGTTCCTACAGCAGCTTTCTGAAGTTTCACAGTGTGTTCTTACTTTTTCTAAATGTAGATGGTCTTCTTCAAGAAAATTTACCCTACGCACTTCAAAAATATTTACTATAGCTTTGAAAGCTGGTAAAATTCGTGTACATAGATCAAACCTACGGGAGTAAAACGGAGCCGAGCACAGAAGTTTGAATGGGGTTAAAATCACTTCTTAACTACAAATCCTGTTTTATTCCCTCACTAAGCACAGAGCAACTCTCAGTGTGAATCCACATTTTATTTTATTTTTGAGTCACATCAGTGTTCTTCGTACTCCCCTTGACACCGTGCTGACTCCACTGATTCAGGTCTCTAGGAGGCAGGTCCATGCGAGCTCAGGGCCTCCAGCTCTGCAGACCCACTCCTCTGCTCTGATTTCTGGTCCCACAACCTGTGGGAAGGAGCAGCCACCTCCTTCCAGTCCCAGGCCCTCCAGCAAACCCTTTAACTTGTTAAAACCTAGGTTTCTGCATTTGCATATTAATACAACTGTTGATGATAATACAACTATATTCAAGCAAACGGTCATTGACCTTATCACTTTGCCTTCATCACCCTGGAAAGAAGAAGAGGGCAAAACCAGAAAGAGTGGCTTGGGTTTTCCTTATTCCAATTCTTGTCCAGGAATTCCTGGATTAATAGTGATTTTAATGTATCACAAATACATAACAAATGTATATATCACAAATGTATATATATGTGTACATATTAATGCATATATATATTTGTATATATATTTATTATTAATTATTAATGTACTTATTTTTTATGGAAAAAAAATGACTTTTAAGAACGTCAACCAAAGCTTTTTCTTTAATTGGAATGAATACTCCAGATAGAAAGAAAGGATTACCAATAATTTAGAAAATTATAAGGTATTCCTGCTTACTGATAGGCTTTGTTGGTATAACAGTGTTTAAATGAGATAACTTTAAGGAATTTTTTAAAATATAAGAAAGTACAGAAAATAATACTCCCCCTGGGCTTCCCTGGTGGCTCGGACAGTAAAGAATCTGCCTGAAATGCAGGAGAATCGGGTTCAATCGCTGGGTCAGGAAGAGACCCTGGAGAAGGGAATGGCAACCCACTCCAGTTTTCTTGCCTAGAGAATCCCATGGACAGAGAAGCCTGGTAGGCTACAGTCCATGGGGTCACAAAGAATCAGACACAACTGAGTGGCTAACACACCCTTCCCATGCATCAACGACAAATGCTGAACAAATGTTGACATTTTGTCAAAGAGCCTTGGCACCTTCTCCCAGGTTCCTCCCTGCCTTCACCAGATCTTCCCCAGAGGGCCAGATGTATCATGGACCTGGGTGTGTACTTGCTGGTGTCCCCGGAAAGGGAAGAGATGAAACTGCAGACCAAGGCAACAGTGATGAGTCCTGAGCAATGTCCACATGATGCTGGGTTGGAAGAGCAGTGGGCCTCCAAGTGGCCTCTTTGTCCACCAGAATCCCCTCCTCTGACTGCTGTTCTCCAAAAAACCCTTTGGAGACATGCAGTGGAAGGCTTTTCTGGCAAAGCACTGCTTAGAAACCTGTTGCTCCCAGATTGGAGGCCTCAGAGTCAACATAGGGTGTAAGCAACCCCAGTTCTTATTTGCTACAGAGCCCAGATGTCTTTGAGAAAACAGTCCTGTGAAGGTGGATCAGCTTTCTCATGATTTGCATTTGGTCAACACAGTTAATTGAGCTTCCCTTATAGCTCAGTTAGTAAAAAGAATCTCCTGCAATGCAGGAGACTTGGGTTTGATTCCTGGGTCGGGAAGATGCCCTGAAGAAGGAAATGGTAACCCACTCCAATATTCTTGCCTGGAGAATCCCACAGACAGATGAAGCCTGGTGGGCTACAGTCCATGGGGTCACAAAGAGTCGGACACAACTTAGAGACTAAAACACAATCACCAGCACGGTTAATTAGAGTCCAATGCTGAAATATTGTTTCTGAATCAAGGGCAAGTCTGGGATATTCTGCCTCTTAGAAATAGGCCTGAATATGGCTCCATCTCTGCAAAGTTCAGTTTAACATGCACCTTTCTCTCTGCCTCAAAACAACAATTGAGAAACAGGAGAGAATCTGCACTTTGTGGAATCTTACCTGGTGTGGAATCTTGCCTGGTGTGGAATCTTGCCATATGCAAGCCCTATATTTGTTAGACAGCAACTGGGCCTGGGAGAATGGGGCGTGACCCAAGTCCTCTTCTCATCTTCAGTTTTGCTTCTTGTCCTGGGGCGTCTGTTGACACCAATTTTAATTTACCAGTGGGAATTGGGCTTTTCCAGCATTGAATACTCAAAAAGTATTAAATTCTGGAGAAGGAAATGGCATATTCTTGCCTGGAGAATCCCATGGACAGAGGAGCCTAACAGACTACAGTCCGTGGGATCACAAAGAGTCAGACACGACCAAGCAACTAGACCACAACATATTATCATATGCTGCATTATTAACCTAATTTCTGCACCATGATTAAAATGACCAGGTGACTAATTCCTAATGGTATATCAACTTCACCGTTCATCAAGAATTCTTTCTTACTTTCACCCCCTATTTTGTTAGAAAATGCATGCTTGATTGTCCACCAAAGTAGGCAAAAATGTGGACTTGTGGAAACTCACATTTGCTAAATTCAAATATGATTTCTGTCCAATGAATATTATGCTAATGATGTTATAAGAAAAAATAAGCCCCCCAAAAGAGTTAATTTATACTTATTCTACTCTGAGCAGGTGGTCTGGAAATAGGCTTAAGAAAATGTACTCGCTTTTGCCTTAAGTATGGCCTGGTTTTTGTCTGTCGGTTGGTTGGTTGGTTTGCTTTGTTCTATTTTTGGTGTGTTTGTTTTGGGAAATGTGATGACATTTTACGTATGTCACTCCTAAGAAACCAAGACAGGAGCACCAGGCTTCCCTCTATCTGAACATGCAGATAGTTTGATGAACAGCTGGCATGAGAATGAGATATGCTGTTTTCTTTGCACTTTGACGGGCAGAAATCATGATTTAAGAAAAGAGTACAAATCCAGCAGTTAGCTCTTACATTTCCCGTGAGTCACATAGGTGTTTGATACATTCCAAACTGCAAAGGTGAGACAATAAAAGTATGAAGCACAATTCTTTACCTTCAAGGACCACTACCATCCAGAGGTTATGGATCACCCACCCAGCTCTGTACCAGGCTCTGGGTTACTTCTGGGGATACAAAAGGTAAATATATGTGGCTGCTTTTCTGGATACACATGTACACTATTCGGATGTTTTGGCAGAGCTAGACTTGATAGATAGAGTGAGTGGCAAAATCTTGCCTGCCTGCCAAAACGGTTTGCTTCAAAATAATGTTTGTATTGTAAATCTCTTCTGAGGGCTAAAGAGTAGTTGATAAAGATGTAGACTTATAATGATAAAAGCTAGTAGGAGACTGTTATGCAAACTAGAATTTTCAGCTCTTGTATTCATGAAAGAAACATATAGGCTAGCATGTTAAGGGTGAAATCTTAACTCACTATTTCTGAAATTTCTTTGAAATCTCCTATGAGTCCCCAAGGGGAGAAATCTTCTATGTGCTTTACTGCTGTCGGTGTGGTCTCAATCAAGCCTGTATTTCTTTTTTTTTTTTAAGTACACAGATTAATTATATTTAAATGTTATATTTATACACTCGTGGAACAGATGTCCAGAGCTACTTCATCCTGCAAAACTGAAACTCTATACCCATCGAACTACTCCCCATTACCCTCTCACCCTGTCCCTCTGCAACCACTATTTTTAAAATGTATTTATTTTTAATTGAAGGATAACTGCTTTACAATACTATGTTGGCTTCTGCCATACTTTAACATGAATCAGCCATCCGTATACCTATGCCCCCTCCCTCCTGAGCCTCCCTCCCACATCCCACCTCATCCCACACCGCTAGATTTTCACAGAGCCCCAGTTGGAGCTCCCTGAGTCATATAGCAAATTCTCTGCCTATCTATTTTGTAGATGCGGTAATATTTATGTTACCATGCTACTCTCTCCTTTCGTCAACAACCACCATTCTACCTTTGGCGTCTTTGACCACCTCACATTCTTTGTATAAGTGGAATCAGAAAGTATTACCCTTTTTGTAACTGGGATACTTTAAAATAATGTCTTCACAGATAACCCATGTGATAGCATGTGGCAAGAGTTTTCTTTTTTAAGGCTAACATTTCGTCGTATGTATACATAACATTTTCTCTATCCATTCATCTGTCTATATGGGCATATGGGTTGTTTCGACCTCTGACTACTGTGAAAAGTGCTCGGTGTGAACAATGCAAGTGCGAGCGCAAGTGACTCCGTGGTGTCCGACCCTGTGATTCCATGGCCTCAGCCTGCCGGGCTCCCCTGCCCATGGAATTCAGTCTGTATTTCTTAATATCAATTCTTCTCCACCTCCTCCTCCTTCCTCTTCTTTTTGCCTTTTTTTTTTTTTTTGGTGAGAATGTTTAAGATCTAGTTTAAAATACATATAAAATATTAATACTGTGTTTTCAACTATAGTCGTCAAGGCGCCGTGCTGCACACTGAATCCTCAGGATTTATAACTGAAAATGCACAAGCTATGACTTACATCAGTTCATTTTACCCTCCTCCCAGCCCTTGATATTCACCATTCTATTATTCTATTCTGTTTCTGTAATCAGCTTATCAGCTTTTTATGGAAAGAAAAGTTTCCATATATAAATGACACCATCTAATATTTGTCTTTCTCTGCCTGGCTTATTTCACTTAATGCCATCCAGGTTCAGCCACATCATCACAAATGGCAGGATTTCCTCCTTTTTTCCAACTGAATAACTTTCCATTGTGTGTATTTTTTTTATGCCTACATCCACCAAAGGGCGCTTAAGTTATTTCCATACATTGGCAACTGTGAGCAATGCTACAATGAACATGGGAGTGTAGATATTTCTTCAAGATACTGATTTCAAGTCTTGGTGATTTTTACCCAGAAGTGGAACGGCTGAATCATATGGTAGTTCTATTTTTAATTGTTTGAGGAACCTCCATATTGTTTTACATAGCAGCTGTACTGAGTTACTTTCCCGGCAACAGTTTATAAGGATTCTCTTTTCTCCACATCCTCATCAACATATTTTGTCTCTTTTCTCTTTGACAATAGATTGATTGTAATTACTCTAGGGTCTTGTACAAGAGCTTTGTGGGATTACATCTCTTTCTTTCAAATAAATGAGTATTAGATCTTAGGAAATCTTCAGTCACCACTGGCATATCTGAGATGTCTGCATTTTAAATTGTGCAAAGCGAAAGTACCACCTACCCTCCAAGGCTTTTACTTAATTCCAAGTATCAGTATGTTTAATTGGAAAGAGATTTTTAAAGATAAATAGTGTAAGTCTTAAGAGATCCTGCCGCCTTTAGGGATTGTTTTAAAATTATTGCATAAATTCTTTTCTAATTTTTTTTCCCACTGGGGGCTAGGACTGGTAGGCCACAATTGAATCTGTCATTCTCTCATCTGCTCTCATTATTTGCCCTGGGGGCTTGTAGATTAATAAAAAAAATTTCCTTAAGGTATGTTACAAGTAAAGGAAAATTAGTCAGCTTTCCCACCTCATTTTATGCTAATATATTAAATTATGAGCTCTGAAGAAATTAGCAAGGACATGAGATCAACTACTGTCTCTTCCTTTGAGCAAATTAAAATGCAATAAGTACAGATATTCTGTAACCATCAAGTATTAAACTCCTTTCCTCTTTTTTTTTTCTTTTAACATAATCAAAGCTGTGAAATCTAAATAAAATCTTCCATCTAGTTCAACCCCTTCCATTAGGAAAGAAGAGCATCAGATCTGGAGGAGTATAGTCACTGTCGGTCAATGGCAGGACTAAGGGGTGTGTGCACCTCATGTACACACAGGCACACACACGGGCTTCCCACCCGCCAACACAGGAGACGCCAGAAGATGCAGGAGGGTCCCCTGGAGGAGGAAATGGCAACCCAC
The DNA here is from genome assembly GCF_027580195.1 of Bos mutus. NCBI lineage: Eukaryota > Metazoa > Chordata > Mammalia > Artiodactyla > Bovidae > Bos > Bos mutus. The sequence goes on from NC_091636.1 coordinate 64,814,045, forward strand.
TTCAGCATTCTTGCCTGGAAAAAGTTGGACACAACTGAGCGACTAAGCATGAAGGCATTTATATGTGAATGTATGTACATACCATACATATAACATATATATATGTATATACATACATACATGTGTGTACATGACTGAGAGTATCACTCTTTCCTAAATAATTCTGTATTCATTTAGTGTGACACATGATAAAAAGTATAATGAAATCTGGAAGATGATACTAGTTTTCTAAAGACTAGTAGGAGAAAAGTTGTAAGATTTCTATGGCAAAAAATACTTTATGTCTCTAATTAAATGCACACTTCAAAAAAGGAATAGTGTTCAATCTTGACTCCCCACTCCAGTACTCTTGCCTGGAAAAGCCCATGGACAGAGGAGCCTGGTAGGCTGCAGTCCATGGGGTGGCTAAGAGTCACACATGACTGAGCGACTTCACTTTCACTTTTCACTTTCATGCATTGGAGAAGGAAATGGCAACCCACTCCAGTATTCTTGCCTGGAGAATCCCAGGGACGGGGGAGCCTGGAGGGCTGCCGTCTATGGGGTCGGCAGTTGCCATCACCCTCTTAATAAGCAATCAAGTTTTACACAAAATCCCAATGAGCTTACAGACAATTGGTCAACCCAAAGTTCTGACATGGGAGTTAAGGCAGGTGTCAGGTTGCACGTGCCAATCAGAGTGATAACTCACCCCCATGGCTCCACTGCAAAGCACCATCTGCCCCCAGCACACAGGCTGTCACTGGCATTTGGTGACAGCGGCACTCACAGTCAGTGCCTTTGGAGGAAGTATGTAAACACTCACTTCTTCAAACCCCAACTAGGTCATGATAGCAATTTGTCAACAGATGCCTTTGGAATATGCAGAACTCAGCACATTTCGTTCATCTGGCCCCAATTCCAAACACTACTTTGGTTTGTATGCCAGTGTTTAAAATGTCTCTAAAGAGCACCGTGATCATGTTCTCTCTCAGCCCAGTTACTAAAATTTTGTAATTCATGCATTTCCACATCACACACACACACACACACATACACACAAAGGTCATGAAGACTTAGTGGTGTAAGGGATTCATCTAAATTTTGGTTGGGAGAAGAATGGCGTTGATGCCATCTGACACTCACCTGAAGACACATTATTACGTTACTGCAACATAGGGTGTTGTGGGGATTTTTTAAACATTGTCTTGATTCAGTTTTGAGACCCTGGCCAAAAGACTAGTTTCTCTTCTTAAGCAGTTGATAAAGTCTGTGCCCCAGCTGATGTACAACTGATGCTTTCTAATTGTGGTGTTGGAGAAGACTCTTGAGAGTCCCTTGGACTGCAAGAATATCAAACCAGTCAATCCTAAAGGAAATCAACCCTAAATATTCATTGGAAGGACTGATGCTGAAGCTGAAGCTCCAATAATTGGGCCACCTATTGCAAAGAGCCAACTTATTGGAAAAGATCCTGATGCTGGAAAAGACTGAAGGCAGGAGGAGAAGAGGGTGGCAGAGAGGATGAGATGGTTAGATAGCATCATCGACTCAATGGACATGAATTTGCACAAACTCTGGGAGACAGTGAAGGACACAGGAGTCTGGTGTGCTATAGTTCATGAAGTTGCAAAGAGTTGGACATGATTTAGCAGTCTGAACAACACAACAAATGCCCCAACTACTTCCCCTGTGGGACTCTGACACTCCAGGCCACTAGGAAGCCACTGGAGCTGCCCTGGAACAGTTATCAATCAACTAAGGCCAGCTCTGTGCCCCAGAGTCCAAGGATTGACTTAGCCCAAGTTAGCCAATTCACAGAGAGCTCTCAAGCCTCACTAACCCCACCCAGCTTGCCGTACCAAGCTGTAGTTCGCTGGTGCACTGTCCCCACGTGTGGCCCAGGGCTGCCTTCTCTCCTTCAAAGCCAGAAGTAACAAGAGCTCTGCCTTTTGTCTATTTGAGCATCTCCGTGTTGTATCCTGCCATCCAAATAATGTATAACTCTACGTGTGCTATGCTTAGTTGCTTAGTCATGTCCAACCCTTTGTGACACCATGGACTGTAGCCCACCAAGCTCCTCTATCCATGGAAATTCTCCAGGCAAGAATACTAGAGTGGGTTGCCATGCCCTTCTCCAAGGGATCTTCCCAACCCAGGGATAGAACCCAGGTCTCTGCATTGCAGACAGATTCTTTACCATCTGAGCCACCAGGGAAGCCCGATACTGGAGTGGGTAGCCTAACCCTTCTCCAGAGGATCTTCCCAACCCAGAAATCAAACCAGGATCTCCTGCATTGCAGGCAGACTCTTTATCAGCTGAGCTACCAGGAAAGCCCCTATAATCCTACATAACATCTTCTAACTACTAAACAATGTTGATTTGAGTAACTGATACCCCATTTCTCCAAGTTCCTTTGTGAGGCAGAAGTCTTTTTAAAGCACAGAAACTTCCACACAAACCACACAAATGTTACTCAATACACGTTGGGTGTTTGGTTTAAAAATCACTAGTAGAAGGCATGTTCAGAAAGTTATCAAGAAAATGCCAGGTGTTTTCACTGTAATTTTTGTTCATGGCATTCTCAGACCATGATGCAGAGAACTCAATCTGTTTCCACTGAAAATCACCTCCAGGTACTTGGCATAGGCTAAGTCATTCAGTCACGTTTGATTCTTTGCTAACGTAGCCTGACAAGCTCCTCTGTCCATGAGATTTTTCAGGCAAGAATACTGGAGTAGGTTACTTGGCATGTAATATGTATTAATTCATCACATGGAGGCTTATGTTAAGTGATAGATTTGCTAACTTCCCTCACAAACATTTACTGAACTCTGTTACAGACCAGGTCACGTGCAAGTCACTGGGAGTAGAGAGATGAAAGACAAAGGTTGTTCAAGGCCAAAGGGATGAGCCTCGCTACACCAGAGTCTATCTCAAACAAGTGGAACCTCCTTAGAATAGTTAACAGCACATCTAAGTGTAACCACTGTCCCAGTGCTCTGAGTGACCAGCTGCTCGGGGTAACAGCTTTCACGGTGAGCTGTAACACTAGTCTTCCTTTAGTTTCTTTCAGTACAAAAGTCAATATATTGAGTGTGTTTGAAATTTGATTTCATATAAAATTAAAATTCAACAGGCTGAATTGCTTTCCAGTTTGTCTTTTACAACATGAAATGCAAGGTTTGTAGTTAATTACAGCCTGCTAGGAGAAAAACATTTTCTCAATAGGAACTGTGCCCAAAATACTCCCATATATTTGGAACCCAGTATGCCACAACCATTTTGTTCAATACAAGTCTTCCTTGACTAAGCACTGATCATAAAGACTGCACTTGAAAGCACCTTTTTCCTCCAAATCGCTGGGATCCCTTTGAGATGAGGGATATAGCAGAGTGGTCCCAGGGTAAAGCTGTGCTCCAGGAATCCTGCCCACTCCTCCCCACTGGGGAGTGAGTCCAAGCTCCATCCTGGTCTTTCAGCTGCTGGGCAGACTGGCCAGCACTGCTCCTGAAAGGGTCATTGACTGTCTTCATCCATCATTGCACACTTGCCTGGCTCCATCTCTGCAGAAATGTGTCTGGTGGGGCTCAGAAAGACACCTGAAAGACACCTGAAACTTAAAGACACCTGAAACTCAGTCTACTCACCACATTGTGAGAATGACAATGGCAAGTACCTTCCACGAGCAAGGGAAGGATGGAATGGAAGGAACCTCCCTTTGTTCTACAGAACATCTTGATGTGTTGGAATCCGTACGGTTGTGAAGAAGAGATGAAGGGAGATTAACTGTTCAGTGAATCTGGTTGATAAAAGGGGGATGAATGGGAGATTCCTCAGGAAGGTGAAAACGAAGGAGACTTCCCTCTGAGGAGGGCAGACTGGATCGTTATGCGGGGAAGGGATAGAGGACACCTGGGGAAGGAGAGTCCCCACCTTGAATTCATGGCTTCTTTGCTTCTCTGCTCCGTAAGCATCTGCTCTTTGCTCACCATGTCCTCCCTTCTGGCTGCACCTCACTCCATCTTCATCCCCAGTACAGAAAGCTTTGTGTATGTACCAATATGTGATGGAGGTGGATTCCCTGTCATTTATTTTGTTTGTTTGGTGGGAATGATCACAATAAACTGTGGAAAATTCTGAAAGGGATGGGAATACCAGACCACCTGATCTGCCTCTTGAGAAATCTGTATGCAGGTCAGGAAGCAACAGTTAGAACTGGACATGGAACAACAGACTGGTTCCAAATAGGAAAAGGAGTTCATCAAGGCTGTATATTGTCACCCTGTTTATTTAACTTATATGCAGAGTACATCATGAGAAACGCTGGACTGGAAGAAACACAAGCTAGAATCAAGATTGCCGGGAGAAATATCAATAACCTCAGATATGCAGATGACACCGCCCTTATGGCAGAAAGTGAAGAGGAACTCAAAAGCCTCTTGATGAAAGTGAAAGTGGAGAGTGAAAAAGTTGGCTTAAAGCTCAACATTCAGAAAACAAAGATTATGGCATCCGGTCCCACCACTTCATGAGAAATAGATGGGGAAAGAGTGGAAATCGTGTTAGACTTTATTTTTCTGGGCTCCAAAATCACTACAGATGGTGACTGCAGCCATGAAATTAAAAGATGCTTACTCCTTGGAAGGAAAGTTATGACCAACCTAGATAGCACATTCAAAAGCAGAGACATTACTTTGCCAACAAAGGTCTGGCTAGTCAAGGCTATGGTTTTTCCTGTGGTCATGTATGGATGTGAGAGTTGGACTGTGAAGAAGGCTGAGCACCAAAGAATTGATGCTTTTGAACTGTGGTGTTGAAGAAGACTCTTGAGAGTCCCTTGGCCTGCAAGGAGATCCAACCAGTCCATTCTGAAGGAGATCAGCCCTGGGATTTCTTTGGAAGGAATGATGCTAAAGCTGAAACTCCAGTACTTTGGCCACCTCATGTGAAGAGTTGACTCATTGGAAAAGACTCTGATGCTGGGAGGGATTGGGGGCAGGAGGAGAAGGGGACGACAGAGGATGAGATGGCTGGATGGCATCACTGACTCAATGGATGTGAGTCTGCGTGAACTCCAGGAGTTGGTGATGGACAGGGAGGCCTGGCGTGCTGCGATTCATGGGGTCGCAAAGAGTCAGACACGACTGAGTGACTGATCTGATCTGATCTGATCTGAAACCTCTGATGGTTGAGAAACTAAATACAAGTTATTTTCCCAATCTGACCCTATTAGAGAATGGCTAGAGAAAATACGGGAATAAATACACAAGGTTTTCCAAGAAGAAGCTGACAGCCCAGTCCCCCACTGACCAGTGGCCTCGCTTTGGGTCACTCTTGGCCATCCATTGTTGAGTTTAACAGTTACTCCTTAAACACTTGAAATGCTAATCAGAGGAAATGCACAGAATGGTAAGAATGCATCCAGGAGCAAAAAACAGGCTGGACTCTCTGAAGCACATGGGGACTCTAGAAAAACTGGCCAGGTGGTGCAGTGGTAAAGAATTTGCCTGCCAGTGCAGGAGATGCAAGAGACGTGGGTTCAATTCCTGGGTTGGGAAGATCCCCTGCAGAAGGAAATGGCAACACATTCCAGGATCCTTGTGTAGAGTATCCCATGGACAGAGGTGCCTGTCCGGCTACAGTCCATGGGGCTGCAAAGAGACATGACCAAGCACACACACACCCGACAACAGAAGTTTTTGCTTGAACCTTGTTTGAGATGTACTTGGTGTGATCTGGGTGCAGATGAAGACAGTTCAGTTCAACAGATGCACTGACATTCTCTAAAACAGGCATATTGCCCTTACTACATCACTCCACATGTGAAATTTCACCTCCGGTGATGAGAGTCCTCCAGGCCAGGCTGACCTCGGTGAGTGGGTTCCTGAATGAGAGCATTTTCCTGGTCTGTCATCTACTGGGAAGCGGGGCTGGGCTGGAAGAATGGGCACTCCAAAGTCAGGTGGGGACAAGTAGAAAGAGTTCATGTACTTGGTGCTGTCTGTCACAACAGGTTGTTACAATGAGCTAGGCAGACCCAGTGAAAGGGGCCTCTCCCATAGCTTCTGACTGTTCCGCATACTCACACACTTGTAGCCACAGGGCGAAGGAGGGGAAGTGGGCACAGATGGAGGGCAGGGGGCTTGATCCTTCTGGGGGGCAGATCTCCACGGGCTCCCAAGGCAGAGAGTTGCCAACACTCAGTTTATGGGCTTTCTCTGCTCTGAAGATCCAGCTGAACTCAGATTTATGAGTCCAGCAAGTCTCGTAAGAGACCAGGTCTCTTACCTGGTCCAGTTCTGGGCAGTAAGTATCAGTTGCTCCAACTCCTCAAATGGGTCACATTTCTTCTCTGTTTTTGGAATTGTAAATCGAAGATAACAGGGTCTGTTTCAAATGGTTGTTGGGGATGAAAGATGGTTCATTTGAAGTACTCAGCCCCGGGCTGGTTCATTAGAATATCTTTCTGAATGTTTGTTTTCTTCCTTCTGCCTCTTAGCATGTGCAGAGAGGGGTCCAGGAAGCTTGAGGAAGGCGTGGGAAGGAGTCCCTCCTTTTCCCGACCTTCCAACTGCACCTGAGAAACCTGAAAGCTGTCCCGTCTCTGCCTTTCCTGGAAATGGGAACTTCAGAACTCCAGGGAAAAGTCCAGGGAATCGCTATACGCAGCATGTTTCAGGGTATCTTAAATGTGGTTCTTGTTTCTTTTTCCTCTTGTATCAGTCTTTGTGTTTGCTTTCGTCTCACTAGGAAGCTAGCCCCTCACCTCAGAGCCGTTAGTCTGACTTATTCAGCCAATGAACTCCTGAATTGGGCTCGGGTGAGAAGTCTGAAGAGAAATTACTTTTTATCCCTTCAGTGGACTCATTACCCACAAGAAACACTTCCATTCTTTCTTTGAAAAGTGAAGTGAAAGTGTTAGTCATTCAGTCATGTCCGACTTTTTGTGAACCCATGGACTGTAGCCAGGCTCCTCTGTCCGTAGGATTCTTCAGGCAAAAATTCTAGAGTGGGTCACCATTCTCTTCTCCAGGGGATCTTCCCCACCCAGGGATTGAATCCTGGTCTCCTGCATTGCAGGCAGATTCTTTACCATCTGAGCGACCAGGGAAGACATTTTTTTTTTTTTTTACTGGACTCAATTTCACAGGCATCATTAGGTTTTTTATGATTTTCAGTCTCTCGTGATCCCTCAGTTGTTTTTTTTGCTCTCCATCTATTTTGGTCTCATCTAATTTAATCAGGAAAACAATTTATATAGCCTCTGGCTACAGCTTTGCAGTGGAAATTATTACAACTTTGTTTTTTTCCTGAGTTACAAAAAAACATCTCACTTATATTAAAATGCTATTACACAAAGTATTACAAATTAATTTTTCATTAAGATGAATATGTTGTAATATTTGTATTGAAGTATAGTCGATTCAGAATATTATTAGTTTTAGATTTACAATAAAGTGATTCAAACGTACATATGTATACTCTTTCTCAGATTCTTTTCCCTTATAGGTTGATACAAAACACTGAGTATAGTTCCCTGTACTATACAGTAGGTCCTGATTGGTTGTCTATTTTACATATAGCAATGTGTATTTGTTAATCCAATATTCCTAATTTATCCCTCTCCCCATTTCCCCTTGGGTAACCATTTTATTTTCTGTGTCTGTAGGTCTATTTTTGTTTTGAGTATAAATTCATGTGCATGTGTATTTTTATTCCGCATAGAAGCGATACTGTGTGATATTTGCCTTTCTCTGGCTCACAGTGTGATAACCGCTAGGCCATGTTCCTGCTCATGGCACTACTCCCATTCTTCTAATTTTAAGGCTTAATAATATTTCATTGTCCAAATATACCAAATCCTCCCACCCATGTCCTGGCTGCTGTAAATAGTGCTGCGGCGAACATCGGGGTGCAAGCGTCTTTCAAATTATGGTTTTCTCTGGATGTACACCCGGGAGTGGGATTGCAGGGTCATATGGTAGCTCTGTTTTAGTTTATTTAAAGGCACCTCCATACTGTTCTCCATAGCGGCTGCACACATTTACCTTCCTACCAACGTGTAAGAAGGTTCCTTTTTCCCCACACCCTCTCCAATATTTGTTATCAGTAGACTCTTTGATTTCTATAAGACTGTGAAGAGTTTCTGCAAAAACAAAGCACCATTTCCCTGCCAATGACTAGATCCCTTGGAACAAAATGTCTCCTGGGTGATGGCTGGTGGGCAGCTACCCTATGTGAAATGCTTCCTTTGTGTCAGCTTAGATGTGCCCCCTAGAGGATGGGGAAGAAAAGCTGTGAGTAAGGTCAGTGTCATCTGAAGATGGGCTCAGAGTTCCAGGATCCTCGTGAGGCAAGCATCTCCCCATGTTCTGATAAGTCCACCTCCATCTGCCCATCTGATTTACTGCCCTTCCCACACTTGAGTTCATCAGGCACTGAGTGAGTGGCTCTGGGCACCAGTGATGGAAATGCCAGGGTTACGTGGGATCATCCATGCCCTTCAGGACCTTGGCACCCAAAGGCAGAGCAAGAATCTTAACAGGTGCTTTGAGTTAAAGTAAGACTGAGATGCAAACTTCATGACATGGAGACTTGAAAGATGAAAATGAAACCCAGTTAGAGAATTAGTCACCATTAGCTTTTTGCACCCATCTAGGTTTTTGTCTCATCTTATTTTAGTTGCCAAACCAGAATCCCTGGACACCTGTAACATTTGGCACTGTGGCAATGGGCTCTGAAATAGAAATTGGATTAATTTCTGAAGGCATCACCTGAAGGGTAATATGGAAAGAGGATAAAAAGAAATCACTTGCCTTTGGGCACAGTGGGAGTTCTCAGGATGAAGGGACTCTTTGAAGAGTTTTTGCTCTCCGCTCTGAATTTAAACTCAAATCTGCAATTTTGCGGACCAGTCATTAATTTTCAGTGGTTATTGAAAGGGGCAGGTGTCAGTGGCAATCCATGTGGAAATGAAATAAAGACAGAGATGTGAGAGTCTCATTTTCCTGCCCCAAATCCACTGTCCAAGTAATCTATCTTGTGAAAAACAACAGAGATTAAAAATTTTAATGTTTTTAGGCAGCAAGAAAAATGAAAAATAAATCACATTCTGCTGGTTTGCAGAGTTCAAAGAGCAAAGACATTTCCATATCCATATAATTATGAATTCATTTTGACAGTTTCCAAAATTAGTATTGTGCTGTGAAAAAAAATCATCATATTTTATATGCTTTGCTAGTATTGCATAGCATAAATATTGACATTTGTAACACTTGCACAAAGTATAAAATCCCCACAAAATATTTAATACTTTAAGGAGAAGGATATTTAATTATACTCTACCGGAGAGTTAACCCCGGCCCTTTTCATTTATAAATATTCATTTCCTTTTCATCTTCTTCACATTTGCTGTCTCATGGCTGAAGGATGTAAAATTGGTTTTTTGTAATTAGGGTCCAGATAATGCTGCTAGTGGGAGGATGCGGGGAGGACAGGAAGTGGGAGGTGGGAAAGGATATTTCTCTTCAAAGGACGTGTCACTCACCTGAAGGGGGGTTGCCTGGGGAGCACGTGTGTGTTCCAGGGGAAGGACACTGGTGGAGAGGTGGAATGATGCCCTGGGGTCCCTGCAGCTCTGCTATACACCCTAGGTTTGCATTTTTCTAGTTATCCTTAGCATCTGTACAATGACTTGCATCTTGTTTTAACTTTTTATTTTGTATTGGACTATAGCCATTTAGCAATGTTGTGATAGTTTCAGATGAAGAGCCAAGGGACTCAGGCATGCATATCCATGTATCCATTCTTCCCCCAACTCCCCTCCCACCCAAACTGCCACATAACATTGAGCAGAGTTCCCTGTGCTGTACAGTAGGTCACTGTTGGTTATCCATCTTAAATACAGCAGTGTGTACAAGTCCAGCCTGAACTCCTTAACTATCCCTTCCCCATCCTCATCCTTCCCCCCGGCAACCATAGTTAAGTCTATGAGTGTCCTTCTGTGTTGTAAGTAAGCTCATTTGTCTCATTTCCTTTTAGATTTCACATATAAGGGATGAATGACTTACATCTTACATTCAGTTGTTAGGGCTGCCGTGACAAAATACCATAGTCTGGGGGCTTAAACAGCGGAACTTTATTTGCTCACGGTTCCCAAGGCTGCAAGTCCAAGATCAAGATGTTGGCAGGTTGGCTCCTGCTCCAGCCTCTCTCCTTGGCCTATGGATGCTAATTACTCACTTCCTTGCTCTGTCTTCACACGGTCTTTCCTCTGTGCCTGCATCCCTGGTGTCTTAGTTTAGATTTCCTTTTTTTTATAAGGATGTCAGTCAGGATGGTTTAGGACCTACTCTAACAGACAAGGTGGTTCAAATGAAAAAGAATCTGCCTGCAGTGCAGGAGACCCAGGTTCGATCCCTGGGTCAGGAAGATCCCCTGGAGAAGGGACTGGCAACCCACTCCAGTATTCTTGCCTGAAGAATTCCACTGAAAGAAGAGCCTGGGGGTTGCAAAGAGTCGGACACCAGTATGTGACTAACAGTCCAAGGGGTCACAAGGAGTTGGACACGACTGAGTGACTAACACACACTAACAGCCTCTCTTTAACTTAATCCCCTCTGTAAGGTCCTGTCTACAAATACAGTTAAGGCATTAATATGTGAAATTGAGTTTGAGCAAACTCTGGGAGATCATGAAGGACAGGGAAGCCTGGTGTGCCGCAGTCTACGGGGTCGCAAAGAGTTAGCAAATGAACAGCAACAATATGAAATTGGGGAGGACACGATTTTGTCCACAACACATCTCGTAATTTTTTCCCATTTATCTTGTTTCATTTGACACATACATAGAAGATCTTATTATTCTTGCAGCTTTCAGATGAGGAGACAGGTCAGAGAAGTTAGGAGCCTGCCTGAGGAAACTCAGGACCTCTGACTTCCACTCACAACACTCCCCCACCCACCTTGGAAAAGATTCAGTCTCCAGCTGCTGGAACAAGCCCAGGCTATAATAAGCCGCTGTCTGACCTCCTCAGGAGAATCTGGCGAGGCTGTCAGGGGTGGATCCCGATGGGCTTTATGCAGACAAGGATGCCCCCACCGGCCCTTGTGAGATCTGAGGGAAAGGGTCTAGTTTTCAGTAAAACGCTGCATTCATTCGCAATGAATTCACATCCCAGTTTTTCACTGAGACGTTTTCCGCTTGCCTCGTTTCCTCCAGCTTTATAAGTTAGTCTGGAAGGATAAGGTGAAAGGGAGCTAAGAGGAAGATGGCGCCCGAAAGGCCACTAGCGGCTGCCTGTTTCTTCCTCCTCAGTGGAATAAATTGCTCTCAAGGAGACACCGGCTATATTTCATTTTGCCAATAAATATAACAAATGAGCTTGGGTTTTTGCTATTGTCTGGTACTCCTATTTTTCTAGTTAAGGCAAGGGAGGTTTGTTGTTTTTTTTTTTAATCAAATAAATCTGATTTTTGACATTCTTTATCTCGAGCGTGTTTTTCTGCCTTATCAGTGCCCACTCTGCCATTAGTCATCATCTGCACATATTTTACTTTGCCTACAACACACTACTTGTCCCTTGACGCTGGGAGATTTCTTTCTGTGCTTGAAGGGAGACTGAGTGAAAGAGAGAAGGGAGCGGGGAGGGGGAGAGAGCGCACAGGCTGGACAAGACCTCGGTAGTATGAGGCCTATTTTTTCAGTTCTCAAGATCTTGCTTATTTCCTTCACTTCCTGTTCTCTGGGTTGGGGGCCAACACCCTCCAGTTCACCAAAGTTCACATACTTCCGCAATCTCTTTCTTCCCTGACTTTTTGTGGTGCTATGTATATACCTCAAATATATATAAATATTTTATATACTTTTTAAAAATGTATTTATTTTGTCTGTGCTGGGTCTCCATTGCTGTGCCTGGGCTTTCTCTAGTTGCAGTGAGTGAGGGTTACTTTCTACTTTTGGTGTGTGGGCTTCTCCTTGCAGTGGCTCCTCTTGCTGGAGAGTGCAGGCTCTAGGCATGTGGGCTCAGTAGTTGGGGTATTTGGGCTAATTGCCTTGTGGTGTGCAGGATTGTCCCAGACCAGGGATTGAACTGTTGTCCCCTGAATTGGCAGGCAGCTTCTTAACCACTGGACCACCAGCAAAGTCTTCTATAAATACTTATGACAGTCATTGGCCAGTACAGCTTTTCATTAGAAAATGAGGAAACTAAAGACCTCTGGAAGACAAGGGTTAGGATTAATCTACTGCCTCTACTAACAGTGAGTAGAGGCCCCTCCTTTGGCTTCTCTCTTCTCTGAAACACAGAAATCAGGCCAATCAATAACCTAACTGCAGCCTCTAAGTGTTCAAGCAAAAGGAAGAGTCGCATGTCTCTCACATTAAGCAAAAAGCTAAAAATGGTAAATCTTAGTGAGGGAGGCATGTTGAAATTTGAGACAGGCTGAAAGCTAGTCCTCTTACCTAAACAGTTAGCCAAGTTGTGAATGCAGCCCAAAAATTCTTGAAGAAAACGAAAGTGCTGCTCAGTAAACACATGAATGAAAAGAAAGAAAAACAGCCCTACTGCCAACATGGAGAAAGTTTGAATGGTCGGGATAGAAGATCAAATCAGACACCACATTCCCTTAAGCCAAAGCCTAGTCCAGAAGAAGACCATCACTCTCTTCAAATCTACTAAGGCTGAGAAAAGTGAGGTGCTGCAGAAGACAAGTTTGAAACTCACAGAGGTTGGCTCATGAGGTTTAAGGAAAGACTCCCGCCTCTACAGCATAAGAGTGCAGGATGAAGCAACAGCACCAAGGTAGAAGCTGCAGCACCCAGAAGATACGGCTGAGATAATACCACAGGCGGTTACACCAGACAACATACTTTTAATGTAGACAAAAAAGCCTTTTTTGAAGAAAAAAAAATGCTATCCATGACTTCCATAGCTATAGAGAGGAGAAGTCAATGCCTGGCTTCAAAGCTTCAAAGGACAAAGGGGCTAATGCAGTTGGTTACTCTAAGTTGAAGCCTTTGCTCATTTACCATTCTGAAAATCCCAGGGCCCTTAAGAATTTTACTAAATTTGCTCTGCCTGTACCCTGCAAATGGAACAACAAAGCCTAGATGACAGCACATCTGTTTATAATATGGCTATTGAATATTTTAAGCCCACTACTGAGACCTACTGCTCAGAAGGAAAATAAAAGATTCCTTTCAAAATATTACTGCTCATTGACAACGTACCTGGTCAAGCAAGAGCTCTGATGGAGATGCACAATAAGATGAATGTTGTTTTCATGCTTGCTAACAGAACATTCATTCTGTAGCCAATGGATCAAGAAGTAATTTTGACTTTCAAGTCTTGCTGCTGTTCAGTCGCTCAGTCAAGTCCAATTCTTTGTGACCCCATGGACTGCAGCATGCCAGGCTTCCCTGTCCCTCACTCTCTCCCAGAATTTGCTCAGACTCACGTCTGCTGAGTCAGTGATAACATATAACCATCTCATCCTCTGTCATCCCCTTCTCTTTCTGCTTTCAATCTTTCCAAGTATCAGTCTTTTCCAATGAGTTGGCTCTTCCCATCAGGTGGCCAAAAGATTGGAGCTTCAGCTTTAGCATCAGTCCTTCCAATGAATATTCAGGGTTGATTCCCTTTAGGATTGACTTGGTTTGATCTCCTTGCTGTCCAAGGGACACAGCATCTTCTCCAGCACCATAGTTCAAAGGCATCAATTCTTTGGCACTCAGCCTTTTTTATTGTCCAGCTATCACATCTGTACATGTCTACTGGAAAAATCAGAGTTTCGACTATATGGAACTTTGGCAGCAAAGTAATGTCTCTACTTTTTAATACACTGTCTAGGTTTGTCAGAGCTTTTCGTCCAAGGAGCAAGCGTCTTTTAATTTCATAGCTGCAGTCACCGTCCACAGTGATTTGGGAGCCCAAGAAAATGAAGCCTGTCACTGCTTCCATTGTTTCCCCATCTATTTGCCATGAAGTGATGGACCAGCTGCCATGATCTTCAGTTTATGAATCCTGAGTTTTAAGCCAGCTTTTTCACTCTGCTTTTTCACCTTCATCAAGAGGTTCTTTTATTCTTCACTTTCTGCCATTGGGGTGGTGTCATCTGCATATCTGAGGTGATTTCAAGTCTTATTCTTTAAGAAATATGTCGACTATAGCTGCTAGAGATGGTGATTCTTCACTTGGATCTGGGCAAAATAAATTGAAAACCTTCTGGAAAGGATTTACCATTGTCAATGCCAAGGAGAACATTCATGATTTATGGGAAAAGTTGCAAATATAAATGTTGACAGGACTTTGGAAGAAGCCAAATCCTATCCTCATAGATGACTCTGAGGCACCCAAGACATCAGGGAAGGAAGTAGCTGCAGATAACAAGAAAACTAGCATTTTCTGTTTCCTGAGATGGAAGCTGCTCCCGATAAAGATGCTATTATGATTACTGAATTGACAAATGGATTCAGAATATTATATAAAGTTAGTTGATAAAGCAGAAACAGGGTTTGAGAAGATTAACTCTAATTTTGAAAGACTTTCTACCCAGGGTAAAAGGCTATCATACAGCACTGTTTGCTAAAGAGAAACTGTAAAAGGAAGAGTAGACCGATGAGGCAAATTTCGTTGCTGTCTTAGTTTTTAAAAATTGCCACAGCCACCCAAGTCTTCAGTGACCACCACTCTGATCAACAAGCAGCCATCAACATAGAGGCAAATCCCTTGGACAATGGTCAGCATATTTTAACAATAAAGTAACTTTTAATTAAGGTAGCTACATACAATAGACAAAATGCTATTGTAGACTTAATAGTTTAGTATAAACAGTGGAGAAGGAAATGGCAACCTACTCCAGTGTTCTTGCCTGGAGAATCCTATGGACAGAGGAAGCGGGTGGGCTATAGTCTATGGGGTTGCAAAAACTCGGGCATGACTGAGAGACTAATACACTCTAGTGTTAGTGTAAGTTTTATAAGCACTGGAAAACAAAAATGTGTGTTATTTTATTGCAATATACACTTCATTGGTGCGATCTGGAACCAAAACCCATAGTATCTCTAAGGTATGCCTGTATTTCTCATTTTCTTTTATAGGAATAAACTCCAGTAACATCCCTGTGTGCAAAATTTGCTTTTGATAAGTACAATTAATCAAAATTTTAAAACCTAAATCTCTCTGATGCTTCATTCTGTGAATATCCTGTTTAAAGCTTTTCAACTAATTTTGAGCAACAGGCAAACAAAATGTGAAGCACTTATTTATAAATTTTACAAATAAGATTTAACCACATTTAGTTCATTATGCTTAGGAATATGCATTAATTTGCACTTCGTAAAACTGTGTAAATAACTTTTTAAAATAAATTCTCTAATATATACTCAATCAGTCTTAAGCTATGCTTTCTCCATGTGTTTTACCAATTGTAAGTGATTGCTTTGGATGAAGGTACAGGATGATGGAGAAAGAAAAATCTTCAAAAACAAGAAAACACAAGGCATGCTTTGGGAGCCAGGAGCAGTCCACCGTGGTCTCAGGGCCGAGCAGCAGTAGGCATCCCTGCTGCTGCTGCTGCTGCTAAGTCGCTTCAGTCCTGTCCGACTCTGTGCGACCACGTAGACAGAAGCCCACCAGGCTCCCCTGTCCCTGGGATTCTCCAGGCAAGAACACTGGAGTGGATTGCCATTTCCTTCCCCAATGCAGAAAAGTGAAAAGTGAACGTGAAGTCGCTCAGTCGTGCCTGACTCGTAGGGACCCCATGGACCACAGCCCACCAGGCTCCTTCGAACGTGGGATTTTCCAGGCAGAGGAACCCAGACTCTAAAGTGGACTGCAGACCCACTGTGGCGGGGGGAGGGGTTTCCATGTTAGGCCCAGGAGTTTGTTGTCAATTAGGGAAGAAGCCACTGAACTGCTTTGATTGACTGGTAGAGCCTCATTCATTCATTCATCCACTCATACACCCAACAACCTGCTGGGTGTCTCTCCAGCAAAGTACCATGAGGAAAAACGGAGAAAGTCATGGTTCTTGCCCTCATGAAACTCTGAATCTCCAAAAAGAGACAGGGATATGAGCCAATAACAAAAGTCCCCGGAATTAAAGGTTAATAAGGAGCCATGAGCAGGAGCATAAGGTGGGTGGGGTGAGTTCTCTAAGCACCCCATGGGTTCTGTGCTCCGGTCTTCAGGACGCCATGTATGATGGCGCGTGCAGTGCCCATGAGACCCTGGACCTGACCCCGATACCCCCGCCTAAGACGCAGAAGCACAGAGAGGGCGGGAACCTGCCCAGGTGCACACAGAGCTTCCAGGGGGCAGGTGGAATCCACACTGCACACGGATGCAAGCGATAGACCTCAGACCCCACTGTGCGCATTCTGCCTTCCTTCGAAACGGAACTTCCGGTAAACTGCAGACGTTAACCTCGTGTTAGTATGGAGTGTTATGACCCTTCAATGTTAGAAAGGAGTTGGTGGAGCTCTTTGACCATTCTCTCGGCCACATATCCTAGGGCAGAGTCAACAATTCTTTGAAGAAAACATTAAAGGAGTCAAAAATTATCATCAGAGTAAGTGTAGATTCCACACCCTCCCCAGTCCTCAATGCCTCTTTTGTCTCTACTGTGCCCTTCTGAAAGAGCTGAAAGTCAAAGCTATTGGAATGATGAAACTAGTTTGGTTTTAACCAAATATCTTGCTATTGGTGTCTGAAATAGCTACAGTTCCTTAGTGGTACATACACTTATAGTAGAGGAAAAAGGTGTGTGGATCAGGAAGAGGTCACACTGCTTTCAAAAAATGCAGACTGCTCCACCGCTCACCCCTAAAATTGGTGGTATGGCTGGGGGTGTGTGGGGGATGGGGGTGGCAGAGGGTGGCAGATTCTGAATCAGAGAGACAGACTGAGGGTCAAGGAAGAGACTCTGGGGGTTACAAAGACCCTGCTCTGAGTTATCCTGTTTGTTCCTCATGAGAGTCCCAGGGGGCCCAGGATGGCATGATCTTCGTATGGCAGGTGTGGAAGCAGGGATGCTGAAGGACCAGGCTCCTTGCCCAGGTGGTGTGGCACGGTCAGGGGCACTGTGATGGGGTATGGGCTGTGTAGAGGAGCCTCTGAAAAGGACCCAGCCTGGGAGACCCACTGGGCAGCAGGTCTGCCTCTGGTGGGGGTGCACCCACACCCTTCCTGCTGCTCAAGGCCTGCTGGTTGGAAATATACTTGCATTTTTAGATGCCAATTAGAGTCTGTAATTACAAGAGTTTGAGAGTTTTTTAATGTGTTGCTTTGTTTTTCAAAGTTACACATAGCTGGCCCATACTGAATTATAGCTATAAAGAGTTTCCAAATTCAGCAACTTCATAGAATGTATTTTCTTGTTGCAAACCAATTGGAACCAAGCACAACGCTGAAAGGCTAACCTCTGTTTGGATAACTCTACAAATATAAATTCCCCATGATAGACTATCCTATAATTGGCTTCGAGGGAAATAGCAGATTGCAATAACTTTGGGATATGTTCCTTTCGAAATTGCTTTCTGCGGTGAATATTTCTATTAACTCAGCCAAGTTCTCACTCCATTCAGGGTATTTTCTGCCACCTGCATCATTCCTTGTTAAGCATATTCAGGATCAAACTAGACTAAACAAGACTGCAGATACTTACAAGGTAGAACACATTTCGGTACACATTTATCCAGACTTCAGTCATGTCTCAGATGGGTTTTTGTGATAAAAGTAAGAGTTCTACAGATGGCCATCTTCTGCGTGCATGTGTGCCTGCTAAGTCGCTTCAGTCATGTCTGACTCTTTGCAGTCCTATGGACTGTAACCCACCAGGCTCCTCTGTCCATGGCATTCTCCAGGCAAGAATACTGGAGTGGGTTGCCGTGCCCTCCTCCAGGGACTCTTCCTCTGTGGCAGGAAGACATGTTTGTATGCATCTTATCAGCTGGGCTTGGTAAACTTATTTCAAGGAATCCTTTGATAGCAGTGTAGCATATAAGTTTTCAGTTGGGGCAATATTTGGAACACATTTTGAATACTGAATATTGTTGACGTCCTTTAATGGACTGGAACCTGATGATCTGGAGTCGACAATAAGAAGGTAAAGGAGAGAGAAAGAGGCTGATATTCCTTGGTTTATGCAGAAAACCAAAAAAGTCCCTGACACAGGGCTTGCTCTGTTCACGAAGGCCTCAGGCGCCCTCTCGATGGGGTGAAGGCGCAGAGCACCTTCTCGAGAGGGTCTCAGAAGCCCGGGCAGGAAAGTCAACTCAGAGGGCCTCTGCGCTCCAAAGAAATAGCCTGAGAGAGGGAGAGAGAAAGAAAGAGAAAGAAAGACAGGGGGACAAAGCTCTGATGGAGCAAAGGTGTTTTAATCAACATGGTGTGGGCATATATACTATAGTTATTCTCAGCAAAGATAAAGATTAAAATTCCAGACTTACAAAACATAGGCAATCTGTATTAAAGAGAGAGAGAGTTGTAAACAATCACTTTTACCATATGGTTCACAAAAAGGAGCTTCCCTAGTGGCTCAGACGGTAAAGCGTCTGTCTACAATGTGGGAGACCCGGGTTCGATCCCTAGGTTGGGAAGATCCCCTGGAGAAGGAAATGGTAATCCACTCCAGGACTATTGCCTGGAAAATCCCATGGACAAAGGAGCCTGGTAGTCTACAGCCCATGGGGTCGCAAAGAGTCGGACATGACTGAGCGACTTCACTTTCTTCTTTCTTTCACTTTCCTCACAAAAAGGAAGAGGGTACTTATCACCGTATTGAAAAACTAATGAAGGAAATACCTGGATCCCTCAGCCCTGGGAGAGGCTTGCCTCTCCTCTTAATTCGTGAATATTCAAGAATTAATAAGGAACAGAGGATTCCTTACAGATCCAAAACAGCACGCAGGAAGCCTCCTGTTAAATGCTTCCTGACAGAGTATTAAGAAACTTGTTTGTGTAGATATCTGTATTAAGATAAAGAAGAGGCAAAACTCCTGCTTTATTCAATGGATATCTGTCTTAGATGCACTGTTCATTAAACCTAAGCTTGTGCTTCTGCTGGAACCAGGAACACCCAAAGGTCACCCCTTGTTTTCTCTATTTTAGGGGCATCTTCAGCAAAGAGTTACGAATGTTCTGGGTTTTGTAAACATCACTGGGGGCATTTGGTCACTAAGAGGGGACAAGAGATCTTCAATCACCTCCCCTAGAGGATTAGTGCAGCAGGATAGCACATGTTACAGGTTCAATTGTGTCCCCCCTCAAATATTCATATTCATATCCCTAGTTATCCAGGAAGTGATTTCATTTGGCATCAGCATCATCGCAGATGTGATTAATTAAGATGTGGACATTAGGATGCCTCCTACTTCAAAATTACTGGTGTCCTTATAAAATAGGAGAAATAGAATTACCATTATCCAGCAATCCCACTCCTGGGCATATATCCAGAGAAAAGTGTTAGTTACTTAGTCGTGTCTGACTCTTTGCCATCCCATGGACTATAGCCCACCAGGCTCCTCTACTCATGGAATTCTCCAGGCAAAAATACTAAAGTGAGCAGCCATTTCCTTCTCCAGGGGGTCTTTCCAGGGATTAAACCTGGGTCTCCTGCACTGCAGGCAGATTCTTTACCATCTAAGCCAGCAGGGAAGCTGCAGAGAAAATCATAATTTAAAAAGATACACATACCCCAGTGTTCACAGCCGCGCTACTCACAATTAGCAAGGAC
This sequence comes from Bos mutus, assembly GCF_027580195.1. Classification (NCBI taxonomy): domain Eukaryota; kingdom Metazoa; phylum Chordata; class Mammalia; order Artiodactyla; family Bovidae; genus Bos; species Bos mutus. The sequence goes on from NC_091636.1 coordinate 64,833,764, forward strand.
ACGGAAGCAATCTAAATGCCCATCAACAGAGGAATGGATGGAGAAAATGTGGCATCTACATACAATGGAATATTACCCAGCCATTAAAAAGAATAAAATAATGCCATTTGCAGCAACATGGGTGGGCCTAGAGATTGTCATTCTGAGTGAAGTAAATCAGACAAAGACAAATATCATGATATCACTTATATGTGGAATCTAAAAAAAATTCCACAAATGAACTTATTTACAAAACAGAGTCACAGATGTAGAAAGCAAACTGATGTAGAGAGAAATGGTTACCAAGGGGTTAGGGGGAAGGGAGGGATAGAATGAGAGATTGGGATTGACATATTCACACTGCTGCTGCTGCTAAGTCGCTTCAGTCGTGTCTGACTCTGTGCAACCCCATAGACGGAAGCCCACCAGGATCCCCCGTCCTTGGGATTCTCCAGGCAAGAACACTGGAGTGGGTTGCCATTTCCTTCTCCAATGCATGAAAGTGAAAAGTGAAAGTGAAGTCGCTCAATCGTGTCCAACTCTTAGCGACCCCATGGACTGCAGCCTACCAGGCTCCTCCATCCATGGGATTTTCCAGGCAAGAGTACTGGAGTGAGGTGCCATTGCCTTCTCCGAATATTCACACTACTATGTGTAAAACAGATAACTAATGAGAACCCACTGTATAACACAGGGAATTCTACTCAACAGTCTGTAATGACTTACATGGAAAAAGGATCTAAAAAAAGAGTGATTATATGCATATGTATCACTGATTCGTTTTGCTGTACAGCAGAAACTATTACAGCACAACATTGTAAATCAACTGTACTCCAATAGAAATTAATTTTAAAAGGTGGGAGGGTGGAATCTGGATACAGAGACAGACACACTCACAGGGAAAACACATGTGCAAAGGAAGGCAGAGGTGGGGCGATGCTTCTACACATCAGGGGATCTCCAAGGATCCCCAGGAAATCCCCAGACGTCAGGAGAGAGGCACGGACCAGATTCTCTCTCGTAGCCCTCAGAAAAAATACCGCTGACACCTTGATCTTGGGCTTCTGGCTTTGAAAACTGTGAAAACAAAACTTTCTGATGTTGAAGTCACTCTGTTCATGAAACTTTGTTGTAGCAGCCTCAAGAGACTAATACAACACATCTCTGTGGTGTGTTACTGCCATGGGGAGTTCTCACTGGAAACACAGGGCTGCCTGTTGTTAAACCTGCCTCACTGTATACACAGCAGGAGCCTTTGGCATCTTCTAGGGAACTAAACACTGAGTTGTGCTTGGGCTAGTTTGAACCAGGCCTGCGTGATCCCTGAGAAAAATGGGATATTTGCTGGGAGGTGTAGAAGGACCAGTTCTGTCTCTGTCTGCTCCTCTGGGATCATAGGATTTGCACAGTTGGCATTGGACAATCTCAACTGCCCCTGTATCTTCTTTCCTTCTAGAAAGTTCTTTCTTCTATTTTACCCCAGGTTTATAAAGCGTCTGTCATAAGTACTGGCAATTTTCCTTGTGTTTAAGTCAGTCTTCCTGAAGGTGTCCTTTAGAGAGCTGAATTCTCGTTATTCCAACAAATGGAAAGTGACATGTATACCAGAACATCTATACTGAGCAACAATATGTCCCACATCATCCTCAGCTACACTTCCCCACTCAGGAAGTGAAGGGAAGTCGCTCAGTTGTGTCCGACTCTTTGCGACCCCGTGGACTGTAGCCCACCAGGCTCCTCCATCCATGGGGATTCTCCAGGCAAGAGTACTGGAGTGGGTTGCCATTTCCTTCTCCAGGGTATCTTCTTGACCCAGGGATAGAACCTGGGTCTCCCACCTTGTAGGCAGACACTTTACCATCTGAGCCACCAAGGACGTTCTCTCCACTCAGGACCTGTTCCCAGAGCTGCCCTTTGTCTTAGTAAAGTGTGTGCTTATTAGACACAGACTTGTTACCCCCACGAGGCCTGGTCACGGTGGGGCAGGCCACATCAGAGATGGCCAGGAGTTAGCATAAAGACCTGGCTTCTCAGGACCCAAATGGGCATCTAAGGAGGTTCTGGGAGCAGACAGTATGGGAAGATGGCTCAAGACAGAGGCATGCCAGACATAGGGGAGGATGTGTCCCTCTGACAACAGGGACAGGGAAAAGATGACCACCGCCCAGGGCCCTCAGACAGCGGTCCAGCCAAGAGTCAGGGAAATGCCTACCAAAATGAACTAAGCCTCCAGGTCATAACCCTGACCTCTAGGAAGAGGGTCAAGCAGAGCTTCTGCAGAGAGAAGCTGAATTTAAGGTAAAAGGCAAAGTTTAAGGGAGATAGAGAAAAGAAGACGTGGGAGCTTTGGGGAGGGCCAGAGAGGGGTATGAGATTCTGTGGCTCAGTTGGAAAAACACATCAGACAGTACCCTAGTGACAAGACGAGACCAAACCCAGCAGCCAGGGCACACACAGTGAATCAGACCGACAGCAGACACCCAAGGCTGAGCCGATGGGCAGAAGAACTTGGGCCCCAATGTCTTCTGACAGGAGATGGGCGGGCCTGTCTCTGGTGCAAAGAGTTTGGCAAAGCCAAGTGGATCCCTGTGCTTCCCCTTCTCACTTCCAGAGAGGTTCAACATCTCTGCAGTGCTTCCTTAATTGATCCATCATCTCACTATAGCTTTTTGTGTGAAATTGCTAAAGCAGCCCAAATAGTTCCCAATTCAGACCACTCATGAGAATCCCTTGGAAAACTTAAAAAAAAGAAGGAAGAAAATAAGAAAGAAAGATACTGATTCTCAGACCCCATTCCGAGACAAATAATTCATAACCTCTGTTGAGACCCACCCAAAACACACCCTCCCTTGAAATTTTCTGAAAATTGTTCTCTATTTCCAGAGTTCATGATAGTATTAAAGGGATGGTTACCCTCAACAACTGAAAACCCAACATTTATCAACTTCCTCCTGACAGTAGTAATCCAAGGCACCAAAGCACCTCATAAACCCTGTAGGGACACTGCCTCCTGAGACTAGACCTGTATCTTCCCACTTGTTCATCCCAATCCGTCAGTTCAGCCGCTCAGTTGTGTCCGACTCTTTACAGCACCATTGATGGGAGCACGCCAGACCTCCCAGTCCATCTCCAGCTCCCAGAGCTTGCTCAAACTCATATCCATCAAGTCAGTAATGCCTTCCAACCATCTCATGCTCTGTCATCCCCTTCTCCTCCTGCCTTCAATCTTTCCCAGCATCAGCGTTTTTTCAAATGAGTCAGTTTTTCGCATCAGGTGGCCAAAGGATTGGAGCTTCAGTTCAGCATCAGTCCTTCCAATGAACACTCAGGACTGATCTCCTTCAGAATGGACTGGTTGGATCTCCTTGTAGTCCAAGGGACTCTCAAGAGTCTTCTCCAACACCACAGTTCAAAAGCATCAATTCTTTGGCGCTCAGCTTTCTTTATAGTCCAACTCTCACATCCATACATGACTGCTGGAAAAACCATAGCTTTGACTAGATGGACCTTTGTGGGCAAAGTAATTTCTCTACTTTGTAATATGCTTTCTAGGTTGGTCATAACTTTTCTTCCAAGGAGTAAGCATCTTTTAATTTCATGGCTGCAGTCACCATCTGCAGTGATTTTGGAGCCCAAGAAAATAAAGTCTCTCACTGTTTCCATTGTTTCCCCTTCTACCATGTGCCCAAAATAGAACAGAAGGGCAACAGCTATTTCTGGATAAGTGAATAAAGGAACATACCAAAGACACATTTTATAAAACCCAAGTATTACGTGTTTGTGTGAGTTTAGGCCCATTCCATCCTGGTGGAAAGGGGCTGAAACATCCTCCCCTAACACCAGGTGAAGGACAGGTAGGGGACACGTGTGTGGACATGCTGGCCTATTCCATCTGCAGGTGTAGAAGGCCAAGGGGGCTCCCCAGCCCAGGACGAGCACCCATTTACAAACCGTAGCTGCTACTCTGAGTGTAGAGAGAGTTCCAGTCACCACTCCCATAAATACAAAACCCTGGTTTCAAGAAGAGCAGCTGAGGGTGTGGATAGCTCAGAACTGGGACTCCTGCAGGTGTTCGGGCTGGGACAGGAGCAGACTGGGACGCCAGGGCCCAGGAGGCTAATTCTTGTAAAAAACAAAAAGGTGCAGTAAGACTAGTGCACTAATCTCCCAAAAGGGCTGTGACAGAGTAGCACAAACTTAGTGGTTTAAACACAGACTTATTGCCTTAACTGGAGAAGGAAATGGCAACCCACTCCAGTGTTCTTGCCTGGAGAATGCCACGGATGGAGGAGCCTGGTGGGCTGGGGTACATGGGGTCGCAAAGAGTCAGACACTGCTGCTGCTGCTGCTGCTCCTGCCACATCACTTCAGTCGTGTCCGACTCTGTGCGACCCCATAGACAGCAGCCCACCAGGCTCCCCCGTCCCTGGGATTCTCCAGGCAAGAACACTGGAGTGGGTTGCCATTTCCTTCTGCAATGCATGAAAGTGAAAAGGGAAAGTGAAGTCGCTCAGTCATGGCCAACTCTTAGCCACCCCATGGACTGCAGCCTGCCAGGCTCCTCCGTCCATGGGATTTTCCAGGCAAGAGACTACTGAACAACTAACACACACACACACACACACACACACACACAAACTATCGTCTTCAAATTCAGGAGATTAGGAGCCTGACACAGGTCTCAGGGGGCTGAAATCAAGTTGCTCTGGGCTGCGTTCCACCCTGAAGACCCAGGTCTGGTCCATTTCATAGCACTGTCCAGCTTGTAGAGGCCACCACTCTCCTTGGCTCATGGCCCCCTCCTTCAGCCTCCAGTGATGGCTTATAGGTCCTTTTCTACCTTCTCACCATGACCCGCTTCTGTGTTCACGGTCTCCCCCACTCTCCCGTCTCCACCTCCTACTTTTATTTAGTTTTATGATAACTCTTGGCCCACCCAGATAATCCAGGATAACCTTCCTGTCTTGTGTCAGATAACTAGCAACCATGATTGCATCTGTGACCTGAATCCCTCTTTCTGCAATGTGACATAGTTTCCGGTTCTGGGGATTTGGATTTCGGCATCTTTAGGGGCCACTGTTCTCCTGGCACAGTCAGCAGGGCCCCACGACCAGGTGGGGACCCAGGAAAAGATGAGGACACGCCTTGTGAGGGGGAAGAACAAATCTGACTTCATATCAGGTCTGTTCCTTTCACTTCAGTCTTTGTGCTCTGTTGCTTGTGCTCAGTCATGCTCCCCTGAACTTTTTGTAAAAGGCTCAGCTGGTAAAGAATCCAACTTCAAAGCAGGAGACACAGAAGATATGGGTTTGATCCCTGGGTTAGGAAGATCCTCTGGAGAAGGAAATGGCAGCTCACTCCAGTATCCTTGCCTGGAAAATGCCAGGGCACCATCCCTGGGGTCACAAAGAGTCAGACACAACTGAGCACATGGCACGCACATAGCCTGAAATATACAGGATAGCCTGTTCTCAGGCCTCTGACCTTGAAGAGTCCATTCATATAGAGACAGAAAGTTACAAACAGGTAGGAGAACATTTGTCTTGTTGGAGGTTTACAGGAACATGGTGACATGACCTGTGTGAACAGCTGCAAGAACAAAGGATTTCAATACCAAGAAGTCTGCAAAAACTAACCACATCCTTCACTCATCTTGCCTTTAAAAGGGCTTTGCTGAAACCCTTCAAAGAGTTTGGGGCTTTTGGAGGCATGAACCACCCATGAGTCTCCTTGCATGGCCCTGCAGTAAACCTTTCTCTGCTGCAAACTCTGACATTTCAATACTATTTGGCCTTATCATGTGTTGGGCAAATGAATTTGTGTTCAGAGTGAAGGTGTGTGTGTGTGTGTGTGTGTGTGTGCTTGCGCACGCTCAGTTGTGTCTGACTGTTTGTGACTTCATGGACTGTAATCTACCAGGCTCCTCTGTCCACAGAATTTCCCAGGCAAGAACACTGGAGTGGGTTGCCATTTCAGGAATCTTCCCAAACCAGAGATCAGACCATGTCTCTTGGATCTCCTACATGGGCAGGCAAATTCTTTGCCCCTGGCACCACCTGGGTATGTTCAGTAACATCTTTAATTGGGCAGAAGCTTATGTGACAATACGCACAATTTTCCTTCTCTCAGACCCTATGTTGGGCGGCCTCATCAGATTTTCCCACCATCCTGCAATGGAAGCCTTTGTTCTGGAATACGCTCTCCTGCTTTACCAATAACCAACTTCTCTGAGCTCCCACTGTGTGGTCAAAGATGGAATTTGAGAGCAAACTGAGAGTGGGGTGAGCCCTTCTCATTAATCACGCAGAGTAGAAAGTGATTCCAAGTTGAGAAGATGATGGCAAAAAATAACACAAAATGCTGCGTGAATCAGGCTTTGTTTCTGGCCATGTGAATAACATAGACAGCACACCGGGTTCTGTTCCTCCTGAGGAGTCCAGATGCAGTGGGTTTGGGGCATCTTATACAACAAGCAGGATGGCAACTGGCAACTGATGTGATGTGACTTTACATTCTGAACGTGAGAGGTGCTCCCAGCACTGTTTCTCGGCTGGAAAACGCACAGCGCCTGCTGTCTGCTGGCAAAATAAAAGCATCGCATTGGGAAAGGGTGACCTTCTCTGACCTTCAGGGCTCTCAAGCTGTCCTCAGCCCCCTCAGCCCCGGGTCCGCCTGTGCGGGATGACGAATGAGTGGTGTGTCCAGCCTTTCGACCGGCTTTACTGACAACGTAGTGAAAGCACAGACAGAGCCTCTCAAAGGGCAGCTGGAGGCAGGCCAGGGCCGGCGGTGTGGACTGTTTGGGGCATTTGCTCCTCTGGACGGGACCCCTTCCCCTCCTCATCCCGCAGGCCTCCACTTTCATCACTCCATCTTTTCTCTCCAAAGCACTCTATAAACGCCCATAGGCAAGCAAACAAAAGCGGACAACAAAACAACCCACTCCCACCACGCCATACGTGGTTGCAAAATCAGCCCCCTTCCCTGAGCTGAAAGGCCGCCTGCCTGTACCCAGGAAGTCTCCCAGGGTCCCTCACAGTCCGGGGTGTTCAGGAGGACGAGTAGAGGGAGCCCGCCGGCCCGTCTGCACCCCAGGAGCTTCGTCACATCACAGACTCCTTGCACTCTACTCGGTCCCCTCTGGGGACCCCCAGGCAGGTGTCCCCAGGCCTCCTGGTGAAGGCAGATGGGGTCCCCGGGGCTCCAGGCATGTCTAGTGTCCTTCGTGGGCCACAGACCCTGCAGTCTGACCTTCAGATTCAGGGCAGGAAGACTCAGGTCCTGTGGACGTCACCTACCCCAGAGGGTAAAGTGCTTACACACATACGTACTACACACCACAACACACACACAAACTTACATACATACCACACACCAGCCACCGCAGGCATACCACACACACTCTGGGAAGACGTAGTGAGTGAAAGGAGTTTCAGCCTTAGACCCAAGCGTGAAATTAACTAAATTTTCGAAGTTGACTTTAAACAGCTGAACTAGTCCATGGCCCCATAGTAATTTATTTCAGAAAGAATTTTGCTCACCAATGATTATCACAAATTACACAGAAGAAAAAAATAACTATTTTTGATCAAATCCAAGTATTTCATCCTTTCTAAACAAAGCATCTATTTTGTGTTACATAAAGATAATGAAATCCAGTCAGTTTTTTTTTCCCCTCTGCTGACTTAAAAAGACAAATGGCTTTTGTGACTGTAAATTTCCCCCTGTGAGACTGTAACTGTGTCTCCCTGCACATAAATGCTCCTTCTGCTTTCTCTAAGTTCTGTAGAAACATCACAAGGCCCTCTCCTTTCCCCTAAAACTCAAGACATTTTTATGCTTTCCCCAGGTAGGGATAAAAGAGAGCCACTTTAGAGAAGCAATTTCAGAGACATTTATCCTGATGGGGAGAACTGAAGATTGTTGAGCTGTGTGTTCCAGTGTTCGACGTTTTTCAAAGGGAACAGCAGTTCTGCAAACACACACCACAGCCGTGTCTGCTATTATTCAGAAGGTGACCAGGTAAACGTTAGAAACAGTCATAGAGGAAAGGGGAGTGGTCTGTCTTTATATTTCACCTGGTGTGAGCATGGTCTCAGGCCAAAGGACCACAAGGTAGGCAGCGTTAAAACAATGACATGCGTCCCACGATTCAAAACCAGCTGCTGGGTGGATGGCAGGGTAGCCAGCACACACAGGGCCTTCCTGTTTCAGCTCTGGGGAAAAGAAAAGTATTCGACAGCTCATTCAAAGCTCGGGCCTCTTTCTCTTCCTGGGAGTCCAGATCAGAAGCAGTTGTGGATCATTAGAAGTTCTCATTCAGAGAAAGGGCAATAGGTGGGTTACGGTACACACAGCAGATTCAGTTGAGAAAGATGGGGGATGTGAAATGATGTTTCCAGCCACCAACATTTCTTAAAATCCTTCTGAACCAGTCCACCTGTCAATCAGAAATGCTCACAAACGATACTGACAGAGCTCTCAAATGTACACAAAAACCCTAGGCTACCCCTGAGAATTCTCATGAGCTGGCATGTGTGCTTGGAGAAGTGTGTGTATGTGTGCCCAGGCATGTCCACCTCTTTGCAACCCCATGGGCTATAGCCCACCAGGCTCCTATGTCCATGGATTCTCCAGGCCAGAACACTGGAGTGGATTATCATTCCCTTCTCTGGGGGATCTTCTGATCCAGGGAACCAAACCCGCATCTCCTGCACTGCAGGCAGATTCTTTACCAACTGAGCCACCTGGGAAGGCCATGTGCTGGGAGATGGAGACCCAAATGGTACCAGGGGCTCCAGGAGGATTTGAGAGGGGGCATCTCATGCTGCCCCTTGTTTGGGGCAGGAGAATCCTCCAGGACTTTTCTTCCTTGTTATCTTTTTGCACCACGAAGGTCAGGTTTATCCTCGGAGCAGAGGACCTGCTGAGATCCGGCCAGGCATGAAAAGGTGTCCGGGACACGGGGTCCCCAACCCTGTCTTCAGGGCCCTCCTCCCAGTTCCTCCCTTCTGCTCAGATGGGTCTCCAGCACTGATACTTCCCACCATCCATGGCATCTCCATCTCTGAAAGGGAATCTGAAGCATAGATGCACATTCCAATCATCCCAGAGCCACTTCAATTCCTAGACTGATTTTGTGCAGGGAGTGCCTAACAGCTGGCTCTGCCAGCCCTCTTGCTTGGCCACCAGCTCATTTTCTGTTTCAGTTCAGTGTGGAGACAACTGGATATGTCCAATTTTCTTGTGCAGATGGCAAACAGTGAGATAATCATTTTCAGATATACTCCAGTACCCTTGAAGTTCCCTTGCTGCAGATGAGTACCCTCATCGGAGACCTGGCTTCATGTCCACAATGGAAGCAGAAGCCCAAGACTCACCTGTCCTGCATCATGTTCCCAGACCCTCCTTCTCATGGCCAGGACACCTGCTGCTGGTACCAAAGAAATGTTCTCATCTTATTTCTTGGAAGAGTTACTGGTTCCACCATCTCTGTATCTAGGACTATCTTTCTTTTGTAATTATTACACCTTATCACTCTCTTTATTAGGACTTCCTTCCTCCACTTTCAGGGCTCCCCTAGTGGCTCAAGCCATAAAGAATCTGCCTGTAATGCAGGAGACCTGGGTTCGATCCCTGGGTTGGGAAGATCCCCTGAAGAAGAGCCTCTGGAGAAGGGAATGGCTACCCACTTCCTGTATTCTTGCCTGGAGAATTCCATGGACAGAGGAACCTGGTGGGCTACAGTCCATGGGGTCACATAGAGTCAGACACAACTGAGTGACTAACACTAATGACTCATTATTTCCACTTCTAGAACAGTCTGTGGGCCTCCATCTTGCCCAAAGTCCTGGCTCCCTTGTGAATTTTGTTTTCATCATTGCTCTACAATGTGCATAGAATTAAAGTTAAGCTTAATAAAATGAGAAATCTTGTCTCAAAAGAGATATCATTTACCTCAGTGGAAGGATACAACAGGGGGCAAATTAAGCTGACACATTTAATTCCTTCCTTGGCTATCTCATAAGACTGTAGAATCTAGCATGCAGAATGGATGTTTTGAATGGAATTAAAGACTGCAGTTTATCAGATGGTGAATACCTAACACAAGTGCTCCCTTTCAAAGCGAATCACTGAAAACTACTTAGAATAACTGAAAACCACTTAAACCCACACTGGGGAGCATTTTTCAAGGGCAACTCTGGCAGCTGGCGAACAAAGGGAGGTTTCAGCTCAGATGGTTGCCCTCCAAGTGAAGAGAAGAGCTTTCTTCCACCCTCAGGTCCATCAGCAGAGTGAACCCCTGCACAGAGCTGGAGCTGATGCAGCTGATGCAAGGTGGGGGCGGTAAGGTGGCGGGGGGGCCTGCTGGATACCCCACCCCCAAGCTCCAGCCAGAGGGAGCCTGTGCTCCAGACCTTGTGATCAGCTGTGTTCCCAGGGAGGGCCAGGTCACAGGATGCTTGAAAGCTTCCTGGACAGCAGCCCAGGGTCTTGGAGGAGAAAACAAGCTGTGGGATTGTCCTGGCTTCTCGGAGGGTCCCTCAGAGGTGTGCCGACTGCATGAAGGGGGCTCGGGCTCCTCTGCTCTGAACCGATTGTCTCTGGGTGTCATGCGCCTGGCGGAATGGCCCCACGTGGCCACACTGCTCCCGCAGAGCCTGTACCTACATCTCAGGCACCCGGAGCCCCAGCCACATTCACTGACGGCCCTCACATGATGCCGCCTGATGACTCAGGGGGATGGATGCGTCGGGGACTAGAGTCCTGGGACACCTGTGCTTCGTCTCTGAGCCCCAGGAGAGGAAGGGCTGCACGCAGGGAATTCCTAACACGGACTTTAGACTTGCTGTACTGCGCTTGGGCCCTTCTCTTAGGGCGATTGACCCAACCTTGCCACTTTCCCCCCCAGCTCTTGTTGCATCACTCCTTGCACGGATATGACCTCTGACCCCTCAACTCATCTCCCTAAGTGCCTGATCAGGACACGATCTCTGGGCACAGCTGCTCCCCTAAGAGTTTGTTCCCATAGGTGATCTGTGTTTTCAGAGTCACTGAAGCTCTGAGACGCTGGAGCAGGTCTTCCGGTTGCACTGCTGGGGTGAAGGCAGAGCCAAGAAACAGCTTCCACTGACGGACCCAATGTCTTGGGCTCTCAAGTACCACGACTTCCGGGTGGTGATGGCCTGGCACCAACTATAGGGACTGCTTTTCCTAGGTCCTGAGGTTCCTGAGATAGTTTGTTCTCATAAAGCCTATGAAGTTCTTAAAAAGTCAGTAATTCTCAGAGAGTTATTCCTCACTATAGAGAGAAAGAGAGAGAGACAAAGAAGATAGATAGATGGATGGATACATAGATAAAGATACTCAGATTCACACACATCTCTCCTCTCATTTCACTGATCTAACCTCTTCCCCTCTTAGCTTTCCAGTATAAAAACACAGTCTTTTATTCCTTAGAGAGAGATGGCACACGACAGTCATAGAATCTGCTTTCTTTGTGATTGCTCACTGCAGCTGAGAACATTTCTTGGTGCTTATTTTTCTTATGAGGAGAAACATTCTCTTCTCTAGAACATTAATTAACACAGAGCACTTTCTAACCTTTATTATCTTCAGCTATTAGATATAGAGAAGGCACAGAGGTTTAGTTACTGAGATATCTGATACCCATCTTTCTCCAGGCCTCATTACATGGGCTCCAGACTCTCCAGAAAGATTTAGAACAGTAATTACACCACGGTTATTTAAAATGTGTGCTACCCTTAGACGATATCTATATCTTTGTCATAAATAAGCCATTCGTTGACCCAAATGGTTTCTAGACTCTATCCTGGTAGAATTAGCCATTTGACCATATATTATTTTGTTTCTTATACGCTTTTCAACATTAAATCAAAGCATTTTTATGTGTGTGAATGTGAAATAATTTCTTGGATATGCAGAAGTATGTTTGACTGAGCTTTAAGAGAGTCAATTTCCAGATTCTTCAACCCCATGAGCTCTTTCCTAAGCTTGATGTGTCTGAGTGCCTTGTGGTTAACTGTTTCTCTTTTTCTTCTCCCCTTTCACAATTGTGCTTCCCTCACCTTACAGAAGGAAGGCACACTTCCCACTCATCCCCTGTTCCTATGATGCCTGGCTTTGAGGTGTGCAAGCCTGCAGGCACCAAATCCAGGTGTGATCTATAATTTCCACTTCCAAGGCAGAGTCCTAGGAAAGCAGAAAAAAGAAACTTCAGTAAGAAACGTTGAACCGAAAAACCATATTTAGCCAGGTACACTAAGTCCCTGTCTGTCTATCTAGCTAGCTGCTGCTGCTAAGCCGCTTCAATTGTGTCTGACTCTGTGTGACCCCACAGACGGCAGCCCACCAGGCTCCCCCATCCCTGGGATTCTCCAGGCAAGAACACTGGAGTGGGTTGCCATTTCCTTCTCCAGTGCATGAAAGTGAAAAGTGAAAGTGAAGTCACTCAGTCGTGTCCAACTCCTAGTGACCCCATGGACTACAGCCCACCAGGATCCTCCGTCCATGGGATTTTCCAGGCAAGAGCACTGGAACGGGGTGCCATTGCCTTCGCCAATCTAGCTAGCTAGCCAGTTCCTATTTATCTATGATCTATCCATCATCTATCCTAGATCAAATCAGTCAATCTTCAAGGAAATCAATGCTGAATATTCATTTGGAAGGACTGATGCTGAAGCTGAAACTCTAATACTTTGGCCATCACTCACTGGAAAAGACCCTGATGATGGGAAAAATTGAGGGCAGGAGAAGGGGACAACAGAGGATGAGATGGGTGGATGGCATCACTGATTCAATGGACATGGGTTTGAACAAACTCTGCCAGATACTGAAGGAAGCCTGGCGAGCTGCAGTCCATGAGGTCACAAAGAACCAGACATGACTGAGCAACTAAACAGTAACAACAATCATCTATCTTGAAAATAGAAAAGTGTAAAGCTATTGTATAGTTATCTATTATCATGCTTATGTGAAATAAAACATGGACTCAGAGTATCTTCTTGAAGGAAGTAAGTCTGACTTGGTAAACATGAGAAGAAAACTTCACATCAATCTGTGTGTGCAGAGGACATTTTCCTTTAAGGAATGAGGTAAACTTGCATCTCTAACTGTTTGGTAAAAATAGATTTAATCCTCGTGTGTGTGTGTGTGTGTGTGTGCACGCACACACACATGCTCAGTCGTGTCTGACTCTTTTCAACCCCGTGAACTGTAACCCACTAGGCTCCTCTGTCCATGAGGTTTTCCTGTCAAGAATACTGGAATGGGTTGCCATTTCCTTCTCCAGGGGATCTTCCCTACCCAGAGATCAAACCTGCATCTCCTGCATTGCAGGCCTATTCTTTACCAACTGAGCCACCTGGGAATCCCCTTAATCCTCATACACAGTACATAATACAATAAAAACGTGTTCTTCGCAGATATGTGAAAATATATTAACAAATTTTTGATCTTTTTATAAAAATGTTCCGGTGGTCAATAGTTTTGTTTTGTTTGTTTTTTTGTTTGTTTGTTTGTTTTTGTTTAGAAGCTAGGCAAGGCTCTGGAGTAGAAGATAATCCAATTTTTTTTTTACAAATGACAGAGGCCAAGCAAAAATAATACATTGAATTCTTCTCTATGCATTAAAGCCAGACAATTTGAGTAACTAAATTTGTTCATCTAGTTTTTGTCTTTGCTGAACTCCTAATGATGAAACTCTAGTGCCACCTATGAATCAGAGAGACTAATTGTGTTTGTCAGAGCTCTCCAGAGAAGAAACAGAACCAATAGGGTGGGGATGGGGTGGCGGGGAGTGGGGAGATGCAGAGACTGAGATAGGCAGAGACAGAGAGAGACAAAGAGAGATTGAGACAGCTTTACTCAATCTACCAAGTTAAATGTTTATATCAAGCAAAACCAAATATCTGGGTGCCCCGGGACCCAGTCAGCATGTACAAGTAACCATCATATTAACTGTATTATACCTTGACATATTTTATCACTGAGTATTGGGGAAAATGCTGAGTAAATGTCAGGAGAACTGAGGTTTGGTTCCAGCTTCATCAATTATGAACTGGTGACTTTGTCATTACTGAAGTTGTCTGAGCCTGGGTTTCTTCATCTATAAAAGGTATAAAATAATTATCTTTTCTACTTTGTAGGGATGTTATACAGAGTTTGTGTGTAAATCCAAAATTGCTTTGTAAATTCCATTATAAAATTAATGATAGATTTATCATTGAGGACCTATACCAATGAGTTCCAAAGGATTGATACTTTTGAACTGCAGTGTTGGAGAAGACTCTTGAGAGTCCCTTGGACTGCAAGGAGATCCAACCAGTCCATCTTAAAGGAGATTAGTCCTGAATATTCATTGGAAGGACTGATGTTGAAGCTGAAACTCCAATACTTTGGCCACCTGATGAGAAGAACTGACTCATTGGAAAAGACCCTGATGCTGGGAAAGATTAAAGGCAGGAGAAGAAGGGGATGACAGAGGATGAGAAAGTTGGATAGCATCACCGACTCGATGGACATGAGTTTGAGTAAACTCCGGAAGTTGGTGATGGACAGGGAGGCTCGTGTGCTGCAGTCCATGGGGTTGCAAAGAGTTGGACATGACTGCACTGAACTCGTGAGTGCACAGTCTGCATGTTAACAGCCTATGTTTTCAGACGGCAAGAAGTTCTTTGTGAATGAGATGCAACTGAACAAAAACACTCAACTGATGGTCATTTGTTACATATTGTTGGTAATTTTTTTTTGCTTTGAATTTTCTTGTTTTCTCTTTCTTTTTCATGATAGGAGCATTTATTTCCTAGGGAATGAACTTTTCTCTCAGTGACTACAGGATGAGACTCTTAAATATGTCAGTGTGCAGGCAGGAGGTGCAATTCAGGTAACAGATGATCCCAGAGTCCCAAATCTTCACGAAATTCCATCAACACAAGTGTCCCACGAATCCAGAACCTATTTTTCACATAATTTCTCTAACACATTAGCTTCGTCTCCCTGGGAGCTGGACAGTGGACATGAAGGCCAAAAGTTGGGCAAATGATTGGTGCTGATTCATGTGAAAAAGCAGCAATGGAGAGACGCCTTGTGACCACCAAGAGGAGCGTCACCCTCTGTGTGGCCCCCACAAGCATTAAAAATGGAGTGGGAACATCTTCTACATGATATTGGTTTTATTGTCTGTGCCTTGTGCTATTTGTCCTTTTAACTCAACAAAATCTTTCTTCTTGTGAGTTCATTCATTCTGCGTGATTTAATGAGCTCTGGACTAATGTCACAGTCAAGACATCACTCACTGCTTTGAACAGTGAGGGGTAAAGGTGGAAAATAATTAGTATCTATTTTCAGTCTCGAGGTCTATCAGTGTCAATAGGAAAGAGAGGGGAGCAGAAAGACAGTAATGAGGAGAGGACTTTGCCCAGCAGGACACAGACTTAATTACCCCAGGCCAATCTGAAAAGAGTGGGAAAATGGACTCAAGCATAAAAGAACCTGTTCACACTCATGTGTCTATATTTTTCAATCACTAAGCTCATCTTATCAGAAGTTTTGTCTCAACCCTTTAAAAAACCAACCTAGTTAATTTTAATGGAGATGCTGTGTACTCAAAGCCCCAAAACGGGTACACAATCATTTACTCATATTTAATGAACTCATTCATTCATTAATACAAAATGTTGATGCTAAACAATGAAAATGCAGTTAAATGGAGGAGAACAACTTGTGAATAACCATCCTTGCAGCAATAACATCAGCTTTCTCCTTGCTTTGCCAAGAAGTCCCAGATGTCACTTTCAAACAAGTGTATTTTTTTAAGTAGCCAATTGTGTGACTCCTTAAAGGAATTACACAAAGTTAGGACCATAGACCAACAGTCAGATTCAAAGCCCTGAATATATTCCAGATATCCCTGAACCATCAGGAGAAGTATAAGTGATGCTCTATTGAATCCAAAGAGCAGAAACAGTGATTTTAAACAGTTCATATGAGCATTACCCAGAGATTTGTGATCATATTTGTATTTTTCCTGAGCAACACCCTGTGAATAGGTCTCAGCTCAACTGACTACCAAAATGAAAATGTAGTCATTGATCATGGTATCTCAGTGGCCCAGGCCCTGTGAAATCTAAAAACTCCTCAAGGTCTTTTTCATCTCAGTTCTTGGCCCTGAAAACTTCCTCACAGCCCCTCCTTGTATATGTAGACATCTTTATTAAGAATATGCTGGTGCTGGACCGCCCTGGTGGTACAGTGGAAACGGTGGCTGACTTTATTTTTGGGGCTCCAAAGTCACTGCAGATGGTGGCTGCAGCCGTGAAATTAAAAGATGCTTACTCCTTGGGAGGAAAGTTATGACCAACCTAGACAGCATATTAAAAAGCAGAGACATTACTTTGCCAACAAAGGTCCGTCTAGTCAAACCTATGGTTTTTCCAGTAGTCATGTATGGATGTGAGAATTGAACTGTAAAGAAATCTGAGCACCAAAGAATTGATGCTTTTGAACTGTGGTGTTGGAGAAGACTTTTGAGAGTCCCTTGGACTGCAAGGAGATCCTACCAGTCCATCCTAAAGGAGATCTGTCCTGGGTGTTCATTGGAAGGACTGATGTTGAAGCTGAAACTCCAATGTTTTGGCCACCTGATGTGAAGAACTGACTCATTTGAAAAGACCCTGATACTGAGAAAGATTGAGGGCAGGCAGAAAAGGGGATGGCAGAGGATGAGATGGTTGGATGGCATCACTGACGCGATGGACATGAGTTTGAGTAAACTCTGGGAGCTGGTGATGGACAGGGAGGCCTGGTGTGCTGCAGTCCATGGGATCACAGAGTCAGACATGACTGAGCGACTAAACTGAAAGCTGAACTGACAGTGGATAAGAATCCGCCTGCCAATGCAAGGGACACAGGTTTGATCCCTGGTCCTGGAAGATCCCACATGCCTCAGAGCAACTAAGCCCATGCACCGTAACTTCTGAGCCCACATGCTGCAACTACTGAAGCCCGCACACTTAGAGCCATGCTCTGCAACAAGAGGAGCCACTGCAGTGAGAAGCCAGTAGAAAGCGGCCCGTGCTCGCCCCAACCAGAGGAGGCCTGCACACAGCGACAAAGGCTCAGTGCAACCAAAAACAAACAAATAAAGTGAAAAGAATCTGCTGGGACAACATGCGCATAAATGGTGTGCAAATGTGCAGCAGACATGTCCACAGTACACTGTGCATTTGTGTGATGGGCAGACGTGATGCTGTAAATGCGGTCAAGTCACCTGGTGGGAGCCTCAGAAATCATACTGATTCCTGCACCGGGTCATGCTCTTCGGGGCCATCTTTGCACGTGTTTGTGGGCATGGCTTACCTCGAGCTTGTGTAGGACCAGCGCAGAAATGTGATGGCCTTTTAGTGTCTTTTAGCAGAGCATTTACTCAGGAGCATTTACTTGGTGAATCCTTATCTGTTACATGTTATCGTTTAGTTGCTAAGTTTTGCCTGACTCTCTGGCCGGATGGACTGTAGCCCTCCAGGCTCCCCTGTCCATGGGATTTCCCAGGCAAGATTACTGGAGTGGGTCACCATTTCCTCCTCCAGGGTATCTTCCTGACCCAGGGATCAAATCTGCATCTCCCGCATTGCAGGTGGATTCTTTACCACTGAGCCACCAGGGAAGCCCATCTGCTACACTAAGTATCATTAATTCAAACATAAATGTTTGGCTTTATGAGTGTGTTTGGTTGGATATTTTATATATTTTAGCCCCTGAAAACACATTTCTGTCTCTTCATAAAATTAGATTTCAACTGTAGACCATGTGGAAACACTGTCTTACCCATGGATTCTGGCTTTCAGCATAGAAAGAAAGAAAGTGAAGTTGCTCAGTCGTGTCTGACTCCTTGCAACCGCATGGACTGTAGCCTACTCGACTCCTCAGTCCATGGAATTTTCTAGGCAAGAGTACTGGAGTGGGTTGCCATTTCCTTCTCCAGGGGATCTTCCCGACTCAGGGATTGAACCCGGGTCTTCTGCACTGCAGGCAGACACATTACTCTCTGAGCCACCTGCATACACTTATTCTTATCCGGTGAACCGACACTTGGAAGCTTCTTCTCCCTGACCCTTGCTTCGTGGTCCTAATTCCAGTTTCCCAGGAATACATCTACCTTAACATAGAGCACCACTTGCTGGGCCTTGCTTGAAGTGGGTTTTAATGGGCTCTCTTTCTGGTACATTAGTGGATAAGATGATAGGATTTCACACTAAAGAGACCAAGGTTTGAATCTTAACTTTCAAACACTACTTTTTGACCATTGATAAGTCACTTGGGTTTTTCAAATCATCGTTTATTCAAGTGCAGAATGTTGATACTACTACACACCTATAAGGTTATTTTGTGAATCAAAAGGAAAAAATGGAACTGAGAATTTCAGCCTGACAGAACCATAATTGATGTTCAAGCAGTAACTATCATCAGTACTATGTAATTATCCCCTTATTTATTAATTACTCTGTGAATCATCCATCAATTAAGATTTCCTTCTAATATTAGGAATACAGGGAAGGAAGAACTTAGGACACTTGGAGATTATCTCTCACTTTGTTGAGAACATTGCATTTTAATCTTTCTAGGTATTTACCAATAGAAATTTTAAGAGAAACTCTTGGACATTCTGACCCATGATGTAGTGATACTGGACAGTAATTTTTGCCCTGTCAACAACCAACACTCAGTAGCTGAGGATGAGGGTCTCAGTTTTGAGGAAGTCTTGCTGGCCGTGATGCCACGATGCTCACCGCAACCACTTATGGAAACCCGAGCTTCTTAGCCTCACCTGAGTCAGAAAGCACTGGGGCCTCATTCTCATTTTCCTATAATCCCCCCTAAAAAGATATTTCAGACACTTCTTTCCTCTGATCATTCGCACCCGCTTAGAGACACCCCATGTCTCTATCTGTCAACATCAGCACGACACACGTAAAGAGAATGAGTTTTGCTCCTCACCAATTTTCACCCCTTAGGGTGATACCACTGGTCGGCATGGTCAGTCTCTCTGCAAGACAGAGCATCTTTGAACGACCTGTGGCTGGAGGGAGAACTGGACCACAGCGAGTGCAGATCACGCTGTAACGAGCACCCGGAGAGTTTAGGGAGATGTTAGAGACTCCCAGGCTTGGCAGAAGTGGGATGCAAACAGCAAGCACGTCCCGTGGCTCATCTATTGTGTCTGGGAACAATGGTGCTTTGTCACAAGGCAACTTTCCAAAAATATTTAAAGACAAATGGTAAGGTTTTGGAGTAGAATATTGACATTATGAGAATGAATGAAGGTTATCTGTTGAGTTAGGCTGGGTAGACCTGGAGAGTAAAGATTATTTAAGGGGCTCTGGCAATAATGTGTGTGAGAAATACATAATAATCTAACAAGGTTTGTGGCAATGAGATAAAGGAAAAGGAAAAATTATCAAAATTGCATAAAATAGGCTGGAGATGGGCCAAAAGAAGATTCAGAGGTTGGAACCTGGATCTGGATACCTAAGAAAAATGTGTGTCATTCACATAATAAGGAAAATCAGTAAGACTATACAGTTTAAGAAAGAAAGTGACACATTTTAGCTATTGTCTATTGATAAATTTAATTGTTGGACTCAGCCACTCCATACATTTACATGTAATGGTATATACTTACCTGTGCTTTCCTGGTGACTCGAGGGTTTAAAGAATCTACCTGCCAGTGCAAGAGACATATGTTTGATACCTAGAGCAGGAAGATCCACTGGAGAAGGAAATGGCAATCCACTCCAGTATTCTTTTTTTTTTTCCTTGTAAGCAGTTTATTTTTTTAATTTATTTTAATTGGAGGCTAATTACTTTACAATATGGTGGTGGTTTTTGCCATACATTGACATGAATCAGCCACAGGTGTACATGTGTTCCCCATTCTAAACCCACCTCCCACCCCTCCCCATCCCATCCCTCAGGGTCATCCCAGTGCACCAGCCCTGAGCACCCTGTCTCATTCATTGAAACTGGACTGGCGATCTGTTTCACATATGATAATATACATGTTTCAGTGCTATTCTCTCAAATCATCCCACCCTCGCCTTCTCCCACAGAGTCCAACAGTCTGTTCTATACATCTGTGTCTCTTTTGCTGTCTTGTATATAGGGTCATCATTACCATCTTTCTAAATTCCATATATATGCATTAATGTACTGTATTGGTGTTTTTCTTTCTGGCTTACTTCACTCTGTATAATAGGCTCCAGTTTCATCCATCTCATTAGAACTGACCCAAGTGTGTTCTTTTAAATAGTTGGGTAATATTGCATTGTGTATATGTACCACAGCTTTCTTATCCATTTTGCCAATGGACATCTAGGTTGCTTCCATGTCCTGGCTATTATAAACAGTACTGTGATGAACACTGGGGTACACGTGTCTCTTTCAATTCTGGTTTCCTCAGTGTGTATGCCCAGCAGTGGGATTGCTGGGTCATATGGCAGTTCTGTTTCCAGTTTTTAAGGAATCTCCACACTGTTCTCCCTAGTGGCTGTACTAGTTTGCATTCCCACCAACAGTGTAAGAGGGTTCCCTTTTCTCCACACCCTCTCCAGCATTTATTGCTTGTAGACTTTTGGATTGCAGCCATTCTGACTGGCATGAAATGGTACCTCACTGTGGTTTTGATTTGCATTTCTCTGATAATGAGTGATGTTGAGCATCTTTTCATGTGTTTGTTAGCCATCTGTATGTCTTCTTTGGAGAAATGTCTGTTTAGTTCTTTGGCCCATTTTTTGATTGGGTCGTTTATTTTTCTGGAATTGAGCTGCAGGAGTTGCTTGTATATTTTTGAGATTAGTTGTTTGTCAGTTGCTTCATTTGCTATAATTTTCTCCCATTCTGAAGGCTGCCTTTTCACCTTGCTTACAGTTTCCTTCATTGTGTAAAAGCTTTTAAGTTTAATCAGGTCCCATTTGTTTATTTTTGCTTTTATTTCCATTACTCTGGGAGATGGGTCATAGAGGATCCTGCTATGATTTGCATCAGAGCCACTCCAATATTCTTGTCTGGAGAATCCCATGGGCAGAGGAGCCTGGTGGGCTACAGTCCATGGAATCGCAAAAGAGTTGGACATAACTTAGTGACTAAACAACAACAACAGCTGCTTACTCCTATGTAGACCATATTTGTTACTCAAAATAAGTGCATTTAAGTTTTGTTTTAACCAGTGAGACTTAAAAGATTAGCAATTGCATTAGCTATCTAAAATAATTTGTCCTATAAAAATAGGTATTCTATTGTGATTTGAAATGTGTTTTAGCACACATTTTCATAACAAAAGGTGTTGTCAAGTGTTGGTGGACTTGTGTTTGAAGCTGTCAGGATTGTTAACTTTTTCCTGAACACAGGATGTTTCCATCCACATACTGATAATCATCTCAGGTACCCCAGCAGGCTGAAGAAAACTGTATCCCACCACTGTGCCTTCAGTGAAAAGTAGGTCCTGTGAGAATCAGTGATAGAAGTTAAAAAGGAACATTCCAAATCAAAAGATGAGCATCACGGACACAGTGGGCACATGAAAAGTCCAATCCTAGAGACATTTGTGAAGTGAGAATATCCCCTACAGTATTAATAAACAAGAAATGTCATGGCTATTAGCAATTTCCGGCCTCCAGATGTGAATGAGGGCTCCCAAAACTGTGATCCAGTGCGTGCTGCCACCCACCACGGTGATTGCTGAGTAGCTGGGGGAATGCAAGAAGCAAGGAGAATAAGGAAACAGGATTTGGCCCCAGAAAGGCAAGGGCATCCCCTCTAGTACTCTTGCCTGGAAAACCCCATGGACGGAGGAGCCTGGTGGGCTGCAGTCCATGAGGTCGCTAAGAGTCAGGCACGACTGAGCGACTTCACTTTCACTTTTCACTTTCATGCATCAGAGAAGGAAATGGCAACCCACTCCACTATTCTTGCCTGGAGAATCCCAGGGACAGAGGAGCCTGGCGGGCTTCTGTCTATGGGGTGGCACAGAGTCGGACATGACTGAAGTGACTTAGCAGCAGCAGCAGCAGCAGCAGCTGAGCTGCACATGAAAGGAAAGAATTCAGTGAGCCCAGAGGCTTGCACCTTCCCATTCACAGAATGCTAAATTCCTTAACTTGATACCTGATCTTTGATGTTCAGACAGTCTTCTCCCTTTGTTGCAAACTTTTATATAGCCTCACTTCCCCTCCTGCCTCCTTGGAGCAGTTTTCTCTGAGCTTCTGAGATGCTGTTTCCGTGGTTCAGAATCCTAAACATTTCCACTTAAATAAAATAACCCTATACTTTGGCCACCTGATGTGAAGAGCTGACCCATTAGAAAAGACCCTGATACTAGGAAAGATTGAAGGCAGGAGGAGAAGAGGACAACAGAGGATGAGATGGTTGGATGGCATCACCAATGGTCGTGAGTCTGGGCAAGCTCCGGAAGGTGGTGAAGGACAGGGAAATCTGGAGTGCTGCAGGTCCATGGGGTCGCAAAGAGCTGGAAACGACCGAGCGACTGGACAACTATTTTCAGGTTGTGGCTATATTTTTCAGTTGACATATTCTTCATTCTCAGAGCTTTGCAATGTGTCTTCTGGACCTATTCTGTTATCGTGAACAGCCCTGAATAACAGGTAAGTTACAATGCTTATTGATTTCATTACTCTGGGTTTCTTTGCTATAATCAATTTTTTTCACTATGGATATACCCAGTTGTAGTTATTCAAATAAAATTCGGGATCCAGTTTAAGGAGTGTATTACTACAGGGAGGTAAGCTCCCTAGGGGAAGTTGTAGCAATTCAAAGGCAGCCACTCCCAGAGCCAGAGCTGAAAAAACCTGATGCATGATGCAGAGGCTAAAATAGAAAAGTAGAATACACATCTTAGTTCAGCAAACACAAATGCTAGGGATTTGTTCATTAATTATACAGGCTCCAAATTCATCGTGGTGTCACAGATCCACGTGAGTTCTTTGGGTTCCCAATTGTTAAACCCACCACATGAGTAGAGACTGAATTTTCAAGATGGCTGTTTGTGTTACACATTTCAGCAAGACACACACCAGATGTCTTTGGCTTTGCTCGTAGACTGGAATTCCAATCTGTTCATCCTGGCAGAGAGATTCCCCCATCAGGTGCAAAGAACTGAAGCAACTCAAGAAAACAAGAAAACTGTGACTCTTTCTGCTACTCGCCCCCAACTTTCTCTGGGAGCCCAGACTTGCCCAGCTTCTGACCTTTGTAATGGGATTTTTATGTGCTGAACAATTACACATATAAATATGTCTTATAACGAGCTGGAGACAATAAAAATATCTTATGATTGCAAAACCCTAGGTGAGCTTACACAATCCTGTCAAATAGAATTTACATTACTTTTATACTGCTATTGAGATAGAGGCCTCATGTAAAATTTACAAATATTTTTTACTCTGTTTCCATGTGTATTAAGTCAAAGTAAAAAAGCAAGCACTATTTTCTCTCACTGAAGCTCCCATATTTAAATACTAACAAAGGAAATTGACAGGGACATTCAGTGATGGCGAAGACTCTTGTTCTTAGAAAAAACACTATGATGAAGTGGCATGTTACAAAATGCTTAGTATTCTGTCCTAGAATAATGATTGTAATTTTCCAGTATACTTCAAATTAATAGGCTAGATTTTATTTCAGTTCAACTTTTTTTTATCATTAGAGAGGCATATATTTTATACTTAAGTCTAGAGTGCCTAGGCTTCCTTGGTGGCTCAGATGGTAAAGAATCTGCCTGCAATGCGGGAGACTCAGATTTGATTCCTGGGTCAGGAAGATCCCCCTGGAGAAGGGCATGGCAACCCACTCCAGTATTCTTGTCTGGAGAATTCCATGGACAGAAGAGCCTGGCAGGCTACAGTCCATAGGCTTGCAAAGAGTCCGACACAACTGTGTGACTAACACTTTCACTTTCATACTAGAGTGCCTAACAGAGCTTTGCACATAGCAACAAAAGAGTCAAAATTGAAATAAAATTGAAAGCCTTACATTAGGTGAGATAATGGCTAAGACTGGTTCCAAATAGGAAAAAGAGTACGTCAAGGCTGTATATTGTCACCCTGCTTATTTAACTTATATGCAGAGTACATCATGAGAAACACTGGGCTGGAAGAAGCACAAGCTGGAATCAAGATTGCTGGGAGAAATATCAATAACCTCAGATATGCGGATGACACCACCCTTATGGCAGAAAGTGAAGAGGAACTAAAAAGCCTCTTGATGAAAGTGAAAGAGGAGAGTGAAAAAGTTGGCTTAAAGCTCAACATTCAGAAAACGAAGATCATGGCATCTGGTCCCATCACTTCATGGCACATATATGGGGAAACAGTGGAAACAGTGTCAGACTTTTATATTTTTGGGCTCCAAAATCACTGCAGATGGTGATTGCAACCATAAAATTAAAAGACGTTTACTCCTCGGAAGGAAAGTTATGACCAGCCTAGATGGCATATTCTAAAGCAGAGACATTACTTTGCCAACAAAGGTTCATCTAGTCAAGGCTATGGTTTTTCCTGTGGTTATGTATGGATGTGAGAGTTGGACTGTGAAGAAAGCTGAGTGCTGAAGAACTGAGGCTTTTGAACTGTGGTGTTGGAAAAGATTCTTGAGAGTCCCTTGGACTGCAAGGAGATCCTACCAGTCCATCCTAAAGGAGATCAGTCCTGGGTGTTCTTTGGAAGGAATGATGCTAAAGTTGAAACTCCAATACTTTGGCCACCTCATGTGAAGAGTTGACTCATTGGAAAAGACCCTGATGCTGGGAAAGATTGAGGGCAGGAGGAGAAGGTGACAACAGAGGATGAGATGGCTGGATGGCATCACCGACTCAATGGACATGGGTTTGGGTGAACTCCGGGAGTTGGTGATGGACAGGGAGGCCTGGCATGCTGCGGTTCATGGGGTCGCAAAGAGTCAGACACGACTGAGCAACTGAACTGAATTGGACTGAATGGCTAAGATGAAAGCAAAGCATGTGATTCTTGTCTTTGTTGGTTTGCAAACTCAGGAGCTTTCCTGGGTGAAATCTGAAACTGGCCCTGCTACATGGAGGGCAAGAAGAGATCAAAGAAAGAGGCAAATTTAACAAGCGAGGGGCTTACAGAGGAGAGTCTTAAGAACTCATGTAGATAAACTTGGGCTCGGGGGTCAGGTCCTGCCCAAAGTCTATGATTGTTCAGCTTATGAGCAAAGAATACTTTTTACATTTTTAAAGAGTTGTTAAAACACCAAAGAATATGCAACAGAGATATATGTGGCCCACAAAGAAAGAAAGAAAGTGAAGTCGCTCAGTCATGTCCAACTTTTTGCGACCCCATGGACTATAGCCCTCCAGGTTCCTCCATCCTTGGGATTTTCCAGGCAAGTGTACTGGAGTGGGTTGCCATTTCCTTCTCCAGGGGATCTTCCCAACTCAGGGATCAAAGCCTGGTCTCCCATGTTGCAGACAGACTCTTCACTGTCTCAGCCACAAGGGAAGCTCTATGTGGCCCACAAAGCTGAAAATACTTACTCTCTTTACTCTTTACAGGAGAAAATGTTTCCTGACTTCTGACTTAGAGTATGAGTAGGTACTTAGAGCAGTGGTCCCCAACCATTTTGGCACCAGGGACCATTTCCAAGGAAGATAATTTTTCCACAGACCACAGTGGGATTGGGGAGGCGGATGGCTCAAGTGGTGATGCAAGTGATGGGGGCAGCAGATGAAGCTTCGCTCACCTCCTGCTGTGCAGTCTGCTTCCAAATAGATGGGGCTGGGGACCCTTGGCTTAGAGGAAAACTAGACATAGAGATGCTTGACCATACATCCTGACCCTGCACCCTTCCCACAAAGCGAGGGCTGTTAACTTTGTCTTCCGAGTAATTCTAAAGTGAAGCCAACAATCCTTGCTGTCAGTGAAATCAAAGTTGGTGGAAATATTTCTTTCAAAAAGGGATGGCTGCTGGTTAGTTAGAGGAACGGTACTGACGTACTTGGAATGACTCAGTTGGGATAAAGCCCCACTTTTGCTGGACTAATACGACAGAGAGTATCTTTCTCCCTTACATAGCCATTCCATGGTTGTGTTTCTGCTCAGCACTTTGGTGGCTCAGAAGTCAGGCTTATCATCTTTGAAGTTGCCATTCATTGAGTCTTGGTGTCCTTAACTTCTAGATGAACAACAAAGATTGGAAAGAAAGAGTAAAAAAGGCAAAGTTATTTCTTAAACACACCTCCCCGAAAGTAATGCATGTCACTACCTCTGGCATAATATTGACAAGACTTCCCTGGTGGCTCAGATGGTAAAGCATCTGCCTACAATGCAGGAGACCTGGGTTCAATCCCTGGGTCGGGAAGATCTCCTGGAGAAGGAAATGGCGACCCACTCCAGTATTCTTGCCTGGAAAATCCCATGGATGGAGTAGCCTGGTGGGCTCCAGTCCATGGGGTCGCAAAGAGTCGGACACGAGTGAGTGACTTCACTCACTTTGTAATGCGACCTCACTTGCTGGGTTAGTAAATGAAGCCCCTGGTTGGACCACTAGAGGGAGCTCCTCACTATAGACAGGAGAGCAGGAAACCTGGTTGGCATGCAGTGGTCTCCACCAACTGTGTAGGTGTCAAAGGGCCTGGTTTCTTAGTGGAGATATCGGATTGGAAACACATGTGATGTCATCTTACCCCAGCACCCACTGCAAATTCCAGCTAAGAAACTAGAAATAATAATGTTGCTGTTGTGGCTTTCAGGAGCTCAGTCGTGTTTGGACTGCAGCACGCCAGGCTTCCCTGTCCTTCACCAACTCAGTACGGAAGGCAGACTGGAGGGAAACTGAGGCAATAATTATAATAAGGAGTCACTCATCTGAGCAGGGAGAGTGAGGTTCTGGAACTCTGTTCCTCAGATGACATTCTGTGCTTAAACGTGATTACAACACGGTCTTTTCAAAGTCTTCTTGGGACTTCCCTGGTGTAGTGGATGACAATCTACCTGCCAAGGCAGGGGACAGGGGTCCTGTACACGGTCCGGGAAGCTTCCACACGCAGCAGAGCAACTGAGCCCGTGTGTCACAACTGCTAAGCCCACGCGCTGCGACTGCCGAAGCCCCAGAGCCTAGAGCCTGTATTCCACAAGTCACCGCAGCAAGAGAAGGCCAGCGTGAGGCAACAAAGACCCAGAACAGTCAAAAATAAATAAATTAAAAAAATTTTTTTCTTAATCTTGATCTATCAGTCTCAGAGTGGCCTTGTCTCATACTGATGTTCTGTGAAATTAAGTCCTACAAGAGAACAGCAAAGTCTCCCTGCGGGTGCCAGGCCAGCTTGTAACAATACCAAGACCCGCCAGTCACGCCCGGAGACCCCCGATGCTGGGGCTGCACAGACCTTAGAGACGGTGCATGGACCTCTGGCGTGGACTCCTTAGCAGCCCAGCTTTGGCAACAGGATGAGCTTGGCTTCTCTGACTGACAGGAGGGCATCTCTTCCGATATTCCAGCTTCCTGTTGTAGACCTTCAATTCTGCAGCTTATCTCCTAACTGTGTCAAGGCCGATTTCTATAATAACTGCCTTATCCCATAGCTCACGGTGTTTCTGCTCCCCTAATTAAACACTGATGGTGCTGCTGGGATAAATAAGGAGGATTAATTAAAAGCCATTTGAGAAGCACAGAGATCCCCAGAGACCCCTCTGAAAATCCATGCATTGAGAGGCTGCCGTTCTCAGTCAATGCAAAAGAGAGGGGGGTTGTGCTCTTTAAAAAACAAAATTGACCGACTGAGGACTGAGGAGTTCCGGGTATATGTGAAGCCAGGGTAGGTTTCTAAAACCCGGGGAGTAATTTCAAAGTATGTGAGCTGAACGCTGATCTCAACGGTCTCCTTTTTCTGCTCAGCCCTGAAAGTTCAGCAGTCACACCCTGTAGAAGGAGCCTGGAAGAATTTGCTCTGTGAGATCTGACTAAATACATACAACAGTGGCGGGGTGGGGGGAGTGCGTTACTATCTGAAGCATTCAGTTCAGTTCAGTCGCTCAGTTGTGTCCGACTCTTTGCGACCCCATGAATCGCAGCACGCCAGGCCTCTCTGTCCATCACCAACTCCAGACTTCACTCAAACTCACGTCCATCGAGTCAGTGATGCCATCCAGTCATCTCATCCTCTGACGTCCCCTTCTCCTCCTGCCTTCAATCTTATCCAGAATCAGGGTATTTTCAAATGAGTCAGTTCTTTGCATCAGATGGCCAAAGTATTGGGAGTTTCAGCTTCAGCATCAGTCCTTCCAATAAATAGTCAGGACTGGTCTCCTTTAGGATAGACTGGTTGGATCTCCTTGCAGTCCGAGGGACTCTCAAGAGTCTTCTCCAACACCACAGTTCAAAAGCATCAATTCTTCAGAGCTCAGCTTTCTTCACAGTCCAACTCTCACATCTATACATGACCACTGGAAAAACCATAGCCTTGACTAGATAGACCTTTGTTGGCAAAGTAATAATATCTCTGCAACTGACTCAGTGGACATGAATCTGAGCAAACTCTGGGAGTAGGTGATGGACAGGGCATCCTGGCATGTTGCAGTCCATGGGGTCGCAAAGGGTCGGACACAGCTGAACGACTGCACTGAACTGGTGACTCCAAACAGCAGCAGTTGATTCTCTCACAGCTCTGGAGGCAGATGTCTGCAGTCACTGTGTCAGCAGGGCTGGGTCCTCCCTGAGCTTCTGAGGGAGAATCTCCCAGTGACCGCCTGGTGAAGCCTATGGGACCCTGTGGGCCTCCTGGGCAGGAAGCCTTTCAAACAGCTGCTAATCCAGGAAGGGGAGGGGATTGCAGAGACAGGGGAGAAGCAGCCAAGAAGCAGTAGCATCCAGATCCCAGTTTCACCTCAAGGGATACGCATCTTTGAGCTCTTTATAAAACTAAAGTGAAAGTGAAGTTGCTCAGTTGCAACCAACTCTTTGCGACACTAAAACTAAAACCCTCAGAAAAACACAAGGTGTTAGAATCCTTCATTCCAGCGAAGATCAGAGTTTGATAACTTTAAGAAGTTAATCAGGAGAAACCACCTGAGGCCAGATTAAAGGAATGCAGGCCTTCCACACACCCTGATCCTTATCACAGCAGCAGCCCCACCCCTGAACCATTGCTATTTCAGTTCTGTTCAGTTCAGTCGCTCAGTCCTGTCCGACTTTTTGTGACCCCATGAATCGCAGCACACCAGGCCTCCCTGTCCATCACCAACTCCCGGAGTTCACCCAGACCCACGTCCATCGAGTCAGTGATGCCATCCAGCCATCTCATCCTCTGTCATCCCCTTGTCCTCCTGCCCCCAATCCCTCCCAGCATCAGAGTCTTTTCCAATCAGTCAACTCTTCGCATGAGGTGGCCAAAGTACTGGAGTTTCAGCCTTAGCATCATTCCTTCCAAAGAAATCCCAGGGCTGATCTCCTTCAGAATGGACTGGTTGGATCTCCTTACAGTCCAAGGTACTCTCAAGAGTCTTCTCCAACACCACAGTTCAAAAGCATCAATTCTTCGGCGCTCAGCCTTCTTCACAGTCCAACTCTCACATCCATACATGACCACAGGAAAAACCACAGCCTTGACTAGCCAGACCTTTGTTGGCAAAGTAATGTCTCTGCTTTTCAATATGCTATCTAGGTTAGTCATAACTTTCCTTCCAAGGAGTAAGCGTCTTTTAATTTCATGGCTACAGTCACCATCTGCAGTGATTTTGGAGCCCAGAAAAATAAAGTCTGATACTGTTTCCACTGTTTCCCCTTATATCTGCCATGAAGTGATGGGACCAGATGCCATGATCTTCGTTTTCTGAATGTTGAGCTTTAAGCCAACTTTTTCACTCTCCTCTTTCACTTTCATCAAGAGGCTTTTTAGCTCCTCTTCACTTTCTGCCACAAGGGTGGTGTCATCTGCATATCTGAGGTTATTGATATTTCTCCCGGCAATCTTGATTCCAGCTTGTGTTTCTTCCAGCCCAGCGTTTCTCATGATGTACTCGGCGTAAAAGTTAAATAAGCAGGGTGACAATATACAGCCTTGACGTACCCCTTTTCCTATTTGGAACCAGTCTGTTGTTCCATGTCCAGTTCTAACTGTTGCTTCCTGACCTGCATACAAATTTCTCAAAAGGCAGGTCAGGTGGTTCTGGTATTCCCATCTCTTGAAGAATTTTCCACAGTTTATTGTGATCCACACAGTCAAAGGCTTTGGCATAGTCAATAAAGCAGAAATAGATGTTTTTCTGGAACTCTCTTGCTTTTTCTATCATCCAGCGGATGTTGGCAATTTGATCTCTGGTTCCTCTGCCTTTTCTAAAACCAGCTTGAACATCAGGAAGTTCATGGTTCACATATTGCTGAAGCCTGGCTTGGAGAATTTTGAGCATTACTTTACTAGCGTGTGAGATGAGTGCAATTGTGTGGTAGTTTGAGCGTTCTTTGACATTGCCTTCCTTTGGGATTGGAATGAAAACCAACCTTTTCCAGTCCTGTGCCCACTGCTGAGTTTTCCAGATTTGCTGGCATATTGAGTGCAGCACTTTCACAGCATCATCTTTCAGGACTTGAAATAGCTCAACTGGAATTCCATCACCTCCACTAGTTTTGTTCATAGTGATGCTTTCTAAGGCCCACTTGACTTTACATTCCAGGATGTCTGGCTCTAGGTCAGTGATCACACCATCATGATTATCTGGGTCATGAAGATCTTTTTTGTACAGTTCTTCTGTGCATTCTTGCCATCTCTTCTTAATACCTTCTGCTTCTGTTAGGTCCATACCATTCCTGTCCTTTATCGAACCCATCTTTGCATGAAATGTTCCCTTGGTATCTCTAATTTTCTTGAAGAGATCTCTAGTCTTTCCCATTCTGTTATTTTCCTCTATTTCTTTGCATTGATTGCTGAGGAAGGCTTTCTTTTCTCTTCTTGCTATTCTTTGGAACTCTGCATTCAGATGCTTATATCTTTCCTTTTCTCCTTTGCTTTTCGCTTCTCTTCTTTTCACAGCTATTTGTAAGGCCTCCCCAGACAGCCATTTTACTTTTTTGCATTTCTTTTCCATGGGGATGGTCTTGATCCCTGTTTACTGTACAATGTCACGAACCTCAGTCTATCTATCAGGCACTCTATCTATCAGATCTAGGCCCTTAAATCTATTTCTCACGTCCACTGTATAATCAAAAGGGATTTGATTTAGGTCATACCTGAATGGTCTAGTGGTTTTACCTACTTCCTTCAATTTAAGTCTGAATTTGGCAATAAGGAGTTCATGATCTGAGCCACAGTCAGCTCCTGGTCTTGTTTTTGTTGACTGTATAGAGCTTCTCCATCTTTGGCTGCAAAGAATATAATCAATCTGATTTCATCCTGCAAGGTTGGAACTTACAGTTTCTCAGGGCACAAGCCCACTGTTTCCCTCTTTATTTGGCAAAACAATACAACTATACTTCACCCAAAACTCTGTCTCTGAGATTCAATTCAGCCTTGATGCATGGAGGCTGAGGTTTCAGCATCGCTGGTGATCCTCACTATTCCTTGGCTCACAGCTGCATCCCCCCAGTCTCTACCTCCATCCTCATATGATCTTCTTCTTGGTAAGTCATGTTGTAGCTTCTTTTTGTAAGGACATCTATCATGGTATTTGGGCTTCCCAGGTGGCTCAGTGGTGAAGAATCTACCTGTCAGTGCAGGAGGCATCAGAGAGGCAGGTTCAGTCCCTGGGTCAAGAAGATCCCCTGAAGGAGGAAATGGCAACCTACTCCAGTATTCTTGACTGGAAAATTCCATGGACAGAAGAGCCTGGTGGACTACAGTCCATGGCGTGGCAAAGAATCAGACACGACTGAGCACACATCATGGGATTTAAAGACCACCCTAAATCCAGGATGACCTTACCTGAAGCTCCTTAACATAATTATATCTGAAAACAAACAAACAAAACACCTTCTTCCAAATAAATTAACCTCCATACACTATGGGGATTAGGACTTGAACCTGTTTGGGGTGGGGGGCATTCAACTCAATAGAATTACTCTATTCAAGATACTGTTCTAAGCATTTTATAAGTATTAACTTATTTACTTCTTAGGTGTGTGTTGCTCAATCTCTCAGTCATGTCTGACTGCATGCCACCCCATGGAGTGTAGCTCACCAGACTCCTCTGTCCATGGAATTTTCCAGGCAAGAATACTGCAGTGAGTTGCCATTTCCTTCTCTGGGGGATCTTCCTGACCCAAGGATCAAGCTTGAGTCTCTTGCATCTCTTTCATTGGCAGGTGGATTCCTTATCCCTGTGCCCCTGGGAAGCCCTTACTTCTTATACCAAGTCTTTTACATATTTGCCAATATTAGAACTATTTTAGAAACAAAGAATCTGAGGTGTGAAAATGTTAATTTTCCTGAAATCCCACATCTGCCAGTGTTGTTGCTGTTCAGTTGCTCAGTCGTGTCCAACTCTTTGCGACCCCATGGATTGCAGCATGCCAGGCTTCCCAGTCCATTACCAACTCCCAGAGCTTGCTGAAACTCATGTCCACTGAGTCAGTGATGCCATCCAAACATTTCATCCTCTGTCATCCGCTTCTCCTGCTTTCAACCTTTCCCAGCATCAGGGTCTTTTCAAATGAGTCACTTCTTTGCATCAGGTGGCCATATTAAATTATTGGAGCTTCAGTTTCAGCATCAGTCCTTCCAATGAATATTCAGAATTGATATCCTTTAGGATGGACTAGTTTGATCTCCTTGCAGTCCAAAGGACTCTCAAGAGTCTTCTCCAACACCACAGATCAAAAGCATCAATTCTTCAGTGTTCAGCCTTCTTTATGGTCCAAGTCTCATATCCACACATGACTAATGGAAAAACCAAAGCTTTGACTATAGGGACCTTTGCTGGCAAAGTGATGTCTCTGCTGTTTAGCTTTCTCATAGCTTTCCTTCCAAGGACAAAGTGTTCAGTTATGTTTAAATCCAGGCAGAAAAACTCCACAGATTACATGTTTAACCATTGTGCTTTAGATCATGCTAGCTATTCCTGACCCAGACCTATTCCTATTCCTGACATTATTAATAATTAATTATTAATATATAATATTAATACATTAATATTATATATTAATATAATATATTAATTATATATAATTATATTATTATTTATATATTTTATATATATAATATATATAATATTTATATATATAATATATGATATATATATTATATAATATATATGAATACATATGAATATATAATATGAATATAATATGAATATTATATATGAATAATAATTAATAATATTATTTATATATTAATATAAATTATTGTTAATATATTATTAATTAATATTTTATTATTAATTTTATTATTAATTAATAATGTATAATATATTATATATTATATAATATATTATATATATTTTATATATTATATATATTTTATTATATATATATAACATATATAATATATTATATATATAAATTATATATTATATAATAATATATATATTTTTATATATTATATATATTTTATATATTATATATATCCTATATACTATATATATATATTATATATAAATATTATATATTATATATAAATATATATATAAATAATAATATATAATATATATGAATATATAATATGAATATAATATGAATATTATATATGAATAATAATTAATAACATTATTAATATATATTAATATAAATTATCGTTAATATATTTATTAATATATTATTAATTAAGATTTTATTATTAATTTTATTATTAATTAATAATATGTTAATATTATTAATATAAATAGTATTAATAGAAACAATAATATATAATAAAATATTATACATTATATATGTATATTATATATACTATATATTATATATAAATATATATATCATGTATATATTATATATATTATATATTATATATATGAATATATAATATGAATATTATATATGAATAATAATATATTATTATATATTATTTATTATATATATAAACATTATATATAATATATTATATATCTAATATATATATAATATATAATAATATATATTATTATTCATATATATATTCATATATATTCATATATATTCATATATATATTCATATATATAATATATAATATATATAATATACATATATAATATATATAATAAATAATATATAATAATATATATTATTATTCATGTATAATATTCATATATTCATATTATATATTCATATATATAATATATAATATACATATGTAATATATAAATATATATATAATATTTATATATAGTATATAAAATATTATATATATAATATATAAATATATTATATACATAAATATTACATATATTATAAATATATATTATATATATAATATATAAATATATGATATATTTAAATTAAATATATATAAATATATGTTTAATATATTTAATAATTAAATATATATATAATATATAAATACTAATATAATTATATATATTATATATATTACATATATATATTATATGTAATATATATATGAAATATATATAATATAAATATATAAATAATATATATATTAATTATATATTATTATTTAATATAATAATATATATTATTATATTTAAGGTATATATTTAATTTAAATATATATATACTTATATTTATTTATATATATATAAATATATATATTTAAATATATATACTTAAATTATATTAAATTTAAATTAAATATATATAAATATATATTTGATATATTTAATAATTAAATATATATAAAATATATAAATAATAATATAATTATATATATTATTATACATATTACATATATATATTATACATAATATATATATATTATATATTATATAAATATATAAATAATACATATATTAATTATATATCATTATTTAATATAATATTGTATTAAATAATAATATATAATTAATATATATAATGTATTAATGAATTATAATAAACATAATGTGTTAATGTAATATATTAATATAGTATAATATTAATATAATTAATATTAATAATTAATAAACCTGACCTATTCCTGACCCTATTCCTGACATTATTAATAACAGAATAATACCTGTAAAGACACCAATGTTTGGAAAGATGCTACAGTTTAAATTCTAATATTAATAATAGAAGGAAAAGCCTGAAATCAAGAGTCAGCTGGGGCAAGTCCTGAAAAAATTTAAAAATATCCGACTTTTACTGGCATCACCCAAGTGTGACACCGGAATGCTGGATGTGCTAAAATAGACACAGGAGCCACTAGGATGGAAGCTTCTGGAAGGAAGGAAGGCTGTTTTTCATTCTCCTGTCACCGGCACCCAGCAAGATGGCACCCACGTGGTGTGGTCAGTAAGTGTGTGGACTGAATGAATGACTGAACCATAATATAGTTTTTTCAAACCAGCATTGTTAATCATCTCTCCTGTATATCATTCTCACTAGCCCTTGCCTTTTCAAGGTCAGATGGACTACTAGTCATACAAAGGAATTAATTTATGCTAATTCTTGAGCTCTATATCACATTTTCTGGGGACCATATATCTTCAGCACCCATGGATCACACACTTCCCTATTATAGTCTTCTGTTGCCCATCTTTCTCATGAATTCTCCTCGTTCAAGATCAAGGTCAGCAGTGCTCACAAATAGGAGTTTATTTATGCAGATCCTTGTCTCTTCTGGTGTAGGTACATGGCAGCCCTATTACTTCCTATCCTTAGATAAAAGTTCTCTCATTAGAATGAGAAACATGGGCAGAAAGGTCAGGAGCAATTCCTCTTGGTGAGGCCCAAGGACATGGTGGAAAGAATACGGGTGTAGGGATTGGTGAAGTAGCTGGGTGAGCACATTTATTGTGGACCCAGTTTGTGCTTTGCTCTAGATTGTGGAAACAAGACAGACACCAACAATGGAGTAATAGATGAGGATGGATAGATAGATTTAATTCTCATACTGCCACTTAGTATCTGTGGAATCTTGCACAAGTTAGAGCAACAATCTAAGCCTCAGTTTAAATAAAATCATTTACATGCTTATCTTATAAGGCTTCTGTAAGAACTAACTAAATAAATAATCATTTGTATATATGTGTGTGTGTGTGTGTGTGTGTGTACATTTTCCAGGTGGCTTAACAGTGAAGTATCTGCCTGCAATTCAGGAGATGCAGGAGATTTGGGTTTGATTCCTGGATAGAGAAGACTCCTTGGAGGAAGGCATGGCAACCCACTCCAGTATTCTTGTCTGGAGAATCCCACAGACAGAGGAGCCTGGAGGGTTACATTCCATGGGGTCACAAAGGGTCAGACATGACAGAAGCAACTGAGCACACACACATGCACATATACGAACCTAACAGAAGCAGAAGATATTAAGAAGAGGTGGCAAGAATACACAGAAGAACTATACAAAAAAGATCTTCATGACCCAGATAAACATGATGGTGTGATCACTCACCTAGAGCCAGACATCCTGGAATGTGAAGTCAACTGGGCCTTAGGAAGCATCACTAGGAACAAAGCTAGTGCAGGTGATGGAATTCCAGTTGAGCTATTTCAAATCCTAA
Organism: Bos mutus; assembly: GCF_027580195.1. Taxonomy (NCBI): domain Eukaryota; kingdom Metazoa; phylum Chordata; class Mammalia; order Artiodactyla; family Bovidae; genus Bos; species Bos mutus. The sequence continues at coordinate 64,870,358 of NC_091636.1, forward strand.
AAGATGATGCTGTGAAAGTGCTATATACCAGCAAATCTGGAACACTCAGCAGTGGCTACAGGACTGGAAAAGGTCAGTTTTCATTCCAATCCCAAAGAAAGGCAATGCCAAAGAATGTTCAAACTACTGCACAATTGCACTCATCTCACACGCTAGTAAAGTAATGCTCAAAATTCTCCAAGCCAGGCTTCAACAGTACATGAACTGTGAACTTCCAGATGGATTTAGAAAAGGCAGAGGAACCAGAGATCAAAGTGCCAACATTCATTGGATCATCAAAAAAGCAAGAGAGTTCCAGAAAAACATCTATTTCTGCTTTATGGACTACACCAAAGCCTTTGACTGTGTGGGTCACAATAAACTGTGGAAAATTCTGAAAGAGGTGGGAATACCAGACCATTTGACCTGCCTTTTGAGAAATCTGTATGCAGGTCAGGAAGCAACAGTTGGAACTGGACATGGAACAACAGACTGGTTCCAAATAGGAAAAGGAGTACGTCAAGGTTGTATATTGTCACCCTGCTTATTTAATTTAACTTATATCCAGAGCACATCATGAGAAATGCCAGGCTGGAAAAAACACACTCTGGAATCAAGATTTCTGGAAGAAATATCAATAACCTCAGATATGCAGGTGACACCACCCTTATGGCAAAAATTGAAGAACTAAAGAGTCTCTTGATGAAAGTGAAAGAGGAGAGTGAAAAAGTTGGCTTAAAACTCAACACTCAGAAAACTAAGATCATGGCATCTGGTCCCATCACTTCATGGCAAATAGATGGGGAAACAATGAAAACAGCAAGAGATTTTATTTTTTTGAACTCTAAAACCACTGCAGATGGTGACTGCCACCACGAAATTAAAAGGCGCTCGCTCCTTGGAAGAAAAGTTACGACCAACCTAGATAGCATATTGAAAGGCAGAGACATTACTTTGCCAACAAAGGGCTGTCTAGGCATCATCAACTCAATGGACATGAGTTTGAGCAAGCTCTGGCTGTTGGTGATGGACAGGGAAGCCTGGAGTTCTGCAGTCCACCAGGTCGCAAAGAGTTGGACACGACTGAGTGACTGAACTGGACTGATATTCAAATATCTGTATCTATTTACATATATAATGTGTGAGTGTATGTATACACAGATATATGTCTATCTATCCCTAGAGAGAAAGGAATGAGCTTGCTACATGATGTGATGCATTTGTCTTCCCTTTCTTCTCGGCCCCTGCACTATAACGCAGAGATAACTTCTGTCTGTGTATGGTGTAATCTGAGTCCCAGCTTTCTTCAAAGATCATGTCAACCTATAGTACCCACTTTGGGCCAGGATATGGCCCTGCACCTTCCTAAAAGGCTCTAAATGACTTCTAGGTTTCTGATGACCTTCACTGCTCCTGATCCATCCCTGATACAAGAAAGCACCTGGTAATAATGTTGGGCTGACCCAGGGGCAATTTCTGTCCCAGCTCCTCCAGACCTGTATGGACTGTGCTGGGGGCTGTCTTCAGATGGTAATGATTCTTAGCTGAAGCCATGGCCCCATTAAAGACATAACTCTAGAGAGAAAAAGTCCTGGATCCCATTATCAGTCCCTACTCAGACATAAATGTGGGACTCGACAGCTCTTCATGAGGCTTCCGCAGCTTAATGACACCATCAGTAAACTCCTACCTGAATGAAGGCTGCACTAATTACGGCACTAAGATGCATGGCCCTATTTCAGTTAATTGAGTTCATTTGCTAGTTTGCAAAGAAACACAATTAATAAAAGAAGTTGTGCATGCCATATTTTTTTGCAGGTCAACTTTGAAGCGATAGCGTTTTGACTGATCTGCTCTGAATAAAATAAGGAAAACAGCTCACGCTAAACTATTCACAGGCAGAGGTGATGAGCATATGCTTCTAATTTGAGCCAAGAAAAAAAGCAAAAATAAACAAAATTAGCAAATCTTAGTTCTTGACAACCGCTCACAGGATATTTCAGCTAAGAAATGAACATATGGTCCAAGGAATAAAGAAACTAGCTGATTTGGTGTGGAAATGAAATTTCTAGGCTTACAGTTTCATGACTGTGGTAATCTCATTCCTTTTGAGTCCTCTTAACTTATTCTGCCCTGCCTGCTCTAAGTTTCCACAAGTTCCCCTTTGTGGTCCAGCACAACTTGCTGAGAAAAGACCCCACAACTCATATTGGCTAAAATGACCTTTTAACCCATCAGCCTGGCCCTTTAGCCCACTCCAATTAAAGGGCCAAGACACGCTTCCTTGAAATTTCTAATGCAATGCTCAAGGTTAACTTTCAGGGCATCTCCGTAGGAAAGAAAACCTTTACAGGAAATTGGCATGAAAAGGGAATTAGATGCTCAGTTGTACTTTCCATTCCACCCTCACCTTAGCTGTCTCCTGTGACTTGTTTTCTTTCCCAGTAGCAAGGATGGATCTTGCAACAGTGAGATACTGAGCAGGGCCCTCTGGGGCTCCCGGGCACAAAGCCTTTCTGTGTCCCGAATTTCTTTGGTTACAGAAAACAGCTTTCATTTACCCTGCCTCATCTTCCCCAGCTTCCAACTTGCAGATTCAAGCAGTTGTTAATTAGGGAAGGGAAAGGATGCAAGACTAGGGAGAGACAGTTCAGAAAAACAATAGTTCAGCCTTGGGGCAAGGTCCTGGTTCCCCATCAACTGACACACACTGAGATATCTTAGAGCTGTTTTGCAGACACCGAAACCCTATCAAGGTGAGAGAAGTTAACAATTAAAGATGGTTCGGTGCCCACAAGCACATAGACCCCAGCAGACCAGTTGGAACCTGAGGGTTGATGATGCTGACTCCATTACTTCACCACCAACTCATCAAAAGAATGGAAGCCTGTCACTGCCTTGATCCTTATCGCCTACCCTTGAACACAGGTGGTAAATCATCTGTCTGCAATGCAGAAGAGCCAGGTTTGATTCCTGGGTCAGGAAGATCCCCTGGAGAAGGAAATGGCAACCCACTCCAGAATTCTTGCCTGGAGAATCCCATGGACACAGGAGCCTGGCAGGCTACAGTCCACAGATCGCAAGACTCAGACACGACTTAGGGACTAAACCCCCACCACCAGGGAGGGAGGCACAGTCCCTGGGGCACTAGCCTACTGTGTTCCCTCTTTGCCTGGCAAGGGGATAAAGCCACTCTCTTTCTCCTCCATAATTCTGTCTCCATATCTCATTTCAGCATCAGTGTACAAAAAGCCAAGAATTTGGCATCACAATGAAGTGTGTTCTGAAGCTTGCTAAAAAAGTGGAGTTCTCTCACTCACCTCCTTTAAATGACCTGTTGCTGGAAAGTGTTAAAAAGAAACAAGGCCAAAATAGAGTCACTTCTACTAAACCTCACCCAAACTGAACACCTAACTCGTGGAGTGTCAGTCTCTCCACGAGTGAAATTTTATACCAGTCTGGAATTTTCTGGATTGCAGTAGTGAGGTAATCTTGCCTGAAATAATCCTTTCTGTTCTTTTGCTAATAACCTTTTTGTAGCACCCCATTTCTGTAAAAGCCTTCCGCTCTGTATAGCTCCTTGGAGGAGCTTTCTGTTTGCTAGATGTGACGTTATGCAATTCATGAACTGTTGAATAGAGCCGATTAGATCTTTAAATTTACTTGGCTGAATTTTGGTTTTTCTTGTTTTGTGTTTTACAAGAGAAATTTAGTTTTATGAAAATAAAACTTGATGGATAACTTTTAGCCCTTTGAGTTTTTCTCATTAACCAATCATTGTGCACTTAAATCAGAAAGATTGCCCTTAGACCATCACAGAAGAATTCCTGTGTGGCCATGGTAAAGCTAGTTAAGCCCCCTTGTGCCAGAAGTTAAGTTTCTATTTGTAAGAACTGCTGGGGCTCTAAATGACTAACTTGTCTTTTCCATTTTGTATTTCCGATGCATTCTCACTTGCTATGTACATTATTTGGAGTACAAAAAGAACTGCTAGTATTTACTTTTGCATGTCTTTGTTTCAAAAATAAGCAAAAATCTAAAAAATCATCTCTGACTAAAATAAAAATAATGCAGGGGTATAATGTACTGTGTTCAAGGTATTAATAAAAAAAAATCTGTGTGATCAATCCATATGAGAACAAAAGAAATCAAAATACTTTCCACTTGGGCATATGTCACGGTTTCAATTATTTTGTAAAAAAATTTTAATGCTATATAGTATATTATGAGGTCCATTTAATTATAGGGTTATTTATTTTTTAAACTGCATGATTAAACTGCATTTATTTCAGAATATTTCACTTGTCTTTCCTTAGTGAGGTGCTTAACAGTCCTTGATAACTGAGAAGCAGAAATGAACTTTTATTTCATATATCTGAGTTACAGTTATATAATTGATTGTCATAGTTCATCCACGGCAGGCTGTAAGAGAGTGAGAAAAAATTATTATATGCCAATGGCAGATATTAGTAATTCATATAATCAAAAGCATGTATCTGGCTGCTGTGGGCATAGTACTCAGTGCAGGAGTAAAGTTTTGGAGGGCATAGTTTGCCCCAAGAGAATATCTTGTTCAGGTAACGAAGGGATTTAAAGGAAAGTTAATTTGGGATTTATAAGTGCAATAAATGCTCAACATGTATTAAATATTACTGGATCAGAGCAACCGACTCCTCCCCCAGAAATGAAGAGAGGCAGGGAAGAAGGAGATATTTACAAAGTATGACTATATTTCATCAGGGAAAAGTAGGCTAAAAATCTTAAACTTCATCTGGTAGTTATTGAGATAGTTCTGATGACTTTTAATCAAAGAAACAAATACAAAACACTAATATTTTTACTATCAAATGATTACCATGGTAAATTGTTCTGACTTCATATCGAGGACTGGCTTCCCTGATGACTCAGAGGTAAAGAATCTACCTGCCAATGCAGGAAATGTAGAAGTGATCTGATCCCTGGATCAGGATGATCCCCTGGAGGAGGGCATGGCAACCCACTCCAGTATTCTTGCCCAGGAAATCCCACAGCAGAGAAGCTTGGCAGGGTACAGTCCATGGGGTCACAAGGAATTGGACATGAATTATTGACTAAATAACAATTGAAGACAAATTTCTGAAAAAACAAATAGCTGTTTTCTACAGTAGTGACTGGTGTCCGTGATCAGTCGCTAAGTCATTCAATCCCATGGACTGTAGTTCACCAGGCTCTTCTGCCCATGGGATTTTCCAAGCAAGAATACTGGAGGGGGCTGTCATTTCCTTCTCCAAGGGATCTTCCTGACCCACAGATTGAACCCAGGTGTCCTGTGACGCCTGCATTGCCAGGCATAAACTTTTACCACTGAGCCACTTGGGAAGCCCACAGTAGTGTCCTACTTCTGCTATTTATGTTCAAATATTTAATCCATCTGATTGCTGTTGTTCAGTAACTCAGTCATGTCCAAGTCTGTAACCACCAGGATGGCAGCATGCCAGGCTTGTCCATTACCAACTCCTGGAGCTTGCTCAAACTCATGTCCATCTAATCAGTGATGCCATCCAACCATCTCATCCTGTGTTGTCCCCTTCTCCTCCTGCCCCTAATCCCTCCCAGCATCAGAGTCTTTTCCAGTGAGTCAGTTCTTCACATCAGGTGGCCAAAGTATTGGAGCTTCAGCTTCAACATCAGTCCTTCCTACAAATATTCAGGACTGATTTCCTCTAAGATTGACTGGTTTTATTTCCTTGCTGTCCAAGGGACTCTCAAGAGTCTTCTCCAACACCACAGTTCAAAAGCATCAATTCTTCAGTGTTCAGCCTTCTTTATGGTCCAACTCTCACATCCATACATGACTACTGGAAAAATCAAAGCTTTGACTGTACAGACCTTTGTCAGCAAAGTGATGTCTCTGCTTTTAAACATACTGTCTAGGTTTGTAGTAGTTTTTCTTCCAAAGAGCAAGTGTCTTTTAATTCATGGTTTAGTCACCAACCGCAATGATTCTGGAGCCCAAGAAAATAAAGTCTGTCACTGTTTCCATTTTTTCCCCCATCTACTTGCCATGAAGTGATGAAACCAGATGCCATGATCTTAGTTTTTTGAATGTTGAGTTTTAAGCCAGCTTTTTCCACTCTCTTCTTTCACTTTCCTCAAGAGGCTCTTTAATTCCTCTTCACTTTCTGCCATTAGGGTGGTGTCATCTGTATATATGAGTTTATTGATATTTTTCCCGGCAATCTTTTTTTTTTAATTTTATTTTATTTTTAAACTTTACAATATTGTATTGGTTCTGCCATATATTGAAATGAATCCGCCACAGGCATACATGTGTTCCCCATCCTGAACCCTCCTCCCTCCTCCCTCCCCATACCATCCCTCTGGGTCGTCCCAGTGCACCAGCCCCATCCAGTCTCCCGGCAATCTTGATTCCAGCTTGTGCTTCATCCAGCTCAGCATTTCACATAATGTACTCCACAGAGATGTTAAATAAGCACGGTGACAATATACAGCCTTGATGTAGTCCTTTCCCAATTTTAAACCAGTCTGTGTTCCATGTCCAGTTCTAACTGAAAAACCTACATACCGGTTTTTCAGGTAAGGTGGTCTGGTACTCCCATCTCTTGAATAATTTTCCACTGTTTGTTGTGATCCACACTGTCAAAGGCTTTAGCCTAGTCAATGAAGCAGAAATGGATGTTTTTCTGGAATTCTTTTGCTTTTTCTATGATCCAACAACAGATGTTGGCAATTTGATCTCTGATTCCTCTGCTTTTTCTAAATCCAGTTTGTACACTTGGAAGTTCTACTAAAGCCTAGCTTGGAGGATTTTGAACATTACCTTACTAGCATGTGAAATGAACGCAGTTATGCAGTGGTTTGAACATTCTTTGGGATTGAAATGAGAACTGACCTTTTCCACTTCTGTGGCCACTGCCGAGTTTTTCAAATTCCCTAGCATGTTGAATGCACCACTTTAGCACATGATCTTTTATTATTTTAAGTAGCCTAGCAAAATTCCATTACCTCCACTAGCTTTGTAGTAATGCTTCCTAAAACCCACTAGAATGGCTAAAATCCACAAAAATGACAGCAACGATTACTGACATGGATAAAGCGTGTAAAAATGCAAAATGACACATTCCTTTCGGTAGAGCTATGTAGTTTCTGACAAATTTAAACATTGTCCTACTATAAAATTGGGCTGACTTGAAAACTTATGTCCACACAAGATCTCCATGGGAGTATTTATAGCAGTATTATTCATAACTACCCTAAACGGCAAAAAACCAAGGTCTTTCAATAGGTAAATGGATAAACAAACAGTAATATATCCACACGACAGAATAGTATTCAGCAATAGGTAGAAAGAAACTATGAAATAATGTAAAGACATGGATTAATTTTAAATATATATTGTTAAGTAAAAGAAGTCAGCTGGAAGTCAATCCACTGTATGATTCCATTTATAGAATATGCTGGAAAAGGCAAAAATATGAAGTTGGGAAGCAGATAAGTGGTTGTCAAGAGCTTGAGGTCAAGAAGGGTTGAATGGGTTGAGCACAGGGCAATAACTATTCAGTATGATGTCTCAATGGTGGACAAGTGATGTAGTGAATTTACCTAAACCCATAGAACTTTACCACACAAAGAATGAAAACTTTAAGAAATACACAAAAACTTTAAGAAATCGTTTAGGAGATCACAAAATCCCAGGATGAAATGATAATACGGCCAAAGAATCTAACTATACTACAAATGTATGTCACAATCTCCTTAAAGAGGGGAGGAAAGAGGTAATATTGAAAAGGAGTGAATTCTTGGAGATGAAAAGCACAAGGAAATATACATAAGCACTGCACTCAATCTGATCAAGTTATTCCTACAGAGGTACAAAGTAGCAATTCTAAAACCGCTCACACGCTTATTGGCATACAAGAATTAAGTAATACATGGAAGATGGTGAGAGTCTGGTTTCTCACAGTTGAAGTGGAAGATTACAGATAAGGAGGTGAAGGAGCATGGAATAATCCTTATGGAAGTTGATTAGACTTGGACTTCAGTATGAGCTCACATTTAACTTAATGTAAATATAGAATAAATTAAAAGATGCTTACTCCTTGGAAGGAAAGTTATGACCAACCTAGACAGCATATTGAAAAGCAGAGACATTATTTTGTCAACAAAGGTCCATCTAGTCAAGGTTATGGTTTTCCCAGTAGTCATGTATGGATGTGAGAGTTGGACTATAAAGAAAGCTGAGCGCCAAAGAATTGATGCTTTTGAATTGTGGTGTTGGAGAAGACTCTTGAGAGTCCCTTGGACTGCAAGGAGATTCAACCAGTCCATCCTAAAGGAGATCAGTCCTGAATATTCATTGGAAGGACTGATGCTGAAGCTGAAACTCCAAATACTTTGGCCACCTGATGTGAAGAACTGACTCATCGGAAAAGACCCTGATGCTGGGAAAGATTGAAGGTGGGAGGAGAAGGGTGACGACAGAGGATGAGATGACTGGATGGCATCACCGACTCAATAGACATGAGTTTGAGTAGACTCCAGGAGTTGGTCATGGACAGGGAGGCCTGGTGTGCTGCAGTCCATGGGGTCTCAAAGAGTCAGACACGACTGAATGACTGAACTGAACTGAAATATAAAAGATACACATAGAAATGTTCATAGGTATGTGTATATTCATCTGTCTGGTAATATACATATTTTCTTGCTCTGGAAGCTGAGGGAGTTTGGAAGCAATGACACCCAAAGCAATGAGTACAGCTAGTACTCAGATTTACTTTCTAACACTATTCTCCAATAAAAGAAACTGGGACTCTTTGGAGAAATGGTTGGTTGTTTGGGACAGGAAATACAGGATGAGTCTGGAGTATCTTGCAGTTCCAAAAAGTGTTTTGTTTGTTGTTGTTCAGTGGCTCAGTCATGTCTGACTCTTTGTGACCCCATGGACTACAGCACACCAGGCTTCCCTGTCCTTCACTGTCTCCTGGAGCTTGCTCAAACTTGTGTCCATTGAGTCAGTGATGCCATCCAGCCATCTCATCCTCTGTCGCCCCCTTTTCCTCCTGCTCTCAGTCTTTCCCAGCCTCAGGGTTTTTTCCAATGAGTTGGCTCTTTACATCAGGTGGCCAAAGTATGATAGCATTCAAAGACCCCACAATGATGGGTTATGTTGGCGCCAACTGAAAGAAGTCTCATTGGCCAGAGCTACTGATTTGAGCAAAATAATGTAGTACTGGGCTTAACCAAAAGTATAAAATTAATATTCACAAGCTCATACTGAAATAAAGGTCTGACTGACTCAATCAGTAGATGGAGAAGAATAGATAATTCTCCCATATAGAATAATTTTAAATAATTTCTATGGAGCCTCCACCCTTAAGAAGGTGAAGCATAACTTTTAACTTCATAAGTGTTCACAATAGTGACTTTCAAAGAGTACTAAATGAAAAGAGGAGGAAATTAAGTAGCTATACAGTCAAGAAATCTGACAGAACTACCTCAGCGCAGTCAGCAAAATTAACACCAGCAGTGACAATTAGTGAGAATAGCACTTAGCCACCGTGTTCCTTCCTCAAAACACCCGTAGCCCCTGTCTCATGAGGAAAACATCAGACAAGCCCCTGCTGAGGGATGTTCTGTCAAACACTTGTCCAGTCCTCCCCAACACAGCCACGGTCATCAAAAGCAGGAAAAGTCTGAGAAACTGTCACAGCCAAGCGAAACCTGGAAACGCAACAAGTAGGCATAATATGGTGTCCTGATGGAATCCACAAATGAGGTAAAAACTAGGGAAATCTGAATATAGCAGCATCTTGAGCTAATACTTTATCCATATTGGTCTATAGTTTTTGACAAATAGTCAATATTACATGTTAATAATAGGGACTCTGTGAGGGGAGAGATGCATGGGTTATATCTTTGCAACTTTTGTGTCAGTATCAGCTGTTCTAAAATTAAAAGCTTTGTTTTGCTTTCAAAAAACAGACTCTTGGGACTCCCCTAGTGGTCCAATAGTTAAGACTTCATCTTTGAATTCAGTGGGTGTGAGTTCAATCCCTGGTCGTGATAGCTTACAGTGAACGATGTCAGATTCATGATCTCCGAAGAAGATTTAGCTTCCGGACCAGGGACCAGCCTTGATCGCTCAAGAGCTTTTGTGTAGCAGAGTTTTATTAAAGTATGAAAGGGACAGGGAAAGCCTCTGACATAGACATCAGAAGCGGGGAGGACAGCGCCCCCCTCGCTAGTCTTAGCAAGGGAGCTATATACTTTTTCAATTGGTTATTACAGTAAATCAAAAGAATATCTCGTTTGTAAAGGTCTTACCAGACCCGCTGCCACAATTTACATTTTAAGATAATGGGATTAGAACTAAAAATAGAAAGGTCTTACCAGATGCACTCCCAAAATTACATTTTAAGATGAAAGAATTAGTCAAAAGTTTCTCAAGAAGGAAAAACATATCCTCAAGCAGGATACATTGTTGCTATATAATCATTGGTGCAGAGTTTAAGGAAAAACATATCTTTGAGCAAGAAGGGGCTTCTCTTGTGGCTCCGTTGGTAAAGAATCTGCCTGCAATGTGGGTTGTTTTGCAGCAAGATGAGCAAGATGAGTTGTTTTGTTGTGCAATCATCAGCTCTGGGCTTAAAGAAAAAAATGTTTGTCCTTTTCTCCTCTTTGAGAACTCCTCCCTATCTCCTCCTCGAGAACTCCAGATCCCTTTCTTCTCTCCGGGGCCCTGGACCCCATATCAACCTACCTAAGAATTAGCTCTCTCAGGTGGGGAAACTCCTTGGCCAAAAAGCCAAAACATGAAACAGAATCAATATTGTAACAAATGCAATAAAGAGTTTTAAAATGGTCCACATTAAAAACAGAAAAAAACTTTATAGTGAGTCCAATAGACATAGGGATACTCTGGTGGCTCAGTAGTAAAGAATGCATCTGCAGGTCAGCAGCCTCAGGAGACCTGGGTTTGATCCCTGGATCAGGAAGAGCCCTTGGAGGAGAGCATGGCAACCCACTCCAGTATTCTTGCCTGGAGAATCCCATGGATAGAGGAACCCGGTGGGCTACCGTTCATACGGTAGCAAAGAGTCAGACACTACTGAACCGACTCAGCACACACACAAATGAAAAACGCATTGAGTAACTCCTTTAGGCAACCATCTCATGTAGCTTTGACTTCAAGTCCATCTGTCTTCTTTCCGAGGCCCTCCAGTGACTCTGTTTCCTGTATCCATACCTAAGCTGGAATCCCATTTTAAGTCACTGTCTTTGGTCGTGAAACATAGCAAGCAGTCTTTGTTCACCACTAAGAGAAAGAAGGGCTGTCCTGGTGGCTCAGATGGTAAAGACTCTGCCTGCCATGCAGGATTTCCAGGTTCGATCCCTGGGTCCGGAAGATCCCCTGGAGAAGGGAATGGCTACCCACTCCAGTGTTCTTGCCTGGAGAATTCCACGGACAGAGCAACCAGGTAGACTGTATAGTCCATGAGGTCACAAAGAGACACGACGGAGCGACTAACACTTTTGGAGAAGGAAATGGCAACCCACTCCAGTATTCTTGCCTGGAGAATCCCATGGACGGAGGAGCTTGGTGGGCTACAGTCCGCGGGTCGCAAAGAGTCAGACACAACTGAGCGACTTCACTTCACTTCAAGAGAAAGAAAGAGAAGTTGCTCAGTCATGTCTGACTCTGTGACCACATAGACTGTAGCCTACACAGGCTCCTCCGTCCATGGGATTTTCCAAGCAAGATTACTGGAATGGGTTTCAATTTCCTTCTCCAGGGGATCTTCCTGACCCAGGGATCGAACCCAGGTCTCCTGCATTGTAGGCAGACGCTTTACCGTCTGAGCCACCAGGGAAGCCATTGGTGTTCACCACTATCCTACCCCAAACCTGTTCCCTGAAAATAAACTGCTCATTCTTCCCGCTAGTTGAAATCAATAGTAAAAATAAGATAAGAACTCTTCTCCTTCCAAAGGCCTTTTCTGTTTGCTCCAGCCCAATCATGCCCTGTTTTTGGATGCCCAGATCTGTTCTCTCCATATAGCATCCACTATTCACATGATGCTGTTAAGCATTTCAAGTGTGACTGGTCTAAGTCAAAATGAACTGTAGGTGTAAGAAATATATGCTGGATTTTGAAGACTTAGTAAGAAAACAATGTAAAATGTGTCAAAGTTTTTATATCATTACATGTTAAAATAATAATATTCTGGATATACGGGAATAAATAAGTCATATTATTAAAATTGGGCTTCCTGATGGCTCAACTGGTAAATAATCTGCCTGCAGTGTGTGAGACCTGGCTTCAATCCCTGGGTTGGGAAGATCCCCTAGAGAAGGGAATGGCTACACACACCAGTATTCTGGCCTGAAGAATTCCATGGACTGTATAGATCATGGGGTCACAAAGAGTCAAACATGACTGAGTGACTTTCACTCACACTATTATTAAAATTAATTCTGTTTTGTTTTACTCGTTTTAGGAATTTTTCAACTCTCTATTTGGTTTGCATCATATCTTTTTTGTACTGTGTTGTTTTAGAGCATATATTCAACCCAACACAATACAGCTTATGTAATATTTTTCAGGATTCCTTGTGCTTTCCATTTGTATCATCTATATATTTCCTGACAGAATGGATAGAACTTCCTGGAAGAGGGAACTCAGGCTCAATGATGCCTCTTGGGGATATCTGAACCCTCAACACACAGCTGGAGACTGTCCCTACTTTCCAAGAACTTGTAGTCTTCACTGGAGAATCCACCCACAGGAGGATTTTAATTAAAATATATATATATATATATTTATAACCTGAGAATCTGAAAAAGTCTTATCAAAATCTAGAAGATAAAATAATGCCAGTAGGCGAAAAAAAGGGAGGGTGGTGGTGGAAATACTTTTAGCTATTTAGCTATTTCAGGTAAGAATAGGTTACAGTGTTGGCTCAAATGATTGCATGTCAAAATAAATATCCAAGAGGTTCTAATAATGCATTTTCATTCTAGAGGTATTTCATTACATTTGAAGGTAGAAGCATATTTTTTTCTTTTTACGGCCTGTATTCAGCAAGGACATCTTTTTATATTTGGTCATTTATAGATCCCAGGCATAACTTATGAAGGGAAGTGAGAAAAAGAAACAATTGGAAAATATGAACTTTTTCCTTGGGACGGAAGAAACAGAGCAGAACAAATCAACAATACAGCCATAGGATAATACTCCATATGTCTTCCTTCCCATAATGTTAGGGCTCTGGGCTATTTCTGCTAAATTCACAAACTTGGTAAATAATGAGTCTTTTCACTTATTAGCTTAGTTCTCCTTTCCCCACGTGGAAATTAAATCTTCAGGATTCCAATGAGAAGCACATTTTGAATAAAAAGAAGAAACCACTTTATCTTCCTCAGGAAAGCTGTCACACTGCTCACTGCATTAGCAAAAGCACTTATTTTTAGTACAGATTTCAATTTGGAGGTCATTAAATTTAACTTCTAAAACTCTAAGGCTTTATTTCTATTTACTCTTCAGAAACTTGTTCTTTCCAGATCAAGATTAAAGAAGACAATTGAAACACGTAACTTGTATCAAAAACCATAACATTGTAAAATAATTTTATGCTTTTGTGCTTTTTATCATGTATATTTGATATTCTAAGGGAATAATAGAACTGATCCAATTAGCAGCATTTTTTTCAAGTACCCACAAGATACCAGGGATATGCTAGTGAAGAAGCCATCCCATCTTCTGGGGAGATAGACAACAAAAACTCATCACCTTGACTCTCAGTCGTGGTGTGATAAGGACAGCCCACTCGGCCCAGCCTGAGGTCCCAGGAGTGATTCCCTATAAAGGGGTATTTAAGGTGAGACCTGAACCAGGGGATCAGGGGTGAAGGATGAGTGTGGGGAAGAGGGTAGGGGACAGGGAAAAGGGCTGTTGTTTAGAGAACTTGGCCCCTTTGGGACAAATGAATAAGGTTCCCAAAACTGGTCCCTGCAGGAAGAGTGGTGAGCACGAGGGGAGGAGGGGCTGAGCTCAGAGGACTTGAGAGCCAGATGGCTTGTTTTTTATCTACAGAGCCAAGGGAAGCCGTTAAAGAGTTTCCTTTCCATAATGTCTTTATAAATATCCCTCTGACGGCAGCCTGGAGGGGTAGCTTGGGCACAGGAGACAAACCAGAGAGCTAGAGCCACAGACAGGATCAAGATGACTTACAGACTCTACAGGGAATGGGATGGGGGAAATGGATAGATGCAAGAGCCATTTTAGAAGCAGAGCTAAAAGTACTTGGTGATTGAATGTTGGTGATTAAGAGAGAAGGAGAATATCAGCAGACCCCATACAGTTGTGCACTAAGCAATCCAAGGATGCCACTGTCATCCCATCTATGGGAAAGTCTCTCGATGAAGCTTGCAGCATGGCAGAACTCGAGAGCCCAGTGATGAAAGAGTGTCCCAGCCTTGACCCTGAGCAGCCGGGAAATTGTGAGTGTGAGGCAGGAGGAGAATTAGGGTCCATGATGGAGAGGGTGGGAGTTAGAGCCATAATGAGGGGAAATAATATCAGCTGAGTACCAAACAGTTTTCATTTGAATGGAGATGCACAACAGAAAAGCAAATACGTGTCTGGTCCTAAGGATACTGGTCTGCATGACAATGGATATTGATGAACGCTAACAGTCATGCAGTAAACAAGCAGAGACAAAAGAATAGAAGCCTGAATCAGAACCTTTGAAAGGACCCCATCTGATGAAGAGCAGATGCAGAGGAGACTAACAAAGAGACAGGAAGGTAGGTGTGAGACCAGGAAAGGGCAGTGCCACAGGATCCAGGGAAGAGAATGGGCAAACAGCCAGTATCTGGTGTTACAAAAGGCAAACTATATGCAATTTAATGGCGTGAGGGTCATAGGTGCCCTGATCAGAACACTTCTCTTGGAGGGCGGAGGGCAAAAGCCACACCGAAGTGAATTAAAATGTAATAGAAAGTGCAGAAATGGAAGGGGAATGTGTAAACAGTTCACTTTGCAGTTTAGTTGTGAATATCAGGAAAGAGAGCAGAGGAGACGTTGAGAAAAGGGAAGCAGTGAAGACATAAGAGACAATCGTGTGCTGCTGTGGTCGTTGTCATCATCATTTAGTGGGATAGCAATAGGCTCTAGAACACAGATCAGCCTCCAGTAGGAGAAGGCACACCTCTTCTGTTACAATAAGAGGGTATATTCTCCCACACATTCCCAGTATTTTTTTCACTTGAGTTAGCTCAGAATGCCAAAAGGCTGTAAACTAAAAAACGTGACGTTCAGTGAAGAAGGTTTAGGGGAACCATCTTAAAAATCCATATGTTCCCGAACACAATGACTATTTCATCATTTTTCGGAGAAGTTCTCTTTCCCTTTTCAATTTACCTGTTCACTGATTTATAAAATTTTCATTCTAATAGTAGAGGAAATTCAAATAATGACATAGACGCAGAAGAAAAAAACCATCAGTCTTCACCTAAATAAGTTATGGAAACCTGAGGAGATTGAAATAGTGACAGAGAAGTAGAAGAAAAAGACCATCAATCCTCACCTTAAAGCTTACGGGAACCTGTGAGGCTGAAGTTGGAAGCCGTGTCTGGATTCTTGAAAGGACAACTTTCTGCTAAAGATCTCCATCCTGACTGCCTGTAGTCCAGTTGGGAATGTTTATGGGTACATTGGGCTTCCCTGGTGGCTCAGATGGTAAGGCGTCTGTCTGCAATGCTGGAGACCCGGGTTCCATCCCTGGGTTGGGAAGATCCCCTGGAGAAGGAAATGGCAACCCATTCCGGTACTCTTGTCTGGAAAATCCCACTGACAGAGGAGACTGGTAGGCTACAGTCCATGGGGTCGCGAAGAGTCAGACATGACTGAGAAACTTCACTTTTACTTTTCAGGGAATCCTGACTCATGCTGATGCTTGACTGGTTCAAACTTTGCTCTGGTCTGACTCTCACTCTGGACACTGCTTCTCAGGAAGCTTACAGATGGCTTCAGACATTGCCCAACCTCCAGGGAAAATTTGAACAAAGTCTCAGATTTTACTCCTGATGGTCCATGAACTGGCATCATACTGGCTTTTGTTGAGAAGGAACTCTTCAGATACAATGAAAGGGCAGCTAGTGTACCTTGTGTGCCCAAGAGCTGGCACTTCCTCCAGTTAAGTTGGGGGCTAGGGAATAGCCTTCATTAAAAGTATTCCCCTCTGTGTTGTTCTTTCCTAGCTCAGTCTATGGTCGCAGGTCCTCAATGATCATGCTGTTAACCGTATCTTCCCTCTCATTCCTCCCTGACCCCAGTGTGGAAGATAGTTTTCCAAACAAATCTGGTGTTTCCTCCTATTATTTGAGTCTATTTCAAGAGTCTTTTCCATGTTCTTCAGAGGGTAAGATATTGAAAAGCAAAATCCCAGAAAGTATTATTTTTGCCCTCACTTTCTGTTGTTGTGCCCTTCCTACAAACAAGAAGTTTAGAATGAGAGCGAGGAAGAAATGGAATATTGAGGAAGAATGAAGCATAGTAAAGCAAAGTGTTCCATCCCAATGACAAATTATTAGAGTGCTCAGATTAGCAGGAAGGGTGTGAGCTTGGAAACCATACTCCGGGAGTATGCAAGCCCGTGCAGGGTGTGTTGAACATGCATAGTCCGGGGTTGGGGGAAATGGCCAGCAGGACAGAGTCCTTAAAGCTCCATTCTTCTCCCCTTGCTGAGGGGTGCTGATGCCTATGACTTTCCAGAGAGCAAAGGATGGTCCTCACAAGGCCATGGATCTGACTCTGACCCTCATTTTAAAAAGGATTTAGTGGGGAACCTACAGGGCTGTCATTAGCACTGGAGGTGCAGGGAGTTACAAGGTAAACACAGAACTCCAAGCCCAAGGTGGGAAAGGTTGATATGAAATTGTACAAGTAAATAACCAGTTATCATGTGATGGTACTATGAGGAGACTGCCTGTGATGCAGGAGACCCCCAGTTCAATTCCTGAGTCAGGAAGATCCCCTGGAGGAGAAATAGGCTACCCAGTCCAGTATTCTTGGGCTTCCCTGGTGTCTTGGTCAGTAACGAACCTGGACGAAGCTGGTTTTTATGAACTTTGGGACTTTATTTTAATATAAGTGGAGGATGATTTTGGAAAGCTCACTCAGGCTGCTGTTTGGAGCAGCATTTCGTGAGGCCGACAGTGGTCTGGAAAATGTCTGTTAAACAAAGTTATCATCTTCACTTTGACAAATACTGGCTTGCACTTTCAGGCGCTGAAAAATCACCTGCTCCCTGTGAAAGCAGACAATTTTAATTAAACTCAAGTGTGACTTTTTACAGCTTCAGTGACTTTTTATTATCTGCTGTATTCATCAGGCGTTCTAAACTGTTTACAATAAGGTTTCCAAAATGCAAAGGCTAGAACAATAAGGCTAGAGCTGACTCGTTGGAAAAGACCCTGCTGCTGGGAAAGATTGAAGGCCGGAGGGGAAGGGGACCACAGAGGATGAGATGGCTGGATGGCATCTCTGACTCGATGGACGTGAGTTTGAGTAAACTCCGGGAGTTGGTGATGGACAGGAAAGCCTGGTGTGCTGCAGTCCGTGGGGTTGCAAAGAGTCGGACACGACTGAGTGACTGAACTGAGAACAACAGCGGTTTTATTTCTTGCTTGCAGAACAGGCTAAAGTTGTTCCCGTTGCTCTGCCACTTTAGGTGCGGTTTCCAAGGGTGTGGGGGCTCCTCACGCCAGTCAGCTGGAAGGACAGAGGACGGAGAACCTGGGGGTGGGGGAGGTTTCCTCCCGGGGACCCTTATCATGTCTGTCAGCGTCCCGGTGGGAGAACCAGTCACATGAGAACACATAACAGCAGGGAGGCAAACTGCAGTCCGCCTGTGCGCTCCAGAGGCCAGAGTGGGTTTCAGCGTATCACTGCGTCAGACAGTAGTCGGAGGGCTGCTGGTGGTGTTTTAGCTTCCGAGAGTACCCCGCAAAGATTAATCTTCCAGCTAGAGTAGGTGGACCCCAAAAGCCTTCTTCCTATCTGCACACCCAACCTGAAGGACCAGTTTCTCTCTGCTCTTGATTCTGAATCATATTTTTGGCTCAACAGAAAACAAAAAGGTGTTAAGGGCTTCTAGAGTTAGTATGAATATACCCTGTTTTAGGCAGTATCCTTTATTTTCTACTAAACCCTAAATACCAGAAGGTTTCCTTATTTGGCATAAACAGTACATCACAACCAACAATAAATTGAAGTTCGGTCCACCTGTTCTCTATTCTCGAGTCTTGCACTGTGATCCCCAGATGCCATGAGCTTCGAATGAAATAGTCTCTTTGTAAAAATTATTCATGAAGAGATTCCTCCCAGATTCTGTAGGAATCTCTGCAGGAAAAGGTTCTGTACCAGCTCTATGAACCCAAACAGCCAGTGTAATTTTTAAAGATTATTCTGTGGGGAAAACTCTAAAAAGCATTAAACTACCGTTAATAATGACTTCTGACTCTTCCTGCTCAGAGTTACTGTATCTCACATTAAAGCAGTCAGTCCTCTGTGTAAAATTCTTAATAATATTAATGTTCTGAGACTGATGCAATCTATCCATGATTGCATTCATCATACAGTTTTGTATTGCTCTTGTTTTTATTTGAATGGGGCTTCAACGAAAGTAAGATGACGTCATCTTAGTTTAGGATGAAGTGAATGTGCACGCCTACCTCTCCCGTCTCAGGTCTCCATACTTAACCTTGTGGAGCCTGGATTTTAAACCAAGTTGAGATGTTAGAAACCCAGAGACAAAGCAACACATCTTGTAGAGCTTCTCCCTTCTTTAATTACTTTTAAAAATGACAAATTAGAATCCAACCCTTCTGTCTGAGGATGTGAGAAAATGCCTAATGGCAAAGTTAAGCATATAAAGTGTAACAGAGATACATACACGGTGTATAAAATAAACAAGGATCTACAGCATAGCACAGAGAACTGTATTCAGTATTTTGTAATAACCTGTAATGGAAAGGAACCTGAAAAAGAATAGAGAAGCATATAACTGAATAACTTTGCTGTATACCTGAAACATTGTATGTAAACCAACTATGCATGTGTGCATGTCTGCTAAGTCTCTTTCGTCACGTCCAACTCTTTTTGACTCTGTAGACTGTAGCCCACCAGGCTCCTCTGTCCATGGGATTCTCCAGGAAATAATGCTAGAGTGGGTTGCCATGCCCTCCTCCAGGGATCTTCCTGACCCAGGGATCCAACCAGCATCTCTTATGTCTTTAGCCTTGGCAGGCAGGTTCCTTACCACTAGCTCCACTTGAAAAGATTATATTTCATGTGGTTTGCTAGACAGCTACAGGTAAGCACTGATGTGCATGCATGTTTGTTACATTGGGGGCGGGGAGGATTTTTGCAGAAGGTGATAAACACTTGTAATATGCAAAGCTACTTTACCTTGAAAAATAAAAGCATAGTAATGCCACTGAGGCTTTACAAGTACCTACTGATGTCAGTGCTATCGTAGCAAAATCTTTTTCCTTACGATTATTATTATGTGAAACTGTAGCTGTGAGTGCATATTACTTAACAGTCAAATTATTCTTTTTCACTGAAAATGAAAAGCTTAGTGTTTAAGGGCATTGTAAAAACTGGAGATTGTAAGCACTGTGTTTATTTTCTCAATAAATATTTCAGGGAACAATAGTTTCTGGGGGAAAGTAGTTTAGGAAGCTTTACTAACTGTTTTATGAATACAGTGTTTGCAAAACTAAAAAACAGTTATTTTAAATAACCAATGATTGCTTTGCTAAAATGTTACAAGCAATTTTTATGTTATAAGACAAGACTCATTATCCGTCTCATCAACTGCCAAAGATTCTAAAGCAGGACTCCATGTAACTAAATGCTACTGTAATACAGGTTTGAGTTTTCAAGACATTTTTTTTTTTCCTTTTTGAAGATTTGGCAATAGTTCACTCTCTCTCACAAATGCTGTTTAGTCACGCAGTCCTATCTGACTCTGCGACCCTATGGGCTGTAGCCCGCCAGGCTTCTCTGTCCAAGGAATTTCTCAGGCAAGAATACTGGGGTGAGTTGCCATTTGCCTTCTCCAAGGGATCTTCCCAACTCAGGGCTTGAACTCATGTCTCCTACATCTCCTGCATTGGCAGGCAGATTCTTTACCACTGCGCCACCTGGGAAGCCCTCACAAATAGAGCCTGGGTTATTTACAACAAAACAGAGACATTAAATCAAACCAGGGCATTTGGGGTCTTCTGTGCGGTTCATTTTCCGTCAATGTCCGTGTGTTGGCACGTCCATACGATGGCCTGTCAGCTGGAAAGCACCCTCCTGTCTGCCTCGCTGGGCCCCCTTGTTAACCCTCTCACCAGCACATCGGCAATTCTCCCAGCCTGTGACCAAGCTGTAAAGCCCTGCTCTTCACTACTGTAGATCTACTCTTTTCTCTTGTGATGCAAAATTGATTGGTCCCATGTTAGATCCTCCCAGGGGTTTCGAGGGGAAAGATAAAGGAAACCCAACAAAGGACTTCTCACAGCCAGAGAAATAAAGTAAGCCATGGCGGAAACTTTGGGGGCTTTTATTTTGGTTTTGACCGACCCATTGTTTTAAGTTGAAATGTCAAAAAATGACTTCTCTAGGTGGGAATGTAAACTGGTACAGTCACTATGGAGAACAGTACGGGAATTCCTTATAAAATTAAAAATAGAACTACCATGGTATCCAGAATTCCACTTCCGGGTATTTATCTAAAAGAAAACAAAACAGGAGTTCAAAGAGATATCTGCACACCTGTGCTCATCTCAGCATTATTCAGAATAAGCACACCACACCAAAAAGTGGAGAAAACCTAGTGTCCATCAGCGGATGAATAAGGAAGAAATGAAATGTGTGCACTCATGCACACACACACACAAGGGAATATTACTCAGCCATAAGAAGGAGGGAAATTCTGCCGCTTGAAGCAACGTGAATGGATCTTGAGGGTATTATGCTAAGTGAAGCCAATCTCATAGCACAGAATAGAAAAATGATTGCTAAGGGCTGGAAGTTGGGGGATTTATATAAGGAGAGATTGATGAAAAGGCTACGCATTTTTAGCTACAAGATGAATGAGATCTGAGACTCTAATGTGTAACAGAGTGACTACAGTTAATAACTCTGTATTGTATCATTGAAAGTTGCAAATAGGGTAGAACTTAAATGCTTTCAACAACAAACATGTGAGGTGACAGATGTTTTAACCAAATGGGAGGAATCTTTCACAATGGATGCATATGCATCAATTCATCATGATGTACACTTCAAAATTCTTACAGTTTTGTCAGTTATACTTCAGCAAAGCTGAAAAAATGATAACTACCCTGTACAAAGAATGTGCAGAAACAAATGAGGGGAAAAAAACAGGCAAATAAATTATAGTCTTGGAAACTAGATGGTACAGTAGCTGGATGGTCTGTGGGAAGCTTGTTGATACTTTTTCACCTCATTTCCTCTTTCAGGAGATGTTCCAAGCCTCTTCTTTATGTCTTCAATATTTGGCTTTATCTTTTTTTCATCATTTCTTGGTTATCTCATGCTCAGAGAAGCTAATAAGGCAGACTCTTAATTTTCCCAGGATGACATTTAAAATGACCTCATGACACAACCCCCAGGACTTCTTTCCAAATCCCAACCGTGATTAATGGCTCTGAATTTGGCAATTAGGATGAAAATGATAACGTAGGGGAATTTTGTTTGTTCCAGGCTGTTGAAATATGAAGAGCTTAACTTTGGCCTCCTTTCTACAATTCTCTTGGGCTTATTCTTTACTCAAATTGTGTATTTATAAGTTTTGACTAAAACCGTGAGAAAGTTTGTGTAATCTCTGCTTCTCAACTTCAGGAAGGGAAAGCTTGCTGTTGAAAATTCCCAGCATCATTTTTCCTAACAAGGTGATATTTCTCTTCTTACCACAATATTAAATATCATTTTCTTGTCTAAAATATAGACTTAAAAATAGCCTTGCATTCCATGAAACATAAACAACTCTACTGGCAGCTGATTGAATTGTTAACACTTTCCATTACAGAGTCACAACACCATGGCAGACTACAAAATGTAAAGCTATTTCTAAAATAAATCTCAAGTCTGGATGGTAAAATAGATTTAAAATGTGCATAAAAAGAGATATGCGCATTCCCTCTGGAGAAAGGAAGAGCAACGCACTCTAGTATTCTTTATTTTTTTTTTTTTCAGGAAAAGATAAACATTGATTTTATTTTATTTTTTTTCTAATTTTATTTTATTTTTAAACTTTACATAATTGTATTAGTTTTGCCAAATATCAAAATGAATCCGCCACAGGTATACATGTGCTCCCCATCCTGAACCCTCCTCCCTCCTCCCTCCCCATACCATCCCTCTGGGTCGTCCCAGTGCACTAGCCCCAAGCATCCAGTATCGTGCATCGAACCTGGACTGGCAACTCGTTTCTTACATGATACTTTACATGTTTCAATGCCATTCTCCCAAATCTTCCCACCCTCTCCCTCTCCCACAGAGCCCATAAGACTGTTCTATACATCAGTGTCTCTTTTGCTGTCTCGTACACCGGGTTATTGTTACCATCTTTCTAAATTCCATATATATGCGTTAGTATACTGTATTTATGTTTTTCCCTGGAGAATTCTATGGATAGAGGAGCCTGACAAGCTATAGTCCATGGGGTCACATAGGGTCAGACATAACAGTAACTGACACACACAAAAAGAAATAGGAAGCAGAATCCTAAAGACTTCGCAGTAGCAATGCAAACATTACTGCATTAGTGCAATCAGAATTGCAGTCCGACTATCTCTAGAGTGCCTGTGTCCAAGTGCAACTGGGTAAGCTCAGTCCATTTGTTCTCAAGAGATGAAGAGAGAATTCTAGATTTAGTTGGGTCAAAATTAAACAATTGCCTGCTATAGGAAGAAAATAGGAAATTGGTTTTTTGTTTGTTTCTTAGCTTTTAAATACTTAAGGATGATAATTTTCTCAGATGAGTCACTGAACTTGGAATTAATTTATAATAACTCCCATTTATAATTAAATGCTTTTATTAGAGCCAAGGCCAATAAAGTAATTTTTTTTCAAGAAGTAACATGAGGTTGTTATTTCTCTAGGGTTTGATGAGAAGTGGAGACCAAATTAATTTTGACTTTTTAAAAAGAGGCTTATGTTCTTTGATATCTGAATATTAGTATATATGAACAATGATGAAATGTTTATTGCTGCCAGCTATTAAATTCCCAGCAGTTGTATTTAAGTCATGTAAATAACTTTGAAGATGCCTGCTCACTGAGGAGAAATTTATTGAATGTTTTTGTAACACTACTTTACATACAGATACTTTTAAAATTAGAGTGCCCTGAAAATAAGCCTATATTGTATAATACAATTAACTGAATTCTTTAACTGTATTAGCATTCTGAGAACTGTTTATCTCTTTAGGGACAATGTAATTATATATTGCCTATATGCAGACAGTGGTTTTATTGTGCTAATATTATAATTACGATATATGGAATTAATAGTTAAAACAGTTAACTTTCTTTAAAGTTTTAGAGCAAGTCTCATTAATCTGAGTTTTAATTATACTTGCACAGGGTAAACATATTGAGTAATTGATAGACAAAATAAAATTATTAAACTTTTCTTCTCCATATGGTATTCTGGGCTTCCCAGGTAAATAACCCGCCTGCCAATGCAGAAGACATAAGAGACTTGGGTTCAATCCCTAGATCAGCAAGATCGCCTGGAGGAGGGCATGGCAACCCACTCCAGTATCCTTGCCTGGAGAATCCCCATGCTCAGAGAGCTTGGCAGGCTACAGAACATAAGTTGGCAAAGAGTCGGACAGGACTGAAGTGACTTAACACATACACGTGAATGATATTTTTATTTTTTAAAAAGCCATTACATTTATTATTCTAATAAAGAAATAGATGAAAAATAGCATTGTTAGATGGTTATTTAAATTATTAAATGTTGGATGCAATTTTCTCACACATTGATTCTAGCTTTCCCTGCCAGCTTTTCTTTACTTCTTTGAGCAATTATCTGTGACTTAATATAAGCTGTTGCACTCATAATGAATTGCAGCATCTCAATACTCTATTAGATAAAATTAATGTTTTCTCAGACTTAGGCCTTTATCAAAATTCAGCAAACACACCTTTATGATTTAAGCATTTCATCGCATATACATTTTACATAAAGGTATAAACAAATGCTGGGCTTCCCAGGCGGTGCAATGGTAAAGAATCTGCCTGCCAATGCAGGAGACACAGGAGACATGGGTTTGAGCCCAGGATTGGGAGTATCCCCTGGAGTAAGAAATGGCAACCCACTCCCACTTCAGCATGCTTTCTTGGAGAATCCTATGGACAGAGGAGCCTGGTGGGCT
Organism: Bos mutus; assembly: GCF_027580195.1. NCBI lineage: Eukaryota > Metazoa > Chordata > Mammalia > Artiodactyla > Bovidae > Bos > Bos mutus. The sequence continues at coordinate 64,894,804 of NC_091636.1, forward strand.
ACCGTCCAGGGGCTGCAAAGAGTCGGACACGGCTAAGCACTAAGCACAAATGCATTGCAATGTTTTCTAATTGGTGGATCAGTTCAGTTCAGGTCAGTCACTCAATCGTGTCCAGCTCTTTGTGACCCCATGGACTTCAGCACGCCAGGCCTCCCTGTCCATCACCAACTCCCAGAGTTTACTCAGACTCATGTCCATTGATGTCCATGGCATCCATCTCATCCTCTGTTGTCCCCTTCTCCCTCCGCCTTCAATCTTTCCCAGAATCAGGGTCTTTTCAAATGAGTCAGCTCTTCGCATCAGGTGGCCAAACTATTGGAATTTCAGCTTCAGCATCACTCCTTCCAATGAATACTCAGGACTGATGTCCTTTAGGATGGACTGGTTGGATCTCCTTGCAGTCCAAGGGACTCTCAAGAGTCTTCTCCAACACCACAGTTCAAAAGCAATATACATTTTATAGTTCTAGTTCTCCATCAATAGGTCAGTATGTGCAAGATATATCTTGATTGAGAAAGGAGTACAACAGGACTGTCTGCTGTTACCCTGTTGGTTTAATCTGTATGCTGAGCACATCATGAGAAATGCTGGGCTGGATGAGTTACAATCTGGAATCAAGATAGGCGGGAGAAACATCAAGAACCTCAGATAGGCAGATGATACCACTCTAATGGCAGAAAGCAAAGACAGCCTTTTGATGTGGGTGAAGTAGGAGAGTGAAAGAACCAGCTTAAAACTAAATATTAAAAACTAAGATCATGGCCTCCAGCCCCATTACTTCATGGCAAATAGAGGACAGCAAAGTGGAAGTAGTGACAGATTTCCTCTTCTTGAGCTCTAAAATCACTGCGGATGGTGACTGCAGCCATGAAATCATAAGATGATTGCTTCTTGGCAGGAAAGCTATGACAAACCTAGACAGTGTATTGAAAGCAGAGACATTACTCTGTGGACAAAGGTCCATATAGTCAAGGCTATGGTCTTCCCAATGGTCACATACAGTTGTGACAGCTGGACCATAAAGAAGGCAGAGCACTGAAGAATTGATCCCTTGAACTGTGGTGCTGGAGAAGACTCCTGAGAGTCCCTTGGACAGCAAAGAGATCAAAGCAGTCAATCATATGGGAAGTCAACCCTGAATACTCATAAGGAGGACTGATGCTGAAGCTGAAAGTCCAATACGTTGATCATCTGATGAGAACAGCCCTGATGTTGGGAAAGATTGAGAGCAGAAGGATAAAAGGGTGTTAGAGGATGTGATGGCTGGACAGCATCACCGATGCAATGGACATGAACTCTGGCAAACTTGAAGAGATGGTCAAGCACAGACATGCCTGGCGTGCTGCAGTCCATGGCACTGCAAAGAGTCGGACACGATTGGCCAGCTGAACAACAACAGCAGCAAACCAGTGATGACCCAAGTGCACATTTCCTGGTTGTGAGTTTTTATGTGCTTTTATAACCTTCATGTGCAAACTGAAACAAAAGAGCTTTTTATCTCAAACATTATATGTGCATTGCAATACACATTTTCTAGTTTTCTAGTTGGTGTGTAAGAGATGAATATGCATTTTGGGTTCTAGCTCTCTGTCAATATGTCAGTATGTACAAGACATATCTTCCCTAGGCTGAACTTGCTGTTTTGCGTTCTTAACAGTGTATTTTAATTCTCTAGTCCAGAATACTGGAGTGGGCAGCCTTTCCTTTCTCCAGGGGATCTTCCCAAACCAGGGATCGAACCCAGCTCTCCCGCATTGCAGGCAGATTCTTTCCCAGCTGAGCCACAAGGAAAGGCCATTTTAATAACAGACTTCCTTAATTTGAAAGTTATCCATCTTTAGACTTTATGGTTACAGATTCCTGGGACCTGTTTAGAGAACTTTTGGCTGCACCCAAACCGTGAGGAGAGTCTGTGTTACTGTCATTTTGTTGTTGTGAGTTACTGTAGGGGAGCAAAGCTGGCCACTCCAAAACGTCTCTTTAGTATGTGGATTATTTTGAGCTGAAAACAATGAACAACAAAAAGACCCAAGAAGAAGCTTTGATCTCCCCCATAACCACCTAAAAGAATTTAGATAGATAATTTGCTTCTGGAATTGAGCTGTGGCCAAAGACATCTGCAGGAAATATGGGCCAAATGAGGTGAGTAAAACTCAGCTAGGATGAGAGATCAGAGTCCATTCTGTGTCCCACCATCTCTTCATGGCCCAGCAAATATTTGTTTACCAAATCGCTGTTCTTTCAGCTCCTCGAGAATGGCCTTCCTTCTCTTTGACGTCCCAAACCCAGTACCCCCAACATCCTATTTTGTCTGAAGAAGGAATTTAAGATGATATTTCAGGCATTTTAGGAGTTACTCTGCTTTCCTGAGTATCCCTCATTTAAAATGTGTCATTAAGGTTTTCATTTGATTTTCTCCTGTTAATCTATCTCATATCAATTTACCTCTTAGGCCAGCTGGAAAAACCTAAAAGAGCAGAGTAAAATTTCTTCCTCCCTGACATTATCTTCTAGAAGATGCATCTTTTTTACTTTTACCTTTTAGATCTACAACTTACTTGAAATTGATTTTCTCTATGGTATAACGTAGGGCTTCCCTGGAAGCTCAGTAGTAAAGAATCTGCCTGCAATGCAGGAGCTACAGATGTGGGTTCGATCCCTGAGTCAGGAAGATCCCCTGGAAAAGGGCATGGCAACCCACTCCAGTATTCTTGTCTGGAGAATCCCATGGACACAGGATCCTGGTGGGCTACAGTCCATTGGATTGCAAAGAGCTGGACACGACTGAAGCACCTTAGCATGCACAAATGCATGGTAAAATGCAGAGGCCATGATGCATTTTTTTTTAACCCATATGGAGAGAGAATTGCAAGGACCATGTTCTAAAAAAGAATCATCTTTCACCAATTGTTCTCAAAAGCCATCTTTGTCATAAATAGAGTGTGAGTGTGTGTATTGTGTGTGTGTGTATATATATGTGTGTGTGTACATGTGTTATCTTGGTTTTGAGTAGTGTTCTAATTTTTAATCACTTATAAGAAATTATATAACCTCTCACTTGAATGGCTCTTGTTAAAAAATGAGCTATTAAGAAATATGAGTTTATAAATTTTAGAATATTATTTTCCAACTCTTTTGTTATATTCAAGCTTTTTACATATGACCCAGTGATGGCAAACTATGTGTTTTTGGATTTCAGGAAAGATAAGTGCTAATTTTTTAACAATGCATGCATATATCAGCAAACTTTGTTCTTAAGTAGCTAAATATAAAATGATATACGTAGTATTTGCTTACCCATGCAAAAGTGTTTTACAAATCCTCACATATCCTCATATATTTGCTTAATTTATTCCCTGGATTTCCAAGAGAGATATGTTGTACTTTTGTCAAATTCTCCTTGTATTTCTTTCAAATTTTAAAAAATATTTTAATCCCATGTTATTAACTAAAAGTAATTATTGGTTTAACTTCTTAGAATATTATTATTTTAATTAATATAAAGTATTATACTTTTTCTTTCAGATCTTAAATTAAGGCCTGTCATTTATTACTTATCATTATAACAATGATAAATATATGTTTATCATTTATCATTATAACATATAAAATGTTATATGTTATACCATATATAACATAAATATAATATATTAAAAATATCATTTTCATTATAACAATGATATTATCATTGTTAGATATGTTTCCTTTTGCTTATCATTTTTTATTGATACTTTATTGTTATCCTTTGTGTAGCAGAGGTAGAATTTTCTATTTCATTTTCCTCATTAATAAAAAAAACACATGTCAGTAATTGCCAACATAAGTTGAAAATTTAAAAAGATAAAGCTATGAAATAAAATGGAAGGGACATAGTCAAGTTTTTCTTTTGATTATTCTTTTATATAGAACTATCCTAGTCAATCCTGTAGAGTGAAATACAATAGTATTTGTTTTTATTTTTCAAAAAAAGATATAGCTTCTTTTTAATGACATGGAACAATGGACTGGTTCAAATTTGGGAAAGGAGTACGTCAAGGCTGTATATTGTCACCCTGCTTATTTAATTCATATGCAGAGTACATCTGAGAAATGCTGGGCTGGATGACTCACAAGCTGGAATCAAGATTGCCAGGAGAAATATCAGCCACCTGAGATATGCAGATGATACCACTTTAATGGCAGGAAATGAAGAGGAACTATAGAGCCTCTTGATGAAGCTGAAAGAGGAGAGTGAAAAAGATGGCTTAAAACTCAACATCTGAAAAATTAAGATCACGACATCTGGTCCCATCACTTCATGGCAAATAGGTGGGAAAAAAGTGGAAACTGTCAGATTTCATTTTATTGGGCTCCAAAATCACTGTGGATGGTGACTGCAGCCACGAAATTAAAAGAAGCTAATGAGGTGGATGAAACTGGAGCCTATTATACAGAGTGAAGTAAGCCAGAAAGGAAAACACCAATATAGTATGCTGCTGCTGCTAAGTTGCTTCAGTCGTGTCCGACTCTGTGCGACCCCATAGACAGCAGCCCACCAGGCTCTGTCGTCCCTGGGATTCTCCAGGCAAGAACACTGGAGTGGGTCGCCATTTCCCTCTCCATTGCACGATAGAATTTAGAAACATGGTAATGATAACCCTGTATGCGAGACAGCAAAAGAGACACAGATATATAGAACAGTCTTTTGGACTCTGTGGGAGAGGGAGAGGGTGGGATGATTTGGGAGAATGGCATTGAAACATGTATAATATCATATAAGAAACAAATCACCAGTCTAGGTTCCATGCAGGATACAGGATGCTTCGGGCTGGTGCACTGGGATGACCCAGAGGAATGGTACGGGGAGGGAGGTGGGAGGGGGTTCAGGATGGGGAGCACGTGTACACCCATGGCGGATTCATGTTGATGTATGGCAAAACCAATACAATATTGTAAAGTAATTAACCTCCAATTAAAATAAATAAATTTAAAAAAAAAAAAAAAAAAAATAAATAAATAAAAGAAGCTCAGTCTTTGGAAGTAAAGCTATGACAAACATAGACAGCATATTAAAAAGTAGAAACATCACTTTGCTGACAAAGGACTCTTTGTGAGCCCACAGAATGTAGCCCACCAGGCTCTTCTGTCCATGGGATTCTCCAGGCAACAATACTGGAGTGGTTTGCCATTTCTTGTTCCAGGGGATCTTCCTGACCCAGGGATCAAACCTGGATCTCTTGCATTGCAGTCAGATTCTTTACCATTGGGTCACCTGGGAAGTCCCACAATGAGTCATAGACAGATCATAATTCTACAAAATTTTGATTAGGGCAACTTAAAATTTTTGATCTCAGTATCTGAGAATTCCATGTATCTCAGTGTGCGTGTCTCATGCTCTCACTGAGCCAGAAAGCTGGGTGTAACCAGGTTTAATCTTATTACTCAGTTGAGAAGAAGTGTAACTTACTGGTATTAATCACTATTTGAAGGGAATTTAAAATAAAAGCTTTATATAAGGGGAGAAACTGTGTAACATGTATAATTGTTACTGTGCATCAGGCCTAATTAAGATGCAAAATATATATAATTTATAAAGCCCCATCATCTTCTTTTTCCAGTGAAAGATATATGTATGGATTTGAAAGAACTATTCTGTGTCTCAGGAAGACACAGTGACCCAAGCCAGGCTGTTTTATGGTGTATAAAATTTTAATCGTTTGACATTTTCCAAAAATTCAGTGCAGAAGTATTTACATATGAATATCCAGTTATCTATTCATTCAGTAAGATTTATGGAGGACTTACTGTGTTCTCAAGGGACTGTGTCGAGACCTAGTGGGGCAGAAGTGTATGAGAAGTGGCCAGGGATAAACTAGACAAGGGATATCTTCACTTGTGTTTAAGTCTCCATCATGTCCTTCAGAGACTTTGGAGCACAAGGTTTAATTTTATGCTTAGCTCTTTTATCTTTTCATGTATTACATTAATTTCTGATATTATAAGTGAATCTGTTATGTTTCCAATCAATAACTCTTGATTCCTGATTATATAACCTGCTTTTTACTAAAGTCTCTTATTGTAGTCCTGTTTCACTGATTCTTGTGAATTTTTAAAATATGAGACCATCTTACCTACAGATACATGTAGTTTTACCCATTTTTGTTCTACATCCTAGGCCTTTAGTTAGTTTCTTCAGTCTAATTTTTTTCCTGTTTTTTGAATGTTTCAATATAAATGTGTATTCAACATTGTAACTCATTAAATCAACTATACCTCAATAAAATATATATATAAATGTGTATTAAAACTCAAAAATCATCAAACATGCATTTTCTGCAACAATGGAATGGTCATAGGATTTTCCCCTTTAGCTCTATTAATACAATGGATGTTCTTGATATCTTGTTAACCTATTCTCACATCCCAGCAATGCACCCCAGTTAACCATGATATATTATTTTCTTCAATGCATCATTTAATTAGATGTTGCAAAGTGATTAATCAAGGGAAGGTGCATTCTCCTTTTCTCCTGTTTCTACCCAGGAGACTGGCTTCCACTCAACTCCCTAAGAATGGCAACATTGGAACAGAAGCAGTTAGTCATCCTTTGCACACTTTATTATTTGTTTCCTAAAATAAAGAGACTGCTAATCAGATTGTGTTTGTTTACCAGTGGTGAGGATATCGTGTCTGAAAGCAAGAAAGAAGAAAGTGTTTCTTGCTGTCTCTTCTAGGGATAAGAAAATCTGAGGGGATAAGAAATGGTTTTTGCTTTTTTTTCTTCCCAGGTTCAGTTCCTGGAAGTCACAACCTGGCCATATGAGAACTCGGTAAGGAGACTCCAGCAGAGAGAAAATTGCTGTTACACTGAGGTCTCCTCTGTTTTTACTCTTCCCTTTCCACTAAGTCTTACAAGTAGTCTAACCTCAGTTCTGATCCCAGCTTTCTCAAAGATATCAGGTAGAAAAACACATGAATAGAGTGATTAAAGACATCATTCTTGAGCAAAATTAAGGATGAATGTGTTCTGATCTTTTCCTTTACGATGACATTTCATTAGGGCCTTCTGCTGCTGCTACTGCTGCTGCCAAGTCGCTTCAGTCGTGTCCTTCTCTTAGCGACCCCATGGACTTCAGCCCACCAGGCTCCTCCATCCATGGGATTTTCCAAGCAAGAGTACTGGAGTGGGGTGCCATCACCTTCTCCGTTAGGGCCTTGTAATAGATGTTTAAAAGCCTGGAAAAAAGGCCATCATAACTTGATGATATTGCAATTCTCTTTTGACATCATGATGAGAAAAACAGAGGAGATGGACTCTAGCTCCTTTTGAGTAACAGTGATTTTAAAACCTGATTGGAAAATCCTCAGAGTAACTCTGGTGGGAGATTCCTATGAAGCATTTATGGACCAACTTTGAGTGTTACGTCTAGGAAACCGTTGTGTCCATGCAAAGAGGTCACGTGCAGGCTTCCAACATCTGAGCTGTTGCCTACACTAAAACCATGCAACTGAGCCCAACTGGGTATCCTCAGGCACTGATGAAGAAAGCTCTAAATTACATGAGTTGAGAAGTATGAGGTCATTGATAAGCAAATATTTAAGGCCATGTGTTAATTTTGTTGTACTATTTTATGTTTTAGATGGACCTGTACTCAGATGTGGAACAATTAGAAAGCAAGACAGATTTCCTCACCTTGTTCTGGTGTTCAGTGAAAAAAAACAGAGTGGCAAGGTTTGTGTGTACATCAGTTTTCTCTCCTATTGTCAAAAACATTCTATGCTCTTTCTAGAATTTATGCACTTTATTTTCTGATGCCACCGGTGCTCACTTGGTTCTTTCAACAGACAGTTTAAATATTCTAGCTATGTTAGCTTTCCTTTTTTAAGGCACCTTTTGTTATATGTGTATGTCATACCTTGGAAGAGAAAAATGTGGATTCAACTAATCTCTACGGTGAGCATAATTTTTAGTATTCTCTGGTAGTTAAGGTAGAATCCTAAATTTATTCATACCTTGAGACTCAATAGTGAAGGATTTCTTGGAGTTTGCCTCTGAAGAATTTTATGCAAATTATAATATTTCAAATTGAATCACCTTTTAATGCACTAGAGAAGTTCACTTCAGAAAAAAAAAAAGCAAAAGTCAAAAAACTTTAAGAAAGTGAAGAATTGGCTGTCTTTTAACTACCTCTAGTATTTGTTGTCCTGTGAAGACCAAGTTCAGCCTAATTGAATTTTCTTAGAGTTTAACAATTCTGGATTACTTTAGGAATGCTAAAAAAAAAAAATCAATACTCAAGTTCAGGTTCAGATGTTAGATGAAGCTAGTTAATGTGACCTTGGTTATCTTGTGCAAATAAAGGTGGGTCCATTTGTGAACTCATCTCCTGGTCTCTTTGTAACACTTTGCAGAAGAAGGAAATAGAAAAATGACCTGATTTCTTGATCAAGGGCTCCTGACCACCTGCCCATTAATAAGCTATTAATTCTGACTTCATGGCATTCATCTCGCTCCACACCTCAGCTGTCAAAATCATCATTAGACTAGCTGCTCACCTTGAGAAGGTTTCTTGTATCTACCCCTTCCTCTCCATCGTCCCTCCCACTGGCCTACTCTGCACTTTCATACCAGAATCTCCACCAGTAAGCAGTTATCGGCCACCCTGCCCAAGGCATCTATATTGATTTACCCATAAATTATACACAGCTGCTAAAATATTACCTACATTATGAAACAAGTACAAAGGATGGCATTAAAAAGAATGATTTGAAAATAAACACACACATACACTGGAAAATGTAGCACCTCTGGATGAATTGGCAGGTACCCTCCAGCTTAGAGACCGCTGCTTAGACAACTGTAGTTCCTCCCCATGACTTCCCTCTGCTCCACTTTCTCTCCTGTTGTGACACAGACCACGCACTCTGCCTAGCTTTTCCAGGGTATTCCTTTCGTGACATCCCTTTCCCGCACCATTTAAGAATTTTCACACAGATCAGCTGGTTAGTTTCAAATTCCTAAACTTAGAATTGAATAATGTCCAAAATGAGCTTTGTCTTCATCCCCACCATATCCCCTCTCCCCGGGCTACCCCGTGTACACGTCCGCGTGTTGCTGTGCACCCCAGGCCAGGCAGGGGCACCCTTTTGCCCTTCTTGGCTTCCACACGCCTCTACTGAAGTCAGCCTGTCACTCTCTAGCCTGAGCCCACAGAAGAAAATAACCTTTGACAATGTATAAAATATATATATATCTTTTATACCCGTTTGCATCTCCCCATTCCTGAAGAGAATTTTATTTCATGCTAATTTTAGTTTCTTAGACAGGGGTATGAGCAAGCAGGTCAAAGAAAACAAACAACAAGCAAATGAAGCACAGATACAGGCTTTTCTTTCCGTTAAATCATGTTCAAACTTGCACTTTCCATCATATTTCTAACATGAAAAAAAATACATCAACCAAAGAGATTTCTGAAATTGTGAAACTGAGTTTCAAGAGTAATAGGTTGTTCATGCACACTGGAATCACACAGAATCTTCCATTTTATTGCACTTGCTAGAAGAGAAAATATATCTAAAAGAACAAGTAGAAACCAACAAATACATATATAAGCATTAATATTTAAGGTAAATTATACATATTTTAGTAAAAGAAGCATTTTACATGAATTTTATATTTCCAAAAGGCCTATATTTAGAAAGGTGCTGTTTTATTGAGACAACTATAGCTGTGAACTCTTTATTTCTTTATATGTCTTTCTTTAAACTACTCTAGAGCAATATAAACAGCAATAAAGCTACAATTGGACAGTCTGTTTTAGTGACAGATTTTTCAAATGCATGACATTTTGTTTGCTGTGTAAAAAGGCTTAAGTGAACTTGGAAGGCATGACAAGGGACTGAAGAGAAAGACCTCTTGACTCTGTATCAGCGTTAAGAGTTTGTAGGTTCAACAGTGACATCGGCCTTGGATAATGAAACCATAGCAAATAACATTTAAGGTTGAATGAATTTTTCCAAGGTCTATTTTTTCCCCAAATGGAGCTGGCAGTATCTCCTGCTTTAATGCATACAGGTTAGGATAATGTTTCAACACACATGCCTCCATAATAGACTTATACATTCCTGAATTTATTTACCAATTGTCATGCGAGAAGGACTAGCAACCCCACCAACTGAGGGTCAGAATGAAAGTAGACAGCACAGAAACATCAGGCGAGCCTGCTGGTCATTTCCTCCCCTGCATGTTCACTGCAGAGCCATAGCTGAGGTCCACCCAGTTGAGGGGGTTCTTGGCTCATTTGGGAAAGTGTAGAGAAGCTCATGTCTGAGTCACCACAGAGCAGTCTAGAAATCACAAATATGCAAGAGCTGAACTCCAGACCATGGGGCTATGGGAATGGAGGCGCCTAAAAGTACAGAAACTGTGAAGGCTTTAGGCTTCTCCAAGCCATGGAATTTGAGGTTGGAGATGCTCCTTTATCTCTTATAAGGATGACAAAGTATCAGTATCAAGGCTTGGGCACCACTTCAGTGTCTCCCTATGTACAATGAGTACCACTGACCTCCCCTTTCTCAGAAATAAGAAGATGCAAAGAAATCCCAAAATAAAGACCATGGCAATTCCATTGTCTCCTGCTGCAGAAGTGATGTGGTTTACTGGGAAGCTTTTAAGAGCCATAAGGTAAAAGTTATGTTTGTTGAAGTCAGAGATTCTATTCGTGTCTTTATACTCAAGCGTGGAATGGCTAGAATGTAAATGGATTGAGCTGAATAAACTCAGGGGTATCTCGAAGATGGCCCATTTGTGTGCTGTTACACCATTACCCATGCTGAGATTTTGATAATCTGTTACACACCTAGAAAATCTATTTGCGATCACCCAAATTTCTTAAACTTCCCTGGTGGCTCAGACGGTAAAGCGTCTTTAAATTTCTTAAAGACTTCCCTGGTGATTCAGTGGTAAAGAATCCATCTGCCAAGGCAGGAGGTGCAAGAGACTCAGGTTCAACTCTTGGACTCAGATTGGGAAGATCCCCTGGAAGAGAAAATGGCAACCCACTCCAATTTTCTTGCCTGGGAAATCCCATGGACAGGTACAGTTCATGGGGCTGCAGAGAGTCGGACAAGACTGAGCAACTGAGGGTGCACACACACAAATTTCTTTAAATATATAGAACACAAGGACCCTAAAAGGTTGAAGGACAACTAATGGACCTGAACACAATTGATAAGAAGGGGTATTGGATGCGAATTAAACTATCTGCTTTAAAATGTGGTTTCTGAGAAGCTGCTGAAACCTCTCACTGAGAAATATCCAGTGTGGACCCAGGTCATCTGTGACCTGCAGCGTAATAGGAGGGTGTGGGGCTGTGGAAATAGGAATGAGAATTTTGCAAAGAGTAGGATGCCCCCTGTGGAAAGGCAGACAACCTCGGGATAAAAGATTAAAAACAAAAGAGAGCCAGAGGCATGTTTACACGCATGCCTTCTTACTTTGTTACATATATGTCAACCATGAGTTCACTCTATTGTTACATGTATGTTAGCACAGACTTTCCTCTGGTAAGGTCCTAGTTCCATCCCACAGGGGAAAACAAAATTTCATTGGGTAATAAACTCAGGGTTTTATTGGGCTTCCCTTGTAGCTCCTTTTCAAACTGTTCATGGGGTCATCATGAGATGAGACATGAGTTTGAGTAAGCTCCAGGGGTCGGTGATGGACAGGGAAGCCTGGTGTGCTGTAGTCCATGGGGTCAAAAAGAGTTGGACATGACTGAGCGACAGAATGGAATTGTACCTCAGTCAGTAAAGAGTCTGACTGCAATGCAGGAGACCTGGGTTTGATCCCTGGGTCGGGAAGACCCCCTGGAGAAGGAAATGGCGACGCACTCCAGTATTCTTGCCTGGAAAATCCCATGGACAGAGGAACCTGGCAGGTTACAGTCTATGGGGTCACAAGAGTCGGACACGACTGAGGGACTAAGCACAGCACAATAAACTAAGACTGATGCACTAAATATTCCAGGCCCTCTGGGTTAAACACTCTTGTGGTGACTTCCCTAATGGTCCAGTGGTTAAGACTCAGTATTTCCACTGCAGAGGGCACAGGTTTCATCCCTGGTTGGGGAAGTAAGATCCTGCATGCCCTTAGCCAAAAAAAAAGTGTGTTGGTTTATAAACACTCTCGTGCAGAGAGAAAAATTCAGTTACATCTAAAATGTGTTTAATTCAGATCTGGATTGACATTTCCACTCTGAAGTCCCCCAACACCCTAGCCAGCTGGTCCATCTGGAGGGAGCGTCTGCCCTTGGCCCTGGCATGGCTGAGTCCCACCCAGGCTGTGCCAGGGCTGGGCTCCGTGGTGGCTCTCCCCCTGTGCCAGCCCGGACCACCCCTCATATGTTCCATCCTATGTACTCCAGGTATTCCGAGGGTTACAACCTGGCCTGCACATTATATACTAATACATTTGCTCTATTACACTTAGGAAATTACAAAACAAGGATGTGTTATAATTCAACAGCATAAATCCATGGTAACTATATTTTTATTAGTACCATGATGTTAACCAATATTTCCTATTTCAGTAGCTAAAATGAATTTAAATTTAAATTCACATTAAGGAACTTGGTAGCATAAATTCTCATCTATTCATACATATACACATATATAATACATACATGAATATTTTATATTTCCTCCAATATAACCATTTTTAAATTTAACTTCTTCCCAGTTCTAAAAGACACATAAAAACATGAAAAGAAACACCTCGGGTTTATTTTTGATCAGCATTTGTGTGTGTTTATGAGCTGTGTGTGTGTACTGCATGTGTATTATATGTATATATGTGCACATATGTATGTATGTATATGCATGTATTCCTTTGCTTAGGCAAAAAGTAGCAGACAATACATACTTTTATCATTCAGCCTGAAAATCACTCCACAGTATTACATAAATCTTATTCCTTATATACTTTTATGATAGTATAGTACCTTATTTTATGGGTGAACCATATTTTAGTCAACAAATTTTCTATTACTGGAAGTTTAAGTGGGGTCAAATATTTTGTTATTAGTTTTTAATGTTTTTGATAGAAATCACTAGAGTTAAATTTGGGGCAGATTTACTTTGGGGAAAAAATGCATGTTCTCTTAATCTGATCTAGTGATAAAGGGAGAAGTAAAAACAATATTTTTTTTTTTCTCTTTGAGAGTAATGAATAAAATAGTTTTGGGTCAATCTAGGGCCAAATCTGTGGGTCCACTAACTTTGACTTTCAGATTCGTCATGTCTGAAAGCATCCAGATTAGTCATGTGTGAAAACATTGCCCGTTTGTTGAATGTTAACTCCCAGGATGGAAACCGTGGGCTGCAGAGTTAGAGAATCCTGGGTTTAGCAACTGACTTGGCAATTTCCCAGCAAGTAATGCATGCCCTCTGGGCTTCAGTGTGGAAATCAAGTTCACTATAAAGAGTTAAAGTAAGGATCCCATGAGATAATGTTTATGAGTCATGAGTCATAGAACTTCGAGTAGAATTTGGTGCTCAGTAAATGCCAAACTGTTATTATGATTATCATCAAAAATGATAAAATGCTGTTGTCAGGTCACTCCCATGAATTCTTTTTGTAATCTGATATTTAAACCTTTGTCTGGGGAGCTTGGATGCATACTTGAAATTGAAGCTTTGGGCCTGATCTCTTTAGCTGACCTAAATTCCTTGGGCAAACTGTGGCCATCAGTGTTCGCACACGTTCACTCCATAACCTTCCAGGACTGTCTGAAGACCCTTAAAGACTCCTGTGAGGATAATTATCAAGGCAGTGTCAAAAGGGCTAGAGTGAAATCTTCAAATGTGATTATCCTCTCTGTATATAAGCCTCAAAATTATCTGACGAACCAACATTCATTTTACTTAATGTGCATTTTGGGTTTTGAAGAATTTCCTCAAATTAGGCATTAAAGGAAACCTACATTATTTTGAAAAAATATTTCTTTTTGTAGAACAAATTCCACCAAATTGATTAGGAAGATTTACTTTCATTGTGACTGATAGACACACGAGAATTTACTTTAAAAACTTAGAATAATCATCACACTCTAATCTTTTGCAAGTTGTGGTTTAAAAAAGATAACTAGTGAGGATAAGTGTTTTGGGGAAGATAGCATAAGAGTTCACACAGTTTTTCCCATTCTATTTGAGTCAGAATTTTCAATAAATTAGAATTCTACATGAATCCCTCTCAGGGATTATAATTTAAATTGAATATTACTACATTGTTATACTAAGAAATATCTCATTTTTCTGAGATTTTCCTTGGCTCAGCTCAATATATTTTAGTAATTTTCACTGAAAAATCACAACCTATGCAATTAAAATAAATCTGCTACTGAGCACTGGATTTCAGTATTAATTTTAGGAAGCAGAGCAGAGTAAAGAGCAGCACATAGATCCGGAAATGGTTTCCAGTCCAGAGCAGATTTTCAGGGATTCTTATTTTCCAAGCTAGGTTCCTAAAACTCAATATTTACAAATTATTGACCAAAACTCAATATTTACAAATTATTGACCAAGACTTTTCCGTTTATGCTTATAATTAAAATTGTGCTAAAATGAAGATTTATAATTAGCAAAACATCTAACCTGTCATGATAAACTCATGAATTTAGTAACCTTTATCTTAACACTTCTCTAATGTTCCTAAAATCTGAAAATGACCAACATTTATTTTTTTCCCCTGACAGCAATATTGGGAAATGGTAGATAAAATTGAAGAAAAAAACAGAGAATTTACTAGACAAATGGAATCCATGGTTCTTTAAGTTAATAGCATAAACACGACTGAATCCAAACTTGTATATAAATAAACAAGAAAAGCTGTTGGTCACCAGGATGGTCTACAAATATAATGAAAGAATACTAGTCAAGTGCAAGAGTGAAAAATGAAAACTCTCAAAATATGTTGAAAAAAATCAATTTGCTGCCCACATCTTTTGATTTATGGGTCTTTCTTCCCACTTTTATAAATGCCATTAATGCTTACTAAATTAGTCAATATTTCTTTAAAATTACAATTAGTATTTAAATATCTGTTAGAGAGACTTCTACACTTTTCAACTTAAATAATCAGATAGCATTCAGCTCTAACATTAAGAGGATTGATTGGGAAGAGTGACTGCTATCAACTTTTTATATTTCTTGGTAAAACTCTCAAACATGTTATCTTTTCAAATTTAATCATACTACTCCACTTTGCCTGCTGATTGACAACACGATCACAAATATTCTTTTTTAAATAATTCCTTTGATTTCTTTTGCTTTCATTTTGGTTTGTTTTGAGTATTTAATAGAGAAATTCTACATCAATATTTTATCTCTAGCAAGAGTATGAAATTCTTAAATTAACATTTGTTTGACATTAATGATAAGCCTGTCCCCTTATGTAAGCTAATTTTATCTAAAAGATTACTTTATCTTTTCAAGGAAGTTGAAAGAAATTTTAAATTTTATTCAAGTTTTCCACTAATGTTTCTGTCACTGTGTTCAACTTTATATAATAATTTTCATTATATCTTTTGCTATCCATTTTAGTGTGCTTCCTAAAATTTAAATGCGTTGCTGTTAAACCAGCTATATTAAGGCCATTACTGCACAGGTAAACTGAAGAATAATGAAGAATTGACAGATTGAAATAAGAGTCCTCACCCCAATGACAGAGGTCATTATATGCCCAGCAGGGGTTGTAGAGTCAGATATGGCAAAATGCAGCAGGCAGTTTCAAGGTTTAATTGCTACACTTAAAGCCATTTTTCACACAGCAGCTCAGCAACCTGTTCACAGTTTAAAGAAAAAATTTCACATTCACCAGCTATCACAAAAATGAAATCCCCATGCAAAGTAAGAAGAAAAAAAAAAATTCATTAGTGTCAGTGACAGAGCCTCAGGAAAATACAGAGCTTCAGAAACATGGGAAGGAAGGGAGAAAAGAAGCGGGGGAATATTTTATGCATCCTCACAGATAGTATTATTTGGTGACATATCATCATATACTTGAATTCTTCTCTTGACTTATTATCTATAACTCAAATTATCTAAGTTTGACTCCAAAACTTTTATTGACTCACAATTTCTGATGGGAGTGTCACTGAGCATTAAAGGCATACACCCAGGTCCTACGCACCTCACTCTCTCTGTGGGGTAAGCGAACCCAGAGACCCCTGAGAATCTCAACTAGTCCCCTCCCTCAATTCTTCGTGATGGCCAACCAGAGAGTGGGACATTCCCCAAATTTAAATGTGGGAGGAGGAGACGATGAACGCCCTCATTCATCCATGAGCTCAAGCACAGTTCCACATTGGAATAGAAATTAAATGATGCTGTCCTTCTCTATTGTCCCAACGCACATGCTACCACATTGCTAGTAGAGAGCAGAGAGTGGGAAACTCTGGCAGGATCATGCACCATAACAGCATCAAATTCTGGCAACACTTGACCTTCCTGTGTACTCACCATCACTAAGAGTGGCCAAGAAGAAAGCCTTCAACTATCAAATGGCCATGCTTACTCTCAGAATCCCCTTTGCAAAGTACACCTTTTATATTTAAATACCTTGATTCCTTCAGTCACTTGCAACAAAGTCTGGGTTACTATTATAACCCTGTATGATGACTTTATAAACCCTTGCTTTTATCCATTAGGAATCTGGTTGTTGGTTTTTTTTTAAATTATTTCCTAGCCTAACCTGCAGACAATGTTATTTTTCATCTCGTCAGTTTTGGAAAACAACTCATTGTAGTCCTCAAATGTAGACAGTGTTGTTCTCAAAGTTTCATCAAACTTTCCTGACAGTGTTTTAAGTTGTGCCCCAAAATAAAACAGAGCGTTTAGTAAAATCACAAAATGAAAAAATTAAAACTAAAAATGAATGTGGGTATAGACATCTGCCTGCACCAAATAGACTTATAGAATTATATTTATCTAAATGAGAAAGAAAAAAAATTAATCCTACCATCCAGACAATTGTTAATTGTAATTTTTGGTTATTTTAAAAGTAAAGAAAAGATATATGGTTTATACTCTCAGTATTCTCAGGTAGAGCAAAAAATGATGAGAAGAGACTGGAGAAGGAAACACCAAGAGGAAGTTTAAGCACATGGTATTATCTTTTGATGGCCTAGTGCATTTCAGGCTTTTATTTGTAAGCACATCAGATGGTAGGTTTATGGCAAAGCTGACATAATTTAATTTACTGGCAACCATGCATTACTTACTCTATATCAGCCACTAGAGGTTGAAGGCAACGTCCACATGAGAAATGTCATAATGGGCACTTTTGTCTAAAACCTAAATTCCTTTGTATTGTCACGTATCAGTGAATAGTATCTTTGTCAGAAATGTACAGCCATAGCGACGGCAATTCGAGTGAAACAAATTTCAGGATCACTTACTAGAATGATGCCTCAGACAGGACCACTCAGAGCTGGAATTGCAGGATAAACCCATGATCCTCTCATGAGATTTTCCTCCAACCAATCAGAAATCTGGATTTTTATTGCATCATTCAGAACTCTTTAAGCTTGGAGATTTGTCCTTCTGTTCAGTGACCAGAGTATATATCTAAAGGGCCAGGAAATAATTCAGCAGTTAAAAATTGTAGAGCAGCTAGAGACAGTTGTTCTCATGTAGCAGTCTGGGATTCATGCACCCCGGTGTGTTCCCATGGAAACTCTATGAGGATCCAGAGGAGAATGCAGAGTGGACAACGGCAGCTACAGAAATGAATGTGTTGCCTCATCCAGGGAGGCCCCCAGCCTACTCACCAAAGACCCCAGGTGGAAATAAGGCCCTGTGCAGCTGGGACAGGAAGGCTACAGGGCACAACTTTTAAAAGGATGACAGCAGAAGGAGACAACATAAACTGTTTAGAACCAACTAGGTCCAAGGTGGCAGATGAGTTGACTTCCGATAGACCTTGACCCTCAGTATGTGCTCATTGTAACACAGCATGCTGACCATACCCACAGGTGCCGGGACAGCTCCAAGGCCGACCATGAAAGGTCAAAAAGCAGGCATGTAATGATCACTATTACTATATGTATATTAAATATTAAATATTAAAACATACTCACCTCTTAAAAGTAACAAAATTTGTTTGAACCAGTGAAGTTGCTCAGTCGTGTCTGACTCTTTGAGATCCCATGGACTGTAGCCTACCAGGCTCCTCCATCCATGGAATTTTCCAGGCAAGAGTACTGGAGTGGGTTGCCATTTCCTTCTCCAGGGGATCTTCCCGATCCAGGGATTGAACCTGGGTCTCCCACATTGCAAGCAGATGCTTTACCATCTGAGCTACCAATTTGTTTAGGTTCTGCCATTTTGTTAAATTTTGTAATCATACTGGGTTGGTGCTTTATATTTTTATGAATTTTTAAGGTTTTAAAGGTAATTTAAAAATAAATATGCTTTCCACTGCTTCCCAAAGAACACACACAGGGAACTACTCCTTACCTATACATTATAAAATTGGGTATGCAATTAAAAAAAGAAAAGTATGAGTTAGATAGCAAAGCAGCAGTTCAATTAAAATCTAAGGCCATGGAACTTCCCTGGCGGTCCAGCAGTTGAGAATCCACCTTCCAGTGCCAGGGATGCAGGTTCAGTCTCTGATCTAGGATCAGTTCAAAACTGCTGTTTTGTAAATGAGTTCATTTGTACTTTTTTTTTTGGTGGGGGTTGGTGCTTCCCACATGGCACAGCAGTAAAGAATCCAAGTGCCAATGCAGGAGATGCAAGAGATGTGGGTTCGATCCCTGGGTTGGGAAGATGCCCTGCAGTAGGAAATAGCAACCCACTCCAGTATTCTTGCCTGGAGAATCCCACAGGCAGAGGAGCCTGGAGAACTTCAGGGGTAGAAAAGAGTCAGACACAACTGAGCCAGCATGCCTCCTTTTTTTAATTTTTTTTTTGAAGGATAACTGCTTTACAGAATTGTGTTGTTTTCTGCCAAACCTCAACATGAATCAGCCATAGGTGTACATATATCCCCTCCCTTTTGAACCTCCCTCCCATCTCTCTCCCCATCCCACCCCTCTAGGTTGAAACAGGGCCCCATTTGAGTCCCCATAGAAATGATATCATGTTATTTGTCTTTCTGTGTCTGACTTACTTAGTACGACACTCTTTAGGTCTACTCATATTGCTGTAAATGGCATTATCCTGTTCTTTTTTATGGTGGACTAATATTCCATGTATGTATGTACCACATCAGCTAATCTGTCAATAGACATTTAGGGGGCTTCAATGTCCTGACTATGTAAACAGTGCTGCAGTGAGCATTGGAATACATGTATCTTTTCAAATTATGGTTTTCTCTGTGTATATGCCCAAGAGTGGGAACACTGTTAAGTTTTATGGAAGCAGATTTTTACCCAAATCTCTTATAGTAACCTAATGATATAAAATTGTCTATTTAAATTATTTTTTAGCCAAAATTATCTTGAAAAGAATTAAATTTCTAATGATTTACATTTGGTTAGTGAGATCACATGTGAACTTATACATTAAAGGTAGCTATACATATACTACATAATATCCTTACGTGTACAATTTTCTTAAAATTACAAATGCAATAAACAATATTTATTGTATAAACGTTATACATTATATATACATTCTACTTATAATTATAAATAAAATTTAAATTAGTCAGCAGTGTAGTGATCACAAAGGTTTTTTTCTTATTTAGATAAAATTTGCCCTAAGAGTCATTTCCTATGTGCATGGTACTACTTTGAAAAAGCCATATATCAGTTCAGTGATTGAGCTAAAAAGTGTCAAAGTAAGTCAACCTTTCAAAAATAATAATGTGGACCTAATTTCATTCTGTTTCTCTTCCTGAGATATTTCTACTGAGCGTAATCTATCAAGAGCAGGAAATTATTTTCACATTTAGATCACTCATATAATTAATTAAATCTGAATTCAGATACATTTTAGAGAAGTACCCTAGAGAGATTAAAAGTGTTAAGATGCAACATCATTCCTCATAGCTTGCTAGATTAGGGCTGTGTAACAAATTAAAAAGTAATACAAGAAGGACAATTTCTGAACTAGTGAATTACAGCTGATGAGTGAATATGGGCTGCTCTAAGCAAGGCTTGAAGCAAGTCAATTTCAATGAGACCTGTCTATTTCAGCCTAGCTTTCCTGGTATCTCCTATTAAATTTAAACTTTCCATTTTTGGATTTACTCTCTAATACATTAAGACCACAGCTGAATAGATCAGGAAAAAAAATCTGATCACCACAGTCAATGTAAAAAGGGCTGAGAGAGCAATGTATTTTTGATATAATGTCAGATTTTACTTTTGCTTCTTTTCTATGAAATGGAATGAATCCAAAATCCATTCAAAGTTAATAGAATATAGTATTCCAGCCTGAAGTCTCTGGAAGAGTCTAAGGAACATGGCTTGTCTTTCTATCTATTCATTTTTCCCTTTTGAATCCTACCCTGATGAAGCTTAAGATAGTACAGAAAGAAGAATAAAACTAGAATAGAACATAAAGGTGATTTCTTAAGCCTCCTGAAAATTAACAGGCAAGAATATTTCCTGTGTTCAAAGTGGATGCTGGGCTAAATGAGGACATAATTGCTAAGAATATTTTTAGGGTTTTGTTTTAAAGCTTGTGATTATATGCTAAGATTTTTAGATTCCAAGACCTTAGGTTGGGTGACTGAAGGGGATGGGCACCTCCTGTAATGGGGCTTCCCAGGTGTCTCAGTGGTAAAGAATCTGTCTACGAATGCAGGAGATGCAAGAAACGCAGGTTCCATTCCTGAGTTGAGGGGGTCCCTTGGAAGAGAGCATGGCAATTCACTCCAGTATTTTTGCCTGGAGAATCCCATGGACAGAGGAGCCTGGCAGGCTACAGTCCTTGAGGTCACAAAGAGTCAGACGCAACTGAGCAATAGAGCACAGCAACACACCTCCTGTGATGAGTGAACGTTCTGTGGGTAGGAAAAAGAAGCTGTGATGTTGATGCTCAGGGAGGTTTTCAGTTCCTGAATCCTATCAACTTCTCTTCACAGCAACTTAGAGAAGATCCAGAGAGTTATGACCTCCGTCTCTGGACAGAGGGCAGACCTGGTAAGGGGGCATGTATTTTAACATAAAGTCAACCACCAAGTCCCACTAGCATCCCCTGGAACCTGGACAGGACCACGGCCCCATAGGGAGGCAGGTGCAGGGCAAGCTAGACTGCTTTCTCCATCTTTCCCCTTGACTGGACTCCATCAGCCCTCTGCTGCCACTTAGGGGAGACCAGTCACCATCCCATGAGACTGGATATCAAGACAGAATCAGACCATGCTCGTACACTCACGACCCAGGGCAAAGTCCTGGCCCTGAAACCTGCCCCAGCCTTGCAGAAAGGAGAGAAGGGCAGAGGGAAAGAGGGGAAGAGCCTGACTGCCTTCTACCAGCAACTCACTAATCCACCAGCTCCTTGTGAATTCAGATACCACCACCCTAGGGTCTGGCCAACACACAGAGCACTGAGGCCCAGGATTTCTGAGCTTTGGTTTTCATGAAATTTCCTTTTCTGACTGTATTCACTCAGGACTCTGTGAATGGTGACATTATATTTCATCTCTTGATAGACTCAGGAAGGACATATTCCTATGGGGAACCATCTTAAAATAGACAAAGAATGCAGTAAAAAGCAAGAAGGAAAACAAAACTCTAAATGCCACCTTTTTACATTGTAAAATCAAATTTCGCTGTAACAGCAGACAGACAGGCTCAACCCATTGAGTGGAATTAAATTATTTATTTACTTCAGCGTGATAATCTTGATGTGTTGTTATTGTTTAGTCAATCAGCTATGTCCAACTCTTTGCAACCCCATGGACTGTAGCCCACCAGGATCCTCTGTCCTTGGGATTTCCCAGGCAAGAATACTGGAGTGGGTTGTGATTCCCTACTGCAAAGAATCTTCCTGATCCAGGGATCAAACTCATGTCTCCTGCATCTCTTGGCAGGTGGATTTTTTACTGCTGTACAACCTGGGAAGTTTCTGAAAGCCAAAAAATTGTAATTGCCCAAAAGCTGTTTGATAATATTTCTGCCATCCAAGAGGCATGAAGGCTTTAGCTAAGTTATCCTGTTCAGTGTCCACAAAACCTTAGCAATAAGGGATATTCAACCACACCCTGAAGATTAGGCTATGCTTAGGCTGACACTAGACGCTGACACAGCTGATGGTTGGTGATCTTTCTCAATGGGAGTCACTAAAATATTTTCAGATCTCCAAAAATCCTATGACTTCCATCTCTGCTTGCTTTTTGAATATGTATTAAAATCATTTTTCTCTTTTTCTAAAAGTAATAATAAAATCAGTTCAGTACTGTTGCTAAGTAGTGTCCAGCACTTTGCGAACCAATGGACCGCAGCACACCAGGCCTCCCTGTCTATCACCAACTCCTGGAGCCTGCTCAAAGTCATGTCCATCAACTCTGTGATACCATCCAAGCAGCTCATCCTCTGTCATCCCTTTCTCCCCCCACCTTCAATCTTTCCCACCATCAAGGTCTTTTCCAATGAGTCAGTTCTTCCCATCAGGTGGCCAAAATATTGGAGTTTCAGCTTCAGCATCAGTCCTTCCCATGAATATTCAGGGTTGATTTCCTTTAGGGTTGACTGGTTTGAACTCCTTGCAGTCCAAGGGACTCTCAAGAGTCTTCTCCAACACCACAGTTCAAAAGCATCAATTCTTCAGCACTCAGCTTTCTTTATGGTCCAACTCTCGTATCCATACAAGACTACTGGAAAACCATAGCTTTGGCTAGATGAACCTGGTCAGAAAAGTAATATCTCTGCTTTTTAATATGCTGTCTAGGTTGGTCATAGCTTTCTTTCCAAGGAGCAAGTGTCTTAATTTCGTGGCTTCAGTCATCATCTGCAGTGATTTTTGAGCCCCCAAAATAAAGTCTCTCACTGTTTCCATTGTTTCCCCATCTATTCACCATAAAGTGATGGGATGGGATGCCATGATTTTAGTTTTTTGAATGCTGAGTTTCAAGCCAAATTTTTTACTCTCCTCTTTCAGTTTCATTAGGAAGCTCTTGAGTTCTTCTTCACTTTCTGCCATAAGGGTCATATCTTCTGGATATTTGAGGTTATTAATATTTCTCCCAGCAATTTTGATTCCAGCTTATAGAATCTAGCTCATCTAGCTCAGTATTTCACATGATGTACTCTGCATAGAAGTTAAATAAGCAGGGTGACAATATACAGCCTTGACGTACTCCCTTCCCAATTTGGAACCAGTCCATTGTTCCATGTTCAGTTCTAACTGTTGCTTCTTGACCTGCATACAGATTTCTCTGGAGGCAGGTAAGGTGGTCTGGTATTCCCATCTCTTTTAGAATTTTCCACAGTTTGTTGTGATGCACAAAATCAAAGGCTTTAGTCAATGAAGTAGTAGGTGTTTTTCTGGAATTCTCTTGCTTTTTCAATGATCCAATGGATGTCGGCAATTTGATCTCTGGTTCCTCTGCCTTTTCTAAATCCAGCTTGAACATCTAGAAGTTTGGTTCATGTACTGTTGAAACCTAGCTTGAAGAATTTTGAGCATTACTTTGCTAGCATGAGATGAGTACAATTTTGCAGTAGTTTGAACATTGTTTAACATTGCCTTTCTTTGGGATTGGAATGAAAACTGACCTTTTCCAGTCCTGTGGCCATTGCTGAGTTTTCCAGATTTGCGAGCATATTGAGTGCAGACTTTCACAGAATCATCTTTTAGGATTTGAAATAGCTCAACTGGAATTCCATCATTTCCTCTAACTTTGTTTGTAGTGATGCTTTCTAATGGCCCCTTGACTTCGCATTCCAGGAAGTCTGGCTCTAGGTGAGTGATCACAGCATTGTGGTTATCTGGGTCATCAAGATCTTTTTTGTTTTCCTGTGTATCCTTGCCACATCTTCCTAATATCTTATGCTTCTGTTAGGTCCATGCCATTTCTGTCCTTTATTGTGCCCATCGTTGCATGAAATGTTCCCTTAGATCTCTAATTTTCTTGAAGAGATCTCTAGTCTTTCCCATTCTATTGCTTTCCTCTACTTTATTATTTATTTAATAATAAAATAAAGTCCCATAAAAGTCATACCTTATTTTGGAAAATAGGAAAGTCTGATTTTAGTACTATCTTTTATTATGATACCATAAAATAAATGATTAAAGATTTTTTAAAATGTACACCTCAAATCCTAAACTCCTTGTACAACAAGTTTTACTTCTGCATATTTTTCTTTGTGTGTACAGATGTGCACATATTTTATGCCATTGTAATAAAGTCAAAAGTGTTATCTTTTTCAATAATTATTAACCTGTAGAACTTCTTCTCATTTTTTATGTTATCTTCTCAATTATCATGTGTGCACAACCTAATGATCCTTTAGGACTTAACCATTTCCTGTGTGTTGGGTTAAAATTCTGGTGAGAGAGATGTTTTCCCTAATACATGTCTTATCCCTGGTCAGAATTGACACAACATTTGATTATTTCTGTATATATGTTGGGGCTGTCATCATTGCCACTCTAATAAGCATACCAATATATGTCAGCATATGATTTATCTCTAAAATTCAGCTGGTGGTAATCCTTATATTACTGGAAGCTAGTGGTCTTAACTGTTTCTACTTGTGAATGAAAAAATGTTGCCTGCCATATCAGTAAACAAAGGATGTTGCAGCCATCAGGTTATCACTTACAACCACCCCCATGGTGAGCCCTGAGGGGACTCAGGATGGAGACAAGCAGGATACTGGTCCTAGTTAGCTAAGTGTTAGTCACTCAGTTATGTCCTACTCTTTGCAACCCATGGACTGTAGCCCACCAGGCTCTTCTATACATAGAATTCTCCAGGCAAGAATACTGGAGAGGGTAGCCATTCCCTTCTACAGGGGATCTTCCCAATCTAGGGATCGAACCCGGGTCTCCTGCATTGCAGACAGATTCTTTGCTGTCTGTCTGAGCCACCAAGGAAGCCCCAGTTAGTTAAAGAGTACATCAAAGAAATGATTTCAATAAGCCCTGACTCTTCATCTTCCCGTATACAGAAAGGTGCTAAATTCATTCACTTGATATATCTTGTTTTCTTTAATTAACAGTCATCTTTTGAAGTTCCTACTACCTGGTATTTGTTGTAAAAAAAAAAAAAAAAAACACCTATGTTCCTGGCTCTTCCCTTAGCTCTTCAGAGCAGACTCTCAGAGCTACCTGAGAAGCTGCATCCAGGGCTTAAGTCCTGTTTTCTCCACCAAATAAAACATAATTCTCAACCTTTAGGATGTGCATTTTTTTCAGTTGACATACTCCTTTCCCCTACAATGGCTCTGAGATTTGTAATGGAGGGAAAGTGGAGCATAGAGAAAATACAAAAGGAATTGCTATTCAGGTGCTGTCCCTGCCTCATTAGAAAGCTATGTCTTTGTACGGTTCTGGGCAGATGGAGGGCTCTGTTCCACAATGCTTCACTCAGATTAATATTCAGTAATGACTAATCCAGAATGTTGGCACTCAGTATAGTGAGAGCACTTTAGTTATTATAGTCTAATGAACGAATGGCATTCTGCTACTTTTATAGTCGTATTATATATTATAGAGGTTAACGCCCTGGTGGGGCAATATTTTCCATAACTAGTAACAATAATATCAATATTATCACATTATCCCTTGGAACTGAGTGCCAGAAAATGCTAGGCTTCCTGTAGCACCAAGGGCTTCCCTGGTGGCCCAGCAGTAAAGAACCCACTTGCAGTGCAGGAGACTTGGGTTTGATCCCTGCATCAGAAAGATCCTCTGGAGAAGGAAATAGCAACCCACTCCAGGGTTCTTGGCTCTTTCCCAGTTGGCACTAGTGGTAAAGAACCATCTGCCAATGCAGGAGGCATAAGAGACATGGGTTCAATTCCTGGGTGGGGAAGATCCCCTGGAGTAGGAAATGGCAACCCACTCTGGTATTCTGGCCTGGAGAATCCCACGGACAGAGGAACCTGGTGGGCTATAGTCCAACAGGATGCAGAGTCAGACACGATTGAAGCAACTTAGCACACCAGTATTCTTGCCTGGAAAATCCCTGGACAGAGGAACCTGGCAGGCTACAACCCATGGGGTCGCAAGAGTCAGACACGATTTAGAAACTAAACCATTACCACCACTGCAGCACTGAAAGCCTGACACAGTTGGTTTGTTCACATGGATTGACTGGACTAGACATTCCTGCAGCTGAACTTGGAGAAGTACCTTTATTTGGGGACAATGCAATTAGCTTGTTTCTCTGATGCTGAACAGTTGGTTTTCATTTACAATCATGTTTCAGAAATGCATAGTTAAATTGCATTCAGGAATGCAGCTTAATCTGACTTTTCCAGACTTTATGAAACAACCAAATACAGTGTCTTTCCAGGTCTTATCACAGGCTGTCAGTATTGCTTCAAAGTCATTGCCAGAGTGAAAGAAACCTCTCGCTTTACTTAATGTGCTCAGTTGCTCAGTCCTTTCCGACTCTTTGCGACCCCAGGGACCATAACTTGCCACATTCCTCTGTCCATGGGATTCTCCAGGCAAGGACACTGGAGTGGGTTGCCATTTCCTTCTCCAGGAGATCTTCCTGACCCAGGGATCAAACCCCTTCTCTTGCATCTTCTGCCTGGGCAGGCATATTCCTTACCAAGCCATTCCTTCTAGTCTTAGAAGCCACCTCAGAATAGAAGTTTACAACCAAACAAAAAGAAGAAACCTAGAAGCTCTGTAGCCCTGGAGTAAAGTGCCACACAAGCATTCATGCCCAGAACACGCTAGCCGGCAGGCAGAGAGCTGCAGTTATCTGTCCATGGTTTGCAAACGTGTCCTCTGAAATGAACGAGTTCCAATGCTCCTTGATTCTATACTGTGTGGAAAATTCTTCATCCGCAGATTCTTTAATGTTGCTGTTAGGAATCCTCAACTTTGTTCTGTTGAAACCCCATTTCCTGGGTACCTGTCATTTCCCTTTGGTCTTGTCGGTGTCAACCAAGTCCTCTTCTCACAGTTATAGTCCTGTCGGATCCTGATGCTGCAAATCTGAGATCTGAAAATGCATATCCTTTACCCTGGATCCTTTGCTCTTGCAAGGCTTGTATTCATTTTTATTTATTTACTCCAGTGTATAAATGCAGGCAGCACTCCCTGCTCTTTGTTCAGTATTCATATTATACATACTTCTCTTCTTCATGCTTGCTTTTTAAAAAACTTTTTTTCATTTCTGCATTTTTATTTGTTCTGTACATTTTGTTTTATTTTTTGTTCTTTTTTTTTTTTTTTTAAATAATGCAGGTTGTTGAGAAGGAGGGAAAACATTTCCTCTACCCTTTGAGGTTCTTTTGGCTGTCTAGTAATTACATTGTCATAAAATAAATTAACAGGAGAAAAACAAACTTAATTATTTAAATAGAGGAGTCCCATAAGACTGTGAGACCCAGAGGGAGTCAGGCAATTGGCACTTAGCTTCCCAGGCGGCACTTGCAATGCAAAGAATCTGCTTGTAGTGCAAGAGAGGCAGGTTCGATCCCTGGGTCAGGAAGATCCCCGGGAGAAGGAGATGGCAACCCACTCCAGTATTCTCAACTGGAGAATCTCGTGGGCAGAGGAGCCTGGTGGGCTACAGTCCATAGGGTCACAATGAGCCAGACATGACTGAAAGGACTTAGCACACACACACACACACACACCGTCCTGAGCTAAGGAGAAGGGAACGGGGTGCTGGGACAGCAAAGGTGGGGAACGAGCTCACGGGAACGTGAGAAGGGCAACTACAGGGTGAAGAGATGCTGGTCGGGCCACTTGGAGACGATGGAACACAGAGAGGAGTCTGATCTCCAGGCCCTACCATGCTCCCCCCAGCGCCCCACATCCAACCCATACACCTTGTAGTTCTCTTTGGTGATGGTTCTCTTCCTGGACCAGACTCTCGCTCTATAATCTTTTAGGCAGGTGAGGGAGAAGTAAAAGGCTCTTTCTGAGTCTTTTTTGGGTCTTGAACGTCTTCAGCTCAAAATAACCTACATGACAAAGTGGCATATTTAGGGGAGCCTCATTCTGAACCCCACTCAGGGTGAATCCACCCATCTTCTCATTTAATGCTTCTGATCAATAATTAGTGAGAAATGAAATCTTTCCTGCCATATCAGTAAATGAAGGATGTCCCAGTCATCAGCATTTGAAGCCACCATGATTGTGAGCTGCTGAGCCCTGATGGAACTCAGGAAGGAAAGAATTCCTGCCATCAGACTGCAGCCACTCCTCACTATGAGGCCTAAGGAAATTCACAATGTGAAAACACAGGATACTAGCCCTAGATAGTAGATGCATATCAAAGGAATGATTTCATGGAGCCGGGACTCTTGATCTACCTATACATAGAGAGGAGGAGAAGGGAAGGACCGAGGATGAGAGGGTTGGATGGCATCAGCAGACATGAGTTTGAGCTACTCCAGGAGATGGTGAAGGACAGGGAAGCCTGGAGTGCTGCAGTCCATGGGGTTGCAAAGAGTCAGACACGACTTAGGGACTGAACAACAACATACACAGAAAAGCACTAAATTCCTTAACTTGGCATATCTGGTTCCTTTAATTAACAGTAATCTTTTAATGTGCTCTATGTTGCAAAATTCCTATATATTCTAGTTCCTCCCTTTGCCTCTTCAAAGCAGTTATCAGAGCTATCTGAAACACTGCCTCTGTCCCCCAGGCTGCAGTCCTCATTTTCCTCCAGATAAAATTTAACTTGAAACACTTACATTGTGCGAATTTTTTTTTCAAAATTAGAAAAGCTTTCTTCTTTTCAAAATTATTTTTAATTATGTCATGTTTGTGGTTTTAATTTTTCAAGTAATTTTTTTTTAATTTGTTGCTCTTTAATCACTCAGTCATGTCCAACTCTCTGCAACCTGACCGACTGCAGCACTCCAGGCTTCCCTGTCCTTTACCATCTTCTGGAGTCTGCTCAGACTCATGTCCATTGAGTCAGTGATGCCATCCAACCATCTCATGCTCTGTCATTCCCTTCTCCTCCTGCCTTCAATCTTTCCCAGCATCAGGGTCTTTTCTAAAGAGTCAACTCTTCCTGTCAGGTGGCCAAAGTACTGGAGTTTCAGCTTCAGCATCAGTCCTTCCAATGAAGACCCAGGACTGAGCTCCTTTAGGATGGACTGGTTGGATCACTTTGCAGTCCAAAGGATTCTCAAGAGTCTTCTCCAACACCACAGTTCAAAAGCATCAATTCTTCAGCACACAGCCTTCTTTATGGTCCAACTCTCACATCCATACATGACTGCTGGAAAAATCATAGCTTTGACTATATGGACCTTTGTCAGTAAAGTAATGTCTCTGCTTTTCAATATAGTTTAAGCTTGCCATAGCTTTTCTTCCAAGGAGCAAGTATCTTTTAATTTCATGGCTGCAGTCACCATCTGCAGTGATGTGGAGCCCAAGAAAACAAAGTATCTCACTGTTTCCATTGTTTCCCCATCTAATTGCCATCAAGTGAAGGGACCAGATGCCATGATCTTAGCTTTATGAATGTTTAGTTTTAAGCCAGCTTTTTCACTCTCCTCTTTCACCTTCATCAAAGATGAAAGTGAAAAGATATTCATCAAGAAGCTCTTTAGCTCCTCTTTTCTTTCACCTTAAGTGTGGTGTCATCTACATATATGAAGTTATTGATATTTCTCCTGGCGATCTTGATTCCAGCTTGTGCTTCATCCAGCCCAGCATTTCACGTGATTTCATTGCACAATTTCATTGTTAGTCTACGCACATAATCAAAGGAATCCTACACATACATTCACATCACAATAATTCAGGCAATGCTTTTCCCTTTATATTCCCTGAAAGTCACACCACTAACATTATCCAGACACCTACAAAATGGGTTATCATGTAAACAGTTTGAAAAGCACACAGGGGACTTCCCTGGTGGTTGAGTGTTTAGGACTTTCACAGCTGAGGACCTAGGTTCAGTTCCTGGCTGAGGAACTAAAATCCCAGAAGCCATGGGGTGTAGCTAAAAGGGAGAGAGGAAAGAAAGAAAGAAAAGCACATAGGTGTTTATAGCAGAAATAAATTGTTACTTAGATTCACGCACTGTATTTCGCCTAAATGTCTTTCCTGGTTAAAGGTTAATTAGTTTTCTGATGTATCTCTGCTCTCATTGAGATGTTACCCAAATAGATTCAACCCTGGATATCACCTGAGCTATCTGTACATTAGTTATTATCTTCTGAGTGTGTCTGAGTTCTGAGATCTTTATCCAGAATTGCAGCACCATTGTGAAACAATAGTTATATACATGACAAAGATATTTCATAGATCATATATTTTCACACAATTTTTCATTTTAAAATAAATGAATACGACAGAGACAGTATTCCCATAAAGTTTTAGACGGAGTGTATTGGAAAGTTCATAAAACTGGATGATGGTAAGAGCAGCACGTTTTCATATAATTAAAGATTTATGGTGGCGTTATAATTTAATTTCTGCAAAGCAAGCTTTCATACGTGGGTTTTTCAAGCATGTAATTGTGAAATGCAATTGGAAACACCAAATGGAAGTCTGCATGTAGAATTCCTGAAGAGTCGGGTCAGGCACAATTTGCACTTACAGGAAATTGAGGAGGTCAGAAGAACTATGGCACTTCCTGTTTCAGTAAAGGAAGCCTGGAGTGACAACGGAAGCAGTAGAATGCGAGTGGATTCCTTACGGTGGGACAGCAGGGGACGCTGAGGTTTCCGGTACGTATACAGACCATGGTAGCAGGGTTGTCGTGTGCTGTGTCCTGCCCTGGCACCTGGACTGACAAGGCCGCCTGCTATGTCAGTTTACAAAGGATGTTGCAGCCATCAGGCCACCACATTACAGCCACCAGGATGGTGAGCCCTAAGGGAACACAGGATGGAAACAAAGGATGCCCGCCATCTAGAGTCAACTGCGGCAGGCACCCTGACAGTGCACCCAAGGAAACTCAGGATGAAAAAGCAGACGATCCTGGCCCTGGGGAGCCAAGGTGCACATCAGAGGAACGATTTCAGTGAGCCCAGACTTTCCATCTTGCTGTACATAGAAAAGTGCTTAATTTCATTAACCTGAGATGCCTGCTTTTCTATTTTATTAACTGTAATCTTTGGATGTTCTGACCACCTGGTCTTTTGTTGCAAAAACTCATAGATGTCCTTCCCCCCTCCCCACCCTTCACCTTTTCAGCACACTCTCTCAGAGCGATCTAAGATGCTGTGTCCCAGATTTACATCCTCATATTTGTCCACTGAATGAATAAAACGTAACTCAACTTTAACGTTATGTGTTTTTTTTTTTTTTTCAGGAGTGCACTGCCACGTGGAATAGATTTCCCAGTTATTGTCAATTGCTAGTGACAGTCACAGAGGCAAGGGCTCAGGATATGTTGTATGACTAATAGCTCTAAAGGGCTGAATTACATTCCTCCCCAATCCATGTTGAAGCCCATCTCCCCATTACTTCAGAATGTGACCTTATCTGGAAGTAGGATCTTGGCAGATATAACTGGGTGCATGCTCAGTCGTGTCTGACTCTTTGTGACCCCATGGACTGTAGCCTGCTAGGCTCCTCTCTGTGAATTCTCCAGGTAAGAATACTGGAGTGGGTTGCCATTTCCTACTCCAGGGGATCTTCCCAATCCAGGGATTGAACCCACACTCTGATGTCTGCTGCATTTGCAGGCAGATTTCTTTACCACTAGCACCACTTGGGAAGCAGATGTAATTAGCTGAGTTATGATGAGGTCGTACTGGTAGGTGTTAACCCAATATGACTGACATTCTTCTAAAACGGGAGAATTAGGAGGCAGACGCATGCAGGGAGGACACCACGTGAACACGAAGGCAGCGAGGGGGGGAGGCTTGGACAAGCCACAGAACACGAGGCTGAGCAGAAACTCCCGGAAGCCAGGAGAAGAGCCTGGAACAACTTTCCTCTCACAAATTTCAAGAGGAACCAGCCCTGTCAACATCTTGGTCTCATAATTCTGGTCCCCAGAACCCTAAGACAATAATTTCTATTAAGGTACTCAGCCTGGGAAACTGTTACAGCAGTCCTACATTTAAGTTAAAGAATGTACTTATAAAGGAGTGTGACTTAGTAAACAAAAATACACCTGACTAAGTTATAGATGTTATATGTTTGTAATCTCAAATCCACCTGAAAAAGCACCCTGTCAATGGTCCATGTATTTTAATTAGGCATGAGGCTTTCATGAATACAGAGTGGGTGAAATTCCATAAATATCTGAGGTATCTCTGGTTTTTTCTTGATTATCTATGGACAAATAACTATGGAAATGAGCTGTAACAGTTAAATCTTGCCCTCTTAATTCCTGGATAACAAAGCTCTTGGGAGACTAAATTATGTAACATGAAAGGAAACATAAATATCATTACAAAGAGTATTATTTTAGATCTTTGTACTCATTAATTAACACTAAAAATTCCACTCATGCATGCATTGTTCTATTGGAAAATGGAATAAATCTGGAGAAACTATCAAGAAACACTGTACCCAAAATGAGTGTTTTTCTTGAACACTAGTAATGTTGATAATTTTAAACCAATAAATTTAAATGGATGAAAGACCACATTCAGAAATATAAAGATGGTACAACCCAGTGTTTAAATAATATATAGGAGTCACTACCAATAAAATGTCCCTTCTACATTAAATCATTAAAAACTAAAAAGTTGTAGAGAGACAAAATAATTTAGTTGTTGCCTAGGACTGAGAATTGGAATAGGGACTAACTATAATGGAGTATAAAGTCTCTTTGTAGGGTGATATGGTAGGCTGAAAATGCTACATCCATCCCCACAACAATCTATCCATGTCTTAATCCCCAAATTGTGACCATTACCTTGTATGTATGGATATGAGAGCTAGACCATAAAGAAAACTGAGTGCCGAAGAACTGATGCTTTTGAACTGTGGTGTTGGAGAAGATTCCGAGGGTCCCTTTGACTGCAAGATCCAACCAGTCAATCCTAAAGGAAATCAGTCCTGAATTTTCATTGGAAGGTCTGATGCTGAAGCTAAAACTCCAATACTGTGGCCACATGATGCAAAGAACTGACTCATTGGAAAAGGCCCTGATGCTGGGAAAGACTGAAGGCAGGAGGAGAAGGGGACGACAGAGGATGAGATGGTTGGATGGTGTCACTGATTCGATGGACATGAGTTTGAGCGAGCTACGGGAGTTGGTGATGGACAGGGGAGTCTGGCATGCTGCAGTCCAAGGGGTTGCAGAGTCAGACATGACTGAGTAACTGAATTGAACTGAACATTATTACCTTAAATGACAAAAGATATGATTAAAAATCTTGAAATGCAAATCAAGGCTACAATAAGATATCACTTCACTTTTGTTAAGATATCTACTATCAACAAAAAAAAAGCTAGATAAATGTTGGTGAGGATGTGGAGAAAAGGAAACTTTTCGGCATTATTTGTAGGAATGTAAGTTGGTACAGTCATAGTGGAAAACTGTATGGAGATTTCTCAAAAAATTAAAAATAGGACTACCGTATGATTCAGCAATCCCACTTCTGGGTATACACACAAAAGAAAGGAAATTAGTACCTGGAAAAGATGTGTGCCTCTAGATTCATTGCAGCACTCTTCACAATAGATAAGAGATGGACACAACCCAAGTGTCCATCAACTGATGAATGGATAAAGAAAATATCACACACACATGCACAAGGCTATGTTATTCATCCTTTAAAGAGAAGGAAATCTTGCCACTTGCGACAACATGGCAAGTGGATGAAACTGGAAGACGTGTTAAGTGAAATAAGCCAGACAGAACAAGAAAAATTCTGCATAATCTCAATCATATGTGGAATTTCAAAAAGTCAAATACGTAGAAGCAGAGAGTATAAGAGTTGTAACCAGGGGCAGGGAGGTGGGGGAGATGGGGAGATGCTGGTTAAGATAAATAAGTCTCGAGATCTAATGTGCAGCATAATGACTACAGTTATTATTCTTATGTGCAATATCTTGTAATAAACTATAAAATGAAAGAATTTGAAAAAGAACATGTATATATACATATACATATATATATATATAACTGAATCACTTTGCTGTACACCTGAAATGAATCGAACATTGTAAATCAACTATACTTCATCATAAAAAAACAGTAAATGGATGAGGAAGTGAATATGTTAATTGTCTTAACAATAGTAATGTTCTTGTGGAATATATGTATATCAAAACACAATGTTGTACTCTCTCTCTCAATAGGTAGATGGATAGATAGATGGGTTGATAGATGTTAGAGAGATATACAGGGAGATAGATTATACATGTATGTGTGTATATATATATATATATATATACACACACACACACAATTGTATTTGGCTTCCCTGGTGGCTCAGGCGGTAAAGCATCTGCCTACAATGCGGGAGACCCGGGTTCAATCCCTGTGTCGGGAAGATCCTCTGGAGAAGGAAATGGCAACCCCCTCCAGTATTCTTGCTTGGAAAATCCCATGGACGGAGGAGTGTGGTAGGCTGCAGTCCATGGGGTTGCAAAGAGTCGGACACAACTGAGCGATTTCACATATACACTAAAAACTGTTACATGAAAAATTGAAAAGAATATTCCAACTAACAAATAAAACAGAAATAATATTGGAGTGTTACCATTTGACAAGCCCAGTGGATTAACAGATACAGGCATCAATCAACAATGGTACTAGCGTCACAAGAAACAGACAATTAGACATTGACAGCTTCCTCGTGAAAGAATGCAATTGTACCAACAGTCTGGCCAAAGAAATGGAAGCAGAATCAGCTGTTTCTGCATCCCGCTGCTGCTGGCGTATCTGAAATAAAATAGAAGAGCAGGTTAAACTTCACTGAAGCAGGCGGGCAGCTTCCTTCAGCCCAGGGGAAGCCCTGCAGGTCAAAGGCATTGAATCCACAGCAGGGACCTCCTAAAGAAGAGAGAGGAGATACACGGGAGTCGGCTTCAGAGTCTCCACCAGCAAACGGTGAGAAGTGACACGTAAAGAAACGGTCCCTACTACAGTGACGATGACAGTGCTTTCTGGGACATCCGTGCTGAGAAGCTGATTGGTTTCAGTGGGAAGACAAATTGAATAAGTTCTCAGATTTTGAGGTAAATAAATGTAAATAAACAGTCATATCCAACTCATACCCTTAGAATAAAAAATTTAAAGGAAATGTCATTCTCATATTACCTTCTAGCTCTTTTTAACACGTACATGATATAAAGTTCAAAGACAGTTTCTAAGATCCATGTTTTCATTTTCAACATTAAGATCCCCCAAGTTTTTCCTTTGACCTGGTCATGTCCTCCAAAATGTTGCTTTGTCTGAGTGCTTTACCGTGTGAGCAACTGTCAAACACTTGAGAAAAATTACTTACTTTCTTCTAAGTTGCAGAATAATGAAAGAAACATTGTTTTTTAAAATAGGGGTAGCAGTTTGAATTAAGATTTCCAAATAATGGATTTAAACTTCTTTGAAAGCAGTGTTATAATAATTGCATACTGCTAGAGGCTGGGCGTGTGAAATCACATTTGACTTTCACTCTAAGCAGGTGGCATCACCGATGCAATGGACATGAACTTTGGCAACCTTCAGGAGATGGTGAGGGGCAGGGAGGCCTCACGTGCTGCAGTCCATGGGGTCGCAGAGAGTTGGACACGCCTGGGCAACTAAACAGCAACATAAGCAAGTGAGGATTAAGCAGGGTGATTTCATACATAGGAAAAGAAATGAAACGAGAATCATTTTACACTGATAAGTGCATTGGTTGTAACAGCTCAGAGAGGAAATAGTCTAATTTGAAGAGAGAGGAGAACCTTCTGGATGTCCAAGAGCCCCCACTTTATTCTAAAAGCTGCCCCAGTGAAACGTCCACCACTTTACCTGGTCAAGACGTCTAAGACTGCCCCCTCCTGCCTCCTGCCTCCTATTCCCTGCTGGGGTCATTCTGTCATGTAGCAGGACAGCTCTTCTATCTTTGGGACCCCCTGGTGGCTCAGATGGTAAAGAAACTGTCTGCAATGCAGGAGATCAGGGTTCGATCCCTGGGTCAGGAAGATCCCCTGGAGAAGCAAATGGCTACCCATTCCAGTATTCTTGCCTGGAGAATTCCATTGAAAAAAATTATCTCTAAAATGTTCTTCAATTTTAATATTTCATATCTAACGGAAGACTTTTACATCCTGTGAATTATTTCCAATTTTGCTGTAGAGGAAGACCATGGGGGCTTGCAATGGCAGAATTCTAAACTCCCTAGAAACTTTCCATATTCACCTTGAGTTGAAAATAGTTTCAAATTCCCATTAGCTAGCTTCCCAGGGCTTCCCAGATGGTGCTAGTGGTAAAGAACCTGAATGTCAATGCAGTAGACATAAGAGACACAAGTTCGATCCCTGGGTTGGGAAAATCCCCTGGAAGAGGGTATGGCAACCCACTCCAGTATTCTTGCCTGGAGAATCCCATGGACGGAGGAGCCTGGAGGGCTATAGTCCATGAGGTCACAAAGGGTTGCGACACAACACAGCACAGAGTTTGATTTTTGAAGGAATCTAATTTCTTACTACAGTTAAAATATCTCAGCTGATAATGAGTTTAGAAAGTCTATAGAACTGTAGCAATGTCTGTCTAAATCTATAACAAAGCCCACTATGGGCCTTTTGTACCCGTGTGGAAGAGATTAGAAAGTTAATAGTATTTCTGAGCTTCATATTTAGCAGGCATTGTGTGGAATGCTTCATATGTGTTATCACATTTTATTCTCAGACAACCATGAACTTCAGTCTAATTCAACTTTTTGATAGAGGAGTGAAAGTGAAAATTGCTAGGTCGTGTCTGACTCTTTGCAACCCCATGGACTTTACAGTCCATGGAATGCTCCAGGCCAGAATATTGGAGTAGGTAGCCTTTCCCTTCTCCAGGGGATCTTCCCAACCCAGGGATCTCACCCAGGTAATTCATGCAACATCATTTAATCAACCTGAGTGGCCTTTAACCCCAAGTTTGGGCATCTCAGAACCCACTTACTTAAGAATGTGGTTTGTGACCTGAATCTCAGCCTTTCTAAGCTCCACTGAGATTGATCTGGGGGAATTCCCTGGTGCTCCAGTGGTTAAGAGTCTGTGTTGCAGTGCAAGGGACATGGGTTCTATCCCTGGTCAGGGAACTAAGTTGCACACACCGTGGAGCAACTAAGCCCGAGCGCCACAACTAGAGAATGTGCACTGCGACAAAACGGTCTTGTATGACGCAATGAAGATTCCACCTGCCACAGCTAAGATATGATGAACCCAAATAAATAAAATTAAAAACTTTAAAAACAATAATAAATTGACTCTGAAGCTGATTCAGTGTTGGGTAATCCTCAGAACTTTCCTGGAGGTCATTAAAGCTCTCCCCACCATTTATTGCAGGATCCTACAAGTATGGCTTGGAAATGCCACACTGTAGGGCTTAAATCTTAAATTCATCACTGTAGCTTCCCATTTGAAGTGAGGCAGCAAAGCCCTATTGGAAACTCTGAATGTTCTCAATCCTTGCGTTTATTGTGCCAGGTCCAATCTCTGTGATTCTCCTAAAAGGAGACGTTTTTGGAGCAGGTCCTGGGGCTAGAAGAGTTTGAGGAGGAAGAAAGCAGTGAAGAGCTTCATTCTCACCCATAGC
Organism: Bos mutus; assembly: GCF_027580195.1. Taxonomy (NCBI): domain Eukaryota; kingdom Metazoa; phylum Chordata; class Mammalia; order Artiodactyla; family Bovidae; genus Bos; species Bos mutus. The sequence continues at coordinate 64,932,599 of NC_091636.1, forward strand.
CAAGTTCACAGGTTTCTGATTTCATCACCCAGATGGTGGCTGTCCCCTGCTTTTCCGGGAGAGGCAATATGTGAAATTTGGCAGGAGTGGGGAGAGGCAGGAGGTGACACAGTAAGAGGTTCAGCCTGAGTTTTGCTTCTTCGCATTGAATTGAACCAGAAGTCACTCTCCTCTGAATCTTTCCTATTAACCTGTCTTGGACAGGTGGGAGTAAATCATTACTGAAGGAGATTGTTGTAAAAGGATTAGGGATTTCATGTTTTTCTGGTCTATAGGCAAAAAAAAAAAAAAAAAAGTTTTGTTAGTGATTCCATGGGGAGCATCTTGCTTTTCTGTGAATCCTCCAGATGGCAGTTCCATGCAATGATGGGAAATGAAACTACTGACCTTGGGAATTTAGTCTGTGTTGCTGTTAAATCATTTTCATGCTTCTGTTTTAGGGAAGTGCCAACATCTTTTTTTCTGTGGGTTTTTTTTTTTTTTTTTTGGATAGATCCCTTGCCCACAATCATACTTCTATTTTTCTTTAAAATTGCTAGGGCTTAGGAAATACCAAATATAAGTAAAATCTTCCCTATTTCCCATTGCTAACTTTTCTTTCTCTTGCCATTGCCTGGTTGGATAAGCAACACAGAGGACCTATTCAGTTTGTTAACATCAAGGTTTTGGCAGAAGAGAGAGGAAGCATGACAATGTCTATAAGATGTCTCTCTTCTCCCACCAAGCTATGCTGAATGTCTCTGGACCTTGTTCAGAAACTGCCTGGAGAACAGAAAGCATGTTGCACTGTGTGCGTGAGGGAGGTTTTCCTTTTGCTTAATTTGGAAGTGCTGCCTGCTGCAGTGGTCCCAAGCAGAACATTAAAATCAGAGGGCTGTGAAGCATGAGCTTCTCTCGCTAATTTATCATTGATTTGCACCTCGATCATTCTCTGACACTGAGCATCTGCTCAGTAGCTTATTGGGCCCAACATACCTCCCCAGAGCATCCCCAGCAGGAGCACAGCAGGCGGCCTCTGGACCAGCCCAAGGGAAGCCCAGTGCATCTCCTTCTATTAGCAGGTGCTGCCTGAGCTACTGTTAGCCTGACGACTTAGAGAAAGAGAGAAAAAATCCAAAGTGATGATGCCACGAACCATAACTGCTGGCTGAGTCTCCTAAGACTCATAACTTCACAACTTCTGTTCAGAACATAAATGGGGAGTTAATTAGCCATTGTTGTGACTGATTCTGAAATGCATAGTTTTCAGGCTGATTTACAGAAGGTTTAACAACCAGAGGTTTCACACCAGCGTGAAAAATAATTCACACATGCCAAAAAGCATTAACAACATCCAAATAATCAATCTCTAAACTGCCTCTCCTGATCATTAGCATCATGAAAAATAGCAACAAAAAGAAAAATTTCAAGAATTCAACTCAAGTCCCACTTTCTACCATTAAAAAATAAATAAATAAAAGACAACTTTCACATTCTAACTGGAATTTGGAATTTTAGAGACTCGACTAAAGGTACAGATGGCTTGAAGTGCAATTTGGATTTAATCTCATCAGGCTGACAGGGAAGGCATGTCATGAGACCAGCCCTGTCATCCAGGGAGTGAGGATGGAGATGCTGCCAGAGCTAGTGTTAAAATTCAGAATCAAGTGTAAATGAGAAGTTTCCAGTAGTCATGTAGAGATGTGAGAGTTGGACCATAAAGAAGGCTGAGCACCGAAAAATCGATGTCTTCAGATTGTGGTGCTGGAGAAGACTGAGAGTCCCTTGGACAGCAAGGAGATCAAATCCTTCAATTCTAAAGAAAATCAACACTGAAGATTTATCGGAAGGATTGATGCTGAAGCTCCAATACTTTGGCCACCTGATGTGAAGAGCTGACTCATTGGAAAAGACCCTGATATGGGGAAAGATTGAAGGCAGAGAAGAGGGAGGCAGAGGATGAGATGACTAGATAGCATCATCAACTCCGTGGACATGAATCTGAGCAAACTCTGGGAGATTGTGAAGGCCAGCGAAGCTGGGCGTGCTGCAGTCTATGGGATCACAAAGAGTCAGACATGACTTGGCAACTGAACAACAGCAACAGCAGAAAGATGAACACATGAGTGAAATTCATAAAAGAGGTCTAGATTGGAGGTGTATATTTATTAGCTGACAAGGAAAGCATTGAAAGTTACAAGACTGGCATGGATAACCAAGGTGGTGAGCCACATGTTACAAGATGCTACAGCCAGAAAATTAGAAGTCACTCCCATCTCTCTTCTTTTTTTTATCTCCAAATATCCACTGTATTTTTCACCTTCTTCATCTCTCCTTACAAGATATCTTCTATACTGCCAGATGTCCACAGATGTTTTCTTCAAAGGTCCAGATAGTAAACATTTTAGATTCTGAAGGTCATGTGTGATCTCTGTTGCAGGGTTTGTTTTCCACAATTTAAAAATGTAAAAATTATTCTTTTTACTCAGAGAGAAACAGAACCAAATTAACTTTGGTCTACGGACTGTAGTTTACCAACTGCTGGTCTAAACCATTTCTGACTCTCTGGGTTTCAATCATATTCTACCTGGCCTCCTTGTTTACATTCTTCTTCTGCAGTTTCTTCACCACAGAGAACAATAAATTACGGAATTTGTTTTTGCTGTTTTTAAATCAAGTTCACATGATGGCACTTAAATGGCTTTATATTGAAATGATGATAATGTAAATCATCATAGTTTCAGTGATAACATAAAATCTTTTTAGGATGATAACCTGAAAGCTTACCAACATTTACCTGCTCTGGCTGCTGTTGAGGACTGCCAATCCAGCCCACATCCTGGTTTTGTGAACAAAATTTTGCTGGGAAACAGTCATGTGTGTATTGTGTGCAGCTGCTTCACTTATGGCAGAGTTGAGCAGTTGTGATGAAAACAATCTGGCCCACAAAGCCTAAAATATTTACTATCTGGAGATTAACAGAAAAGTGTGCTACTCGTCTCTAAAACATCAACATTATTTACTACATACAAGGCTTTTCTATATATGAGTCCTCTGTAGGCTTTTGCATACCTAAGCCCTCCTGCTTCCACAGTTTTTTCATGGGTTCCAAGTTAAAATTTGAGTTGATTATTCTCTTTATTCATAACAAAATATCATCATTGATTTGTACAAGTTTCCTGTGGTGTATCATTTTATTGCATTGTATTTTATTTCTGCCCTTTAGTTCCCATCCAGTCTCTCGTTTCACTCCCAAGTGTAGCCTAATTGAATTAAGATCTGAAAATAGAATCTGTATAATGAACTTCTCTGAAATTTGCTGTAACAAGTCGTCCTTTACTTGTTAAGAACTTGTGTACCCCATTTTTATAGTTTTAATAACTAAGACATTCCTCCATGAGTCGTGAGATTATATTCACATTATTTATAAAATTTGGGGTTGTTTGATCATCTTTCTAGACAATGCAAGTTCAGTTTAGTTAAGTCACTCAGTCGTGTCCAACTCTGCAACCCCATGGACTGCAGCACACCAGGCTTCCCTGTCCAACACCAACTCCTGGAGCTTGCTCAAATTCATATCCATTGAGTCGGTGATGCATCCAACCATCTCTTCCTCTATCATTCCTTTCTCCTCCTGCCTTCAATCCATCCCAGCATCAGAATCTTTTCAATGAGTCAATTCTTCACATCAGATGGCCAAAGTATTGAAGCTTCAGCTTCAGCATCAGTCCTCCCAATGAATATTCAGGACTGATTTCCTTTGCTGGTTTGTTCTTTTTGCAGTCCAAGGGACTCTCGAGAGTCTTCTCCAACACAACAGTTCAAAGCCATCAATTATTTGGTGCTCAGCTTTCTTTATGGTCCAACTCTAACATCCATACATGACTACTGGAAAAACCATAGCTCTGACAATATGGCCCAGTCAATCCTGGATATCCAAGAAAATAAGTCCTGAATATTCAGTGGAAGGACTGATGATGAAGCTGAAGCTGCAATACTTTGGCCACCTGATGTGAAGAACTGACTCAGAAAAGACCCTGATGCTGGGAAAGATTGAATGCAGGAGGAGAAGGGATTGACAGAAGATGAGATGGTTGGATGGCATCACTGACTCAGTGAACATGAGTTTGAGCAAGCTCCAGGAGTTGGTGATAGACAGAGAAGCCTGGCGTGCTGCAGTCCATGGGGCTGCAAAGAGTGGGACACAACTGAGCAACTGAACTGATGACTGATATAGACCTTTGTGGGCTTCCCTTGTTCAGTTGGTAAAGAATCTGCCTGCAGTGCAGGAGACCTGGGTTCAATTCATTGAAGAACTCCTGGAGAAGGAAATGGCAACCCACTCAAGTATTCTTGCCTGGAGAATCCCATGGACAGAAGAGCCTGGCAGGCCATAGACCATGGGGCCACAAGAGCTGGACACGACTTAAGTGACTAAACCACAACCACCACCACCACGGACCTTTTCTGGTAAAGTAATGCCGAGGTCCAGCCCCGGCTGATCCAGGGTATTCGAAGGAGAGACGGCCTAGGCGACTATTTATATGCTAATTAGAGATATAAAGAATAACAGAATGAGGATAGCTCAGTAGGAAAATTCAGTGGAGAAAAGAGGCTGAGTAGCTTGGTTTACGCGGGAGACCAATAAAACTTCAAGACAAGAAGTTTGCACCACTTACGTAGGCCGCAGGTGCCCTCTCGAATAGCGGAAGGTGTCCCACCCTAGACACCTTCTTGAGTGGGTCTTAGAAGCCCAGGCATAATTAGTAAGCATGGTGGGTTCCGTGCTCCAGATGGAGACTTCAGCCAGAATGTGAAAAGAATGACATGGGGAGACCAAGCGCTGGTGAGCAAGGCCCATAGCTTTATTTTCAACAGGGGCTTATATACCCTAAGTTACACATAGAGGATAATAGGGGATGCAAAGTCAGCAGTTTTTGATCCTTATCAAAAACCAGGGTTTCTTTCCTGCAAATTTATCGTATACAAATGGTTTAGGTGATTTACATCATCTTCTGGCCAGAAGGCCTACTAACATTTTATGACTCTTGACAAGGACTTATCAACAAAGACTTATTTTCTCTAAGAGTAATTATTTTAAGGTTTGGCGCCATCTTCCGAAGATAAAATTGCATTCCTATAGGGCGGATGTGTAATGGGTTTACAACAAAGGAAAGAATTTATTACCTTAAGGGTCTAAAGTTACTAACACCAAGGCCACTACTTATTTTTTCTATATACCAACTATTAATTAATACATATTCAAGGATACAATTCAGGGGATGTGAAAACTTGGCAACAAACATTGACTCATCAATGAAATCCCTTACTAGTCTTATTCTGACAGTTTCTAACTCTCTGAGAGGCTCTAAGCTATTTGAATATCTTAAGCTTCCCGTGCCTCTCGAGGCTGGGAGACTGTAAACAATCGTATGCATAGCTGTAGGAGTCCGGGTAAACTTGTCAGGCGAGTTAGAGAGCCATCTGAGGGGTTTGGATTTAAACACTCCTAATTGCCCAGGAACTTTATTAATTGGAGCTGTAAGTTAACTCTTTGACAGAGAGAGCGAGATGGTGGTGGGGACAGCCCCCAGTAAAGTCAAAGGTGAGAGCACAAAGCAATAAAGTAGGTAGACTCTGGTTTTTTGGGGGGTAGATGCTCGAGAATATCCGGGCGGACTCCTGAGGCTCCATCCCGCCTTTGCGTATGCCGAGCCACCTTTGTCACGAGTGGAATGTTTCTCTCCGGCTCCTGGCAAAGTAATATCTCTGTTTTTTTAATATGCTGTCTAGATTTGTCAATTTCTTCCAAGGAGCAAGTGTCCTTTAATTTCATGGCTTCAGTCACCATCTGCAACAATTTATGGAGTCCAAGAAAATAAAGTCTGTCACTGTTTCCATTGTTTCCCCATCTATTTGCCAAGTAATGGGACAGGATGCCACAATCTTTGTTTTTTGAATATTGAGTTTTAAGACAGCTTTTTCACTCTCCTCTTTCACTTTCATCAGGAGGCTCTTTAGTTTCTCTTCACTTTATGCCATGAGGGTGGTGTCATCTGCATATCTGAGATTGATATTTCTCCCGGTAATCTTGATTCCAGCTTGTGCTTCTTCCAGCCCAGCATTTCTCATGATGTACTCTGCCCATAAGTTAAATAAGCAGGGTGACAATATACAGCTTTGATGTACTCCTTTCCCAATTTGGAACCAGTCTGTTGTTCCATGTCCAGTTCTAACTGTTGCTTCCTGACCTGCATATAGGTTTCTCAGGAGGCAGGTCAGGTGTTCTGGTATTCCCATCTCTTTCAGAATTTTCCACAGTTTGTTGAGATCCACACAGTCAAATGCTTTCATGTAGTCAATTAAGCAGAAGTAGATGTTTTTCTGGAACTCTCTTGCTTTTTCTATGACCCAAAAGATGTTGGCAATTTGATCTCTGGTTTCTCTGCCCTTTCTAAATCCAGCTTGAACATCTGGAAGTTCTTGGTCCACATACTGTTGAAGCCTATCTTGGGGAATTTTGAGCATTACTTTACTAGCATGTGAGATGAGTGCAACTGCACAGTAGTTTGAACAATCTTTGGCATTGCCTTTCTTTGGTATTGGAATGAAAACCGACATTTTCCAGTCCTGTGGCCACTGCTGAGTTTTCCAAATTTGCTGGCATATTGAGTGCAGCACTTTCACAGCATCATCTTTTAGGATTTGAAATAGCTCAGCTGGAATTCCATCACCTCCACTAGCTTTGTTCGTAGTGATGCTTCCTAAGGCCCACTTGACTTCACATTCCAGGATGTTTGGTGTTAGGTGAGTGATCACACCATCGTGATCATCTGGGTCATGAGGATCTTTTTTGTACAGTTCTTCTGTGTATTCTTGCCACCTCTTCTTAATATCTTCTGCTTCTGTCAGGTCCACACCATTTCTGTCCTTTATTGAGCCCATCTTGCATGCAATGTTCCCTTGGTATCTCTAATTTTCTCAAAGAGATCTCTAGTCTTTCCCATTCTATTGTTTTCCTCTATTTCTTTGCACTGATCATTTGGGAAGGCTTTCTTATATCTCCTTGCTATTCTTTGGAACTCTGCAATCAGATGGCTATAGCTTTCCTTTTCTCCTTTGCCTTTAGCTTCTCTTCTTTTCTTAGCTATTTGTAAGTCCTCCTTAGACAACCATTTGCCTTTTTGCATTTTTTCTTCCTGGGGATGGTTTTGATCACCACTTCCTATACAATGTTATGAACCTCCATCCATAGTTCTTCAGGCAGTCTATCAGATCTAATCCCTTGAATCTATTTGTCACTTCCACTGTATAATTGTAAGGGATTTGATTTAGGTCATACCTCAATGGTCTAGTGGTTATCCCTATTTTCTTCACTTTACATGTGAATCTTGCAATAAGGAGTTCATGATCTGAGCCACAATCAGCTCCTGATCTTGTTTTTGCTGACTGTATAGAGCTTCTTCTAGACAATGCAAAAACCTTCAGGATTTTAAATCTATTTAGCATTTTATGACAGAAAAAATATTTTTGTAATATAATATCCAAAACATTATTTCATACAGTGCAAGTTCATTTCTACTTGGTGCTGTGCTCAGTCACTCAGTCATGTCTGACTCTTATAACCGCATGTACTGAGGCCCACCAGTCTCCTCCATCCATGGGATTCTCCAGGCAAGAATGCTGGAGTGGGTTGTCATGCCCTCCTCCAGCGGATATTCCTGATCCAGGGACTGAGCCCAGATCTTTTGCATCTCCTGCATCAGCAGGCAAATTCTTTACCACAGTGCCACCTGGGAAGCCCTTATTTCTATATACTCTCTTATATATGACCTCTTTTGTAAAAACATTTTTATTTAGGCATATTCAAACTTCTATCTGGAAAAAATTCCTCTCTTCCTATAGTAACTCTTTTCCTGTTTCTTTTACTTAGAACTACTGCTGATGACCTCTCTCAGTATTGGTTTATCTTAAAATATATTTATTTTGCCTTCTTTGTTGAAGGATATTTTCACTGGACATAGAATTCCAGGTTGCCAATTTTTTTCAATCTAGCATTTTTTTTTTTAAATATCAGGTGTGTAATGTTGTGTGCTGGATATTCTCCTGGGCCAAACACACGTACATTACTTATACAAATGGCATTAATCTAGTAAAATCCAAATAAATCTAAAGTCGGTTTCTTAGTTTCAACTATGCAGTATAGTTATGTAAAATGTTAGTATTAAAGCAACGGGTAAGGAATATACCAAAATTTTCTGTACAATTTTGTGACTTTTCTGAAAATCTAAAGTTATTTTGAATAAAAAGCATTTTAAAATAATCAGTTCAACTTTGCACCTGTTTTTATTTAAGCAAACACTGTCAAGATAAACATGACTGACATTTGAGTATTAAGGTTCTCTAGGTCCAGCGCTTTCCTAGATCTGAGCTTTGCGATTTCATCTGATGCACATGTCATTGTTTCTTGTACAGTCTTCTAAAGATGAATTCATAGGTCAGTTTAATTCCTTGCTTCTACAAGCAGTGCTCCAAAGATTATCCTAATACCCGTCGTCTTGGACATGAATATACTCTAAGTGTTTGTCTTAATATATACACGTCTGTAATTGCACCAAATACTTCCAAATTAATTTTTATAATACCTGAAATAGTGACATCACAATCCTAGCAACTGTTTTTAATGTTTGAGATCCCACATTCTTACCATCACTTGACAAGTGTTAATAATTTTTGCCAATCTATAGGTACAGAGTATTTTCTAACAGTTATTTTAATTTGCACTTCTCTGATTGCTGGTGTGGTTAAGAATCTCTACATCTATTTATTAGTCATTTCTTCAGGATTTCCCTTTTGTGAATTGCTTAGTCATTTTTATCCTATTTTTTCTTATAGAAATAATTATGTCATGCATATTAATGCTTTGTCAATATAGCTATTGCAAATTTTGTAATTTATGTAATACATGTTACCTTTGTTTATACTGTTCTTTCTTTGAAAATAAATTTTAATTTTAGGGCAAACATCTATCAGTGTTCTCCATACTAATGTTAATATGTTTGTGGTCTAAAAAATGTCCTTGGACTTCCTTGGTGTTCTCATGGTTAAGAATCCTCAGGGATCACAAGTTTGACCCCTAGTCTGGGAAGATCCCACGTGCCACGGGACAACCAAGCCAGTGCCACACAGCTCCTGAGCCTGTGCTCTGGAACTTGTGGGCCACGACAGGAGAAGCCACAGCAATAAGAAGAATGCACAACGAAAGTAGCGAGCAGCCGCGCTCACCACAACTAGAGAAAGCCCAGGCAGCAATGCAGATCCCGCACAGGCAAAAATGAGAAACAAATACAAAGTTTAAAAACTGTACTTAACAAATGAATCCAAATGTGTCAACAGAAATGCAAGAGACCAAGACTAGCCAGCACAGCACTGAAGAGCAAGCACAGTACCAAAGAGCAGGGAAAGGGCTGACTATTAACTTTAGGACTTGCCCTCCTAGGCCATAATACATTGACAGGCAAATGAATATTGGCCAAAAAAAAGGTAAACAGATTTATGGAAGAGAACAAAGAGAAATGCACCCAAATAAATATAGTCCACTAATCTTTGAAAAAAAGAGCAAAGCTAATTTTTAATAAATGGAAAAAGGCTGGTATTTTCAATAAATGGAACTGGAACAATTGGGCATCCCCATGTAAATCTAGACACGTAACGTACACCTTTCACAGTTATCTCAAAATAGATCATGATGTAAATATAAAAACCATAAACTTTTACAAGATAACCTAGGAGAAAATCTAAGTGACTTCAGGTTCTGTGATAAATTTTAAATACACTTCCAAAAGTATGATCCGTGAAAGAAATAATTGATAATGGGGACTTCATTAAAATTAAAAATTTTGCTCTGTGAAAGACACTGTTAAGATATGGGGAAGACAAACCATGGCCTGGTAGAAAATATCTGCAAAGGATATATCTGGTAAAGGCTAAATTATCCAAAATTTTAAGACAATGAACAATCAGTTAAAAACATGGACAAAGATCTAGACAGATACCTCACCGAAGAAGGTATACAGCACACAAAAGATGCTCACTGGGACTATGTAATGATACAGTCACTCTGGAAGACAGTTGAGCAGTTTCTTACAAAGTTAACACACTGTGACCATGTTGTTGTTCAGTCGCTCAGTCGTGTCCGACTCTTTGTGACCCCGTGGACTGCAGCACACCAGGCTTCCCTGTCCTTCACTCTCTCCTGGAGTTTGCTCAGATTTATGTTCACTGAGTCGGTGATGCATCCAACTATCTCACCCTCTGTCGTCCCCTTCTCCTTCTGCCCTCAATCTTTCCCAGCATCAGGGTCTTTTCCAGTTAGTTGGCTCCTAGCATCATGTGCCCAAAGTACCAGAGCACTGTGACCATAGGATCTAGCAATTGCACTTCTTGGTATTTACCCAAACAGAAAATTCATGCCCCCACCCCCCAAAAAAAAACCTGCCCACAGGTGTTTACAGCAAGTTTGTTCATAATTGTTAAAGCTTAAAAGCAACCAAGACATCCTTCAATGGTTTGAGTGGATAAATAAACTGTGATATATTCATACAGTGACATATGATTCAGCAATAAAAAGAAATGAATTAAAAATAAACAGAGGAGGGACTTCCCAGGTGGTCCAGTGGCTAAGACTTAGCACTCCCAGTGCAGGAGACGAGGGTTCAAGCCCTGGTCTGGGAACTAGATCCCACATGCTGAAACTAAGACCCAACGCAGCCAAATTAATAAGTAGCTTTTAAAAACATAGGGGAAACAAATTCATATTATTAAATTAAATAAACCAGTTTGAAGAAGCTATGGAATATATGATTCTGACTATATGATATTTTGGAAAAGTCAAAACTATGGAAAAGATCAGTGGTATCCAGGGTTTGGAGGGAGAGAAGGAGGGATGAATAACACAGGAAATTGTTAGGCAGTGGAAATATTCGGTATGATACTGTGATGATGGATGTATAACATTTGTCAAAATCCATAGAACTGTACAGCACTTAGCCTTAATATAATGATGGACTTAGATGTTACAGTTAATAATAACGTATCAATAGAGAGAGAAAGAGAAGTTGCTCAGTTGTGTCCGACTCTTTGTGACCCCATGGACTGTAGCTGGCCAGGCTCCTCCATCCATGGGATTTTCCAGACAAGAATACTGGAGTGGATTGTGATTTTCTTCTCCAGGGGATCTTCCCGATCCAGGGATTGAAGCCTGATCTCCCACACTGCAGGCAGACTCTTTACCATCTAAGCACCAGGGAAGTAATATCTATTAATTAATTGCAACAAATACACAGCACTCATGCAATATATTAATAACAGGGAAATGTGGGAGGAGGAGGGAAAGTGTGAAGAAGTATCTGAGTTCTCTGTACATTTTGCTAAACCTAAACTTTCTGCAAACCTAAAATTTCAATAAAAAAATGTAGTCTATTCATTTTTTAAACGTCACAACATTTAATAAAGATAAAATATGAAAGAAAGGTGGTGAAATAAGTCCTACTATAACAGTAGTTGTAGGAAACAATTTAATGATAATTTACTGTGAGTGGAACATCTCCCACATTAGATTTGTTTTTAATCCAGGAATATATTTATATCAAGAAAAAGACTTGCCTCAGGCTCTGCATTTACAGCAAAGGATAGCAAACTATGTCCATGGATCAATATAGTACCATCTGTTTTTATGTAAACTTCAATTTAAGAATTTTTTTCAGATGTATAGAACAGTCTTTTGGACTCTGTGGGAGAGGGAGAGGGTGGGATGATTTGGGAAAATGGCATTGAATATCATATATGAAACGAATCACCAGTCCAAGTTTGATGCATGATACTGGTTGCTTGGGGCTGGTACACTGGGACGACCCAGAGGGATGGTACGGGGAAGGTGGAGGGAGGAGGGTTCAGGATGGGGAACACGTGTATACCTGTGGCGGATTCATGTTGACGTATGGCAAAACCAATACAATATTGTAAAGTAATTAACCTCCAATTAAAACAAATAAATAAATTTATTTTTTAAAAAGAAAAAAAATTTTTTTCATATTTCAACTGGTTTTTAAAAATCTAAAAAAGAAAAATATTTTATGATACATGAAAATTTTGTGCACCCTAAAGTTCATAAATACAGTTTTACAGGAACACAACTAAGTACCTGTCCCTTGTGGATTATATACTTATTTTCTTTTCTTTAAATTCAAGCATGTGGTTGTGGAAGTACTCATCGATTAGCAAGGAATTACAATTGCTTATGTTACCTGAGGTGGCTTCTGAGGTGGCAGTAGTGGTAAAGAACATGCTGCCAACGCAGGAGACAAAAGAGACCTGCGTTAGATCCCTGGGTCGGGAAGATCCCCTGGAGGAGGGCATGGCAACCCACTCCAGTATTCTCATCTTTAAAATCCCATGGACAGAGGAGCCTGACAGGCTTCGGTCATAGAATCTCAAAGAGTCGGACTTAGCATGAACCAACTTAGCAGCTTAACCACTGAACCAACCAACTGAACCTACTTAGCATGCACTCATGGTACCTGAGGAGCATTTTGCACTAATAAAAAGTGAAATACTCTTAAATTTGGATAGCCTAAAATATTCTTAAATCTGTATGCTCTACATACTCTTAAATATATTTAATCTAAATAATATACTTGAAGTATGATCTGATTCTTTACAGAGGCAACCACAACCAGTTAAAGATTCATCAAGACAACAATTGGAGATAAATATTAATCCAATATAAAAATGTGCTTACCTTAAAAGAAGTGTTCTCAAAGATGTATATACAATTATTTCATTGCATCACACATTAAAACTTGAAAATATCTTAAATGGCCTTACATAGGAAACCGATTAAGAAAAGTTTTATGCAAGTGTACAAAGAACCCTAGTACAGCTGGTAGATCTCTATGTAATAGCATTTAGTGAAAAAGCATGTTATTAAGAATATGTGAGAGGCTAAGTATCTGGGAATATTGCTTACCTATTGCAGTTTTTTCTGGATTATTTAGAATTTTTCACCAGGAATGCATATTTTTTCAACTATATTTCAGTTCTTGGGGGAAAAGGAGGTTTATGTGAGCTTATATATATATCAGTAAATAAATCTGAAATATTGGGTTAAAATGAGAAAGCCATATTGTACTAAAAATGGCCCATTTTCTCCCCTGGGCTGTTCTCTAGTCTAATTTTCTGTCTGCAGTTTATTTCAGAATTGCATGGAAGATTTATGGAATACCATTAGCTATGGTTGAAGAATTACTTTCATGCTAAAGTCTTGTTCTTAGCCACTTCTAACTTCTTGGGAAAAAACATTAGCCTTAAATTTCTCTTGCTGTTTTCAAGCCAAAGATACATTTTATTTGAAAAGCTTAGAGGAGAAAAAAAAAAAAAGATCCCCTTAGCTCTGTTAGTTATTTATGCATAAATCAAGGGTTTTTTTTAATGCATTGAAAGAAAAAGAATATCATTTACATTTTTAAAAATAGATAGCCTGAAAACATTTGCACTAAAAACCCTTTAATTTGTCATGGTTGTAGGTAAGAAAAATAATATAGTGGTAGCTGCAGCATTGCTGTCTTTGTGGGTTCTCTGTAACCACGATCTTCTCTTATGCAAATGCCATTCCCTAGTGTTTGTTTTTAATCATAGCAGCTGGACAAGATAGCATTTCTCCTGTTTTTATATTGTGTTCTCTATCTCTTCTGTTTCCATTTTATTTTATAGCTAGGTAATGCACACGCATAAATTTCAATGAAATAAAATTTCAGGGGCACAAAATTTTAATGAAATAAAAAGGTAAATAGTGAAAATTAAGTCTCCACCACCCATTTTTCCCAGGATAACCTCCCAAGAGTCACATGATTGGACAAGCTTCTGTGTGTCCTGACTGTACACATTTACAAGCATTTGTGCACATAGGAGCCTCCCTTTTACTCAGGTGAATTTGTAAATATTCTGTATTGCAATCTGGGGGACTCAGAGGCTTTTGCAAAAACATCAGTTAAAAGAGGGCAGCTCTTAAACAATCTTGCCAGAGGCTGTTTTTGTATTCTCTCCTTAGTCAGCTTCAACCATTCACTGTAATCTCCCCTCACCTTAACGAAAGGAAACTTCACTGGCTTCCATTACACCTACCCGTTTACTCTGGAGAGAAAGAGGACCATGGATGGTGAGCCCTGCATGGATCTTACACTAACATTTTTAGAGTTTGTTAAATCTGGATGAGCTGTCCTCTTGATGCCAAAAATCTTGACTCTATCTCCACCAATGCTGAAAAAATAAAACACGGAGATAGAGACTTGGAGGAAAAGAGAGATGACTTTATTCTTTTACTAGGCAAAGGGGAAAATGCAGGCCAGCACCTCAAGAACTATGCCCCTTTCTTTGGGGAATAGGGAGATGTTTTATGTCCTCTGAGGGTCTAGCATTTTTTTTTTTCTTCTATAAAGTTTCAAAACGGCCGCAGCTGGTATCAGACAACTCAGCAGCTGGGTCTAGTGTCCCTGAAGTTATCAGCCATGACCTTCTTTCTGGAAGTGCAGAATGCTACAGGAGTGTTGTAGGGGGAGAAGCATGCCAGGTGCAGAGTACAACTCATATGAAGTCAGAGAGTAATTAGCTCTGTTTAGCTCTGTGAAGGACAAGTCCAGCTACAAGTGTTTGTTAGTAGTAGCTAAAGAATAACCAAGATTGCTTAACTCTTTCAGGTCTGTTTATGTTATTTTCCCAGCCTATTCATTGTTTCCTTATTTTCTTTTCTTTTTTTTAAATTTTATTTTATTTAACTTTACAATATTGTATTGGTTTTGCCATATTTCAAAATGAATCTGCCACAGGTATACATGTGTTCCCCATCCTAAACCCTCCTCCCTCCTCCCTCCCCATACCATCCCTCTGGGTCGTCCCAGTGCACCAGCCCCAAGCATCCAGTATCGTGCATCGAAACTGGACTGGTGACTCGTTTCATATATGATATTATACATATTTCAATGCCATTCTCCCAAATCATCCCACCCTCCTTATTTTCTTTATCTGAAAAGAAAAGTCTCATTTCCATTTTGGCTACAACACTGTCTGCTTGAGGCCACAGGCGTCCTGAGATCTACACATACCCTCAGCCTGGGCATCTACCTTCTAGGGTCCCAGATAACTCACCTGTGCACTCCACAGGAAGGCCAGAACATGTAGCCCCAGCATGCAGAGGGCCTGGGAGGCTAGCTAGGATTAACCAGGGAGGAAGCAGAGACTGAGGTCAGCAGAGACAGGACTGTATCAATACCATGCCAGTAAACTACAGCCAAGACAAGACATGAAAACAATTTAATGTCCATCGACAGAGGACTAGATAAAGATGTGGTACATATATACATATATATACACAACGGAATATTACTCAGCCATTTTTGTTGATTTTGTTGTCAGTCACTTAGTCGTGTCCAACTCTTTGTGATCCCATGGATTGCAGCACGCCAGGCTTCCCCGTCCTTCACCGTTTCCCAGAGTGTGCTCCAAGTCACGTCCATCGAGTCAGTGATGCCATCTGACTCAGAATGACACTCTCTAGGTCCGCCCATGGTGCTGCAAATGGCCTTATTTCATCCTTTTTACACTTAACCACTGAGTGAGATAGGTAGACAGTTGATTAGTTATTCTTACCCATTGATTTTCACCATTTCTCAATTTACTCATCAAGATTCCTTGATTACAGAGTGTAGATCCAGATGTATTTCAAGACATAACGTTTTAGCCTTTGAAAATCTATTGTTCAGAAATGCAGGGCTTCGCCACACTTTTTCCCTCTCTCTGCCTGCCACAGAAATAGCACACACTATACAAGAAATGAAGGTGCACATTTCAATAGGGAACACACATCCATGGATGGATGGGATGAAGATAGGGGAGAGCCATGCTCAGGTGTCCCTGGCAGCATGATAATGAGCCGCGAAGGGAAGTAAGTTGGGAGAAAAATACAGAGTTGCCTCTGGAGGATTAATTATGAAAAATAACAATGAGTCTCTGACAGCGCTGGGAAAACCCAGGAACACAGGCAACCAGACTGAAATGAATCAGACGCAGGGAGGCACCACTGCGGACCCAGAGGAGACCAGCCTCCACATGACGGTGTCACAGCAGAACCCCGACATTGAACAGATCCCAGAGGGGCCTACTGGCCCCTGAGCCCACAGTCTGGGGTCCAAAGCAAAGGTGAAGACCTGTGTTAGGTTCTGGGGTGGTGGAGACAATGCCAGCGGGGTGCATCCTTCACCCCTGATTTATTTTCCAGGGCATCTTCTTCCAGGCGGGAAGATCACCGGTTGCATTGGCAGTGTCTGAGCTCAGTTATCCGCAGGGTCGTGGGAATGGGGGTCTCCACCGTGATGTGTAACAGCCTGCCCCGAGTGTGAGACCACCCAGACGGAGATGTTAACCCACCTGTCTGCCTTCTGGCCTGTGACTATCCTCCTACACTGAGACGACGGGAGGGCACAAGACTCACAGCCCCTCACCAAGGGGTGTGAATAAGCAAATACACCAGTGAAAGACGCATACCAAATGCTGCTCACACCATCTGAGTGTGCAGAGCCCCACGTGCTGTTCACAGGTGCCTGGAGCAAGACGCTGTGGGGCCTGTGCTTGAAGCTGAGGATGTCAAAACCATGCAGGATGCCCAGGTGGTGACCTTAGAAAACAAACGTGAGAGAGGATCTGGTTTTTAAGAGGTTAGTAAAGGACCACATGTGGGAAGCAGCATGCTGGAGAATGTCTTACAAGGAAGGATGTTGCCAAGCATTCTTCACACCCAGCTTGGTGTAAATACGTAAAACAGATCCAGGGTGAATCTTCGGTTGAAGCTCTGCTTTATTTTCCGGGGTTAAGTCAGCTCCTCAGCACACTGACAACAAAACAGGATCAATTTTATCCTCACTTTTCCCCTGTTGGAGGGTTTATCTTGTTACCATGACAACTCACTCCACAAATTTGTTGCCAGACAGGTGGCAAAAAAAAAAAAAAAAAAAGAGACTGCCTTATCTAATAAAATTGAAAATAAACCCTCAGAAGTACAATTTAAATAAGAATCCAGTAGCCAAGAGAATTAAAAGGTCATTGGAGAAGTTACTTCAGTGGTAAAACCTATTTAAAAAAATTTGTTTTAATTTTTAAAAAATTAACAAAAAATTTTTAATTGTTAAAACCTTCACAAACAAATTTTGAAAATATATCTTCTTGAAATGTGCAAAATCAAATATTAATGTAAAACAAGTTTAACTTGTTCTAGAAATATTTACGGGCTTTGGAGTGTCCTCATGTTTATTTTACTTGGAAAGTAATATATGATGTCATACTTTCTGTAAAACAAGAGGACCATCCAGGACAGAACTTCTCTCCCTCACTCTCCCTACTTCACTCAGTTAGTAATTGTAACCTCTTCCCCAAAAGGAATCACTCTTAACAGGGTCCACCTTTCCATACTAATCTACAGTATGTACCCATAAGTGGATAAATTTCTTCTATATCCTTTTTTACAAATTTCCTTCTTTACATGTAACAAAATGATTTTGCCATCTTTTCATAGTACTGCATTCAGTTGTATACATATCAGCTCCCTTTAAAATCTGTGTAGTGTAATGTGATACTCACTGAAAAAGACCCTGATGTTGGGAAAGGCAGGAGGAGAAGGGGACAACAGAGGATGAGAGGGTTAGATGGCATCACTGACTCAATGGACATGAGTTTGAGCAAGATCTGGGAATTGGTGTTGGACAGGGAAGCCTGGCGTGCTGCAGTCCATGGGGTTGCAAAGAGCTGGACATGATTGAGCGACTGAGCTAACTGACTGATAGATGTGTACTTGAACATGTAGCCAACGTTTTACTAGCAAGCATTCAGGTTGTTTCAGATCGATCATTACCCCAAACCAAGCTGCCGAGGACTCTTTGTCCTCATGCAGTAGGACATGTGGTTTATTCATTGCGTGTGAGGGATATTAAGAGTAGAAGTGCTGGTCACTTGACACACACCCGTAATATCTGATAGACACGCCAAGTTGTTCTTTAAATGGTCTGTGAAAAGCTGTCTATTAAAAAGTGAAAGTGCTCTTTTTTATATCGCTTTATATTTCCATCATTAATCTGTTTATTGTTACCAATGTGATAGGCAAATATCATATTGTATATAAACTATATGTACATATACAATTGATTTTATAATTTTCTTCCTATTACTATGAAATAATGTGTTGTCAGATAGGTGTATTAGCATTTCAACTTCTTTTATTAATGTCCTTATTTATATTCTGAATGCTTTTCTATATGGTCATTTGTATATTTTTATTGTGACAAAGGGCTCATTGTACATTTTGATATTAAACCTTTTCTGTGGTAAATGGTATATGTGTGTTCATTAGACCAAAGCTGTTCATTGTATTACACCTTTGGATTTTTTTCAAATTATTTCTTTGAATTCTGAATATTGAGTATTATAATATTCAAACTGGGTTATAGATTTCTCCTGGTAAGTTACATAATGTTTGTTTATACACTTGGAATCTTTACTAGCAGGAATAGACATGTACCCTATGTTTGTCATAGATTATAATTTTTATCTCCATAGGGGGCTTTCCACATGCTGTATTGGTAAAGTATCTGCCTGCCAATTCAGGAGATGCAAGAGATACAGGTGAGATGATCTCCTGGAGTAGGAGATACAGGTGGGATGATCTCCTGGAGTAGGAAATGGCAACCCACTCCAGTACTTTTTCCTGGGAAATCCCCTGGACAGAGGAACCTGGAGGCCTACGGTCCTTAGGGTCACAAAGAGTTGGACACGAATGAGCACACATAGCACAGTCCTATTTAATGTTTTCAGCTGAAATTCTGATCTAACATCTCCAGACTTTCTTCTTTTTTAACTGATTCCTAATAGATCTTTTACCATACACTTCCTTTTCACTTTTTATAACTGTTCAAAGTACAGTTTCTAGAATCAAGTGGTTGGGTCAGTAATTGTGCTCTGCTCATAATGTCATTTTGAGGATTAGATGATAGGATCCAGGCAAAACTGGGACTAGTGCTTCTAACAGACTCAGCATATAGAACGGTGTTGCTTTATTTCTGGTGTGTGTCCTTGTAAATGACTTTTAACTGAATTTTTATTTCATCTCAAACTGGGAAGAAATATATCTCATTCAAATCTACTGTGAAAACTAATATACAGCCTTTTATATTCTTCTATTTGACTCAATTAAATATTTAACAAAACAAACTTTTATATCAATATTTAACCCTTTGTGAGATCTCTCTGATTTGAAAAGGATAAATCAGTCACATGCATCCATCAATTTCTTCTCACTTCTCAGGTGTTAAAATCGTCTAGAATTTCAATTTTAAGTTATTAATTTCTTACATGTGCCTTGACAGTCTTAGGAATTTTTTCTTATCAATTGGAGTTTATATTTTCCTTGGCTTTCCTATATTTCCCATGGTTATATTTTCCTTAATTGTGGAGTCACAAATCAATCTCTTTTTTTAATTCACCATCAGTTTTGAATACTGTATTTGATCCTAAATTCTGAACTTTCCATCTTTGTAGTATTTTTGTAATTAATTTACTCTTCTTTTCCTAGCTTCTAAGGTGGAAACATAAATTGGTGTTCCAAAATCTTTCTTTTATAAGATAAGCATTTAATATTATGTCTCCCTCTAAACTTTGAATGAGTGAGTGAAAGGAGTTCAGTCGTGTCCAACTCTTTTCCACCCCATGGACTCTAGCCCACCAGGCTCCTCTGTCTGTCGAATTATTCAGGCAAGAATATGGGAGTGGGTTGCCATTTCCTTCTCAAACTTTGAATATTTTAGGTTTAACAGGCCAAGAGCCAAACTAAGGGCACTCTGTAAGTTCTTGCTGTGTTTTACCATGCCTAGTCACTTCAGTCACGTCCAGCTCTTTGCGACCCCATGGACTGTAGCCTGCCAGGCACCTCTGTCCATGGGGATTCTCCAGGTGAGAATACTGGAGTGGGTTCCCATGCCCTTCTCCAGGGGATCTTCCCAACCCAGGGATCAAACCCAGGTCTCCTGCATTACAGGCAGATTCTTTACCATCTGAGCTACCAAGGAAGCCCCTTTAAGAACTTATATAACAATATTTTTTAAAATTTTCTATCAATACAATTTTAAAGCGTAATATAATTGAGAAATTTTTGTAATACAGGGCTACTAATGAAAAAATTGGAGTTCTGATTTAGGGGATAACATTTCACTTAACTTGGGTTTCTATATGACATGTAATTAAAATGAGAATAATAGCATGATTTGGATTAAGATTAAAGAGTTATCATCTATTCACCCTTCCAAAACGGTGAATATGGAGAGGTCAGCATGAAAAGCCCTGTCATTCTTAAACTAAGATCACAAGTATTCTGCCATAAACTGAGATGTAAGATGAGATTTTGATTCTATTGCTTACCATTCTTTGGGAAATATACCATGAAAATTAATTCTTAATGTTGAACTGAACAAGCAAATGTTTAGCTCACTAAAAGTTACGATTTTTATCTTAGAGCTTTTTCTGCAAATAACCATATTTTTCTTTTGTTGAGGCCAAGTTTTTATTTAAGATTTTTTTATGTGGACGATTTTTAAAGTCTTTATTGAATTTCTTACAATATTGCTTCTGTTTTATGTTTTGATTTTTTGGCCACAAGACATGTAGGATCTTAGCTCCCCAGGATTAAACCTGCAACCCCTTCATTGGAAGGTGAAGTTTTAACCACTGGACTATCAGGGAAGTCCCAAGGCCAAGTTTTTAGTGATAATATTATTTTAATGACTCATACCATAAAGCAGAAAAACATGGTAACAGCAAATGCTCATTAAGAAAGTTTTTGCATAAAATTATATATTAGTACTCAAAATTATCAGTTTAGGCTCACAACACAAATGTCTTCCAAATCATAATTTGAAAAGCATTCTAGAACATTCTGTACAGGCCACGCCATACACCCTCCCCCAAATAAGTCATGTGGAGCTTAATCAAAAGTTAACTTAGAGTTGTAAGCAACACCCTGATCTAATCTATTTGGAAATGTTTTAAAAACTAAAGCTAAGGTAATTGCAGTTAAAATTTGTTTTTAAGAAAGTCTATATTTCTGACATTACACTTGGTTTTTACCTGTGTATTTTCATACTTCCTCTGAAACATGAGACGAAATGAAAACGTTCAAAGATAAAAACACATGTCATTTTCAAGTCAATACTTCCCTTTCTCTTTCCCAGGATTGAAAAGGATGATGGAAGCCTAGAGACCTTTCTTAGACCTCTGAGACTTCCCTAGATAATGTCCCTTATTCTGTTTATCATCTTGTTCATGATAACAGATTTCTTTACTGGGTCCCAATGAGGAGCCTGGGCTAGGTCCTGAGGAATCAAAATAATGAGACCTGAAGGGTTTAAAGATATTCATGAAACTCGGGGTCCATTAAAGGAAAACTGTACACACATCTCCATTATGCTGTGTGCTCTGAAGGCAGCATGTTACACTGAGGTGGGAAAGAGGAAGACAGGGTGTTGAAATGACTACTGCCTCCCCAACAGGGTCTGCTCTGGGCTGGACCTCCAGCAGAGGAGGAAGTCAGAGGGAGGTTGCAATCAAATTAAAAGATCTTTGGTAAATAAACTCTTTAAATATGATAAATTTGGTAAATGTGTCTCTTTAATGGGCTTCCCTGGTGGCTCAGAAGGTAAAGAATCTGCCTGCAATGTGGGAGACCAGGGTTCCATCTCTGAGTCAGGAAGATTACTATTCAGTTCAGTTCAGTTCAGTTCAGTCGCTCAGTCATGTCCGACTCTTTGCGACCCCATGAATCGTAGCACGCCAGGCCTCCCTGTCCATCACCAACTCCTGGAGTTCACTCAGACTCACGTCCATCAAGTCAGTGATGCCATCCAGCCATCTCATCCTCTGTCGTCCCCTTCTCCTCCCACCTTCAATCTTTCCCAGCATCAGGGTCTTTTCAAATGAGTCAGTTCTTTGCATCAGGTGGCCAAAGTATTGAAGTTTCAGCTTCAACATCAGTCCTTCCAATGAATATTCAGGACTAATTTCCTTTAGGATGGACTGGTTGGATGTCCTTGCAGTCCAAGAAACTCTCAAGAGTCTCCTCCAACACCACAGTTCAAAAGCATCAATTCTTCAGTGCTCAGCCTTCTTTATAGTCCAATTCTCACATGTTGTTCAAATTTTGTTAAGGGACAATGAGCAGAAGAGGTATCAGAAGCTATGGTTTCAACTTCAACAGGAGGAACATACTTAAATAAGAAGGAAAATGTGGTATTCAAGGAATTATGTATGATAAGTTCTCTCCTTGTGAAAGACTTTGGAGATGGACAAAGAAAAGGTTCCCTTATGCCTTCCAATCCATGTGATCCCCACAGCTCCTGGGGATTCCATCATGTGTCAAACAAGTCAGTTTAGCTGCGAGCAAGGCCTGAAGTTCAAAGCTCCCAGAAAGAAGTGAAATAACTAACGACATTGCCGCCCTGGGCTATGTCTGTCCACTTTCGCTCCATGGTTCCCTTCTTCTGAACAGAATGGAGAAGTCAGAACTGTGGGGGGCCCCATGCAGGTTCTGGAGCTGAAACTGCAGATGAAATTTCTGCTCATCACCTCTGAGTGTGACCTTGAACCGTTTACTGAGCCTCCTCCTACCTCGGCTTTGTTATCTCTAAAATGGGCAGAAAAAGTATTATCCATCTTCTTGTGTCACCATAAGAATTACATGAGTTAATATAAATATTAAGAATAATATTTGGCATCTAGTTAGGAGTATCTAGTAGGGCTTCCCTGGTGGCTCAGATGGTAAAAATTCTGCCTGCAATGCAGGAGACCCAGGGTTCAATCCCTGGATTGGGAAGATCCCCTGGAGAAGGGAATAGCAACCTGCTCCAGTATTCTTGCCTGGAGAATTCCATGGACAGAGGAGCATGGCCGGCTACTGTCCATGGGGTCACAATGAGTTGGACACGACTGAATGACTAACACTTTAAGAATAGTAAACTGTTGCAATTGTTTTCTTTCCAATAGGTATTACAACCCCTGGTACTTTACTTCAAACAGAATAATTTAAAAGATAAACCAAAAACAGTGTCTCCAAAGGCATTGACTTAGATGCTCAGAATGTCAGACCAGAAATGATCCTGATAGCCATCTTGTCATTGTTCACTGTTCAGTCACTAAGTCACGTCTGACTCCGTCTGCAACTTCACTCTTCTATATGGTGGCCACTAGCCACATGTGGTCACTGAGCATTAGAAATTTGGCTGGTCTGAATGAAATATAAATGCAAATACCCACCAGATTTTGAAGACTTAGTCCAGGGGAAAAAAATATAAAATATTAATAAGTATTTTTATATTGACTACATGCCCAAATGATAATATCTTGGATATATTGATCTTGACAAAATGTATTATTAGACCTGATTTTACCTATTTGTTTTTACTTATTTTAATGTGGCAACTAGGATATTTTAAATGTGTTTCACATTGTATTTCTCTGGGACCATGCTAGCCTCGAGTCAACGTCCTCATTTCACAGAATAGAAGCATTCTGTTTTGTGACAGAAATCCCACAGTAAGTTCGTAACAGAATTTGGCTGGAATCAATGTCTGGGTATTGGGTCAACATACTTCCTACTACACTGTGACCTCTCTCTACAGAGATCTTCTTCCAGAATCCAAATGGAGAAATGTTTTTGAAAACTGAGAAGGAAAAATCAGCAAAATAGATTAGGTTTACTGTGGTTTTTTTGGACTGGATATTCTTGGTTGCTTTTCTCTCCTATAACTCATTTTTTAAATTTCTAATTCTCTACTCACATTGGGAGACAGGAAGAAAGAGTCATTCCCAATTATGCCACATTTTGAAAAGACACTGAATTTTCTATAAATGTCTTCCAAACTCTAGCTTCAATAAAACAAGACTCTCTAACCTTTTTATTGTCAAAGCTGTAACCCTCTGCAGCAGCAAACCGTGATGAGTCTATAAACAAATCATACAAAAAGGAGGCCCCTTGTTATTGTCTGTTGGGTTCAACACACCCTGAACCCTCCAGATAATAAAGTTAAACATCTCTCAAAGCTCTGGGTTCACACAAAGACAGTAACTCCAAGGAAATATTTTAGGCTGGATGGCCTTGTCCACTGTCTGGCCACTTTCCTAGCATTTTCCTACAGAAGATGCTAGAGTCACCCGGACTTCCAAGAATAGACATGTGATGGGAGGAACAGAAGCCAAGGACCTGCAAATATCCGTCTTGACAGACTCTTTCAGGACCAGTAAGTGTTCAGGCCTATTCCTTGCCTGGATTCCTTTTCCGAGTAAAGTGAAAGTGTTAGTTGCTCAGTCGTGCCCAATTCTTTGCAACTCCATGGACTATAGCCCACCAAGCTCCTCTGTCCATGAAATTCTCCAGGCAAGAATACTGGAGTGGGTTGCCATTCCCTTCTCCAGGGGATCTTCCTGACCCAAGGATCGAACCCGAACCTCCTGCATTGCAGGCAGATTCTTTACCATCTAAGCCACCAGGGAAGCCCAATAAATAAATAAAAATAATTAATAAATAAAGTGGCCATTCCATGGTGTCATCCTAAATTATGTGGCCTGAACAACCTGCCAAGTTTTCTTGTTTCAAAAAAAGAAACACACACACACACAGAAAAACACAAGTCCCAGAACTTCCTTGGGGTCCGGTAATTAGGACAAGTTCCTATCAGATCCAACTCTGCACCAGCATAGCTGAATATGGTTGGACAGAAACCCTTTAAATGCACGAGTTCCAACATCAAATGCTTGGTAATGCTGTCTAGCATTACCTAATTTCTCCCTTCCATTGACTTACTCTTACTCTCTTCTCTCCTTTTTCTCAAACTTCCTCCCCCAGCCTACCTCTCAGCTGAAGATCTGCATCCCATTCACTGGGAAACTGGACGCAACTCTGCCTCCGTGTTCTGCCCCACTGCTGGTGCACAGATGAATGGCCCTGAGCTGGAACCCACCATCATCTTTCCTAACCTAGGAACTGCTCCAGGAATTCTTTCCCTCTCTCCTCCCTTCACCAATATTTCTCTACTAGGTCATCTCCATCTCTGATTCTGAACATCTTTAGAAAATGTGTAACTGTCTTTTCACCCCATATCCATCTCCAGGTACCATGTATTTCTCTGCTCCTCCTCAAACCAAACTCATCCACTCACTGCCAAAGCCTCATCCCTTTTTTTTTTTTTTAATTTTTCACATTTTTTTAATTTTTATTTTATTTTTAAACTTTACAATATTGTATTAGTTTTGCCAAATATCAAAATGAATCCGCCACAGGTATACCCGCATTCCCCATCCTGAACCCCTCCTCCTCCTCCCTCCCTCCCCCTCCCTCTGGGTCGTCCCAGTGCACCAGCCCCAAGCATCCAGTACCGTGCATCGAACCTGGACTGGTGACTCGTTTCATACATGATATTATACATGTTTCAATCACAGCAGGATCCTCTATGACCCACCTCCCAGAATATTGGAAATAAAAGCAAAAATTAACAAATGGGACCTAATTAACCTTAAAAGCTTCTGCACAACAAAGGAAACTATTAGCAAGGTGAAAAGGCAGCCTTCAGAATGGGAGAAAATAATAGCAAATGAAGCAACGGACAAACAACTAATCTCAAAAATATACAAGCAACTCCTCCAGCTCAACTCCAGAAAAATAAATGACCCAATCAAAAAATGGGCCAAAGAACTAAATAGACATTTCTCCAAAGAAGACATACAGATGGCTAACAAACACATGAAAAGATGCCCAACATCACTCATTATCAGAGAAATGCAAATCAAAGCCTCACCCCTTCAGTCAAGTTTCTGATGCCACTTTTGCTCCGTGTGGTTCAGCTGGTTAAGAATCGGCCTGCAATGCGGGAGACCTGGGTTCAATCCCTGGGTTGGGAAGATCCCCTGGAGAAGGGAAAGGCTATCCACTGCAGTATTCTGGCCTGGAGAATCCCATGGACTGTAGTCCATGGGGTTGCCAACAGTTGGACAAGACTTTCACTTTGCTTTGCTCCATGGAGCTTATTCTTTCTAAGGTCTCCAGTGAAGTCCCTTATGCTAAACTCAGTAGGCTAATCTCACGTCACCCTTTAATTATATCTGATACAGTTTATCACTTCGTCTTTCTCAAAAACACACCCTCCTGTGTCTTCCAGGATGCTTGCTCACCTGCATCATCTCTGTTGTATCTTAATAAGAAAACTCTTCTTTGCGTGTTCCTTCTTATTTCAGTAAAGAATCTGCCTGCAATGCAGGAGACCAGACTTTGATCCCTGGGTTGGGAAGATCCCCTGGAGAAGGGAATGGCTGCCCATTCTAGTATTTTGGCCTGGAGAATCCCACAGACAGAGGAGCCTGGCGGGCTACAGTCGATGGGGTCCCAAAGAGTTGGACACAACTGAGAAACTAACATTTTCTCATCTCAGCCCCTTAACTCTTGGAATCCCTAAGGGCTCAGCCATCCAGACTCTTATTTTCTTCCATCTACACTCACTCCGGCTTCCCAGGTGGTGTTAGTAGTAAAGAACCCACCTGTCAATGCAGGACACATTAGAGACACAGGTTTGAAAACTGGGTTGGGAAGATCCCCTGGAGGAGGGCACAGCAACCCACTCCAGTATTCTTGCCTGGAGAATCCCATGGACAGAGGAGCCTGGCGGTCTACAGTCCATGGGGTCACAAAGAGTCAGATACAACTAAAGTGACTTGGCATGCATGCATGCTCACTCACTTGAGGGTCTCATTCACATTTGTGCCTTCTATCTACAAATATAAGCTAATAAGTTTATATCAAGTCTGAGTCTCTCCACAGGAGACCAGATCGTAAGTCTCTTTATCCTCTAAGCATCTGCACCTGGAGGTCTAATGCATACCCTAAAACCTTACGTGTTCTAAGCAGAGTCTCCAATTTCCCACACATAAAAAATGGATTCTCTAGAATTCCCCCTTGATCAATAAAAAGATAACTCCACTCTCACAGTTGTGAAAACCAAAAACCTTGGAATAATCCTTGCTTCTCTTTTGCATCCATGTGCAACCATCAACAAATCCTTCCGGCTTTAAATTATGAACACAACAGAGACTCCCCACCACTACCACTTTCTCCAAGACCCCACTATCTTTCTGCTGGGCCAGTAGCCTCAAAACTGATCTTCTACTACATTTACTCCTTAGATGCTATTCTCAACCAGAAGTTGGGGTGATCCTCGTAAGGAACAAATCAGATCATGACACCTTTCTTCCCAGAGTCCTGGAAGGCTCCAGATCTCAGTCAAAGTGAAAATCAAAGTCATCACAGTGAGTTTCGTGGCCCCTCACAATCTGGCTTCCTGTGACCTCTCTGATCTCATCCACTGTCTTCCTCTCCTGGCTTTGTTCTGCCCTGTGCATCCTGGCCTTCTTGCTCTTGTTGAAACTGACAAGCATGCTCTGAACTCAAAGCTTTGGGCACTCTCTATGTCCAGTACATAGTTAGATACTCCTGCTTTTCTCACGCTCTCTGTCACACTTAAACTATTTGTTTCTTCCCATTGCACATTTCACTAATATTAACATTGGTGATGTTATCTATCACTATCACTAATATGGCATGATATCAAATATAATAAAATACAATGTTGCTTTTATAAACTTATTAGTCATTCCCAACTAGAATTTATTTTTTCCACTAGAGTTTAGTCTTCAAGATGGATTCTAGTCCATTTTGTTTACAGCTGACTCCCCGCTGCCAAATACCATGTCTAGCACACAGAAAGCACTTTTAATAAACTCTACACTTGTTTAATTAATTAGTCAATTCATATCACATGGTCATCCAACTTACCCTTAAACCCCCTATGAACAGATATCCATTATCTCCTTAGATAATCTGTTCCATCCTCAGAAAATTATCTCATAAAATCATTGCATAAAATCCATCATGTTTACTTCTGACAGTTGTGTATAAGTCCACCTAATACAGTCAAATAGAGTAAATCTAATCTCTCTCATATTTGGTAATAGCTCTGGATAATATCTTCATTAAGATTGCCTAAGGAATTCTGGAGAGAAAAGACCTAAAAATAAGTAGTTTGAGCAATGTAACACAGGGGGTGTGGCGGAGTTTCTTTTGCTCGGCATCTCATTCTCTTCTTAATCAATAACTTTTGTCCATAATGATCAGCAGGGCACATTCATGTCCTCAGAATATATTTTGAGTTAGTTCATAGTCATTCTCTTGGTTCACCGAAAGATCCTCCTGGATATTGTCTGGAAAAATCTTCTTTGTCAATTAATATGCAACTGGGGTAACTCTGAAACCAGTTCCTAAAAATTAAGCTTTTTTAAAATAAACCAGCAGCAGGGAAAGAAGGGGAAAAAATAGTAACAAATAAGGTGAGAGTGGGATGATTTGAGAAAACAGCATTGAAACATGTACATTATCATATGTGAAACAGATCTCCAGTCCAGGTTTGATGCATGAAGCAGGGTGCTCAGGGCTGGTGCACTGGGATGACCCTGAGAGATGGGATGGAGAGTGAGGTGGGCAGGAGGGTCAGGATGGGGAACACATGTACACCCATGGCTGATTCATGTGAATGTATGGCAAAACCCACCACAATATTATAAAGTAATTAGCTTCCAATTAAAATTTTAAAAAAATAATAAAATAAGTCAAACATTAAAAAAAAAAAAAAGAATCTTGATGCTTCCTTTATTAAACTATGTTCTTATGGGCAAAAAAAAAAAAAAAAAAAAAAAAGGTTTTCAAGATCCAGTTCTCCATAACCATTTACAAAGCCATGCAAAGTCTTAAGATGTGGTATGAGGAACCAACCAACTAAAACATGGATTCAAGAGCTAATTCTCAATGCTTAAATTCTGACTGTGTCCTTCAATGATCTTGTTAGATTTCAGAATTATTGTGGACCAATGAGTTGTGTTATTTAACTTATATTCAGAATACATCATGTGAAAGGTCGAGCTAGATGACTCACAAGCTGGAATCAAGATTGCTGGAAGAAATATCAACAACCTCAGATATGCAGACAACACCACCCTTATGGCAGAAAGTGAAGAGGAACTAAAGAGCCTCTTGATGAGGGTGAAAGAGGAGAGTGAAAAAGCTGGCTTAAAACTCAACATTCAAAAACAAAGATCATGGCATCTGGTCCCCTCACTGCACGGCAAATAGATGGGAAAACAATGGGAACAGTGACAGACTTTATTTTCTTGGGCTCCAAAATCACTACAGACAGTGACTGCAGCCACAAAATTAAAAGGCCCTTGCTCCTTGGAAGGAAAGCTGTGACAAACTTAGTGTATTAAAAAGCAGAGACATTACTTTACCGAAAAAGGTCAGTATAGTCAAAGTGATAGTTTTCCCAGTAGTCCTGTATAAATGTAAGAGTTGGACCATAAAGGATGCTGAGCACTGAAGAATTGGTGTCTTTGAATTATGGTGTTGGAAAAGACTCTTGAGAGTCTCTTGGACAGCAAGGGGATCAAACCAGCCAATCCGAAAAGAAATCAACCTTGAATATTCATTGGAAGGACTGATGCTAAAGCTGAAGCTCAGTACTCTGGCCATCTGATGAGAAGAGCTGACTCGGAAAAGATCCTGATGCTGGGAAAGATTGAGAGCAGTAGGAGTTGGGAGCGACAGAGGCTAAGATGGTTGGATGGCATCAGCAACTCAATGGATATGAGTTTGAGCAAACGCCAGGAGATAGTGAAGGACAGGGAAGCCTGGCGTATTGCAGTCCATGGGGTCACAAAGAGTGGGACACAACTCAGCAACTGAACAACAAAGATAAAAAGATAGGGCTTCCCAGGGGGCTCAGCGGTAAAGAATCCACCTGCCCAGCAGGAGACTCAGGTTCTATCCTTGGGATGGCAACCGACTCCAGCGTTCTTGCCTAGGAAATCCCATGGACAGAAGAGCCTGGCAGGCTGCAGTCCACTAGGACTCAAAGAATCAGACATGACTTAATGACCAAACAACACAGATAAAAAGATCCTATACTCTAGGACTTTACTCCAGGAACCATACTTGAAGAGCCTTATCCATACCTGCTACTGCTGAGTCACTTCAGTCGTGTTCAACTCTGTGCAACCCCATAGACGGCAGCCCACCAGGCTCCCCCGTCCCTGGGATTCTCCAGGCAAGAACACTGGAGTGGGTTGCCATTTCCTTCTCCAATGCCTGAAAGTGAAAAGTGAAAGTGAAGTCGCTCAGTTGTGTCCAACTCTGCATGACCCCATGGACTGCAGCCTACCAGGCTCCTCCGCCCGTGGGATTTTCCAGGCAAGAGTACTGGAGTGGGGTGCCATTGCCTTCTCCGATCCATACCTGAATTGGACTCATATGATTAGATCTAGTGTACAATCATAAGCTCAGGGCAAAGAAGTGAAAGAAAACTGAATTCTGTATTATGCGTTTCTCAGGTACTTATCTCACTGATATTAAATAGCCCTAAATATAGATTAAAATTTTTAGTCAGTTACAATTTACTTCTTATTTTTTGACCGTGTTTTTTTTCTGATTGAAGTATAGTCGATTTGCAATGCTATATTAGTTTCATGTGCACAACAATATTTTCATCGATTATATTCCATTTAAAGTTATTACAAAGTAATGACTGTATTTTCATGTGTTGTACAATACATCCTTGTCGGTTACCTATTTTATACAAAATACTTTTTATTCCTTAATCCCATACCTTTATTTTGCCCCTCTCCCAACTGGTAAACACTTGCTTTTTCTCTATATCCCTGAATCTATTTTCTGTTTTGTTATACACAACCATTTGTTTTATTTTTTAGATTCCATGTATACATGATAAAAAAGAGTACTTGTCTTTCTCTGACATATTTCACTAAGCATCATTCTCCCTGGGTTCATCAAATGGCAGAATTGCATTCCATTTAGTGGCCAAGTAGTATTGCATCACGTACACACACACACCCCACATCTTCAACCACTCAGCTGCGGATGCACACTGGGCTGCTTTCATATCTTGGCTGCTGTGAACGTTGTGGTCACTCAGTCATCTAGTCGTCTCTGACTTTTTGTGACCCCATGGACTGCAGCACGCCAGACTTCCCTGTCCTTCGCTGTCTTCCGGAGTTTGCTCAAACTCGTGTCGTTTGAGTCAGTGATGCCATCCAGCCATTGCGGCTGCACCGATTTACACTCCCATCAACACTGCACAAAGTTTCCCCTTTCTCTGCATTCTCTTGTTATTCGTTGTCTTTTTGATGATAGCCATCCTGACTTGTCTGAGGTGATATTTCATTGTTTTAATTTGCATTTTTCTAATAATTGGTGATGTTGAGCATCTTTCTGTGTGCCTATTGGCCATCTGTGTATCGTCTACCAAAAAAATCTATTTAGATCTTCTGTCCATATTTTAATTGGGTTATTGGATTTTTATACTGAGTTGTACAAGATGTATATATATGTTGTATATTAACCCCTTATTAATCATATCATCTGCAAATATTTCCTTCCATTCAGTAGGTGGTATTTTCATTTTGTCGATGGTTTCCTTAGCTCTTCCCAGCATCGGTTTCCTGCATCCCCCTCTTTCCAGCCAGGACTGTCTTTTCTAGCACTAACTCACACAGCAGTAAAAACAACAACTGCTGGGAGTATCTTGAATGAGAGCCAATGAAATGTAAAACACAGTACACAGTTATTTCAAGGAAGATGCCAAACCTAAGAGTTTGTAGCAGAAACCAGAGCACTTATTTCTCAACTACTACCAGCAAATAAGTGTCCAAAACAAACAATGGCATGATATGTAACACTGAATGTCAAGGGCCTCCTTAGTGTTCCAGAGGCAAGCTGCCCAGACATCACTGATGAGCACATGGAGACAAGAAATTCTTCCCACAAGCCCTGTTGGTTGCGACCCAACAGATTTCTACAAACTAACAAAGGAAAAAAAAGAACAAACAAACTGTGGTTGACTTTGAGTCAGGAAACCTGATATTAAGCTTTAACTGTAGGAGTAGGTAGGGCTTTCCAGGTGGCTCAGCACTAAAGAATCTGCCTGCCAGTGCAGGAGATATAGGAGATGAGGGTTCAACCCTTGGGTCAGGAAGCTCAAGAGGAAATGGCAACATGCTCCAGTATTCTTGCCTAGAAAATCCCATGGACAGAGGAGCCTGGCAGGTTGCAGTTGCAAAGAGTTGGACACAATTGAGTGACTGAGCACACACACATATGAGTTCTGCAAATCAAAGATAATCGCTTAAGCTGAAAAACCCAAATTTGTACACAGGAAATTGTATTTGTTTATTTGTAGTGGCCACAATCAGGCATGAAAAAAATGTTCACCACTACATTTCTTGAGTCACATTGTTGTAAGCCCAGCTACCTCTTCATGTCAGAAAAGTTAGTAGAGTGAACTGCAGATGAAACTCATTCTTGGGTTCTCTTCTCCCCAGGGCAGCACTACACTCTGGGGTGCACAAGAAGCCTGGCCCAGGATTGGGATGGGACCTAGGTTTCCATCAGCCCCATCAGAAGGTGCATCACTTCCACTGCATTCTGTTGGTTACACAAGCAGCCCCCCTCAGTGTGGGAGAGGGCTACCCCAGGACGTGACTCTCGGGCACACTGGGACCACCTGGGAGAGCGGCCAGTAGTCACATCGTAAAGGGTATGGACCAGGGGCTTCCCGGCTGGTCCAGTGGTTGGGAATCTGTCTGTCAATGCAGGGGACATGGGTTTGATCCCAGATCCATGAATATCCCATATGTCAGGGGGCAACTAAGCCTGTGAGCCACAACTGCCAAGCCCACTCACCCAGGACCAGCGCTTTCCACAACGGGAGAAGCCACTGCAGCCAAAAGCCCACACATACAACTGGAGAGCAGCCTCCGTTCACCACAGCTGGGGTGAGCCCGAGCAGCGGCAAAGAGCCCATGCACTGCAACAGAGACCCACACACCACAACTGGAGAGCAGCCTTTGTTCACCACAGCTGGGGTGAGCCCGAGCAGTGGCAAAGAGCCCACGCGCTGCAACAGAGACCCACACACCACAACTGGAGAGCAGCCTTCGTTCACCACAGCTGGGGTGAGCCCGAGCAGCGGCAAAGAGCCCATGCACTGCAACAGAGACCCACACACCACAACTGGAGAGCAGCCTTTGTTCACCACAGCTGGGGTGAGCCCGAGCAGCAGCGAAGAGCCCATGCGCTGCAACAGAGACCCACACACCACAACTAGAGAGCAGCCTTTGTTCACCACAGCTGGGGTGAGCCCGAGCAGTGGCAAAGAGCTCACGCGCTGCAACAGAGACCCACACACCACAACAGAGCACCCTTCGTTCACCACAGCTGGGGTGAGAGCAAAGAGCCCATGCACTGCAACAGAGACCCACACACCACAACTGGAGAGCAGCCTTCGTTCACCACAGCTGGGACAAAGAGCCCATGACTGCAACAGAGACCCACACACCACAACTGTTCACCACAGAGAGCAGTGGCAAAGAGCCCATGCGCTGCAACAGAGACCCAACACAGCTGTAAGTAAATAAAAATTTTAAAATAAATACATTCATTTAAAAAAAAGTGGTGGACCAGGAAAAAAAAAAAAAAAAAGACATCATGATCAAGGGTGCACAGAAACTTGGGATCAGAACTCCTGAGAAGGAGGGATGTTTGTTACTTGGCAGGTGCGCTGATAACAAGATAAACTGGCTGACTCATTGCGTGAATACCACAGAGGAAGCCAGTTTAATTTAAAGAGGGGATTTGTCTATTTTGTAATCTTTATTCATATTGGATTGGAAAACAAAAGAGGAAGATCAGCAGGGAGTGTTTCTATTTCTTTTAAGGAAAACTTTATTATAAACGCCTCTCCTGCCTCTTGAGAAACCCGTATGCAGGTCAGGAAGCAACAGTTAGAACTGGACATGGAACAACAGACTGGTTCCAAATAGGAAAAGGACTACGTCAAGGCTGTATACTGTCACCCTGCTTATTAAACTTATATGCAAAGTACATCATGAGAAACGCTGGGCTAGACAAAGCACAAGCTAGAATCAAGATTGCTAGGAGAAATGTCAATAACCTCAGATATGCAGATGACACCACCCTTATGGCCGAAAGTGAAGAAGAACTAAAGAGCCTCTTGATGAAAGTGCAAGAGGAGAGTGAGAAAGTTGGCTTAAAGCTCAACATTCAGAAAACTAAGATCATGGCATCGGGTCCCATCATTTCATGGCAAATAGATGGGGAACCAGTGGAAACACTGGCAGACTTTATTTTGGGGAGCTCCAAAATGACTGCAGATGGTGACTGCAGCCATGAAATTAAAAGATGCTTATTCCTTGGAAGGAAAGTTATGACCAACCTAGACAGCATATTCAAAAGCAGAGACATTACTTTGCCAACAAAGGTCTGTCTAGTCAAGGCTATGGTTTTTCCAGTAGTCATGTATGGATGCGAGAGTTGGACTATAAAGAAAGTTGAGCACTGAAGAATTGATGCTATTGAACAGTGGTGTTGGAAAAGAGTCTTGAGAGTCCCTTGGACTGAAAGGAGATCCAACCAGTCCATCTTAAAGGAGATCAGTCCTGGGTGTTCATTGGAAGGACTGATACTGAAGCTGAAACTCCAATACTTTGGCCACTTAATACGAAGAGCTGACTCATTTGAAAAGACCCTGATGCTGGGAAAGACTGAAGGCAGGAGGAGAAGAGGACGACAGAGGATGAGATGGTTGGATGGCATCACCAACTCAATGGACAGGAGTTTGGGTAAACTCTGGGAGTTGGTTAAGGACAGGGAGGCCTGGCATGCTACAGTCCATGGGGTCGCAGAGTCGGACACAACTGAGCGACTGGATTTGAACTGAACTGAACTGAGTGTATGGATGTGAGAGAGGACGTGTGTGAAAGGGGTGTGTGTTGGCGTGTTCTGCAGAATTGGGGAAACGTGGTAAGAAGGGACATGGAGAGCGTCTTAGGCACTTTCCCAGGAAAACATGGACCCTGGCATTTCCCCAAACTCATGCACACGTCTTGCTGAACCACAAGACCCGAAATCCCATGAAAATGATGTGACAACCCTGCAAGATGAAAATTAGGACTCCGTAAACACAGGCCCCAGTGAGCATTCTTGTCCTGGCACTATGACGCCTTCATCTTGGTGGCAGCTCTCAGTCCAGGCATGAGTCCTTGCTCCTGATCTTTGCCTTCTCCCTCAGCAAGGGCAGGTCCCTCTTCCGGAGAAGTCCTGGATTGAAAGACTCCTGTTCTGGAGGCTGCAAACAAGTGTTGTTTGCTCGTGCCTGGACTTCCTCTCGAAGTCCACTGTAGACCCCCATGCAGGTCAGGTCTCCTGCTGCCTTCTGTTTTCAGCCTGTCTTTAGTCTCTTCGTGCTCTCAGAACATATGATGCTGATCACTTCCAGGCAATAACTTTTGAAAGGAAATGATCTGGAAAAAGTCTATTTGCTCTCTTTAGATTCTGCTTCCATACACCTGTTATAGCAACTTACGGAGGAAAATCAGCAGAAACTTCAAGAGTTTATGAATTTGCTGTTTCTGTGTTGCCCTGAAGGAACACCTATAACTGGGCACTGAGAGCTCATTGGAAAGTCCTAAGCAGGGGACCCAGCTGCACTATCTTCCCTTGCAGACAGAACATCCCTCCCCTGCAGGGGAAGGTCTTCCCCTCATAGGCGTTGAAGGGCTGTGGGGAATAAAGGGAAACTGTCACCACAGCCATCTCTTCTGCCAAATCTCTCTGAGAAAAGGAGTACTGTCAGCTTACATCCTCCAGAACAGCTTCCTTCGAGGCAGGACTTCTCCAGAAGAGGGAAACCCCCTCACTGAGGGAGAAGGCAAAGATGC
This sequence comes from Bos mutus, assembly GCF_027580195.1. Taxonomy (NCBI): domain Eukaryota; kingdom Metazoa; phylum Chordata; class Mammalia; order Artiodactyla; family Bovidae; genus Bos; species Bos mutus. Next base: position 64,968,566 of record NC_091636.1, read on the forward strand.
AGGAACAAGGAAGGAAGACAGATTGTTGAACTTCCTGTGGATGAGAACCTGGGGCTGACAGTCAAGACCCAAGGCTTTGTTCTTAGGTTTGCCTCTAGTGTGATCCTGGTTCTGAAACCATGCCCCACAGGCTTAACAGAAGCTGGTGACTAACAGAAATTCTTGAGTTTATATTTCAAGTTGCTAAAAGCCCCACTGCTGACAACCTGCCTTCCCTGAGCAAGGTCACTTTAATTATTTTGTTCCAAATCACGTACCCTCCGAGCTTCACATAACCTAAACAATAAGATGTTTGCTTGATTTGTTTTCCAGGAACTTGGGGTCAACTGTGCCTAATTTCAATTCAAACCAGCTAAGACTGGTTGGGACCACAGACTCTAAAACTGAGCCTGCTCAGGTGTCCAATGAGTGACCTTTTGACATCTGAGGACCAAAAATATCCCCTCCATATCATGCTAAGCACTTCCATTTTTTAATGTGCATCCCATGAAGAAGTGTGTGACTCAGATACACCTCCACAAACACTGACTGCCTCACCTTTTCCTACCTCCAGTCACCTGTGTTGTTGTTTAGTTGCTCAGTCATGTCCGACTCTTTTGAAATCCCAAGGACAGTAGCCCGCCAGGCTCCTCTGTCCATGGGATTTCCCAGTCAAGAATATTGGAGAGGGTGGTCATTTCCTTTTCCCAACCCAGGGATCAAACCCACATCTCCTATATCGGCAGGTGGGTCTTTTTACCACTGAGTCACTTGTCCCCATGCCTAATAACACCTTGATTCTCTATCCCATAAATATCTCGAGCCCTTCACCTTCCAGGAGGTGGAGCTGAGACTTGCCCTCAATCTCCTTGCTTGGCTGCCTTGTGAATAAACATTTCCTCTGCTGTAAACCTTAATATCTCAGCATTTTGGCTTGTTGCATGTTGGACACACAAACCTGGTTCAGTAATAGCTCTAGAATATGGACAGCCCCACATGAAAATACGTATTAATTTTTGAGAAAACTTGGCTTAACCCCTAAACACTGAGTGTATAAGCTCACAATAGAAAGTGTTCAACATAGACTTTTCAGACCTAGATTAAGAGTTTTCAGCAGTGGAACCTCCTGGAACAAAGCTGCTGAGTTACTTACTGACCCCAGCAAACAAGGATTGAGACCATTTTATCCTTTGCCCCTGGCCTTTGTTTGATGTCCACTCTGTCCCACTCTGGTACTCTTGCCTGGCAATTCCCATGGACAGAGGAGCCTGGTAGGCTGCAGTCCATGGGGTTGCGAAGAGTCGGACACGACTGAACGACTTCCCTTTCACTTTTCACTTTCATGCATTGGAGAAGGAAATGGCAACCCACTCCAGTGTTCTTGCCTGGAGAATCCCAGGGACAGGGGAGCCTGGCAGGCTGCCGTCTATGGGGTCACACAGAGTCGGACATGACTGAAGTGACTTAGCAGCTGTTGTTCTGCTGGGAAATGACCTCCTTGCAGAAGGGTCAGTGAGAAGAAAGCTGTGGGATCTTGAACTGTGACCTCACTCTGTTGCATGGTAACAATTGCTTTTTATCTTATGACAAATGCAAATGATACCAGTCCTTCACTTATCTATACCAATATATCTGTGATAAGACAGTGAAATGGTTGAGCAGATTGAAAGACTATTGTTTCTTCATGGATTTTCACTTTTATGATCTTTCCATTTAAAGATTAAACCCAGAGCCAAAGACAAAATTCCTGCTAACAATGACAAAGGCGTTTTACTATAATTTTTAACATTTTAAGAAGCCAAGATATTTTTATTTCCCAAAAGAACATCACCTGCGGCAAGGACTATACCCTGGACTTTTCTTACTCATTTAAGGTAGAGACCCAGAAGGATTTTTGAAACTTCTTGATTAAAGAATGTAAGGGAAGAGTTCAGTTTCACATATTAATGACATTCTGGAAAATTATCTGGGTCACCTATTCAGGGCTTGTCTTAATCTTTCTACACCAGCACCTGTGGATACTCTGTCCAGTCGCAGAAAAGCAACTCAATGTTCTCATCTGTTTGGCATGTGCCATAAAGGACTCAGCTTCCCAGGTGGCACTAGTGGTTAAGAATTTGCCTGCCAAAGCAAGAGACTTAAGAGACATGAGTTCGGTCCCTGGGTCAGGAAGATCCCCTGGAGGAGGGCACAGCAACCCACTCCATTCATCTTGCCTGGAGAATCCCATGGACAGAGGATGCTGGAGGGTTACAGTCCATAGGGCTGCAAAGAATTGGACACGACTAAAGTGACTGAGCACACATGCATGACGAATTGAGAAGGAAAGAAGGCAGACAAATCAGACTTCATTTGAACATGACAGAATTTTTAATTATTAGCTGAAGTTTGTTCAGATGATCAAATTTCTATATTGCTCTGTGATTACCATGCTCTGTATCCAGGGATAAGTGCATCTCCTTCAGTAAAGCTGAGAAGAAGTGTCTCAACTTAAGCTGGTTTTGATTCATTACATTGAAAAGAAGCCAAATTGGTCTTTAAAACCAATCAATAAATGTTATCTGTAGAAAAAAATAACTGAAACTATCAAAATGGTTCACTCTAGACTTATAGAATATATACGAAGTGGGACTTTCTGGGTGGCTCAGTGGTAAAGAATCTGCTTGCCAACAGGAGACATGGGTTCAATTCCTGGGTCAGGAAGATGCTAATCCTTGATGGATCAGAAACCTTCAGTACGAATCAATGAGAAAAGAGAGAGAAAACACTTGCATAGGAAGGTGTCAGACCACAGAAAAATTTGAAAAATAAAAATACTTAAAAACCTAAGCACTTTTAGCTGGTCAGATTATCTATTGCAGCTAACACAAGAAAGGAGAAAGTTCTCTTTATGTTCCTACTTTCTAGACAAAGCAGTGAAATTCAGGTCACAGCATTTTCTGGTTATAACACTGGTTACATTGCTTTTATCTTTTCTTCTTAGCAAAGTATTTTTTCACAACTGTAATTTTTTCAGAATAAAGTGCTGCTACTGCTGCTGCTAAGTCGCGTCAGTCGTGTCCGACTCTGTGCAACCCCATAGACAGCAGCCCACCAGGCTTCCCCTTCCCTGGGATTCTCCAGGCAAGAACGCTGGAGTGGGTTGCCATTTCCTTCTCCAATGCATGAAAGTGAAAAGTGAAAGTGAAGTCGCTCAGTCGTGTCCGACCCTCCGCGACCCGATGGACTGCAGCCTTCCAGGTTCCTCCATCCATGGGATTTTCCAGGCAAGAGTACTGGAGTGGGGTGCCATTTGGGCTTATTTGCTATGGAAAATTTCCAATGTAAAATAAGTTCAGAGTAAAAATAAATCGAATTCTGTTTCTTCTAATGGATTGTGTAGTGTAGTGAAGGCAAACAGTTCTGCAAAAAAGAAAATTACAGAACGTTCATAAAAAGAAACCCTGAAAAGAAAATGACTGAGAGGAAATACTGTGAGAAAACCCGCCCTGAGCAAAGGATGTCTTGATTTCACAACATTTCCTACATCATTTGTAAAAATGTTCTACAAATGGCTTTTCGTGTTTTGAAAGACATTCAATAGATTCAGGCAAAGTTGAGTAAAAGTATCCACCAGGGAAAGCTAAAGTGCTTGGCTTTGGCACCAAAGTTGGTCTTCAAGGCCTCTGACCCCAAGTCTCTGCCACGCGGTTGTCCTCTGACGTCACTCACGCTTGACGTCACTCACGCTTGACGTCAATGAGCAGCAGCCACGATGGACGTCCCCCTAGGCAGGGTGAGGGTAGGTCTGTTGCTCCAGCCTCACTCACAGGAAAGAGGACACGCAAACCAGACATGGTCCTGGCACAGACTGTACAGTGTCCGTCCCCACGACAGGGAGTAAGTGACGGAGAGACCAAGGGTCCGGTACAACCCCAACCTCCTCCGCCTGTTTCCCCACACGGGCTCTGCACCAGCTGGGGAGGGGAGCGGGGCAAGGGCGGTTGGTGAGCAGATGCCTCGCGGAGCATCACTGCAATACCTGATAGAGGCTGGTTGGGGAACACCAGCTCCTGGGGAGAAAAGGGGTTCAGCGAGCTCTGGTGCGCCCCCCGCTCCCTTCTCTGCCCAGGGCAAGGGCAGCGCCTGCGGGCAGACTCACTGGGTTGAGCAGGTGTCCCCACAGTGGACGGGACCAGGCAGCCCCAGGGGCTCAGCTTGCACTTCCCTTGGTCCACAGTGGATTCAGCTCCTCTCTGGGGGCAGCAGCGAGGAGCCAGGAATCACGCAAAGGAATGTCCCTCCCTGGATAAAGGATCAAGCTTGGGAGGTGCCCACAGCACATGGGCTCTGGGTTGAGAAACCCTGACCTTGACTCCGAACCAGCCATCCAAGGGGGTCCAGCTTCCTGATTCTCAGGAGAGTTCGTTTCCTCGTTTGTAAAGGCAGAAACAGTACGTTATGTAGATTCAGGAATAGGAGATCAATGATGTGAAACACTTAGCAGATGTTTTCATACATGTAAGTTACTATGAAAATTGTCATTCTGAGCCAAATGTATATTTAGTCAATCATAATTTTCTTGGTATTTATTCCTACATTAACATCTCACTGGTTACAGACACACCACAGTGCTGCTCCATCTTTCTGTATTTATTTTGAGAAAAATCAAAGCACCCTGGATAATGGCTTATCCTCAGTCAGATGCTTACAGGTGTAACTAGTTTATGGCTAGTTTATCCCCAAAGTCCCTCTGCCACTTCTGCCTTCTTAGTAGGTTTACCTTGCTTCACTGTCCCAGATACAACCTTGGTGAAGGCACCTCACACCTGTCCTCCTAAAGAGGCTCCTGGTCACAGGTCTACTTCTTCAGTCCCCACTTTGGCTAATCCAGAGAGAGAGTCTAAACAAGCAGATCAATTCAAGGACTTCCTTTGGCTCAAGACCAGATCTGGTCTCTGTGGCCCTCAGAACCTTCATCAGAGATAGTCGTTTCCTAGAATTCTGAGTTCAGAGTATCCTTGTCTTCAGGCTAGGTCAGTTTCTCAAGAGCATCCTGCCTCTGAGCCTTGGCATTCTGGAATCTGGAATCTATAGTCTGTTCTCTCCCGTGCTGGAGACTTGGCTGTTTTTTTTTCAACTCTGTCTTTGTAACAGATTAGACATCACCTTCTCAGGAAAGTTTTCCCTGACGTTCTGAGGCTTGAATAAGCACTTATATTCAAGACATCATCTCACATTTCACATAAGGGTAACTGAATTTTTAACTGCCCCTCCATCCAGACTAGACACTCCTCAAGAGCAGTAAATAGTTTCATGAATGTTTTCACTGCTGGGCACGAGAAGGCACAGTGTGTTAAATAACCATTTCTCTATACACACTGTACTTCAAAGTCGAATTGCCTGGGGGTTCTCAGTCCCTGTGCTGGTTCCCCAGCGTATCAAGGCTGTATATTGTCACCCTGCTTATTTAACTTATACACCAAGTACATCATGCAAAATGCAAGGCTGGATGAAGCACAGAGTGGAATCAAGATTGCAAGGAGAAATATCAATAACCTCAGATATGCAGATGACACCACTCCCATGGAAGAAAAGAAGAGGAACTAATGAGCCTCCTGATGAAAGTGAAAGAGGAGAGGGAAAAAGTTGGCTTAAAACTCAATATTCAAAAAACAAAGATCATGGCATCTGGTCCCATCACTTCCTGGCAAATAGACGGAGAAACATAGAAACAGTGACAGATTCCAAAATGACTGCAGATGGTGACTGCAGACATGAAATTTAAAGACGCTTTCTCCTTGGAAGAAAAGCTATGACCAACCTGGACAATATATTAAAAAGCAGAGACATTACTTTGCCAACAAAGGTCCATCTAGTCAAAGCTATGGTTTTTCCAGTAGTCATGTATGGATGTGAGAGTTGAACCATAAATAAAGCTGAGCTCCAAAGAATTTATGTTTTTGAACTGTGGTGATGGAGAAGACTCTTGAGAGTTCCTTGGACTGCAAGGAGATCAAACCAGTCCATCCTAAAGGAAATCAATCCTGAATATCCATTGGAAGAACTGAAGCTCCAATACTTTGGCCACGTGATGCAAAAAACTAACTCATTAGAAAAGACCCAGATGTTGGGAAAGATTGAAGGCAGGAGGAGAAGGGGGATGACAGAGGATGAGATGGTTGGATGGCATCACTGACTCGATGGACATGTGTTTGAGCAAACTCTGATGGACAGAGTACATCATGAGAAATTCTGGGCTGGAGGAAGCACAGGCTGGAGTCAAGGTTGCTGGGAGAAATATCAATAACCTCAGATTAAAGCTCAACATTCAGAAAACTAAGATCATGACATCCAGTCCCATCACTTCATGGCAAATAGATGAGGAAACAGTGGAAACAGTGGCTGACTTTATTTTTCTGGCCTCCAAAATCACTGTGGATGGTGATTACAGCCATAAAATTAAAAGACGCTTACTCCTTGGAAGGAAAGTTATGACAGAACTAGACAGCATATTAAAAAGCAGAGACATTACTTTGCCAACAAAGGTCCATCTAGTCAAGGCTGTGGTTTTTCCAGTTGTCGTGTATGGATGTGAGAGTTGGACTATAAAGAAAGCTGAGCGCTGAAGAATTGATGCTTTTGAACTGTGGTGTTGGAGAAGACTCTTGAGAGTCCCATGGACTGCAAGGAGATCCAACCAGTCCATCCTAAAGGAGATCAGTCCTGGGTGTTCATTGGAGGGACTGATGTTGAAGCTGAAACTCCAATACTTTGGCCACCTGATGTGAAGAGCTGACTCATTTGAAAAGACCTTGATGCTGGGAAAGATTGAGGGCAGGAGGAGAAGGGGACAACATAGGATGAGATGGTTGGATGGCATCACTGACACAATGGACATGGGTTTGGGTGGACTCCAGGAGTTGATGATGGCCAGGGAGGCCTGGCATGCTGTGGTTCATAGGGTCACAGAGTCGGACATGACTGAGCGACTGAACTGAACTGAACTGATGGACAGGGAAGCTTTGCAGGCTGCAGTCCGTGGGATCACAAAGAGTAGACACGACTGAGTGACTAAACTGAACTGAATTATGCACACTGTTGATACTGTGTAAAAAAGAGATAACTAATGAGAATTTACTGTATAGCACAGGGAACTCTACTCAGTGCTCTGTGGTGACCTAAATGGGAAGGAAGTCCAAATAGGAGGGGTTATGTGTATACATATAGCTGATTCACTTTGCTGTATGGTAGAAACTAATACAACATTATGAAGCAACTACACTCTAATGTAAATTAAAGTAAATAAGTAACCATATCTCCAATTCCCTTGCTAATGAATGCATAGATAAATAAATAAATGAGATGCAAATTCAAGACATCACTCCAGTGACTCTCCTCAGTTCCCATCCAATATTCCTATTGTCCCAAGCACTGTCTTTTCATCCCAGAGACATCCCATCAGGTGTTTACATTCCATGACCCTGAGGGTAATCAGTGTCACTCTCCTTCCCTGTCTGGAATGACCAGGTTAAGACTCAAAGTCAAGGTTGCTATTGTGACAAGATGGTGCAGTCAATCGATTCTCAGTATAAAGATTAAAACATGTAGAGTCCATTTGGGGAGTACTTTCGAGACTCTTTTAGAATTTTTTGCTCTCCAATTTCTTCTTTTTAACATCTTGCTATTCCTTGCTCTTTCACATCATACTTATCTCTCTCTTTTTGGCTTCATGAACACCTACTAATCTTTTAGCTTAAATATCTTCAGCTCTCAGCAATTTTGTGGACACTGGGAATAGAGCCAGTGCGTGGAAAGGGCTTTCCTTTCTGGAATGTTGCCAGCACCAGGGCAGAGTCCAGAGAAAGGGAGGAAAGAAAGGCATGACCTAAGGAGGAAGCCTCTGTCCCATAAGGCACTTTTCCTCCAGTGTTTCTCCTCTCCGCATCTCTCCACTGAACCATGGAGGTGCAGCAATCCCACAACAGGGGTGTCTAGCCTCAAGCAGGCTGGACACAGGTGCTTTCCTTCAGGGTGCTTTGGCCTCCCTGGCGCATTCAGAACCTATTTTGTATGTCTTACGCTTGGTCGACTGGTCCACCAGGTCCAGCTTTCCCACACTGAACGCAGTAAGCTAAGTGTCCGTTAGTGGACTTTTCCTGTTTCCATCAAGTCTCTGTCAAGCTGTCCACAGGCAGCTGGTGGAGACAGGAAAGACCCCAGACGTCAGCCACCCATCAACGTCTTTCCATCCTTGGGAATTAGAGCCTCTCTCCTCAGGATGAAGGCTCTTCTCTCACCTAGTGGCCTTTGACATGATTTTACCTTATTTTTTGCCACCAGCCATTACTTCTATTACTTGTATCATCAGCTTCTCCTTCTCCTTCCCCACTTTCTTCCATGTATGAAAGTACATTCAATGCACTTCCCTGGTGATCCAGTGGTTAAAACTGCACATCCACTGCAAGAGGCGTGGGTTCAATCCCTGGTCCAGGAACTAGGATCCCACAGGACAGGCAGAGCGGCCACAGAAAAGAAAAAGTCTCTCACCAGTTCTAAAATCATTATTTCACTCCTAGGCCTGATCTTCCTTTCCCCTTGTATTAATACAATTGACCTATTTCCCCCTGTCCTTTCTGTCAGATTTCTACAGCATCTATGAGAATAGTTTCTGCTTCCTGCTCTTCCATCCACTGACACCACCGCAGCTTCCATAACCTCACCTGTCTCCTGAAACCTTCAGATTAAGGTTATCAATGACTTACTAATTACTACCCCCTTACAACTTGTTTTCGTTCATAGGACACTGACTAGTCTAGTTCTTAGATAAATAATGCTGGTAGAGACAAATCTGGCATTCGACAGTGATCTGTTTTGATTCTCCTCCAAATATTTGATTCAGCTGACATCACTTTTCTCTTGTTTCACCAGTCTATTATACTTACCCTTTCTTTTGAGTGCTCTGACATAGGTCAAGGTTTTGATGGATCCAGCGTTCATATACTTCCCCAAATCGTTCATTCTCGTGTCTTCTGGTGTCAATGACCAATAATCAAACTACTTTTGAATACCTGACTGCCTTCCTGAGGCTTTGATCTAGAATAACTTTATCAGAATATCCTAAAAGAAAGTCAACTTTAAACACTTCAATTAAAAAAAAAGTTAAACCTGATCTCACTACCTGGACCTTAACCTTCTTTTCTTTTTTAAAAAATTAATTTATTTAATTGGAGGCTAATTACTTTACAATATTGTAGTAGTTTTTGCCATACACTGACATGAATCAGCCATGGGTGTACACCTTCTTTTCTTCGCCTATATTCCTTCTATTACAAATAATAGTTTGGATAAATAATTAGTTCTTGCCTGGAGAATTCCATGGACAGAGGAACCTGGCAGGCCATACAGTCCATGGGGTTGCAAAAGTAGGACACGACTTAGCAACTAAACCACCACCACGATGCCTTTGAGAAACAAACAATCAATTGCAAGGCCAAAGCATAAACAAATAATTGCTGCCACTTCCATGCAGGCTCCCTACCCTAGAGCAATACCAGAAAGGGAGGGGCAAGCAGCTGGTCCAGTCAGTTCGGTCACTCAGTCATGTCCAACTCTTTGCGACCCCATGGACTGCAGCATGCCAGATCTCCCTGTCCATCACCAGCTCCCGGAGCTTACTCAAACTCACGTCAAGCTGGTGACATCAGCTTATTGCCATCCCAAACTCTCTTCACTAAGACACAGAGATTTAAAACAATATTTATTATCTTCCTGTGTGTATTTTGACTGCGATTCACTTTTGTGCCTCTTTTGTTTGGCTTTCCAAAGCCAGTCTGATATTCAAGGAGCCAACGACCAAGCCCCATGTTCCCACAGCTGTCAAGGACTATGAATCCATGTGTTTATATTAATTTGCAATTATCATACAAGAGAGAAATGTGTATGGTGCCACAAATATCAGAATATCCCTATAGCAAAATCTATTTTAAAATTCATTGTAGTATGCTTCCCCGCCTCAACTCACTGAATATATCCCAGAGCAGAAATAAATCTAAATGTGGTATTTCTTAGAATTATCTGCACATCACCAAAACAACCTACTTCATTTAATTCAAAACTGACAGCAGTTTAAGCCATAATGCACATCTCGTATGAAACTCATGAAGCAAACCGTAAAGAACCACAGATTGCGAGTGATGCCGGACAGTTCACCTCGGCATCTGGAGCGGCCCTGGAGAACCCAGACAAGTGTTCATGATCTCCATGCACAGCTCTGAACAGAGAAATCAATATTAGCTAAACAAAAACAAAAACACAAGACTTAAAATTTTGAATATCAATTTTTATTTCTCAGCTTTCTCTTTTCACATACATTTAATCTGTTAGATAAAGCATTCCTGGGACACAACTTAATTGCAGGGATAAAAATATCGAGGTGGAAGAAGCCCTCAAATTTATAAAACCAGACTAATGATTAGCGTTCTAATCAGCTGTTTCCTAGAGAGCTTGTGAAATGACTTGTCGTAGCATTTTAACTCTAAACTCCGTGCTCCTAATAAGGTTTAAATGAAGTACAAAATGAGAAGCCTCCGGAGGTCTGTGCTGGAGAGTCGAAAACTGAAACATGGAAATTAGAGAGTGCCCAGAGAACCGTGCCGCACATAGCTGAGAGTCACGGGGGAGGATAACCCGAAAGGAGGAGGACAGTGGGGAGACCGGGAGGGGCCTGGCAGATCCCACAGAAGATCAGTGTGTAACAGGACACAGTCCAGCACGGGAGACACCAGAGGAAAACCTGCCCCACAGCGCAGAGTCAAAGGCTCCACCAGAAGCTGCGGCGATCAGGTCTGGCTTACTCCAAGCTACAAAACACACCTCGCCTGGATGGAGTAACAGTTCATTTAGATAAATGCACATTTAAAAAGGTATCAAAGTCATATGTTTGCATGGGCATTAGAATGATTATTTCTAGGCCCCCTGGGTCTCTAAGATGTTACGATCTGTATAACTATCATTTTGAAAGGAAATAATAAAACTGCCAGATATTTGGGGTGGGGGGGGCAGAGTATAAGAGGGTTCAGGATGGGGAATTTAAAAAAAAAAAAATAATAGAGTTGTCTAACTTTAAAGAACCACCAATTCTAAAAGTGTGTGTACTCTAACTTTTAAAAAATGTGATTAGACTGCTCTGAGTGTGTGCAAAACTTTCATATTATACCTTTCAGATCTTAATAAAAACTTTCAAAATCCAAAAAAAAAAAAAAAAAACGAATATTCTATAACAAGGGGACATGAAAAGTTTTTTTGTTTTGTTTTTTCCTAAAGGGCCAGTTAGTGAATTGTTTAGGATTTGCAGTCTCTGTTGCAGCTGTTCTTCCCTGCTGTTGTAGCATGAAGCATCCACAGACAATACAGAGATAACGAATGTGGGTGAGTTCCAATAAATCTTCATTTACAAAAACAGAAGACAGACTGGACTTGGTCTTCAGGTTGCTGTTTGCCTGCATTGTTCCATAGTGTAACCCTATGTTCTAAATTATCTGTGAGTTACCAGTCAGAGGTAAGGTTTTATTGGGAATTATTATGGTGGCTCAGATGGTAAAGGACCCACCTGCAATGCGGGAGACCTGGGTTCGAACCCTGAGTTGGAAAGATCCCTTGGAGAAGGGAATGGCAACCCACTCCAGCATTCTCACCTGAAGAACCCCATGGACAGAGGAGCCTGGCGGGCTACAGTCCATGGGGCCGCAAAGAGTTGGACATGACTTAGGGACTAACACACACACAAACTGTGGCCCCCCAGGCTCCTCTGTCCAAAGGATTCTCCGGGTAAGAATACTGGAGTGGATGGCCATGCCCTGCTCCAGTGGATCTTCTCAACCCAGGGATATCTGAATCACTTTTTTGTACAGCAGAAAAGAACATGACATTGTAAATCCACTCAGCTTCAATTTAAAAAATTAAAATATACTTTGTGTGCCCAGGTGGATCTAGTGGTGAAAACCTTCTCGCCAATGCAGGAGACATAGAGACATGGGTTCGACCCCTGTGGCGGGCTACAGTCCATAGGATTGCAAAGAGTGGGACACAACTGAAGCAACAGCATGCATGTATGCACGTGCGTTCCCATCAGCAGAATCGAGAGCCCACAGCTGTCTGAGAACGCCGACTCTCGCCCTGCCGTGGGAATGCAGCTTCAGTGCAGGCTCAGGTCCACCTCTGGCGGGGGACAGTCGCCTTCCACTCTACTTAGCACCATGGAGAAGGTGGTCAGAACCACATAACCTGTTCCTGGATTCTCGCTGCAGAAGGACAAGGCCACCCCGGGCAGCGTTCCCAGTAGACTGACCTAGACGGCCACTGAGAGCTTTGCCACGTGAGGAAAGGTCAGAGGGGTCAGCACGTTTAGCCAGAGGAGCAGACATGGTGGAGACCTTTCACTGAATCCCAGTTTCTGGCCAATCATGACATAAATGAAAACCTCTTTATTAAATATATGAAGTGACAAGGTGCAGAGCACAACAGCTATATGAAATTTCAGGGAGACAAGTTTTCTCTCAACATAAGAAAGAAGAGTATAAAAATTAGAGCTTCCTGATAATGCACTGATTGTCTTTGGAAACTTCTCTAAAACTCTGGGTGTTGAGTAAAGGCCAAATTAGCCTTTGTAAATTAAACTAACTGGACAGTGTTGTGCTTTGCTTTCTCCTACTGAGGTCCTGTCTAGACTTTTAAATTGAAACAACTTATTTAGACATTATGAACTTTCTTTCTAAATTAGGTGGATAATTTAAGCTCTCTGGCATTGTCTTAAGTGAGCCATCCTAATCAAACGTTAAATTAAAGGCATGTTCTTTAATAAATAACCACCAACAATGTTCAATTATCTTGTGCCACATTTGCATACTTTCTCAGAATAAAAACCATGCTCTTCTCCACAGGGCATTATGTTGAACAAATAGTTACCCATCACTCAGGAAGCATAACTAAAGGATAAACATGAGAAAGAGGTGAGAGAGAAGCTAACAAAAATAGATCCCATAAACAACTCAAGAGCTCTTTGATTTTCCAAGTGACTGTTTCATTAGGCATTCATCATTTGAGATATTTTGGTGGCAAAAAGTTAATTCACAAAAGATATTTCCATATATAGACAACCTACCTTTCTGTTTGGGGATATAGAGCCTAACCTAGAGCCTGGCCTACTTTTTAAGAAGCTAAAGTGACAGGCAAAGTAGAGAAAGGAAAGCAAATAAAGGACAAGTTCTATTCTGAAAAAAAAAATTAATCTTACTATCAAAGAAACCAGATGATACCACTCTAATGGCCGAGAGTGAAGAGGAACTGAAGAACCTCTTGATGAGGATGAAAGAGGAGAATGAAAAAGCTGGCTTAACACTCAAGATCATAGCATCTGGTTCCATTACTTCATGGGAGATAGAAGGGGAAAGAGTGGAAGCAGTGACAGACTTTCTTTTCTTGGGCTCCAGAATCACTGCAGATTGTGACTGCAGCCATGAAATTAAAAGACGCTTGCTCCTTGGAAAGAAAGCTATGACAAATGTAGACAGAGTATTAAAAAGCAGAGACATCACTTTGCCAACAAAGGTCGTATAGCTAAAGCTATGGTTTTTCCAGTAGTCAGGTACAGATGTGAGATTTGGACCATAAAGAAGGCTGAGTGCCAAAGAATTGGTGCTTTCAAATTGTGGTGTTGGAGAAGACTCTTGAGAGTCCTTTGGACAGCAAGAAGATCAAACCAATCAATCCTAAAGGATATCAACCCTGAATATCGATTGGAAGGACTGATGCTGAAGTTTCAATCCTTAGGCCACCTGATGGGAAGAGCCAACTCATTGGAATAGACCCTGATGCTGGAAAGATTGAAGGGAGGAGGAAAAGGGGATGACAGAGGATGAGATGGTTAGATAGCATCACTCACTCAATGAACATGAATTTGAGCAAACTCTGGAAGATAATAGAGGGCAATGAAGCCTGGAGTGCTGCAATCCATGGGGTCACAAATGGATAGGATTTAGCAAGTGAACAGCAGCAAATCGGGAAAACCAAAGCTAAAGCCCCACCTGCTGGATTTGAGCTTGTTCCTTTTAGGCCCAAGTTGTCCAAGTTCTGGATAATCTGCTCCCCATGTGCATCAGTCTCCTGGGGCTGCTGGATCAAAGTACCCCAGACCGGGGCGTACACAGGGGACATTTATCCTCTCACTATTCTGCAGGCTAGATGTCTGAGGTCAAGGTGTCTGCAGAGTTGATGCCTTCTGAGAGCTCTGAGGGAGGATCCGTTCCAGGCCTCTCTCCTCTGTTTATAAAAGATCGTCCTCCTCCTGTGTCTCTTCATGTAGCCTTCCTTCCCTCCGTGCCTCTGTCTCTGTGCCCAAATTTCCCCTTTTGGTAAGAGCATCAGTCATATGGAATTGAGCCCACCCCCAATGAACTCATTTCAACTTCATTCCCTCTGTAAAGTCCCCATTCCCAAATAAGGTCTGAAGGCGGTGAGGTCTGCTGGGGGTGAGGATTCCAACAGATGGTAAGTTCCCTACATGTGAACCTTCAAGTTTTGAGCTTTCGAAGATGTGGGCGTGCGGTCCATCAGTGTGAAGAGTGAGTCACGTTGCAGCCGGCCCTTCAGCTCTGCCATCTCCCACCTCCGCTCCCTCCTCCAGTCAGTCACTCTTCTTGGCTTTTTCTCGATGCCAGTCCCTGTGTGCCAGCTGCTGTACTATACACTGTGCTTTCCAAGGTGCTGTACTGTAAGATTAAATTTAAAAAAAATTTTTTTAATGTGCTGTTTGTGTGAAAAGTATTATAAACTTATTACAGTATGTATTATATAGCCAGGGCTTCCCAGGTGGCTCAGTGAGAAAGAACTTGCCTGCCAATGCAGGATATGAAGGAGATGTGTGTATGATTCCCCAGATCAGAAAGATCCCTTGGAGTAGGAAATGGCAACCCACTCCAGTATTCTTGCCTGGGAACTCCCATGGGCAGAGGAGACTGGTGGACCGCAATCTGGGGCATTGCAAAGAGTAGGACACGACTAAGTGATTGAACACGCATGCACACACTACATAGTGAATTGGGTTAGTTGGGTGCCTAGGCTAACTTAGCTGGACTTATAAGTGGACTTATGAACGTGCTCTGGGAACAGAACTCATTCGTATGTAGGGGCCTTACTGTGTATCTCTTTGGTGGGAACACAATTCAACCCGTAATATCCCTGGAACATGAAAATCTTCCTTCATGTCACAGGATTCTTATTAGCAAGGTAGGGCCTTGACTTTTGCTCAGGGCAGCTCATCCTCATGCTTCCTAGGCAAATAATTAGGCTGGACAATGGAAAGCTGCTTCTGGAGACGCCAAGAACCTTTTCATTATATCTCTGGCATTTGTGATTAATTTATCAGGAAAAGAATAGTTTCAAAGACCTCACTAAATCAAAACTGTCTTTGATCTTCTGGGAAAGACAAGTGTTCTCAACGCACTAAAGTCTCAGAGTGAGAACTCACGGTCCTCACATCCCAGTGAGCTCCTGTCATACACTCTGACTGCCCTCAGTCACTATAAAATTGTAACTAAATGTAGACTGTTCAGCACTGTGGACCGGAGCTCAAGGTTTCTCAGCTCCAATGGATGGAGAGCTGCCAGCAACTGGTTCTGAACAGAATGTGCAACTGGGAATCAGGGTGGGTCTTCTCAGATGATGGGACTCGTTAGGAACGGTCTGTGCTCATTACGGTTCATGTCACAGTGAGCAGGAAAGGGAGGCCTGCGAGGGCATGGGTCCTCAGACCAGGAGGAGGCTGGAATCCCCTTGTTGGCTTTGTTCCCACTCATCAAACGCAAGCTCTTTGCACAGGCACTTCCATTTGCCAGATCCTGAAGAAGGGAAATCTCCCTTTCAGAGCACTCATGAGGGGAACGATGTTACAGGTTTTGTTTTTATTTTTTTTGGGGGGGGAGGGGCTGTTTTTTGACTTATATTGTGTTTTGATATCAAGTTTTCATTATCATTATCGTATTAGCTCTTCAGAAAAACATTTAAGGAAAATACAAGTGTCTTAAAAACCATACCAGGGACTTCTCTGGTGATCCAGTGGTTAAGATTCTACCTTCCAATGCAGGAGGTATGGGTTCAATGCCTGGTCAGGGAAATAAAGATCCCACATGCCTCACAGGTGAAAAAAACCAAAGCAGAAGTAATATTGTAACACATTCAATAAAGACTTTAAAATGGTTCACATTTTTAAAAAATTCTTAATTATTTAAAAAAAAGATTTTTTTAGATCTTATCAGAGCTTCTTTTGGAGCAGGGCATGACAACCCACTCCAGTATTCTTGCCTAGAGATCCCCATGGACACAGGAGCCTGATGGGCTATGGTCCATGGGGGTCACAGAGAGTCGGACACAACTGAAGCAACTCGGCACAGAGCTTCTTTAACAGTATTAAGGGCTTGAGAATGAGGCAGTGTTGTGGGGTGAACTGTGTCCCCAGCCAAAAAAATAAAAAGATATATATTGACCATCTTAGCCCCTGGTTATGTAGTCTTACTTGGAAATAAGGTCCTTGCAGATGTCATCAAGTTAAGATGAGGCAAACCTGGATTAAGATGGGTC
The DNA here is from genome assembly GCF_027580195.1 of Bos mutus. NCBI lineage: Eukaryota > Metazoa > Chordata > Mammalia > Artiodactyla > Bovidae > Bos > Bos mutus. The sequence continues at coordinate 64,985,159 of NC_091636.1, forward strand.
CTAACCCAAGGACTGGCATCATTCTACAATAAGGAAATGTGGACACAGTCATATAGGGAGAGGAGAGTGCCACGTGAGGATGCACAGAGAAGACACCATCACAGAACAACAGAAACAGAGGCTGCAGTGACGAGCCTGAAAGACAAAGAACCCCAAGGATTTCCAACACCCAGCAGAAGCTAGGAAGTTACGAGAAAACCCTAGAACCTTCAGAGTTGTTGCTTTGCCAACAACTTGGACTTCTAACTTCCAGAACTCTGAGAGAGTAAATTTCCATTATGTTAAGCTGCTTACTTTTGTAGTTTGCTATGATAGTCCTAGGAAATTAGTCCAGGCACTAAGATTCATTCCAAACATTTCACATACTCCTCCTCCATGCTGAGTCTGTAGGAGACAGCATGGTACATCAAGCATGACTCTTTTCTTGAAAAGTTCATAATTTGGGGAAATAATGCATGAATAACTACCATGCAGATAGAAAGTCACCCTGCCTGTTAAAGTAAGTTTATCATTGGAGTTTCACCTCTCACCTAAGAGCCTTCACTATTGAGTCAAAAATGAAATAGATTCAAGCCTTCTCCATGACTCCCTCTCCCTGTGTGTCTCAGATTAAAGATTTGTGGGGTCTATGTCTTCTACTTGTGGTGTCTTCCCAGGCGGCTCAGTGGTAAAGCATCCACCTGCCAAGGCAGGAGATGCAGGACTCATGGGTTTGATCCCTGGATGGAGAAGATTAAATGAATTAGATTTTAGTAGCTTTCAGGGGCCAGGGTAGGGGGTGCAAGGGATATAAGGACTTACTGCTTAATGGAGTTGGAGTTTCAGTTTAGGAAAGTGAAAATTTTGGGAGCTGGATGATGGTGAGAGCTGACAAAATGCGCTTTGTACCACTGAACTGTACAGTTGGATATGATCAAAGCAGTGTGTTTTATATTATGTGACTTTTACCACAAAAAAAAAAAAAAAACATTTAAAATGAATTAAATAAATTAAATATAGTAATTTACATATTTTATATAAATTTATATTTGTACATATACTTTATAAATATATAATTTATTTAAAATTTATATAAGAATAAATTAAAATATTACATCATTGGTCACTTTATGATTCTATCATTCAAGCTATGGTTAACACATTTTTATAACAAATTTTTTAAAAGGAAGAAAATGTTTCAAAATAAGGAATGTTCTAAATAAGGAATTTTTAGTCTTGCTGCCAAATCTATCCATGGGCAGATTTTCATGGGCCCCTTTTACAACCTCTTGTGGCCTAAAGAGGCTCTGTCCCAGCCCCTCCAGGTCCACAGGTATCTCTTTCCAGGGGTCCCACTCTCGATGCTGGACAGGTTGCTGTCCGTTTATTACAGTTTTGCTCTTTTCTGCGCCCTTCATCATCTCTTTCGAAGCAAGACAATGTGTTTCCTGTTTGCTTCTGTGGTGTGAAAGCACCATTTGAATAGTAGCATCGTATTCTAGGACACTGTCAGCATTATCTTATTCTATTGTAAAAGACCGCGCTCATAGTCATCAGTCTTCTCATCAGTCTTCCCTCACGTTTCGGCCCTGGGAAATGGAATTCTGCCTCCTCTACTGACCCATTTACCCTCGAAACGTCTTATAGCATCCCTTCCCAGGTTCATCAACTCCGACTTGGCCCATTTTGTGACACCCTTCATTAACCCCTCTCTGGAAGATGAGATGTCCTGTGCCTTGGTGACAGCAGGGCCGTCTTTTTAAGCCGCTCACTGAGCAATCGCACAAGCAGTTAACTAAATCCATTCTGAAATCTGTCACTTTCTTCTTCCCCTTCCCCTTCACTGCTGTCTTTGTTTTTTGTTTTGCTTTGAGCTAAAAACATAGCATGGGCTTATTTTTTTAATTAACTTATTTTCATTGGAGGTTAACTGCTTTACAATATTGTGTTGGTTTCTGCCATACGTCAACACGAATCTGCCATAGCTACACAGATGTCCCCCGCCTCCTGAGCCTCCCTCCCGCCTCCCACCCCATCCCAGTCCCTCTAGGTTGTCACAGAGCAGCAGGTTTGCGCTCCCTGCATCATACAACCAATTCCCACTGGCTTTCTGTTTTCCGAACGGTAATGTATTTATTTCAGTGTCGCTGTCTCAACTCTCCCCCCTCCTTTCCCCACTGTGTCCGCAAGTCTTTTCTCTGTGTCTGCATCTCCACTGCTGCCCTGCAAATAGGTTCATCCGTTCCATCTTTCTAGATTCCATGTATATGCATTAATATACAATATTTGCTTCTCTCTTTCTGACTTACTTCACCCTGTAAAATAGGCTCTAGGTTCACCTACCTCATTAGAACTGACTCAAATGCCTCACACCGGTCAGAATGGCCATCATCAAAAAATCTACAAACAATAAATGTTGGAGAGGGTGTGGAGAAAAGGGAACCCTCTTGCACTGTTGGTGGGAATGTAAATTGATACAGCCATTATGGATAATAGTATGGAGGTTCCTTTAAAAACTAGGAATAACACTACCATATGACCCAACAATCCCACTACTGAGCATATACCCTGAGGAAACAATAACTGAAAAATGCACACGGACCCCAGTGTTCATCACAGTGATTTACAGTAGCTAGGGAGAAGGCAGTGGTGACCCACTCCAGTACTCTTGCCTGGAAAATCCCATGGACGGAGGAGCCTGGTAGGCTGCCGTCCATGGGGTCACAAAGAGTCAGACACGACTGAGCGACTTCACTTTCACTTTTCACTTTCATGCATTGGAGAAGGAAATGGCAACCCACTCCAGTGTTCTTGCCTGGAGAATCCCAGGGACGGGGGAGCCTGGTGGGCTGCCGTCTGTGGGGTCGCACAGAGTCGGACATGACTGAAGCGACTTAGCAGCAGTAGCAACAGAGACAAAAATAGTCACCAGAACCAGCAATCGAGCTTGGCCAAATAAAGTTCTTGATTTCCACTTAACCAAGTCGTGTTCTTCCTTCAGTTTCCCATGTTTCCCAGCTGTGGTGGGGGTCGGGCTGTAACTGTTAGGTAGTTAGAATAGGAAAAAGGAGTCCAGAACAGTGGTGGCTAAAAGACAAGGAAAGGAAAAGCCTGTGAAAAATAGAACAAAGGAAGGTCCGAGGATTGGAGTGAGGACCTCAGGGAGAACATACAGCACTCCTGGCCAGCCCAACTTACAGAGGGCAGGCCATGGGGGAGGAGGAAAACATATAAAAAGAGGAGCCAAAATTGGGCTGAGGCTTCTCTTCTCTTTACATCTTTTGGTTCAGGATTCCCTCATGCCTTGAGGATGTACTTTCCTTTACTTTCTAAATAAAATTGAGCTGTAACACAGAGCTGTAACACTGGTCCTTCCAGGGGCTATAACACTAGTCCATCCATTGCTTCAAATTTTGTTGCAACAAGACAAAACCGAGGAAATTACAAACTCTCCTGACATAAGGAATACCTGACGTGTAGTATGATTATGTCGTGACTCATGAGAGGAGAAGGGAATCTCCCTGAGAGAGGACAGTGATGCACAGCTGGACAGGAGGCCCCCTCCATGTCAAACAGCCTCTCACATTTCCACTTCTGGCAAGAGCTCACCCTGCATTTGGGTATCTTAACATTCATTTCAAAAGATTTCCACTAAACAGCACTATTAAAGTCCCATTGACCTGCCCCCCATTCCCACCTCCTTCACCATGGGCTGCTATGTGCTCACCACAAAGCAGGCAAATGATCTCACATCCCCCTCAATGCGAATCCACCCAGTCCCTCTTCTGGAATTTAATGTCTTTCCAGCAGACCGTCTCTTGTGTCTCCATAACTTCAGCCAACGTTATAGCTCATTCGTCAACCTGAAATTGATTGCAGCAAGAATTTCATTTGGAGCCAGAGGGCTTTATTTTAAAGGTGTAAAAAATGTAAACACATTGGCTTAAATGCAGAGGCAGGAAGAAAATATATAGAGCGATATTGTCAGAAGCACTTAAATAGAAAGATGTAGTCTCCCCAACCGTAAAAATATTACTGATTATATTAATAGGTGGACTTGACACAAATGAGTTGTTGGATTTACTCAGCATCTTACTCGCTGCACCTGGGGACATTGAAGGCCGCTGTAAAAATCTTCTGCTCAGAGCAGGGACATGAGGCCCAGGCTCCCCACCCCCATCATGAGAAGGCCAACGAGACAGTTCTGAATCCATGGGAAGGGCAGGTGGTTTCTGGACCTGCACATCTGAACACATCTGGACCTCTCTACCCCCTCCATCTTGTGTCTACATATCTAGAAGCCGAGTTATTATTGACACTGATACCGAGCAGGGCCCTGTGGGATTCCTGAGCACAAAGCTTTTCTGTGTTCCCCATTTCTTTGATTATAGGAAATATCCTTCATTCAGCTTCCATGACCTTTCCTGAGTTCCAACAGGGCAAATTCAAGCAGTTGTTAATTAGGGAAGGGAGGGGAGACCTAATTAATCAGGAAGACCAGGGAGAAATAGTCCAGAGAAACAGCAGTGCAGCCTCGGGCAGGGTACTTCCTCCCCATCAATACACACATCGATATCTTTGAGCTGCTTTGCAGATACTGAAACCCCTCCAGGAGGGAGAAGTTAACGTTAACAATGATATGCTGCCCACAAGCACGGAGACCCCAGACCGAATAGAACCTGATTGATGATGCTGACTTCTATTTACCTTACCTGCAGCTAATCGGAAGAATGTCCATGAGCCAATCACGCCCTCTTTAAACCATTGCTATAAAACTCCTTACCACCCCTCCTCAGGGAAACACCAGGTCTTGGCGTCACTAGCCCACTGTGCCCCCTTTGCCTGGCAAAGCAATAAAGCTATTCCTTCCTACTTCACCCAAAGCTTTTGTCTCTGAGACTTAATTCAGTGTTGGAGTACAGAGTCCAGATTCAGCTTCAACACCACAAATCATAAGACGATAATGAGGCTCCAAACCAAACTGAAACATTTCATGTTCAAGTATTTTTTTAAACATCCCCATTCAGGTACTGTGTAAACACTGCTTAATCATGTCTTGTTCCTTTCACCATTACATCTCCACTATGATTTACTTTCCCATTCCTGCTGCATATCACTCTGAGAATATCTAAATTCTCTGAGGAATTTATCCTGAGTGAGGTAAGATGCATGATAACAAAAACATAAATATTTATGTGTCTGATTCATGCTGATGTTTGGTAGAAATGAGCATTTTCTGTAAAGCAATTATCCTTCAAATAAAAATAAATAAATTTTTCAATATGTAAAAAAAGCACATTACATAGGTGCAATATTTATTATATCATGTAAATGTATGAAACAATATGCATATGCACCTCCATTTTCATATTACTGCATGTACTTTGACACAAAATAAACTTATAAGAAAACAGAGCTAAACAAATCAGCTCTGTTAATACTGTCACCTTGGCATTCTATTAGATCAGGAGAAGTCCTTGGAGAACAGAGACAAGGGTGACAAGAAGGTTACCTTCATAATCTGGGAACTGTGGCCACAGGAAGTCTTCCATTTATTATTTAAAATTTACTGCACTTGTACTGAAGCTTGCTGTTAATGTAAAGTTTTTAAATAAAAAGTAGACAGAAAATAAGGCGAGAAGAATGGACAAACTTTAGGTAAGAACAAATGCTAATCTGTTCAGATAAAAGGAGACATGTTTGTGAAAAAATATAAAGTTGACAGTGTGTATCTGGTGGACAGTGATGGCAATGCAAAGCGTTGTTAGAACCTGTCTGCAATACAGGAGACCCAGGTTCAATCCCTGGATCAAGAAGATCCCCTGGAGAAGGAAATGGCAACCCACTCCAGTATTCTTGCCTGGAGAATCCCATGGACAGAGGAGTCTGGTGGGTTGCATGGGGTTGCAGAGAGTCGGACATAACTGAACTGATTTAGCACACACATATATAGATTTTTTCTCATGTTGTTTTCCATTATGATTTATTACAGAATATTGAACATATTTCCCTGCTTTGTTTCTTTCATCCTCTGCCTTCCCACAGTTTCAGTGTTTGAGCCAGAAGACGTTACACGACTGGTTCCTCATGCACCCTCTGTCAAGGGGTGATAATGTTTCTTAACGGCTTCTTGCAGAAGTCATGAGGATTAATGAAACATCGTATCTGGCTTTGTGCTCCTCGGGGAAAAAAATGGCATCAAAATGCAAGACTCACCCTCTTGTATCTTGTTGTTGTTAGGTCGCTCATTCATATACGACTCTTTGTGACCTTATGGACTGCAGCACACCAGGTTTTGATGTCCATCATCATCTCCCAGAGCTTACTCAAACTCATGTTCATTAAGTTGTGATGCCATCCAACCATCTCATCCTCTGTCATCCCCTTCTCCTCCTGCCTTCAATCTGTCCCAGCATTAGGGTCTTTTCCAATGAGTTGGCTCTTTGCATTAAGTGGCTAAAATATTGGAGTTTCAGCTTCAGCATCAGTTCTTCCAATGAATATTCAGGACTGACTTCCTTTAGGATGGACTGGTTGGATCTCCTTGCAGTCCAAGGGACTTGCAAGAGCTTTCTCCAACACCACAGTTCAAAAGCAACAATTTCTCAGTGCTCAGCTTTCTTTATGGTCCAACCCTCACATCTGTATGTGACTACGGGAAAAACCATAGCTTTGACTAGATGGACCTTTATCAGCAAAGTAATGTCTCTGCTTTCTAATATGCTGTCTAGGTTTGTCATAGGAGAAGGCAATGGCATCCCACTCCAGTACTCTTCCCTAGAAAATCCCATGGACAGAGGAGCTTGGTAAGCTATAGTCCATGGGGTCCCTAAGAGTTGGACATGACTGAGCTACTTCACTTTCACTTTTCACTTTTCACTTTCATGCATTGGAGAAGGAAATGGAAAGCCACTCCAGTCTTCTTGTCTGGAGAATCCCAGGGACAGGGGAGCCTGATGGGCTGCCGTCTCTGGGGTCGCACAGAGTCGGACACGACTGAAGCGACTTAGCAGCAGCAGCGGCAGGTTGGTCATAGTTTTTCTTCCAAGGAGCGTCTTTTAATTTCATGGCTGCAGTCACTGTCCTCAGTGACTGTGGAGCCCAAGAAAATAAAGTCTGTCACTGTTTTCATTGTTTCCCCATCTATTTGCCATGAAGTGATGGGACCAGATGCCATGATTTTTGAATGTTGAGTTTTAAGTCATGCTTTTCACTCTCCTCTTTCATCTTCATCAAGAGGCTCTTGTATCCTGCAAGGAAATAAATGCTGAAATAAAGTATTTTCCCTTTAAATGAATAGAAAGTTTTGCTGCTCATTTGGGCAGAAGTTCCAGCATGTGGGATCTTAGTTGCCTGACCTGGGATCAAACCCCTCCCCCCTGCATTGGAAACGTGGAGTCTTAATCGCTGTACCACCAGAGAAGTCCCATAAGGCCCGAACTTTTAACATCCTGTGACTCAACAACTTTCATGTTAGTGAAGAAGCACTTGTTTAGATTTTCATACCGAGGTTCCTAACTGTTCTTCTCTGATACCTTGGAAGTAATTGTTATTTAAGTTCATCACCAATGCTGGGAAATCTAGAAATCTTGCTGAGTAGTAAGTAAACATATTTTTATATCTGAAACTTGATAGTTCTCATGTAATTCTATTTTAAAGTTAAAACCCAATGCCAAGGTGAATGTCAGGTCAAGCATTAAGTCCTGTGCATTATGATGTGGTGTCCATTATATAATTTCCATCACATAATATCCCCTGAGTCTTTTTGTACAAATGATCTTTTTCTCTTGCCTCTTTCATATCTGAACTGCTCCAGTTATATAATTGGCCATTTTTTCATGTGTTTTTCATCCCAATTTTAACATATTTCAGTTATGAATGGATTTTACATAATTTGTTTATTTCATGGTTTTACACTAATACAAAAGAATTTGGCATAAATTAGGGTTGCAGAATCTTGCCAACAGAATCAGATGTCACCCTACTGAATCCAAAATAATGTAACTCTTCATAGTTAAAATGTGCTTTTGCTGTTGGTTCATTTACTTAGTGCAACCCCATTAAATGGATAATTTTACATCAGTCCTGCTGCCTTTACTCAAATCAACACTCCTTTCTCCATCTACTCTGAATTCTTATTAACACAGCAATTGGGCCATTACCAAGTACACAGTTAACAATAATTTACCCATTGAAATAGCTCCTATTTTCCCCAAAAGGCATAGGCTCTGATAATGAGTTTAGGAATCACTTGAAACAGTAAAAATAGGGCTCACCACATCCAACATGGATGTTGATCTTGAGCAGCATCTAACTTAGTGAAAATGGCTTGTAAGTTGAGTTTTCACAGTATTTCAGAATTGTGTTGAGGAAAATATAAGATGCTCTTTTACAGAAAAATCAAAAAATGGCTGGTATAGCCAGAGTGAGATGTAGAAGTCTGTTTACTTTGCATGTTACCCAGCAAAGGGTTCACTGCCCCACCCACACAAAAGCCAGTACTATGGCCCTGGCTTCAAGAAAAGAAAACGCTTTATTGCAAGGTTGACCAGCAAGGAGACAAGAGACAGGGCTCAGATCCGTCTACACTATCTGGGGTTTGGTCACACTTTTAGGAGTTAGGGGAGGGCAGGGTGGTGAGCAGAAGCTTTGCAGGCAGGTTTCCACCAGAGGGCTTTAAATCTGGCCATTTGTGGTACGGTATTACAAAGGGGCCTTCAGCACCAGATCTTCCTGGACAAAGGACGGCTCACTTCTGAAAGGGCTCTGGCATTCAAGATCCTGTCCCGCTCCTTTGGTTCCCATGGTTTTGCTCTGTTTTCTCTGAAAAACAATCCAGTATCCAGTTAGAAGCAGAATACAGCCAGTTTGGTTCACTTCTGTGGTTACAGACGCAGCATATTCCAAATGGCCACTTTCTTTAGAGGTGTGTGTCAGTCACTCAGTCATGTCCAACTGTTTGCAATCACGAGGACTGCAGCCCGCCAGGCTCCTCTGCCCGTAGAATTCTCCAGGCAAGACTACTGGAGTGGGTTGCCATTTCCTACCCCTCCTGACCCAGGGATGGAACCCATGTCTTTTGCATTTCCTGTGATGGCAGGTGGATTCATAACCTCTGAGCCACCTGGGAAGCTTCACTACAGGAGTTCAAATGAATACCCACTTGAAGGCACTGGTATTTTCCAGTGATTTTAAGAGTGGCAGGAGGAGCAGAAGCAAGGCAGTGGGGTCCAGATTCATGGACCCCAGGCTACATGTCAGAACCACCTGGAGAGGTTTTAAAGAGGACAGAGGAGCCTGTGCCCTGGACCCTGGTTCAGTGGTTCCAGAGATGGCTGGGGGACCTGAATCTTTAAAAAAAAAAAAACACAAAACTCTCTGCAGGTGATTTCAACGTGAGGTTTATATTTGGTTCAAGTCACTGACACTGAGAAGTCACCTTTCTAATGCTCCAGAAGCTTTTCTTTTCCTGTTAAGTTAGTCCCAACCTAATTATAAAAATAAAGCAAGGGAATTTCACTTCCGAGAGGTGAAGTATATGTACAAATATGCATCCTGCCTTCTTTCCAGCATGTGGCAAGGCTGGGCTTCTCTTTTAAAAGTAAGTCTAGTAACTTGGGCTTTTTTTTAAGAGCCTCTTGATGAGGGTAAAAGAAGAGCGTGAAAAAGCTGGCTTAAAACTCAACCCTCAAAAAACTAAGATAATGGCATCTGGTCCCATGACTTCACGGCAAATAGAAGAGGGAAAATGGAAACAGTTAGAGACTTTATTTTCTTGGGCTCCAAAATCACTGCAGACAGTGACTGCAGCCATGAAAATAAAAGACGCTTGCTCCTTGGAAGAAAAGCTATGACAAATCTAGACAGCGTATTACAAAGCAAAAACATCACATTGCAGACAAAGGTCCATCTAGTCAAAGCTATGGTTTCTCCAGCAATCATGTGCAAATATGAGAGTCGGATCATAAAGAAGGCTGAGTACTGAAGAATTGATGCTTTCAAATTGTGGTGCTGGAGAAGACTTGAGAGTCCCTTGGACAGCAAGGAGAACAAACCAGTGAATCCTAAAGGAAATCAACCCTGCACATTCATTGGAAGGACTGATGCTGAAGCTGAAGCTCCAATGCTTTGGTCACTTGACGTGAACAGTTGACTCATTGGAAAAGATCCTGATGCTAGGAAAGATTGAAGGCAGGAGGAGGGGATGACAGAGGATGAGACAGTTAGATAACATCACCAACTCAATGGGCATGAGTTTGAGCAAATTCTAGGAGATAGCAGAAGACAGAGGAGCTGGTGTGCTGCAATCCATTGGGTGGCAAAGAGTCAGACATGACTTAGCAACTAAAGAATAACAAAAAGTATCTTGTTTGAGCCATTGATAAGTGAATGGAAGTGAAATATATCACTTCAGGTAGAAGCTTTGAGAATCAGTGTGTGACTTGCCACATTCCCTCTCATCCAGTGTGGAAACTGCAAAACTTGTACTGAAATGAATCTTTTGTCCATCTGAAGTTTGAATAACTATGAATGACAGAACATTCCTGTCAATCTACACTGGACAGTGGTGTGAAAGAGAAATATTAGTTAGCTGTTGTTAGCCACTGAGATTTGGGGATTACCTGTGACTTCAGGAAAGCATAGTTTATTCTGATTGATACCTTATAACCCACTGTCTGAAAACTTAAACCATTTTATATCCTACCTAGATAGCATATTCAAAAGCAGAGACATTACTTTGCCAACAAAGGTTCATCTAGTCAAGGCTATGGTTTTTCCTGTGGTCATGTATAGATGTGAGAGTTGGACTGTGAAGAAGGCTGAGCGCCGAAGAAATGATGCTTTTGAACTGTGGTGTTGGAGAAGACCCTTGAGAGTCCCTTGGACTGCAAGGAGATCCAACCAGTCCATTCTGAAGGAGATCAGTCCTGGGATTTCTTTGGAAGGAATAATGCTAAAGCTGAAACTCCAGTACTTTGGCCACCTCATGCGAAGAGTTGACTCATTGGAAAAGACTCTGATGCTGGGAGGGATTGGGGGCAAGAGGAGAAGGGAACGGCAGAGGATGAGATGGCTGGATGGCATCACTGACTCGATGGACGTGAGTCTGAGTGAACTCCAGGAGTTGGTGATGGACAGGGAGGCCTGGTGTGCTGCGATTCATGGGGTCGCAAAGAGTTGGACGTGACTGAGCGACTGATCTGATCTGATCTGTCAGTGATTTAGGACAATATGTTATGAAGATAATTCTGAAAGCAGCAATGTGTATTACTTATTAGAATGATATTGATATATGTTCTTTTTTTAATATGTGACATTAGAAAAAGACTGATGCTGAAGCTGAAGTTCCAATAGTTTGGCCACCTGATGTGAAGAACTGACTCATTGGAAAAGTCCCTGATGCTGGGAAAGACTGAGGGCAGGAGGAGAAGGGGATGACAGAGGATGAGATGGTTGGATGGCATCGCCAACTCAATGGACATGAGTTTGAACAAACTCCAGGAGTTGGTGATGGACAGGGAAGCCTGGCATGCTGCGATTCATGGGATGGCAAAGAGTTGGACACACCTGAGTGACTGAACTGACTGACTAAATGTGTGACAACTATAAAACACCTTTATGACTTTGCTTGACATTTTCTGGTACCTGAACCATATAATTTGTAGATTTCAATCTGTTCCCAAGTTTTCTAATTCTGAAGCTGAGAACTGATAATATTGGATTCTTTGCAGGAGGCGGGGGGAGGGGGGTGGGCAGGAATTGGTTTAAAGTGACAGCACAGCTGCAGTGAGAGCTAATGTTACAATTTAGTGATCAGTGAGCTAGACTTCAATGAGAGAATTTATAGAAAATGTTCATTGAAATATAGTAGCATCCATTTTCCTCTCTGAGATTAAATTTTATTAGGTTTAGCATTCTAGACTTGAAAGGTGTTATTGTTTATTTTTTATGGCAGTGAACTAGGTGAACGGCATTCAACTGAGTTCAAATGTATAACCTTACATGAAAAATTAAAATTGCAGGGTTGTTTAGCACAGCTGCTTACTAACAAAGATATATTCCCAGTAACGATCATTGTCTTAGCAGGGAGAGCCACTTAAGCCTCTAAAGTCCAGAGGTGTAATACAGCCATCAGAGAAATAGCTAAGCAAAGAAAACTGAGGAAGTATTCCCCATCAGTTCCTGAAACAGTAGAAATCAAAGTTGTTGGACATCAGGAAATGGGAAGAAACTTCCACTCCTTGTGAATGGGAAAAAAAAGTTCTAAGAGTGTTTTCTGGCTGCCATCAACCTGCACTGATTTGAATTGAAAATCACTGTATCCTCTATGGGGCTTCCCTGGTGGCACAGAAAGTAAAGAATCTGCCTGCAATGCAAGAGACCCAGGTTCAATCCCTAGGTCAGGAGGATCCCATGGAGAAGGGAATAGCTACCCACTTCCAGTATTCTTGCCTGGAAAATTCCATGGACAAAGGAGCCTGGTGGGCTACAGTCCATGGGGTCACAAAGAGTCAGAGAGAACTGAGCGACTAACATCCCCACAGACAGAGTCAAGGCAAGGTCTCTAACTTGTCTGATGGCTAAAAGGATAGCTTTCTTCTTTATGAATCTTAACAGTGCACTTGTACTGAAGAATTATGTGGTGAAACAGGGGAAAATCTTGTTTGATATTCTTCAGAAAGCACTCGGGAACAACAAAAATAAGTCTCTAAGGACATGGAGTGTGAAGTGAGAGTGGACAACCAGGAAAGTCAGGTGAGCACAATTAGGAGATGTTAGTAGGACCCTGACAGAGAAGGCAATGGCACCTCACTCCAGTACTCTTGCCTGGAAAATCCCATGAGCGGAGGAGCCTGGTAGGCTGCAGTCCATGGGGTCGCTAAGAGTCGGACACGACTGAGCTACTTCACTTTCACTTTTCACTTTCATGCATTGGAGAAGGAAATGGCAACCCACTCCAGTGTTCTTGCCTGGAGACTCCCAGGGACTGGGGAGCCTGGTGGGCTGCGGTCTATGGGGTCGCACAGAGGTGGACATGACTGAAGTGGCCCAGCAGTAGCAGCAGCAGCAGCAGTAGGACCCTGAAGGCTGAATCACAAAGACTATTTCTTGCCTTGAGGAGGGCTGGTGGTGGCATCTCAACCCTTTAGTGGTAGACTGGGATATACCTGTTGGGTTGTTGTTCCATCACTGATATCTGTATTCTGTGTGTTAGTCACTGAGTCATGTCTGACTCTTTGTGACCCCATGGATTGTAACCCACCAGGCTCCTCTGTTCAGGGAATTCTCCAGGCAAGAATACTGGAGTGGGTTGCCATTCCCTTCTCCAGGGAATCTTTCTGACCCAGGGATCAAACCTGAGCCTCCTGCATTGCAAGCAGATTCTTTATCATCTGAGTCACCAGGGAAGCCCCCCATATCGGGGAGCAAGCCCCAGAGGGATTTCCATGCACTATTCTGATGAAGGCTGTGTGCCACACAGTAGTTACAGACTTCCAGGAATGCTTTGATTTGAGTACTCAGCTCTTCTGTCCAAACCAGCCATGTGTTAATAATATTTGGGATCTGATGTTCATGCAGCCATCCTTGTGCTAGGACTTAGGATAGAAAAGTCAACAAGACATGCCTCTTTCTTACAACTTCCTGCTGAGAGAAAAAACTCAAAAACCCAAAAGCAACTCCCTCCACTCTTTTGATGACATAGCAGAGGGGCAGCAGCAGCTCAGAAGAACAGGCTGACACCAGCCACTGCTCAACTTTCCCAACAAGACCACCTGTCAAACCAGGGAGCATCCATTGGCCATAGTCATACAGGTGTTCCCTGTTGCCTGACCCCATAAATATGCACAGCGTCAGAGGAACTGGGACACTGCACACTGGAAGATTTGCTGCAGAGAGTAGAGATTGAGATGCTAAATAATAAGAGTTTAGGGGTTCCTACAGACTGTTTGTGTCCCCATAATTCATATGTGGAAACACTACCCCCTGACTGGATGATGCTTGGAGTTGGTACCTCTGAGAATTGATTAGTTCATGAAGATGGGGTGCTTAGGAATAGGATTAGTGCCTGATAAAAGAGAGCCCAGAGAGATCCCTTGCCCTTTTTGCCGTATGTGGACACACCAAGTTGTCAGTCATCTACAAACTAGACTCTCATCAGATGCTGAATCTACCAGCACCTTGATCTTGGGCTTCCAGCCTTCAGAACTATGAAAAGTAAATGTCTGTGGTTTATAAGCCATCTAGTCTATGGTTACTCCCTGGAAGGAAAGTTATGACCAACCTAGACAGCATATTAAAAAGCAGAGACATTACTTTGCCAACAAAGGTCTGTCTAATCAAGGCTATGATTTTTCCAGTAGGCATGTATGGATGCGAGAGTTGGACCATAAAGAAAGTTGAGCATTGAAGAATTGATGCTTTTGAACTGTGGTGTTGGAGAAGACTCTTGAGAGTCCCTTGGACTGCAAGAAGATTTAGCCAGTCCATCCCAAAGGAGATCAGTCCTGAGTGTTCATTGGAGGGACTGATGTTGAAGCTGAAACTCCAATACTTTGGCCACCTGATGCGAAGAGCTGACTCATTTGAGAAGACCCTGGTGCTGGGAAAGATTGAAAGCAGGAGGAGAAGGGGACAACAGAGAATGAGATGGTTAGATGGCATCACCGACTCAATGGACATGAGTCTGAGTAAACTCCAGGAGTTGGTGATGGACAGGGAGGCCTGGCATGCTGCAGTCCATGAGGTCGCAAAATCAGACACAACTGAGTCTGAACTGAACTGAGTCTATGGTATTTTTGCCATATGGGCCCAACAAAGAAAGGTATTCATGTGTTCTGCTATTTTTTGGCCCCTAAGTGCTCCCTAGTAATGCCTATCCCCCTCCCCACCCCACACCATGTGCCAGTGGTGTCTGAAAGCAGTCTCTTCACACAGCTCAGGAGGAGCACAGACAAGCCAGCAACCAACCCAGGTGACATTGACATAAAAGTGACACTGTATTTCACCATAGAGCAAAGAGTACTGATTCTACCTGAGTCTACGGGAAGGTTTCATGGACAATGAGGTCATGAGGTGGGACCCTGAGAACTGAGTAGGATTTGAACAAAGACAGGGAGAAAGCTTTGGGGTCCAGGCAAGTGTGTTTGGGAAGGAGCAGGGGTTTGGGTGGTGAGAAAGCCCTACAGGGCTCGTGTATTTATAAATACTCTTAGCAGATCACAGCTGCACAGACAGCAGAGGGCAAGGGAGTAAAGCCTGCACTGGCTTACACTAAGCCCTCCTGCAAATACCTGTATCAGGAGGACAGCTATCATCAAGCTGTTAGGTAGTTAGAATAAGGAAAAGGAGTCCAGAATGGCGGTGGCTAAAAGATAAGGAAGAGAAAAGCCCTCAAAAATAGAACAAAGGAAGGTCCGAGGACCAGAGTGAGGACCTCAGATAGAACAAACAACACTCCTGACTAACCCAATTTACATAAGGCAGGCCCGGGGGTGGGGGGTGGGGGAGGGAACATATAAAAAGAGGAGCCAAGAGGCTGGGCTCTCTCTCTCTCCAGCGCACTGGGGCCCTCTTCTCTTCGCGTCTTTGGGTTGACATGCCCTCATGCCTCGAGGATGGATTTTCCTGTTATTATCTAAATAAAATAGAGCTGCAACACAGAGCTGTAACACTGTCTAAGAGCTATAACACGGTCTGTCCAAGACCCGAGAGCTGTGACATGCCGAGGGCTTTAACGCCTGTCACTCCAAATCTTTGTTGCGATGAGACAGAACCGAGGAGTATACACTCGCCTGACAAAGCCATGGAACATAGAGCTGAAATGGGATGAAATTCATTGAAATACCTTTTTCTCTTCACAGTGTTTTTCCATATCTCCTTCTAGGCACTGCTTCCTCTGAAGGAGAGAATCTTGATCAGAGCACACATTCTGGGAAACACACCTCTTTACATTTAATAGACACATTTTCCAAACATATGTCACAATTTTGTTTGATGTTGGATGGCATTGAAGAGTCCCATGTGTTCTCTGCAATAATTGGATTTGTGTTTTTTCTTTGTGTAAGTTCTGGTCTATGCATTTGTTGCTGAAACAGGTGTAAGGTTGTCAGTTTCAGATGTGAAAAGTCTGGTCCCCTTTAAAATTTGTAATAAAACACTTGGTGTTCTAACACCAAGTAAAATACATCATCACTCTATGACATTCTATAAAGAATTGTAACGTTCTGGTAAGGCTTATGGATATCACTGTTAGCAACATAAAGATCAGGGGAAAAATTATAAAAGGTCACCCAATTGCTTCTTTATATCTTTTCTCAAAAATGTACAATACCATTAACACAAGTTAGGATTTAAAATTTAACTAAAAATTCTATTAGTCAGGTGTTGAGGGCCTAGTTTTCCTGAGAACAAAGACTTTAAACATTTGAGGTCAGGGCAAAAATATAAACTTTATAGGAGAACTGAACTTGAAATATTCGGTTTCTGCAGATGGAACATGAATTGGTAAAAAGGGCAAGTTTATCACCTTAAATTAAAGATGGATGCAATGCTCTTTCTCATTCCTCATGCCAACTGCTTTATTTTCTTAACACGTTGCTGACTTTGACCTTCTCAACATCCATCCCCGGAAAGTTGGGGCAACTAGTCTCTCTGAATAAAAATGGCAAGGCATAACCATGTTCACCAACAATTTCTCTAAAAGAACAATTATCAACCTCAAATTCTATATTCAGTTTTCTTTTTTTTAGCACCAAAGCAAAAGAAAGATATTCTTAGGCAAACACAAGTAAAGTCCATCTATTGCAGTAACTGTATGAAAAAAAATTTAAAGAAATCTCTTTCAGTTGAAGGAAAATGACACTTCATAGAAACTTGAGAAAGATTGTGGGCAGGAGGAGAAAGGGGCAACAGAGAATGAGATGGTTGGGTGGCATCACCCACCCAATGGACATGAGTTTGAGCAAACTCCAGGAGATAGTAAAGGACAGGGAAGCCTGGTCTGCTGCAGTCCATGTAGTCGCAAAGAGTCACACAAGACTTAGCGGCTGAAGAATAACAACAATAAAAACTTATATTTTCATGAAGGAAGGTAAAACAGCAGAAATAATAGTCATGTTATTAAATTAAGTTTTAAAAAATTATTTTAAGGTTTAAAGACTTAATTCTTAAACGGTTTATTCTGAAGACCCTTTAGACTAAAAAAAATGAGGATACTAAATAGCTTTTGTTTATGTAAACATATTATTTGACATACTTAGAAATATATTTAACATACTAGAAACAAAAAGAGAATCATACATCATATTATATTACATAGACAATATATAATAAACTTGGAAATAACAATAATCCCATACATGTTAATAAAAATAAGATCTTTTGAAAGATATGCTACTGCTAAGTCGCTTCAGTCGTGTCCGACTCTGTGCGACCCCAGAGACGGCAGCCCACCAGGCTCTCCCATCCCTGGGATTCTCCAGGCAAGAACACTGGAGTGGGTTGCCATTTCCTTCTCCAATGCATGAAAGTGAAAAGTGAAAGTGAAGTCACTCAGTTGTGTCCGACTCTTAGCGACTCCATGGACTGCAGCCTACCAGGCTCCTCTATCCATGGGATTTTCTAGGCAAAAGTACTGGAGTGGGGTGCCGTTGCCTTAACTATAAAAAAAAAAAAACATTAAAAAGAAAATTGGGACTGTTTTATACTTTTGCAAACATCTCTAATGTTTGAGTTAAGAGAAGATGCCTAGATTCTCACATCTGTTTTGTATTGAGAGGGGAACAGGTAGGAAGGCTAGGGGTCCCCACCTGGCAGGAGGAAATAAACGGCAGGTGGCAGACTTTGATTTCCCTTCTCTAAACAAAATTAAAGGAGGCTTCTTCTAAACTCTGTGTGGTCATGACGACACCTGGTTCCACCTGAACTTAACTTTTCTCAAACCTTGAGCTAACCAATGCATTTTTCTTACGGAAATGTTTTTCTTAAGCTATGTTAAGGAAACTATGTATTTGCCTCAGAATCTGCGTTTCTTCAAATCAGTTCCACCTAAGACTCGAACCTTGAACCGACAATGGCTCAACAAACCAGTACTTCTTACTCATGGAAATGTTCTCTTAAGCTATGTTAATGAACCTACACATTTGCTTGGAAATTTTCCTGTCTTTAAGATTCATGTCAGTTGTTTCATGGACGGGGACAAGTCACCTTGTGCCAATGCTATCTCAAAGTGCATGTTGTGGGAGAGGGGCCTGGTGCACCTCTCTCAGTTTTGAGGTGATTCTTTATCTGATTAGCAACTTGCTAACAGATATATAGAAAAGA
Organism: Bos mutus; assembly: GCF_027580195.1. Classification (NCBI taxonomy): domain Eukaryota; kingdom Metazoa; phylum Chordata; class Mammalia; order Artiodactyla; family Bovidae; genus Bos; species Bos mutus. The sequence continues at coordinate 65,003,462 of NC_091636.1, forward strand.
AAGAAAGAAAGTGAATTTGCTCAGTTGTGTCTGACTCTTTCGACCCATGGACTGTAGCCTACCAGGCTTCTCTGTTCATTGGATTTTCCAGACAAGAGTACTGGAGTCTGTTGCCATTTCTTTCTCCAGAGGATCTTCCCGATCCAGGGATTGAACCCAGGTCTCCCGAACTGCAGGCAGACTGTTTACCATCTGAGCCACCAGGGAAGCCCATTTTTATAGATATATAACAGATATGTAGATGACACCACCCTTATGGCAGAAAGTGAAGAAGACCTAAAGAGCTTCTTGATGAAAGTAAAAGAGGAGAGTGAAAAAGTTGGCTTAAAGCTCAACATTCAGAAAACTAAGATAATGGCATCCAGTCCCATCACTTCATGGCAAATAGGTGGGGAAACAGTAGAAACAGTGGCTGACTTTATTTTTGGGGGTTCCAAAATCACTGCAGATGGTGATTGCAACCATGAAATTAAAAGACGCTTAATCCTTGGAATGAAAGTTATGACCAACCTAGACAGCATATTAAAAAACAGAGACATTACTTTGTCAACAAAGGTCTGTCTAGTCAAGGCTATGGTTTTTCCAGTAGTCATATATGGATGTGAGAGTTGGATTATAAAGAAAGCTAAGTGCCAAAGAATTGATGCTTTTGAGCTGTGGTGTTGGAGAAGACTCTTGAGAGTCCCTTGGACTGCAAGGAGATCCAACCAGTCCATCCTAAAGGAAATCAGTCCTGGGTGTTCATTGGAAGGACTGATGTTGAAGCTGAAACTCTAATATTTTGGCCACCTAATGCGAACAGCTGACTCATTTGAAAAGACCCTGATGTTGGAAAAGATTGAAGGCAGGAGGAGAAGGGGCTGATAAAAGATGAGATGATTAGATGGCATCACCAACTCAGTGGACATGAGTTTGGGTAAATTCCTGGAGTTGGTGATGGACAGGGAGGCCTGGCATGCTGTAGTTCATGGGGTCTCAAAGAGTCGGACACAACTGAATGACTGAACTGAACTGAACTGAATAGTAAATAAATGAGGTAAATAGTAAATCAATAGCAGGAGGGAAGACCAAACCCCTGAATAGCAGAAATTACATTAAATTAAAAGTATCTAAATGTCTAAGTGCTCTTTAAAAATATATATAAAAGTATTTTGACAGTCTAACTCAAAACAGATACAGTAAGTCATATTTAATTTTTTTTTTTTTTAAACTTTACATAAACTTACATAAACTTAAATAAACTTTACATTGTATTAGTTTTGCCAAAGTCAAAATGAATCCGCCACAGGAAATCCTGAACCCTCCTCCCTCCTCCCTTGGTCAAGCATCCAGTTGTGTCCAACCTGGACTGGCATCTTGTTTCATACATGGGATTTTTTTTTTTAAGTGGGCTTTGTGACCTTATGGACTGTCACTCGGTTGTGTCCCACTCTTTGTGACCTTATGGACTGGGGCCTGCCAGGCTCATCTGGAATTCTCTAGGCAATATGGAGTAGATAGCCATTCTCTTCTTCAAGGGATCTTCCCGACCCAGGGATCGAACCCAGGTCTCCCACATTTCAGGCAGATTCTTTAGCATCTGAGCCATCAGGGTAGTATACATTAAATATAAAAACAGAGTGAAAGTATAGAAAAAAAAAAAGATATACTATGGTGAATACTAATTATAACCATCTTCAAAAGATATATTAAGATTGGACACAGTGAACAGACTTGTGGGGCACAGTAAAGGAAGAGAGGGTGGGACAAATTGAGAGTGTAGCACAGAAACACACGCATCACCATATGTAAAACACACAGCCATTGGGAATTTGCTGCATGATGCAGGGAGCTCAAACTTGGTGCTCTGTGATAACCTAAAGGGGTGGGATGGGGTGGGAGACAGTGGGGAGGTTTAAGAGGAGGGGACATATGTATATGTCTGGCTGATTCGTGTTGATGTATGGCAGAAACCAACCCAATATTGTGAAGCAATTATCTTCCAATGAAAAATAAATTATTTCAAAGGAGAATGGATTAGGTTGTTTTCAAGACAACTTAATGGAAAAAAAAAGAAGAGCATTACATAATGGTGAGTGAATAAACCAAGACTTAAAATTTCTATATGTGAACATAACTACTACAGAGCTTCCACATACATGAACGAAAAACTACACAAATAAAGGGGTAAAAAACAAATCTACAATCATAGTGGTAGATTATACCAGTCATATCTCAACTGCCATGGCACATTAGACCAAAAAAGAAAAAAATCCATAAAGATAGAAAACGATTGAATAATAGAATAACACTATCAACCAACTTGGCCTTATTTATACTATGAAGCATTTTGCCCCAAAAGAGCAATGTATACATTCTTTTCCGCTGAACAATTAACATTCATCAAGATAAAAATACATATGTGACCATAACACACTTTTCAAGAAATGTAAAGGATTGAAATTATATAGTGCATGATCTCTGACCAAAAGTGAAATATATTAGAAATCGATAAAACTGTTTGAAAACTCATCCCAAATATTTGGAAATTAAACAGCAAAATTCCAAATAATACGTGGGTAAAAGAAGAAATCACAAGAAACATTAAAAACTGTTTATTAAAGATAAATTTAAAAGTGCATGTTTGCCTCAGACAATAAAGTATCTGCCTGCAATTCAGACAATTCAGGTTTGATCCCTGGGTCAGGAAGATGCCCTAGAGAAGGGAAGGGAAACCCACTCCAGTATTTTTTCCTGGAGAACTCCTTGGACAGAGGAGTCTGGCAGGCTAGGACGATGGGGTTGCAAAGAGTCAGACATGACTGAGGGAGTAACACTTTCACTTTCACACTTCTATGAAATATATCAGATGTAGCTAAAGCAGTTCTTAATACAAGAAATGCATAGGTTTGCATGCTTTTATTAGTACAAACAACGGAGAAGGCAATGGCACCCCACTCCAGTACTCTTGCCTGGAAAATCCCATGGACGGAGGAGCCTGGTGGGCTGCAATCCATGGGGTCGCTAAGAGTCTGGCACATCTGAGCGACTTCACTTTCACTTTTTCCTTTCATGCATTGGACAAGGAAATGGCAACCCACTCCAGTGTTCTTGCCTGGAGAATCCCAGGGACGGGGGAGCCTGGTGGGCTGCCGTCTCTGGGGTCACACAGAGTCGGAAACGACTGAAGCGACTCAGCAGCAGCAGCAGCAGCAGCAGCAGCATTAATACAAACAAAAGGTTCAAGTCAATGACCAAAGCTTCCACCATGAGAATCTAGTGAAAGAAGAACAATTTAAATGCTAAGTAAGTAAAAGGAAGGAAATAATAAATTTGAAAGCAGAGACAACAAAACCAGAATGGAAATAGTAAAGAAAAGTCAATGAAATCCAGTCTGGCTTGTCAGTAGCTTGGAAGCCATCACTCCATGCTCACGAGGGACAAGTCAAACAAACTGAAAAATCAACAAATCTTAGCTCTATCAGAGAAGTAAGGTCTCAGGACAAACCACTGCACCCAAAACTGAGAGACACACAGAGAGAGAGAGAATCACAGACATCCATGAGCAGAAACCTGGAACACACATTGAAGAAACCTGCAGGAGTTTAAGCAGATTCTCACGGTGAAGATTAGAGAAAAGTCCCCTGTGCTTCTGGTAGGGGAGGGAAAAAGGAAACAGTTTTAAATTAGACCAGAGCATTCTGTTCTATTAACAAGGCCTGCCCACAAGAGAAACAATTTTCCAGAGCCGAATCTATTGGAGCTTTATCAGAACATAATCAACCTGGGTTAAGGAGAATACTCAACTCCAGACCCTTTGGAGAAAGACCCTGATGCTGGGAAAGACTGAGGGCAGGAGGAGAAGGGGGCGACAGAGGATGAGATGGTTGGATGGCATCACCGACTCAATGGACATGAGTTTGAGCAAGCTCCAGGAGACAGTGAACGACAGGGAAGCAGGGTGTGCCGCAGTCCATGAACTCATAATGTTCAACACGACTTAGCAACTGAACAACAACAGCCCCATCTAGCTGTTGTGTACTATCTACAGACGAAAAAAAAAAAAAAAAAAAAACAGAATCGAGAAGCATGTCTAAAGTTCAGAGTGCTAGGCACAGGTTCCCTGAAAATCTGAGAACTAATAATATAATAGGACTATAGAATAGTTCTCATTCCCCATACCTTACCACTACCTTACTAAGACCTATTTATGCCCAGTAGATCATATCTGCCCTGACACAAAAGATGGCAAGGCATGCCAAAAGGCATAAAACATAGTTTGAGAAGACAGAGCCAGCATCCAAACCAGAACAGGATATGGCAAGGACATTGGCTTTATTGACAATGAATTGTAACCTATGATTCAAATGCTGAAGGTTTTTTACTGTATTTCTTTATGTAGGCATCTAATAAGTGGAAAAGGAAGTTAAAGCCATACCATTTACGATGGCAGAAAAAAAATTCATGACATACTTAAGAACAAAATTAACAAAAATAGTCAAGACCTATACATAAAAGCTAAAGAATACTGCTACTGCTAAGTCTCTTCAGTTCAGTTCAGTTCAGTTCAATTAAGTCGCTCAGTCATGTCTGACTCTTTTCGAACCCATGAATCACAGCACGCCAGGCCTCCCTGTCTATCACCAACTCCCAGAGTTCACTCAGACTCATGTCCACCGAGTCAGTGATGCCATCCAGCCATCTCATCCTCTGTCGTCCCCTTCACCTCCTGCCCCCAGTCCCTCCCAGCATCAGAGTCTTTTCCAATGAGTCAACTCTTTGCATGAGGTCACCAAAGTACTGGAGTTTCAGCCTTAGCATCATTCCTTCCAAAGAAATCCCAGGGCTGATCTCTTTCAGAATGGACTGGTTGGATCTCCTTGCAGTCCAAGGGACTCTCAAGAGTCTTCTCCAACACCACAGTTTAAAAGCATCAATTCTTCGGTGCTCAGTCTTCTTCACAGTCCAACTCTCACATCCATACATGACCACAGGAAAAACCATAGCCTTGACTGCTGCTGCTGCTGCTAAGTCACTTCAGTCGTGTCCGACTCTGTGCCACCCCATAGACGGCAGCCCACCAGGCTCCCCCATCCCTGGGATTCTCCACGCAAGAAGACTGGAGTGGGTTGCCATTTCCTTCTCCAATGCACGAAAGGGAAAAGTGAAAGTGAAGTCACTCAGTCATGACCGATCCTCAGCGACCCCATGGACTGCAGCCTTCCAGGCTCCTCCATCCATGGGATTTTCCAGGCAGGAGTACTGGAGTGGAGTGCCATTGCCTTCTCCGAGCTTTGACTAGACGGACCTTTGTTGGCAAAGTAATGTCTCTGCTTTTGAATATGCTATCTAGGTTTGTCATAACTTTCCTTCCAAAGAGTAAGCGTCTTTTAATTTCATGGCTGCAGTCACCATTTGCAGTGATTTTGGAGCCCCCAAAAATAAAGTATCACACTATTTCCACTGTTTCCCCATCTATTTCCCATGGAGTGATGGGACCAGATGCCATGATCTTTGTTTTCTGAATGTTGAGCTTTAAGCCAACTTTTTCACTCTCTTCTTTCACTTTCATCAAGAGGCTTTTTATTCTTTTCGTTGCAATGGTGAATGGAATTGTTTCCTTAATTTCTCTTTCTGTTTTCTCATTATTAGTGTATAGGAATGCAAGGGATTTCTGTGTGTTGATTTTATATCCTGCAACTTTACTATAATCATTGATTAGTTCTAGTAATTTTCTGGTGGAGTCTTTAGGGTTTTCTATGTAGAGGATCATGTCATCTGCAAACAGTGAGAGTTTTACTTCTTCTTTTCCAGTTTGGATTCCTTTTATTTCTTTTTCTGCTCTGACTGCTGTGGCCAAAACTTCCACAACTATGTTGAATAGTAGTGGTGAGAGTGGGCACCCTTGTCTTGTTCCTGACTTTAGAGGAAATGCTTTCAGTTTCTCACCATTGAGGATAGAACAGTCTTTTGGACTCTGTGGGAGAGGAAGAGGGTGAGATGATTTGGGAGAATGGCATTGAAATATGTATAATATCATATGTGAAACGGAAAAAAAAAGAGGCTTTTTAGTTCCTCTTCACTTTCTGCCATAAGGGTGGTGTCATCTGCATATCTGAGGTTATTGATATTGTGTCCAACTCTGTGAGACCCTATAGCTGGCAGCCCACCAGGCTCCCCTGTCCCTGGGATTTTCCAGGCAAGAACACTGGATCGGGTTGCCATTTCCTTCTCCAGTACATGAAAGTGAAAAGTGAAAGTGAATACGCTCAGTCGTGTCCGACTCTGCAACCCCATGGACTGTAGCACGCCAGGCCTCCCTGTCCATCACCAACTCCCGGAGTTTACTCAAACTTATGTGCATTGAGTCAGTGATGCCATCCAACCGTCTCATCCTCTGTCATCCCCTTCTCCTCTCGCCTTCAATCTTTCCCAGCATCAGGGTCTAGTGAGTCACATCAGGTGGCTGAAGTATTGGAGTTTTAGCTTCAGCATCAGTCCTTCCAATGAATAGTCAGGACTGATTTCCTTTAGGATGGACCGGTTGGATCTCCTTGCAGTCCAAGGGGCTCTCAAGAATCTTCTCCAACACCACAGTTCAAAAACATCAATTCTTCAGCACTCAGCTTTCTTTATAGTCCAACTCTCACATCCATACATGACTACTGGAAAAACCATAGCCTTGACTAGACGGACCTTTGTGGAGATATCCACGTGGAGAAAATAAATTTTCACTCTTATCTCTCAACATTGCCGGAAATCAACTCAAAGAGAAACTTTCACATAAATGTAAAACAATATTCTAATATGGTTAAGCAGTTATGCATTTGGGGAATTCTTTGTTGGAACTGTCTAGAAAGCCAGAATTAACTGATTCCAGAGACCATGCTGTCAACTCAGGCTATGGTGTTTTGTAATATGGTGTTGTCTTGTAATACAGTGTTTTGTTGTTCTTGCTGTTTTTCTTTTTTTTATTTTATTGGAGTATAGTTGATATACAACATTGCATTAGTTTCTGCTGTACAGCAAAGTGAACCAGTTATACATATACATATATCCATTTTTTTTAGGTTCCTTTCCCATATAGGTCATAACAGTATTGAGTAGTAAAGTTCCCTGTACTATACAGTGGGTCGTTATTAGTTATCTTTTTGACATATGTCATCTATTGGCTGTGTGCATGCCACTAGACATCACTTCAGTCATAACTGACTCTGTGCTATCCTATGGACTGTAGCCCACCAGGCTCCTCAGTCCATGGGATTCTCCAGGCAAGAATACTGGAGTGGTTTGCCATGCCCTTCTCCAGGGGATCTTCCCCATCCAAGAATCAAACTTGTGTCTCCTGCCTTGGCAGGCAGATTCTTTACCACTAGCGCCACCTGGGAAGCTCATTTTATATACACTAGTGTGTATAAGTCAATCTCAATCTCCCAATTTATCCCTCCCCCCTTTGCCCCGATAACCATAAACTTGTCTTCTACATCTGTGACTCTATTTCTGTTTTGCACACAAGCTCATTTGTACCGTTTTTTTCCAGATTCCACATTTAAGCAACAGCATGTCTTTGTATAACTTACTTCACTCAGTGTGATGACAGTCTCTAGGACCATCCATGTTGCTGTAAATGGAATTATTTTGTTCTTTTTATGGCTGAGCAATATCCCATTGTATAGATGTGCCATATATTCTTTATATGTTCCTCTGTTGATAAACATTTTAGTTGCTTCCATGTTCTAGCTATTGCAAATAGTGCTGTAGCAAAAACTCAGATCATGTATCTTTCCAATTTATGGTTTTCTCTGGATATATGCTCAGTAGGATTGCTGAATCAGGCTTCACAAATGGCATTAGTGGAAAAGAACCCTCCTCCAAATGCAGGAGAGGTAAGAGATGCCGAGATGCTGGTTCAATCCCTTGATTGGGAAGATCCCCTGGAGTAGGACATGGCAACCCTTCCAGTATTCTTGCCTGGAGAATTCCATGGACAGGGGAGCCTGGTGGGCTACGGTCCATAGGATCTCACAGAGTCGGACATGACTGAGCGACTTAAGATGCATACGTGTATAGCAGCTTTATTTTCAGCTTTTTAAAGAACGTCCATATTGTTCTCCAGAGTGCCTGAACCAACATCCATTCCCACCAACAGTGTAGGAAGGTTCCCTTTTCTCCACACCCTCTCCAGCATTTATTGTTTGTATAATTTTTGATGATGGCCATTCTGACAGATGTGAGGTGATACCTCATTGTAGTTTTGATCTGTTTCTCTGATAATGAGTGATGTTGAGCATCTTTTTATGTGCTTTTTGGCCATCTGTATGTCATATAGTGTGTCAATTCTAACAGATAAGAGAAGCTAAATACAGTAATGAAGTGACTTGCATCTTAGTTAGTGATTAAATGATATGGATCCTTCTGCCTTGGGCAAAACAATGTAGCCATAAGGAGTTTGCACACCAAACAGGAGGGGACAGAGAAGACCCTTGATTATAATAAAATATCATTAAATTGGGAGCAGGGATGAATTAGATAGAGCTTCATTCTACCCATAGGACTGTGCAAATCTGCCTTTTTCACTCATGAGTCCAGAATGCAGGATTCAGTTCAAAAATAGGCTGATATAATTCTAAAGCATTGTGAATATTTCACCAGACCTAGCTTAGGCCTGTGTGTGTGTTAGTTGCTCAGTCATTTCTGACTCTTTGTGACGCCGGGGACTATAGCCCACCAGGATCCTCTGTCCATGGAATTTTCCAGGCAAGAATACTGGAGTGGGTAGACATCCCCTTCCCCAGGGGATCTTTTCAACCCAGGGATTGAACTCAGGTTTCCTGCATTACAGATGGATTCTTTACCGTCTGAGCCACCAGGAAAGCTTATGCCTAGAATGTGATACATTATTTATGCATATTTAAATGAGATAGAGTTCTAAGCCAAAAGGCTTGTCAAAAATCATAGTATATTCTAGGCTCTTCACTAGTTGATAAACAGGTTATAAAAGTAAATTATCCCCTCTCTATAGTGAGAAAATTATGAGTCAGGGGGTTATCAGGAAATTACAGAAAACTATGACACAAAATAGAACATAAGTGTGCAAGAGAGTTATAACCCCGAATGCTCCAGACTGCTCAAAGGCTCCAGACTGCTCAGGAAGACTTATCAGATAAGGCTTCTTGGAGAGGTAGGTATTTGAGATATCTTTAAACATAGATGTGAAAACTTACTAACAGTCATTCTGCCTGGGAGGATCATGCTCTTTATCCACATTACTGTTATTTTTCAGAGCCAGCCTTCTTCATGGAGTTTGTAAGTTTAAAGCTCTTGGTAAGTGAACCCTGAATAAGGCTTTTGCACTTAAAGTGATTTGTACTTGGCAAGATGATGGACAGACTAATAGCACACATATTTGAAGTGAGGACTCCAGACAAGGGAGTTGCTTTAAATACCCAGGAACTTAACCTACAGAAAAACAATGGCACTGGCAATAGTGATCTTAAATAGAGTTGTGCATACTTCATGTCCATAGATATTAGCTTGACCCAAGATGGGGGAAATATGTGATAAATACAAGGTAGCAAAGAGTAAACAGGGGGCAAGGAGCAAAAACTGATGACCAATTAGATTAATCAAATTCATAAGAAAACCAGCTGGATATTCTTAGCAGACAGAGACTGGAAGAGAAATCTTGAGATAATAAAATGAATTTCAGTTAAAAAAAAATCTTTAGCTTAATGCATGCTGTTGTTGTTGTTAAGTTGCCAAGTCCTGTCCGACTCTGTGACATTATAGACTGCAGCATTCCAAGCTTCCCTGCCCCTACCATCTCCTGGAGTTTGCCTAAGTTCATGTCCCCTGAGTCAGTGATGCCATCCAACCATCTCCTCCTCTGTTGCCCCCTTCTCCTTCTGCCTTGAATCTTTCCCAGCATCACAGTCTTTTCCAATAAGTCAGCTGTTCACATCAAGTGGCCAAAGTATTGGAGCTTCAGCATCAGTCCTTTCAAAGTACTAATGCATGCTGCTGCTACTGCTGCTGCTAAGTCACTTCAATCGTGTCCGACTCTGTGCAGCCCCAGAGATGGCAGTCCACCAGGCTCCCCTGTCCCTGGGATTCTCCAGGTAAGAACACTGGAGTGGGTTGCCATTTCCTTCTCCAATACATGAAAGTGAAAAGTGAAAGTGAAGTAGCTCAGTCATATCTGACTCCTAGCTACCCCATGGACTGCAGCCTACCAGGCTCCTCTATCCATGGGATTTGCCAGGCAAGAGTACTGGAGTGAGTTGCCATTACCTTCTCCAAACTATCCAAAAAAAGAAAAACCCACAGAAACCCTGTTTCAGGAATATTTAGAACCAGCCCCTACTGGTTCAGAGACATTAGAAATAAGACCACTCTGGATGCAGGGCAAAACCAGAATGAAATCAAAAATCCTAATAATCATTGTAAAGGATTCCTCATGGCATGTTAACTTTCCTCATCTGTTTCTTTAACATTTAACTCTGTTTTGTATCCACATGAAGTGGAGTTCTGCATGGGACAGCCACATGCTTTGAAAACCAGAGATGCCAAATAGATCCCATCTCTAGGCAGTCTGTGTTAAAAATGACATTCATTGGTTTCATCATTTTATATCCCCAGTAAAATTATAACCCCATGAGAAAAGAAACACTCTCCTTGATAGCATATCTCAATTTCCTCCTTCTTTCCTCTGTTTCTGGTGTTCCCACTCCATTTAAACTGGAATGCTATTTGCTTCCTAATCCTGAGCTGAGATTTTCATTCTCCAGTTTGATTCCCACCCCCCTGTTCATTTACTACTTTATGGGAACATCTAGGATGACCAGGCAAAGCAGGTGACCTCTCCTTTCAGTGCCCTAGTGTTGAAGAGTCATTTTACCCTGGAAATTGTGAAAGGGATTAGAGTGACATCTTCAACTACTCTACAAACAACCTTCAATCTACCCATCATTTCTAGGACAGAACTATCTCCATCTAGGTGTCCCCAGGCTTCTTACCTATGAAACTTTCACAACCAGAGGGCTCAACACCAGCAGAATGCCAGAGAAGGAAAAAATTTTTTCACACATTCAGTTCAGGTCAGTTCAGTTGCTCAGTAGTGTCCAACTCTTTGTGATCCCATGAACCGCAGCACGCCAGGCCTCCCTGTCCATCACCAACTCCAGGAGTTCACCCAAACCCATGTCCATTGAGTCGGTGATGCCATCCAACCATCTCATCCTCTGTCGTCCCCTTCTCCTCTCGCCTTCAATCTTTCCCAGCATCAGGGTCTAGTGAGTCAGTTCTTCACATCAGGTGGACAAAGTATTGGAGTTTCAGCTTCAACATCAGTCCTTCCCATGAATATTCAGGACTGATCTCCCTTAGGATGGACTGGTTTGATCTCCTTGCAGTCCAAGGGACTCTCAATAGTCTTCTCCAACACCACAGTTCAAAAGCATCAATTCTTCGGCACTCAGCTTTCTTTATAGTCCAACTCTCACATCCATACATGACTACTGGAAAAACCATAGCCTTGGCTAGATGGACCTTTGTTGGCAAAGTAATGTCTCTGCTTTTTAATATGCTGTCTAGGTTGGTCATAACTTTCCTTCCAAGAAGTAAGCGTCTTTTAATTTCATGGCTGCAATCACCATCTGCAGTGATTTTGGAGCCAAAAAAAAACACATTAGGGAAGGTGTATTTTTTCCTTTCTTCCCCTGAAGTTCTGTCTGAATTTCATTAGCTGGTTAACCACTAACAGTGTTTTGCTTAATGAGACGAATTAGCTTTCTACAGTTGTGTAACATCTTACCACAAAAGTAAGGGCTAAACCACACACATTTATTATCTTACTTTGCCACAGGTCAGAAGTCCACGTGGCTCAACAAGGTTACCAGAGTCACCAGGCAAAAATCCAGCTGCGAGCAAGTTGGGTTCTTACCTGGCACTCTGGGATAGAATCCTCTTCCATGCTCATCAGGTCATTTGTCACATCAGTTCTCTGTGGTTGCAGGACTGAGGTCCCCGATTTATTTGCTGCTATTGTCTGAAGGGTTGTTTTTTCATTTCTAGAGGTTGCCCAGTTTCCTTGGCTGGTGGACCCATACACGTTCCAAGCATGTGGCAGCTAAACAATTCTAGTGCTTTAAATATCTGGCTTCCCCCTTGCCTTTCTCTTCTCCTTTTAGGCAGCTGTGTCATGAACTTCTAGCTAACCCAGCTAGTTTGGGACAATTTATCTGCATTAAGGTCAATTTATTAGAAGCCGTAATTACACCTACAGAATCTCTTTGTCAAGGTAACATATTTGTGAGCACAGTATCTCCAGGGTTTAGCACCTGGGATTTTGGCTGGGGGGAGGGGTGCGGTGGGAATACTCTGCCTATAAGATGAAGTCAAAAAATTATTTTAAAACATTAAAATAAGCTTCAAAATATTATTTTATTAACTCAATAATATGGCACCCCACTCCAGTACTTTTGCCTAGAAAATCCCATGGACAGAGGAGCCTGGTAGGCTGCAGTCCATGGGGTCGCTAGAGTCAGACACGACTGAGCGACTTCACTTTCACTTTTCACTTTCATGCATTGGAGAAGGAAATGGCAACCCACTCCAGTGTTCTTGCCTGGAGAATCCCAGGGACGGGTAAGCCTGGTGGGCTGCCGTCTATGGGGTCGCACAGAGTCGGACACGACTGAAGCAACTTAGCAGCAGCAACTCAATAACATCTCTTGTTGCAAGTGTGACTGCTAGTTACCTAAGCAAATTGGATTCAGACCATGTATTTTCTTTTCTTCTGTTGAAGTTATTTCTGTTTCCTGTGGTTGGCTCCAGGTCAGAGCTGGCATGGTTCTGGCCAATGTGTAAGGAGAGGTATAAGACACAAGGAGAGGTTTGCCGCTGGCTCTGGAGGACACTCCCAGAAGCGTGCGTGGAACTATCTTCCCCATTCCCAAGTGTGAATGAGGAATCATAGAGTCCAGATCCTAGCAGCCTCCTAGCTCAGGGAAGCAGCTCTGGGGAGATTTGGGCTGTAGGACAGAAAGCCTGGAAGAAGAGAAAATCTGGGTCCCACTTGACTCAGCTGAGAAGTGGGTCCTATCAACACTGAATCAATGGTACCTTGGATCTCCAGGGCATGAGCCCTGGACTCCTCATTACTGTTCAAGGCAGATATAGTTAGTTTCATGTGATTGAAAACACTCCAAATGATACCCAGAAAAAAGAATTTGGTTTAATTAAGTGGACAATGTACACTGATAAAGAAATCACTAGTAGACTAAATCTGGGAAGTTTTCTAAACAGGAGACCTGGTCCCAGAGAACACCTTGCCTTTTAATTATAGACAAATGCAAATGTGTTATTTCCCTTTTCCAGGCTGTATTTTCTGTGCTTCCTCTTTCTTTACATGCATGCAGATTAGAAAAACTATGCCATGGGACTCAGCAAATGTGTAGATAATAGCAACACCCACCCAAAGTCAGTTATAATTAAGTTTATCATGCTTCCATCTTGGTCTGATTTATTTTGAGGAAGTATGCTTTCAGATGACTTTGAATTAGTACTAGACTAAACCTTACTATAATCCAGGCACTGACACAATACTTCAGAATATTATTTTAAATATTAACTCAATGACTCACTCTTGATTTCAGTTGTGCCCCTTGGATAATCTAAGTCAATCAAATTCAGCCAATCTATACCACCACTGTTTGAATATGAAATAGAATCATGGCACCATCTGAACCAATGAAACACAAGGAGTTCGCTGTTGGCTTCGGAGGAATTCCCTGTTGCTCTCCTAGGGAAGATCCTGGAGCAGCCCTGTTCATCCCAGGTCCCAATTAGGAACACTGGACCCCTAGGTCATAGACACTTGACATACAGGGAATCCAGTGCTGGCAGAAGCTGGCCTGGGGACCAGAGACTAGAAATACAGAAAGCCTCGATCCTCAGTAATTTCACTGATCAGCTGGACCCATCAGCAAGGGCCAGCAGCTCCTTGACCCTTCAGGGAGTGTGTCAGGGCTTCCCATTTCCTCACTAAGCAGTTAGAAGTGGGTTTGTCCTTCCAACTGCTGGAAATACCCTCTACATGTTCACAGACCCTCAAAGCTGAGAGAATTAGGTTGCTTCTAATTACATGGACATTTGATAAAGAGAAAGTCCCAGTGGACTATGCCTGGGAAGTTTACTTGAATAGAAAACCTGGTACAGAGATAAGGTTTCCTTTTAATTATAGGCAAATTCTTTATTGGGCTTCCCTGGCGGCTCAGCAGTAAAGAATCCACCTGCCAATGCAGGAGACATGGATTCAATCCCTGGCTCAGGAAGATCCCCTGGAGAAGGAAATGGCAACCCACTATAGTATTCTTGCCTGGGAAATCCCAAGGACAGAGGAGCCTGGCGGGCTGTAGTCTATGGTGTTGCAAAGAGTTGGACATGATTTAGCAACTATACAGCAGCAACCAATTTGTTATTTCCCCTGTCTGTGTTTTGGCCCTTCCTCAGTTTTAATGCTCAAGCAGGTAAGAAAAATCACTCCATAAGACTCAGTGAATGTGTAAATGAATGACAACACCCACACAAAGTCAATTATAATTAAATTTATCATGCTTCCAGCTGGATCTGATTCATTATGAGGAAGTAAGTTTTCAGACAACTTTGAATTAACAGCAGAATAGTATATCAGTCTACAGTAACTTCCTGAAGTCCCTCTTGACAGTCAGCCAGTGGCTGTGATTTAAAATGTATTACATTTGGAAGGCCGCCATACGAACTTCCTACAGAAGTAAGAAGAAATGAAGTATGAGCACAGCCCTCTTTCAAAATGTGCAGCAGCAAAATCCCCAGATGAAAATATTTATCATCAGACTTCACAATACATTGATTCAGGTCTGATCATGGTTTCAAGGAACTTATTCAACTAGTATACGTCATCTCAAAGTCACTGAAATGACTGTATCTGCAGAAGAACCACTCTATTACAGATGCTGGTTTTGCACCTGTTTGAAGAAATCGACTCAGGCACAGTCAATCAAGAGGCTTCCCTGGTGGCTCAGTGGTCAAGAATCCGCTTGCAATGTGGGAGAAACAGGAGACCTGAGTTGACAAGGTCCCCTAGAGGAGGGCATGGCAACCCACTCCAGTATTCTTGCCTGGAGAACCCCCATGGACAGAAGAGCCTAGCTGGCTATAGTCCATGGGGCTGCACACGGTTGGACATGACTGAAGTGACTTAGCACTTGTACACACAGCCAATCAAATGGTCTTTCCCCAGGCTTAATATCATAAGCAAGTGACTACAAGAGGCGGGCCAGTTGGCAATCACGTCACCCCTGGAGGGAGTGGTGGCGCTGTGCAGACAGAATTCTTCACAGAGCATGACCTCTGGTACCTATATCACCTTGATGCCTGTCCAGTTCTCAAGCCCTGTCCTCCAGCTTTTCCTCTGAGCTTCTACGGGGGTTCCAGCAAACTCCATCTTTGATCTAGATGGCCAGAATGGAGCTCCCCTTGTTGTTGCTAAGTCTGATTCTTTGCAACTCCATGAACTGTAGCATGCCAGACTTCCCTGTCCTTCACTATCTCCCAAAGTTTGCTCAAACTCATGTCTATTGAGTTGGTGATGCCATCCAACCATCTCATCTTCTGGCATCCCCTTCTCCTCCTGCCTTCAATCTTTCCCAGCATCAGGGTCTTTTTGAATGAATCAGCTCTTTGCATCAGGTGGCCAAAGGATTGGAGCTTCAGCTTCACTATCAGTCCTTCTAATGAATATTCAGGGTTAATTTCTTTTAGGATTGACTGGCAAAGTCTTTAAAAAGAGTAAAAATGGGAGGTGGGGGGCTTCTCTGGTGGTCCAGTGGTTGAGAATCTGCCTGCCAATGCAGGGGACACAGGTTCAATCCCTGTTCCAGGAAGATCCAACATGCCAGGGCAACTAAGGCCCCTCACCACAACTACTGAAGCCCACGTGTCTAGAGCCTGTGCCCCACAACAAGAGAAGCTACAGAAATGAGGAGCCCGCAACTAGAGAGTAGTCCCCACTCTCTACAAGTAGAGAAAGTCCTCTCACAGCAATGAAGACCCAGTGCAGCCAATAAATAAATAAGAACAAAAAAAAATTTTTTTAAGAGTAAAAATAACATCCACAGGGTGGGCTCCAATGCAAACTGGTGTCCTTATAAGAAGGGAAGATGAGGACATAGACAGGCACAGAGAGAAAGCTCTGTGAGAACACGGAGAAGATGGCTGTCCACATGCCAAGCAGCAAGGCCTCAGGAGAAACCAGCTCTGCCGACACCTTGATCTCCAGCTTCCAGCCCCCAGAGCGCCTCACCCCCAATGGTGCCAGGTCTCATACCTGCTCTTTGTAGACTGCAGCTGTCTGGCTGTAACCACACAACAGCAACAACACATGGCCCTCCATCTCAGAAACCAGCGGGCATTACTGTGAAGGACACACAAGTACAACCCAGCCAGGCCATTTCCTGCCCCAGTGAGGGTCAGCTGTGTGGCAATTCACTGAAACGGCCATGATGTCTCAGAAATAGGATAATTCAGAGCAATTGTGATTCTTGAGATGACAGAAATAACCTAGTTGTTGCATTTTTGTCATGTACTTTAATCGATAAAATAGTTCAAATGAGGGGCCTTTGTATTGAACCCCCTGGTGATCTTTGTGTTATTCCAGGCTGTGGTATCTCAAATCAACAGGACCTGCAAACACAGGACTAAATCAGGGTGGAACCATAACCACTTCTGAACTCCTAGAATGTATTACTATATAAGTATAGACATATGCATACCATACATAAGGGCTTCCCTGGTGGCTCAGTGGTAAAGAATCTGCCTGTCAATGCAGGAGACGTGGGTTCAATTCCTGGGTTAGGAAGAGCCCCTGGGGAAGGAAATGGCAACTCACTCCAGTATTCTTGCCTGGGAAATCCCAGGGACAGAGGAGCCTGGTAGACTACAGTCCATGGGGTCACAAAGAGTTGGACATGACTGAGCAACTGCACATGACCACACCATATATATGATAAAAATTTATATGTATCATATATATAATAAAAAACAACCTTGGAAATCTATCTCATACCACACATAGAAAAATGAAATCCATGTGTATTAAGACTTACATGAACAAGACAAACTGCAGTGTTGGGTAGAAACAGCAAGGTTCTCATGGAAAAGTATGTAGTATATTGCTTAATAAAACCAATATGGTTAAATATAAAGTGGAAAAAAAGGTAAAGAGAACATTCAAGCTTGCATTTTCTCTTGGAGGAAATAAAAAGGGGAGATGGAGGATCTGAATGTCTTTGCTTTTTAAATTGGGTGGTGCCTACACAGAAGCTTGTTTAGTCGTTCTACTTCATATCTTACACAATTTTATAAGGTTCTTTTGTAGCTACAAATGACTTTTTTTTAAATATTTAAAACATAGATATGGAAAATATGTCTTGTTAGATTATTGTGAATATCAGACATGAAAATATTTGAAGAAGCATTAAATAAATTTTTATCTACTACAAAAAAAAATTGCACAGCATTTAGTAAAAAAAAAAAAAAAAAAAAAACATAGTTCTGATGAGTAAAAAAACCCACAGTCCTGGTGTGTAAAAAATCACAGTTCCGGTGTGTAAAAAAATCACAGTTCTGGTGTGTAAAAAACTTTTAGGAAACCAATCACGATTTTTGGTGACTCAGGACCCAGAATCCTTCTAGCTTGCAGCACTCCATTCCCAAATTCATCGTCTGCATCTGCAGAAGGGGAGGAGCAGTGGAGAGGAAGGTGAGCCTCAAAAGCCTCAGTTTTATTACCTCTGCACCCCAGTGCTGAGATGTCCTCATGAGAAGAGTGAGCCCCCAATAGCAAAGGAGGCTGGGACACATACTTCAGCCTGGAGTCTGGCCACAGTCCCATTTCCATGGGAGGAGAAGATGGATTTCAGCAGATAACCTGAAGGTTCTACCGCAGAGCAAAGGCCAACTGGGACCGCCATTTAATCCACCCAATCACTGGTGATGATAAACCGGGCAGGTCTCTGAAACTGAGCTACCTGCCCAAGTAAGGTATTGGGCTTAAAAGTTACTTAAAAGTCGGTTCGCATTAACATCATGAAGTTAGCAGAGGAGAACTGCACTGGCTGAAGGTAAGCTCACTCCTAAGAGGAGAATGGTTAGCCAGCAGGACATTCATCCCCAATTACCAGTTCAGCCATGTGCTAAATTCTAGGCTAGAGAGAGGAAAGGGAAGCAGAGGTCAGGGTGTTACACAAACTGGGCCCTCCCCACAGGAAACATCAGGAGTAGGAAACAACTGTTCCACTCTAACGTCCTCCTTCAAGGGTAAACCCAATTGTTTCTACTTCCAGAAAACATTGACACTCCAGGCAGAGTCAATATGCCTTCCCTCTGACTTCCCTGTGGTGTGGACTCTCTGATGGAGCTTGCCTTCTTTTCCTTGTATCACAGACTAGTTCATGTATATAAACTATATATACATTATCCATGAACAGACTGTAGGCTCCCAAGGAGAGTCCTCATCTCCTATCATTTTGAACTATTCTCACTAACTAACATTTGCCCTCAAATGCAGCAAAATCTTAATGATAAATAAATGATTGGAACTTGTAATGTATGTTGAGCACAATGCAGATGGATGAGCATTTATAACAAAAGGGTGAGCTTCCTGTCCTTCCAGCACAAGACACTTATTCTCGGCATATGGAGTGCTGTTGGAACAAGCATGCTGGTTTAACTCCTACTCACAGAATGACGTGAAGCCAGTTCAGAATCTCAGAGGGCATGCTCATTGCAGGAAGTGAATACACAGACTTAGCATTTCCATTTAGCTCCCAGATGTCTAAAACTGAACTAACTACTCAACAGTTAGCAAACCAAATGACATAACATGAATTGGTCACAATTTTTTTAAGTAAACTTGAAATATTTTCTGTGTTTGGATATCTCATTTCACCTAATGATTACAGCGATGAATTATTAATATGACTGAAAATTTTCCATTGGGAAAAAAAAAACTTACTAAAAGCTTTTAGTAACAGAAGTAAATTATAGACTTGGCATTTGTAAATTCTCACTTGAGGAATACCATCCCTATTTTTCAGGATGAGGACATTGTGAGGTAAAACATGAAAGGCAATATTTTCCCTTCCAGTTAGGGAAAGTCAGTTGTTGGAATCATGAATTACTGGACATCATTTTAGAGGAATGTGACATAAGAATATAAAGTAATTAAAATCCATGGCTTTGCTATTCTCCCTTTGAAACATCACGTTGACAAAAGGAAATAAATCCACTAATACTTCCATTTTAGTAAAAGAGTCTTTCCTGGTTAATACAGTGCATAGTTACATAGGATTAACTCCTGGTTTATACAGTACATCGTTACCATAGAAATAACTCCTGGTAAATACAGTGAATAGTTACCATAGAGTTAAGAAGAAGTGAAGTCGCTCAGTTGTGTCCGACTCTTTGCAACCCCATGGACTGTAGCCTACCAGGCTCCTCCTGGGATTCTCCAGGCAAGAGTACTGGAGTGGGTTGCCATTTCCTTCTCCCGGGGATCTTCCCGACCCAGGGATTGAACCCGGGTCTCCCGCATTCCAGGCAGATGCTTTAACCTCTGAGCCACCAGGGAAGCCCACCATAGAGTTAGCTCCTGATTACCACAGCGCATAGTTGAATAATACAGTGCATAGTTACCATAGAGTTAACTCCTGATTAATACCATACATAGTCACCATAGAGTTAACTATGCACTGTATTAACCAGGAAAGACCCTTGGAGCCCTCCCCTGGGCTAAGACCTCTCTTTGGGGCTCTTTCAACACCTGTTCAGGAGAGAATCACACCTGTCATATTGACTATCATTTTCAGCCTGCCTGTCCTCACATGTCTCCCACATGTGAGACCCTCGAGGGGAGAAATGGTCTCATTCAACCAGCACAGATCCTGGGCTAGGATGGATATTTCATGACTGATGTTCCTGAAACTAAGAATTGGTTCCTAGTGGTCTTCACACTTCTCAGCCCACCACTCCAAGCCCTTCACAACCTGATCCCTGGTTGCTTTTCCAGCCTTAGCCGTCGGCCCTATGCACGTACCCTGAGGTTGCAGAAAACCCCCCTGCCCACCCGCTCCCATGCCTGGGCTCATGCCCTTCGACTCCCAGCTCCTTCCAGGCAAAGTGGAGCAGTGCTTTGATTTTCCTCAGAAGCCTCATCCACAGAGAAAGCAGCATCTCCATCTTCCACCCACCGCCACACACCATGGTTCCTTAGAGAATCACCTCATTACAATACCTCTCATGGTTATTGATGGGCCTTGTCATTCACGCCCAATTGTCAGCTACTTTAGGGCAGGGGCCACATGTCCCTGGTGGTACCAGCACTTTGGGGGGCATTCTAGAACTGTTTCTTGAATTGAGACAATTTCCTAATGAGGCAGTATATTTACTGATAATATAAAAACAAGGGGGACTTGCCTAGAGATCCAGTGGTTAAGATATTGTGGTCCATGCAGGGGTGTAGATTCGATCCCTGGTCGGGTTGCTAAGATTGATCTCACATGCCTGGAGGCCAAAAATCCAAAACATAAAACAGAAGCAATATTATAACAGATTCAAAAAAGATTTTTGAAAATGGTCTGCATCCAAAAAAAAAAAAAAAAGACAAGAATGACCTTCCTAACATTGGTGTCCTCTGTACTTAAAAGCTTCCCAAGGGCACAGTGGTAAAGAACCCACCTGACAATGCAGGAGACACAAGAGATACAGGTTTGATCCACGGGTCAGGAGGATCCCCCTGGAGAAAAAAGTGACAACCCGCTCCAGTATTCTTGCCTGGAGAATCCCATGGACAGAGGAGCCTGATGGGCTACAGTCCACAGGGTCACAAAGAATCAGACATGACTGAGCATGCACACACCTACTTAAAAGCATCATTTCAAAAATAACTTAGTTATCACCACAAACTATGTCTTTTTTCATTACTATGGGGAAAAATACTTAAATAATCATCTTACTCTTTGAGTGTAAGTTCAACACAATGTTAGAAGGCATCAGTGTCAAATTAAAATAATGAATTATTATTAAAAGAACAATACCCAAATTTTAAGAAACTAATTTAAAAATTTTAAATATGTTGAATATTGAAATAATTTTCTCAAAAATCCTAGAATGTATCTAAAATGAAATCAACCCTTGAAGATGTCATTTAATCAAATTACAAATGAGAATGTGATAAAATAAATATTGAGTAGCCCCAGTGTTGGGGTAGAAACAAACCTCTCTCCAGAATAATGGCATAGAAAGAATTTTCAGTGTTTAAAGATGAGTACTATAAGCATGGTCCCCATGTCAGGGGGACCCAAGGCCAGGTCTCTTTTCTGTAACATTTCAGAAAGCATCTCTTTAACCTCTGTTACCATGAAAACAGACCCTAGTAATATAGGTAATCACTTCCAAAGGCAATTGTTATACCCATGAAAAGTCCAAAACAAGAAAAGTATAAGCAAATTAATATTTTGTTATGAACTAACTTGTGTTCCTACAAAATGTATATGTTGAATTCCTAGCCCCCAACCTTAGATTGTTGCTGTTGGTTAGTCACTCAGGTGAGACTCTTTGTGACCCCATGGACTGTAGCCCACCAGGCTCCTCTGTCCATGGGATTCTCCAGGCAAGAACACTAGAGTGAGTATTCTCCAACTCCAGGGATATTCCTGACCCAGAGATCAAACCCACATATCCTGCAAGTCTCCTACATTGCCAGCATATTCTTTACTACTGAGCCACCAGGGAAGCCCCAATGTTAGATTAGATAGGGCCTTAAAGAGGTGCTTAGGTTAAATGAGATCTTAAACTTGGGGCCCTAAACCAACATGGTAGGTGTCCTTATAAGAAGAGATATCAGAGATACTTCTCCCTCTCTCTCTTTCCCTAAACACACACACACATACATACACACACATACATACACACAAACACAGAAACACACACACACAAGGCTACGTGAGAACACAGAGACAGTCTGCGGTCTGCAAACCAAAGAGAGAGATTGCCCCAAAAACTGACCCTAAAGGCACCTTGACCTTGGACTTCTGGCCTCCAGAACTGCGAGAAAATTAATTTGTTGTTTAGCCACCTAATCTTTGGTGTTTTGATATGGCAACCTGAGCAGACTAATGCAAGCTGTCTCTCTTAATTCAAGCTTATTACACATGCCATCAAAATTAATGATCATCTTTCTGGAAAAAAATATGAATTATCAGCACCTAAATGCATAAAAATTAGTAGGCATTGCTGAGGAATCTAGACAGCATTGTGCATGTTTCAGTTCAGTTCAGTTCAGTCGCTCAGTCATGTCCGACTCTTTGCAATCCCATGAACTGCAGCACGCCAGGCCTCCCTGTCCATCACCAACTCCTGGAGTTGACCTAAACCCATGTCCATCTAGTTGGTGATGCCATCCAACCATCTCATCCTCTGCTGTCCCCTTCTCCTCCTGCCCTCAATCTTTCCCAGCATCAGGGTCTTTTCCAATGAATCAGCTCTTCACATCAGGTGGCCAAAGTATTAGCGTTTCAGCTTCAACATCAGTCCTTCCAATGAACACCAGGACTGATCTTCTTTAGGATGGACTGGTTGGATCTCCTTGCAGTCCAAGGGACTCTCAAGAGTCTTCTCCAACACCACAGCTCAAAAGCATCCATTCTTTGGTGCTCAGCTTTCTTTATGATCCAACTCTCATATCCATACATGACCACTGGAAAAACCATAGCCTCGACTAGACAGACCTTTGTTGGCAAAGTAATGTCTCTGCTTTTGAATATGCTGTCTAGGTTGGTCATAACTTTCCTTCCAAGGAGTAAGCATCTTCTAATTTCATGGCTGCAATCACCATCTGCAGTGATTTTGGAGCCCAGAAAAATAAAGTCAGCCACTGTTTCCACTGGTTCCCCACCTATTTCCCATGAAGTGATGGGACCAGATGCCATGATCTTTGTTTTCTGAATGTTGAGCTTTAAGCCAACTTTTTCACTCTCCTCTTTCACTTTCATCAAGAAGCTCTTTAGTTCTTCTTCACTTTCTGCCATAAGGGTCATCTGCATATCTGAGGTTATTGATATTTCTCCCGGCAATCTTGATTCCAGCTTGTGCTTCTTCCAGCCCAGTGTTTCTCATGATGTACTCTGCATAGAAGTTAAATAACCAGGGTGACAATATACAGCCTTGACATACTCCTTTTCCTATTTGGAACCAGTCTGTTGTTCCATGTCCAGTTTGAACTGTTGCTTCCTGACCTGCCTATAGGTTTCTCAAGAGGCAGGTCAGGTGGTCTGGTATTCCCATCTCTTTCAGAATTTTCCACAGTTTATTGTGATCCACACGTTCAAAGGCTTTGGCATAGTCAATAAAGCAGAAATAGATGTTTTTCTGGAACTCTCTTGCTTTTTCGATGATCCATTAGATATTGACAATTTGATCTCTGGTTCCTCTGCCTTTTCTAAAACCAGCTTGAACATCTGGAAGTTCATGGTTCACATATTGCTGAAGTGCATATGTTTACATCATGTAAAAAATTCTTTGTTAAGAATTTTTGTTGATTTATTAAGAAATTTTGTTGATTTGTTAAGAAATTTTTGTTGTTGTATTCTGTTTCCTTGGATGGATGTGGGGACAGAAAGGGTTCCTCTCTAAAGTTTATTATTATGCTGTTCAGTGGGGAAAGCACGGCTTTGGAGTAAGTCACGAATACTTGACCTTGAATCCCAACCCTTATATTTATTAGTTGTGTGACCAGAGGCGATTTTTGTAATTTCTCTGAGCATCAGCTTTTTCCATTTCTTCAAGGGGAGAATTCTACCTCTCTTCATTGCTGAGAGAAACGTGATATTGTATTCAAAATGTCTGGTGGAGAATCAATACTACCTTTTGGTTTGCTTTAGCATTTTGTGGGCTTTCAGATACCAAAATCCGCAGAAGTTGCTTGGGAAGTAAATATTATTATGCGGATCCTCACTTGTTTATGTATTAAAGTGTTCACAGTATTTCTTTGATGGGAGGGCCAGAAGAAGAACTAGATTTTGATCAGTAGTTACTGAACAATAGGTCATGACTGTGAAGAATATTACTAGTCTTAAACACAACAGAACTGGGCTCAAGTCCGGCTCTTCCACTTTCTATGTAACTTAAGCTTTATTATCTCTGCCCTCAAGCTCCTCATTTGTAAAATGGGAATAACCACCCTCTCAACCTCACAGATGTCTGTGGGATTCAAAAGCAACAAGCAAAAGCATTTTTCAATATGTCAGAAGAGAAAGTAGGCTCTAACACAAAAGAATCATTGGATTCTCAGGGGTGGTTCAGACTATAGTTAATAAGGGTTCTGGGTCACGTATTCATTCAACCACCATTTAGAGAAGTGCCAGGCACAAAGTCTGCCTGGATGGATCAAAGGAATTGGGTTCTGCCCTTCAGAGAGCTCACCATCAAGCAGGGAGGTAAGTAATACACACGAAGATAACTAATAAGTGTATTATTTTGAACTGTGATAAATCCTATGAATTAAAAGAATAGGCAGCCATGAAAAGGAATACCTTGGGGCTGGGGGGGGAGGTACTGATTTAGACAGAAGGCCAAGGACAGCCCTCTGCCAGGGGAATGAGATGGGCAGGGTGGGAGGAGGACAGGCAGGTGAGGCTGGCGGTGGGGAGGTATGGTTCTCTGGAAGGGAGGGGTCAGTTCATGCCACCATCCTCAGACAAGACGAGGGGCCACCATGGCCAGACCTGAGAGAGTGAGGGGGTGTCAGGAGTTGGGAGGGAGAGAGGGCAGATGAGAGATGATTTTCACCCATGTGCAGTGGGAATCCAGGAGTTGATGTCACAGGGAATGGCAGGATCCAGTTAAGGTTGCAAGGCTCAATCCAGCCGTTCTGCACAGATAAAGCAGAGGGGGGACAGGCGGGTGAAGGGGGACCAGCAAGGACTGCACCCCTGCCATCAGGCTGCAGGGGTAGGGGGCAGACATCCCCTCAGTGCTGGGAGGGGATGGGGAAGGGAGTGAATCCGGGCACTGGGATGAGAGGGAGGGAGACTGGACCCAGAGAGAGGGCAGGAGATGGGCGGAGTTGCTATTATGTCTTGCAGGCAGAATAATGAAGGAGTTCTGCTCACCTGTTTTATCATAAGAGCCGGGCTGCCTTGTCACCTGTGGGAGAAGGAAACAGTGTGATGAGAAGTGTGAAATCACATGAATCATCCCTTCAAACAAAGCCTTTCGCTAAGCTGATCATTTTTGAAAAGTATCAGCAAGTCAATTTGAAGTGTTTTGAAAGTTCTTTCTTTTTCTCAAAGGAAGAGTAATGTAATTCCACCAATTTCACATCAAGGAATGAAGGTAACCCATGGCCTGGGGATAGGAGAGAAAAAGTGGTTAGTATTCTACTCAATAAAAACAGTCAATTTCCTAACCATTGTTTTTCTCTCATATTAATTGAGTGTAATAAGATTTTGTGATTATACTTCAACCTTAATATCATCAGTTATTTTTTTTGCCTCTGGAATTCTTCTGAAAGCCTCCCTACATGTGTCTTTCACAGAAGTGTTTATACTTTCTTTCTTTGTGCTCTGTCGCTCAGTCATGTCTGACTCTTTGTGACCCCATGGACTGTAGCCCACCAGGCTCCTCTGTCCACGGGGTTTTCCAGGCAAGAATACTGGAGTGGGTTGCCATTTCCGTCTCCATATCTTCCTTTAAGTTACCATAATTATTTTAATTATATTTCTACTTCAATTTTATATTCTATTTTATTTTTCTTTCATTTGCCTTAGTAAGGAATATGTTACCACTTTATAAGAAACGGCAGGTTTTCACAACTTTAACTTCAACACAATAAAAATAGCACTTTAACCATTTTTCCAAGGACAGCGGTTATGAAAAAAAGCTTTACATTGTAGAAACATCAATAAAAACCAAATAGAGTTTTCCAATAAAATGCCAGCTCACAGAATTTGGAATTACAATACTTTCAGGTTTCAGTCATCACCACATTTCAACTTGTCATCTCTTCTTCATTATTAATAACCCTTAAAGCATCTCTCTTTCAGTTTTTATCTGCTCTCATAACACTCTGTTCTCAAGAGTTGGCAGGAAGGGAGAATGACTGCTCTCTCACAAGAACCATATAAGTCTCTGTCATTCCTCACCTTCTTAAGTGATTTTGTTCACAGAAAATGTTTCCATAAATTCCTTCCTTTTTAACTTGCAAAGTGATTGATTCATTTTGTAATGCATCTTTCACTCAGCCATGTGCATATAAGAATAAATTATAGTTTACACCATTTCACCCAAACAGGAGTACCACCATCCTTTGCTAGCGTTAAAGATTCTATTTATATCAAATCCACTTGAAACAGACTGATAATGACAACACCAGTAACGCTATGTACTTGCATCACATCTCGTCTCTGGAACTTGAAATATGGCTAACCTGATAAATAATTGAGTCAACTCGTTTCAGAGAGATGACTGATTTTCTACCATCCAGTAATTAACTGAATCCTCTCAGGGTGGAGATGGAGACGGTTCCAGCTTCTCAAGAGCTTCAGCACTGACTTTGTCGGGACACCACACCCTCCTGAAGTGCTCTCTCTCAGGAAAGGGAAGACACAGCTGGAATATAGATAATCTTAGCTTCCCTCACATTTTCTCACTGGGCAGATCCAATTGTAATTTACCCTGCTTAGGGGTAATAATGTCAAAACACTTGATCTTCTCTCTGGACCGCTACAATTTATGTACATTTCAGCAACGGGAAAAAGTGGGCATTTGATATAGCTTTCATTCATGCTGCTGCTAAGTCACTTCAGTCGTGTCCAACTCTGTGCGACCCCTGAGACCGCAGCCCACCAGGCTCCGCCGTCCCTGGGATTCTCCAGGCAAGAACACTGGAGTGGGTTGCCATTTCTTTCTCCAATACATGAAAGTGAAAAGTGAAAGTGAAGTCGCTCAGTCGTGTCCAACCCTCAGCGACCCCATGAGCTGCAGCCCACCAGCCTCCTCCATCCATGGGATTTTCCAGGCAAGAGTACTGGAGTGGGGTGCCATTGCCTTCTCCGAGCTTTCATTCATAAATAATACAAAATTATTCAGCTAATAAATTTAGTTTCGCTTACTCATATAGATATGTTTGTTTTCTATGCTGCATAACACAACTATAAGGAGAAAAATTATAGCTATAAATGTCCTCTCTATAACTCTTCGAGGTTGATATAAGGCTCATATCAGCCCCTCCTTTTGACTTGGATGAGCACATCAATACCGAGGAGAAACAAGAGTAGCTACTGCCTCTGTCTCATAGGTGTGCGTGTGTGCTAAGTCCCTTTGGTCGTGTTCAACTCTGTGTGACCCTATGAACTCCTGCTCATCCATCCATTGGATTCTCCAGGAAAGAACACTGGAGTGGGTTGCCATGACCTCCTTCAGGGGATCTTCCTGACCCAGGGATGGAACTTGTGTCTTACTTCTGCATTGGCAGGTGGGTTCTTTACCTCTAGCGCCACCTGGGGAGCCCCTGATTCCAACATGGTTTCGAATCTCACACTCAGCAACTTCTAGTCAGGCTTTCTGACTCCCATTCTCGTCTCTTCTGCTGCAGCCGAAGTCCCCTGACTGCTCCTCACTCTGCAGACCCACAGTCCTCCCACACCAGGAGTTCCTTAGGTTCTGTGGATGAAGGGATACAGGATGTGTGAAGACAGGCTTTGTGTGTGTTAAATGACCTTGGCACCTCTCTAATTTTTGACTTCATATTGACCTGGCTGTATTTTTTAAAGAGCTACCAGTGTATTTTGTTGTTTTTAGTAACTGTGAATTTTCTTGTTGCAGACAACTCTCCCACCAAGAACAACTAGAAAGATGGGAAAAATAAAAACTTCTGTTTGTGTGTGTGTATGTGTGTGTGTGTGTGTCTGTGTGTGTATTTGTGTGTTCGTTCACATCAAAGGCTTCTTTGTGATTTTTCTGTTGAGCTTTTGTTAGTTTTACCATGCTAACCTTGGGTTGTTGCTCTTCATTCAAAATTTGTGTTGAAGTTATTGTGTATTTTAATCTATGGCTGATGTCTCTCATCAGTGCTTTAAAGTTTTAGGTCTTCATTAGTCAAATATTGCCTATCTTCCTTTCTCCTCTTCTCCTATGCTGGAGCCCCAATTCAACATACATTAAAACTTTCACCACATCCCATACACCCCTAACACTCATGTTTGTATCTTCTAGGAGAAGAAGACTTCTCAACAGAGGCAGGTGAGGCCAGGAGATCTGAGAATGTAATATGCAAAGTGTTGAAAGAAAATCAATGTCACTTTAGATATATACCCATTAAAAATATCATTTGTAAATAAAGGCAAAATAAAGACATTTTCAAACAAATGAAATCGGTAGAATTTGTAGCCAAAAGTCACTCCCTTTAGAAAATGATCCCAGAAAGAAGATTAAAGACAACAGGAGTAGTGAAAACCAAGAAAATGATAAACAGGCAGGCAAATCTAAAGGAGTACGAACTTTGTACAATGATAATATTCCACTGGCTTTGAAACAGCTAGGGAATGAAAACACAAGGCAACACAAACACAAAATGGGAAAGAAGGCTGACTCATGGTGGGGGAAAGAAGAGTCTTTTGAATAATTTGTGATAAGTCAAATGGATATTCTCACGGAAAAAAATACGTTGGCTTCAAAGGCATACCATAGACAAAAATCACTTCCAAGTGGATTCTAGATATGAGAATTAAAAGGACAACAAAACTTCTTTGACCTTGGGAATAGGCTAAACTTTCCTAAAGAGAATTCAATAAATGTTAACTATAAAGGAAAATAGTCCTGTATTAGGTTATGTTAAAATTACAAGCTTCTGTTCAATACAAGAAAGTGAAAAGCCAGAGTGGAAACATGCTCTCAATACATTTACCCAACAAAAATTTTGAATCAAGAGTTCCTTTAAAGTCTGACAATATAATAGTGAAGGACAGATGACCTTCAGGTAAAGACTTGATTGTGTGTGTTAGTTGCTCAGTCGTGTCTGACTCTGCGACACCATAGATTGTAGCCCACCAGGCTCCTCTGTCTGTGGGATTCTCCAGGCAAAAACACTGGAGTGGGTTGCCATTTCCTTCTCCAGGGGATCTTCCCAACCCAGGGATTGAACCCTGGTCTCCTGCATTACAGGTGGATGCTTTACCATCTGAGCTACTAAGGAAACCTAAAGACTTGATTGTATGAGTTTATGTAAGCCTCCTTGGCATATGACCCAAGAAACCATGAATCAATAACTGGTATTATTTTTAGTAAAATAAGAAGTAGGGGGGAGAAGGCAATGGCACCCCACTCCAGTACTCTTGCCTGGAAAATCCCATGGATGGAGGAGCCTGGTAGGCTGCAGTCCATGGGGTCGCTAAGAGTCGGACAGGACTGAGCGACTTCACTTTCACTTTTCACTTTCATGCATTGGAGAAGGAAATGGCACTCCACTCCAGTGTTCTTGCCTGGAGAATCCCAGGGATGGGGGAGCCTGGTAGGCTACCGTCTATGGGGTCACACAGAGTTGGACACGACTGAAGTGACTTAGCATAGCAAGAAGTAGGGGACACCTGAAAGCTACAACACTACTGACTGGAATATAAGCAATCATATTTTTATAAAACTGTTCAGCAATGCAGCTTATTTTTACTGTTTTAAGCTGTCTTGCCACTCATTGCTTTTTCACACTGAATTATGTAGATCAAACATGAATTTTCCCATAATTTTTATTCCCAGGCAAAAGTAGGTGTTTTGACAATGAATTTATTTGCAGGGAAGCAATGGAGAAACAAACATAGAAAACAGACTTATGGACACGTTGGGGTGGGGAAAAGGAGAGGGTGAGATGTATGGAGAGAGCACCATGGAAATGTGTATTACCATATGTAAGATAGGTAGCCAGTGGGAAGTTGCTTTATGTCTCAGGGAGCTCAAGCAGGGGCTCTGTGGAGGCCTGCAGGGATGGGATGGGGAAGGAAATGGGAGGCAGGTTTGAGATGGAGGGGACATATGTGTACCTATGATTGATTCATGTTGACATTTGGCAGAAAATGACAAATTTTGTAAAGCAATTATCCTTCGATTTAAAAATAAATCAACTTTTAAAAAAGTAGGGGGGTTGAAATATGTTATTATTAGCTTTTCCATGTGTTCAATTTTTGTGTCTGTTATATATGTGTTTATGAAACCTCTGGGCTACCTATCTAACTCTACCAGGTTCTTAAAGAAACCATAAATGGGGAAATCAATAAACAGTAGAAAGATAAGCCACATCATATTCAGAGTGGAGTTTCCTAATGGTTTCATTCATAATCATTAACTTTGTGAATAAAAGAGACGGCATGTTTATATAGTGAACATAGCAACCTGCAGGAGAATATTCTAGCTAAATTAAAATAAGCCAGGGTGGAAGGACACTTCATTCCCTTATAATTTATTGATGTCTCTAAGGGCTTCCCTGGTCGCTCAGTTGGTAAAAAATCTTCCTGCACTGCAAGAGACCCTGGTTTGATTCCTGGGTCAGGAAGATCTGCTGGAGAAGCGATAGGCTAACCACTCCAGTATTCTTGGGCTTCCTTTGTGCCTCAGTTGGTAAATAATTTGCCTGCAATGCAGAAGATCTAGGTTTGATCCCTGGGTTAAGAAGATCTCCTTGAGAAGGGAAAGGCTACCCACTTCAGTGGCCTAGAGAATTCTATAGGCCATGGGGTCACAGTGAGTCAGACACAACTGAACGACTTTCACTTTCAAGCTATAACCAGCTCATTTTTTCATTCCCCATGACGATTCTTTCAAATAGTTCCCCTTCTCCTAAAAGATCCACATACTTCTCATTAGAAACTCTTGTTTCTAACCTCTCAGTAATATTTACCATTGATCTGTCTCAAATTTCTATCAGTTCTTCAAACTCACCTACATTTTCATTCAGAGTTTTCCCTCTTTCAGGCCCTGGAAAGGGTTCCCCTTTCTGCACCAGTGGGACTGAGGCCTTGAAGTGTGAGGTGTGCTGCTATGCTTGAGTAAATAATGTCTAGACTAAGCGGAACTGCAGGACACTCAGCCAGTGTCAAAGAGTTTCTTGCTGGTGGGAAACACACACACTGGAATTGTTAGGTGCAGGAACTTTTATATGCTACTATGAATGAAACTGTTTGCTTCATTTCTTTTACGGATTGCTTGTTAGCGTATAGAAATGGACCTGAGTTTCATATGTTGATTTTGTATCCTGCAACTTGGCTGAATTTGTTTATTCATTCTAACAGTTCATGCATGCGATGCCTGTGTGTGTGTTGTATAAAATATTTAGGGCACACTTTCTTTTAAACTGTTTTACAACGTAAGGCATAGGGAATTCACACCATTGCATTTTAGCATTGAATGTACCACTTGGGTAAGCACAAAGATGCGCCACCCAGGTGCCCCTTAAGGAAGGACTTTCTGCCCAGAGGTGGAGAGCGAGTTGGCAGACAGATGTCATGGACCTCCATCCAGACGGTCTGCCTCTGCTTCAGGGAGCCACCTCGTCCACAGTCAAGCCCTTCCCCGGACTCCCGTCTCCAGAGACTGAGCAGGCATCAGATAAACATCTGGCCTATTCAGTTCAATGCCAACAATCCCTCACTGAGCCCCTGCCATGGTGGGAGGCTCACCCTATGAAACACCCAACCCAGCCCCTGCCCTTTCCTTTCATGGGTGATAACACAAATGAACACCTTGCATCCTAAAATCTTAGTGTCCGCTTCTGGAAAACTCAACCTGAGACATTATTATCAAAGATAATTGTTTTAAAGGATGATTCCTGTTGTGTTATTTGTAACTTAAGATTTTGCAGTTTGAGAAAAGTTCATTTAAACAACGGCAATAATTCATTTTTTAGAATTCATTTTTTAGAAACCTTATGACAGAAGCAATTCCAAAGTAGTAACTCTATTTCTGTTTTAATTCTTTCATCCTTGTTTTCAGAGGAATGAATAAGGATGACCTTAGGGTCTTGTTTATTTTTCCTGCAGAGCTGACATCAGGCACATGCAATTGTTTAAATCCCAGCTCCTTGTAGCTTTACTGAAAGGCTTAAGCTCCTGAAGGGTTATTTCATATCTTGAACAGTTGTTTTAAATAAATCTATGATTAACAATCCAATCAAGAGTCATCATTATTGAAAGTTGCCTCTTATGTTTTTTCTGTACTTTAAAATGTTTTTTGTTTATGAAGACTCTGCCTAATTCCAACCCTTCAGCTTTTATTTTGCAGGGCTTTCTTTTCCATGAACAGGGATTGGGCCTGTGTCACTAAGGAAAAAGGAGAGACGCAGAATCCCTTACAGAAATGCGTCTTCTGTCTCAGCAACTTTCATAAAACCCACCTAAAGAACAGGCCGTGAGGGTGAAAGACAGGAAAAGGCAAAACTCATTCATGTAAGTTTCACATTGCTTCCAGTCCGATCAAAAGTCATCTCTTCTGGCCATGAAATGACCACATAAAATGACTAATGTCTTACATGACTGTGGCACAATCAGCCATGATCAACTGATTTTGTTGATGACTTAAAATAACAAGATTAAACATAAATAAAGCACTATATTCATACAAAGCAACTCGTTTATTTCTCATGAAATCTGCTGGTCTGGTTCCAACTTCAGAGGAAGCCTGGTAGTTATGCAATTATTGTCTCCAATGGCAATTGCCCAGATTGATAATTCAGGTAAAATTGGTCTCTGTTTCATGCTTCAATTATCAGTGTTCACTGATCCTTGCAATTTTACAATAACAGAGCAAAATAGAAAGTCACTCGATCCAGCCAGAAGACAATAAAGAAAACCATCAGGGTGCTAGTTCTGTCTAATTTGGGCATTGATACAGGTTTTCTGGGAAAACTTTAATACCATCCCTCCTCTCTTTTTACTGAAAAGCAGAATAAAGAGAAAAGTGTACTCTTTCAATACTTTTAAAACCTTTTCCAATTGAAATTCTTAGTGCCCAATGATTGAATATCAAAAGAAAACAAGAAAAACATATGTCTCTGCCTCTGTCTCTGTATATACACGTGTGTGTGTATGTGTATGTGTGTGTGTCTGTGTGTGCACATGAATTACTTTTTCTGTTTCACCTCTCAAAAATGCTTGTGGCTCCATTTTGTTGGTAGATATCTTTCATCATGTTTACTAAGAGTCCTGGCATTCCATTTTCCCTTGGAATATTTTGAAAATTCAGTATCAGTTTTAGGGTTTCCTTCAGTGTAAATAACAAACTTAGAGAAGTTAATTATCTGAATCTCTTTCTTCTCAGGGAGATGAGGACAAGAGGTGTACAGTCCTGAATGGAAAGAGTATCTACAAACTGTCCCCAGAGAATCAGGCTTATCCTTCCCTGCTCTGCCATCCTTAGCATGTGACTTTCATCCTCCTGTTCACAAGATGGCTGCTGTACCTCCAGGCACCACATCTTACATTCCAGGCAGCAAAACTGAGACAGAAAAAGGCCAAACAATATGCCATCTAAGTC
This sequence comes from Bos mutus, assembly GCF_027580195.1. Lineage (NCBI taxonomy): Eukaryota > Metazoa > Chordata > Mammalia > Artiodactyla > Bovidae > Bos > Bos mutus. The sequence goes on from NC_091636.1 coordinate 65,037,053, forward strand.
TTTCCCTTTTTATCTGAGAAAAGTCTCACCCAAGAAGATGCTAATTATAGCTTACTAGACAAAACAGTCACATGGTCACTGCTAGCTAGAAGGAAGCCTAGGTAATTGAGATTTTTAGATGAACTCCAGACAAACTCAGTTCCTTAGAAATGGTGGAATAGTGATAAATATTGGGTAGACCAATTTCAGAGCCCTCCACAACTCAGTTAGTGGTGAGGATAGAGGGACATATTCATTTGTTGTCTGTTTATCTTTACTGAAGGATAGTTGATTTACAATGTTTCTGGTGTACAACAAAGGGATTCAGTTAGACAGAGGAGAGATAGGTAGGTAGATAGATGAGACAGAGATTCTTTTTCTGCTTCTTTTCCATTACAGGTTATTATTACAAGATATTGAATATAATGCTGCTGCTAAGTCACTTCAGTCGTGTCCGACTCTGTGCGACCCCATAGACAGCAGCCCACCAGGCTCCCCCGTCCCTGGTATTCTCTGGGCAAGAACACTGGAGTGGGTTGCCATTTCCTTCTCCAATGCATGAAAGTGAAAAGTGAAAGTGAAGTCGTTCAGTCGTGTCCGACTCTTAGTGACCCCATGGACTATAGCCCACCAGGCTCCTCTGTTCATGGGATTTTCCAGGCAAGAGTATTGGAGTATTGAATATAGTAGACCCTTGTTATTTATCTATTTTAATATATTCATTTCTTGCTGAATAACTGATACTGAATATGGGTTAAAACTTTATTTTGGGGGGCTCCAAAATCACTGCAGATGGTGAGTGCAGCCATGAAATTAAAAGACACTTACTCCTTGGGAGAAAAGTTATGACCAATCTGTTGCTGCTAAGTCATTTCAGTCGTGTCCGACTCTGTGCGACCCCATAGATGGCAGCCCTCCAGGCTCCCCCGTCCCTGAGATTCTCCAGGCAAGAACACTGGAGTGGGTTGCCATTTCCTTCTCCAATGCATGTAAGTGAAAAGTGAAAGTGAAATTGCTCAGTTGTGTCCAACTCTTCTTGATCCCATGGACTGCAGCCTACCAGGCTCCTCCATCCATGCGATTTTCCAGGCAACAGTACTGGAGTGGGGTGCCATTGCCTTCTCCAATGACCAACCTAGACAGCATATTAAAAAGTAGAGACGCTACTTTGCCAACAAAGATCCGTATAGTCAAGGCTATGGTTTTTCAAGTAGTTATGTATGGATGTGAGAGTTGGACTATAAAGAAACTTGAGTGCCAAAATATTGATGTTTTTGAACTGTGGTGTTGGAGAAGACTCTTGAGAGTCCTCTGGACTGCAAGGAGATCCAACCAGTCCGTTCTAAAGGAAACCAGTCCTGAATATTCATTGGAAGGACTGATGTTGAAGCTGAAACTTCAATACTTCAGCCACCTGATGGGAAGAGCTGACTCATTTGAAAAGATCCTGATGCTGGGAAAGACTAAAGGCAGGAGGAAAAGACGATGAGAGAGGATGAGATGGTTGGATGGCATCACTGACTCAATGGACATGAGTTTGAACAAGCTCCAGGAGTTGGTGTTTGGACAGGGAAGCCTGGCGTGCTGCAGTCCATGGGGTCGCAAAGAGTTGGACACAACTGAGCAACTGAACTGAACTGAACTGAACTGATGGGTTAGAATATGTAAGGTTTGTAATATTTATGATGCCAAGAAGGAGTGATCTGGGGCAGAGCCATCAAACGCTGTCTGGCTAGTGAGTGGTGGTGCTCACGGGATGGTCAGATGAGCCCCCTGGAGAAGGCTCTAGTGTAGCTGCTAAGGCTGCTAGTGCATCTTCTCTGGGTGTCCTGGGAGGAGAGTGGGTGGGAGAAAGGCAGGAGGTGACCTTGGAGAGTAGGGTCTCTCTCCAGGAGAGGGAGAATGATATACGTAACCATGATGAAGGCTCACTTCTGCATGGGGCTTCAGATACCACGTCACTATTTCCCTTGATACCATGTTCATCAGAACAGAGTGTACTTTCCTGAAACCCTAAAATCAAAATAGTGTCTACTTTCTCCACAAGACACTGCTGACCCCAGGAAGGCAAGTGATTATTGTTATAAACACGAAAATACCTCCACCGTGTGCTGATACTGAATAAGGCTTTTTAATGATCTTGCAGCAGATCCCATCCGCTGTTAGGTTCTTTACATTTCATTTGCGTGAATACGTAGTCAAAAATACGTCCTCTTGTCACTGCCTTTCATGGTAACTGAAAATATCATTTCTCTCCCCCTTGACCAGAACTTCCTCTGCTTAAACTTAGCATCTGTCAAGGCTGAAATTAACAGCAAAATTACAGGCTCTATTGTTTCCACTTCTAACTAGCTCTGTGCCAGGCTACCCATTGTTAAGTGCAACAATTGAACTAAATTACTGCTGCAAATTATCCTCATTTTATCCCCATTTCATCCACGCTATTGAAACCACACTCAGTGATTTGTTCTGTTTTGTCTTTCTTTCCTCTGCGTTTAGGGACTGAAGAGGTGAACAGATTACATGAGAACCAAATCGGGTTTTGATCTTGTTCATAAGGGAGTTGTGCATTACAGTTGGTTGGAGGTCTAGTCCTCCAGATTCTGGTTGTTTCTAAGCTGGGAGGTTGTAGGATAGAAAGGATCAGACGTGGGGTGTCTTCTGCAAAATGTGTATCTGTGTTTTAGCTTCTTAATGTCACTGAAAACATTTGTGTGTAGGCTAACTAACCTTGGGGTTTCTCTCACAGCTCAGCTGGTAAAGAATCCGCCTGTAATGCAGGAGACCCTAGTTCGATTCCTGGGTCAGGAAGATCCACTGGGGAAGGCATAGGCTACCCACTCCAGTATTCTTGGGCTTCCCTGGTGGCTCGGCTGGTAAAGAATCTGCCTGCAATGCAGGAGACCTGGGTTCAATCCCTGGGTTGGGAAGATCCCCTAGAGAAGGGAAAGGCTACCCACTCCAGTATTCTGGCCTGGAGAATTCCATGGACTGTATGATCAAAGGAGTCGCAAAGAGTCAGACACGACTGAGGGACTTTCACTTCACTTCACTTAACTAACAACCATGGGGGCTAAGAATTGTGACCATGTAGGTTAATTTTGTTTTCAGCAGTTATGGGAAAAGCAGATAGGATCCAAAAGATTAATAAAGCATAGAAAAGTGATGCATTTCCTTCACATAATGGGGGGGGGGTGGAAATCTCTAAAAGGAAAAGCTTCAGAAATCTAGACATGAATAGCTCAAGTTCTCTGCCCATTAAAATGCCCATCCAATGTCCATTATTGGATGAATCATCGAAGAATTCATTTGTATGCAACTCTACAACTACAAGGGACTAAGCCAAGAAATTCACGGGGCTTTGTGAAGAATGTATTCAGGACCTCAAACCAATTTTCTCCTGAGCTTTGTGACAAGCCTCAAAGATTGGGAGAAGCAAAAGATAGGATCTGGTTTGTTGTGAAAGCCACTGTCGCTTCCTGCATGAGCTTCAGTCTCGAGTAGCACGTTAGGAGGTTGGGATCTTGGAAGGGAGATGCAGACTCACTGTAAAGTTAACCACCAGAGCAAGCCAATAAGTAGGCAAGGTAAACCAGACAAAATTCCCATTGATAAATTACCTGGAAAATCAAGATTCAGCAAAGTAAAATGAATTTAAGATAAGAACTCTAGTAAAACCAAGAAAAATAGGAACATGCAATGAGCTAATTTAATACAAGTCTGAGTCACCTAGAAACGTAGTCATTGATCTCATATTTAATTCTGCAACCATTCTGTTATTATGATTCATAATATTTATTGAATAATACTGTGGAAATGTATGAAAATCAATGGCATGAGAAAAACATAGGTTATTTATGCAGAGTTTTCCATTGACAAGGGAGTCAGTACCATCACTCGTGTTTGGAAGAGACTCAAAGGCAGGCAGAGGAGTGCGAAAGGTTTTGTGGGGGAAGGACAAGAGACAGCTCAAAGGTGCCCATTGGACGATGTTGGTCTGGGGGGCGGGACGAAGCAGAAGGAGAGCATCCTGTGTGATTGGTTAGGGGTGCACATTTGGCTTTCTGTGTGTGTTTGTGCGCGCGTGTGCCCAACTTTGCAACACCATGGACTGTAGCCCTCCAGGCTCCTCTGTCTGTGGGATTCTCTGGTCAAGAATACCGGAATGGGTTGCTATTTCCTCCTCCAGGGGATCTTCCTGACCCAGGGATCGAAACTGTGTCTCTTGTGTCTCCTGCATTTGCAAGCAGATTCTTTACCACTGAGCCACCCGGGCAGCCCACGGCTTTCTCTGGCTTGTTCTAAGTTGGAAGCAGGGCAAAAGTTAGGGAAGCTGCTTCTTTAGAGCAGATGGTTCCAGGAGTTATTGTATGGTTATTGTGTGGTTGCCAGCATCAGTCCCTAGAGGTAGTCTGACTTCCTACCAGTCTGACACAGAGAGCAGACGCTTTCATAGAAAATGGGTTGGTTTCCTGAGTTGGCTACTGCAAGTTGTGGGTCGGAGTGCTATCTTTCTATCTGGTTAGCCCTTGTCCACTTGTATACTATCTCCCATTTTTCTATATTGTTGTGAAAATTCCAGTTTTACAGGGTAAGAAACAGAGGCTTCATCAGTTCAGGTTATGCGGCTGACCCACAGAGTAAGTGATGGGCTCAATGATTAGATTCAGGTCATCTGACTCAGAAGCCTGAGTTGGACACTGAGCAGGGCTCACAGGTGAGGTTGGTGGTACTTTATGATGAGGACATCGAGAGGTAACTGAGACCAGCTTGTCTGCCTGGTTCTTCGTTCTCCATTCTATTGGGGATTTTACTCCAATCCTCTCTCTCAGTGTGTCTTTGTTTTCAGAAGAGTAAATCAACTTCTACTGCAGTAACTAAGTAAGTATTAAGTGCTTCAGTCATGTCTGATTAAATGCAACCCCAAGGACTATAGCCTTTCCCAGGCAAGAATATTGGAGTGGGTTGCCATTTTCTTCTCCAGGGATCTTCCTGATCCAGGGATCAAACCCAGCTCTCTTATATTGCAGGCAGATTCTTTACCATCTGAGCTACCAGGGAAGCAGTGTGTTGATGTCTATAGCAAGGAAATGACCTGAATGCATGAGTCTCTTGAATAGAAGGCCATGGTAGGGAAGGGCTCATATCTTCCCAGGGAAAGAATGCCTCATGCCCACCCCAGGCTTCACCTTTCATTTTATCAACAATGAACGAACAACACCTTCTAGGCAGGAGCTCACGACACCCAGCACTAAAGTCTGCAGTAAAATTAAGTGAGAAAAGTGCTCAATTAAAAGTTTGGTAGAAAGTATAGTTGTTTCAGAAGAATGTGAGGACCTTTTAATGCCCCTTCTGAATAAATAGACCTTAAGTTGATATCCTTTAAAAGAGATATTAGAGAATATTAGAACTTGCCGTGCCTGGGAACGTGTGGCATGTAAAACAGAGGCTGGAGAAGAACACTGGCAGTGTGATTGATTTTGCTGCTCATTTACTAAACTTCTCTGAAGAAGACTTTGGAAGTGATCTAATTCAACCTCACTGTCTACATGTTAGTCTTAGGAAAGGTCAAGGTTGAACATAGGCGTACAACTAGCTAGCTTCAGAGATAGTACTAGAAATCACTCTTGACTCCTAGCACTTTGTGCCTTAGCGATCTCCCACTTATTATTTCATCCATTTCATCGAATTCCTTGCATGTCTTCAGTGTGACAACTATCCTGGGATCTGGATGTTAAAATGAGCAAGGAAGACAACTTCCCTGCGCTGAATCAACTCTTGACGTTCTGTCTCCAAAACTGCTCTTCCCTGGTTTGGACTGTTAGACCCAATATCTTCAGATTCTGTCCAGTACAATTTTCATTTCTTACAAAGGCTTTCTGTTTGTCTGTTTTTCTTATATATTATCATTTCTCCAAGATTAACCCGTAAGAATCTAAATAAAGCTAGACATTTCATTAGGCAAAAGAACTGCTCCTTGGCCCTTTGCTACCACTCACCTGTGGCCAGGTACTATTCCGTTTTCTTTTTGAAGTTTCAACAGTTGTTGATCTAAGGGCTCTGTCATTGAAGCCAGTTTAAATAAATATTATAAGGTATAGTGGTTTAAATGTTTTTTGTATCAGAGTCATAAAGACATGCAATGTCTATTTTTTTACCATCTTCTTGTTGCTTTGCTGCTGCTGCTGCTGCTAAGTCGCTTCAGTCGTGTCCGACTCTGTGCCACCCCATAGATGGCAGCCCACCAGGCTCCGCCATCCCTGGGATTCTTCAGGCAAGAACACTGGAGTGGGTTGCCATTTCCTTCTCCAATGCATGAGAGTGAAAAGTGAAAGTGAAGTCGCTCAGTCTCAGTCATGCCCGACCCTCAGCGACCCTATGGACTGCAGCCTTCCAGGCTCCTCTGTCCATGGGATTTCCCAGGCAAGAGTACTGGAGTGGGGTGCCATTGCCTTCTCCGTCTTGTTGCTTTAGGGGCAGAATAAGAAACTAAGCTGTTGAAGGAATGTAATATCTTTTTTAAAGTCATTTTGATGCTAAAATCCTTCATGGTTAAATGGAAATTTACTTTCCAAAATTAAAAACATATGCCTCTAAAGGCTTTATGGTCATTTCTCTTCCCTGTTGGAACCTCACCATTTGCTCTGAAGGACACCTGTCATTTTTGCAGTTCACCAGCCATCACCCCTCATTTTAATAACAGCTTTTTCAGGGATAAAATGAATGACTCTTTGTGACCTCACGGACTGATGTACGTCAGGCTTCCCTTCATCGGACACATGTGGACCAAACCAGATTGATCACCCCTCTTACCCTGGAGTGATACCCTGGAGCAGAGGGACACTCAGGGTCAGAGCTTCCCAGAGAGGTCTCTGGAGATGCTGAACCCGTTAATTCAGTTTCCTCTTAAATCACATCGTTTAAGTCATAGCCTTATAAAAACTTCCTTTATCCCTGATTTCACCAAGTGTATTTCCATCTCTTAAAACTGAAAATACTTCATCCATAAAGTATTTATGTATTTAAGTATGTACTTAGATACTATTACTTAAAATGAATGTTAACAGTACCTAAAATGTGCCAATCTGAGTTAAATGGAATGAAAATATTTGATATAGGTTATTTTTTATCTTTGTAACTTGGTACACCCATTACTTCATGGCAAATAGATGAGGAAACAGTGGAAACAGTGGAAACAGTGACAGATTTTATTTTGGGGGGCTTGAAAATAACTACAGATGGTGACTGCAGCCAGGAAATTAAAAGATGCTTACTCCTTGGAAAAGTTATGACCAACCTAGACAGCATATTAAAAAGCAGAGACATTACTTTGCCAACAAAGTTCTGTCTAGTCAAGGCTATGGGTTTTCCAGTAGTCATGTATGGATGTGAGAGTTGGACCATAAAGAAAGCTGAGCACCAAAGAATTGATGCTTTTGAACTGTGGTGTTGGAGAAGACTCTTGAGAGTACCTTGGACTGCAAAGAAATCCAACCAGTCCATCCTAAAGGAGATCAGTCCTGAATATTCATTGGAAGGACTGATGTTGAAGCTGAAACTCCAATACTTTGGCCACCTAATGAGAAGAACTAACTCACTTGAAAAGACCCTGATGCTGGGAAAGATTGAAGGCAGGAGAAGAAGGTGACAACAGAGGATGAGAAAGTTGGATGGCATCACCGACTTGATGGACATGAGTTTGAGCAAGCTCCGGGAGTTGAGGATGGACAGGGAGGCCTGGTGTGCTGCAGTCCATGGGGTCACAAAGAGTCGGACATGACTGAGCGACTGAACTAACTAACTAACTTGGTACAAAGAGAGAAAGTCTTTTTTGCAATTCTGCTGTATAAAAATGATCATTTACCTCTTTGCAAAACCCAACACAAATGTTGAATATTTTATAAATCCCCTTACTGATTCTCCAGTTAAAATAAAACTTAGGAAGAGTTAAGCAGCAAACTTTAAGACAATAGAATTACTCAAAGTATCTATGCAGTCACCATAATCACTACTGCTGCTGAAGCCACCACAGACTAGATGAGATAACCCATCGGTCAACTGTGGGGTGCTTTGCTGCTGTTGTTCAATCACTAAGTCGTGCCTAACTTTTTGTGACCCCATGGATGGCAGCACGCCAGGCTTACCTGTCCTTCACTATCTCCCAGAGTCTGCTCAAACTCATGTCCATTGAGTCAGTGATGCCATCCAACCATATGTGCTTAGTATTATTCTAAATACTCCAAGGGTACAAAATTGTAGGCTTAGCTCATAAGCTCAAGGAACTTTCACTGACTAAAAGGGGAAAAAATAGTATAAAAGCAGGGACATGTTGAGTTTGAAAGTTGAAAAGGACATTTTTATAAGTAAAAATGTAAATTGGTTTTCCTATGTTGAGTACATTAAGTTAGACGGAGGAGATACTACTTACAAAGGCAGTGTCTATGAATGAAGGATTTGAGATTTAATGATTTAACTGCCACTCCACAACACTGGGATTCCCAGGTGGCTCTAGTGGTACAGAACCCACCTGCCAAGGCAAGACATGTAACAGACATGGATTCAATCCTTGGTTTGGGAAGATTCCCTGGAGGAGGGCTTAACAACCCACTCCAGTATTCTTGTCTGGAGAATCTCATGGACCAAGGACCCTGGTGGGCTACAGTGCATAAGGTTGTCCAGAATCAGACATGACTGAAGCGACTTAGCACCCACCCATAAGATTCAGTTCAGTTCAGTCACTCCATCATGTCCAGTTCTTTGCTACTCCATGGACTGCAGCGTGCCAGGTTTCCCTGTCCATCACCAACTCCTGAAGCTTACTCAAATTCATGTTCTACAAGTCAGTGATGTCATCCAACCATGTCGTCTTCTGTCGTCCCCTTCTCCTCCTGCCTTCAATCTTGCCCAGCATCAGGGTCTTTTCAAATGAGTCAGTTCTTTGCATCAGGTAGCCAGATTATTGGAGTTTCAGCATCAGTCCTTCCAATGTATATTCAGGACTGACTTCCTTTAGGATGGATTGGTTGGATCTCCTTGCAGTCCAAGGAACTCTCAAGAGTCTTCTCCAACACCACAGTTCAAAAGCATCAATTCTTCAGTGCTCAGCCTTCTTCACAGTCCAACTCTCACATCCATACATGACCACTGGAAAAACCATAGCCTTGACTAGACGGACCTTTGTTGGCAAAGTAATGTCTCTGCTTTTCAATATGCTATCTAGGTTGGTTATAACTTTCCTTCCAAGGAGTAAGCATCTTTTAAATTCATGGCTTCAGTCACCATCTGCAGTGATTTTGGAGCCCCAAAAAATAAAGTCTACCACTGTTTCCACTGTTTCCCCATCTATTTGCCATGAAGTGATGGGGCCAGATTCCATGATCTTAGTTTTCTGAATGTTGAGATTTAAACCAACTTTTTCACTCTCCTCTTTCATTTTCATCAAGAGGGTCTTTGGTTCTTCTTCACTTTCTGCCATAATGGGGGGAGGATGTCATCTGCATATCTGAGGTTATTGATATTTCTCCCAGCAATCTTGATTCCAGCTGTGCTTCATCAAGCCCAGCATTTCTCATGATGTACTCTGCATTTAAGTTAAATAAGCAGGGTAGCAATATACACCCTTGATGTCCTCCTTTCCCAATTTGGAACCAGTCTGTTGTTCCACGTCCAGTTCTAACTGTTGCTTCCTGACCTGGGATCACAAGGAGTCAGACACTACTTAGGGACTAAGCAACAACAATTGAATGTCAGGAAAGTACATGGCATGAAGTCAGACTCCTTCTAATAAGCTTCTTTCTCCACTTTGCTGAAATCAAGACCTGAAGAAATGATCTCTCTTCTTTCCTTCTACACCATCCAGTGGGAAGCTGGCTGCCCCTCCTCTGAACTAAGCTATCACTTTCTACCACTCTTTTGGAACTCATCAATGACATCCTGGAATGTGAAGTCAAGTGGGCCTTAGAAAGCATCACTATGAACAAAGCTAGTGGAGGTGATGGAATTCCAGTCGAGCTATTTCAAATCCTGAAAGATGATGCTGTGAAAGTGCTGCACTCAATATGCCAGCAAATTTGGAAAACTCAGCAGTGGCTACAGGACTGGAAAAGGTCAGTTTTCATTCCAATCCCAAAGAAAGGCAATGCCAAAGAATGCTCAAACTACCGCACAATTGCACTCATCTCACATGCTAGGAAAGTAATGCTCAAAATTCTCCAAGCCAGGCTTCAGCAATATGTGAACCGTGAACTTCCTGATGTTCAAGCTGGTTTTAGAAAAGGCAGAGGAACCAGAGATCAAATTGCCAACATCCACTGGATAATGGAAAAAGCAAGAGAGTTCCAGAAAAGCATCTATTTCTGCTTTATTGACTATGCCAAAGCCTTTGACTGTGTGGATCACAATAAACTGTGGAAAATTCTTCAAGAGATGGGAATACCAGACCACCTGATCTGCCTCTTGAGAAATTTGTATGCAGGTCAGGAAGCAACAGTTAGAACTGGACATGGAACAACAGACTGGTTCCAAATAGGAAAAGGAGTACATCAAGGCTGTATATTGTCACCCTGTTTATTTAACTTCTATGCAGAGTACATCATGAGAAACGCTGGACTGGAAGAAACACAAGCTGGAATCAAGATTGCTGGGAGAAATATCAATAACCTCAGATATGCAGATGACACCACCCTTATGGCAGAAAGTGAAGAGGAACTCAAAAGCCTCTTGATGAAAGTGAAAGTGGAAAGTGAAAAAGTTGGCTTAAGGCTCAACATTCAGAAAACAAAGATCATGGCATCCGGTCCCACCACTTCATGGGAAATAGATGGGGGAACAGTGGAAACAGTGTCAGACTTCATTTTTCTGGGCTCCAAAATCACTACAGATGGTGACTGCAGCCATGAAATTAAAAGACGCTTACTCCTTGGAAGGAAAGTTATAACCAACCTAGATAGCATATTGAAAAGCAGAGACATTACTTTGCCAACAAAGGTCCGTCTAGTCAAGGCTATGGTTTTTCCAGTGGTCATGTATGGATGTGAGAGTTGGACTGTGAAGAAGGCTGAGCGCCGAAGAATTGATGCTTTTGAACTGTGGTGTTGGAGAAGACTCTTGAGTGTCCCTTGGACTGCAAGGAGATCCAACCAATCCATTCTGAAGGAGATCAGCCCTGGGATTTCTTTGGAAGGAATAATGCTAAAGCTGAAACTCCAGTACTTTGGCCACCTCATGCAAAGAGTTGACTCATTGGAAAAGATTCTGATGCTGGGAGGTACTGGGGGCAAGAGGAGAAGGGGACAACAAAGGATGAGATGGCTGGATGGCATCACTGACTCGATGGATGTGAGTCTGAGTTAACTCCGGGAGTTTGTGATGGACAGGGAGGCCTGGCGTGCTGCAATTCATGGGGTCGCAAAGAGTTGGACACGACTGAGCGACTGATCTGATCTGATGTGAATGTCTCCTGGGGTGGCATAAACACAGAATAAAGTACGAGCCTCTGGAAGGCACAGTCTGTGGTCATCTCAGATCCCAAACAGCCCCTGTGTCAGTCCTTCCCCGCAGTTGCTCACCCACGGTGTCTTCTTGAATGTAGAAGGATTAGTTCCAGGATCCTCACAGATGCTTCTTCCTCATCTCCATCCTCACCTGGACAGTGGCAGCCTATGAACAGCTCCCTCATGTCTAAGAGAGAAAATTCTTTCAGAACTTGGGAGGGAAAAAAAGCTGATATTTTTACTTGTCCCAATGCACAATTATGCTCCATAGGTCGGCTTTCTGCTTTTTTGATAAAATACCCTTGGCTCAGTCTATGGATGTTTATTAATGGCATGTCTTTGCTTCAGCACTCCTCGTTCCCTAGAATACTCCAAACCCACATCAAGTGCAGCAGAGCTCCACAAACTTATGCACGACCCAAAAGACAAGCACTGACACATCTCCTTGGTCCAGCTGGAAGATCAGTCTTAGGCAGTTAGGTAAGCGTGAGGACAGAGCCCTGCACGGGTCTGACAAATGGGTGTCTGTTGTTTCCTGAGGCTCAGAGCATTGCACGCCCTCTGCCTGGCTGAACTGGGGTGGGGGCCTTAGGGACCTGAGTGGCACTGATGGGGGGACAAGCCTGCTCAGACCCTCCCACATGGGCTGCTACAGCGTGTGTTAGGAAGGACGCGCACACAAAGACCCTATCCCAGGACACTGGATGTAAGAAGGGACCCCAGCCCTGACTCTGCCCCCAGTGAGACCTGGAGCCTGGGAAGTCACTTTGCCCTCCTGCCTCAGTTTCCCCAGGGGTGGGATGAGAGGGGCTGTGAACAGACTAGCTCCAAAGACAACACAAGCTGTATTAACTTTGTTCCTTAAAAATATTAGGGACCAGTACAGGTCAAATTGAGATTCATAACATTGTAAACAGGTCCAAGGGTTTCATAATATTGTAAAGGATGTGCCTCTGTCCGGAAAGACAGTTAAAATGAGATGTTTGCAGCGGCAGCCAGTCTCCTAGGATTGAGGAGCTTGTAGATGATCATAAATGCTTGTATGACAGGAAACACAAAGCAGAAGGCATCCCAAGATATCTACTCTTCTCCAGAGCATGGAAGCCAGAACCTGTGGAATTTTACATAGGGGTGTGGAATGACCCAGTGCAGTACAATCTAGGATTCCAGGTAGTTATTGGAGTAGAGCTGTGAATACGATTTTTGTCTGTTTTGTGCTTTGGGAAGATACACATTTTTAGTTCCTATCAATTATACTATCTTGAATCCAGGAGGAAATAACAAGGTGACAGGAATCATAAAGGCTTTTATCAAAACATGTTTCGATATAGCCACTGTAAAGCACAGAAATATTTTACATTGATTTTGCCAAAGATATTTTCTGAAAGATTATAAAAGTTTTATAAAGCTCTCATTGCAGTTCAGTTTCCTTTAATGGTACAATTTTCTAAAATCTAGAGTATATAAGTGCTGTTAGACACAGCTATCCTTCAATTATAATCTTCTCTGATGGGTTTATTGAAGCAGTAGAGTGTATGAAAGCCCCTTTGTGTTCAAGACAGTGGTCTATAGGATACTGTTAGGACATGGCCACCCCAGACTTCCCCTGGAGAAGCTACAGTCTGTGAGAGATGATACCCACATACCAATAACCACCAAATCAGGCAGCAATAGAGAAGCACTGTTGCAAATTTTCAGTCTACAAAGTCTTCTCTTAAATTCCTGCTTAAACTGCATAAGCTATTGCTGATTTTTCTCACCAAGTCTACAAAATAGAAGAAGGTGGGTACTATCACTCCAAATTAACCCACAGAGGCGCCAACTCAAGTCACCAACACCACGGTCATCAATTGAGAAATGCAGATTTTTACTTCCTCCTAATACATCAAGCTGTTCTTAGGACTAATGGGAGATACATGACATCCCCCAAGGTCAAGATGAGAAACTCAAGATGGTTTATTGAAGGTCAGCCTTCTGATTTGAGTCAGAAAGAGCAGGTGTGAGTTCTCTCAATGGAGTTGAGGCTGGTGAGTGTCTCAGAGGAGGAAGTGCATGGACAGAGGATGGACAGGAGGCAGTAAGGGATGCTCAAGGGACCTACGAGCAGTGAGCTCTGCCGGAAGGACTGGGTTCCTGCAGAGCATGGAGAGGAGACAGCAGGTCAGAGTCTGCAGTGTCCAAGGAGGAGCCTGGGCTGAGCAGTTTATTCTGCAAAAAGTTGGAATCACTGGAAATATTTACGTAAAAGACAGTGATAGATGGAACGGGTAATTTAGAAACAGTAACCTTGAAGAGCCTTATGTTGTGTTTGTTTAGTCACTAAGTCACGTCGGACTCTTTGCAACCCCATGGACTGTAGCCCACCAGGCTCTTTTGTCCATGGGACTTCTTAGGCAAGAATACTAGGGTGGGTGGCCATTTCCTCCTCTAGGGGATCTTCCCGACCCGAGGATGGAACATGCATCCTCTGTATTTGGCAGGCAGATACTTTACTGCTGAGTCACCTGGGAAGCCCAAAGAAAGATTAGAGTGTTAGTGTGTTAGTCACTCAGTTGTGTTTGACTCTTTGCGACCCCATGGACTGTAGCCCACCAGGCTCCTCTGTCCATGGGATTTTCCAGGCAAGAATACTGGAGTGGGTTGCCATTTCCTTCTCCAGGGGATCTTCCCGACCCAGGGATCAAACCCAGGTCTCTGGCATTGCAGGCAGATTCTTTACTCTCTGAGCCACCAGGGAAGCCCTTTCTCCTTTCAGTTCAGTTCAGTTCAGTTGCTCAGTCATGTCCGACTCTTTGCGACCCCATGAACCACAGCACGCCAGGCCTCCCTGTCCATCACCAACTCCTGGAGGTTACCTAAACTCATGTCCATTGAGTCAGTGATGCCATCCAACCATCTCATCCTCTGTTGTCCCCTTCTCCTCCTGCCTTCAATCTTTCCCAAGGAAGATCAGTTCAGTTCAGTCACTCAGTCATGTCCGATTCTTTGCTACCCCATGAATAGCAGCATGCCAGGCCTCCCTGTCCATCACCAACTCCCGGAGTTCACTCAGACTCACATCCATCGAGTCAGTGATGCCATCCAGCCATCTCATCCTCTGTCGTCCCTTTCTCCTCCTGCCCCCAATCCCTCCCAGCATCAGAGTCTTTTCCAATGAGTCAACTCTTCACATGAGGTGGCCTAAGTACTGGAGTTTCAGCTTTAGCATCATTGCTTCCAAAGAAATCCCAGGGCTGATCTCCTTCAGAATGGACTGGTTGGATCTCCTTGCAGTCCAAGGGACACTCAAGAGTCTTCTCCAACACCACAGTTCAAAAGCATCAATTCTTCGGTGCTCAGCTTTCTTCACAGTCCAACTCTCACATCCATACATGACCACTGGAAAAACCATAGCCTTGACTAGACAGACCTTTGCTGGCAAAGCAATGTCTCTGCTTTTCAATATGCTATCTAGGTTGGTCATAACTTTCCTTCCAAGGAGTAAGCGTCTTTTAATTTCTTGGCTTCAGTCACCATCTGCAGTGATTTTGGAGCCCCCCAAAATAAAGTCTGACACTGTTTCCACTGTTTCCCCATCTATTTCCCATCAAGTGATGGGACCAGATGCCATGATCTTTGTTTTCTGAATGTTGAGCTTTCAACATTTTCACTCTCCACTTTCACTTTCATCAAGAAGCTTTTTAGCTCCTCTTCACTTTCTGCCATAAGGATGGTGTCATCTGCATATCTGAGGTTATTGATATTTCTCCCGGCAATCTTGACTCCAGCTTGTGCTTCTTCCAGCCCAGCATTTCTCATGATGTACTCTGCATAGAAGTTAAATAAGCAGGGTGACAATATACAGCCTTGACGTACTCCTTTTCCTATTTGGAACCAGCCTGTTGTTCCATGTCCAGTTCTAACTGTTGCTTCCTGACCTGCATATAGGTTTCTCAAGAGGCAGGTCAGGTGGTCTGGTATTCCCATCTCTTGAAGAATTTCCCACAGTTTATTGTGATCCACACAGTCAAAGGCTTTGGCAAGGAAGATTATTGAACTCAAAATGTCCAGAAGTCAGATGGAAATGTAACCCTAGGGCATCCTACAAGGTCACTGTCAGAAGAGTTCAACAGTGGAGACTCTTGTGAGCTGAATGGTGTCCTCTCAAAATTCAGACCCTAAAATCCTAGCCCCAGGTGACTCTATTTGGAGAGAGCATCTTTTAAAAAATATTTATTCACTTATTTGACTATATCCAGCCTTAGTTTCTGCATGTG
Organism: Bos mutus; assembly: GCF_027580195.1. Taxonomy (NCBI): domain Eukaryota; kingdom Metazoa; phylum Chordata; class Mammalia; order Artiodactyla; family Bovidae; genus Bos; species Bos mutus. The sequence goes on from NC_091636.1 coordinate 65,052,780, forward strand.
GGCTCTTCACTGTGGCATGTGGGCTCTCCAGCTGTGGCTTGTGGGCTTAGTTGCCCTGCAGTATGTGGGCTCCCAGTTCCCTGACCAGGGATAAAACCCACATGCCCTGCACTGAAAGGCTGATTCCCAGCCACTGGATCACCAGGGACATCCTGGAGATAGCATCTCTAAAATAGTATTTAAGGTACAGTGAGGCTTCCCTTGTGGCTCAATCAGTAAAGACTCAGCCTGCAATGCAGGAGACTCGAGTTCTATCCCTGGGTCAGGAAGATCCCCTGGAGAAGGAAATGGCAACCCACTCCAGTATTCTTGCCTGGAAAATTCCATGGGCAGAGAAGCCGGGTGGGCCACAGTCCATGGGGTTGCAAGAGTCAGACACGACTCAGAGGCTAAAACACCAACCACCACCAGGTACAGTGAGATCACTAAGGTGGACTCCGATTCATCTTATTGGTGTCCTTATAGGAAGAGGAAGTTAGGACACAGATAAGGACAGTGAGAAGACCATGTGAAGATACCAGAAAGTGATCATTGCCATGCTCAGGGAGAACCTTCAGAAGAAACCAGCTCTGTGACAACTTAGTCTTGGACTTCCAGCCTCCAGGACTATGAGAAGATGAATTTCCATTGTGTCAGCTGTCCAGTCTATGGTTTCTTACCGTAACAGCCAGAATGGACTTACACAGCAACTTCAGAAAGACTCTCCCAGGGATCACACTGGAGTTTGAAATTAGAATCTTGTGATTTCACATTTGTACCATTTTCACATTCCTGCAGAAGCTGTGTGAGATGCTCTGAAACTCTGTTCAAGTTGCAGCTTGATTTGAGCTTCACTGGAGCTCACTGTGCTGTCATTATTTGCCCTCAACTACCCCTTAAGTGACTCAAATTCTTTAACCTATATTTAGAGGAAAATTGCTGATCAGAAGAGGCAAAGAGGCCCCTGAAATGGGGCAGTTTGCTGGCAAGCCGCAGGGAATACCAATGGCTCATCAGTGCTATAGGTGTTATTTTTTCCCCATGAGGCTGCAGTCGTGGTTCTGGTCTCTCGTGAGTTTTTCTAGGACTTTGCTGCACCCCCTGCTTAGCTGGAGCAGTGTTCTCCTTCCCTTGACCGTGGGCTATTGCAGACACCACCTCTACGAATAGTGTGAGATGAAAGCGGAACTTTGGGGCCTGGGTGTCTAACTGTCAGACGCTCACCCTGGGAACCCAGCTGCTAGGTTGTGCAGAAGCTCAGGTCACATGGAAAGGCCACATGTAGATGTTTCAGGCCAACAGCCTGGGTTCCATGAGACAGTCACGCATGTGGGTGAATGAAGCTTCAGATGGTCCCATCCCAACCCTGCTACTTCCTCGCTCCCCCATCTTGAGCTGCACAGACTCATGCCAAGATTTTTCCTTGAAAATTCAACGTTCTAAGGCCACCTTTGAGGAAGGGGAAAGGCACCTTTTCTCTTGGCCTCTGGCCAGCACCAGACGGCAACCTGGAGGTCCGACAACCCTGAGACCTGGTGGGGGGTCTTCAGTGTCCCTGTGAGTCTAGGGCAGCAAGAAAGTCCTTCAGGGGCATTGCAGGCAGAGTTCGTGGTCCAGTGGTAATTGGCCCTCCAAGAGGCAGGTTTATTTGCGGGAACACATGGAGCACTCTAAAGACTTCCAGAAGTCATAAAGCATCCTCAGGGGAAAGAACTGAAGCTCCATTGCTCACACGGTGGGGACTTAAACCAGGGATGAGCCTGCTACCTGCTCTCCCACAAGCATGCTTCTGCCCCTGGCAGCTCCCATAATCCCTGAGTTGAGAGGTTTACACTGTCCACGTGGGCCTCACCTTGTGCAAACTATACACTCTCATATTCTCAGACTCAAGCAGAATTCTAGATGGTTGCCACCAGGAAAGCCATCAAACTTTAAAAACATAATCCCGATAAAGCTGACAGTATGCTCAGTAAGCATTTTGACACACTGCAGATGGAGAGAACTTTGCTAAGGAACAATTTAGCGATGACACCAAAAGCCTGACATAGATGCACACAAAAAATAATTTTTTCCCAGCAACTCTTTTATTTTTTTTTATTTTTTAATTAAACAAAATTCTTCTTACATAAATTACAGGTACACAAAATACTGATTCACAATTTTTAAAGGTTATACTCCATTTGTAGTGAAATAGATGTATCAATTCAATCCCGTAACTTCACTCACAGGACTGAATCTTAAGAATCTAGTCATGGATGTACACAAAAAAATCCTACAAAGACATTCACTGAAATTTGTTTTCAATAGTGGCTGTTGGAAACTAACTAAATCTCCAAAACAGAGATTGGGCATTCATGTAAGTGAAATCAATACAGGCACTGAGAGTGATCAGAATACCTATGCACACCTGCAGGGGGAAAATGCCTGCTCTAATGTCAGGAAGGACAGTACCTGGTAGGAAGCACTCTGAATCCATATGAACAGCTGCAACAGAGCAGGACGCTATGGTCCTTCCACCATGGCCTCTGCCTGTCTTTTGTCTGCAGAAAAACTTGAACCAAAGAACAAGTTTAATCAGAGAAGTGGGAACATGCAGAAACAAAGGAAAAGTCAAACAAGACCTAATAATAGCAGTTTAGCCGTTAAATACAATTCAGGACTTTAGCTCCTCCACTTCCCTGGTAACTCAGATGGTAAAAGCATCTTCCTGAAATGAGGGAGACCTGGGTTCGATCCCTGGGTGGGGAAGATCCCCTGGAGAAGGAAATGGCAACTCACTCCAGTACTCTTGCCTGGAGAATCCCATGGATGGAGGTGCTTGGTAGGCTACAGCCCACGGGGTCACAAAGAGTCGGACATGATTGAGCGACTTCACGAGAGCTGTAGCTAATATTCTGACCGTATCCTGTGAGCGCTATCTTGTAGACACTGTAACCCCCCACCAAGTGGAGAAGTTTACTACAGGATGGCCAGCCTGCAGCCAGGTCATAAGCTGCCACCATTCTGAGAACTGGCCTCAAAGGATGAAAGGAATGAATTGACCCTGGAACGGAAGACTAACTGTACTTAAAACAATCAAGATGACGCTGATCAGACCACAACATGACCGATTTCAAGACGACCTTTGGTGCTGACTACACTATTTCTGCACATAGCCCCTTCCCTCCACATAGAAAAATTCTTGTCCACTGATTGTGGGTGGGGGGAGTCAGCCTTTGTACAAGAGTCCACCCTTCTCCCCCCTTACCCCTCCACCCCTGGTGCCCACCTCTGAAATAAACCAAATTTCCTTTCCACTAACCTTGCCTCTGGAGTATTGGCTTTAAAGCGATGAGTCTCCAGACCGCATTTTTGGTAACACAGCCTCCTTATCGTAAGAAACACAATCAAACAGTTTGCCATCACCTTCCTCAGGGCAGGAGGAGAGCCCAGCCAGCTCGGCTGCTGGTCTTCACGTTCTTCTTTCCCACCCTCTTCCTCACTAACAGTCCCAATCGTGCTTGGATCACAGTGTGCAAAGCACAAAGGCCTCCACTTCCCAGACCTCCCCAAAGCTAGTCAAGCAGATGAAGCAGAAGGCAGCTGCAGACTTCTGAGAAAGCCCTGCTTTAGTGAAGGGCCCCCTTTTCTCCTTGATTTCTCTGAATTCCCATCCTTCCTTCTCTCCCTTTCTAAAATGCAAACATAATACTTAGAGCAGCTGTCTTTTGTCCAAAAGAGCGGATATCTTCAGGGGCCGGAGGATGAAGGAGCCCTGGTTTCTGAAGGCATTGCACTGGCCCTGGACCAATTATATGAGAAGGACAACCCCTCAGGACATCAGGCCACCATTTCTTGAGTCTCTGTTGTTGTCGTTCAGTCGCTCAGTCGTGTCCGACTCTTTGCAACCCTGGGGCTCTAGCCAGCCAAGCTCCTCTGTCCAAGGGATTCTCCAGGCAAGAATACTGGAGTGAGTTGCCATTATCTACTCCATGATTTCTGTTACTGCCTCACATTTTAAACCAATTTTAAAAAATGGGTAAAATGTTAAATGCAGAGTCAGTTTAAAAGATTTTTAATAAAATGTGCACAGGGCTGCCCTGGTAGCTTAGACAGTAAAGAATCTGCCTGCAATGCAGGAGACTCTGGTTTGATCCCTAGATCAGGAACATCCCCTGGAGAAGGGAATGTTCTTTCATGCTATGCTATGCTAAGTCACTTCAGTCGTGTCCGACTCTGTGTGACCCCATAGACAGCAGCCCACCAGGCTCCCCCGTCGCTGGGATTCTCCAGGCAAGAACACTGGAGTGGGTTGCCATTTCCTTCTCCAATACATGAAAGTGAAAAGTGAAAGTGAAGTGGCTCAGTCGTGTCCGACCCTCAGTGACCCCATGGACTGCAGCCTACCAGGCTCCTCTGTCCATGGGATTTTCCAGGCAAGAGTACTGGAGTGAGGTGCCATTGCCTTCTCCATGTTCTTTCATAATAGTGTTAAAATATATCATTTTCCTAAATATCTTTCTTATCAAATGTCTCTACTGTGTAAGCACCTCATTTAAAGAGTGTGTGATGGTTGGAATAAAAATGGACATTTCTGTTAGTACATGAAGGGTGATGTTTGCCATTTCCAGGCATGTTAGCTGCCAGGCAGCTGGAAAGCAATGACGACCCTCTTGTACAGTTTAATTGCTTGATCTGGAAAAAGAGAGCTACTTTAGCACAAGGCTCCGGAGCTAGCCGAAATGTACAAACACCATATCAGCAATGCTACCAAATTCTCTATACAAAACTGGAAAACGTTTTGTCTGGGTTGAAAACAAACAAAATATATCTATGGCTTTAGCATCCTGTGACAAACAAGTTGAAGTGTTAGGTTTCTCGGTGTTTATTCCATCTACGGAGCTGAAAACCGTACAGTTAGGAGTAAGCCCCACGGCACTGCCTTCAGACTGAAAGCAGCTCATTCCTGATTGACGTCAAGTAGCATCTCCAAACTCCCAGGCTCCTTAAATCTGAGACCGGAAAAGCGTTTAAGAACTTCAAGTACCGTTGCCCCCACAGGGCTGTCTCTCAGCCCCTCCTCCACCATATCTTTCAGTCTCCCTCTTCCATCTCCTTTGTCCCGTTACCAGTCATCAACCAATCCCCTCTTTCCTGGAGGAAGGAGGAGTGAGCAAATACTTATTAGTATTAAGACCCTGACGTTGGGAAAGATTGAAGCCAAAAGGAGATGGGGCAACAGAGGATGAGATGGCTGGACGGCATCACCAACTCGATGGACATGAGTTTGGGCAAACTCCAGGAGAGAAGGAAGGACAGGGGAAGCCTGGCGAGCTGCAGTCCATGGGGTCGCAAAGAGTCAGTTATGACGTAGTGACTGAACAGCAACAATGAACAATGCAAAGTCGAGTATCTGTTAACTCAGATTTCCGATGTTTTGGTGGCAGCTTCTACTCCCAGAATCTGTGTTTTAAAAACACTAAGTGACATTCTGCATCTTCAATCACCTGGTGGCCATCTTTATTGTACAAAGTAACATTTGACGAGTATTTTGAATATCCTAGGAGAAAGCCTGGACTCTTATACAGTCTGTATGAAATTTTCCATGTAACTGGGACCTAAATGCATTCCTTCCAATAGAAACTACATAATACGTGTCACTGCAAAATTTTTTATAGGTCTGAGTTGATGTCATATCAAAAGGCAAAAATGCACAGTTTCTGTCCAGCCCATGTTCTGGAAGTATACAAATCTATCTGTGTAACTGCCAGTCACATTTCCACCCAACAAAGTACAGTAAGCCCGCCACACAGGCTTAGCACTGCATGCTGAGAAAGTGGGGTGGGGGCTTGTGAGTATCCCCTACCAACCTTCAGATCATAACTTTTGCACAGTTTAAGGTGAATTCTCTGGTGAGTTCTCAGGGGCTTCAGTTTCTTTATGATAAAGGACTTGAAACAAGAGAGGAGCTGGCCCTGGGAGTATTAGAAGGGAGTGGGCAGTTCAAAAAGAAAGTCATGTGTGTGCTCCTTAGACGTGGAGCCCAAGACTGTCTTGTTTTGTTGCTGTTGCTCAGTCACTAAATTGTGTCTGACGCTTTGTGACTCTCATGGACTGCAGCATGCCAGGCTCCCCTGTCCTTCACTATCTCTGATAGTTTGCTCAAATCCGTGTTCTTTGAGTCTGTGATGCTATCTATCTCATCCTCTGCTGCCCCCTTCTCCTTTTGCCTTCAATCTTTCCCAATATCAGGGTCTTTTCCAGTGAATCGAATCTTCACATCAGGTGGCCAAAGTATTGCGGCTTCAGCTTCAGCATCAGTCCTTCCAGGGAATATTCAGGATTGGTTTCCTCTAGGACTGACAGGTTTAATGTCCTGGTCTGATAAATATTTATAAATATGCTTAGGGAATTTTTTCCCACAAATTTCACAAAGACCCACCAGGAATCAATTATTCAAAAAAATTTAAATATATAGGTCCCAAACAATTTCCCTTAGAAATGTTACTTCAACAAAACATACAGTTCAGAATTTTAACACATAAATCCATCATTTTTACTCTATTAATATTTCTGAATATTCAGTAATATACCTCTAGGCATGATTAGTTGCTGACATTTATTTTATTTGACCTGATGCATTTGTCAACATGTAGGGCTAGTATTAATTAATCCTTTCCTTCCTTCACTTCTGGCATTCCACATACCCTGCTGCATGCATATTCTTCAACACTTATGAACAAGTGCAGGGCAAGTAGCTATGTACATAAACAATTTGAAATTAATCATCATGCTCAACTGTTTAATATAAATTATATCTATGAACTTTTCAATACAGTTAAATTAAATGTTTTGAGTTTGAAGTCATTTAGACCAAAGAAATCATCAAAACTGTAAAGGTTTATCTCAAGGATTATGAAAATTGCTACTAGACAATTTTAGTTCAGCTGATGGAGATATCTCTGTTTAAGTGCCAGATGATTTTAGTTCTAGGCACTTTGTTAACTGAGGGTCTGGGGTGGAAAAAAATCAGTATGATTTTTTTTGTTTGTTTGTAAAATACAGAAGATGAAAATACTATCTACTGTCATGTCTGATCAGGAGGTTATTTTGAAACTAACAGGAAATGGAGAAGAAATCTTTAAAAATGTAAAGCATTAAGGGCATGTGAGATACAACTATGATAATCCCCTTGCTCTTTGTCATCAAATGTGTATGCTTTATGTCCTACATACAAATGCGGATTCACAGGTAATGATGGGGGCTGAGAAAACACAGAGGGAATTTTTGAATTCAAGGTCCTGGGTTACATCTTCATGAAAGTACTTTTGTCAGTCAAACCTTCCATTGCCTTTCCCTGGGCACTGGCCTTTTCCTACCAGCCACTCAGGCTTCCCCATTTCTGACAGCAGAGTCAATATTTCCATGGACTGATCCAGCACCATAAACCTTAAAGTCAATGGGGTTCAACTCCAGGACTTTGGTATTGGAATAAGCAAGGCTTCTTCCAGTGGGTGCTCAAGAGGAAGGGGTGTCCCTGAGGAGGGTACAGCTGCAGGGGACACTGCAGGAAAGATGACAGGAGCCTCATGCAGACGTGTGTGTCAGGGCACGAACACCAGGCTCTGGACATTTGAAACTGACAGATTTTTGCTCTCACAAGTCTGAGATGGGGGCCCTTGAACTTGCAGTAAAAGATCCCTATCTATTAATAACATGCATCTTAAGACACTACCAATTTTTTAAATAAATGTATTCTTTTTAGAGACTGTTATTAGTAAAATGATAGGTAATAATACTTAGGCCACCAAAATTTAATAGGGTAGGTCCTAAATTCATTCTAAAAATATACATGAAAACTCTCCCAAATGCCAAATAGAGCGCTACATTCAAGGCCATTTAAACATGTGGTTGGCAAAGGGATGAAGTTCAGAGTCATAAAAATCAGGACCATCTAAGGGCCCCTAGAGAGGAAATTTGCACTGAAACTGCTTTGTCCTGCCTTCCCAGCTACTAATGGCAAGTGTGTGTCAACTGATAAATGCAGGGTGTGCCCAGAGAGGGCCTCCCAGATTCCAAGTGCAGTGAGCTGGCTCCATTTGTATGCCCTGATGACCTTCAGGTACCAGCTACAAATCCAAGATACGGAAGAAGGGCACCAAATTCACCCCTGCTTTGTGGACAAGAAAGACAAAACAGAAGAAATCCCATAGCATGTTTTCTAGATCTTACATATGCATGTCTATGTACTTAGAATGTAGCTTGCCCAGGCATCCCACCTTTGGCAGTCCATCTAATGTTCCAGTTGGCTACTGGTCCCAGGTCATTAAGAAGGGAAATTTGATAGTAGAGTTTTGGTTTTGGTACTTGACAAAGACTGAGGGGGTGTCCCTCGTGGCTCAGTGGTAAAGAATCTGCCTGCCAATGAAGGAGACATGGGTTTGATCTCCTGTGTCTAGAATCCTAGACATAGACTCTATACAAGAAGATCCCCTAGAGAAGGGAATGGCAACCCACTCTAGTATTCTTGCCTGGGAAGTCCCATGGATGGAGGAATCTGCTGGGCGACAGTCCATGAGGTCTCAAAGAGTTGGACACAACTTAGCAACTGAAGAACAGCAACATGAGTGATGAGACCTGTCGGCATATCACAGACCAACACACACTTTGAACCAATGGTTCATAAACATCTAAACCAAGCATTTCATCTGAATCTGCAGTCAGACTCTCAGACATTTCAACTATATCATGAAATTTGATTTGAATGGCTCTAGTTTTCTAGGTAACACTGAAAAATCAAAGTATTAAAATTTCTAAGGCAGGCTATTCAACCTTCCCACAGAGAGTTATTATGTTTTCATATTCTACACAACTCATTAAAACTTCTTTATCCTCTTTTAATCTTAAGATGTTTGTTTAGGATCTTTCTTCAGCTCATGCATTTATTTTCTAGAATTAGGTTGACTTTTTTATCATTTGTTGCTTTTGTTTCAAATTGGAAATGGCTTTATTTTTCTTATTACAAATTTAATGGACATTTTCAGAAAGAAATCATATATGAAAATACTAAATATCTAATCTATCTTTCCAAAGTTTTTTCAAGCACACATACATTCATATACATGTAATTATACAATGGATTACAATACAATGTTATGAAGTGACCTTGGCCACACTGTGAGACACTCGGAATTTTAGTTTCCCAACTAGGTATCAAACCTGCATTCCCTGCATTGAAAGTGTGGAGTCTTAACCATATGACTGCTCGGAAAGTCTAGAACAGTATTCTCTAAAATTTTTCTATGGATCTTTGAGTTCTCATATTGAGTTTCAAGATGCTAGACTGATACATATGCATTTGCCTCCACCGCCCTCCAAATCCCCCTAAAATTACTGTTAAGCCATAAAAAGAAAAAAAAAAGCCAGAGAGATATACCTGGGAGGCATCTCCAAAAGTTTGGAGACTCAAGATGCTGATAGCCAGGTACCTGTAGTGAAACACACAAAGAACAAGTGAACTCACACCACAGAGCCCCAGCGCTAAGTGTGTGCCAACTCTTCAGGGGTGTTTGCCTCTTTGCCTACTCTGCTTCGTTGTTCACGAAGCTCTTCCGTCCATGGGATTCTCCAGGCAAGAGTACTGGAGTGGGTGGCCATGCCCTCCTCCAGGGGATCTTCTTGACCCAGGGACTGAACCTGCATCTCCTGTGTCTCTTGCCTTGGCAGGCAGTTTCTTTACCACCAGCACCACCTGGGAAGCCCCATATAGACCCCAAGATGGTCCAGGAATCAGTAGTGAGTGTGAGTGGGGCTGAAGAGAGGGATTGGTTATAAGTCTGTACAAGAAATGATTAAAGTCCCAAATTGCCTTCTTTACACAATGCAGTCAAACAAACACCAAGACCCCAAACCAGTAGAATATTCGCATTTCAATCCCCTGAGTAGTTGAATAGGAGACATCCTGAGTTCATGACAAGAGATGGCTGTAGGAGTGAGTATCATTATGAAAACAGGAGAGCTGAATGAAAATCTACTCTAAAAATGGTGAGTCATCCGCATCCCTTTCTATCTCAACTCGGAAAGCACAGGGAAAAGGCCTCATGGTCTAGGCAGGACCTGGAAGAATTCTCTTGGAGAACGCCTGCCCTGCTAAAAATCCTCCAGCTAGAAATTAGGTCTTTTGCTGCATTTACAACAGAAGTTAGGCTCCTACATGACTACCCTGTAGTGAAGTCCACCACTCAATAAGCCCTGGCTTACAGAACTTCCCCGGACTTCCCTGCAGGCTCAGACAGAAAAGCACCTGCCTACAATGTGGGACACCCGGGTTCGATCCCTGGGTCGGGAAGATCCCCAGGAGAAGGAAGTGGCACCCCACTCCAGTACTCTTGCCTGGAAAATCCCATGGAAGGAGGAGCCTGGTAGGCTACAGTCCATGGGGTCGCAAAGAACTGGACACGGATGAGCGACATCACTTTCTTACTTTCTTTTCTTTCACAGAACTTCCCAGTTCTGTAAGTTGCACGATGAGTATGTAAATTTATTTTTTAAAAACTGTCCATTTGTTTTGAAAGTAGTTAATCCATTTTTTTTTAAATCACCAATGACTTTGTACCACGTGTGACCACATATGTGTGGGCCTATTTCTGGATCTACAATGGTAACTTGAATTTTCTACCTTCAGGTCCTACTGGTCATTGTCATCCTACCCATGTTAAAACTCTTCAACATGTTATGATTTGAACACTCAGTTTTCTTTTGATGAGTTTAAACAATGAGAATATTTTTCTCTTTTTTTTTTACTATTTCCAGCATGTCTTATTAATTTATGTAGATCCATATTTCCACTGGGCTTCCCTGGTGGCTGAGATGGTATACCTGGGTTAGGAAGATCTCCTGGAGAAGGGAATGACTACCCACTCCAGTATTCTGGCCTGGAGAATTCCATGGACAGAGGAGCCTGGCGGGCTACAGTCCAAGGGGTCACAAAGAGTCAGACACGACTGAGTGACTTTCACTTTCATATTTCCATCTGGGAATATTTTTATTCTTCCTGAACAAATTTCACATCTTTTTTTATTGCAAGTCTACTGGTAATTAATTCTCAGCTTTGTCTGAAAAAAAAAATCCTTTATTTCATTTATAAAAGATCTTGTGGGGAAAATTAGAATTCTACCTGGAAAACTTTTTTCTTCCACCACTTTGAAAATGCCGTTCCATATTCTTCTGCTTCACATAGTTTCTGGAAAGAAATCTGGTGTAATCTTAGCTTTGTTTCTCTGTATGTAAAGTGTTTGTTTCTCCAGCGTCTTTAAAATATTCTTGTTATTACTAGTTTCAGAAATTTGATTATAATGTCCCTTTGTATGTATGATTTGCTTCATTTTTCTTCTGCTTGGGTTCCATTAACCTTCTTGAATGTGTAGGCTTATCATTTATATTAAATTTGAAAGAATTTTTGCCACTTATTTCTTCAAGTGCGTTTTTTCCTCCCCTTCCTCTCCTCTCTTCTGAGACTGCAGTTATAAATAACCACTTTGCTGTAATGCCATTATCCTTCAATTAAAAAATAAATAATAAAAAATAACCACTTTGTACCAGCCACCAGAGTTCTGTTATTTCTTTTCCAGTCTCTTTATTTCATTTGGAATAATTTCTATTAGTATGTTTTTTCTTCTGCAGTGAGTAATTTGGTTATAGATTTTTAATTTCGGGTATTGCAGTTTTCAACTCTAAAAATTCTATGTAGATCTTTTCAAATTTTTTACATTTCTCTCCTCATCATATTCATGTTCTTTTACATGCTCTCAAACATATGAGGAATATTTATATTCCTTTAACATTGTCTGGCAATTTCAGCATCTCTTTCATTTCTAATTATTGGGTTTCTTTTGGTTTGGGGGTCATATCTTCCTGCTTATTTTTATGTTTAATAGTTTTGAGTGAATCCTAGAAATTATGAGTTTTACTTTATTTTGTTATTTTATTACATTGTTTAGGTTTCTTTTTTAACATTCCTCTATGGAGGGTTGGCATTTGGTTAAGTTCCTTTAGATCAGTCTGATTGTCTTGAGATTTGCCTTTTGAACAATTTGATTATGGTGTCCCTTGATGTGTTTGATTTTCTTCATCTTTCTTCTGCTTGGGTTCCATTGACCTTGAATGTGTAAATTGATCACTTATACTACATTGGGAAAAATTTTTGCTACTTATTTCTTCATATTTTTTAAATAAATATGACCCCAAACCAGTTTTGGTAGTTTTATGGCCTATATGGACTAGTTTTTAACAATATATTTTTTAAAAACCATATATAGACTAGTGTTTAACAATTATTTCTATATTAATCTCTTTGATTACATGTAGTATGAATTAAGAACCCCAAACCAATGCATATTACAGGCTGGAATTTCTGTTTTCTCCTGGGCTCCTATGAGAAGCTTCTAAACGTAGCTTCAACTAGAGCTCCACATGGCACCGGGTCCCTGTTGTTGTTCAGCTGCTAAGTCATGTCCAGCTCTTTGTGACTTCATTGACTGCAGGACACCAGGCTTCCCTGTCCTTCACTGTCTCCTGGAGTTTGCTCAGACTCATGCCCATTGAGTCAGTGATGCTATCCAACCATCTCATCTGCTGGCATCCCCTTATCCTCCTGCCTTCAGTCTTCCCCAGCATCAAAGTCTTTCCAATAAGTCAGCTCTTCGTATCAGGTGGCCAAAGGATTGGAGCTTCAGCTTCAGTGTCAGTCCTTCCAATGAATATTCAGGACTGATTTCCTTTAGGATTCATTGGCTTAGTCTCCTTGCTGTCCAAGGGACTCTCAAGAGTCTTCTCCAGCACCACTGTTCGAGGGCATCAATTCTTCAGTGATCAGCCTTTTCTATTGTCCAGCTCTCACATCCATACATGACTACTAGAAAAACCATAACTTTGACTATAAGGACCTTTGTAGGCAAAGTGATATCTCTGCTTTTTAATACTCTGCTTTTAATAGGTTTGTCATTACTCTTTTTCCAAGGAGCAAGTGTCTTTTAATTTAATGGCTGCAGTCATGGGTCCCGAAGCATTGGGTCTCTAAGTTAAGGTATTTCTAGTCTTTTTATTCTGGCCTTTTTTAAAAAGTGGGCTTCCAGTTCCACCCACATGAAAGGAATATTGTCCTTGCAGGGGCAGTGAACACCTAGTATGTAGACAATATGTGTTTCTGATTATCTCATGCTTAATACTCTCAATGCTCACTCAGGCTCTGCATTTAAATCTCCCTTCATTTTAGGCACTTTGTTTCTTTTTTTTCCAATCTCAGCTCTGCATTCAGTTTTACATTGATCATATTTATTCAGGCTTCCCAGGTGGTGCTAGTGGCAAAGAATCCACCTGCCAATGCAGGAGACACAAGAGACGTGGGTTTGATCCCTGAGTCAGGAATATCCTCTGGAAGAGGAAATAGCAATGGTGACCCACTCCAGTGTTTCTACCTGGAGAATCCCTTGGACAGAGGAGCCTGGCAGGCCACAGTCCATGGGGTCACAAAGAGTCGGACATGACTGAGTGACTAACATTTTCACATTTTCATTTCCATTGTAATACAACTTAGTTGACGAACCTTTCAGTTCAGTTTAGTTGCTCAGTCATGTCCGACTCTTTGTGATCCCATGAATCGCAGCATGCCAGGCCTCCCTGTCCATCACCAACTCCCAGAGTTCACTCAAACTCACGTCCATTGAGTCGGTGATGCCATCCAGCCATCTCATCCTCTGTCGTCCCCTTCTCCTCCTGCCCCCAATCCCTCCCAGCATCAGAGTCTTTTCCAATGAGTCAACTCTTCGCATGAGGTGGCCAAAGTACTGGAGTTTCAGCTTTAGCATCATTCCTTCCAAAGAAATCCCAGGACTGATCTCCCTTAGAATAGACTGGTTGGATCTCCTTGCAGTCCAAGGGACTCTCAAGAGTCTTCTCCAACACTACAGTTTAAAAGCATCAATTCTTCAGTGCTCAGCTCTCTTCACAGTCCAACTCTCACATCCATACATGGCTACTGGAGGCATTTTTTAATAAGCACTTTGAGTGGTAAAGTGTTAGATGTCTGAATTTTTCCTGACTTTGCTTTTATTTTTATTTTCTTAAGGCTAGCCTTTGAGCCTTAGTAGAGTGAGCTGAGGGAAATGGAAGGCTTAGGCCCAGGACACACTGGTCACAGTATTTTGGAGGTGATACAAAAGCAATGTAGACAGCTTCCCCACAGGAACTAGTTTATCTCCTCAAAATTCAGCCTATCGCAAAAGAGAAAATCCAGTGTCACTTAGCAGACACAGTAAACTTATTCTCGAAAGAGACAAACACTGCAACCTTCTTTCTAACCTATCCATTTGAGAGTTAGACACATTAACCCAGTTTTCTGCTTCAGGCTGTCAGAATTTTGTAAACATCCATGTCCAGTTCTGGAAGGATGAATGGAGGATTGAGATGCGTTCTGGATTTTTGCACTCAATTCCTTCCCTTCTTTTGTTTCCCAAAATCTCAACTTTTTCTTCATATTCATAGGATTAAACTTGGGCAAAGTGGGTTAAACTCTGAGCCCTCCTGGACTGGATAATGACTCATTGTTGACTCCGAATGCTGGTGACCCTCCCTCACAAAGAATCACCTCCACAAACTCCAACACCTCATGCTGGCCCACAAGAGGACCCACTATTACCCAAACCCCAGATTAATTTTGTTACACTGCTGAAGCTTGCTTTCTGAAAAATCTTCCAGAAAAGAACCTGACTACACTATAGAGTTCACAGTGCTGGGTGAATGGATAAAGAAGTTGGGGTACACATGCACGATGGAATATTACTCAGTCATAGAAAAGAACGCATTTGAGTGTGTTCTAATGAGGTGGATGAACAGAGAGCCCGTTATATGAGTAAAGTCAGAAAGAGAAAAACAAATATTGTACAGTAATGCATATATATGAAATCTAGAAAGACGGTACTGATCAACCTACTTGCAGGGCAGTGGAGACACAGACACAGGGGACAGGCTTCTGGACACAGCGTGGGAGGGGAAGGGCGAGCAAATGGAGAGAGCAGCGTGGAGACACGTACACCACCGCACGTAGAGTACATAGCCAGTGGGAATTTGCTGTATGAGGCAGAGAGCTCAGATCCAGTGCTCTGGGACATCCTAGACAGGTGGGATGGAGGTTCAAGAGGGAGGGGACATACATGTACCTATGTAATATTTTGTGTGTGTGTTTACCAGCACAATATTATATAGCAAATATCTTCTAATTAAAAATAAATAAATTAAAAAAATAAAGTTCACAGTGATGCATTTTAAAATAAACTGGACAGTTGGCTATTTTCTAAGCACTGAGAGCTCACCCTGCATCCTGGTCTCAGGTCTGGCAATCTGACCTTTATTGGCTGCCAAGGCCAGATCTCCCATCCTTAACGAAAGTCCCATTCCTACCCAAGGGGCCTTTCACATTCCCAAGACAGCCACCATCTCTCCTTCTTTCTCTGCCTCTAGATTACAAAGCCCTTTTCACCAGCTTCACTGCATTTATTGCCTCCAGGTCTATGGAAGGACCATCTTCCCAGTGATGACTTCCGGGTGCTGTTCCTCCCGGAGTAGCAGTCTGGTTGGGGGTTTGGACAGTACCAGCTGCCCCGGGCGTGGGGAACAGCCTGGGAGAGGCAGGTGTCTCCACGTTCCAGCCCTGCCAGCTCCACTGATAACTGTCCTAAGTGTGCTGCACATACACTTTCATTTAAAAAGAAAGGAGCCACACAACGTAGAACAAAAGCAGGGACTTGCTTGGCGGCCCTGTGGTTGGGATGTCAGGATTTCACTGCGGTGGTCTGGGTTCCATCCCTGGTCAGGGAAGATCCCACAATCATGCATGGCACAGCCAAAAAATTAAAAGTTTTTTTTTTTTAAACTTTACATAATTGTATTAGTTTTGCCACATATCAAAATGAATCCGCCACAGGTATACACGTGCTCCCCATCCTGAACCCTCCTCCCTCCTCCCTCCCCACACCATCCCTCTGGGTCGTCCCAGTGCACCAGCCCCAAGCATCCAGCATCGTGCATCGAACCTGGACTGGCATCTCGTTTCATACATGATATTTTACATGTTTTTTAAAAAGAAGAAGAAAGAAAGAAAAGAAATTAAAGCCACTCCTCCAAGGGAGTAAGAGCTGCTTGTGATTTTGACAAAGCTTCCCAGAGCCCTGCCTGGGGCCCCCTCCTGACCCATCTAGCTTCTCCCCTCTCACCTCGCTCTACAGAAATGCTCTGTCCTGTCAAACTCTGCCTGTCCTCCCAGCCTCCCTGCAACCTGCCCCGAGCATCCTCGCCTCCCTTCACGATCAATACTGTGTGCTCTGCTACAACGTGAAGATGTTGGTCCTTCCTCTGCTCCGTTGCCACCTTTGGGGAGAGCGCCGCATGCCCAGGCTCTCAGGAGTCTCCCTTCCTCCTCCCTGGTTCTGGCAACTTCATGCAGAGCCCAGGTGCCTCCCCCTTCCAGATGTCCCAGGCTGTGTGCAGTACACTCAGCCCCTCCACACCCGACAGCTCCTCACCTGGTGCAGAGGAGCTACGTCTACTCAGGGACAGAGGAGAGTCCACCCAGGATCCAACAGAGTTGTCTCAGCATCATAAAGTCCCATTTTCCATTATTTTCGATGAAGATTTGCATTTTCAAGAAGGCATCTTCCTATAAGATTGCTCCTATGATGGAGGAGGTTTGTGTTTCGATTCAGCTGCTATAAGAGCGATCATTTTTGCTGAATTCCATTTATCCAAAGGCTTCCCACATGGCTCAGTGGTAAAGAATCTGCCTGCCAATGTGGGAGACCTGGGTTCAATCCCCAGGTTGGGAAGATCCCCAGGAGGAGGGCATGGCGACGCACTCCAGTATTCTTGCCTGGAGAATCCCATGGACAGAGGAGCCTGGCGGGCTACAGTCCATGGGGTCACAAAAGAGTCGGACATGACTGAGTGACAAAGAACAGCACATAGCACAGTACACGTCCCTATAAGTATTATAATTATCCCCATTATGCAGATGGGAAACTGAGGCATGTAAAGGTCAACTAGCATCCCAAGGTCACAGTAAGTGGCAAGGTCAGAGGATGAGCCCAGGCAGTCCCACCTGTGCCCACCCATTCAGCTGACCAATCTCCATTCCTACAAGAGGGCAGTTATAATTCCCTTGCACAACTTGCCAGATTAGTTTGAGGATATCAGTTTCTGAAGGGCAAAAGCACACTTTAGAAGATGTGTAAGTCAATATAAAAATGCAGAATATTACGCTGACACTTTGTACGATTGAGGGCTTTTTGCACTGCTTTCTCTAATGTTTACATGGTAAGTGCTTAGTTGTGCTTAGTTGCTCAGCTGCGTCCAACTCTTTGTGACCCCATGGACTGTAGCCCACCAGGCACCTCTGTCCATGAGGATTCTCCAGGCAAGAATACTGGAGCGGGTTGCTGTGCCCTCCTCCAGGGGATCTTCCCAACCCAGGGATGGAACCCAGGTCTATTGCAGATGGATTCGTTACCATCTGAGCCACCAGGGAAGCCCTTAAATGTTAAGGGATAAGTTAAATAATTTTTGAAATACTACTGAGTATATATAACAAAAGTTTGGAAAAAATGTTTCAGACTATGTGATCATAATCTCTCAGACTACCAAAATGTGAAATAGCCCCTTGGCCTGAATTCCTCCCAAAGATGTAGGAAATTACACTGAAGGTCCCAAAACCCACCCCCAACTCCCACGGCTTCCCACGTTGCATGGTTCACACTTCAGTTCAGTTCAGTTCAGTTGCTCAGTCGTGTCTGACTCTTTGTGACCCCATGAACCACAGCATGCCAGGTCTCCCTGTCTATCACCAACTCCCAGAGTCCACCCAAACCCATGTCCATTGAGTCAGTGATGCCATCCAACCATCTCATCCTCTGCCATCCCCTTCTCCTCCTGCCCTCAATCTTTCCCAGGATCAGGGTCTTTTCAAATGAGTCAGCTCTTCCCATCAGGTGGCCAAAGTACTGGAGTTTCACCTTCAACATCAGTCCTTCCAATGAACACCCAGGACTGATCTCCTTTAGGGTGGACTGGTTGGATCTCCTTGCAGTCCAAGGGACTCTCAAGAGTCTTCTCAGCGGTGCCTAATTCTGACCATGTAGTCATAGTTAATCCATAGGATCTATTTTTCCTAGCTGTATTGTGACCTTGAGAGTAGGTAGTGGAAATCCTTTATTTCTTTATATTAGCACTGCATCTCCAGGATTAATAAAAGTCTGTGGATCTGAGCTGGCTCTGTCTCCCTCTCCTCCACACACCCCAAGCTAGGAATAGTGAGTTTTCTGCCATATATTAGCATAGTGTGGTTGACAGATTCAGACACAAAATTGTATTTTCACTTCAAGGGGAGGCTTGCGTGGGTGTCTCCATTTCTACTGCTCTAGGCGCTTTGCTGGTACATGCTGGTTTTCAAATATCTTCAGATTTAGTCAGGTCAAAAATCCACTCAGAAGCAAAGCCAGACGGACCTCACAACTGATGGATGCTGGTCTTGCCCTGAGCATTTGGCTTTTGTTCTTAATAGAACGGCAGTCTTCTTGCTGTTTCTAAGCACAGATACACTTGCCCCAGGGGCTGCTGAATGCTGAAGTCATTGAGGTCAAAAGCTTGTCCTGGGAGGCTGAACTGATGGAAATGCCCCAGCCTGGCCCACAGCTTAGAGGCCGCCTTCCCACATGCATTGTTATATATTTGGTTATTTTGCCATCCACCTGCCGGTTCCCTGAATTATGACACACTGGGATCTAGGTACCCACTCTGTTCTTCTCTTTGGTCCCTTCTTTCTGAAACACTGCTTGCTATCAGCAGACTTGACCATGATAAAGCCTGTCCCTTCTCCTAAGTCCTTAGAAAAAGCATTGACGCCATCCATCAACAAAACCCCAGAGAACTCTCACTGTTCACCTTCGTAGGAATTGGCTGTTCACTCAGACCCTTCGTCCCCCTCACAGACAGCTGCGCTCATCTCTTTATGAACCATGTCTTCCTTAGCTTTTCATGAGCCAGTTAGAAAAAGCCTTTCCCATTTAGGAAATGTTGAGTGAATGAGGGAGTGAAGTCACTCAGTCGTGTCCAACTCTTTGCAACCCCATGGACTGTAGCCTACCAGGCTCCTCCGCCCATGGGATTTTCCAGGCAAGAATACTAGAGTGGGGTGCCATTTCCTTCTCCAAGGAAATGGTGCACATCTAAATAAATTACGTCTCCTGATATGTCAGCCATACTACATCAACTTCAAAAGTCCTGTGATGGATTAATTTTGCAAAAATTGGCATTCTCTATTTTTCCTGTTAGTATTCAATCTCTATTGGCTAAGGATTTACTTTATTTTCTCTGTCCCTTTTTTTCTCTTGTTCCTCCTGACATTAGACTTCAATTCTAACCGTGTCCGCTGGATTCATGCTCACTTCAGATTCTTTTTCTCTCTCTTTTTTTTTTTAAGCATTTCACTCCTCATTGAATTTTTATTCTCATACAAAACCAGTCAGTGACATCTTTGGATGCCTTTTGTCAGGGTCTGTAGAATAATTACCAGGACATCTGTGTCGGTCTTTAGAGTTTATTCACGAAAGAACATCTGTACTCTAGATGGACATCTGGTCACCCCAGCATAAGAGCTGACATTTCACACCTCTGCCCTTAGGCCTGATTGCATCTGCAGTAATGAGGGTCCATCCTGGGGTGACATTAAAGCCCCATTCAATTTTTTATCCAAAGACATCAAGTTCACATTTCACTCTAGAAACTTAAGCACCAGCAGCTATTAAATTGGGAAATATCCATCAGGAAAAGTTCAAATTAGCTCTCTCGTGACCCATATATCACACAGACATGTCCAACGGGCAGTAACTCCGTGTGGAGCTGCCCTGAGGACAGGTGTGGGTGGAGATCAAGACCATGCGGCAGTGACAGGGTCAGCGTCATGGATTCCGTCCACACTGTACTATTACTGTGGTAGCCATGCGTACGGGGAAACAAACTCACTCAGAAGAAGAATGCAGAGAGTGGAGTGCCATTTGTTACACCCGCAGGCCCAAGGCAGAGTCTCCTCTTAGCCAAGGACCCCGACCAGTTTTTGTGAAAACCTTATATACCGTAAGCGATCATGCCCAAACCCACCTCCCCAAATTCCCTGAAACTAGTCTGAACAAAGGAAAAAGAAAGATACAATCAAAGTTAACTCATGATTCATATGCCTTAAGCCTAGGTAGTTAACAGTAAACAATTCTCAATAGGCTTACAGTCATACCCCAATAAGCATAATAGAATGTCTGATTCTATTCGGTTACACAGATAATTAGGGTATTCTTTTAGGCGATGGAGATTCCTGGGGCTCTTCTTCCGGGGGCCTAGTTTTCCAGTTGGTATGTCATTTCCATAGGTACTGGGCATATAGCTTAACGTCCACAGTCCGGCCCAAGATGGAGTCCTGCTTTCAAGATAGAGCCTGTTCTGTTTCCTCCTTCATTGCAGCTGGAGAAGACCTAGGAAAGGCAAGGGCATATAAGCACACAGGGTTGCCCTAGAAAGAGTCAGTGTCCAGGACTGAAGCTTCAAGAGAAGGAGGCTCAGGTTGGTGTTCTAATCAGTTGTTGTTGTTCAGTCGCTGAGTTGTGTCCAACTCTTTGTGATCCCATGAACTGCACGCTGTCAGGCTTCCCTGTCCTTCACCATCTCCCAGAGTTTGCTCAAATTCATACCCACTGAGTCAGTGATGCCATCCAACCATCTCATCCTCTGTAGTCCACTTCTCCTCCCACTCTTTCCCAGCATCGGGGTTGGCTCTTCTCATCAGGTGGCCAAAGGATTGGGGCTTCCACTTTAGCATCAGTCCTTCCAATGAACATTCATGGTTGATTTCCCTTAGGATTGAATGGTTGGATCTCCTTGCAGTCCAAGGGACTCTCAAGAGTGTTCTCTAATCAGAGTGGCTGCCCACACCCAGATGGCTCAAAGGTCTCACAAGTCCCTGGTGGCAGAAGCAAATCCTCTTTCAGGCACACTTCTCTCTCCTCCCAGGTCAGATATCTGGTGCTCACCTGGCCAGGAACTACATCAGCACTATGAGGAGCCACAGTGCTGGTCTCAGCTTAGGGATGACCAGGAGAGCAAATCAAAACAGAAAGGAGGAAGTTGTTCTGCCTGGAAGTCTTATGGGAGCAGCACCCCAGAGAGGACCAAGTTTAACTTAGACTGAACCTCATGACCTCAACAGATCAGAAGAGCCTCTTAAAGGAGGTGACACAACCTCACTTTTTATTCCTCATCTGATGGCGACCACAAAGCAGCTCTTAGGCTCAACTAACCTAATGCAAATGAATTCGTTCACTTAACCACAGAATCCAGTGGTCAAGAGGAAGAGCAAAGAGAAGTGGAAAGAGAGAAGAGGTAAGGATGGTGGGAGGCAGGGATAGCATGGGAAAGACCACAAATGGTGAGTTTTAAGGAGTAGCTAATCCCTAAAATGGTCAGTGGGGAGCACTGTAGAGCCAAGCGTACTTGGCATCTAGGAGCCCTTGGTTTGGGGAGCTCTCTGGATGTCTCTGCCCATCAGCTCCCACCTGCTGTCATCTCAGAGTCCCTGACTATCCCTTCCCCTGCCTACCAGGATCAGCACCATCTTGCTTTGCTGTTCTGCCCTTCCACCTGGTCAAAGCCCAAAGGAGGATAATTTCATATTCTGTGTGTGTGCATGCTCAGTCGTGCCTGACTGTGAGGCAGCCCCAAGGACTCTGGCCTGCCAGGTTCCCATATCCATAGGATTTTCCAGGTGAGAATACTGGAGTGGGTTGCCAATTCCTCCTCCAGGGGATCTTCCAGACCCACAGATCAAACTCACATCTCCTGGGTCCCCTGCATTGGTGGGCAGATTCTTTACCACTGAGCCACCTGGGAAGCCCAGTTTCCCATCAAGCACCCTTAAAGTCCATATATTAATGCATATCTATGGAATCTAGAAAAGTGGTACAGGTGAACCTCTTTGCAGTGCAGGAATAGAGACGCAGACATAGAGAATGGATATGCGGACACAGTGGGGAAAGGAAGGCGAAATGAATTGGGAGGTAGACGTATATGTTACCATATGCAAAATACACAGCTAGCGGGAACCTGAAGTATAGCACAGGTGCTCTGTGATGACTCAGCTCAGTGCTCTGTGAGGACCTAGATGTTGGGTTGAGGGTGGGAGGGAGGTCCAAGAGGGAGGGGATATATGTATACATATAGGTGATTTGCTTCTTGTACAAATCACCTAACTAACACAACATTTTAAAAGAAACTAACACAACATTTTAAAGAAATTAACACATTTTAAAGCAACTATATTTTAATTAAAAAAAAAAAAAAGACAACCGGCAAGTTTGAAAGAAAAAAAGAGAAAAGCTATAAAAACACATTAGAATAGTTGTTTATATGATAAGAAAATGCCAACATCTGTTTCGGCGTATCCCCAGAACTGGCAGACTAATTTGCTTAGCAGTTTTCTATCAGGAGTTGATGATATTTGAAAGGTTAAATGAAAACAATGAGACTGTGTTTTCCATAGCTTGACTCAATCGCTAGAATGGAAAACAAGGTAAGATATTTAAATTCTGATGTCTGAGCTTGATCGTTTTGGTTTATTGATCAATAGTGCCATGTCCACAATTTTATAATTTCTGAATTGAGATTTTTTATTTTAAAAATTGATATTTTTAATACAAGCCATCAGGTTTTATAACACTTATGATAAAATCTTAAAGCTCAATCAGTTAAAGGTAAAAGCAATGACAATCTCTTACAAATGTCTCAAAATGTCAATCTAGACCTGCATACTATTTTACCTTATATGGAAAAGTTTCCAACCCTCTATGTACTTTGTTGTGTAAAACAGGCCTAAAATCTCTCAACTTATTTTTTAGCATTTTGATAGATCAATGTAATACTTTTAACTCTTTAGAATAAAAATTATACAGAAAGCCCAAATCTCTCTTTGGAAACACAGGTACAATCTCCAGTGTTCAAGAGGATATTTCTGTATTGTTTAGTCACTCAGTTGTGTCTGACTCTTTGCGACCCCATGGATTTCAGCACGCCAGGCTTCCCTGTCCTTCACCAGCCCCCAGTTTGCTCAAATTCATATCCGTCAAGTCAGTGATGCCATCCAACCATCTCATCCTCTGTTGTCCCCTTCTCCTCCCGCCTTCAATCTTTCCCAACATTAGAGTCTTTTCAAATGAGTCACCTCTTCACATCAGGTGGCCAAAGCACTGGAGCTTCAGCTTCAGCATCAGTTCTAGGATTTGTCTTATATCTGGGAAAGATTTCAGGCCATCACCATAATTTAGAAAAACAGAACAGTTTACTGGTTTCTTGAAAGGAGTTCAGAAGTAGATACTGCATTTGAACTAAAAATCTGTATGCAATTAATGAGACAAAATAATGACGCTGGGGCTGGTTTCAGTCTCTCTCTCTCTCAGCTGTCTCCCTTGGGTTCAGGAATAAGGATGCCTGCCTCAGTTAGGGTCCTTACAGCCGCCTTTTCCCGTCCTCTCCCCTCTCTAGGTCACCTAATTCTGGGACCCCCACACCTCCCTAAGCCCTTCACTCTATTTTATGGAAATCTCCTGAAACCCCTTACCCTCCCTGGACTGATCCCTCAGCCATTGCACGTTTACCAAAACCCCAAGGTCTGCTGGCGCCTGCTTTCCCACCTGACTGCTTCCCCACCCGGAGGAAGGAGGGGAAGTTTCTTCCTCCTGCTGCCGGTGAACAGTGTCCGCACATGGCATCATCGCCTTTCCCACTTGTCTCTTGGAAATCCCAGGCCACACGATGACTCCCTCTTTTCTCTCCAGCAGCGCCGGCACCTGTGTTTGTGCGCATGCTCAGACTTATCCGCTTCTTCCCGACCCGATGGACTGTAGCCCCCCAGGCTCCTCTGTCCATGGGAATTTTCAGGCAAGAATACTGGAGTGGGTTGCCATTTCCTCCTCCAGGGGATCTCCCTGACTCAGGGATCGAACCCCCGTCTCACGTCTCCTGCATTGACGGACAGGTTCTTTACCATTAGCACCATCTGGGAAGCCCTGTGGATTACTCCTCAATTCACTGTTCCTCTCTTGTTTGGAGATCTGCTTCTTGGCTACTTCTCATCTAACCTTTCTAACCCTAACCCTAACCCTAATTTGCCAGCATGAGTTCTAGCACCTCCGCCTTTATGCTTCACCAGTGATATGACATCAACTCCAGTGACAACTAGCCCAGGTGTTTATTGTCTTCAGATGGCACGGTCACACCTCAGGTGTCATTACCCAGGATGGTTCCACCTTGAAAGAAAGAGACCTAAAATTCCCTACTATGGTAACAGCCCTCTTTCTGCACTCTCTCCCCGTGCACTATAGCCTACTCTTAACTGGCTGAAATTGATTCCTTATATTCTCTGGGCACTCTTCCTCTCTAGCAGTCCTTCTTCTATTAACTATCTTTTCAACTTCATTCTTACAAATTGCACACGAGCTTTGTTTCAAGGGTTGTACTTCTTACCTTCATGGTGGTGATGACTTCACAGTGCGTACATATGTCCAAACTCATCAAATTGTATACACTAACCATATACAGTTTTTTTGGTTTATAAATTATACCTCAATCAAAGCCATTACAAAACAAAGAGATAAATGTTTTTATGCAAGGAAGAACAGAATATGGCTTTCTGGAATGAGCTTATGGTTACCAGGGTTGGAGGGGAGAGAAGGCGGGGATGGGATAGTCAGGGAGTTTGGAATACACGTGTACACACTACTATATTTTAAGTGGATAACAAGCAAAGACCTGCCATACAGCACATGGAATGCTGCTCGGTGTTATGCGGCAGTCTGGATGGGACAGGAGTTTGGGGGAGAATGGGTACACGTATGTGTATGGCTGAGTGCCTTGTCTGCTTACCCGAAACTATCACAACATGGTATACCCCAATATAAAAAAAAAAAAAGAATATGGTGTGCCGGAGACAGGGTGAGTGTAACAGGACTTAATAAATGAATCATCAACAGGACCAGATACCAACCTCTTGTAAATTAAAAATCTGATTGGCTTTGTTTATCTAGTATTTCCTTTTGCCTCTGAAAATAACTGCAGAAGTTGTTTACGACATCGCAGAACCATCACAGAGCTGGTTGGTCACGTCGGAGCCTCACCCAGGAGGCCTCATTCCTGATTCCACAGGTGCACAATGTGGGGTTTACCCCGGAAGGCAGCTGCACCTTCGCTCTGACAAACGTGCTTTTTAAAGGTAAACCAGGATCTTTAAGCTGTGGTCATGCCTCAGTGAATCTGGGGATACTGGGGCCACTGAGGAGACGCAAGGGGAAGAACCATCAGATTGCTTCCTAAATGGTAGGATTTATTTCAATGCTCACACACAATGCAATGAGACAACCTGTTTACATAAAAGATAAGTACAAAGATATAATACAACTTTTTCTGTACATATCAGGTACATATCTAGTACATTACTATACATATTGTATCCCCCAAAGGTTGGCAGATAGAGATGAGGAGGGGGCCGCTGTGGAAGGAAGCTTGGGGGACTATAGGACCTGGGATCGTCCTTCATGAATTGTTTATAAAGTGTAACACAATGCAGCAGCTTGGGTTCTAGAACCTGACAATTTGCCAGGAGCAGCGAGTGAGCAGGATACTTGCGCTTTTAGGGTACCAGCTCATTTTTACCTTGTACACATGCTTCTTTTCCTCAGTGTTAAAGCTGGGAGCTGGCGAGAGTCGGTCTCCACTGACTGGCTGTGTGTCCCCCATCCACCTCGCCCCTGAATGTCTATCACTGATCCAGGGCAGCGGGCAATGGGCTTCCTGCCTGGGCTGCCATACCGGTGTCTTATTCTGATTTTGAAAACAGTGTTATCTGTCTGGTGTCATTAGACAACTTTCTTAGATTTAGACCCGGACAGTCTCCAGTGAGCATTTAAGACCAGCGAACTGATGAACAGCAAAGATGAAAGTGAAGATCACTGGAAATCTGGATAGCACACAACCTGGTTTCCAATGACTGACAATTAAGATCACAAGAACCGAGAGTGAACAGTACCTCCAATGCCCCGGTGAGGAAATACCAGGCAAAACTGTCACATTCCAACAAGACGAACACAGTTCCGTTCTCTCCTTCAGTTGAAGGTGAAAGGCAATGCTATTTCATTCCACAAAAGCTCCACTGTAACTAATAGAGACTGCATTTTTGTTTAATGCAATTTTTGAGAAAAGTGAAGTTAGTAGTTTCTTGTGCTTTTCACCAAGGGTCGAAATTGGCTTTAGAAAATGTTCAATAACAAAGTAAAACAATTCCAAACAGATTTACTGTGTCACAAAACAGGAACAGAATTAATACAGAAAGCATTTAGTGGGCCTTCCCTGGTAGCTCAGATGGTAAAGAATCCACCTGCAATGCAGGAGACCCAGATTTCGTCCCTGGGTCAGGAAAATACCCTGGAGAAGAGAATGACAGCCCACTCCAGTATTCTTGCCTGGAAAATCCCATGGATGGAGGAACCTGATGGGCTACAGTCCAAGGGGTTGCAAAGAGTTGGACACAACTGAAGCAATTTAGCAAGCATGCATGCATGGATTTGCCTGAGGAGAACAGTAATAAAGCTTTTAATTTCTATGTACACCGCACTGACATCCCTACTACAGAACCTACACTAAAGGGATGTGGGGATTGTCTTGTTTGTTGGTTTGCTTTGGAAGATACAAAAGTTGGAGGGATGTCAGATTCTGGAAGACAGTCTGTGTTAGTCTAAATCCTGAACAGCCCATGACATCTCTTCTGGGGCCACAAGGTGCAGAGAGATGACGGGCACATGGGTGGTTGTCTGTTCCTGAGTTCAAGGAGAGTAACAAGAACAAAGTTATTTAAAGTACAGCCTGACTCTTTGCTTCTGATTGATACCAATAACATCCAAGTGGAATGATCAATCATCATCTTAAACAAGGCACTGCCAACTTTTTATAAGAAATTAAACTGCTGCTGCTGCTAAGTTGCTTCAGTTGTGTCCGACTCTGTGCGACTCCAGAGATTGCAGCCCACCAGGCTCCGCCATCCCTGGGATTCTCCAGGCAAGAACACTGGAGTGGGTTGCCATTTCCTTCTCCAATGCATGAAAGTGAAAAGGGAAAGTGAAGTCGCTCAGTCGTGTCTGACTCTTAGCGACCCCATGGACTGCAGCCCACCAGGCTCCTCCGTCCATGGGATTTTCCAGGCAAGAGTACTAGAGTGGGGTGCCATTGCCTTCTCCGAAGAAATTAAACTATTTACATTAAAAAGAAGGAAGCTAATAGAAGAATAGTTTGGATTTTCAGAATTCAGATCTCCTTCTGAGCTTGTGAGCCTTTAACACTGAGCTTTTTAACTTGCAATCACTTTTCAAAATCCAGATGCATATCCAAATTATCTTGGAAGTTTTTGAAAAATACAAATGCCCAGGTATTGTTTTTTTCTCTAAAGCTCCGGATATGCTTCTAATTAGCAGCTGTGTTTAAAAATGACTGGACTGTATGATGATCTTTTACTTTTATTTAGTTTGTTTCACTTTTTCTATTTCGTATTCAGAGCTCTCATTTCATTTAGTTTATGTTTTCTAATTTCTCCATCTCTTTTCTTTTTATATTCTTTATCAAGCATAGTAGAAAAGGCTATATATATGTGTGTGTGTGTTTATAAATAAATATATATATATATATATATATATATATACACCATGTATAATGGTGATTTGTTTTGGAAGATATATATATTCATCATATATATATATATATATATATCAAGCTTATTTTTATATATATACATAATAAGCTTGACTTTTTCACTGGCAGATCTAATATGATCTTTCAAAAACACTATATGTGAGGTGAATTTTCTGGGAACTGAACAAGGGGTGTCAGGCTCCAATTAGCTTTTTATGGGGCTCTCAGTCATTTTGCTATGGGGACTATATTTTCAAAAGAGAACAGGTCTCTATTCCTGTTGCTTCTGATACAAAATTTCCACTAATAAAACTGTATTAAAGTTGAATCAAACCTTATTCCATCTGCTAAAATGTATAATTCATCTTTAATATAAGTTTATTTTTAAAAGAGCATGGGATACAGTCATTAAAAAAAAAATCACTGCTGACACTTCAGCATCACAGAGAGGCAACTGAGCAGGGATAATATACCTCATTCATTGTTTTCCAGCATCCAAAAGAGCAAAGAAGCAAAGATTAGAGCAATATATTTTCTCTGATTTTGTCATTTCAAAACAAGTAACCTGAATGCCTTGGTTCAGTATTTATTGAGTTACAAAACATCCTTAAATCAATTACCAACCAATTATTATTAGTGATCTCAATAAGGGAGAACAGCAGAAATAAATTCCAAAATAGTGCTCAGGCTGCAAATATTTTTAACCTACATGGTAATGCCCTGTGCAATATTTCATTTCCCCTTTTGTGCATTTCTGAGGTCAAAGTAAATATTATTGTACTTTCTCTCATTTCACAACCACTGACCAGAGAAGCAAGGAAGTCAGAAAGGCTTTCTGGCATCTACTATAGATAATTCACTAGTGGGTAATCAAACATTCATCAATATTAGCTCTGTTGTGTCAACAGACATCTCCAAATACACCATGAATGAATGGACACACTGGACATGCAATCATTTTTAAAAGAATAGCAAAGACTCTGCATAGGAGTTGATTTAAGGGCACCATCTGAATAGCCTACTTGTATGGAAATTTACTGCTGGAGCTGTGGTACTTGAGCAGCACCCCCATCCGATATGCAGAAGGGTTGCCTTGAAGCCGATGCAATTGAGTCATTGTAGCCACTCAAGGTAGCTCCTGATACTATCTACTGTACCCCAGAGCCAGTCTTTTGGTAGAGAAATGCTGCATTTGGACAGAAGCCATGAAGCTACCTTTTAAATGCAGGCACTATAAACCTCGATGGCGTGTAAAAGACATCCCGGGATTAGAGATAGTTGATGACCATGGGGCAAAACTCAAAGCTGAAAGTGGCTTGACAGTGTTGGGAAAATGTTTGTGATTGATTCTCAAAGTGAGGAAAATGTCAAAAAGGAGCATCAGGATATTTGTAAATGCAAACACTATGAAGGCGGCACCTCCAATGTGCATTAAGGGAGTGTTTACACAAAATGACTAGCTGAGCACAGACTTGACACATTTTTTAATAAAATTTCTTTTGACCTGTGGTTCCACTAACACATCCTTTCAGGAAGCCCCTGGGCTGAAAATTTGTCCATAACTCTGAAGGCATCTGACTCACTAACTCAGCCAAGGACTCCTGTGTGAACTCTGACCACACAGGCTTTGATGCCCATGAATTCACCCTTTTCAGATAAATGAGGAAACAGAGGCACCTTCACCTGCACTCTGGGCAGCTGATCCCGGAAGATGCAGGAATCAGACACAGGACTGTGTGAGATGATCACAGTCTCCACCTGGGATCATCCACAGCCCTGGGCTGCGAGGGACCAGAGTCCCTTCTTCACAAGGCCACTTTCTCCCGAATTCACTTCCTTTCTCTTTGACATCACTTGTGAGTCAAGGGGCCAGACCCCTGGCTCTCGCTGACCCCGTGGGCTGACCATCCCTGGGCACAGAGGTTTCTCCATGTAGGAGCCCTCACATCCGCTCACCGCTTACCCCTCTCGGTTCCTTTAGGCTCTCTGTCCACCCTCCACACACACAGGGAGCCATCTTTTCCCCCAGGATTACTGCCAATTCTAGTCGGAATCGAAAGGCTTAGTGACATGTCCCTGAAAGAGCAGGAACCTTCAGATCCTCCTGTAAGTCCCAGGGGCAGCAACACAGAAGCAGGCCTAGAGCAAATCAGGCAATCGGGGAAGAAAAATCCCAAGTCCGGGGATCCTGGGTCTTCACGCAACACAGCTTGATTCTGTGTCCCCAGAATCCACAGAGTCAAGGTCGTCCAGGGAGACAAATCCCTCAGTGTCATCAGAGCCATCATCTGCAGAGCTACTCTGAGAGGCCACCTGCTATGCTGTGAGCAGGGAGCCTGGGGCAGTGTGGGTTGGTGTTAGCCAGTGACTAGTCTAATCTAGACAAAGCACCCAACACTGGGAATCAGATTCCAAAGAATTTCAGTGTGAGACTGAAGCCCGTTTCCTAATGAGAACCAGCCAAACGTCAACTATATCTAGAAGCAACCCTAGAAATTAAACTGTGATTAATGCCACTTGACATTTAGTTCCTTTAGCATGATCAACATGCTTGATGCAGCTTAACAGTATTTATCTCTAACTGTTCTTCTTATAATAAAAATGAAAAAAACAAAACAAAAACAAAAAAAGCGGAAAGCTCACACAGAAATTTGAAATGTGACAAGCATCCCCAGAAGGTTTTGGCAGGAATCCCAAACATCTCAGCCCGAGGAAGAGCTGCTGTGTGAAGAAGGTTCCAGCAAAAGTGGTAGACGCCACGGTGAAAGCCCACCACCACGAGGGGCTTAATGAGGGGTTCGGAGGGGAGGCGAGACACGTGAGCAGCAGCTGTACACGGACGGGAAAACAGGAGGCTAAGATGCTTAGACCATAGCTAAAATTATTCTAAACCAGTTGATCCTCTGTTAAGTAATTATTTAAAATGGTAGCAACAACCACTCCATTAAGATGGCTAAACTCCAAAGCTTGACAAGACTGATTACAAGGAAGAATGTGAAGCAACAAGAACTCTCACTCATTGCTGGTGGGAACGCACAGCCATCCAGCCAATCTGGAAGACAGCTTAGCAGGTTTTATAAACCTACCAGATCGACCAACAGGAAGAAGCAAACTGATTGGAAGGAGGTTTAATTACAAAAGGACATGACATGGGAAGAACGGGAGACAGGATGGCCAGTCATTTCCTTTTTTTTTTTACTATGTGGAATAATAGATTTTATTTTATGATTTTTTTTTGTTATTGTGAAGAGCTAATTCTTTTTTTTTATTTTAATTGGAGGCTAACTACTTTACAATATTGTATTGGTTTTGCCATACACTGACATGAATCTGCCACAGGTGTATATATGTTCCCCATCCTGAAACCCCCTCCCACCTCCCTCCCCATCCCATCCCTCTGGGTCATCCCAGTGCACCAGCCCCGAGCATCCTGTATCATGCATAGAACCTGGACTGGCAATTCATTTCACATGTGATCATTTACATGTTTCAATGCCATTCTCCCAAATCATCCCACCCTTGCCCTCTCCCACAGAGTCCATAAGACTGTTCTATACATCTGTGTCTCTTTTGCTGTCTCGCATACAGGGTTATCATTACCATCTTTCTAAATTCCATATTTATGCATTAGTATACTGTATTGGTGTTTTTCTTTCTGGCTTACTTCACTCTGTATAATAGGCTCCAGTTTCATCCACCTCATTAGAACTGATTCAAATGTATTATTTTTAATGGCTGAGTAATACTCCATTGTGTATATGTACCACAGCTTTCTTATCCATTCGTCTGCTGATGGACATCTAGGTTGCTTCCATGTCCTGGCTATTATAAACAGTGCTGCAATGAACATTGGGGTACACATGTCTCTTTCAATTCTGGTTTCCTCAGTGTGTATGCCCAGCAGTGGGATTGCTGGGTCATAGCTCTCCAACAAATGCTAAAGGATCTTCTCTAGGCAGGAAACACAGAAAGGGTATATAAACTCGAATCCAAAACAATAAAGTAAATGGCAACTGGATCATACTTATCAATAATTACCTTAAATGTAAATGGGTCGAATGCCCCAACCAAAAGACCAAGACTGGCTGAATGGATAAAAAAACACGACCCCTACATATTCTGTCTACAAGAGACCCACCTCGAAATAAGGGACACACAGACTGAAAGTGAAGGGCTGGAAAAAGATATTCCATGCAAATAGAGACCAAAAGAAAGCAGGAGTAGCAATACTCATATCAGATAAAATAGACTTTAAAACAAAGGCTGTGAAAAGAGACAAAGAAGGATACTACATAATGATCAAAGGATCAATCCAAGAAGAAGATATAACAATTATAACTATATATGCACCCAACACAGGAGCACCGCAGTATGTAAGACAAATGCTAACAAGTATGAAAGGAGAAATTAACAATAACACAATAATAGTGGGAGACTTTAATACCCCACTCACACCTATGGATAGATCAACTAAACAGAAAATTAACAAGGAAACACAAACTTTAAATGATACAATAGACCAGTTAGACCTAACTAATATCTATAGGACATTTCACCCCAAAACAATGAATTTCACCTTTTTCTCAAGCACACACGGAACCTTCTCCAGGATAGATCACATCCTGGGCCATAAATCTGGCCTTGGTAAATTCAAAAACATTGAAATCATTCTAAGCATCTTTTCTGACCACAGTGCAGTAAGATTAGATCTCAATTACAGGAGAAAAACTATTAAAAATCCCAACATATGGAGGCTGAACAACACGCTGCTAAATAACAAACAAATCACAGAAGAAATTTAAAAAATCAAAATATGCATAGAAATGAATAAAAATGAAAACATAACAACCCAAAACCTGTGGGACACTATAAAATCAGTGCTAAGGGGAAGGTTCATAGCAATATAGGCATACCTCAAGAAATAAGAAAAAAGTCAAATAAATAACCTAACTCTACACCTAAAGCAACTAGAAAAGGAAGAAATGAAGAACCCCAGGGTTAGTAGAAGGAAAGAAATCTTAAAAATTAGGGCAGAAATAAATGCAAAAGAAACAGAAGAGACCATAGCAAAAATCAACAAAGCCAAAAGCTGATTCTTTGAGAGGATAAATAAAACTGACACACTATTAGCCAGACTCATCAAGAAACAAAGGGAGAAAAATCAAATCAATAAAATTAGACATGAAAATGGAGAGATCACAACAGACAACAGAGAAATACAAAGGATCATAAGAGACTACTATCAGCAATTATATGCCAATAAAATGGACAACCTGGAAGAAATGGACAAATTCTTACAAAAGTACAACTTTCCAAAACTGAACCAGGAAGAAATAGAAAATCTTAACAGACCCATCACAAGCACGGAAATTGAAACTGTAATCAGAAATCGTCCAGCAAACAAAAGCCCATGTCCAGACGGCTTCACAGCTGAATTCTACCAAAACCTTAGAGAAGAGCTAACACCTATCCTACTCAAACTCTTCCAGAAAATTTCAGAGGAAGGTAAACTTCCAAACTCATTCTATGAGACCACAATCACCCTAATACCAAAACTTGACAAAGATGCCACAAAAAAAGAAAACTACAGTCCAATATCACTGATGAACATAGATGCAAAAATCCTTAATAAAATTCTATCAATCAGAATCCAATCATTTCCTAAGACAGTGTTGTCTCCTATTTACAGGTGGAGACGTGGAGGGTCAGAGCACAGGAGCGACTTTTCTCAAGGCTACACGGGTCAGGTAGATCCAATATTAACTAACGTCCCTCGTGCCCTTCTGGGCACTGGAAAGAGACTGGCTTTCTACACAAAAATGTCTGGCTCAAAAACTGGCTTAATAGCTCATTGCAGAAGGAAAAAAATAACAAATGCACCACCTCGTTGCCTCATAGGGAGTGGGGGGTGGGGGTGGGAAGAAGGACATTTTCTGCACTTGAAAAAGAGTTGGTTGAAAACAGCGCAAATGTTGTCTCGGGGCGCTCTCTAGTGGAAAGTTCCTGAAGTGACATCCTTTTAGGTCTTCATTTCTTGCATTTCCCTTGTTCCTTTAGAATCTACCTGAGGAAGGCCATGGGCCTTGGTTTCACAAGCAAAATAAAGAAGGCAGTTCCTCATGCGGGGGAGGGGCCTTTATCCTGACCGTCACCTGCGTCACCGTCACAGCTTTGCCAGGGCTTCCCGCATAGCTCAGTTGGTAAAGAAATTGCCTGCAGTGCACGAGACCCGGGTTCAATTCCTGAGTAGGGAAGATCCCCTGGAGAAGGCATGGCAACCCACTCCAGTGTTCTTGCCTGGAGAATCCCATGGACAGAGGAGCCTGCAGGCTACATGGCCTTGGGGTCGCAAGACTCGGACACGACTCAGCAACCCAACCAGCACTAAACCACCGCCCAGGACCCACCTGCCTTCTTGGCACACCTCAATGCAGCGGCGGCTGTGGATGCCCTAAGCTGATGGCCTCCACCGGGTCACCCGTGCTCAGGCTGCTGCTGTTGTGAGTTCTGCAAGAGGCTGGCCTCAAGGGGATGGATACTGGTTCCTCTGGCAAGAGGCGTGGCCCTAGGATGGACGGTGATCACTTAGACCGCAGGTTCAAAGCCGTGTCGGTTCTCTTCCTTCTCTTTCTCCCCTCAAGTTTTTCCTTTTTCCCGCATCCCCTTTTCCTTCAGGGCAGAGCCAGGGAGGCATTTGAAGTTGGCATCCAGGCACTATGGGGCGAGCGGGCAGCATCCGGGGCTGGGCAGGGGGAGGTCATCCCAGGGCTGGGCAGCCCCTCTGGGAAAGGGGGTGTCTCCTGAGCACACCGAGGACGAGGAACGAGGTCCCCAGACACAGAAGGAGATCCCCTGGGAGAGGCTGCCTGCAGGTTTGTGCCCTGCACCCAGGTCCCCGGGCCTGTGCCCTTAATCACCCAGGCTCTTCTCGAGGATTCTCTGAGCCTCCTTCGCCTCACCTGTGATCTGCAGCACACGTGAGGTATTTCCTATGTGACCCTAACCCCAGGCGGCCCCCTCCAAGCAGGGCCCCTTTGATGTTCCAGGACACTGTTCCTCCCGAAGCACGCAGCGGTGGATTGGCTCCCAGAGGTAGATGGACACCTCTGGGTCTTCTAGAGCCTCTAACGAACATGAGACTCCAAGATCAGATCAGATCAGTCACTCAGTTGTGTCCGACTCTTTGCGACCCCATGAATCGCAGCATGCCAGGCCTCCCTGTCCATCACCAACTCCCGGAGTTCACTCAGACTCACGTCCATCGAGTCAGTGATGCCATCCAGCCATCTCATCCTCTGTCGTCCCCTTCTCCTCTTGCCCCCAATCCCTCCCAGCATCAGAGTCTTTTCCAATGAGTCAACTCTTTGCATGAGGTGGACAAAGTACTGGAGTTTCAGCTTTAGCATTATTCCTTCCAAAGAGATCCCAGGGCTGATCTCCTTCAGAATGGACTGGTTGGATCTCCTTGCAGTCCAAGGGACTCGCAAGAGTCTTCTCCAACACCACAGTTCAAAAGCATCAATTCTTCGGTGCTCAGCCTTCTTCACAGTCCAACTCTCACATCCATACATGACCACAGGAAAAACCATAGCCTTGACTAGACGGACCTTTGTTGGCAAAGTAATGTCTCTGCTTTTCAATATGCTGTCTAGGTTGGTTATAACTTTCCTTCCAAGGAGTAAGCATCTTTTAATTTCATGGCTGCAGTCACCATCTGTAGTGATTTTGGAACCCATAAAAATAAAGTCAGACACTGTTTCCACTGTTTCCCCATCTATTTCGCATGAAGTGATGGGGCCAGATGCCATGATCTTCGTTTTCTGAATGTTGAGCTTTGAAGCCAACTTTTCCACTCTCCACTTTCACTTTTATCAAGAGGCTTTTTAGTTCCTCTTCACTTTCTGCCATAAAGGTGGTGTCATCTGCATATCTGAGGTTATTGATATTTCTCCCAGCAATCTTGATTCCAGCTTGTGTTTCTTCCAGTCCAGCGTTTCTCATGATGTACTCTGCATATAAGTTAAATAAACAGGGTGACAATATACAGCCTTGATGTACTCCTTTTCCTATTTGGAACCAGTCTGTTGTTCCATGTCCAGTTCTAACTGTTGCTTCCTGACCTGCATACAAATTTCTCAAGAGGCAGATCAGGTGGTCTGCTATTCCCATCTCTTTCAGAATTTTCCACAGTTTATTGTGATCCACACAGTCAAAGGCTTTGGCATAGTCAACAAAGCAGAAATGAGACTACAAACAGACCCGCAATTCCTGCAGCAGGCTCCTCCTCTTCATAACCTGAGGCTGGATAATCCCAGAGGGCATTACTGGAACATTCCACAAGTCTCACCTGCTCCCTAACATCCAGACCTCCACCTACTTTTCATTTCTCCATTATTTGGTCACTGAATTAACAGAGTGGAAGGAATCCATAAATCTGTAGTCTGTCCTGATTTTGTCAGAAGCCTCCATGGCTGGACAGTTCCCAACCTGGGACCATTGGGTGAAGCCATGCAGGGACCATTGCACCCGCAGCGAGAAGCTTTTACTCTAACCCTGAAGCAGTCCTCAAGAGAAGCAAGAGCCAGATCTTATACCTGTCGTCATTTCTCCATGTGTTAGCCGTTTGGATCCCCGGGGTCAAGGCCATGTTCAGATAAAAGGACTTCTGCTGCACTGGTAACAAAGTATAACACGTGGAAGAAGTATGAATCTCTCCACATGCAGATACTTTGTCATTAGTCGCGTGAATCATCCCTGCAGGTGCCTGGGGAAGGCTGGGGCCAGCTGACATGGCCGGATGATTGTATAGTCTCTGTGTCTCACACAACTAAAAACAGCTAAGTTGGAACATTTCAGTAGGCCTACATTTTTTCTGCCTAAGCAAAAATCGTGCCTATTAAACCTCTTGAATCCGCTTAGTGTGGCTCTTTGCTTTAAATACGCTGCTTGCTGTGATTGGTCAGTAAGCTGGCAGGGAAATCCCACAGTTAAGTTAGGTGGCTGATATTCTGGGCAAAGTCTAATGATATCTCAACAAACAGAAGGGAGAAGTACATATTGTCTCCCAGAGCATCCTATGATGTTGGATAATTGCTTGTGTTTACCTGCCAGTCCTAAAATGAGGTTGGCCTAACCTCTCCCCTATCTCCCTGCTGATGTATTAATACAAGCAGCCTAAAGAGTTAAGACATCGTTTCTGAGGTTTACAGACTCAGGTTTCTGTACATTCAGTCAATATCCACTGGCTTTGTAGCCAGTTGGTCAGTCTGGCTCAGACAGACAGGAGCTGCATTTCAGGATGGGATGGAGCCTTGCCTTATCTCATCCTGGGTGCTTAAGGTCCTTAAGGGACTCCTCTGTCTTAACCCAAGAGGGCCAGTCGAGGGGAAGATCTGCTGGTCAAAGTCAGGCCTCCCGTCCAGCTATGATCATTACACAGGCACGTGCTGTACAGTACGTGGGTGACTCAGATGAGAAGTCCAAGTCTGTAACGGATGTGAACATGAGAATGTGTTTTTTGTCATCCAGGACTGTAGAAAGTTTAAAGGATGTAGACAAAACCTCATGCCTCATTATAGCTGAGCCACCCAGAGGCTGGAGACTTAGACCAGCTGCAAACTGAGTGAAACTGTTAGTCGCTCAGTAACGTCTGACTCTTTGAGACCCCATGGACTGTAGCCCGCCAGGGTCCTCTCTCCATGGGCTTCTCCTGACAAGAATACTGGAGTCGGGTGCCATGCCCTCCTCTAGGGGATCTTCCCGACCCTGGGATTAAACCCAAGTTTTCTGTGTTGCAGGCAGATTATTTACCATCTGAGCCACCAGGGAAGCCTCTAGGTGATGTCTTGTTGTTGAGTCACTCAGTTGTGTCCGACTCTTTGCAATCCCATGGACTGCACACCAGGCTTCCCTGTCCATCACCAAATCCTGGAGCTTGCTCAAACTCATGTCCACCAAGTCGGTGATGCCATCCAACCATCTCATCCTCTGTCATCCCCTTCTCCTCCTGCCTTCAACCCTTCCCAGCATCAGGGTCTTTTCCAATGAGTCAGTTCTTTGCATCAGGTGGCCAAAGTATTGGAGTTTCAGCTTCAACATCAGTCCTTCTAATGAACATTCAAGACTGATTTCCTTTAGGATGGACTGGCTGGATCTTCTTGCTGTTCAAGGGACTCTCAAGACTCTTCTCCAACATCACAGTTCAAAAGCATCAATTCTTCAGTGCTCAGCTTGCTTTATAGTTCAACTCTCATATCCATGTATGACTACTGGGAAAACCAGAGCTTTGACTAGATGGACCTTCATCAGCAAGATAATGTCTCTGATTTTTAATGTGTTGTCTAGGTTTGTCATAGCTTTTCTTCCAAGGAGCAAGTGTCTTTTAATTTCATGGCTGCAGTCACCATCTGCAGTGATTTTTGAGCCCCCAAAAATAAAGTCTCTCACTGTTTCTATTGTTTCCCCATCTATTTGCCATGGAGTGATGGGACCAGATGCCATGATCTTCGTTTTTTGAATGTTGTGTTTTAAGATAGCTTTTCACTCTCCTCTTTCACTTTCATCAAGAGGCTCTAGTTCCTCTTCACTTTCTGCCATAAGGGTGGTATCATCTGAGGTTATTGATACTTCTCGTGGAAATCTTGATTCAGGCTTGTGCTTCCTCCAGCCCAGTGTTTCTCATGATGTACTCTGCATATAAGTTAAAAAAGCAGGATGACAATATACAGCCTTGATGTACTCCTTTCCCAATTTGGAACCAGTCATTGTTCCATGTCCAGTTTAACTGTTGCTTCTTGACCTGCATACATGTTTCTCAGGAGGCAAGTCAGGTGGTCTGGTATTCCCATCTCTTGAAGAATTTTCCACAGCTTGCTGTGATCCACACAGCCAAAGGCTTTAGCATAGTCAATAAAGCAGAAGTAGATGTCTTTTTTGAATTCTCTTGCTTTTTCTGTGATCCAACAGATGTTAGGAATTTGAACTCTGGTTCCTCTGCTGCTGCTGCTAAGTCACTTCAGTCGTGTCCGACTCTGT
This sequence comes from Bos mutus, assembly GCF_027580195.1. Taxonomy (NCBI): domain Eukaryota; kingdom Metazoa; phylum Chordata; class Mammalia; order Artiodactyla; family Bovidae; genus Bos; species Bos mutus. Next base: position 65,091,588 of record NC_091636.1, read on the forward strand.
GTGACCCCATAGATGGCAGCCCACCAGGCTCCCCCGTCCCTGGGATTCCCAGGCCAGAACACTGGAGTGAGTGGCCATTTCCTTCTCCAATGCATGAAAGTGAAAAGTGAAAGGGAAGTCGCTCAGTCGTGTCCGACCCTTCGCAACCCCATGGACTGCAGCCCACCAGCTCCTCCGTCCATGGGATTTCCCAGGCAAGAGTACTGGAGTGGGGTGCCATCGCCTTCTCCTCTGGTTCCTCTACCTTTTCTAAATCTAGCCAGAATATCTGGAAATTCATGGTTCATGTACTGTTGAAGCCTGGCTTGGAGAATTTTGAGCATTACTTTGCTAGCATGTGAGATGAGGGCAATTTTGCAGTAGTTTGAACATTCTTTGGCATTGCTTTTATTTGGGATTGGAATGGAAACTGACATTTCCCAGTCCTGTGGCCACTGCTGAGTTTTCCAAATTTGCTGGCATACTGAGTGTAGCACTTTCACAACATCATCTTTTAGGATCTGAAATAACTCAACTGGAATTCCATCACCTCCACTAGCTTTGTCCTAAGGCCCCCTTGACTTCACATTCCAGGATGTCTGGCTCTAGGTGAGTGATCACATCATCATGGTTATCTGGGTCATTAAGATCTCTTCAGCACTCTTGCCTTGAGAACCCCATGAAGAGTATGAAAAGGTGATGTAACAGTTCAGTTCAGTTCATTTCAATAGCTCAGCCATGCCCAACTCTTTGCGACCCCATGGACTGCAGCAAGCCAGGCCTCCCTGTCCATTACCAATTCCCAGAGCCTGCTCAAACTCATGTCCATTGAGTCGGTGATGCCATCCAGCCCTCTCATCCTCTGTGGACCCCTTCTCCTCCTGCCTTCAATCTTTCCCAGCATCAGGGTCTTTTCTAATGAGTCAGCTCTTCACATCAGGTGGCCAAAGGACTGAAGCTTTAGCTTCAGCATCAGCCCAAAGTATTGCCACCTTTGCATCAGGTGGCCCATGAGTGTCCAGGAGTCTCCGGCAGACGAGTGGGTCAGTGGTGGCCTGCTGCAAGGTCGGGGCACAGTGTAGGGGTGAGTGCATGGGGCGTTTTGAAGGAGGTCACCTTTATCTTCATTAGCTCCACAATAGTTTGGTCTCAGGTCAAACAATGTGAGGGAACACTGCCTTGCCCATCAACAGAAAATCGGATTAAAGATTTACTGAGCATGACCCCACCCATCAGAACAAGACCCAGTTTCCCCCACAGCCAGTCTCTCCCATCAGGAACCTTCCATAAGCCTCTTATCCTTATTCTTCAGAGGGCAGACAGAATGAAAACCAAAATTACAGAAAACTAATCAAACTGATCACACAGACCACAGCCTTGTCTAACTCAATGAAACTATGAACCATGCCATGTAGGGCCACCCAAGACAGATGGGTCATGGTGGAGAGTTCTGACAAAACATGGTCCACTGGAGAAGGGAATGGCAAACCACTTCAGTATTCTTACCTTGAGAACCCCAAGGTGATGTATAGGTGTTAATTACTTAACACTTACATTTATGTAATTAACATTCAAAGTATGGGGGATCCATGAAGGGTCTTTAGTCTGTTAATTTTGGCCACCAGAATAAATAGTGGGACTTTCCTGGTGGCCCAGGGGTTAGGAATCCGCCTTGCAATGCACGGGACACAGGTTGGTTCCCTGGTTGGAGAGCTAAGATCCCAAATGCCATGGAGCGACTAAGTCCACAGGCTGCAACTAGAGATCCCACGTGCTGCAAGGAAAGATCCTGCACAATGCAACTAAGGCCCAAAGCCACACAGCTAAATATTAAAAATAATAAGAAGAAGAGATAGTTTATAAAAAGAGAGGAAGAGACATGATCAGAAAATATCAGAAACTGAATAGTTGGTTGAGGGGGAAAAAAAGGAAAAGCAGGCCTTCTGCCTCTTCAGGGTACTGAAAGCACAAAGTTCATGAAAGGACGATGATTTTAAAGCTTCTCTTTAAATAGACCTGTTTGTGGAATCCTGTTGTTGTTCAGTCTCCAAGTTGTGTCTGACTCTTTGCAACCCCATGGACGGCAGTACACCAGGCTTCCCTGTCGTGGAATTATGGAATACTACTCAGCAATAAAAAGGATAAAGTACTCATCGCACATAGTATGAATACATTTAAAAATCATTTTGATGACTGAAGGAAGCCAGAAAGGGGGGAATACATAGTGTATGATTCCCTTTATAGAAAGTTCTACGAAAAGTAGCATGGAGTGACATAGAGCAGATTCGTGGCTATTTGTGATGGGGTATCAGGGTGAGATGAGTGCAGTTGTGCATTGCACTCATCTCATACGCTAGTAAAGTAATGCTTAAAATTCTCCAAGCCAGGCTTCAGCAATATGTGAACCGTGAACTTCCTGATGTTCAAGCTGGTTTTAGAAAAGGCAGAGGAACCAGAGATCAAACTGCCAACATCTGCTAGATCATGGAAAAAGCAAGAGAGTTCCAGAAAAACATCTATTTCTGCTTTATTGACTATGCCAAAGCCTTTGATTGTGGGGATCACAATAAACTGTGGAAAATTCTGAAAGAGATAGGAATACCAGACCACCTGATCTGCCTCTTGAGAAATTTGTATGCAGGTCAGGAAGCAACAGTTAGAACTGGACATGGAACAACAGACTGGTTCCAAATAGGAAAAGGAGTTCGTCAAGGCTGTATATTGTCACCCTGTTTATTTAACATATATTCAGAGTACATCACGGAGAAGGCAATGGCACCCCACTCCAGTACTCTTGCCTGGAAAATCCCATGGACGGAGGAGCCTGGTAGGCCGCAGTCCATGGGGTCGTGAGGAGTAGGACACGACTGAGCGACTTCACTTTCAGTTTTCACTTTCATGCACTGGAGAAGGAAATGGCAACCCAGTCCAGTGTTCTTGCCTGGAGAATCCCAGGGATGGAGGAGCCTGGTGGGCTGCCGTCTATGGTGTCCCACAGAGTCGGACACGACTGAAGTGACTTAGCAGTAGCAGCAGTAGCAGAGTACATCATGAGAAACGCTGGACTGGAAGAAACACAAGCTGGAATCAGGATTGCTGGGAGAAATATCAATAACCTCAGATATGCAGATGACACCACCCTTATGGCAGAAAGTGAAGAGGAACTCAAAAGCCTCTTGATGAAGGTGAAAGTGGAGAGTGAAAAGTTGGCTTCAAAGCTCAACATTCAGAAAACGAGGATCATGGCATCCGGTCCCATCACTTCATGGGAAATATATGGGCAAACAGTAGAAACAGTGTCAGACTTTATTTTTCTGGGCTCCAAAATCACTACAGATGGTGACTGCAACCATGAAATTAAAAGACGCTTACTCCTTGGAAGGAAAGTTATGACCAACCTAGATAGCATATTGAAAAGCAGAGGCATTACTTTGCCAACAACGGTTTGTCTAGTCAAGGCTATGGTTTTTCCTGTGGTCATGTATGGATGTGAGAGTTGGACTGTGAAGAAGGCTGAGCACCGAAGAATTGATGCTTTTGAACTGTGGTGTTGGAGAAGACTCTTGCGAGTCCCTTGGACTGCAAGGAGATCCAACCAGTCCATTCTAAAGGAGATCAGCCCTGGGATTTCTTTGGAAGGAATGATGCTAAGGCTGAAACTCCAGTACTTTGTCCACCTCATGCAAAGAGTTGACTCATTGGAAAAGACTCTGATGCTGGGAGGGATTGGGGGCAAGAGGAGAAGGGGATGACAGAGGATGAGATGGCTGGATGGCATCACTGACTCGATGGACATGAGTCTGAGTGAACTCCGGGAGTTGGTGATGGACAGGGAGGCCTGGCATGCAGCAATTCATGGGGTTGCAAAGAGTCGGACACAACTGAGTGACTGATCTGATCTGATCAGGGTGAGAGGAGGCATATCTAGAGCAACCAGATCCCACTTTCCATAACAGTTGCACAGGTTATGTTCCAAGTCATCAAATTGGGCACTGTAAAAATGTGAAGTTTATTATATGTCAATTATACTTCAATAAGGGTGTGAATAAATAATTTGTTTCTTAAATAAATTAAAAAAATTATGATTCAATAAGCATTCTGGGCCCAGCTGTGTTCAGAAACACATTTATGAGACTTTACCCCAGAATGTGACTATATTTGGAGATGGGCCTTTCAAGAGGGAAATTAAGTTAAAATGAAGTCATTGAGGTGGACCCTGATGCAGTATGACATGTGTCCTTGCAAGAGGAGAGAGGGACACAGACACACAGAGGGAAGGTCATGTGAAGACACAGGGAGGAGACAGCCGTGCACCGTCGAGGAGAGTGGGACAAACGGGGAAAGGCGCGTTGACGTACACACTCTATTGGGTGTAAAACAGAAGCCGGTGAGAAGCTGCTGCACAACACAGGGAGCCCAGCCTGGTGCTCTGTGATGACCTAGAAGGGTGGGGAGCAGGGAAGAGGAGGGAGGCTCAAGAGGGAGGGAACATGCGTATACTGATGGCTAAATCGGGTTATGGTATGGCAGAAACCAATACAACATTGTAGAGCAATTTTCCTCCCATCAAAAGATAATTAAAAAAAAAAGCAGGGGTGTAGCAGTTTCTCAATGAGCATTTGTTGGATGGATGAGTGAGTAGATGGGTGGACGATGGTTGGATGGATGATGAATGGATGGATGATGGTTGGACGGATGATGGATGGATAGATGGACGATGGATAAATGGATGACAGATGGAAGATGGATGGATGCAAGGGTGGATGGAAAAGGTGGATGAGGGATGGATGGATGAATAAACATGAACATTAACCTAAAAATACAGTTCCCAGCTTTGTAGCTGGGGTTCCTAGCTGCTCCACTCCTCCTAGGCTGTCTCTGCCTGAATTTCTCCAGACTCAGGACACTCCTGACCACCCAGCTTTCCAGGCCAAGTGATGCTGAGGAGGTGGAAGGGTCACAGCACCCACTGTTTCCCACAGCCCCAGGGTGGAGCGTGGCAGGACCCCTCACCCGCAGCTTGGAGGGAACCGGTGAACTGACATCCTCAGATCACCCTGCCCTCACGTCCTCAGGCTCCAGACATGATTCCTTGTTGTCATCAGCACATCCTTAGACGCTGCGAGGGTCAACACTCATCACAGAGACACTCTGTTAATAGGAGCTGCTGCCTGTCTTTATTTTATTGGTCTGAATATCTTGGTCCCTTGGTCCCAGCAGCTCCTTCCCTCCACCTCTTGCCAAACCAAAGCAGCTAAGTCACAAAGGTTGATAAACTCCAGAAAATTGTTTTCTTCTGAGAACCATCTTTGACCAGAAACTCTTCCACAAACTAGCCTACCATAGGCTGACCCTCTGGCTTCATCAGGAAAACTGAGAGGAGCAGGATTCTAATAGCTGTCCACCTGAGGACTCAGCTCAGGCCAGCTTTGGGGCATCGGTAGGAGGAACTGAGCCATATTTAGGCATGTTTGAGTTTCTCTAAGAGAACCAGAGCAATGGATGGGGAAGTATTTGGAATTTTGGCTACTAATACTTTATTCACGCAGCAAGGGGAATGGCAGTTCTCAGGAAGAAGGTGAGAAAGGGAGAAGGTGAGTCTAAGGAGAAGGTGAGTAAGAAGCATCTCCCTTTGCTTCTCCCTTGATCTTGTAGATTTCATAGTCAACAACGTCTTGTGGAATTGGGACAAGTGCTGAGCACTGGGTCTGAAATTATTAAAGCACGTTAGTGCATCTCCACAGGGCTGCCTGGTTGGCAGTGCGCTCCCAAATCTTATTGGAGCAAGTCACACTCATCCTCTGGGGTTTTCTAGTCCAGCTCGAAAGAAGCCTTCCCTAGCCCATCCCCTTTGACAATTAAGTAAAAATGCAGGTGAGTCATTTCCTGCTACTACTGTAGCTTATTCCTTTGACTCTTTGCGACCCTATGGTCTGTAGCCCACCAGGCTCCTCTGTTCACAGGATTTCCCAAGCAGGAATACTGGAATGGGTTGCCATTTCCTTCCCCCGGGGATCTTCCCAATCCAGGGATCGAAACTGTGTCTCCTGAAGCTTCTGCATTGGCAGGAGGATTCTTTACCACATGAGCCACCTGGGAAGCCCCTTATTCATCTGTAACTTCCACTAAATAGGGTGCAAATGAGAAAATAATCTGTGTATGTGGCTAAGTCCCCTGGCTGCAGTGGTTCTCGCATATTTTCACATATTTTCCTGAGAAACTTCATACGAAGAAAATACAACCTTCTCAGTACTTTTCCCTTGAAAATACTAAAGGAAAACAGAAATAACCTACAGATATATTGTGAAATAAGGGCAGGATTTAGCTGCTCTTAGACACAATGGAGTCACGCTGTTTGGTGAAAGTCATCCGTCTGGAAAAATAGAAACATGATTTAGACCTTTTCCAAACTGTTCCTTTACCTGTTAACATTTGGACCATGAATTAAAGCTGGTGAGAGGTGCTGAGTTAACGGCTGTTGAATGGAGAGCCGTGGAGACAGACGTTTGCGCTGGGACCAGGCAGTGGGGCGGGCACTTGCTGGGCGAATGAGAAACACAGCAAAGTGAGCTGGCCATAATCAAACGCAGCCCTGAAATTCAGAGCACTCCCAACAGCGAAGCAGCGTTGCTCCCAGAGTAATGGCAGAAGAGAGAGGAATAGAAGAGACAGCAGCAACAGGAGTGGTATTAGTGCTACTAATAAATAGAAACACGTTGTAAATCCTTATTTTGTATCAGGTGTAGCCCTAAGGACTTGAAATCTGTTAATTTTTCTAAGGGACAATTGTCAAAATTCCTGTCCATTTAGGTTAAACTTTCTCCCCAGTTGCCAATATCGATGAAGATTTAATAATCTTCTCAGAAGGTAGACGGTGTGATGCAGGCTTTCCCGAGTCTACTAGGCAGAGCTCTCTGTCCTGTAAAGGCAAATAGACCAAAGGTACTCTTGCCCTCGAGTGTCATGCCCTGCTGTTTATCCAGAGCCACCAGCTCAAAAGATGGTCGGGATTCTTTGCAGAGAAAAAGATGCAAGGTAGCACTCTGTCTACATCATTGACTCTATGATTAACCACTAAAGAAACACCACACAATTCAGTCTCATCCTGCACAGAGCAAAAGAGCGTCCTGTTGCCTGTTCAGAAAACCTGCATCCAAGTGTGGACAGAGGTGTGAGGAGAACTTAAGCCATAAAGACCCATGAAGTCTCCGGGCTGTTTTAAGTCACATTTGTCTTACACAGTTGGAGGAAATAGAAGACGTCTTTTATAACAAATATTGCCCTTGTCCTTGGCTTATTGTCTAATATTGATAACAAAAACCAGATTTTCTTATATGTATCTGAAAACCAGAGTTAAAAATACGTGAATATTCAGAAACTAGAAGAAATTAAGATGTACAAAAGGAACACCATCTTATATTTTCTTAATTTGATGAAATTTAAAAAAATCCAAAGCTAAAAAGATCCTGGGCAGACTGCTTTGCAATATCTGGATAAAGAGCTGAATGGAGATAGTTGGACACCATGGAAATCAGTGCCTTGCAGTCACCAAAGCCCATCCAAGCTCATGCCAGCCACACAGGCTTTCAGGAGCATATGTGTGTGACGACGACTGTCCATTCCCCGGAAACTTGACCTTCACAGCTGCCAGGTGGCTCCATCAGAGTCAGCAACCAAGTTACAAGCCCAAGGGAACAAACAGTCCTGACCCAATGCCCCTTCTGACCAATCTTCTGACCAATATATTACAGCGGACATGCAATTCCACTTCAGCAACCTCACACCAACCAGGGCACATTTGGAAGCCGTGCAAGATGCTAAATAATTCAGAAAGTCCCCCTTTTTTTTTTAAGACAGAAATAATGAAAGCAAAGGAATGACGCTCATGTGCTGGACATTCTGAGTTCCAATTTCTGTGTCTTAACATAGTGGAAAATATAAAGCATGTTAAGAAAATGGTAAAATTTTAAATCTTTTCATTCTTTTTTCATTAGTTTTTTTTTTTTTTTTTTTTTTGATGGAAGACTTCTTCCTCTGCAACAGAAAGTGCCTCCCCCAGAAAGCTATGTTCTGTACTATTATGACCCCATGATGCTCCCTCTTTCTGAAGCCAAATTTCAAGTCAGTGGTGGTAACACATCAGGCATCTGGTAGATCATGGTTTACCATCACCTTACTGGCTCAGATGGTGAAGAACCTGCCTGCAATGAGGGAGACCTGTGTTCGACCCCTGGGTCGAGAAGACCCCCTGGAGGAGGGCATGGCAACCCACTCCAGTATTCCTGCCTGGAGAATCCCACAGACAGAGGAGCCTGGCGGGCTACAGTCCATGGGGTCGAAAGCAGTTGGACACGTCTGAGCAACTAACACTAACTAACCTCTGTGTGACAGTAATTTTCACTAGTAACTGCGTAGTGAAACATAATGACGAGAGAAACACAGTAAAAATTTCCTCTTATTGATCTTGATATACATATAATTGGGGCTTCCCTAATGGCTGAGATGGTAAAGAATCTGTCTGCAATGTGGGAGACCCGGGCTTGATCCCTGGTTTGGGAAGATGCCCTGAATAAGGGAATGGCTACCCACTCCGGTATTCTTGCCTGGAGAATTCCACGGGTAGAGGAGCCTGGTGGGCTACAGTCCATGGGGTCGCAAAGAGTCGGACACAACTGAACAACTAACATACATATACTTTTTAATTATAAAAATCAAAATTAAATATTATAAAAATTATAAAAATATAAATATTTTTAAAAAGATAAATAGCAATCGATTGCTTCTCTTTAATTGTACCAAGTCATTCTTTGAAAAAAGGGGGTAAATTTATAACTACATATGCATCTAATGGCTTAACAAATCACAGCATTTATTTCAATCTGTAACTTCTGCATATTTGTCAAAATTAACATTCTTTGCATATTCATGTTCAATGGACACGTAACAAGATTTGTCATGTCACTTCACCCACAGTTAATTGAAAAACACTTCTTTTAAAATTTCTCATTCTTTTTTATTTTATTTAACTTTACAATATTGTATTGGTTTTGCCATGTATCAGAATGAATCTGCCACAGGTATACATGTGTTCCCCATCATGAACCCTCCTCCCTCCTCCCTCCCCTTACCATCCCTCTGGGTTGTCCCAGTGCACCAGCCCCAAGCATCCAGTATCGTGCATCAAGCCTGGACTGGCGACTCATTTCATATATGATATTATACATGTTTCATTAAGTTCAGAAAGTTAAGTTCAGAAAGAAACAGATATGTGAATTGTTAGGAGAAGTATTAAATATAAGGATAAGCTTGTCAGAGATCCATAAAAAAAATCATATTTCACAATGAATTCCAGAAACTGAAATACTGTTCCTGTCTTTGTCCCTTCAGGACTGAGTCTAATGGTTTTCAAATGTCTCTGCAATAGAAGAATTTCCCCTAATATATCTTCACCATAAATTTCTATTAAGTGAAGATGTCCAACAGAGTCTGAGAAAAGAGCTGGATGTTAAGAAACATTGAGGATGTTTAATCCACTGATTAAAGCCACTGCTTTAGAAGAACTGTCCAGTTCTTGGTGAAATTAATAAAACACTCAAACAAGCCTTGTGGTCCCTTCCAGCAACCCAAGGCTGGCCTCTTTGGTCCTTCCCCTGACATTCTTCCTTAAATTGGATTCTTTTTCTGTGTAAATGTCCATTTACTTACACTTTATTGTTACATAGTTATCAATAAAATTTTGGTTTAAATTTGTGGTTTTCTCCACAATCTCTGATCTTCAGGCAGTTTTAAGGCTTGAGCTTCACTATATCATTTTTAAGGTTGTTTCTGACTGTCTATAAATATTTCTGTATCTGATTTAAAGTTTACACCAGGAAAAAAAAAGATGGCTCAGGAAAAAATGATATATCTCTACATATAGTAGAGAAGAAAATCCAAGAATGACCTGCTGTGTCCATGTTAATTTTCAGATGGCAGCGCACTGCAGAGGTTGATGTGGACATCTAGACCTGTCTAAAGCCCGTGTAGAACTTCATGTGAGCACATTATATCAACAGGGAGAGTCATTCCAGGCTATACCCAGATTTCAAAGCATTTTTTACCTATAAAGTGAGACTGAAGGAAGTAAGTAATTGTTTCCCAATTGTTTTCCAACATTGGAAAAGGCTTCACTGGTGGCTCATTGGTAAAAATCCACCTGCCAATGAAGGAGATGCAGGTTTGATCCCTGGGTTGGGAAGACCCCTTGGAGGAAATGGCAACCCACTCCAGTATTCTTGCCTGGAGAATCTCATGGACAGAGAAGCCTGGCGGGCTACAGTCTATGGGGTCACAAAAGATTAGGACACAACTTAGCGACTAAAACAACGTTAAAAAGAAAGTCACCATGAAGGAAAACTTCGAGTGGTCATACAGAGTAACAAAACTGAAATAACTCAAGTTCTATCTGTTTGTGTCCATCATCCCCATGCCATCATTTTAAATTTTGACTCTTTTGTTCAAATATGGTAACACCTAATGCAGCAGAGATGGAAGATGGGGCCATCCTAAAGCTCTAATGAGGCTGAGCTCCTATTGATTTACTCTCAAAATAAAAACAGGAGCTCGCAGTCATCGCTGGTGGGAACACAAAACAGGACAGTCACTTTGGGAGGTAATTTGGCAGCTTCTTAGAAATTTTTGTTTACAAAAGGAAAAGAAAAGCTTAGCATCCAACCCAGAAATCCTACTCCCACATATTTATCCAAGTGAAGTAAAAAACTTACGTTCATGCAGATTTTCTTCAATAGGTAAAGGAAAAAACCATTCTAAATCCATACAACAAAATACTGTGTAGCAATAGAAAAGAACCAGATATCAAGTCACACAATCACATGAATGAATCTCAAAGACATTTTGCTAAATGAAAGAAAGTGAAAGATGAAAGTCGCTTTGTGAGGGTTGACTCTTTGTGACCCCATGGACTGTAGCCCACAAGGCTCCTCTGCCCATGGGATTCTCTAGGCAAGAATGCTGGAGTGGATTGCCATTTCCTTCCCCATGGGATCTTCCCGATCCAAGGACTGCACCCAGGGACTGAACCCAGGTCTCCTGCATTGCAGGCAGATTCTTTACCATCTGAGCTACCAGGGTAGCCCTAAGACTCACCCAAAAAGCAGCCCTTTGTATCATCTAATCATGCCTCAGTCTGGAAAAGCCAAAATTAGAGAGGTGGACAGAGATCAGTGGTCGTCAGGGGCTCTCTAATAGAAGGAACTGGGGCTCTTTGGGACAATGTTTAACTGTACCATTGGGGCAGTGAGAATACAAGATAATCATGAAGCAACTCAGAGCGCCAGAAAGTAAAGAAGCACTTAGAGAACAAAACCGAGGGGCGCATCAAAGGGACTGAGAGATCTTGCAAAGGCCAAAGATGAACAATTTGAGCAAAAAACCAATATTAAACTCATAGTATTTAATACTCGAGTCTATCTAATAGGAAGAGATAATAAAAATAAAATAAATAACTTGGGAGAAGGGACAAAATTTTTTTATTTTTTCCCTACAAAAGCATAAAAATAATATATATAGATACTCCTTCAGGAGGTCAAGCTTAATTTCCCTCCCTTTTAATATGGGTTGGACTTAAGTACTCATTTCCAAATAGACCGAAAAGGAAAAATAGGAACTTCTCAGTGGAGAAACGTAGCAGGTTCCATCGGAACCAAATGACAGGCTTAACTCACAGTGACTAACCTCACATGCTATGCCATGTGCTAAAGAAGGTGACATCTCACCTCTCAAAAAACCATGACACTAGGGCAACCATAAGCAGTGTGCTCAGCGGCGCAGTCGTGTCCGACTCTTTACAACCCCATGCACTGTATCCCACCAGGCTCCTTTGTCCCTGGGATTTTTTTCAGGCAAGAATACTGAGGTTGCCATTTCCTCTTCCAGGCGATCTTCCCAACCCAGGGATCGAGCTCTTGTCTCCTGCATTGCAGGCCACTCTTTACTGCTGAGCCGCCAGGAGTTACAGGGTCTCCTGTAACCAGTAACTGTAACTCCTGTAGCCAGTCCAGTAACCAGGAGTAACTACCAGAAAACCCAAATCAAGGGGCCTCCTATAAAATACCTGAGGTCTGCTTTTGAAAACTTAGGGTCATGAAAAACAACAAAAGACTGAAGAACGGTCACAGGCTGAAGGAGACCAAAGAGATAAGAAGATTGAAAGCAACAGTGTCCTGGGTGAGGCTGTGCACAGAAAGATGTTAGTGGAAAAAGTGGCAAAATCAGAATAAGGCCTGAAGTTTAATTTTTAATCTGATTAGAATTAATTACATATTATTACTGTATGGTTTAGTAAAGCTATTTAATATTATTTGATAAATCTACTAAATTCCTATGGTTAGTATTATCCAAGTCCTATTTCCAAACTGGACTTTTTCAAATTCTAGAAACAGATTTACTTAAAGTTTTTTAAAATGTAACTTAAGAATCACAGAATCTAGTGTTCCTAAGAATAAAACGCTGTGTGGAAAAAAAAAATTACAAAACTTTACTGAAGAACATTACAAAAGATTTAATCAAAATGAGAGAACCATTTTCCTGATAGTAAGCAACAATATGGTAGAGATTTCAGTCCTTCTAAAATCTATTCAAGGCAATTCTAATTTAAAAATCTCATCAGGATGTTGTTGATGAACTCCAAACGCTGATTCTAAAATCCACAAAGAATAACAAAGACCTGAAAATAACCAAGACGCTCATTTAGAAGAAAAATAAGATGGCATGTTTATGGGGCTGTTAAATCTTAGCCAAACCTCCTCATTTGCAGACTAGGAATAACGGCACATAGCTCACAGCTCAGTGATGACTACATGAAGTCCACAAGGGTTGACACGCAGGAGTAGGTGAGCGCTGTTAACCCTGGGATGAGAAGCAGGGTGGGCGTGGGAGACCAAGGAACCCCGGGTCCTGAGCTGAGCTTCTCAGATCACACAACCCACTGCTTACAAATGTTATATTCACACGTACGCTCAACATCATAAATGCTGAAGAGAGACTGATCTGACAGTGAAATGCGTTCAGCATTCTTCAGCCAACTCTAGTTTAACATTCTTACCCTAAAAGAATACTTCTAAAAATAAAAGTTGTTCTAACCTTAAAAAACACAGCTGAACCTCTGGTCATGAAAATTTAATGGATGTCAAAAGCAGTGTTTGGATTTCCATGAAATGTCAACCAACTCCACTTAAAAAGAAAAACGTTAGCTTTAAACGAAGCATAGATGAAAGCCTGGAAGAATCGATTTTGCAACAGAATGAGTAACACTGCTTTTAATAGTGTTCAACTTAATGTTCCTTTCTGAGTGGGGAAAATTAATCATATTTATTCAAATACTGCAAATCTATTTAAATTACCTCAGTTTTCAACTTTGATGACAATCAGTCACTTAGACCTGTGATGCACACGTGCATTAGATAAACTGCATCCCCTGGGTGATTAGAAGAGCTAATCTCTGTGGCTCACAGAGTGAGAGGGAAACCAGAACCAGCCGGATCACGGCACACGGGACATCCTACATGGCAGTCGGGCTTCCTTGGTGGCTCAGTCGTAAAGAATCCACCTGCCGATGCAGGAGACATAAGACAGGTTCAGTCCCTCGCTTGGGAAGATCCCCTGGAGGAGGAAATGGCAACCCACTCCAGTATTCTTGCCTTGGAGATGCCAGGGACAGAGGAGTCTGGCGGGCTACAGCCCACGAGGTCACAAAGAGTCGGACACGACTGACCGAATTTCACATCACAGTGCCCCTCAAGCGCGTACTGAAGGTGAGCAAAACTCTCCATAACCAAACATGAAAAAGAAAATCACCGCAGTCTCTAAAGCAAAATAAACTAAGTACTTCAATTAAAAGCGATAAACAGATAAAAACTTAAAGTACAAATCCAGATGAAATAACTTTATAATTAGTGTGGTGATTAAAGAAGTTAAAGCTTAAATTTATTAATGTGGATAGCCTTTCTGGTATTTTATTAATCTGACTGATGAAAGAGGAAATTGAAGTACAGTCCACTTAGAACATTTCAGGAAAATTCAGTTAAAACCAAGTCATGTCCAGTGGGGGGAAAAAAATCCAGAGCAGAGACATAGGGTTCTGAACAGGCAAGAAAGCAACACAGCTCAGAAGCTCCAGGTTATTGGAAATCATGCCACTGCACTGGGGATTTTAAAGCCAAGGAATAGTTTGGGTACTTGGGAGCTTGGGAAGTCAGAAGAACACCCTCAAGTCTGATCAGAAAACCCAGGTTTAAACAATACAGTATACTAACGCATATATATGGAATTTAGAAAGATGGTAATGATGACCCCATATGCGAGACAGCAAAAGAGACACAGATGTAAAGAACAGACTTTTGGACTCTGTGGGAGAAGGCGAGGGTGGGATGATTTGAGAGAATAGCATTGAAACATGTATATTATCATATGTGAAATAGATCACCAGTTCAGGTTTGATGCATGAGACAGGGTGCTCAGGGCTGGTGCACTGGGATGACCCAGAGGGAGGGGATGGGGAGGGAGGTGGGAGGAGGGTTCAGGATAGGGGACACATGTACACCCATGGCTGATTCATGTGAATGCACAGCAAAAACCACCACAATATTATAAAGTAATTAGCCTCCAATTGAAATAATTATTTGAAAAAAAAGAAAACCCAGGTTTAAGACTTACTTAGACTTCCTTAAGGTAATTGTTTATTTTTTATGTAGCAAGTTTTAAAATTCAGTAACAATCTGATGTACAGGAATAGTGTCCTTTATTTCATCCTAAGTGATCATATTTTGCTCATAAACCTCTTAATCCAGGCTTGGTAACCAAACTGTTTTCTCTCATAATATGTCTGACACCACATGTACAGGATTTTTCTTATGCTGAGATACATTTCCTCTACACCCAATTTGTTGAGGGTTCATATCATAAAAAGATGGTGAATTTTGCAAAGCTATAAAATATAAATGAATGAAACTGTGGAAGACACAAATAAATGGAAAGGCAGTCCATGCCAATGGACTAGAAAAAGAAACACTATTAAATGTCCTTACTAGCTGTAGTGATCTACAGATTCAATGAAACCCCATTCCATTTGCACTTTTCATCGAAATTGAGAAAACAATCCTAAAACTTGTAAGAAATAACAAAATATCCCAAATAGCCAAAGCAATCATGAGCTGAAGTGGCTTTAAGGCCTTGGTAACCTATGTAAGATTGAAGGCAGGAGGAGAAGTGGATGACAGAGGATGAGATGGTTGGATGGCATCACTGACTCGACGGACCTGAGTTTGAGCAAACTCTGAGAGCTGGTGATGAACAGGGAAGCCTGGTGTGCTGCAGTCCACAGGGTCGCAAAGAGTCGGACATGACTGAGCGACTGAACTGAACCAACGTAAGCCACCAAAACTTTATGTAGTGCCTCAAGGTTAAGAAATCAAACCTAAGGACATACAATAACAAACAGCCAAATAGACTTCCCCAAATAACTCTTAAGCCATAGGCCGTCAAGGAATTTCCTTGCTTCGCTTCCCCATCTTCCCTGTAAGTCTTCTCCCTAACTTCTGTAGGTGGAACACTCCTAGAAATTTCCTGTTAGGAGTTTGTTTTTGGGTGGGTGGGGGCATGCCTCAAGGCTTGAGGGATATTAAACCTGGGTGGGCCCTGGCAGTAAAAGCATCAAGTCCTAACCACTGGACCACCAGGGAATTTCCTGAATTGAATTTTGCTCTTAAAAGTTTAATATACCTCTAAATAAACACAACAGAATGTTCCTCAGTCATGAGAAAGAAATTCTGCCATTTGCAACAACATGAATGAGCATAGAAGACGTTATGCTATGTGAAATAAGCCAGACACAGAAAGACAGAAATTGTATGGTCTGACTTATATGTGGAATCTAAAAAGGACGAAGTCAAAGTCATAGAAATGAAGGGTAAAATGGTGGTTACCAGGGGCTGGGGGCTGGGGTAACAGGGGAGAGCCAGTCAAAGGGCACAAGCCTCCGGTTATAAGAATACGTCTGGGATCTAACACGCAGCATGGTGACTACAGTGCGGCACTGGATACTTGAAATGGAGTAAATCTGAAACCTTCTCATCACACACCCTCAAACATGGTAACAATGTGAGGCAATGTGATAATTAACCCGACTGTGGTGATCACGTCACAAAGTCCACACAGACCAAATCATTATGTTGTACATTTTAATTATATACAATTTTGTTTCTTAATTGGGCTTCCCAGGTGGCTTAGTGGTAAAGAGTCTGCTTGCCAATGCAAGAGAATCAGGACATGGGTTCAATCCCTGGGTAGGGAAAATTCCTTGAAGGAGGAAATGGCAAGCCAGTCCAGTATTCTTGCCTGGAAAAGTCCATGGACAGAGGAACTTGGCGGGCTACAGTCCATGGGGTCATAAAGAGTCAGACATGACTGAAGCAACTCGGCACGCACACATGCCAGTTTTCTTGCCTGGAAAATTCCATGAACAGGGGAACTTGGTAGGCTGCAGTCCATGGGGTTGAAGAGTTGGATAAGGTTCAGCTACATGCATGCACACTATTGTTAATTTTACCTCAAAAAAGCTGGGAAAAAACTTAAGACAATTAACATTTGCTTTAACATTGGTTTCCTCTATTGCTTTTTTTTTTTTTTTCCCATCGGCATCTTCTTTTATCTTTACTGCATTCTTTCAAATGTTTGGCATTTAATGTACTGGTCCTTTTCCAACTTCCCAGTATTTAAGCTTAGATCATTGATTTGTAAGCTTCTTTAATTTGATCAGAATTTAGACACAACTGTTTCCCCCAGAGCACTGGTTTAGTTGCAAACTTCAAATTTTGAAAAGTCTTTTCTTGTCTTCATCAAAATATTTTCTAATTTCCTTATGATTTTTTTCTTGAGTCATAGGTTACTTTGTGTTGCTTATTTTCCAAAGATTCGGAGGTTATTCTGGTTTCACTTAGCTATTTTTAGTTTAATTCTCAGAAAACCTACTGTACAGCTTCCATCTTTTTGAAAGTTGGTGTATTCTGGTATGTATTCAACGTAAGCTGGAAGATATGTTCTGTTCTGAAGTTGTTGGTGTTAGTGTTTTACGCATGTCCATCAGCTCCTATTGTGTTAAGTCGCTTAAACATTTACGATTTTGTCTGCTTGTTCTCTGTGTGGTATGTCAACTTCCCCATCTGTGATTTTGGATTTGCCTTTTCCTTTTAGTTTGAGTTTTTGCTTTCCATCAGTATATTGAGTTGGACAAAAAGTTCATTCAGGTTTCTCCACAGCCTCTAATAGCAAAATCCCAAAAGAACTTTCTGGCCAACACAGTATTTTTATGCTTTCTTACTAAGTGCAAGCATATTTAGGATTTTCATGTCTTTCTCATCAATTGACTCTAATCACTATAAAAATATCCATCCCCTGCAATATTTCTTGAAGCTTCCTTAATTTTAATAATTTTTATTATTTATTTTTGGCTATGTTGGATCTTCATTGCTGTGCAGGCTTTTCTCTAGTTTGTGGTGAAAGTGAAAGTCACTCAGTTGTCCCTAGACTATACAGTCCATGGAATTCTCCAGACCAGAACACTGGAGTGGGTAGCCTTTCCCTTCTCCAGGGGATCTTTCAGACCCAGGAATTGAACCCAGGTCTCCTACACTGCAGGCAGATTCTTTACCAACTGAGCCACAAGGGAAGAGTGGGTAGCTGCTGGGGTCCAGCCCCAGCAGGATCCAGGGGTACCCTCAGGACGACGGCATAGGCGAAAGGATAGCAAAGCAGACAGAACAGAGGCTTGATCTTCCTTGATTAACGCAGAAAGCCAATAAAGCTCCTGTATTCCAAGGAGTCATCCTGAAAGAAGAGAGAGAGAAAAAGAGAGAAAAGGAAAAAAAGCATGACACGGGGAGACCAAGCTTCGGTGAGCGAGGCCCATAACTTTATTTTCAAAAGGAACTTTTATACCTTGACTTGTACATAGAGGGAAATGAAAGATGCAAAATCTTACAGAGTCAGCCCAAACATTACATCTGTTTTGTCTTTATCAAAACCAGGATTTCTTCTGCATACCTTTCGCATAAACAATGTTGTGTACATTATCTTCTGGCCTTGGAGGCCTGTGGACATTTTATGACCCTTTTTTGATAAAGGCTACTCAACCAGAAAACTTATTTTCCCTTGAAGTGTTTTTTCTTTATATTTCTAATCTATGTCAGCCTCAGAAAGTGCTAAACAGACTTACATTCTCACGGAGCAAAGGTGCAATGAGTTACAACAAAGAAAGAACCAATTAGCTCAGAGGTCTGATGTGGGTAATTCCAAGGCTGCTGCTTGTTTTTTTTCTTACATTCCAACTATGTTAACCAATGCACTCCCAGGTGCACAATGGATAAGGGATATGGGAACTTGGCAGCAAGCATTGGCCCAACAATGAAGCCCTTTACCAGTACTATTTTAATAATTTTTCACCCCTTAAAGGACTCTATGCTCATTAGGACTTTTAGAATGTTTTGGCTTCCCGTGCCTTTCAAGGTTGGGGAGTTGTGAACAATCATGTGTGTTAACTGCAAGAGTATGGATAAACCTGTCAAGCAAGCTAGAAAGCCATCAGAAGGGTTTGAATTGAAACACTCCTATCATGCCCAGGAGACTTATTAACTAAAGCTCTAAGTTGACTTTTTCCAGAGAAAGGTGGTCGGGGATAGCCCTCTGCTAATGTCAGAAGAGTTGGTGAAAGGCATAATACAATAAACAGTAGAGAGATTTTGGTTTTGGAGTAGATGCTTGAGCAGATCCAAGGGGTCCCTTGAGTTCTGATCCGCCTTGCTCATCAGATCTCTTCCACATGACCTTCTCATGGGTGGGATCTCCCGTGGTGGCTCCCGGCAGGTAGCCTTTCCCTTCTCCAGGGGATCTTTCCGACCCAGGAATCGAACCCAGGTCTCCTGCATTGCAGGCAGATTCTTTACCAAGTGAGCCACAAGGGAAGCCTTGTTGTGGTGAGTGGTGGCTACTCTCTAGTAGTGTGTGGGCTTCTCATTGCTGTGACTTCTCGTTGTAGCTCCCGGACTCTAGAACACAGGCTCAGCAGTTGTGGTACATGGGCTCAGTTTCCCCCGGGTGTGTGGCATCTTCCCAGACCAGACTGAACTGGAGTCTCCTGCATTGGTAGGCAGATGCTTTACCACGGGGTCACCACAGAAGCCCTCTTGAAGCCTCCTTGTACACTAATTAAACTACACTCCCTTTTGTTTCCATGGTATTTTGTTGTTGTTCAGTTACTCAGTCATGTCCAACTCTTTGCAACCCCATGGACTGCAGGATGCCAGGCTTCCCTGTCCTTCACCATCTCCCAGATTTTGCTCAAACTCATGTCTATTGACTCGATGATGCCATCTAACCATCTCCTTCTCTGTTGCCCCTTCTCCTCCTGCCCTTAAGCTTTTCCAGCATCAGGGTCTTTGCAAATGAGTTGGCTCTTCCCATCAGATGGCCAAAGTATTGCAGCTTCAGCTTCAGCATCAATCCTTCTAATGAATATTCAGGGTTGGTTTCCTTCAGGATTGACTGGTTAAATCTCCTTGCAGTCCAAGGGACTCTTGAGAGTCTTCTCCAGCACCAATGTTCAAAAGCATCAATTCTTTGGTGCTCAGCCTTCTTTACGGTCCAACTCTCACATCCGTACATGACTACTGGAAAAACCATAGCTTTGACTGTACAGACTTTTGTCAGCAAAACAATGTCTCTGCTTTTTAATATGCTAAGTTTGTCATAGCTTGCCTTTCAAGGAGCAAGTGTCTACAATGATTTTGGAGCCCAAGAAAATAAAATCCTGTCACTGCTTCCACTTTTCCCCATCTACTTGCCACAAAGTGATGGGACCAGATGCCATGATGTTAGTTTCTTGAATAGAGAGTTTTAAGCCAGCTTATTTTTTAATTGAAGGATAATTGCTTTACAGACTTTTGTTGTTTTCTGTCAAACATCAACATGAATCAGCCACAGGGGTACATTGTCCCCTCCTTCTTGAACCTCTCTCTCATCTCCCTCTCCATCCCACCCCTCTAGGTTGATTTATTTGCAAGGCAGCAATGGAGAAACAGACATAGAGAACAGACTTATGGACACGGGGAGAAGGGAGGAGAGGGTGAGATGTATGGAGAGAGTACCATGGAAACTTACATTACCGTATGTAAAACAGATAGCCAATGGGAATTTGCTGTGTGTCTCAGGGGACTCAAACAGGGGCTCTACAGAGCCAGATTTTTCATTCTTCTCTTTCACCCTTATCAAGAGGCTCTTTAGTTCCTCTTCCCATAACCTTTATTATCTTCTCAAACATCATAATATTTTTTCATTCATTTATGGCTCTCCTCAGTAAGAATGCAAGTTCTGAGAACAGAGGTTTTTTATCTATTTTCTTCACTGCTGTTGCCACAGTACTTCAGGACCTGGTGAAGTAGGCACTGAAAATACCTGTGAAATGGATGAAATTTCCCTCTGGGTATTGCTTTGGCTGCAACTCATGTGTATGTTTAGCATTCTGGAAGAAATCAGTCCTAAATATTCTGTAAACCATTTTCATTTCCTATGTCACGCATCATTTGCATGGGTTTAAAAATTCTTCAGTGTGGCCTCAGCGGGCTGATTATAGTTGCTTCTTAACTCTGTCAAGACCAGCAAACAATGCCTTATTTCACACCATCTGTTGTCTCCCTTTATGGCCTAGTTCATGGTCAATTTTAAAACTGTCTCAAGCATCTGAAACCAGCGTGGGTTTCAGATGCCTGGATGCAGCTCACATGTCATCTAGTTTGCCGGCTGTGAAGTTCACATTCCCACATTTTTTAACCTGACAGTTTATGACTAAGTAGATTATGTCCCAGTATTATGGTGTCTGGAATTTAGTTTAGACTGCTCCAGCGCAGATAACTAGGTGTGTTACGGAGTAAGGAACTCTCTGGGTGCAGTCAGCATTCTAATGAGGAAAACCATACAGCCAATGGCTACCTCAAGCTCTTACTAATTTCATCACTGATCAGCCTTATGTTACCGAAAATAATGGGTCCAACAGCAGCTTCTTACAATAACAGGTTAGAAAGGGGTTCTTACTGAACACTTAGTGGTACTAAGATATGATGGAGCTTGACTATATTAATCAGAGGTACTCCCCACTGCTGGACAGACAAGGTCAAAAAGGACTTAACCAGCAAGACTCTTGGGGTAGTGCCTGAGGCGTAACCCCAAAACAGCACTGTGTCCAGCCACTGGGCTGGGGGTGGGGGGGCAGTTTATGATGCTGAGAGGAACAAAAGTCTGCCCTTTTCATACTCACAACCACCTTGATGTGAAACTTTTTATGTAAGACGTGGCCAGGCCACCTAGAGAGATAGTGCTGGAACTTCGTTAAGCTTACAGGCCTGGCTGTAGGAAGCGTTAGTGCCTGACTGCTAATAAATAAAGAAAACTGTTCAAGAGCTGTGTGTGCTGCAAAATCTGGCCTGGGATCTAGTTTTACCCTCATCTGCTGGCAAGGCTGTGAGGGAGCAGCTGATTAACTCTCATCTGAACCTGGTAACTCGCAACCTAACAGAAATAACCCGGATGTTGGGCACCAACCACATGGCTCGGGCTGGGATCTGAGGACACTATGCACACTCTTCAGTTTCTCTTTAGGGGTCTGTCAGTTGTGCGGTCACATATAGGCTTCCCGTATGGTCCAGCGGTGAGGATTCCTGGTCTTCACCCAGGCGGCCCGGGTTTGACTCCCACTATGGGAACGTGGTAACTTGTAGGACTTCCCTGGTGGCTCAGACTGTAAAGCGTCTGTCTACAATGCGGGAGACCTGGGTTCAATCCCTGGGTTGGGAAGATCCGCTGGAGAAGGAAATGGCAATCCTCTCCAGTACTATGGCCTGGAAAATCCCATGGACAGAGCAGCATGGTAGGCTACAGTCCATGGGGTCGCAAAGAGTCAGACATGACTTCATTTTCACTTTCACAGGCTTCCCTAGTGGCTCAGACAGTAAAGAACCCACCTTCACTGCAGGAGACCCAGGTTTGATTCCTGGGTTGGGGAGATCCCTTGGAGAAGGGAATGGCAACCCATTCCAGTATTGTTGCCTGGATAATTTCATGGACAGAGGACCCTGGCATCCTACAGTCCATGGGGTCACAATGAGTTGGACATGACTGAGCGACTAACACTAACACAGCAACATGGACGGACAGCACTGGCACAGGACACACGTTCTCAGCTGTATTTTCTTGTTAGAATGATTAGCAAGGAATATCGTTCTTTGTCCCTTTTCATGTTTTCACCTTAAGTCTATTCTGGCTGACAGATATTAATATATGCCCATAATTTTGCTTGATATGTTGTCTTATGCCTTGTAAGTTTTTCCAGAAATATTTCTATTGTAAAAGACATGAAATATGTAACATTAGAGGTTGTAACAAACTGCTTTGAAGTCTTAACAAATTTTAAGATTATATACCGTATTATTTTAGATATTTATTTTTCAAAATGACCAGAACCCTTTGACAGGTAGAGATTTTTTAAATGCCAATCTCTTTAATTAAAAAAACAATATATACCAGAGACTAGGAGAAAAAATTTCCATATCCCTTTTAGACTTTGTTTTCTGTTCCGACAAATACTAAAAGAGAATGGGTTGTTGGGAATTATCTTAGTCCGGTAGTCCATTTGAGCTGCTGTAACAAGATATCATGGGTAGCTTATAAACAACAGAAATCTTTCACAGTTCTGCAAGCCAGAAGTGCAGAGCAGGTGCCAGTGTTGCTGGGTTCTGGTGACGGCCTCAGGGTTGCGGACGCCGACTTCTCACTGTGTCTTCACAGGGCAGGAGGATCAGGGAGCCCTGTGGGGCGTCTTGAAACAAGGGCACTGATCCCATTCCTAAGAGCTCCACCATCATGACCTTGTCACCCCACAAAGGCCCTAGTACCATCATATCAGAGGTGAGGATTCAAACATATGAATTGGGAGGCAGCGGGGGAAGCTGGGGGACATAAATATTCAGACAATAGCAGGAATTTATGAAATACAAGGGTACTAAGTAGGTATTTTAAGCCCAGGTTACAATCACAGAAATAACAATAAATTATGTGGGAAAATTTAAAAGTACATCAAAAGGGGCAGAAATCAAAAGATGGGAAATGGATCTATAATCTGAATGCAAATTTCTTTAAATTCTGGAACTGTGATACTAAGAAGAAATGACCATGCTAAGTATAAGTAAATCATATGCCAGAGTGGAATTTCAAAATACAGTTTATATTTCCAGCATCATGAAAAGAATCACTATAAGCATTACCTTAAAATGTTTTTATCAGAAATATAGTTTTGGTAATAAACCATCTGATAAAATTATATATAAACATGTAATCAGATATACTATACATATGTAATTTTAATACACTCATATGAATACTCTATGGTGTATTTTGTATAAAATAAAATTTAATTTTAGATTATTAAAAAAACTGGCAACAAGTTCACAAGACCTGACCACCTACCGGGTCAGCTCCCACGCTCACATCCTGCGCTGAAAAGCTCTCACACGCACCAACAGAGAAGCCCAGGGAGCCGGTCAACGTCCCTGCAAAATTTCTCCAGGATGTGGAGGTGGCCTGTGAGGTGCTAGTGGAGAAGTCAGAGCCGCCTTTCTGCTCAGGGTGGTTTGGGGAGGGGGTAGGGGGAGGTATGGAAACCCGAACTGAAAGTTCCCCGTATGGTTAAAATGGTCCACGCCCCACCCCACCTCCTCCAAGAAATGTTGAAAAAAAAATTTTTTTTTTAAATTTAAACGTTGAAAATCCCAAGCTTCAAGTCAAGTTTCATGTCAGAACTTTCAGCCAAAAAAAACCTTAATTCTCTTCTTTTACTTTCTAGGTTTATCACCAAATATCCTGAAGATACCGCTTTTCTTCTTTTAAAGTGGCCAATGTTTTCATTGCCTCTAGTTTTTCAACTCCAGTCTCTCTGCTTATTATTTCCACAAGGGCATCGTGGACATCCTTGGCCATATTCTTAGCATCTCTAGAAAAAAATGAGTAACAGCATTCTGTTTAAGAACAGGAACTGTGCACTAAATCCTCCTGCATTCACGAATCTCAGGCCGGGCCTGCGTCACCACACTGCAGCCCCCTCCATCTCTCTGGAAAGTGACCCTGAGGTCTCCAGGCACTGGTCACCACCACACCCCCAGCCCAAGGCCAGGCCTTTGCCCAGGGACCACCAGCACATGCATTGCTGACCACCCCGTTCACAGCTTTGAGTCCTTCAGCAGGCTCTGAGCTCCAGGAGCAGCCGAAATCTTGACGTGCCTGAGGGCCTCACGCACTGGGCCCTCCTTGGCTCTGCCCTCCCTCCACTCTCAAGGCCTTCCTGGGGCAAGGAGTTCCCCTGAGAGTCTACGCCTGCATGCCTGGCAGGCACACAGGCACACAGTTATCAACAGACACATCACTGAGAACTTGCTGAGGGCTGCCCCTTCTCGGTGCAGTTCCACGGCCCAGCTCTTTCACTGCAGGCCAGGCGAGGCCCCACGCAGCCCCCGCTGCACCGTGAGCACTGCTGCCCGGCTCTCCCACTGGGAGCGGTGGCTGGCACGGAGAGCACCTTGCCCACCTCCCGTCTCCAGACACCTGCACGGGCCAAAGCGCCGGCAGGCACTGTGACATCTGCGGCATGAGTAACTGCCAGACAGGACTCCACTGTGCTGGGAGCGGAACTCGCTCTGCCCCTTCCAGCGAGATTCCTTGAGAAAGACATAACAGCTGCTCCAACGTCCTCCTCCTGCTCTGCCCAAGCACACCGAGAGCACCTCAAGGCCACCCCCGTCCCCGCCCTTCCTCACGTCCAGGGCTCCAGCTACCACATCTCCTGGGCCCTGCGTCGTCTTCTTACTTGACTCTCAGCAGCAAAGGCTCCCCCTTGAGACAGTGTCCCCTGGGACGAGGGACAAGCTCGCACCTTCCTCGGTGGCTGTCCTCCTCAAGGTCCCCTTTGTTTGGTCCACACTAGAAGCCACGGGGCGTTCACTCTGAGCCCTCACCTCGGACCTCAGACCAGCTGTGAGTGTATCAACCTCACTTCACGGATGTGAAAGAATGAGGCACCAGTGATGGTGAAGGGTTACTTCTGGGCTAACATTTTAAGATCTCAAGTACCAGTTATTCATATACTTGTACATGTATGTTTGTACACGGACTTCACCTCCATTATTTTAGGGCTGCACTTAAAACTTCAGCCTAAATCTGACAGCACTCTCCTCTGCAAACAAAAGGAAGACCAAACACTTCACTAGAAGCTCCATGAAAACATAAACCAACACAACATCCAGGAGCTCGGTCGTTTCTGACCTAAAGCAACTTTTTCTATCTGAGGAGTCATTAATGGGTCGTGAAATCAACTTAGGAGCCAAAGTCAGCTTTCTTTAAAAATGATACAATGAACAAATAGACATTATCAGAATGTATCACAGAGA
Source organism: Bos mutus (assembly GCF_027580195.1). Taxonomy (NCBI): domain Eukaryota; kingdom Metazoa; phylum Chordata; class Mammalia; order Artiodactyla; family Bovidae; genus Bos; species Bos mutus. The sequence continues at coordinate 65,117,105 of NC_091636.1, forward strand.
GTAAGTCCAAAAAGTAAGTTCTGTTTTATAAATCTTTTCAATTATCTCCAGGTCATTATGCCAATATTTCTTTTTCTGTGTCAGTTTTAGAAATTAAAAAAAAAAAGTGTAGTTTCTCATTTCAAAACTCCTTTTTAATTAGCAAACATTTTGAGTTCCATTAAAACACGTAGCCAGTTACTAAATTTTTTTTCCCCTATGGTGATCTTGGGTTTCTATAATGGCTCTTGTCTCAAAAAGTAGATGAAATGCAAGAATGACTCCTGGTGTATGTCAACTTTGACATTACAAATTATGTCTTAAGAAAAAAATCCTAAATTCATAATCTCAGTGAAAAGTGAAAGTGAAAGTTGCTCAGTCTGTGTCCGACTCTTTGGCAACCCCACGAACTACACAGTCCGTGGAATTCTCCAGGCCAGAATACTGGAGTGGGTAGCCTTTCCCTTCTCCAGGGGATCTTCCCAACCCAGGAATCGAACCCAGGTCTCCAGCATTGCAGGCAGATTAATTACCAGCTGAGCCACAAAGGAAGCCCAAGAATACTGGAGTGGGTAGCCTATCCCATCTCCAGAGGATCTTCCTGACCCAGGAATCAAACCAGGGTCTCCTGCATTGCAGGCGGATTCTTTACCAACTGAGCCATGAGGGAAACCATTCTCAGAGTCAAAACCGAAGCTCTTTTCCTAGGTCGACTGCAAAAATCACACGTTTAGTATTCACTGATCAAAATCAATTAAACAATGAATTAGGCATAGCAAAAACAAACAGAGAAACCTAATTTAAAAGAGCACAGAGCAGTCTGCAATGCACGAGTTAATTTTCTTTTGGGATCTTAGCTCCCCAACCAGGGACTGAACCTATGCCCCTGCAGCGGAAGTGTGGTCTTAACCCCTGGACCCAGGGAAGGCTGCGTGAGTTAATTTTCACTTTCTTTTCCTGAGAACAACCTCTTGGCTATCGAGGGTACATGGAAACAGCTTTAGAACCTGTATTGCTACCCCTGTACTTGAGAATCACATCTTCCACCTGTACAGGTCCGGGTCGTTAACCAACGGGCCCCTGGTTTCTTTAATGAACACCACTGACTGTCCCCCCCCTGCACTCACCCACACACGTAGACATAACCGCTGTCCCGGAGGAGGACCCCCGCCACCTGCTTGCTGTGACGCTGGAGGCTGTCTTGAACATACTTGGCTGGGCCTTCCTCCTCCCCCACCGCAACATCTCTTGAGAAGGAGACTTCCAAGTGAGTGAGCACTCCACACTTAAGGAAGTGTCTGAGCTCGTCTCTGAAACACAATACGTAACGGGTCACTGGAAGATTTGTAATTTCATGTTGGAGAAGTCTGAGATGACAACTGTAGAACATGGCAAAGCCTTACAACACGAGGGCTGGCAAGTACCTGAACAAATAATCCCTCTCCTTGTGTCTGCAGCCGAAGAACAGCCACGTGGCTCCAAAGTGGCCCCCTGGGTGTTGTTCCTGGAGCTTCTCTCTAAGGGGAAACGAAAGCTGAGGTCTGGTAGAAATAACAGGTAACAGCAACCTCTTTTTTGCCTCTCCAGGTAGGTCTATAAAACCCAACTCTGCAGTCACTCAAAGTCCGTTTACTGAATTTACACTTCATTGTCCACAGGGTAAGTCGGCCACTTCAGTGGATGCTAGAGAAAGTAAATTTACCTCTGGGCTGAGACATCTATGACCTTTATATGACATCTCCAGAGCAGGGGTAATTCAAATGACCACACTGTGAAACCTTGACTAATTTCTACACTAAATACTAGCAACAATCTTATGACTAAAAACTCTCAGTTAGTGTAATAGAAAAGAGGCACAGGGCTTTAAAGGTAGAACAGTCTGCTGTGCAATTTTCAGACATGGTTGACATGCCCCACTTTTTTGTTTTCTTAACAACACAAAAAAGAAAGCTACACAAAGATTTTGCCCAAAGCATATTACTCCACCACCTGGGGAACATTACGTAAGAATTGTTATTTTACACACAGGGAGAGAAGCACAATTTTATTTGTATCAGATAATTATGCCCTGATATGAAGATACATGAATTAATATTATTCTACTGAAAATTACTGGCGTTAGGGGTTTGACTTTGAAATGCTGAGTGTACTTGGGTCTTTGTGATGACCCAGTTAAGGAATAGATGGATGCTGGGAAAGGCTGAGGGCAGGAGAAGGGGGCAACAGAGGATGAGATGGTTGGATGGCATCACTGACACAACGGACATGAGTTTGAGCAAACTTGGGGAGATAGTGAAGGACAGGGAGGCCTGGCGTGCTGCAGTCCATGGGGTCACGAAGAATCGGACACGACTGAGCGACTGAACAACAACAACAAAGGAACAGATGGGGCAGCCGCACGTCAACACAGCATGAAGATGTGCTTGGAATCTGTCCCCAGCACTGCAGGGCTGGGCGGTGCGGGCAGTAAATACTATAGTAAAAAAGAAGTTCCAGCACAAAGCAAAATCTCTGGACGATATTTTCACTTTTCCCACAGTGACAAGTTATGCTATGCTATCACACATTTCATAATAATTTTTTAAAATAAAAATTTTACAACTGAAGTCCAATATCCTAAAAACCCCAGAAGAAACAAACAAACAAAAAAACGCTCTATTATCCTCCCAGCCAGGTCCACGAGGGATACATACCTGTGTTGCAGGAAGCCAATGAAGGGGGCCACGCCCGCTCCTGGACCCACCATTATGATGGGGACTGAAGGGTCATTTGGTAAGTGGAAAGAGTTTGTGGTTCGAGGAGAAATGGATATCTGAAACGTTAAGGCAATGCTCATAAGTTTGGAAAAAAAAAAAAAAGAACCTGAACAAAAGCACATATCCAAGCTGCTGTCTGCCAAAGAAATCAGAAAGTGAAACTTCCCCTTAATTTCATCACTTCCCCTTCCCCTTAGAAGCATCACAAAATTAAGTAGCGGCATTAAGTCGTACTGAAACCACAAACACATCTGTCAACGCAGAGAAATAAACAAGTCTGTCTTGTAAATTTTTTTCTTTCTAAATCAAAAGTATTTTTAAAATGACAGGGCTTTTTCCGAGGTAGAACACTGAATAAATAAATAAATAATGAGCTATTTTTCTAGGCCCAAAGTAGTGGGCAACCCATCATACGCATCATGAAGAAATGCACACACAAAATGAAGACAGGGTCCTTCGCATCAGGACATAAAGGGGCAATGCAGACGAACGCCAAGAAGGGGTGAAGGGTTTAAGCGGAAACTAGGCAAGCGAGACAGAAACGAAGGGGCTGCCCTAAGGATGCCAGAGCACCACACGACCTCTGCTCCTGTGCATCCAGGGTTTGCTGCAAAGCTAGACTAAGAAATGAGATACAGATAAAACTTTTTGCCACAATTTCAAAAGGGTTTTCTTCTAAACCATGTGCCAGGGACACTTACAAGGAATCAGCTTGTTAACATACTTGACTCTCAGTTTCACTCTGCCATATGCTTCAGTTACACTGAGTGATACTAACACTTAAGAATGACGGGAATCGTCCCTACGTTGCATACAGATATAATCGTATATATTTTAGCCTTTGATTCAAGGGAAGCTGTCTGAAGTCCATCCACAGGATGGATACAGCACTTTTTAAATGGAGAACTGGCAGAGTTGCGTCAAATGGCTGTTCTCGTCTTGGAGGGAAGCTGTGATGGATATTACATCAGCCTTATTCACTTGATTCATCCACCTAACAATTTCACTGAAGGTACTCAATATGACAAGCACTTAGGATGGAGAAATGAGCAAACCAAATCTATGTCGATGGGACGCATATTCTACTGTGTGAAAAAGACAATAAACAAACATTCATCTACAGAAAAACAGATAATAAGTTAAGTTCCATGAAGCAGAATAAAACTGCTGAAGAGACCACACTCCCATGTTCCAGGGACGGGGAGGAGACGGGAGAGTACTAGTCGGCTCCTGCTGCACACCTCCAGGGCCTCAAAACTGGGTAGTCAATAAAAATCTGTTACAATGGGGAAGAAGCGGGAAAAGGACAGGAGGAAAGAAAGGACACGTGAGAGGCACCCACGCTTGGTGTCTGTAATGCAAGTGTCTCAGTATGCTGTCTTTAACTTTTTGGAGACCTGCTATTTCATGAGACCATGAAGTGACACGATACTTGCGTGTCAGCACTATTACTACAGCATTTCTTTCCAAAAGAGAAGTTTCTCGGTTCTCAAAATTTTGTGGAGGTAAGGAAACACACACGGTAAAGCACCTGTTTCAGGCAGCAGACTGGGAAAACACCAAGTTCAAGGGCAATTTTAAGCCCCAGTCTTCTCTTAAGCTCTCTCAAGTATATATCAGAAGCCTTAATTCCCCCAAGGGCTGTCAACTTTTTAATTTCAGTAACAGAGCAACCAAACCAGGAATAAGACATTATAAATGTCTTATTTTTCAAAACCATGGAAAAGACTTCATGATAAAGACTCAACTTTTTTTTTCGATTTCAACCATTCTTATGGGTGAAGAGGGAGAATGTAATTGTTCCCTTTGCATATAGTCTCAAATGAGATTTTGACAAGTGTGAATCAAAATATAAAACACAAAAGGTCTTCTGTTTACGAATGTGATGAGCAAGGAGTGAATACTGTACTGTATACAATTCATACTTTACACATTGAGGAAACACACGGACTATTTAATACTGAGTGAAAATTATGTTCTCCTAACTTTCCAAAAGACTAAAGCTCAAGTGTGGCATAGAGTTTCCTTTGAATGGTTTGTTGGTAACGAATGATGCAGGGGACATTTTTCCAACTAAGCAATGAACGCTTTCCACGTCACCAAAACTGCATTCTCCTCATACCTTGGGAGCCAGGGCTTTCTTGCCATCTACATGGTTTGCACACATGTATGGCTGAAGAATTGATTCAACCAAGGTGGCTAGCCAGCCCGTGCACACGCCTCTCCGAAGAATCACCTCCGTGGTGTTAGACAAAAACTCCACGATGTTAAAAATGAAATGAAGCTTCCCTGGGTGAAACAGACTTGAGCTGCAAAGACAGAGGCGAGTTTTTAAACTCTGCACCAGGACTAACACACACAGGCCAGACCAGGCCTTTTTTTATGCACTGAGGGGTATTTCTGCGTGCGCACTCTTCAGAGAACAGCTCTGCTGCTTGCTGCAAAGTCAGCCCTGCCCCCAGCATCCTGGTATCACTCAGGACAGTTTCTGGTTACCTGTGTGCCCCAAAGACTAGATGAGATTTATACAGAACCCCTCCCTCTCCCCTTCCTCCTCCAGCCCAGCAAGCGGCCAGGCACACCAATAAGGCCACAGGGGGAGGACTTGGACGCTCGCTAAGCAGGGACACGGTTCTGGACTGCAAGAGCCACGAAGATGCCACGCCCTATGCACTCTGGGAGGACGGGGGTCCAGGTCTGGTGTTCTTCACTCCTTATCACGTCTGCTGCCGTCTTCCACAAATCTGGTAGGTTTTCAGTAAATGGACCTGTAGCTAGCAAGGATCTGAAGGTCTGAGTTTCACTGTATTTTAGGAGAAAGATGCTATGTATGACGTTAATAAGCATCAGTACCTTGCGCAAGAGTACGGTCTGGGTTGGAGCTTAGGAAGATGTTCTAGAAAAAAGCAAAAACAGGCAACTATTAATTCACTCCTACTGAAAATAAAGTATATGTATACACGTAAACTACATGTAAAGGTCTGACTTCTAAGTGTTCTCTTATTTAAAATATTCAAAACAACTGTTGTTTCCGTTTTCATCATACTTTTAAGTACCTATACATTCACTGTGAGTAAGCAGACCATTACTAGATGCCACATCCAAATCTTAAAGACCAAACAGAATCCGTTTCCTTAATGTGAAGCCAGTAATTTCTACCTAAAGGCGTTTGGTTTTTTTAAAACAGCAAACAGGAATAAGAGTAAGGTCCACAAATGGGCTTCAGAGTCAAGGAACCAACTATATTGTTTTCTGGGGTGTCTCCAGAGTTTTCAGACTTGAAATACAATTGTGACTCAAAGATGATTAGACTATGGAAAATACTGAGGCTGAAAATATTTTTCCTTATATTTATAGGGTTATAACAAAAAACTGGAGTGTAATGGTGAACACTCTTAAATCAAGTTACCCAGAAATCCAGTGATTTCAAGACACATAGGTACTCTTTCAAAAGGAGACTAAGAGTCAATATTTGAATTATCCACTAATAAAACTCTGGAAATTTTTGTGTTCAGTGTGTTATCATTTTGATAGTTATGTAGCAAAAATTTAGAAAGCCCTTTCTAAATGTCTTACAGTTGCAATGTCAGAATAAGATTTAAAAGAGGGCTCAACACAAACCCCTAGGTGTATTAAGTTTTCTCATAGACATTAGGAAATAACTGAAGTTTCTGTAAGTCTCAATTATAGAAACTTCTAAAGTTTATAAGCTGAAGCGTCTATACTTTGGTCACTTGATGTGAAGAGCCAACTCATTAGAAAAGACCCTGATGTTGGGAAAGCTTGAAGGCAGGAGGAGAAGGGGATGACAGAGGATGAGATGGTTGGATGGCATCAGCATCTCAATGGACGTGAGTTTGGGTAAACTCCAAGAGTTGGTGATGGACAGGGAGGCCTGGCGTGCTACAGTCCATGGGGTCGCAAAGAGTTGGACACGACTGAGGGATTGAATTGAACTATTAGCTCAAAAGAAAGAGGATAAGAGTGTTCATTTGAACAGGAAAATGAGAAGAGCAGCCTCACCACTTGCAGGAGGACAGAGAACACTAAGAAGTAAAAAGGGAGCACGAGCCTCACTTGTAAAGGAGCCTGACTTGTAAAGGCCTCACTTGTAAAGGAGCCTGACTTGTAAAGGCCTGACTTGTCAAGGAGTGCCCTTCACTGTACTCGGCATCACAAGGGACCTTGCCAGCCTAACAGTACAAAGTACAGTACATGCTTTCCTGTCACTATTCGTCACTGCAGGAAAACAGACAGGAGATGACAAAAGTACAAACATAGAAAGTATTAAATAACAAAGGTTTTAAAATCCTATAAACACTTACAGTCACCATCCCTGGTAAACGTCTCCAAGTCCGGACACCAGGTCCTTAAGGAAGATCTGAAACTCTCTTCTGCTGGAGTACAAGGACCAGAAGGCATGATCGGGGCAAAAACCAGGGTGACCTTCTATCTGGATGCCTGTCTCCCCAAGTCCACACTCGGAGGCACCCTGAGTAAGGCCACTTGTTTATGCTGGGCCAGCACTAGACCCTTGGGCTCTTGAAGAACCAAAATCTGGACCTGCCCAGGTGGGACATTTCTGAACCCTGCTCACAGAGGGCACACTTCATCACACTCCGTCAATTATCACTATCCTTAAAAAAGATACTTTTCTTGGAAAGTTCATTTTTAGATAAAATTTGGCTAAGTGCTTTCTGAAAAACAGATTCTAGGCTGAAGGCTGAGTGAAAAAAGAGAATTACAACTGATTCTATTAATGGAGAAAAAGAGCCTGCTGCTGGGAAAGATTGAGGGCAGGAAGAGAAGGGGACACTGGCGGGTGAGATGGTTGGAAGGCATCACTGACTCGATGGACATGAATCTGAGCAAACTCCGGGAGACAGTGAAGGACAGGGAAGCCTGGTGTGCTGCAGTCCATGGGGTTGCAAAAACTCGGACACCTCTTAGCGACGGAATGACAATAATACTGAGAGATCAAATGACAGTGACAATGGTAGGAAAGAAAACTGAAAAAGCAAACAAAACAAAACAAAACGGGAGAGAGATCCTCTGACCTCAGGAAGGCAGTTCAGCTGGATAAGGCCCCAGGAAGCCCAGCCGTGAGACGCTTGCTTACTGACCAGTATGGAAACGTGCCCCCACAGGCCTGCAGGAACTTGAGGTGCCCTTAGCACAGAGGGGCTGCCCGGGGAGGGGGCTGTGACGGCGGCCACTCACCGAGCAGGAGGCCAAGCGGAGGCTGGCAGGACGGGAAGGCCCGCAGCAGGTCGGACAGGCAGGCGCCGGCCTCCCTGACGAAGCGGGTGTAGTCGGCTGCCCCCTGCCTGCTGCACAGCTCCTGCAGCCGCCGCCTCTCCGCGCTGTCGCCAGTGTGGTCCGCGAGCGCGCGCAGAAATGCCTGTGGCCAAGAAATCAACAAGTCACCACGTGCTCTGTGGTCACAGCGTCAGAACACGGGGTTGGTGTCCACCTGGGATGTGCCCAACTATAAAAAAAAAAGGGAGTGTGGCCACCAGGAGTGTGACCGGGAAAAGGGTATTTCGTTTCATATTTGCTCTGATGGCAGCCCATCGAAGTGGGAAGACCCATTTTTATTTTTTGGTCACCTTCCCTGTATCTTAAACTGACCTAATCAGTCATAAGTATGGTCTCAAGTTACATGACAGCTATATGTGAGTAAGCAGGAAGTCAAGTCTCCCAAGCAAACTTTTTTTTTTTTTTAATATTTATTTATGTAGCATCTAGTTCCCCAGCATGTGGGATTTAGTTCTCTGACCAGGGATTGAACCCAGGGCCCCTGCATTGGGAGCCCAGAGTCTTAGCTACCAGACCACCAAGGATGTCCCTCATTAACCAAATGTTTTTATCTCAGGACACAATACCTGTTCCTGTCTTAGCTGATGACTACAACCTGGATTTCGACACTTATTTGAGCACCATTAAGAGCTTTTTCTGACAGGCACTGGGTACAAGAGGACACCTAACTTGCCCAAAAGGCTTCACAGGAGAGCGGGAGCAACAACACTCCCTGAAACAGAGTGGGCACCACTGCATCCCAGGCCTGGACACCCTTGACGGGGGTGATGAGATCACATTCCCGTGGGGTCACGGGTCTCCACCGACTAGCCAAGAATCCCTGCCCAACCTACCCAGAGACCCACCAGCTACAGGAGCGCAGGAGCTTACCAAGAACACTTCCAGCCAAACTTTCTCAAGTCAATAAACCCTCCTAAATTACAGGCTAAAACAGTAGCATATTTCTCATTTTACACTTAACAGAAACTTCACAGTACTAATAAAGGGAATACTGTATTACGTGGAGAACAAGTTGACAAACGTTACTAAAACTTAAATTCTAAATATTTTTAACACAGTAATTGTACTCCAAGGAATTTATTTTTAAAAGAAAATTTAGACAGGTGTATACAGATGCAAACAGAAGGTTGACCTAAATGGGTTTTTAATAGTGAAAAACTGGAAACAATGGACTGTCCTTAATCAAATCAACAAGTATAGCATCTTTTAATAAGATCTCCAGTATGTTTCCACGTTGGGATATGCAAACTCATGATTTCTTTTTAATAAAAGAAGGTATGTTACAGAACAGCATATATACTAGCAACACAAATCCAAATGTTAACTGCAGTGTGACGGTGGCTCAGTCGTGTCTGACTCTACATCCCCATGGACCACAGTCCACCAGGCTCCTCTGTCCTTGGGACTCTCCAGGCAAGAACTGGAGCGGGTTGCCATTTCCTTCTCCAGCAGATCTTCCCAACCCAGGGACTAAACCCAGATCTCCGGCTTTGCAGGCAGATTCTCTACTCTCTGAGGCACCGAGGGAAGCCCTGTTAACTGCAGGTGTCTAATTAAAAAGCACTTTTGCTTCCTGTATTACTTTTGTGTCCAGACTTTTTACAAGCATACTGCTTTTGCAGTAAGACAAAATACATTTGTAAATATACACATTGTGAAGTTTTCAGAAATGGTAGAGTTGAACTAAAATTGTGAAATTATGCAGGAAATTTTCATCACAGTGCATCGTAAATTTACTCAAATTATACCTAGGACTAAGTCTCTCTATTGAGCTCACTTCCCGAAGACTACAAATGCAGTCAGCACCTTAATAAAACAGAGAATGAACACTGCAGTGTGAGCAGTGTAACGTGATCATGTTTTTATTCAATGGCAATACAAGTTCGGTAAAACAGCTTGCAGAGTTCACCCATTAACATCCCTCAACGGGGCCAGAAAAACGGCGGTGGCGGGGGCACAACACAGACACCTAGTGGGTCTCCACCCCCAAGCCTGTCTCAGCGTCAACACGACCCTTCGCCTTTCCCTCAAGAATCTGACGTAATAAATTAACTACCGACTTTTACACAAAAAGGGGTCTTCCCAACCTTACATGAGTGACAGGTGAGGGAAAGCCCCACTCCCCAAGCCTCCTGTCAACTAGAGAAAAAGTGTCCGTGCACAGCTGGAAAACCCATGTCATCGAGGGCCACTTTCATCCCTGGTTACCGCGCAACATCGAGTTAACGTCTAGTAAAATAAGATTAAGGAAAAGCCCTACTTGAAATTCTTGTTTCAAAAGAAAACATAACATTTCAATACAAGAGCAATTTAAAAATATTTGTCCATGACATCACAAAGACACAGCATGGCTTGGGAACTATTCTGAACACAGGCTATGAAGACCACATTTTCCAAGCCTTCAAATGATTGAATAAGCTCTAGAGAGACATAAGCATATTTTTAAGTAGATACCAAAAGAACTTAAAAAAACAGTACCTTCTTGGGAACGGCTCGTATTTCGAGGCACCAGGTGAGAAGGAACTGGAGAGAACACCTCTCAGGTACGTGCTGGGGCAAGGCTGCGCCTGTCCAGGGAGATGCGGAAGAGTTCACAACAGAAAATAAAGATGTTTCCAACCCCTAGAAACACTAACAGCTGTAATCTTTTACACTGTAGTGCTATCAAAGTACAGTATGACTTTGGTCAACGTTTATTCAGTCAAAAGATTTCCTCAGCAAGAGTGTGAAAGAAAAATCCACTTTACAAAAACAATTTTATTAATTCAACAGTATTACTATATCAGCCATACCTATGAAATCTAGGTTTACCAAACAAAAGGAAGGGAAATTATCTAAAACCAAAGAACAAAAAAGCCCAGGAATCGAACTGGGGTCTCCTGCATTGCAGGTGGATTCTTTACCAACCGAGCTATCAGGGAAGCCCCTCCAAAAGATGGCAGTGGTCACATAACACTACCTGTCTTCCTCAGAAAGAATTTTAGAGCTGCCTGAGCTCTAGTTCCAGATTCTAAGCAAATCACTGAAAAATAATTTCCCTTAATCATGGAAAAAGCAACTATTTTCATGTATTAAATAAGCAACAACAAATAGGCCATGAGACACAAACATGAAACAACTACCTTTTTTTTGGCCATGTCGTGCAGTTTGTGGGATGGTCTCCCACCAGTAATTAAACCCGGGCCCCAGAACTGAAAGCCTGGAGTCCTAACCACCAGGGAACTCCCAACAAAAAGCAGTTTTTAAAACAGATTCATATAATATAGTTTTTCTGCATGACAACTCTAGTGTTCTAACTCAGAAACAAAGCAATGCTGACTGAAAAGAAACAACCTAACATATTGGCTCAACTAACCAACCTGCTTTTCTGAAACCACAGTTATATTCATCTTTGTGTTTCCCAGATTGCTGTAAGCTTGCTGATGTCTAGAGTTCTGGAAAAGTTGATTCTTCAACTTCATTTTTAATGTTTGTAAGCATCCAATAAGCATAAACTCGACCACCACCTCATTCAGGGTAACTGACTCGCCCAGGGCACCTGCTGGGGATGCTAAGGACTCCCACCCAAGACCAGCGAGCACCTGTGTCCCGCCCTCAGGCACCCGTGCAGACTTGCCCTGTCACCCCCGTGCCCCCAAGGATGTCCGGAGCAGTAAGACACAGGGCTGCACCTTTCTTCCTCGTGTCTGCCTTAATCCTCACGGCAACATGGTGCTCTCTCCTGTCTGCGAGCTGCAGTCTCTGCAGCAGGAACTGCACTTCAGAGTCGCTGTTGGGACAGATCACGTTGAAGGCATCTCCAGGCTGGTAGGAAAAATCTGTTTTCTAGAGAAGAACCAACACGAAATAAAAAAATGCCACATGAGTTAAGAGTTTTAGTTGTGGGGCAACCAACACAGTTTTTCTTATATGAACATTTGAACATACAAGTTCGTTTTTTGCAATTAGAATTATTTTGTTTCTAACAAATAAGACCAATTAACTAAACAAGCATACTTTTATTAGGAGTTATTTTTTAAAAAGAAATTTTGTAATTATCTAATGTTTTGCTTTATATCGAGTATTCACAGACTAGAAATTAAAACCTGCCTCTTCTGGAGATTAAGGTGTCCTGGTAAGTAGTGTTTCTAATAATCCATGTAAAAACCCTCTTTTGAAAATATACACACACACTTTAGGAGCAAAGAAATGACTCTTCAGTGGTCTCTCCTTACTTCTTTCCTTTGGGGAGGAATGGGGTGGGGGAGACCACTTTTCTCCCTTTAGTGACGTGCAAGATTAAAGCGTCTGCCTTGGTCGTGGCTGTGCACAAACTCAGGCTCCAGGTGGAGCCCCCTCCCACAGCAGGTCTACGCACTCTGCATAGAGTGGGATAGGGGTGTGGAGGGCTCTGGGAAGGGGCCTCTAACCACACATGCTCACACCCCTAGCCTGTGAGGAACACAGACACAGACTGGACCCACCAGTCTGCCAAACCTCACCTCTTTATGACAAAAGTGTGTAACAGAAGTGAAATGCTTTCACATATACAGGATATTTAACAGCAGGGATGAAAATGCAATTACTCAATAGTATGAGAGTCCCTTGGACTGCAAGATCAAACCTTTCAGTCAATCTGAAAGGAACTCAACCCTGAATATTTACTTGCAAGGACTGATGCTAAAGTTCCAATCCTTTGGACACCTGATGCAAAGAGCCGACTCACTGGAAAAGACCTGGATGCTGAGAAAGATTAAAGGCAAAAGGAGAAGGGGGCAGCGGAGGATGAGATGGCTAGAGAACATCACCAACCGACTCAATGGACATGGTTTGACCAAACTCCAGGAGACAGTGAAGGACAGGGAAGCCTGGCATGCTGCAGTCCATGGGGTCGCAAAGAGTTGGACACGGCTTAGCGACTGAACAGAACAATGGTATGTAAGCAAAACCATCTAGTTTTGATGCCTGCCATATTTCTTTTTTTTCTATCAGAAATTCAACTAAACCTCCACCAACAGCCTTGACACACTCTCTTCTGAAAGTTCAGCCCACTGAGCTCCACAGGACCCACACCCAGGGCTGAGCCGCACGACTGTGAGCAGGTCCAGTCACGGCTTCCCACCTGAGGCCAGCGGCTGGGGCAGGGGCTGGGGGAGGCTTACGGATGGGGCTCCAAGAGCCAGCACAGATACCCCCTAAAACTGTGTGCAAAATGCTTATATATAATCATTCTTCTGGAGGGGGGTCCATGATTTCTCCCAGATTCTCAAAGGAACAAGGACCACCACTCTGAGAAGTGACCGTCACAGGACGGGCTAGCCTGGGCTCGACTCCCCTGGCCGCTGACCTCAGCTTCCTTGCCTGGGGCTCCTATATGCCAGTGCTGTGCTGATTCCATTATTCTTTCGTGGCTTAATGAGTAAGGCAGCAAAACTACTCTCTCCAAGTGGAATCACCTCCAGACACTCCTCATTTCAGCCCCTCCTTGAAGTGAAAAGAAAACAGGGATGAGACAGAGAGACAAAATGATGGGTCAGGAATAAACGCGACGGGCCAGGTGGCTGGCCGCTGTCCAGACACCTCCTCCTCCCGGCGCGTGTGGGTGAGGACACACCACGGGCGAGCCTCTGCACTGACTGGCAGCATCCCTGCGCTCAGAGACATATTCTGGAACTTACCGAGATGTCCAACTCTATCAGAAGAGTGGTTTTTATGGCATCATTCGTAGTCAGCTGAACTGCCTTTGAAACTGGAACGTGAAACACTGGATCCACCAAACTCACAGATGCGTGACTTTCCTCCTTGAGAAAGAAATGTGATAAAGTGCTATAAGCGCGATTTTCAACTATTCTTACCACTGCTTCACTTAGCGGCAACATCAGAGCTACAGGATCTTTCAACGTTCCCTGATGAGATTTCAGAATTCTTCTCTAGGGTAAATGGCTACAGACAGGCCTCTCAATCTTTCAGAAGAGAAGCTCATCTATATTTTAAACTCCCTGTCTACTAGACTTTAAAATTTCTGAGATTATATGGAAAACATCAGATACTAGCACTTTCCACGGAAAAGTCTAACAGTCTTCCTAATGAACTATGCAAAAAGAGTGTGTGTGCCCATTTCAGAAGGAGATTCGAAAGGAGTGACAGATGTTTACAGTCGAAAGCTGTCTGCACAGATGGTGACAAGAGCCCTCAGAGCAGCGGGCGGTGCTGTTCCACAGAGCTTTCTAGACGGTGGGAATGCTCCATAACCTCACTGGCCGATACCTGACCACTGAGCACTGAGGCCTGGAAACATGGCTGGTGTGACTCAAGAACTGAATTCTTAATTTAATTTTCATTAATTAATAGTAGCCACACACAGATAAAATTAGACAATACAAGCCTTAGGAAACTAGAAAGAAACTCAAATCTTGGTCCTACCTCACCAGATTCATAACTTGCTGCTTCTAAGTTCTAATAAAAATAGAAACTTACATCTCGGAAAGTGCTGGTCAGTTAGCTGTGGATGAGTGGCTGTGTGGGAAGGCCATGGAAGGCCAGGGCTGAGGGTCTGAGAGTTGTAGTGACAGGGACAGGGGGACAGCCTTCGGCAAGGCTGCCAGCAGTGCTCACAGCGGGCCCCCAGCCCCTCGCCGTCACCTCCGAGGATCCTCTGAGCACTCAAGGTCACACCTCCGTCTAGAGGCTGCCCATAGCCAACAACATCAACGATTGTAAAGGTCCAGCCCCTGTGCACAACCCAGGACAACCCTGAAGGACTGCCCCGGCTTCAGAGAGCCCTGCAGCTCCGCTTCTTCTGTGCCCCATCTGGCTCCTGCCCCCTGACATCCCGGGGTGAGGAGGAGGCCCCAAAGACCATCTCACAGTGATTCCCGGTAGCCCAGCCTGGGACAGCCAGGGCCAGAGTGGCCCAAGAAAGTCACTAAAATGGGCGTGTGGCGCTGGAGGGCTGCCAAGGCCGGCAGTGAGAACACACCTGGGGACAGGACACCAGCTGCTGCGGGACACGTGCTCGGGACCAAGGAGGGCGCGGCACGGATCGGGCCGCTGGGCTGGAGGCCTACGGCTAAGCTTCACCGACACTTTTGGAAAAAAATGCAAAAAGCCAAGAATAATGAGGCAACAATTAAAATCTACCAGTGAAAGCCAGAGGACACTCTTAGTAGCTTACACATGAGCACTCACCTGCCGCAGCCTGAGGGCAGAGAAAGCCAGGGATGACAAGGCAGGGAAGAATGGGGGAGCGACACCTGCGTGAACGTCCTGAATCCGGAGACAAGCCCTGGCACCTGCGGAAAGGGCCGCTCCTTCCGTAAGGGCAAGAGCTCCCTTCTCGCGTTAAGACAACACAGGGGCTCCACCTCGCACCCTATCCCTCCTCCTGGCTGCTGGACCAGTAACTACAGTTAAGAAGCAACAGGCCTGGCTGCCCGTGTGCTGGGCCACCTCCAAAGAAAGGGCAGGACAGCACCATGCATCAGCAGAATACGTGTGCCCCAGACAGGAGGCCGAGGTCCCGGGCCAGGCGGGGCGGGACACAGGTCTGGATGAAGGGCTTTCTAACTGGGACGCTCTCCCAGGACTCAGGCTTTCCTCACCCTGCCAGAGCCCCAGAGATGATGTAAACACGCGGACAGCAGGGCGACAGGGCAAAGAAAAAGCGAAGTGGGGCAGAAATGCCAAGACACTGGAAGACAGGATTGAAAAGCTCAGAGAAGAGGGCCTGCCAGAGTGGACAAAACCACGCAAGGCCAAACCCACCAGCCGACAGGTGCTCCCTGGAGCACCCAGAGACCACCTCACTGCCAAGGCCAACAGGACCGTGCCGGTCAGGGGGACAGCCGCACCACCGAGCTCACCTGCTGACCAGAGCTCACAAAGCGGACACCCCCACCCCCGGGCACCAAGAACTGAGGGAGGTGGGAGCACTTGCCAGGAACGCCGGGGGAGGGGTGTGCACAAGGATCACAGTGAGTAGAAAAGCTGGGGGGCGGCCGGGGGCCCAACTCCCAGAAATAACAAGAATGATGAGCACATGGCTTCCAGAGGCTCAAAATGAATGGGCAGCCAGCAAGGGCACTGGACCAGTCCTTACGAGGACAAGAAACCAAGACGTTATGAGCGGGAAGCTGTCCAATGAGAGCTCGAGACCCCCTGTCCAGCTGCTGGACCTGAGTCAGCTGTCAGACCCGGAGCCCTCCCATCCGACGGCAGGAGCAGGCAGGCCCCCAGGAGAAGCGACTCCGCGAGGCACAGAAACCGCACTCACTGACGCCGCCCCCAGGGATAAAGGTGCACTGGACTCAGGGACGGCGGGGAGATGGGGCAGTGCGGCTGCTGGCCCGCACAGCCCTGAGATCTGCGGCCGGGGCGACCGGAGTCCAGGGGTAAACAAGCACTGGACTCGGACAGCAGGGAGAAGGGGCAGTGCGGATGCTGGCCCACACAGCCCCGAGGCCTGAGGCCGGGGGTGACCGGGGTCCAGGGGTAAATGAGCACTGGACTCAGGGACGGCGGGGAGAGGGGTCAGTGCAGCCGCTGGCCCACACAGCCCCGAGGCCTGAGGCCGGAGGTGACCAGAGTCCTGACCCAAGTGTGGCTCAAAGGGCCCAGTCAGTGGCTCACCTGGCGGTTAGCAGTGAAATCCTGGCCTGTGGGCTACGAGCCATCACAGTGGGGAGGGTCAAGAAGAAGCCTCTAAACCTGACACCTCTCTCTCTCCATCAAGATAAAAGATGAAAATTAGACTATCCTGGGGAGAGCGATAGATATCAAAACAATCCTTAAAAAGCTGAAGGACACGGGAGGATGTCTATCATGGCTCCATGGAGTTCACCAATCGGGCCCCTGGAAAAACCAGACAGCTCCTGGGGGATGACCCTGAGCCAGCAGCAACCCAAACAAGCAGCAGCCCCAGGCGCGCCCGGGCAGATGGTTCTCTGATAGAGCAATTATTACAGCCTCTCGTGCAGGGCTCATCCAAGAGGATGTGGCCAATGTGCTCTTTTCCATCTCCACCCACAGAGGACCAGACGTGCTCACAGGCACGTACTGTTTACCATTTCGCCCCAAGACTGTGACAACGCTCCTGCTCGCTGGCACAAGACAGCGTGAGGACACGGGGACCGTCTGGACACTCAGCAAGCCTCGCCCAGCCCTGCCACGTCAACACCGTCACGCCGGGGAGACGACGCTGGCGTCCCCACGGCCCGTGGAGACTCAGGGCTCGTGGTGATGTCCGGCTTGTCAGGACGTCCCCTCCCGAGGAGAGGATGCACTCTCTCCTCCTGCCCTTCGCCGGGAGAGGTGCCTCCCGCCTGGCAGGCCCCAGCAGCTCAGAGCCGCACACCCCACCCAGACACTGGGCGACACGGGAGGCTGCCAGGGCTGGGGGCCCAGGGCAGGGAAGGGCTCTGGGCAGGGCCCCGAGACGCGCCCACTGAGGCCGTGCGGCACGTAGCCCG
Organism: Bos mutus; assembly: GCF_027580195.1. NCBI lineage: Eukaryota > Metazoa > Chordata > Mammalia > Artiodactyla > Bovidae > Bos > Bos mutus. The sequence continues at coordinate 65,134,605 of NC_091636.1, forward strand.
CAGTCCAGGTGGCCCCACAGCGGTGGGGGCGCCAGGGACGGGGAGACAGCGCTGGGTGGAGGGAGTGGACCGGCTGTGGGCTCTGTTAGGGCTGCACTGAAGCTCTGGCTTCCCAGGTGGCGCTAGCGGTCAAGAACCCACCTGCCAATGCAGGAGATGAAAGAGACGTGGTTTCGATCCTTGGGTCGGGAAGATCCCCAGGAGGAGGGCATAGCAACCACTCCAGTATTCCTGCCTGGAGAATCCCATGAAGAGGGGAGTCTGGCGGGCTACAGTCCCTGGGGTCACCAAGAGTCGGACAAGATAAGTGACTGAGCGCGCATGCACCAAAGCTCAGCTTCCGGTTCTGCCCAACCAGGCGCCATCCTCCCCTCCCCTCCCCCACCGGCCCCTTTCCCCAAGGGGGTTATCCCAAGATGATGCCCTAAAACAGGAAATTTATTTTCCTCAATCCCTTATCCTCTAGGTATATCCTTTAAACAGATTTACACAAGTTTCCATTAAATAGTTGAGATTTTAAAAATTCTTTTGAAGACATTACCAACAACTCAAGCCTATTTAATGACACCTATCATAAAAGAAACTCTCAAGCAGATCCTAAGTGAAGCACCTTGTCATATCAATCAGAGATCAACACCCCTGCCACACACACTCACCCTTGCAGCGGAAATCCGGGGCCGGCTCGCCACCCTGAGCCCACCCGCCCGGCACATTTACCACAGCCACGCCTGTCCCCAGTCCTGACTAAGACGTACTTGTTGTGATAATCCCTTTTAATAAAGAATGAAACATGAGCGTGAAAACAATAACCCAGGGAAGGTCATATAAAAACCTACCTGTTTAAATGCATTAGAAAAACACTGTAAAAATATGATGCTGAAAACACTGGTATGCATATCAAGTGTTCGCAAACAGTTTTCAAATAAACTAGAAAGTGGCACTTAAACTGTTTCTCAAATGTCTTTCCTCATTTAATAAAAAGAAAAGCAGAAACCAGAAACCATGACAGTTGCGTTAAGAATGTGGTTTAACTGAGAAAGCCCACACAGAACTCCCTCTGAACAGAGAGGGGTCAGCCATGCGTCACAAGACCGGCTGCCCTGGAAGTTTATTCCAAGCACGTTGGAAGAAATTTCAGGGAACCATATATGACAATCGTGGGGTAATATCAGCTATTATTCAACTTGATGCTCAGAAATGTACAGATCACTTTAAAGTCATTTATTTACTGATAGGAAAGATACGCAAGGCATAGAAAAAAAGATTTAAACAGACAAAAACAGCTCTATAAAATATTATGAACAGAAAGAAAAACCCCTAAAATGGAGTATCCCAGGACAGCAAAGATCCACACTGGAAAAGTGATCTTACTGTACCTGACTCAAATTAGTTGCTGAGATAGTTTTCTCAGAGCCCACAACTCGCCCTCACCTGACTGACATCTAAGGCAAGAAGCCAAGACGTTACTTCTCCAAAGGAATGGAGAAACTGAGCTCATACCCATTTACTTCTTCAAAGAGAAGCCAGGTAATAACACAAGCGCCATCTTTAATGCCTGGAGGTAACGCCTCTTTGGGAGCTACTCAACTCCACCACTGCAGTGCAGAAGCAGCCTTGGATGGACATGGCTGTGTTCCAATAAAACTTTATTTACACAAGAGCTAGTAGACCACATTCACCCAGCACGCCATAGTTTGTTGGCCTCCACCATAACATAATTTAAAAAATACCACCAACATCTCTGCTTACCTGGCCAAGGGCCTCCTCCAGATGCACCTCTAAATATTCCGGTGGTAAAGAGGGAATATTCAGAGAGGCTTGTGAAAGTGGGGGTACTGAACGGGTAAGCGAGGCCTCAAAGTCTACAATCAAAGTACTTGATTGACTGCTGTTCACTGCATTTTGTTCCAAAACTTCAGCAGCCTTTCCTCCAGAATCATCTAATCTCAGAAGTCCAACTTGTGATTCCACGTGTAATAATTCCGGCGTCACGGCGTCACGGGAGGCATGAGATGCCATCGTGAGAGTTTCACTTGTGTCCTCTCTTCCTCTGTTCGACAGAAAATGCTTCTCGAGGGCGGCCCAGAGTCCGTTAATCCATGGCTCAACCACAAGTTCTAAACTGAGTTGTTAAAAAAATAAGAAAAAAGAAACAAACACTTTAAGTTCTTCATTTAAACACATGACAATGGGATAACGGGAGAAACTGTCCACTTGACAGAATGCTGTACAACTGTCAGAAACATTTGCTGGGGAACAACTGGGCTTCTAGGCAGGCCGGGGCACACAGCACTGCCCGGCGCGCTCCGCTCAGGGGCTGGCTGGTTCCCCTGCGCTGGGGCTCCGCTACGGAGCCCAAACGCATGGAAGGAAGGCCCCCCACACCACATCCACACACACGTCTCTGCTCTGGAGGAGAGCTCCGGGGAAGCCCAGTAAGAAAAAAAAAAAAAAGAAACATTTGCTATGAAGGCTATTCAGAATACAGAAATACTTATTATTTAGGTAAAACATTACTGTGTTCATTAGCACTGAGCTATAAAAAAGTATGAACAAGCATAAAAGAGAACAAAAATGAAGATGATTTAGTAAAAGGTAATAGGAGTATGATTCCACTTAACTTCCTAAAATAGAGTTGGTATTGTAAGAAGACATGGTTTTAAACAGGCATGATAAATTCTGATGAGGCTAACAGGAACATACTCAAAATCCAAGTCTACTCTAATATCATAAATGATAATTACATCAAATGCACCACCAAGTTTTGCCTAGTCAATTTACTGATCTTTGTTTCCTACAGACTTAAGATACCACCAAGAAACCACTCCAGATTAATGCTCTTTGACTAAGAGCTCCACCCTTCAATCATCCTTTAGGAGAGCTGGATTAACCGTAAGTACATTATAAAATATGCTAATCTACTGACTACTGGCTGGAGAAGGAAATGGCAACCCACTCCAGTATGCTTGCCAGGAAAATCCCACCGACAGAGAAGCCTGGCAGACTACAGTCCTTGGGGTCGCAAAACAGTCGGACACGACTTAGTAACTAAATAACAAACTGACTACTGGCAAAGTATGACAATAGTACCATTCCCTACACTCTGTTCACAGAATGAATGGCTAAGAAGTACTGCATCAAGACCTTGAGAAGGACGTCTCTGTCATTTTCAACCACAACTCCAATGCGTGATCAGTTACGTTACAATTCATAGAGCTAAGTGACAAGAGGAGACACTTGTGGACCTCTGTCTTATCGAGACTTTGGCTATAATTTCATTGTATTCATTTACTGCTCACGTGGCACATAGTTAAAAGTTTGGTGACACAGTACATCCATTCTCTCAGGAACATTTGGAAGAGCAAGCGTATAAAATTAATGGCTCAATAATGATAGCTACATTTAAAACACCATTCTCAGAACTCAGAAATACTAATATGGTAATACTCTTACAAGAAAGCTCATGCCCACTGAGTATGCACTGTATGGCAGGCGTTGTTCTGAAACAAGTTTTATTCGTTCATTTGATGCTTCAAAGAATCTTAAATAATATATACTGTTATTATCCATTTCACAAGGGGGAACACCAAGACACAGAAAGTTTAAGTAATTTGACTTATGCTTCATAGTCAGTAAGTGGGGAAAACCAAGGATGTGAACGCGGGTATTTTAACTCCAGTCTACATTCTTACGGAGAAGGCAATGGCACCCCACTCCAGTACTCTTGCCTGGAAAATCCCATGGATGGAGGAGCCTGGTAGGCTGCAGTCCGTGGGGTCGCTAAGAGTCAGACACAATTGAGTGACTTCACTTTCACTTTCATGCATTGGAGAAGGAAGTGGCAACCCACTCCAGTGTTCTTGCCTGGAGAATCCCAGGGACGGGGGAGCCTGGTGGGCTGCTGTCTATGGGGTCGCACAGAGTCGGACACAACTGAAGCGACTTAGCAGCAGTGAGCAGCTACATTCTTAACCCCTTCAATGTGGTGGTACAGTAAGCCAAGATGTCTCCTTGAAAACATTCTAATTTTAGAAGAGTACTTAGGCTGAAAATTTTAGAGATGCAGGCTGCTGAAGTACACACTGAACAATTTTAATGGTCAGGGCAATAAATCAACAGTGAACTCAAAAGCCTCTGAAGTAAAATATGAGGTGAGCAATCGGAATAATGGATTTATAAGCATTTAGCATTTAAACAGCTCACACAGGACAATAAACATGTAATGCCAACAAGGTTTTTCGTGGGGAAAAGAGCCCAACACAGCGAGACAAAACTGAAAGGTAACAGGCAAAGCAATGTGGTGGAGCTGTCACTATAAGGGACATGTGCCCTGGGGCAATGGAAAAAAACTCACAGCATCACTGCTGCAGAAAATGACGGACGCATGGACTCACAAAGGTGAGTTGCGGGCAAACAGAAGTGTCTCCAACATGCCCATGCAAGGTGGTATATGCAGGAAAGCACAGCCTTTGCTGAACTTGTCATGTTGCATAAGCCCAGATCTAGTGGGTGAGATTTACTTAATACACAGAGCCAGCAGAAAAAAAGATCAAGTGCATGCCTGTGCTGTTATGACAGAATAAGGACAATTCTATAAGGTCTTTGAGTTCACACGTTAAGAGGATTTGTAAGGTGGCACGTAGGGTGAAATACTGAACTGTAAAGACAAGAATAAATTAATGAAACAGAAATTATATTCCTGGTTGGCAGGGTTGTAAATGACCATGAAGACAGGGAGGGAGAGTGCCAAGGAGCCAGGGTGCCAGGAAGGCCTGTGGCATGCCTTCTCCACCTGTAATGAGCGCCCTGCACGGGGAGGTCCAGAGTCCAGTCACTCCCCTGCAGGCACATGCTTTCCAAGTTCCTAAAGAAAACAATGACTTTTGCAAACAGCTGTACACTTCCAAGCCTGAGGTAACTGTACTGGGCTACCTTCCTAGTGTCTTTTCCATTAGCAGACACTGAGATGGACGGGGCACTTAAAAAAAAAAAAAAAAAAATTCAGCAAAACAGATAAATCAAGCTCTAGAGGATTTTCTTTGGTCCCCAAACTAAAATAGGACTCTCAAGACTGAAAGTTAATGCTAGTTCAAAAGTGAACCCCTTTTGTAAACTGACTTACATCATGTACAAACATGCTTTACTGGAAATGACAGAGGTACATTGCTCTTACCCTACACAGTCATCCGCGTGGCCAGTGTCGTAGAAACGCTGGGCTCCAAGCTCCTGAAGTCGTTTATCAATTACCTTCCCCCCGTTACAGAAGTACGTGTATTCTGAATCACCCAGACCTAGAGTCCAAATGGGTTATTAGCATCAAGTAAGGTTTAAATTTAACCATATTCAGAAGACAGAAACAAAACATTCAGAAGAACACCATTCAAAGCTCTTCTTGACGAAACAGGAAATAATGTGTAGCTTCGTATTTTCTTATTTTTTCCTTGAGGAATACTAACTATGCAAACAGAAACAAAACAAGTACTTTGGACCACTGTTAACACAAATATATCTCACATTTTTGTTTCCACGAATCTGTGTAAAAATATGGTAATCTGAAAATAAGGATTAGCATACTAAATGAGAGGGTAACAGGCAGGAAGGCCAGGGGTCTCCAAAGGGAGGAAATAGGCTGCAAGTGTCAGACACTTTTTCTCTCTCTCTTAAGCAGCAGGAGAAAACATACTAGTGTTAGATTTTTTCCCCTGCTCTATACAGATTTAAAAAGAGGTTTCTCTTAAAATTCTGTGGTGCCATGAGGACACCTGGCTCCACCAGAACTTAACTTTTCTCAAACCTTGAGCTAACCAATGCATTTTTCTTAGGAAATGCTTGTCTTAAGCTATGGTAATGAACCATGTATTTATCTTAGACTCTTTCCTCTTAGGACTTAGAATGACACGGGCCCAACAAACCTGTGTGTCCTACTCATGCATTGTTCCCCTAATCTGTAACTGTTAATGAAACTACATATTTTCTTGGAAACCTGCCTTTCTTCAAGATTCATGCCAATCGTTTTATGGCCCGGGATGAGTCTCCTGGTGCCAACGTTATCTCAAAATGCATATTGTGGGTGAGGGCTTGGTGCCATTCTCTAAGTTTTGGGACATCTCCTTTCTCTAATTAGCAGCCTGTTGACAGGTATACAACATACTGCTAAAGGCTAGCAGGGGGGCACTCTTTCTGTTCCCTTCTGATGTCTATGTCAGAAGTCTTCTCTATCTGTTTAATACTTTAATAAAACTTTATTACACAAAAGCTCTGAGTGATTAAGCCTTGTCACTGGCTCCGGGCTGAATTCTTCTCCTCTGGAGGCCAAGAATCCCAGCGTCATTCTTGGTTCAGCAACAACCTTTGCTCCTTTCACAAGAACATGCAATATCTGTATTTTCAGGCTTTTCTGATCCCACTGCAGGGTCTGCAAACTATAGCCTGTGTGTGGGCAATTACCATCCATTGTCTCTGCAAATAAAGTTTTATTGGAACACAGCCAGGTCCACCTGTTCACACCTTGTTAAGGCAGCTTTCAAGCTCTAACAGCAGAGATGAATAGTTGCTAGATAGACCAGTGACTTACGAAGCCTAAAGTATTTACTATCTGGTCCTTTATAGAGTTTACTGACTCCTAATCTAGAACAAGAGCTACATCCAAAACACAAACGACCATTTACTTGCTGTTTCTGTGTTGATATATTAAGAATTGCTTCTGTGTTTCCTCTTAAGAAATGGACTAACACTTTCATACTTGTTGAAAATTTAAAATTAAGAGCTTAAATTTTGCACTTGTTTGTCTCCCTGGATTTTTCCTACAAGAACAAGGTGAGCAATCCATTGGTGGGCCCATGTTGCTGCTGCTGCTAAGTTGCTTCAGTCATGTCTGACTCTGTGTGACCCCATGGACTGCAGCCTACCAGGCTTCTCCGTCCATGGGATTCTCCAGGCAAGAACACTGGAATGGGTTGCCATTTCCTTCTCCGGGCCTAAGATTGACTAAAATGGCCAGACAGGCTTCAGTCTTTCCTTTTAAATAATTTTGAGGAATTTTTAAAGCAATATGTACATGTTCACTCTTCTAAATAAATAAATTGGAAAAAATGAATTAAAAAGCTATACACACTCTAAAATGCTCTCTTGAATACACTACACACGACAGATCTCGGCCAGGCCAGTTACTTATCATCACACATTCCATCCTTTCTAGATACCCTCCCCAAAAGTGCTCTCTAAGGAGAACAGAGAGCGTGAGCCGGGCAAATGAACCCTCAATTCCCTCTTTGGTGCAACTATCTCACTGCACTGGTCCTTCTGAGCCTTTAATATTTTAAAGCTATTCTTCACAGAGCCCTACCCTAGGCCAATGCTTCTTAAGTTGGGGTACATAGTAGTCACCTGAGAGCTTTAAAAAACAATGATCCCAGGACCCTACTTCAGAATGATTAAGTCGGAATCACAGTGTGGTGGGCAGGAAGGGGGCACTCGAAGCAATGACACTGGGAGGAAAACTCCCAGCGGGTGCTAGTGTGCGGCCAGGCTGGAGAACCAGCATCCTAGGCAATGGTCGTCTGCTAAGGAAGTCGTCACATAAGACCTTTGAGGGAAAAAAAAACAAAAAACACAGCATGCAGAGTTGCTCCTTGGGTTTTGGCAGATTTGGGGTGAGGCCCAACCACTAACATTTCAAAAATGTTTCCCAGTTGAATCTGGTGTGCGCCCGAGGTTAAGATGCAAAATGGGGCCCTCCAGAGGAGCTGCTGGTGGGTGATGGCTAGGAAACAGTACCTGGTTTACCCTCAAATATTATACACACATAAAACACATCAAAAGTCAAGAAGGACAAAATCTATACAATGATGCACCATGGTTTTGAAAAACACATTTAGATACTAGTGCTAAAGCCAGCAGTAACATTCCAGTAACTACACAAAACACAGTCCACACCTAGTAATCCATACCGCAGGTGAGCCAGGAAGTCAGGCGGCAGCGTCTTGTCCTTAATGGCTTTAACAAACTTTCGGGCTGTGTCAGGCGGGTCTCCGTTGCCCGTGGTAGAAACTACCATCACAAGAGGGGCTGTTTCAGTTTTCAGATCATACTATAAAACAAGGGTGTCACGTCAGAGATCTACTGCTATGCAGACTCAACATACCAGCAAAACAATCAGCTTCATTTTCTGTCCTGTGGTCTGTGTCACATAATGGCAGAGAGGCACACAGAGCATTTTAAATGGCAAAGTGAAAGTGTTATTCCTCAGAGATCAGGAAACCTAGCTGTCAGGAAGGGCCTGACCACCTCAGGGTTCCAGAGAGCCAAGAAAACGGAATACTGGGATCACTGGTGTTTCCAAGTCTTAAAATTCACATTTCCTTATTCTAATTCTCACCTAAATTTCAAGTACTCCCAATTAAGCACTTCACTCTCTCTATTCACAATCATGAGCTCTATCACTGGGCTCTGAGGTATTCACTTTATTTTTCATGCTGACGTTAACAGGTGAAGATTTGAGCTGACATCTTACCAGGCAACTCAACGTTTCTACAACACAACTCTGCAGTTTACAGTGAGTGACTTTACCTTAAAAAAGACAACTGATTGAGGAGGGCAGAGAGCTATTGAGTTAAAGTTGGATGAGGAACAACTGGAGAAACCATTCAGCTGAGGAGAGCAAACAACACGACTACCGGGGTATCAAAACCAACTCACTACTCACTTAACTTTTCAAAGAGCTGCTGGCCCCACCGGGGTCACTGGCGAGGGGGCCATGTCAGGGCTAGTTGTCTGATGCTGCTGACTCTGTTTCTGGGGTTAGTAACAGATTTGGATGGAGCTCCATCCTGTGGCACCACAGCTTACTCTGAACGTGCTGCAGGATCACGGAGCCCATGACTGGCAGTGCCCCAGGACCCTCCCGGCTGGGTGACTGGCTCCCCGGCGGGACCCTCCTGCCTGGGTGAGTGGCTCCATCAGGACTCTGCCTGACCCGGCTACATCAAGGAACTTTGTGGTTTCCCTTCTAGGAGCTGAGCTTATAATTCACCTCTGTGGCTGACAGGCTAGTCTTTCCAACCAGACACATGGGAAGGAACAGAGGAGGTTGTGAACTCGAGCAAGAGTGCATGGCCGGGTGGTTTTTCAAGTACTGAGCTGAATCTGAGGACTTAGGGGCTGGCACATCACCATGTGTGTTATAAGAGCCCTGCTCGTGGCTCAAGCCTGAATGAATGTTAGTCGCTTAGTCGAGTCCGACTCTCTGCAACCCCACGGACTATAGCCTGCCAGGCTCCTCTGTCCATGGGATTCTCCAGACAAGAATACTAAAGTGGGCTGCCATGCCCTAAGGCCTGAAATGCGTGTGACTATAACCTGAAGGCCTCAGACTAGGTATTCTAAGCACAGATCTGTTAAGATCTCATGTAAACAACTCAGTGAACATGAGTCTGAGCAAACTCCAGGAGGTAGTGGAGGACAGGGAGCCCTGGCATGCTGCAGTCCACAGGGTCGCCAACAGAGGGACACGACATAGCGCCTGGACAACAATCCTACGGTGGGAACTTCTGCAGAGACTGAATACAGAAAGACAAGCAGCCCCCGAGGCTCCCGCAGATCCTACACCTTCACTCTAGATTCTGTCTTCACAAAAGAATTCAGTGGTTCTGCACTTGGAAGAACTCTGGCACAAATGACAAGGTCATTATTTCAGGGAAGTTTGTACAGGGCACCAGGATTCATGAGGTGGAAAGCTCACATGTTCCTGTGAACACACACACCTCAATTGTTCCCAAGCACCCAGTGAGAAAAACAAGGCAAATATACTAGTTCCATTTATAGTTGAGAGTGGTTAGTCATCCTAGTTTTTAAGACCATGCAGTTTAATTTAACACACACACAGAGAAAAAAGTTGGCAGAAGTCTTACAACACAGTTGATAAAATGAATTTCTAAGTGTTTAAAAAAACAAAAAAAGGATCATGGTGGCATTTAGGGTCCCACTTCGTTTTTTAACATCAATTCCCAACCAAGATACTTCAAAGCGTGAAACACAGTAAAAACCATGACTTACCTTATCCGACTCACTAATACAGTGGAGATCTGCATAAAAACCATATGTAACTGCTTTTTCACTTATCTCTTCGGCTATGGCCTTTGCTTGTCCTCGTTGTGTAGCATAGAGTAACAAAAACCTCCTCATCACCTCAAGGCATATGCTACAGCTCTAATAGTTACACTGTAAAACAGAAAGAGGAAAAGGGATTTCTCTCTTTAACGGAGCAGTAACAACCTGCAGGTATGAATTTTCTTAATTAAAAATGGACTGCAACAATATCCAGGGATAATATGAAACAGACTTACTAACTTTTTTAGCATTAATTCTTAAGGTCTAACAAAGACAGTATTCATGAAATCAAGGCAAATACAAGGAAAGCTCTAATGCCACAGCTCAGAAATCAGATTCTGGGGCCAGACTACCGGGGTTTGAATCCCGCCAGGAGTGACCATTCACAGGAGGGGAACTTCAGGCCGGACTCAGGCCTACTGACCAGTTTCTTGGTTCTCGCACCTTTAGAGTGGGGACAATGACGGTACCTACCTGACAAAGACAGCAGTGTCCAATAAATGTCAGATACCTTTTCTCTTTTAAAAAAAGGTAAAATTAAAAATTCACTAAAATGGTAAAAACTCAATTAAAATTGATTCCTACTTGATCCCAGTGGTAAATAAATCACAGTACTCTAGTTAATACCTTTCTTATTTAATTCAATTTCATATACATCTGCATGCATGTGTATACATACATACCTATAAACAGAGAAAAACACTTCTAATCCACTCAAATCTTTTACTAGTTTTACGTTTTTTCCTGAACAGATAACCAGGAGTAAAATAAAGGGCTCACAGATTTTTCACCACACCTCAAGTGTCTAAACCTGAGAGACTGTCAATATGTAAGGATTCAGGCTTCCCAGGTAGAACTAGTGGTAAAGAACCCACTTGCCAACGCAGGAGATATGAGACGCCTGGTTAGATTGCTGGGTTGGGAAGATCCTCTGGAGGGCATGGCACCCCACTCCAGTATTCTTGCCTGGAGAATCCCATGGACAGAGGATCCTGGCAGGCTACTGTCTATGGGGTCGCAAGAGTCGGACACGACGTAACAACTACACTACTACTACTAGGCTCCTCTGCCCATGAGATTCTCCATACTGGGGTGGGCTGCCATGCCTGGCGGGCTACAATCCATGGGGTCACGGAGAGTAGGACATGACTGAAGCAACTTAAGCACGCATGGCAAGCTGAAACTCAAACCCCAAACTTGGCTTTCGGGAAACGAACCGCAGATACTTTTTTGCTCCTCTGGCCAATTAGATCTGAGGACAACTTAAAGCCACGAAGGAATTAAACGGCAGAATCACAGTATTAATAAGCAGCATGCTAAAAAGCAGGGAACAACCTGCGGAACAGAACCGCGCTGGATACAGCGGGTACGCAAGAGGTTAACTCTGGATTTAAAAAAAAAAGCAAGCTTCCCGCATAGCTCAGTCGGTAAAGCATCTGCCTGCAATTGCGGGAGACCTGGGTTCAATTGCTGGGTCGCGAAGATCCCCTGGAGAAGGAAATGGCAACCCACTCCAGTATTCTTGCCTGGAGAATCCCATGGATAGAGGAGCCTGGCGGGCCACAGTTCATGGGATCGCAAAAGCCGGACACGACTGAGCGCTCTCTTTCTTTCTAACTCTATATAAATGGATAAGGGGACGACGTGGAGACAGTACACACCGAGCTGATCCAGAAGCACGACAGCGCAGTGATGGAAAGGGCTTCTACCACTATCCAAGCCAGGGACCCAGGGCACTTCGCAGGAGCCACAGGCACCGTCCGAGATGCTCGCTGCGTGAGACCCTCGGCCCCTTAACCACCTTACGGAGCAGGCACTGCAGCCCACGTTCCTCAGGGGGTGGGGTAGGACAAGGTCGGGGCGGAGAACCAGCGCGCGCAGCTGGTCCGCGTGCCCCGCATCCCCGCCTCCCGCGTCCCTCCCCCTAACCCGGTGCCCCAACGTGCCCTTAGACCCCTGTCTAGGAAAAGTGTTTGGAACCATAGACCCCGATCGGGGAACGGCCCACAAGGACCTGCGGGACCGGCTCCGCCGTTCTGCACGCCCCGCGGCGCCTCCGGGAGACGACGGTGAGGGCGCAGGGCCGAGTCCCCGGCGCAGTCAGCCCTCCACCCTACCAGGCCTGAGTCCTGACCTCCTCCCCGCGCGCGTCCAGCCTGGGCGGGAAGGAGGGACGCGGAGGCTGCCGCCGGTCGCCCAGATCTGGCAGCGGCGGCTGCGGGGTACACTCACCTGAAGGAATCCGGCGGGGTTGCTGAGGGAAAAGCTCAGGGACGCGAGCCCCGGCTCCCGCGCCTGCGCACACCGCCTCGCGCCGGGGACCAATAAGGAGGCTCGGGAAAAGGAGCTGAGGCCAATCACCGCGCGCCTGGACGTGGGGCGCCCGCCCCTTCCTGGTGCAAGCGCCAGGGGCCCCCTCCGGTGAAGGGCGAGCGTACGGAGGCCGCAGAGGCTGCGGAGCCGCGTGGGTTGCTGGAACCCAGGCGCGCGCGGAGTCCGGTAGGTATCCAGACGGGCTGTGGGCTTGGCTGTCCCGGCCCGGCGTGCGTGGCCCACGGCTTCGCTGAGGCGCTCGCGCTCGCTCCCCGGCTAGCCGCCCAGCTCTTCGGACGCGGTTCCCGCCGTTCCCGGTGCGTGAGCGTAGGATTCCGCGGCGCCCGTTTTGGGGGCGCCCGGCCCGTCAGGTCCTTTCCCTCCAGAGAAGACGCGGCTCCCCCCTCGGGGCGCTCCGTCCCCCGCTGCCCCGCACCCTCGTGTTCCCGGGTCTCCCACAGCGGGGCTGGTCAAGCAAGTGTGGACGGGCTGGCCCACCTTTCCCCTTCGTTGATAAGCGTTTTTTTTTTTTTTTTTCCTCCATCTGCAAAGCTAGACCTTCTTATTCCTCAGTCCTGTTTAGATCCTAACTCTGAGGGGAAACTGACCCCTCGGAGACCTTGAAGCTGCTCTTTTCACCCTTGCCGTGTGAATTAATGGTCACTTCAGTTGTGTGTTTGAGAACGTTGGACCAAGTGCAATTCCTTTCGTCAACCAGCACATAGGAGGCGTGCGAAGGAACCAGACTACCCGAGTTGAAGTCTGGCTCAGCCGCCTACTAGCTGTGTAAACTGGACAACATGAGATCTCTGTGCTTCGGTGTCCTCATTTCTAAGATGACTTTAAAGTACTTAATTCATTGTGTTGTTGGGACAATTAAATATAACATTGTCTGGCAAATGATAGCGATGATTATGAGATCCAGCAGCTATTCTGTAACATCTTGGAAAATCTCCACACTTTTCCAAAAACAGTTGGAATAATCCTCCCACTCATTAGCATATGAAATTACCCATCCTATAAAAACTAACCACACCTAATTTCGCAGCCACGTTCACCCTCTGCAATGGCCCACACTCTGTGGAGTGTGCTTCTGTCTATCTGAGTAAATCCACTTTTTACCTATCACTTCATTAGGGCCTGAAACCCAGTACTGTGGGTTTTGGCTGGGTTGGAGTTCCGGCCATGTGGGTTGAAGTCCCAGTAAGGGTTTTGGCTGGGTTCGAGTCCCAGCCATGTGGGTTGAAGTCCCAAGCAGGGTTTTGGCTGGGTTCGAGCCCCAATCTGAGGTAAACAGTTGCAATTCTAAGCTCTAGGGTGCAGAGTCACTGCTCCTCTAGTACTTAGGCCTTTTTGCTGTTGTTTATTTTCATTGGAGTATAGTTGTTGCTTTACAACTATATTGTGTTAGTTTACAACTATATGTTGTGTTAGTTTCTGCTATACAAGAAAGGGAATCAGACACATGTATACATACATCCCCTCTTCTTTGATTTCCTTCCCATTCAGGTCACCACAGAGCCCTGAGTAGAGTTCCCTGTGCTATACAGGAGGTTCTCATTTGTTGTTGTTGTTCGGTCACTCAGTCATGTCAGACACTTTGTGACTCCATGGTTTGCAGTAGGTTTCCCCTTCCTTCACCCTCTCCCGGAGTTCACTCAAACTCATGTCCATTGAGTTGGTGATGCCATCCACCCATCTCATCCTCTGTCGTCTCCTTCTCCTTTTGCCTTCAATCTTTCCCAGCATCAGGTTCTTTTCCAGTGAGTTGGCTTGTTGCATCAGGTGGCTAAAGGATTGGAGCTTCAGCTTCAGCATCAGTCTTTCCAATGAATATTCAGGGTCGAGTTCCTTGAGGATTGACCGGTTGGATCTCCTTGTAGTCGAAGGGACTCTCAAGAGTCTTCTCTAGCACCACAGTTCAAAAGCATCAATTCTTTGGCACTCAACCTTCCTTATGGTCCAACTCTCACAGCCACACGTGACTGCTGGAAAAACCATAGTTTGACTATACAGATCTTTGTTGGCAAAGTAATGTCTCTGCTTTTTAATACACTGTCTAGGTTTGTCATAGCTTTTCTTCCAAGGAGCAAGCATCTTTGAATTTCATGGCTGCCGTCACTGTCTTCAGTTATCTGTTTTATATGTAATATCAGTAGTGTTTATATGTCAACCCCAATCTCCCCATCTGTCCCACCCCTCCTCCCCCTTTGTTCTCTATGTCTTTGTCTCTGTTTCTGCTTTGTAAATAAGTTCGTCTATACCATTTTTTAAATTTCTCATATATGCATTAATATAGGATATTTGTTTTTCTCTCTGATTTACTTCACTCTGTATAACAGTCTCTAGTTCCATCCAAGTATCTACAAATGGCACAATTTCGTTCTTTTTTTACATCTGAGTAACATGGTACTAATGTTTGAGTGGGAAATGTTTAGTGGGAATGACTCCTTTTGGATACTCATCCTTAGTTTCATAAGCATTGATGTTGAATGAACCGTGTTCTAATATATTTGACTACTTTTTTTTTTTTTTTTTTAGTCTTTTAACATAGTTGTAACTCAAGAGGAGCTGAGACTCTGATGGCATGGCTTTAGTTACCTTACGGAGGAACCTCTATCACTTATCTGATTTTCGGATACATGGAGCTCTGGCTGCTCTGAAAACTCAGCAAGTAAATCATGTTCACAAGACAGTCAAAGAGCATCTGTGTCCATGGTTCTGGTCGCAGCACCCTGGGCCCATCAGGGTCCGGTTCCATCATGCCCATTGTAAGAAGTTTCATTCAGAAAACGGAAATGACCTCTATCCAGTTGGGGAGCCAGGGTTCTCTCAAGTACACAACTGGGACAGGTTTGAACACAGTGTTAAAAATGTGGACGAACAGATGTTTTACAGGAAACTAAACAGCTTCACTTCATCAGGAGAAATCTTACGTTTTGTAAGCACACTGGAGACTTTGCCCGATACTATGATGGCAGGAGCCTTACATCGTATTTGTGAAGTGGAAAGAAAAGATGGTGATCAAAGGTTGCCGAAAGAAATACTGGAGAGTAGTGCCTTTCAGGCATTGTGTGATCGGTTTGGACGGGATCCCTCGGATCTGTCAAATGCGGGTTTGGTGACTGCTTTTCAAGCCCTGACTCTGTTGTGTGGCGATCCCCAGAGTCACTTGCTGATGAACCTGGAGGCGGAATGCCAGCATCGTCTTGAAAGGGGCGGCCTGGACGTTCACAGTCTTTGTATTCTGGGGGAAACGCTAATTAAACTGCACGGTCCGGGCTGTTCGATGCTAGACCTGATCATATATCAGCTGCAAGGGGAAAGTTTGGAAACATTTACCCCTGAGGATATCGTGACCGTTTACAGACTGTTGCAGGCGAGTCCTGAAAAAGCGGACCAACAGCAGAGGTTCTTAAATAAGATCAATCACTTTTCTCTATCACTAGTTTCCAACCTGAGTCCTAAATTGATGAGCCAGATGCTCACTGCCCTAGTGGTCCTTGATCAGACTCAAGCCCTTCCCCTGGTTATCAAACTGAGTAAGTACGTCGTGCGGCACATCGCTCGTTTCACTAGTGAAGAGCTCAGAAAAGTCTTAGAGGCGCTCATATACTTTGGGCACAGTGACAGATTCTTTACAGAAACCCTGGAGCAGCATGTCGCTTCACTGTGTCTCACTCTGGATCCTGAGCTTGTCAGCAGAGTCATGGAGTACTGCAGCAGAAAGCTGATTCTTTCAGAACCCATCTTCAACGCAGTGGCAGAAACTTTTGTTTGTCAAGCAGAAAAATTTTCACCTAGTCAGACTGCCAAGTTAATCGAGCCATTTGGAAAACTCAACTATCTGCCACCAAATGCTTCTGCTTTATTTAGGAAGCTAGAAAACATGCTGTTAACCCGCTTCAATCATTTTCCCCCCAAAACACTGCTGAGACTTCTCCATTCGTGTTCACTTATTGAGAGCCATCCGGTCAATTTTATGGCCAAGATATTCAGCCCATATTTTCTTCAGCAGCTGCAAGGTGAGTTGGTTATGACTTCTGAGAATAGAAAACTTACAATTTGACCTTGATGTTTTCAAGTCACATATATAGCTTTTTTTTTTTTTTGGAAAGGGAAATGGCAAGCCACTCCAGTATTCTTGCCTGAAAAATCCCACAGACAAAGGAGCCTGACGGGCTACTCTTCAAAGAGTTGCAAAGACTTGAACACGACTGAGCAACTAAGCACACATACACAGCATGTACCTTTTTTATTGAGCCTTTATTTTTTCTTCCACTATGATCTGAAGAAGAGATCTGAAGTTGCAGATGCTAACATAAACACAGGGTTAAAGACCAGTAGAACATTGCTCAGAGAGAAAAAACATTTTGGGGTAAACAGACTCCACTGCCCTAGCTGAGAAACTGAATCTTCTTGTAGAGATCTGGTGATGACAATGGCAGTGTCATAATAACGTGTTAGGAGCTTTGATGACAGCAGCTGTATCACTCTTTTGCCTTTATTAACTGGCCACATGTGGAACTTCCTGACCAGGGATCAGACACATGCCCCCTGCAGTGGAAGCCTTGGGTCTTACCCTTTTATCCACCAGGGATGTCCTGGCCTTTTTTTGAGAGATGTTCATCTTAATTCAAGACCACCCAAATCTGTAAGAATCTAGATCTCCATAGGTAAAAGGAATCCCCACTAATTCTAATTCTAACATGTATCTGTCACTTTTAATTATATTCTCCAATTAGGAGCTTGCATTCTTGAAAGCCAGAATGAGATTTCATTGAGATGACAGGCAGGAAGGCATAATTAATTCTAACAAGTTATTTCCCTAGTGTCATTTAAAGGTACCTTATTAGAGTGAATTAATTAACGTTGTTGTGGTTCAGTTGCTCAGTCATGTCCAACTCTTTGAAACCCCATGGACTGCAGCACGCCAGGTTTCCCTGCCCTTCACCATCTCCTGAAATTTGCTCAAACTTATGTCCATTGAGTCTATGATGCCATCCAACGATCTCATCCCCTGTCATCCCCTTCTCCTCCCACCTTCAATCTTTCCCAGCATCAGGGTCTTTTCCAAGAAGAGTTGGCTCTTCACCTCAGGTGGCCAAAGGATTGGAGCTTCAGCTTCAGCATCAGTCCTTTCAATGAATGTTCAGGACTGATCTCCTTTAGAATGGACTGGTTGAATCTTCTTGCAGTCCAAGGGACTCTCAAGAGTCTTCTCCAACACCACAGTTCAAAAGCATCAGTTCTTCAGTGCTTTTTTATGGTCACAATTAACGTGTGCATTCTGGCTATTCTCTGATTATACACAGCAAAATTCAAACTTAACTCTGACTGAGATGCTTTGTATTTCAGGTGCAGAGTCCTATTTGGACAGACTGAGCCTAGCACAACTGACCCAACTCTTCTTAACCTCAATTCTAGAATGCCCGTTCTACAAGGTAAAAGTATGAGCTCGTTGCATTACTTCCCTACAGGGATGGGTTTCTTTGCTTCCTTCTTCCCTTCCACCACTGCCCCCATCAGCCCCCAACCCCCAGTCCTCTTTTAAGTTCCTTCTCTTTTGAGCTGAGTAACCTCATTAAAAAACAGAGTTTTCATTCACTTGGAGTCAGTTGCCACCAGGTACTTTTTTCTAATCCACTCATCATGGATGGACTTACAGGCCTTTTCCAATACTTGTCTCTTGATCAGCCATACTGTCATAAACATGCATACCTACCCTTTCATACTTAGCCCTTTTGTTGTTTTAATCTAAGACTAGATTCCTGACCATGGATGTTGCTGTTCAGTCGCTCAGTTGTGTCCGACTCTTTGCGACCGCATGGACTGCACCCCAGGCTTCCCTGTCCTTCCCCATCTCCCAGAGCTTGCTCAAACTCCTGTCCATTGAGTCAGGGATGCCGTCCAACCACCTTACCCTCTGGATGGCTGGACTAATTTTTTGGCAGGCACTGATGGATTGATTTCCCCCTAATAGTTGTAGATGTCTCATTTCGCCAGCAGTGAATGGAAGTGACTGTCTCCCCCCATTTCTGTCGCAGTATGTTCTTAGTGCCTTTAATTTTGTCACTTGGCTCAATGAAATGCCATGTCCCATGCTTCAGTTGCGTTTTGATGAGAGTAATGAAGTTGGACGTATTTTCACGTGTTTATTGCTCATTTAACTTGCTGTGAATTGCCTCGTTATGCCTTAATTCTTATTTCTCAGGGTCGTTTGTCTTTTTTGTCTTGTGTTTTGTCCTAGTGAAAGTGAAAGTCCCTCAATCGTGTCCAACTCTTTGCAACCCCATGGACTATACAATCCATGGAATTCTCCAGGCCAGAAACTGGAGTGGGTAGCCTTTCCCTTCAGGGGATCTTCCCAACCCAGGGATCAAACCCAGGTCTCCCGCATTGCAGGTGGATTCTTTACCAGCTGAGCTATCAGGGAAGCCCTAGAACACATTGTAAAAGACATTAACTATTATGTGTGTTGCATGTATGTTCTCCTGGTTTGTTGTTTTAAATTTTTTTAGTTTTAATATTGTTTACGATGCCTTTTTGCTACACAGAAATGTTTCTTTTCTGTAGTCAAACAGTTCATTTTTTATGGCTGCTGGGTTTCCTGTGTTGTTTGTGAATATTTTGTGACTCCTAAGATAGTATAAATATTTTACTGAATTTAAAAAATACTATTTTCCTATTACGTTTAGATCTTTAATCTACCTGAAGTTAGTTACAGTCTGTAATGTGTGGCAGAACTCTAGCTTAGTTCTTTTCCAGATGGATAACCAATTACTAGCACCATTATTACATAGCTTTCCTTTTCTTACTAAACTGAGATGTCAGCTCTGTCACATTTTCCACTATTAAAAACTCAGCTGGGTGGCCTCAAGCCCCTTAAAGCAGTTCTAAGAGCTCTAGGGATGTTTCTTAAGCTGGCTTGCTTTCTTTCTCTTCCTTCCTTCCTTCCGTTTTTTCTTTTTGTGACCACTGATTACATTTAAAACACGTTTAAGATGCTTTGAATTACTGGTCTTGAACTACAACAGGAATACTTGGCCTTGTCTCACTGGCAGCGACATGGATGGACCTAGAGAGTGTCACGCCGAGTGTGGTCAGGGAAGGAGAGGTGTCGTGTGACAACCCTTATGTGTGGAATCTAAGAGACGATATAAGTGGACTTACCTACAAAACAGAGACTCAGACTTAGAGAGTGAACGTACGGTTGCCAAGGGGGAGGTTAAGGGGAAGAGGTAGTTAGGGTTTGAGTTGGAGATGTACACACTGCTGTGTTTAAATGGATAACCAGCAGGGGTGGGACGGACACTGCTCAGTGTTACATGGCAGCCTGGAGGGTGAGGGAGCCTGGGGGAGAATGGACACTTGTGTGTACGGGGCTGAGTCCCTTCCCTCTTCACCGGAGACTGTCACAACTATCACTGTTAAGTCAGCTATACCCCGGTTCAAAATAAAACGCTTTTTACAAAAAGAATATTTGGCATTGCCATTTTGAGAAAGGTATTTGTGCCGAGTCTTAAGGGCACATATTGCCTACAAAGTAATCTTGGATCAGATGTTTATACTCAGGCAGCATTCATTTTGTTCTCTGATTTTGTATCTGATGTTTCTTTCTTACGTTTGCACATACATTTTCAGGGTCCAAAACTTCTTCCTAAGTTTCAAGTGAAATCCTTTCTTACTCCGTGCTCTTCCCTGGAGACCCCCATGGATTTTCACCTTTATAAATCTG
The DNA here is from genome assembly GCF_027580195.1 of Bos mutus. Classification (NCBI taxonomy): domain Eukaryota; kingdom Metazoa; phylum Chordata; class Mammalia; order Artiodactyla; family Bovidae; genus Bos; species Bos mutus. The sequence continues at coordinate 65,154,763 of NC_091636.1, forward strand.
TGATGATTGGACTAATGGACCTGTTAGGAGCAAGACTGTATTTTTCTTCGAAAGTGTTAACACCTTATTGCTACACAATAGGTAAGTAATAGGGAGTTTGTTGTTACACAGTCCTCTGATGGAACATGTGGGCCTTAGCAGCCACCACAGGTCTGGAAACAGAGTGGAGCTGGTCCTTCTGAAGGCAAATGGGAACAGGGGTGGGCAGTAGGGTTGAAGGGTCAGTACTCTGTGGGTGGAGTCCTGCAGGTTAGCCTCATGCAGCAGAATGTCTTTGGACATCCTTTCGGGGCATTCATTCAGAGGAATAGTGACCCAAAGTAAACAAATGAAGTAGCTCAGACTAATACCCAGGACACAGTAAGTGCTCAGTAATTATCAGCTATTCTTGTCTTCTCAGGGCTGCCCAGGCAGCTCAGAGGTAAAGAACCCTTCTGCCGATGCAGGAGACATGAGTCTGATCCCTGGATTGAGAAGATCCCCTGGAGAAGGAAATGGCAACCCACTCCAGTATTCTTGCCTAGAAAATTCCATGCAAGGACAGAGGAGCCTGGTGGGCTCCAGTCCCTGGGGTCACGAGGAGTCAGACACAACTGAGCATGTGAACGCTTGTCCTCCAGGCTGCTGCTCTCCAATACAGTAGCCACACATCCTAGTTGCTGTTTAAATTTAAATCAGTTACAATTGTAAAAGTTCACAGTTCAGGCCCCCAGGTGCGCTAGCCACCCTTGAAGTGCTCCGTATCTGGTATAAGTGTTTCCATCATCACTCAAAGTTTTGCTGGACGGCACTGCCTAGAGAGTCAGAGGCCTTCTCTTTTCACACTGTTGCGTCAAGGACAATCAGCCCAAAGAGGACAGTGTTCCTGGGCTTCACACGGTCAGGTCTCACTCCCCTCCTTCATGAGCTCCTTTTACAGGGAAGGCCGGGGAGGCTGCGTGCCCAGGGCCCATGTGTCAGGGTTCTGGCTGTCTCACCGGCCCCTGGGGCACTGGAGCTCGGGGATGCCAGGTGCCAGGATGTAGGATCGTCTTCACTGTTCCACCATCTGTTACCAGGAGAGTGAAAGTGTGTGTGGTTCACGTCGTGCCCCAGGGACCCGGAGGGCCCCCTCCTTGTTCAGGTGCAGGCGAGCCCTCATAGTTTACCCTGATGTGGTTGGGCAAAGCTCTGATTAAATTAAAGTTCTCACCATTGTCTGGTGTGGTTGTTACTTTGCAGCCTTCTGCCCAGTTGATAAACGCAGTGCGGAAGAAATCAAAACAACCAGAAGGGAAGGAAGCTAGTGTTTGTGAGGGTATCACACGAAGACTTTTTCCTTTCTTCTCTCACCAGATGTTGAGATTAAATTAGACGAAGACGGATTTGTATTACCATTTACAATTGATGAAGACGTACACAAAAGGTAAAGAAAATCGTTGTGGTCTAGATGTTACGAGACTTGTCCAGGTTAATACATAAGGACTGTTTCTTAGGAACGTGAAAAAGGTAGACACAGTTCTGGAGATAAACACTATGGCATACCAGTTTTAGAAATTCCTTGTAACATTTTATGAACCTTAATGTTGATAAAGTTGAGTGCTTTTTTCATCAAATCATTGGATGACAGTCATGAGTCATTTGAAAACAGTATGGGCACAAAAGCATAGCCAAATCCCAAATAAACTCTGGCAACTAAAACTATGTGAATATTTTGGATTGTTATGAAAATGAAGTTCCTCTCTCCTCTTCCGTTTTTTAGAGTAGCACTGTGCATTGATGGTCCAAAAAGGTTTTGTCTGAATAGCAAACACTTACTGGGGAAGGAGGCTACTAAACAGAGACACCTGCGCTTGCTTGGTTATCAAGTTGTCCAGGTACGGTTTTGCCTTTGTTTCCCCCAGAAGCCATTTCTAGTTCAGATTTGCTTTTCCCAGGGTCCTAAGTGGTGTGGCAGCCCAGCGGACCAAGACTAATGTCTAGTTATACGTCAGCTTTGTTCGTTACACTTGTCTCTTGATTTGTATTTTGAAACACGGTTTTTCAACTTGTTTTCCAAAAGTGAGACATCCCTAAATCCTATATAAGCTGTGCTTTACTTTGCTTTTAGAATTGCTAGATTATTAGAATATCTATTATTTTAATTTCCCTTGATATAATGAATAAAATGGACAAGATGGCCCATTAAAGCCAGGACCTTCATCAACTCCTAGCGTTTAAGACTCTTACTAGTCTTTACGTTGAGGGTCACTAACAGGGTCTTCAGTGAGGAGTCACCGTGTGTAACGGAGGTTTTCTGTCATCCAAGCTGTCAACCACCCTGCTCTCTGCTTTCCTGTGTAGTTAACTTTTTTCCACTCCGTCTTGTACACACCCAGATTAACTTTTCTAAAACAAATCATTGCCAGTGTGCTCAGAAACCTTCCTTGTTTCCTTACCGCTTACGGGATAGAGTCACACTCCTCTGCACCTCAGCATTTCGGACGCTCCTTGGTCTGCCTGCGGCCGGGCTGTCTGCTCCGAGCGTGGCGGTCTTCCTTCCGGCCTTTCCCCCTCGCCCAGGCCACTCAGGTGGTCTCCCCCTCTCAGAGTGTCCCAGTTCTAGGTCTTCATGACTCCCAGTGAGGCCGACCTCTCACCCTAATGAAATGTCAGAAACTGCCTCTCAATACTAAAGCATGATTTTCATTGTATGTTCTGCTTACGTTTTGTATTTATTGCACATTTTAAGTTGGTACCTGACTTGTAAGCTCCCTGGGGACAAGGGTCATGTTGAGCCTTGTGTAGTCACCCCCTTCAGCGCTGGCAGCACCATCGCAGGCTCTGGGCACACGGGACGCGCAAGCCGGCTCTGACGTCCTCCCGCCAGGAGCTGACGCTCTGCCACGGGGGCGGGCGTGACAGACAGACAGGCACCCCCAAAGCCAAGGTGATTTCAGATCATGAAGGATCATGATGGCTTTATTTTCTTCTCTTCACAGATACCCTACTATGAGATTGAGATGCTAAAATCAAGACTGGAATTAGTGGACTATTTACAAGGAAAACTGTTTTCTCAAAACTCAGGTGGTCATTGGTAATAAGAACGAATACTGACTTCTGAACTCACATAGTGAAAGAACTTGCAAATTAGCCATTTATTTATGGAATGATCTGGAAAGGGTCTCTCGTATACACTTTTGTTGTTGTTTAGTCACTAAGTCGTGTCTGATTCTTTGCAACCCCATGGACTGCAGCACGCCAGGCTTCCCTGTCCATCCCCAACTCCCGGAGTTTGCTCAAACTCATTGAGTCAGTGATGCCATCCAACCATCTTATCTTCTGCTGCCCCCTTCTCCTTCTGCCCTCAATCTTTCCCAGCATCAAGATCTTTTCCAGTGAGCCAGTTCTTCGAATCAGGTGGCCAAAGTATTGGAGTTTCAGCATCAGTCCTTCCCATGAATATTCAAGGTGGATTTTCCTTGAGGATGGACTGGTTGGATCTCCTTGCAGTCCAAGGGACTCTCAAGAGCCTTCTCCAACACCACAATTTGAAAGCATCAATTCTTCGGTGCTCAGCTCTCTTTATAGTCCATCTGTCACATCCAGACATGATTACTGGAAAAACCACAGCTTTGACAGTATGGACCTTTGTCAGCAAGGTGATGTCTTTGCTTTTTAATACGCTGTCTAGGTTTGTCATAGTTTTCTTCCAGGAAGCAAGCGTCTTTTAATTTCATGGCTGCTGTCAGCATCCACAGTGATTTTGGAGCCCAAGAAAATAGAGTCTGCCACTGTTTCCTTTTTTCCCCCATCTTTTTGCCATGAAGTGATGGGACCTGATGCTGTGATCTTAGTTTTTTGAATGTTGAGTTTTAAGCACTTAACCAGTAGCAAATTTAAAATTAATCTTTATTTAATACTAGTGTCATAGATACTTTTATACATCAAACAGAACTGATCAACTACAATAAAGGAGTGAGTAAATGTCATTATTTTTTTTTAAGTCTTGTGTCTTGTGATGATTGTCTGCTAACTGAAAATATATTCTTGAGAGACTTTTGCTTGCTCTTCTAACAAATGTAAGAAATTTTATCTCCTATTTTTTTCTTTTATATTTTATTAGAGGAAGTAATATATGGTAAGAAAAGGAGCAAGGAAAATAGGTTTGTGTATGAACATATAGAATTATAGATTTACACAGACATAATCCTTTAGTTAATAAAATTTTTTATTGGTATGGGAGCTTTCTTATTCATAAAGGTATAAAGATGTGAAAAAGGCGACTTAAGCAGGCTTGCGGGGTGTTGGAGGGAGAAACTTCTAAATCTAGCGTGGCTTCAAACTACCTAGTTCCCTGTGTGTGCTTCACTGTCCCATTATGGTAAGTTAAAAGTTTCGGGGATAAGAAGGGTTCTGCACCCAATTAGAATGTGTGTGTCGGGCAGGGGGATGGGGCTGTGCTCCAGCACCTGCTGAAGGTCCTACAATTGAACTCTGACCGTGTCTGCCTGGAGAGAGCTCCAGATCCCACAGGTGGAAGGCTCAGGCCCACAAGACTGTCCCCTCACCCCCACCCTTGTGACAGTTGTCACATGACTTGACCAACTGGCTGTAAGTCAGAGGCTCCAGTATCCCCCTCCTTCAGTTCAGTTCAATTCAGTCACTCAGTTAATGTCTGACTTTTTGCGACCCCACGGACTGCAGCATGCTGGGTTCCCCTGGCCTCCACTATCTCCCGGGGTTTGCTCAAACTCATGTCCATCGAGTCGGTGATGCCATCCAACCATCTCATCCTCTGTCGTCCCCTTCTCTTCGCACCTTAAATTTTTCCCAGCATCAGGCTCTTTTCCAATGAGTCAGTTCTTTGCATCAGGTGGCAAGGTATTGGAGTTTCAGCTTCAACATCAGTCCTTCCAATGAATATTCAGGATTGATCTCCTTTAGGATGGACTGGTTGGATCTCCTTGCAGTCCAAGGGACTCCCAAGAGTCTTCAACACCACAGTTCAAAAGTGTCAATTTGGCTCTCAGCCTTCTTTCTGGTCCAGCTCTCACATCCATACATGACTACTGAAAAAACCATCGCTTTGACTAGATGGACCTTTGTTGGCAAAGTAATGATGACCCCCTCCTTGGGTTCCATCAATTTGCTAGAGCAGCTAACACAACTCAGAGAAATGTTTTACTAACCAGAATGTAGGTTGATTATAAAAATGTAACTCAGGAACAGCCAGAGGGAAGAGATGCTTGGGCAAGGAATGGGGATGGTTGTGGGGTTACCCTGCCCTCTCCAGGCACCACTCTCCCCTAAGCTCCACCTGTTCACCAACCTGAAAACTCAAACTGATCCTTGTGGGGTTTTATGGAAGCTTCAGTACAAAGAGGTTACAGTAGTTTGTTATATATGCTAGGAAAAAACTAAAACCTTTTCCATCTACCTGAATTCCCATCCATTGGGTCTTTTATTCATTATTTTTCTAATTGGAATGAGACACTGGTTCTGCACTGTTAGTAGTAATGTGCTCTGCTGAGCCTTTGTCTTACTGGGCTCTCCCTTACTCTCGTCATTCATTCATTCACTCACCAAACATTCATTAAAGAGCCCTGATAATGCTGGGCTCCCACTGAATGTCAGCGCTCCGGAGGGCAGCAGCAAAGAGCCCCAGCCTGGAGAGGCTCCACGTGGGGAGAGACAAACGAGGAAGTGATTATAGTGATGAGCCCACTGGCAGTCCTGAAGCAGGAGCAGGACTCTGGAAGGCAGATTTCAGGCCTGCCTGGGGGGAGAAAAGAGGCTTCTTGGAGTAATTTGTGAGCTGAATTCAGAGGACAGAGGCAGGTTTCTGATTGCCATGCCCAGAGTACCCAGCACAAAGCAGACAGGGTTGCCATAGGAAATGGAAGTGAAAGTGAAAGTCGCTTAGTCCTGTCCAACTCTTTGCAACTCCATGGACTGAATTCTCCAGTCCAGAATACTGGAGTGGGTAGCCTTTCCCTTCTCCAGTGGATCCTTCCGACCCAGGAATCAACCGGAGTTTCCTGCATTGCAGGCGGATTCTTTACCAACTGAGCTCTCAGGGTTGAAACTAAATGACACTTTGTTTTAAAGAAAATTTTAATCCTGAAAATGTGTGGGGATATGTTAGGAAAACAGTTTAGGCTAACAAATAGATATGAGATTGCTGATTTCACCAAATGGAGTAAATTTGGCAAGCTCCATAAGATTATAAAGCCATGGGTGCTTATAAGCTGAACCCTCAGGCCAGTAAAATTTTAATGTCTACCTATGTAAACGATGTGAATTTTCTTGTTGAAATTACATATACAGTATGACAGACCATGGTGCCATGTATTAATAAAGTTTTTAAATAAGACATAATCTTGATGATGTGTTTTAAAAGCAAAGGGGGAAAAAAAAAAAAAAACCAAGAAAAAAATAGGTGAAAAAAGTTAACTTGCAAGCCTATATCCCCTGAAAGCAACAGTGATTATCTTCAGATCAGACACTAGAGGGCAGCAGAGGCTCGGACATTTATTGGCTTCAGCAATGGAACTAACTATAAAGCAAGCAGAGAGTCGAAGGATTGATGCTTTTGAACTGTGGTGTTGGAGAAGACTCTTGAGAGTCCCTTGGACTGCAAGGAGATCCAACCAGTCCATCCTAAGGGAGATCAGTCCTGAGTGTTCATGGGAAGGACTGATGTTGAAGCTGAAACTCCAATACCTTGCCACCTGATGCAAAGAACTGACTCATTGGAAAAGAGCCTGATGCTGGGAAAGATTGAAGGTGGGAGGAGAAAGGGATGACAGAGGATGAGATGGTTGGATGGCATCACCGACTCAATGGGCATGAGTTTGAGCAAGCTCCAGCAGTTGGTGATGGACAGGGAGGCCTGGTGTGCTGCAGTCCATGAGTTCGCAAAGAGTCAAACACGACTGAGCAACTGAACTGAACTGACTGAATGGAATCAGATGGTCCCTGGTACATGTGTGTATCGCAGGCCGGAGCTGTGGAAGCGTGACAGTTTTGCCTGAATAAAATGCAGTTTTCTTAACCTCGATCTAAAGAAGGAATGTACTTTGGCTGAACCAGGCCTATCAGAAGAGCATAGGTGGTATCTTGGGATAAAGAGATCCCGGCTGGTTTCTTGAAGACGAGGATCTGACCTACAGAATTTCTGTACACCTGGGTGCCTATGGAGACTTGCTAAGTATTAGGTGGAAGAAAAACTAGGAAGGAGTGGGATTTAGCATATTTAATATAATTCCAGGAGTAGGGGGAGATCTGCTGCTGCTGCTGCTGCTTAAGTCACTTCAGTCGTGTCTGACTTTGTGGGACCCAATGGATGGCAGCCCACCAGGCTCCCCCGTCCCTGGGATTCTCCAGGCAAGAACACTGGAGTGGGTTGCCATTTCCTTCTCCAATGTGTGAAAGTGAAAAGTGAAAGTGAAGTTGCTCAGTCGTGTCTGAATCTTCGCGACCCCATGGATTGCAGCCTACCAGGCTCCTCCGTCCATGGGATTTTCCAGGCCAAGAGTGCTAGAGTGGGGTGCCGTTGCCTTCTCCGGGGTGGGGTGGGGAAGATCAGTTCCCTCAAAAAAAAAAAAAAAAAAAAGCTGGACCCACCGGAAGACTGTGTACAAATTCAGGGAGGGAGTCTTGGCTCCACGGTGACGAGTTAACCTCCGAAAGCTGAAATTTCCCCAACTGGAAACATATCCAGATCCACTTGAAGTCTGAACACGTACTGTAGGGTTGTCATGAAACCAAACTTGGGTCTGCTCACCTGTGCAGAAAAGCCAATCAACTGACACTGGGTTGTGCTGAAGGGAAGTACAGGGTTGGTTACAGGGCAGCAGGCAAGGAGTACAAGCAGCTAGCGTGCTTCAAAGACCTGAACTCTGATGGACTTCAGCAGTTCAGTTCAGTCACTCAGTTGAGACCCCATGGACTGCAGCGCACCAAGCCTCCCTGTCCATCACCAACTCCTGGAGATTACTCAAACTCATATCCATTGAGTTGGTGATGCCATCCAACCATCTTATCCTCTGTCATCCCTTTCTCCCACCTTCAATCTTTCCCAGCATCAGGGTCTTTTCCAATGAGTCAGCTCTTCGCATCAGGTGGACAAATACTGGAGTTTTGGCTTCAGCATCAGTCCTTCCAATGAACACCCAGAACTGATCTCATTTAGGATGGACTGGTTGGATCTCCTTGCGGTCCAAGGGACTCTCTAGAGTCTTCTCCAACACCACAGTTCAAAACCATCAATTCTTTGGACTTCAGCAAAGCGTTTTTAAAAGCCAAGTGAGGGAGAGGGACTCGCAGGGGCTGTGATCAGCTCATGCATAATTCTGTGCTTGGCTGATGCAGACATAAAGAGGCCTTGTTGCAGGGGTTAACGGAATCAATCCTCAGGCGCCAGTAGGTCTGGGGGCTAAGTGCTCAGGGTCATCAGGTGGCTAATTTCTTCCATTTGGTGGTGGTTTTAGCATCTGTAAATCAACTCAGGGAGTGTGCATCAGATGCTATTATCTAGGCACTTCAGAGAAGAGCCACAGCAGAGGGTGTCGGGGGAGGGTCTGTCCCGGGAAGGCCCCTTAGGGTCCTGCCCGGTTTCAGGATCATAAAATAAGACATTCCTTGTCAGCTGTATGACAGGAACTGGAAAACAGTAAATCCCCAGCGAGCCACGCGGGCTTTTGTTATTAGTATGTGAGTTATGGTGCAGTCAGACCTCCTTGTTACAGCTGCAGAGATGGAGCCTGTCAAAGACGCTCAACAAGGAGCAATATTGAAGAGGAAAAGTGAAAATTTTTACATAACCTCCTGCTTGTCCTGCCTCTGTAGCTCAGCTTACTCCTTACAAATTCTGGATCACGTAGGTCAGGAAGTCTCAGAAAGTGGGGACTTACAATGCTAGGAATTGGAGCTTATCTCACTCACCCTCGTCCTGCAATCGCCCGGCCCCTGCAAACCTGCTTAATCATGCCTGTTCATGTAAAGCTCAGGCATTCCCCTCCCCGTCAAGATTGCTATTCCGGCTCGCGAAACTTCTTAGTTTAAACCAGCATATAGCAGCTAGTGCTGCCCACTATCGTCTATAAAAACCCTGTAACTTCTTTGGGCCTCAGAGCTTGGAGTGTTGACACATCTGGGCCTGCCCGCGTGATTAACCTGAGTTCTCCACCTCTCCGAGTGTGCTGCTTGGTTCCCGCGTGATTAACCTGAGCTCTCCACCTCTCCAGCGTGATTAACCTGAGCTCTCCACCTCTCCGAGTGTGCTTGGTTCTTGTGATTAACCTTCCCCACCTCTCCGAGTGTGCTGCTTGGAGCGTGATTAACCTGAGTTCCCCACCCTCCGAGTGTGCTGCTTGGTTCCGCGTGATTAACCTGAGCTCTCCACCTCTCCGAGTGTGCTGCTTGGTTTCCGCGTGATTAACCTGAGCTCTCCACCTCTCCGAGTGTGCTGCTTGGTTTCCCGCGTGATTAACCTGAGCTCTCCACCTCTCCGAGTGTGCTGCTTGGTTCCCGCGTGATTAACCTGAGCTCCCCACCTCTCCGAGTGTGCTGCTTGGTTCCCGCGTGATTAACCTGAGTTCCCCACCTCTCCGAGTGTGCTGCTTGGTTCCCGCGTGATTAACCTGAGCTCTCCACCTCTCCGAGTGTGCTGCTTGGTTTCCCGACCACCGGTTTCAAGACCCCACAGGAAAGAGCGCAGGGCCACTCCTTTCGCAGCATGCCAGACATCACTCTGAGAAACCCGGCTCCATAAAACCTCTGCTGTAATGAGAATGGAATGCACCTCGGTGGCCCGCTCCATCATCAGATGGTTTGCCTTAACATGCTTGAAATCCCGTCTCAGAAAAGCCCAAACATCTCTCTCCGTGACTCCTTGCAGTCTCTAGCATATAGGGCACACTTTTGGTGTCTTGAACTTGTATTCTAGGATCTAACATTTGCAAGAAGCAACATCTCAATGATCCTACTGGAACTTTTATTATGGAAAACACTGAAAACACATAAGCTTAGAAAGAGGGCTTCCCAGGTGGCTCAGTGGTAAGAACACCTGTCAATGCAGGAGACTTGAGTTTGATCCCTGGGCCAGGAAGATCTCCTGGAGTAGAAATGGCAACCCACTCCAATATTCTCGCCTGGAAAATTCCATGGACAGAGGAGCCTGGTGGGCTATACAGTCCATGGGATCACGAAGTGCCAGACACGACTGAGTGAATGAACACACATGCAAGATTAGAAAGACTGGCATAATGGGTTCACATGAGTTTCTTTAATCATCTTGAAGGATGCCCATATTTTCCAATCCTGTTTCATCTCTTTATTCCCTTCTTTTTCTTTCTTTTCCTATATTGGAATGTTTCTAGAAAAATCCAAACTATCATCTACTTTTATCCTAAACACTTCAGTATGAGCCCATAACCAATAAACATTTTTTTTTCTTTTTTATTTAACTATTCTGCCATTATTACAACAAACAAAACTGATAATTCTTGCCCACGGTCATTTAATATCTGGTCTATATTCCAGGTTTTCTATGCTGCCTCAGAAATATTTTTTAAATTTATTTTTGTTATTGAAGTGTAGTTGATTTAGAATGTAGTGTTAATTTCTACGGTACAGCTAAGTGACTCCGTTATACCTACATATATATTTTTTTATGTTCTTTTCCATGAGGCTTTACCCCAGGATACTAACTTTATTTTAGTTCCTATGCTATAAAGTAGGACCACTGTAGGAGAATAGTTTGTACCTACTAATCCCGAACTCCCAATCCATCTCTCTTATACCCCCCTCCCTCTTGGCACTCCCAAGTCTGTGAGTTGGTTTCTATTTTGCAGACAGGCCCATCTGTGGCATACTTTAGATTCCACAAGTAAGCGGTATCATATGGCATTTGTCTTTCAAAAATCTTTTTTAAGTGTTGACTCCTTTGAATCAGGATCTGAACAAAGACCACATACTAATTTTAGGTGTTAAACCTCTAAGTCTAAAGTCTCACATCTGTATTGCGCCCCCCCCTCCCCACCACCACCTAGGTTCCATGTCATGAATTTATTGGAGAAGTCAGATCAATTGCCCTGGAAAATGTCCCACGGCATTGACTTGACATTTTCTAACTAGTTCCTCTGCTGAATTTCCTGTTAAATGAAAAGATCCAGAGGCTTGCTTAGATTCAGCTTAACTTTTTCAGCAAGGCTGCTTCAGAGGAAATACTGTGTATTTGGTTTGCATCATACCATAATGTCCTGTTACCCTCTTAGTAATATTCATTAAGATTGATAGCAGGTTCCTGGCTCACCACCAGGCTGATCCCTCCTCTGTAGTCCCCGTCAACCTGTCACCTAAGGGCTTTAGCATCTGTTAATGACCATTGCCTAGACTCATTCTTCCAATAGGTGATTAAAAAAAGGTTTCCTCACTCTATCATTCCTTCTGCTTTTATCAGCTGGTATTCATCTCTAAAGAAGAAGTTTCTGCCATCAACTATTGGTGAACTCTAAAATAAGGTTTGGGTTTCCCTGGTGGCTCAGATGGTGAAGAATCCACCTGCACTGCAGGAGACCTGGGTTCAATCCCTGGATTGGGAAGATCCCCTGGAGAAGGGAAAGGCCACCGACTCCAGTATTCTTGCCTGGAGAATCCCCATGGACTGAGGAGCTTGGAGGGCTACAGTTCACATGGTCACAAAAAGTTGGACAAGACTGAGTGACTAAGCACAAAATAAGGTTTATACACAAACTTATGTTACTGGGGGAAAGGGAAGGAGGGATAAATTGGGAGATTGGAATTGACATATATATGCCACTACTATATGTAAAAATTGATAACCTACTGTATAATGCAGGTGTCGACTAAAAATAATACGTGCAACCTCAAAGTTGAGAGGTTTAATTCGGTGGAAGTGTTAGGACTTGAGTCTGGGGGACAGTATCTCAGGTGACTCCGAGAGAGCTGACTCCGAGGAGGTGGGGGAGGAGCCAGACTATATACAATTTTGCAGCCAGGGGCAGGTAATCTGAATATGCGACGATTACTGTTAATCAAGAGAAAACAAAATCTCCTACATGAAGAGATTTAGTCATCTTCTATGTATAGAAAGATGCAAGCATCTGGGCTTGCTGAAATCATTTCTTTCATAAGCCTCTAGCCATCTGGGGCCAATCCTGCTTTCTTTATTGTTCACATACTAATTCCTTGTGTACTGTAAGAGAAAGCGAATGTGGAGGATGGCTGCCTCTAAATATCCCCCAGTTCCTCAGTGCTTACCAGGGACGAAAGTAGCTAATGGTTTCCCAATAGCTGGCTATGTTTCACCTGGGCTCAGAAATTTGCATTTGGAAAAGGCTTGTTTCCTGGTAGAGCATAAAGCAGAAAACATTTCATGTCACACAGGCAACTCTTCTCCATCCTCTGTAATGACCCATATGGGAAAAGAATCTAAAAAAGGGTAGATATATGTATACATATGGATACGTGTATAAATGATTCACTTCGCTCTACAGCAGAAACTAACACATCTTACATCACCTATACTCCAATAAAAATTTTTAAATGATGAATTATACAGAAAAAAACAAGATAACTGCATCTTTCCTTTTATCAGGTTTTAGAATAGAGAGCTGGTTATCTGCTCAGTTTTTTGTTTGTTGTTTGTTTTAGGCTGTCTCTGAATTCATGACGTTTTATCTACTTGATGTGCTTCAATCCGTTACAGTCATCTTTTGGATGTTTACCTTGTATTTTAGACTGGTGGTGTTATGGAGTCCAAGCTCACTCTGCTAGCCACACGATGGGCCGATGAAGCCGAGAGAGGAGATGTTGGGGCAAGGAAGAGACTTTAATCGGGGAGCCAGCAGACTCATAAGATGGCAGGCTAGCGCCTCAAAATAACCATCTTATTGGAGCCTGGATGGCAGGTTGTTTTATAGACCAGAAAGAAAGAAGCAAGGAGGAGCTGAATTCAAAAGGCAGAAGGAAGAGGGAGATGCAGTGGGGAAGTAAAGTGAAAGGGTCTTCAGTCTTGTAAAACATCTCCAAGGGAACGTCCAGCCTTCAGAAGGGTGTGTTATCCCTCCTTGAGCCGAACAAAGGCATTTAAGTCTACAGTCAAGCAGAGGGGCAGGGTCCTCCAGGCAAGCCACTGAGTATGATTATAATAATAAATAATAATTTTTTAAAAGGCTTCCCTTGTGGCTCAGCAGGTAAAGAATCCACCTGCAATGTGGGAGACCTGGGTTCAATCCCTGGGTTGGGAAGATCCCCTGGATAAGGAAAAGACTACCCGCTCCATTATTCTGGCCTGGAGGACTCCATGGATTGTATGGACATGACTGAAAGACTTTCACTCACAATAATAAAAGCCAGTCAAAGAAACAGTTTCCAACATAGAGTCAGCCCTGGCTTCCTCCCTGCCACAGTGGGATACCCTTCGTGTTGATCTATTTATCCTTTTGACCTGGAATACCCGTGTCTGAAAATTTCTTGGCAGAAGAGAGTGTCCCAGGCTCACTCACCCTCTCCTGTCTCAGCCCTGGGGTCAGCCCTCTCTAAGGAGCCTGGTTCTGACAGGTGGTCCTGCTCACTGCTTGAGTCATGGGTACTGGGGATTTTTCATTTGGGACATCTATGAAATCACATTCATTTTGATTTCAAAATCAACCAGGGGAACAAATCACAATTAAATTTACACTTATATGCCTTGAAATGTAAGTTTGATGCTTAAAGAGACTCATAAGGGACTCCATCAATTGAACGAGTCAGCCTCCTGGAAAAGCCTGATGGCAAGCATGTTTTCTAAGTCTACTGGCAGTATCCTACAGGGAGGGGAATTGGCCTGACCTCTTTACCAGGGAGGAGGTGTCGAATAAGATTAAGGCTTGTTATGCCACCACGCATCATTGCCTGTACCCCACATCTGCTGAAGGGGATCTGGAGGACAGGCTGTGGCTCCCCTGTTGATGGTGCCAAGGTTACAATTTTATTCTTTCAAACATTTGGAACATGTGTGGCAGGAGCATTCTGCCATATCCCTTGAGTTTGTAACGACCTTTAAATTTGCTGGATACACAGACCCAGTGGGGAGCGGCAGGCAGCTGAGGTCCTGGTGGCCCTGCAGAGCAGGCTGCCTAAACAGTAAGTTTTAGCCAGACCAGAGCAAAGTCATCACCCAACGTCAGCTCTGGGCACCGGTGTAGATTCTGTGATGGTGGAATGGGATTTGGAGAGTAGACATCCCAGTCAATCCTAAAGGAAATTGACCCTGAATATTCATCAGAAGGACTGATGCTGAAGCTGAAGCTCCAATACTCATTGGAAAAGACCCCGAGGCTGGGATAGTTTGAGGGCAGGAGGAGAAGGGGGCAGCAGAGGGTGAGATGGTTGGATGGCATCACTGACTCAATGGACATGAGTTTGAACAAACTCAGAGACAGTGAAGGACAGGGAGGCCTGGCGTACTGCAGTTCATGGGGTCTCAGAGTTGGACATGACTGAGTGACTGAACAACAACCTCCCAGATTACCGAGGCTGTCAACTGCAACAAAGCTATCTGATCTGCAGAGTTACTCAGGCTCAGCCTGCTTGTGGGTACTATTATCCCACTTATTTTAAGGGTAGGGTTTTTGTTCCTTTATCCTTCCCTTCCCTCACATAGGACTTTGCAAGTACAAGTCACAGACACAAGGGACTTAAATATATAAGACTTTTTGACTTTCTATTCCACTCATGTACCTGGAATATGTAATAGGATCATATAGGAAAGTATTTTTTAAAAAGCAACTAAAATCTCTTAATAATTGGAACCAACAAAGTTCACTTGCCTACTGTTTCCTCTACCTCTGATTCCTGCCGTGCAGGATGTGAATTCACTCCCGGGGTGGTGGCCATTCCACAGGGCTCCACCACCTCCTGACCACGCATCACACCTCAAGTGATGCTGCAGACTTTCACAGTCAGGCTCCTGGGCTTTGTGACACCAGGCAGACCCACAGGGATGCCGAGGCAGCACTGGGCTGGGGTCACACGAGGTCGGGAGTGAACTATAAGGAAGGAAGTCTCACCCCAGGAGGACAGGGAATGAGAAATAAAAGGTGCCTCCATGGTGAACGGCAGGTGGTTCTGAGAGGCTGCTCCACGCTCCTCAGAGTCCTGGGCAAGGTCAAGCTCCAGTTGCCCTGAGGAGCGACCTTGAGAATTCAGCTTATATGGACTTCCCTCCTGCCCTCACTCGTCTGGTGCCTTGCTCCTGATCCCTGGAATTACCTCCCAAATAAAGCAAGAGCATGCAAGTCCCCCTTCATGGATCACTGCCTTGTCATGGAGAAGGGGCTTGTGTAACTGAAAGAGTCAATTCCTAGGTTGGTTGATAAGTCCAGGGTCCCCAAGGAGGAGAGAGGGGTCTGAGGCTCTTGAGGAGGAGATACGGGTCTGGAATTCTCAAGGAAGAGAAAAGGACACCTTAGTCCTAGTCACAGACAACTTTTTTCCTTTAATCCTGGAGCTGATGATTACACAACAAAACAACTCAGCTTAAACTCTGTACTGAGGATTATCTAACAACAATGTATCCTGCTTGAGGTCAGTTTCTCCTTCTTGAAAACCTTCTGACCAATCCTGTTATCTTAAAATAGATATTATGGGAGTGGGTCTGCTAAGATCTTTCTATTGCTAGTTCTAATCCTGTCATCTTAAAATGTAAATTGTGGCGTGGGTCTAGTAAGACCTTTACAACCTTGAGACATCTTTTGATTTATTGTAATAACCAATTGAAAAAGTAACTCCCTTTAAGACAAGCAAGTGTCGGGGCACTCTCCACCCGCCTTCTGACGTCTGTGTCAGAAGCTTTCTCTGTCCCTTTTTCACTAGGGCATCCCTGGTGGCTCAGACGGTAAAGTGTCTGCCTACAATGCAGTAGACCTGGGTTTGATCTCTGGGTTGGGAAGATCCTCTGGAGAAGGCAATGGCACCCCACTCCAGTACTCTTGCCTGGAAAATCCCATGGATGGAGGAGCCTGGTAGGCTGCAGTCCATGGGGTCGCAAAGAGTTGGACACGACTGAACAACTTCACTAACCTAACCTTTTCATTTTAATGAAACTCTGTTACACAAAAGCTCTTGAGTGATCAAACCTGGTCCCTGGTCCTGAAGCTAAATCTTCTTCGGAGAACACGAATCTGACATCGTTCACCATAAGCTATCATAACTCAATGAAGGTATGAGCTATGCCATGCATGGCCACGCAAGATGGATGGGTCACAGTGGAGACCCTGACAAAACTTGGTCCACTGGAGAAGGGGTGGCAAACCCCTCCAGTATTTTGGCTGTGAGAACCCCACGAACAGTATAAAAAGACAAACAGATATGACACTGAAATATGAGTCCTCCCAGGTCTGAAGATGTCTAATATGCTATTGGGGAAGATGGGAGAGCAATTCAATGGACATGAACTTGGGCAAACTGCAGGAGATGGTTAGGATCAGAGAAGCCTGGCGTGCTGCCGTCCGTGGGGTCACAGAGTTGGACATGAACAACAACAGATCCAAGTCCCTTGTCCCAGGCTCACCTTTAGAAGGAACCCAAGCCAGTATGCCAACTGTATTTCTCTACTGAATCACCAAGTATCTGTGGAGTGAGCACCTACTCTGTGCCAGACTGAGCCATCAGAGGGTGAGTGCAGCGCCCTCTGCAGCTGTCAGTCTAGTACAGAAGAGAGCCGAGGGGGAGCTGAAGCTAACTGATGTACCTCCACATAGCTGCACAAAAGGATTTTTCAACAAAACGATTTCAGTCTCAGTTTTAGCTGAGTTCTCAAGACAACTGGTATCAACCGCTCCCTTTTCACAAAATGTGTTACCAGGTCACCTATGCAAGGCTGTGACGGCTCCTGACCATTAGCTGACCTCCTGTGTCCGATCTTTAAAAGAGGTTTGAGAGGTTGAGGGAGGTACTTGATTATAAGAGCTTCTTCTTCTTTTTTTTTTTCATTCTCTCTCTCTCTCCTGGCGATTTTATGAGGACCCCTACCTAGGGCTTCCAAGGGGGCGTTGGTGGTAAAGAACTCGCCTGCCAAAGCTGGAGACACAGAGAAAGGAGGGCTCCATCCCTAGGTGGGGAAAATCCAAAAAACAGAAGCAATATTGTAACAGATTCAATACAAACTTTTTAAAATGGTTCGCATCCAAAGAAAAAAAAAAAAAAAACAACTAAAAAAAAAAAAATAGACAAGAATGATCTTCCTAACATTGGTGTCCTCTGTACTTAAAAACTTCCCAGCTGGCCCAGTGGTAAGGAGTCCACCTTACCACTGGTTTGATCCCTGGGTCAGGAGAATCCCCCTGAAGGAGAAAATGGCAACCCACTCTAGTATTCTTGCCTGGATAATCCGATGGACAGAGGAGCCTGGCGGGCTACAGTCCATGGGGTCACAAAGAGTCGGACACGACGGAGCTCACACGCGGCTGCCTAGGGAAGGGTGAGAGTGTGGTTCCCAGAAAGTTTGAAACTACAGGTGCGCCTCTGTGTCTCTATTTGGCGGCGCTGCTCCAGACCCTCTTGAATCACTTGTCATTTCACATCGATCCCGTCTTCGTCACCAGGCTGTCAGATCCCAGCGGACAGTCTGCTTGGTTCAGGGCTCATCCCAGGCGCCGGCACACAGGAGGTGCAAGGTCATCAGTTGCCCAACCAACACGGTCTCAGGAAGGGACAGACTGCACGCAGAAAGAAGAGCAGGTCGGAAACTGCGGATCTCAGAGGCATCTCCCCGCCTCCGGCCCCAGCAGCGGCTTGAGCCAATGGAGCTCCCCGTTGTCCCAGGAAGGGGCTGGAAGGCGGAGTTTCCAGGGGGCATGGGGGCGTGTCGGCCCCGCCCTCGCCCCGCCCTTCCCAGACTCGCGCGGCGCGGCCGCAGTCTCCAGGCAACAGCACAACCCGGGCGCCTAGCAGCCCGAGGCGGGAGGGCTGCACCCGGGCCCTCGACGGGCGGACGGAGCTCGGCGGCCAAATGGAGGACGACGAGGAGGAGATCACGGCCGCCGCGCTGCGGGGCAAGCCCCGGCCGCTGCCCATCTCGGCACTGTCCGCCTTCAGCTACATCCCTCCGCGGCGCCAGGACCCCAAGGAGCACAGCTACTACTACCGCCAGGGCTGGGTGAGCTGGGGTGGGGTTGGGGCGGGGGGGGGCGGTGAGCGGGGTGCTTGAGGGCCGGGACGGAGGACTGGATGCTGGTGGGGGCTGCGGGGGTCAAGGGCGGGGCTGCATTGAGGGGAGGGGGCAGGAGGGCTAATGGGGGCGGGACTGCAAGTCCAGGGAGGTAACCGGGGTGGGGGGAGAATAGGGGCGGGGTTACAATGCCTGGGTGGGACCAAGGGGACGTGTTTGGGGCGGGGCTGCACTTCCAGGGAATGAGATGGGGGCGGTGTTTCACGAAGGGGACGGGTCCTGGGAGCTTCGGCCCAATCGGGAAGGAGTCTGGTGGAGGGGGTTCAGAGGGAGAAGAAACGGGGTGAGACAACATAGAGACATTACTTTGCAGACCACGGTCCATCTAGTCTAAGCTATGGTTTTCCCAGTAGCCATGTATGGATGTGAGAGTTGGACCATACAGAAAGCTGAGCGCCGAATAATTGATGCTTTTGAACTGTAGTGTTGGAGAAGACTCTTGAGAGTCCTTGGACTGCAAGGAGATCCAACCTGATGCTGAAGCTGAAACTCCAATACTATGGCCACCTGATATAAAGAACTGATTCATTGGAAAAGACCCTGATGCTGGGAAGGATTGAAGGCAGGAGGAGAAGGGGCTGACAGAGGATGGGATGGTTGGATGGCATCACCGACTTGATGGACATGAGTTTGAGCAAGCTCCAGGAGTTGGTGATGGACAGGGAGGCCTGGCATGCTGCAGTTCATGGGGTCGCAAAGACTCGGACACGACTGATGGAAGGAACTAAACTGAACACTGAGAAGGAGGGTGCTGGGGGCGGGATTACACTGCTGGGAAGGGTTTCTGGGGGCGTGGATGCAGGGTGGGGCGGGGCTTCAGTGTCAGGTTAGGAGTCTGGGGATGCGGCTACACAAAAAGGCTGGGGTGGGCTTGAGCAGCACAGCCTGTAAAAGGTTCGAGGTGGGAGGGGGGCGTCAGGGTCACAGGAGTGGGAGAGTAGTAGAGAGGCCTCTCTCTGGGGTTCTTAGACCCCAGAGAACCGCTGCTAAGACCACCGTAAGTGGTCTTACGGTGTAAGGCGGAGTAAGGCGGACCCCCGCGCCCCGCCACGGAGGGGCTGGGCAGGGGCGGAGCTGGGTGGGCGGTGGATGGGGGGTGGGGGTGGGTTCAATTGTTAGTCGTGTTGGACTTTTTGCAACCCCCAGGCTTCCCTGTCCATCACCAACTCCTGGAGCTTGCTCGAACTCATGTCCATTGAGTCAGTGATACCATCCAACCATCTCATGCTGTGTCATCCCCTTCTCCTCCTGCCTTCAATCTTTCCCAGCATCAGGGTCTTTTCCAATGAATCAGTTCTTCCCATCAGGTGGCCAAAGTATTGGAACTTCAGCTCCAGCATCAGTCCTTCCAATGAATATTCAGGACTGACTTCCTTTAGGATGGACTGGTTGGATCTCCTTGCAGTCCAAGGGACTCTCAAGAGTCTTCTCCAACACCACAGTTCAAAAGCATCAATTCTTTGGTGCTCAGTTTTCTGTATGGTCCAACTCTCACATGCGTACATGACTACTGGAAAAACCATAGCTCTGACTAGACAAACCTTTGTTGGCATAGTAATGTCTCTGCTTTTTAATATGCTGTCTAGGTTAGTCATAGCTTTTCTTCCAAGGAGCAAGTGTCTTAATTTCAAGGCTGCAGTCACCACCTGCAGTGATTTTGGAGCCCAAGAAAATAAACTCTCTCACTGTTTCTATTATTCCCCATCTGTTTGCCATGAAGCGGGGATGGGGGAAGGAGCACAGTACACTTGGAAGAGGTGCTGGGGGGACTGGGCCTGCTGGGGTGGGGTAGGCCGGACACTCAGCCAGTGCTCCTGGCCTTTTGGGGGTGGGTTATGGCTGAGTGCTCTATGAGGAAGCGAGGGGAGTCGCCAGGTTCCTATTGCTTCTACCGGAGCAGGAAGCTTACTGGGTGCCCAGGATCTGGAGGAAGGTTGGGAGCTGGGGTCCGCCGCTGGGTGATGCTCCTTCTGGGGTCTGACTGCGGCAGGCTTGGCTGACTCGGTTTATTCTTCCTGAATTCACCAATCAGACACGGGGCTCCAACTTTCTGGGGCCAAATCAACCAAGCAGCAGAGAGATGCCCAAAGTGACCAGACCAGGTCTCCGTGCCTGGAAGGAGATCAAAAGTGAGCGAGAAGCGTAGTTCAAATACACCCTGCCACCCGCTTTAAGAAAGCTTTATTAAAACACAGTCGTGGCCTCATGTGTTTAGTATTGTCAGTGGCAACCTCACAGAGTTCAGCTGCAGCCAAGACAGGGGGACGGGCAAAGTCTAAAACGGTGATTGTCTGTCCCTTTACAGAAAACACTTCCAACATCTGCTCTGATGTCCTACTGCCCTGGGAAGGTAGGGATGGACCTTAAAAAAGTAATGCAGATAGATTGTAAGGGGAAAAAAAAACATAAAAAACCTCAGTAATGTTGATTGCTGGGGTCATAGGCAAATTCAAGTCCTGAAGCCTTTAGTGTCACAGGAAAAAAAAAAAAAAAAATGACCCAGGAGAAAGGCTAACACTTAAATAAAAAGGCCTTCAAGGCAGCAAGAACCACAAAATACATTTCAAAGTCCATTCTCAAGCCAACTCCCAATGGTAATGAAGTCCTTGTGTGAAGTGGTGTTTAATCAGCTTCAGGACTCCAGAAGCTGATCCTCTGACCTTGAGAGTATTTGGACTAAAGAGGATGAAGTGTGTATCACAGGTTTGCTGGGGGACCCAGCTGCCACTAAATTCTTTGTAAATAATTCCAAGCTCTGCTCAGAGCTGAGAAGAAACACCGAGAAATTAGCTCTTCAGTCAGTCTCTGTGTCACCCTCACGGGTTAGTTCCTTAGGAGCTCAGGATCCTGGGTGAAAATACTGTGTGTGTGTGTGTGTGTGTGTGTGTGTGTGTGTGTGTGTTAGTCACTCAGGCGTGTTGACTCTGTGAGACCCCAGGGACTGTAGCCCTCCAGGCTTGTCTATCCATGGGATTCTCCAGGTGAGAATACTGCAGTGGGTTGCCACGCCCTCCTCCAGGGGATCTTCCTGACCCAGGGATCGAACCCAGGTCTCCCACATTGCAGGCAGGTTCTTCACCAGCTGAGCCACCAGGGAAGAGCTGGGTAAAGTACTGACTCTGTGTTAATTAGCTCAAGTCACAGAGCAACCACTGCACCACACCTTGCCTATCTCTGAATCAGAGATCAAACAGAGCCAACTGCATGGAGCTCTTATGAGAATTAATTTAACTAAGGGGTAGAATTTGTATGCAGGTCAGGAAGCAACAGTTAGAACTGGACATGGAACAACAGACTGGTTCCAAATAGGAAAAGGAGTATGTCAAGGCTGTATATTGTCACCCTACATATTTAACTTATATGCAGGGTACATCATCAGAAATGCTGGGCTGGAAGAAGCACAAGCTGGAATCAAGATTTCCAGGAGAAATATCAATAACCTCACATATGCAGATGACACCACCCTTATGGCAGAATGTGAAGAGGAACTAATAAGCCTCTTGATGAAGGTGAAAGAGGAGAGTGAAAAAGTTGGCTTAAAACTCAACATTCAGAAAACTAAGATCATGGCATCTGGCCCCATCGCTTCATGGAAAATAGACGGGGAAACAGTGGAAACAGTGTCAGACTTTATTTTTTGGGGCTCCAAAATCACTGCAGATGGTGACTGCAGCCATGAAATTAAAAGATGCTTACTCCTTGGAAGAAAAGTTATGAGCAACCTAGATAGCATATTGAAAAGCAGAGACATTACTTTGCCAAAAAAGGTCCGTCTAGTCAAGGCTATGGTTTTTCCAGTGGTCATGTATGGATGTGAGAGTTGGACTGTGAAGAAGGCTGAGCGCCAAAGAATTGATGCTTTTGAACTGTGGTGTTGGAGAAGACTCTTGAGAGTCCCTTGGACTGCAAGGAGATCCAACCAATCCATCCTGAAGGAGATCAGCCCTGGGATTTCTTTGGAAGGAATGATGCTAAAGCTGAAACTCCAGTACTTTGGCCACCTAATGCAAAGAGTTGACTCATTGGAAAAGACCCTGATGCTGGGAGGGATTGGGAGCAGGAGGAGAAGGGGACGACAGAGGATGAAATGGCTGGATGGCATCACTGACTCGATGGATGTGAGTCTGAGTGAACTCTGGGAGTTGGTGATGGACAGGGAGGCCTGGCAGGCTGCGATTCATGGGGTCACAAAGAGTCAGACACGACTGAGCGACTGAACTGAACTCAACTGACTGAAGGGGTAGAAAGTGGCACACGGTAAGCCCAGTGTGAGCAGACCTCTTCTTATTATTATCCTTTTTATTTGTTCATCTTAGTGATGATTAGAGTTTCCTTTCACTGAAGGCTGGGTCTCGGGGCCTGTCTTTTATCCTCCACCCTTGTTCAAAGTTGGAAATTAACACAGGTGAGGCAGGTAGTCTGAGTGTCAAAGTGTCAATCTGTTGGTTCCTAAATTCTAAGGCATCTCCCCTGTGGGAGCTCAAAGTCAAGGCTCTCATAATAGCACACTTATTCAAAGCCCGTTGCTCAGGTGGTAAAGAATATGCCTGCCCTGCAGGAGACCCGGGTTCGATCCCTGGGTTGGGAAGATCCCCTGGAGAAGGAAATAGCCACCTACTCCAGTATTGCCTGGAGAATGCCACAGACAGAGGAGCCTAGCAGGCTACAGACCACGGAATAGCAAAGAGTCTGACACGACTGAGTGACTAACACTTTGACTTTCAATGCCGCGGATCTGAAGACAAATTTGTCCTCTAAAGCTGCCAGAAAAGATGCTATCAACTCCTGTCTTGCTCCCGAAGGGGCCTCTAGCAGTGTGTGCTTTCCCCATAGGTTCAGTCAATGGTATTTAAAAATGACTTTTCTTCTTCTTCCGCCTCGGCCGCTTTTCAGCTCCTGAAATGCAAAGGCTAAGTCAGAGGAGAATGACCTTTCATGAAGGTTTTGATTAAATTTTTCAAAGTCTAAGAGCTGCATTGAGAAAAAAAAACCTTAGGCAGTGTTAGAATATGCTTTCTGTCGTGCTAATGTGAATTGTGGATAGCTCTGTTGTGAAGGAAGCTTTGCTCAGAAAGCCCTATCTCAGCTTTGGTGGGATTAGCCAACTTTCCTTGTTGGTTTGTGGGAGAGACACAGAGGCAAGGGGTTGAGTGTTTCTTTACCCTCCTGATACTGAATTTCCCTTTGCCAAGTGCAGCCAACGACTTGGTAAAAAAGACCTCTGACCATGCAGAGGTGCAAAGGGGCATCTTTGAAAGGCCTGTGCCAGCATGCAGGATGCAGGAAGTGTTCAATCTCAGCTCCACGAGCCCCTCCTGAGTGGAGGAGCCTTTAGGCACCACACACGCCTGCCACACCTCGGGCAGGTGAGCCCCAGTTCTGTTGCTGGCCCACTTTTAGAATCTAGACAGGTTTCTCTCTGTTATCCAGTGGACTCTCGCACCCACACGCCGTCCAGTCTCAGCGTGTACTAGCCAAATGCAAGTATGCCCCCTGCAAGACACATTTCCGTTCCCACTCCTACCTGATTTTCTCCTTAGCATCTACTACTGTCTGACCTACTAAATATTTTCCTTAGTTATCCTGTTGGGTTTTTTTCCCCCTCTCATTAAAATAGGAGAGCAGGGATTTATTCATATGCTTCCTGTGTCCTCAACAATTGAAAGAATGCCCACGGTCTCACAGTTGGTGTGTCATAAATACCTGCTGATGAATCAGTAAGGATGAATAAATGGATGCAGATTTTTTTAAACAAAGTGACAAGTCACCGATTGACAAGTTTAGCCTCTTAGACTAAACAGAAGTTTCCTTTTGGATTATCTGCTGTTTGGGTTATCCTTGACCTTGCTCTTGTCCTAGGGGGACCAAAATTGGGAGTGGACTGTGGTTGCCTCTCTCTGCCTGGGCTGGCTGCACTTGCTCTGCTCAGTGATCTGACCCTGGAAACTTAAGGCCTGGAGGGGTGGGGCTGAGTGTCTTCCTCCAACTTAGGAAGGGGTCACCAAGGAAGGAGGATGGAGTGAGCTGGGGGGTCATGTGTGCCCTTCTAGTGGAAGTCCTCCTTCTGGAAGGAAACACCGGGAGTGGGGAAGAAGTGTTCCTACCAGTCATGACCGCCGTGTGAACACATGGTGAAGGCCCTTCTGTGTGTGTTTATGAATGTGATCATGTGTGTCAAACTTCTTAAACTAGTAACATGTTCCCACATGATTATACAACTATGTGTGTTTACTTGCAGCACACTCTTTTCATTTAACACTACATCTCAGACTCTTTCATAATCATCCCCTTTTAAGAAGTACAACAATCAAATAATACATGAAAAGTGTTAGTCACTCAGCTGTGTCTTGACTATTTGTGACCCAATGACTGTAGGGGGCGTCTCTGTCCATGGGGTTTTCCAGGAAAGACTATCAGAGTGGGTGCCATTTCCTTCTTCAGCAGGTCTTCCTGACCCAGGGATTGAACCTGGGTCTCCTGCATTACAGGCAAACAGCACTTTCCCCAATATACTTAAGCCGATTAGGCACGTGTAAGATTAGATTCAGGTTTCAGCCCACGTGGACGGCTTTTCCTTCCTGGATGTGAATTGCTGCGGGTTGGAGGTTGCGGGGGTGAATGGGGAGCTGGTATCAGTGGAAGAGAGAAGGCAACTGCCTCCACTCTTGTTAAATTGACAAAGTATTCAGATTATTTGGAAAGTTATGAAAATTCCCCCAACTTGGGATCTTAACTCACCAAAGAGGAAACAGTCTTTGCCGGGAACCAAAGAGATAGTTGAGTATTGTTCTTTTAAAAATGTTAAGGTTGTGTCCTTGACGAGCTCCAGTTCTTCTGAGATACAGAATTTTGAACAATGTTAAAATTAATGAAAACAACCTCCTTAAGCTTCATCTACTGTCTAAGTCCCAAGGAGAAGTGCTGAAAGTACCAGACGGAAAAATGAATCTCTTAAGAATCAGAGAAAACTACTTTCGGTCACCTTGGGAATTTTCAGTTTTGAAAGTAGGTCACTCCGCTCTGGGTAGGCAGACAGTTCTGAAAGCCTGCAGGTGACAGGTAGTGGTGCCATGGCCCGTGAGGAGAGGCGATGAATGTAGTCCTGTCATAACCTTCTTAGTCAAGGTAGGCTGGGACGTGCTATGCAGACAAATGGACTCCAAACCCAGAGAGTCTTAACTAGTGGGGTGTCAGAGCCTGATCATACTGACAAAGGGGGATTTTAGCATTTCTTCTGGACTTTGTATTCATTTAAAAGCCTACAGTTGCCACAATGGGCATACTATACCACAGAAATGATCAAATGCTACAAAATTGGGTCTTTTATCCCCAGAGAACAGGTTGTTAACACAAGCTCACCACTGGCCTTAAACAAATAAACATAATGAAATATAGCCCAGCATGTATGTTTCTCCCGGGCAGCTCTTCTGAATGTAGGGACTTGGGAAACTAGGCTTCTTCATTTTAGTTGCTCCATTATTGCCAAGGCCTGGGAATCTTTGGGGCTTTGTAGTCCTTCCTTGGATCCTTTAATTTGCTGGCCATTGAGCAAGGTGAGAATTGATGTTTTCAAACTGTGGTGCTGGAGAAGACTCTTGAGAATCCCTTGGACAGCACGAAGATCAAACCAGTCACTCCTAAAGAAACTCAAGCCTGAATATTCATTGGAAGAACTGATGCTGAAGCTCCAATACTTTGCCCACCTGATATGAAGAGATAACTCACTGGAAAAGCCCCTGATTCTGGGAAACACTGAGGGCAGGAGGATAAAGTGATGACAACAGAGGATGAGATGGTTGGATGGCATCATTGACTCAATGCACATGAGTTTGAGCAAACTCTGGGAGACAGTGAAGGACAGGGAAGCCTGGCGTGCTGCAGTCCATGGGGTTGCAAAGAGTCAGACTTGACTTAGCGACCGAACAACAACAAAGAGCAGGCAGGGAGAGTGTGCAGGCCTGCAGGAGAGTTTCTCGGGGACTAGGCCTAGAAGGTGGTGTCCACTGATTTCACCCTCATTCCCTGGCCAGAGCTGTATCCCACCTGCCCTGGATATTATGATGGGAACTGGACATTGCAGTCTTCTGTTTGCGCTGGAAGAAGAAAGGTGTTTGGTGGGCACTCAGGAGTACCCTTGCCACAGTGGAAAAATATGTTTGTTTCCTTTCTCTTGTTTCTTCTTTGCAGAGCTGATCTGGTTTAAAGTTTCAATGGAGAGTGTATTTACATTCAGAATGGTCTGAAAGGGAGGAGAAAATAAAGGACTTGGACCTCAGTTTGCTCAGAATCTTACCCCAACTATTTGTGTGAGAATTTGTGTAACTTCTGGGAAGAGAGCTTCCAAGATTGAGAGGAGGCACTGGGCATAATAAAACCCACAGCCCTAGAGGAGATGGCCCCTAGGATCCCCGCTGCTCACCTCCTCTCTGGCCGAGGTTCTCTGGGTGCAGAAGGGGACACCCGTGGCCACCACCAGCTGCTCCTGGTCCTAGGGAAACAGGTCATTTGGTTGCACTGTAGGCTCTCTCTGAAACACACCTATTTCATGGGTCAGCTGGGCCTGGAGGGATTCCAGTGATGATGAGACATCTAGATTATGACCAAGAGCCCAGATTGTATTACTGTGTAAATGGAGGTGACGGACTTTCAAGTTACTGTCTGTGTCTGCCTTTGGGCTTCTGCTGGGGCTGGCCTGTAGCTC
Source organism: Bos mutus (assembly GCF_027580195.1). Taxonomy (NCBI): domain Eukaryota; kingdom Metazoa; phylum Chordata; class Mammalia; order Artiodactyla; family Bovidae; genus Bos; species Bos mutus. The sequence continues at coordinate 65,181,663 of NC_091636.1, forward strand.
TGAACCCAAAAGGGAATGGTCCACATTGCAGTAGCTCCCTTACAGAAGGTGGGCATGCTTGTTTGGAGAACCTGCCTCCCACCATCCCAACAGAGTGGGTGGCAGGCATCCTTGAGCTTCTGATGTATTTCTGCAGGGCCCACTGGCCTGGGAATTATTAAAAAATTTTTTTTTGCTGCAAGATTTCCTTAATCTGTCTAGGCTAGAAGCGAACACCCAGCCAACCCCTCCAGCTTCTGCTTCTGTGCACATCCTACTCATTGATGTTAAAGATAACTGAGATTTTGGACTTCCCTGGAGGCCCAGTGATTGACTCCATACTTCTAATGCAGGGGGGTGTGGGTTTGATCACTGGTTGGGGAATGAAGATCTAACATGCCATGCTGTGTGGCCAAAAAAATAAAAAGAGTCTATAAAAAAAGATACTGAGGTTTCTCTATCATTTCCTAAAGGTTTTTGAAGTTTGAATTTTATGTGATAAGCAAATTTCTGATTTTACATGGTCAGAGTGGTGGGTATTCTCTTTGCGGTATTTCCCCTTTTGCTTTTATGCCTTGGAGGCCCCTTATGGCTTTTCTTTTCAACTATTTCACTAATCCATCCTGAGTTTACTTTTGCCTGTAGTGTGATATGAAGACTTAAGTTTCATTTTCTTTTTCCCCCAAACAGCTAGCCAATGTTCATGGCACGAAAATCTGAATAATGTATCACCTCTCCATTGATCTGGGTCTTTGGCTTTTTTATCTGTGTGAGTACAAGGCTGGACTTCCCTGGTGGTCCAGTGGTTAAGACACTGTGTTTCCAATGCAGGGGGCAGGGGTTCAGTCCCTGCTCAGGGAAATAAGATCCCATACGCCACTTGACATGGTCATGTATGGATGTGAGAGTTGGACTATAAAGAAAGTTGAGCTCTGAAGAATTGATGCTTTTGAACTGTGGTGTTGGAGAAAACTCTTGAGAGTCCCTTGAACTGTAAGGAGATCCAACCAGTCCATCCTAAAGGAAGTCAGTCCTGAATATTCGTTGGAAGGACTGATGCTGAAGCTGAAACTCCAATACTTTGGCTACCTGCTGCAAAGAATTGACTCATTGGAAAAGACCCTGATGCTGGGAGAGATTGAAGGCAGGAGGAGAAGGGGATGATAGAGGTAAGATGACTGGATGGTATCACTGACTCGATGGACATGAGTTTGAGCAAGCTCCGGGAGTTGGGGATGGACAGGGAAGCCTGGCGTGCTGCAGTCCACGGGGTCTCAATCGGACACGACTGGGTGACTGAACTGAACTGAGTACAAGGTTGCCTTCAGGAGGCTGTAGGTTGCCTTCAGGAGGGGTGAAAGTCAGGGCCGGCTAAACCAGGGCATGCACAGACCCAGCAGCTGCGTGGGAGAGACAAGGCGGTGCCGAGAAGAAGCTCCTGCAAGGCGACCTCATTCCATGCCCACTGGGGCACAGACTGAGAAGCCACAGCTCCCCCTCTAGCACTTGGAGTGACTTAGAATGCAGGCAGGTCAGCATTCCAGCATCACTGAATCAGTGTCTTGTACATGGTGCCTCTGAAACTTTGAAGAACCTGAGAATAATGTTTCTAAAAGATAGCCTTGTTTTCCTGACTAGATGGTTAATGGTGTTGCAGGGAAGAGCCAAAATGGCTCCATGTTGGAAGTGTGTTGACTTGCTTTCTGTTGCTTCTGTTATTATAATAATTCATAGTGGGCTGCCTCAGAGGGCCCTGCCCCTCTGCCTGACTATTGAGAAAAAGTGCCTTTGTTCAGGACCCTGTCCACTTGTGATGACAAGAAGGAAGAAATTAACATCCTCTGCCTGAGGCTTGCCATTCTAGGAGATACTTGTAAGATTAATGGCCTTTTTACTTTGCTTACTTTGTCACCTCCCCAGTCCCCCACCCTCCAATCTCTGTTCTATAAAGGAACCCGGCATCTAGACCCTGATGAGATGGTCATTTTAAGATGTTAGTTTGCCAGCTCCTCGGTCAGCTGGCTAATTTCTTGCCTCAAACCCTGCCTCGTGGATTCATTGGCCTCTTGCGCTTCGAGCAGAGCAAGCTTGGGCTCTGTAGGACTGGTACCAGGACAGCAGCCACGTCTGGGTTATCTTCAGACCTTCCTGAGCAGGAGCGGACTGTCCTGCACAGGATGGATGATGCGTGAAGGCGTTTCCAAGGCTGGGCTGAAGCTTCGTCACACTCCAGCCGTTTCCACTTTTGCTGGAAGCCCTGAGTTCCCGCACTGAGAGTCTGCGGGATGTGATTTCCACCAGATGGTGCACACATCATGCATCCTTTTCACTGTGACCTTGTACCTCTGTGTCCTGCAGTTGGAGGGGGTCATTCTAGCATGAATACTAGAATTTTTTCCCTAGAATACTAGGAAAAAAATAATAAGCAGCCTCAGACCCTGTGATCCCAATTCCAGTGAGATGGCCCATCTGTGTTCACTGTTGGAAGATTCAAGGCAGATGGTTTTTGTAGTTATTAAGTCACTAAGTCACGTCTGACTCTTTGACCCCATGGACTGCAGCACGCCAGGCTTCCCTGTCCTTCACTATCTCTTGGAGTTTGCTCAAACTCATGTCCACTGAATTGATGATGCCATCCAACCATGCCATCCTCTGTCATACCCTTCTCCTCCCACCTTCAGTCTTTCTCAGCATCAGGGTCTTTTCCCAGGAGTCAGTTCTTTGCATCAGGTGGCCAAAGTATTGGAGTTTCAGCTTTAGCATCAGTCCTTCCAATGAATACTCAGGGTTGATTTCCTTTAGGATTGACCGGTTTGATCTCTTTACTTTCCAAGGGACTCTCAGGAGTCTTCTCCAGCACCACAATTCAAAAGCATCAATTCTTCAGTGCTCAGCCTTCTTTACAGTCCAGCTCTCACATCCGTACATGACTACTAGAAACACCATAGCTTTGACTATACAGACCGTTATCAGCACTTGGCTGGAGGAACATAAATGACAGGCCTGACTTATAAGGTGGAAATTAGAGATTGGCTGATACATGGATTTCTTCTTTTACTAGATACCAAATAAGGCAGTTTTATTTTTGTAGTAAGAAAAATTGGGGATTAAAATTATGGAGATGTTACAGATGGTAGTTCTGTTAACAGGTTCATTTTCTAACACATCAGAGCTCTGTGTGTGTGTGTTTTATGCATATGTTTGCTATATGTATAAAATACATGAATAGTTTGCATGTATATATAACATGCCAAACATATATATCTATGTTCATACATATATGAATTATAGCTTTTATAGCTGCTGTATATGATTAAAATATTTCTGTCTCTCTGAAGAAGGAGAATGTCTCTTTGGATATATTGTCCTAGTATTCAGAGATTGTTTGCTTTTCAAAGTTGTACAAGCCTATTAGAGAAAATTTGAGAAATTCAAGAGAAGCAAAAATGAAGGAGAAAACAGATATCAAACAGATTATTATTATTTTAAGGTTTGCGCTCCAGGATGGAGTCGGGGAGAGTGAGGAGCCTCTTCTGGGAAGAAGGGAGTCTGTAACAAGTGGAGGAAAATTGCCCCTGGAAACATCTTTACCCCGTTGGGGGCTCTCGGGAACCAGGGGCCTGGCCTCCGTGCTCTCGTCGCTGCCCACATGATGACCTTCTCTACACACGTTTGTTGCTGTGGGAAATCTCTATACGTTATCTCTACTCTCCATCAGGGAGAGTTCAGGCTTTTCAAGCCCCCTGAAACTTCTACGACTCAGCCCCTGAATAAACCCATGGCTTGCTTTCTCTTTTTATTCCCAGACTGGAATCATTTCCCTGTATGACTGTGTTTTTAAGAGGGATCCAGGTTATAATCAGAAGTTACACCGAGATGACAGAGAACACGCCAAAAGCCTGGGACTCCGCATTAATGAGGAGGTAATAGCAAGAGGGTATCACCGGGCGTGAACAGATTCCCGGTGTGCGTTTTCACCACTGTGTCCAGTCGGCCGCACGAAACTCTCCCCTGTCTTCCGGTGCCAGGAAGAGACGATGAAGCTGCGGTCACTGTGGCTTGGTTCTGCCCTGTTAAACAGTCTATTCATTTCTGTGACTGTTGTTTAGTCCTATGAAAGTGAAAGTGTCAGTCGCTCAGTGGTGTCCGACTCTTTGCAACCCCGTGGACTGTAGCCTGCCAGGCTCCTCTGTCCATGGAATTCTCCATTCACTGGAGTGGATTGCCATTCCCTTCTCCAGGGGATCTTCCCAAACCAGGGATCAAACCTGGGTTTCCTGTATTGCAGACAGATTCTTTATGACCAGGGAAGCCCAGCCCAGTCCTATAGAATTTAACAATTCCATGACAGCAAAACTCAGAAGTTCTTTCCAACAGATAAACAGGTCTTTGCTGAACCTCTGAGGCCTGGTATCATGGTTCCAGGGCCCTGGCCTCCCAGGAATGGAAGCACACAGGCAAGAGAGATTATTTCTCGCGAGTTACTGGGCCGCTGTGTGCACCATTGTATGGTTCAGGTCCTCTGTTTATCTGAATAGATTTCTGGAAGGAGCTGACAGGGTGGGTGGTGACCAACCAAGGGAGCCAGACTTCAGGGTGAGAAGGTCAGGCTCACAGCAGATGCCTGGGGTGGAGGGGAGGAGGAGGAGGAGGCTGTGCATCCCCTAGGCAGGGTCAGGACCATCTGCCCACTGGGTTAGACCCCACTTCCACACTAGAACATTGTCTCCATAAAGTCTGATGTGAGGACAGTATGTTTATTAAAATTCATGTGCTGCACTAATATCATCATCTTTGTACAATACACAGAAATCAGCATGTAAGAGCTTCTGGTGGGACTGCTTTTTGATCAGAGGATTTTTGCCTGCCGCTGTTAATGTTTTAGAATGTCGCCATGTCAGTTTCCATGAAACTTGTAATTGACGTGAAGTTGAATGATGGAAATGCTGAGAGGTATCACTGCTTAAGTCACGGACATGAACAGTTTTCCTGCTGTGTTGTTGTTATTCAGTGGCTAAGTTGTGTCCCACTCTTTGCAACCCCCATGGACAGCACTTCCCTGTCCTTCACTATCTCCCAGAGCTTGTTCAAACTCATGTCGGTTGAGTCGGTGATGCCATCCAACCCTCTCATCCTCTGTTGCCCCCTTCTCCTTGTGTCCTCAGTTTTTCCCAGCATCAGGGTCTTTTCCAATGAGTCTGTGGGTTTTGGTTTGTATTAATTCATTCCCAGTTAGTAGTGAAGTTAGTGCTTCTCTCTTACAAGTACGGACTTCCCTGGTGGCTCAGAGGATAAAGTGTCTGCCTACAATGAGGGAGACCCGGGTTCAATGTCTGGTCAGGAAGGTCTGAAGAAGGAAATGGCAACCCACTCCAGTATTCTTGTCTGGAAAACCCCATGGATGGAGGAGCCTGGTGGACTACAGTTGCAAAGAGTCAGACATAAGTGACTTCACTTTCACTTTTCTCACAAGTATATATGCCTAGCATGACTTAAAGTCAGTCAGACATTTTGAGCACCTCCCATATGCCACTGAGTATAAAGTGAACAAAACAGGAGTGTCTGCCCTCATAGAGCTGAAATTCCCAAGAGGAGACAGAAGAAAAAAAACCAGTGAATGATGAACTGAATTCCAGGCAGTGATCAGTGGTACGCAAAGAGACACAGCCTTTTAAGGGGATGTGGAGGTCTGGGGATGTGATGGGGGCTGGGGAGATAAGGAGTTGGGGAGATGAGTGTTTGGGAGAAGGAAGGAGGGGAACAGAAGACAGGCGGGAGGAGCAGCAGGGAGAAGGGAAGAGAAGGAGGAGGAACTCGATCCTGAAGGCAGTGGGTACCTGGCGTCCCTGCAAGATCTTGGACTGTCCTCTGAACGTCTTGAGGACACTGGTGGCCTGGAGCAGAGGGGACAGAATCTGACCTGGTTGAAGAGCACCCCCCACCCCACCCCGGCGTCAGTGTGGTCTTAACCGGCTCCTTAGGGGCTGCGATGGTTCATTTGTAGGTTTCTTGTGCACCGAGAAGCCCGGTGGAGGCGGGAGGCGGGTGTGGGACACGAAGGCATGGACAGCTGAGAACGCTCTACTTCCCCTCCTACAGGAGCGCGAGCGGCCGGTGGGGGTGCTGTCGTCTTCGGTCTACGGGCGGCGCATCGACCAGCCCGTGGAGCCTCTGAACCGCGACCACGGCCGCGCGGGCCACGTGAAGGCCGACTTCTACCGGAAGAACGATATCACCAGTATCAAGGCGCCTGGCTTCGGGCACATCTCTCCTGCCTGAGCTCCTTCCATGGGCCGAAGGGCGCACGAGCGAGGCAGGAGGGAGGGCAGCGCTGGGGACGCTCGGAGGGCCTCCCGGGGCCGGTGGGCGCCCCTGATTCCCCTGGATGCGCGCTGGGTCGCGGGGAAGGACCAAGGACCACGCAGGGCTGCTTGCCTGTGTATTTCCTGGGCGACCAGCCTGGCCAAAGGCCTGCGATTCTTAGGATGGACACCTGGTAGGACGTTTTTCCGCTGGAACCAATTTCAAGATGAAATGATGCTGGAGAGTGATCCATTGCGGGCATCTGAATAAAGTGAAAACTTTGTTCCCCCTTGACCGCGGTTGGTTTTGCTTTCTGTTTGCTCCTCTGCAGGTTTGCGTGTCTCCCTGACAGGCGCTCATAGCAATGGTGTTCAGATGTTTTTCTTACCGGTTATGGGAACTGCTACCGTCTCTTGGCACAGGTAACACTTAATGGGAGATAAAATAAAATTGCCTTTTGGCACAATTAGACTCTAGATTCTACAACCGCCCCCTCCCCCGCCAGAGGTCTGAGGCACAAATCACAGAAATTTGCATAACTAAGGACAAAAGCCCCCTGCAGGACCAGTGGCCAGTGAGCATGGGCAGTACTCCCCCAGGGGGTGCAGGGGTGAGCGGGGGCAGTACTCCCCCAGGCGGTGCAGGGGCTTCTCACTGCCACGGCTTCTCTGGCTGCAGAGCCTGGGCTCTAGGGCTTCTGGCTTAGTTGCCCCAGGACATGTGAAATCTTCCCAGACCAGGGATTGAACCCGTGTCTGCTGCATTGTAAGGCAGATTCTTAACCAGTGGACCACCAGAGAAGCCCAATCTTTAAAGTGGGAGTTCCAAGCCTTGAAGAGTTTGTGTGGGAATCAAGGGGCCACTGGAATGTGGTCTTCGCTGACCCCATAGGGCAGTGACGGTTCATTTGTAGTATTCTTTTAGGAAGCAGCTGCTGCTTTTAACGAAAGTTGGAAATGTTTACTCTGGAGATGATTTGAAACTTATTTCAAGTGTTAAGATTTGGCTATGGTTTAAATGAATGGATCTCTCGGAAGAAATCACCCCTCATCTATTGTGATTAAATTTCCCACAGCTTAGCAGTTAATGGGCAGGTGATTGATTAATCTCAGTGCTGAGTCCTCCATTGCTCCTTGTATTGTTCTGACTAAGGACTTTATGACACTGTGTTCCTGGCAATTTCAAGGTTGAGCGGCTCTTAAATATTTCTTTATACTTTTGAAAATGTTTTTTCACTATGAAAAGTGAAAGTGAGGTCGATCAGTCCTGTCTGACTCTTTGCAACCCCATGGACTGTAGCCTACCACACTCCTCCATCCATGGGATTTTCCTGGCAAGAGTACTTTCACTATAGCTGGCTTAAAAAATTTTTTTTCAAATAACTAGCAGTTTATTTGGAATGCCTTTGGGTGTGTTAACTACATTTAGAATAACATCATAGAGAGTATACAAAGTTTGGGTTATGGAAATTTTTATAAATTACACTTTTCTCAGTCTTGATTATCGAGAAAGACAAGGCATCTCAAAGAAATGCCTTCATCTGAAAGTAGTTGCCGTAAATTAACAGACTAGATTACTTTCAGTTACCTTAAGTCAGACCCCACTCCCTTACCCTTCCACTGCTTTTAAAAAGCAGGCCTTGAACTGGGCAGGATTTCAAAAACTCACATTTGTTAGACAGCAAGGGAAAATTAAATGTATTTATTTTAGCATCTTGACTTTTACACTTCAAAGACAACAATGAATGCCTGTTAGTCAACTTTATCAAAGAAAAACATATATTAAAAGGATTTGTTTCGACCTATCAAGTTTCCACCACGAGTCAGTGTTTTTCAAAAGCAGAGTGTTGCTGTCTTTAGGAAAGCGCTGCTGCACTGGGAAAAGGAAAAACATGGAAGATTGATGATAATGTAGACTTCTTTAAATAGGCGTATCGAAAACTCTGCAGAATTAAGGGGACTGGATTCACAGCATTTTTCATGAGAGCGGAATTCCTACAAGGTTCAGAAGAGCCTTGAGGACTCTTACGTGTTGTTGGTGTCGCAGGCATGATGGCTGATGGACGTGGATGACAGGTCCTCTTATTTGCATGATCTGCTCATGGGAATGTCTGGACCTGCCCAAACTGCGGGGGCCTTGACCCTGAGCCACAACTTTCAGATTCAGGAAACAAGCAGCTTTCCGTTTTATTTCATCTTGGTCATCTGGGAAACTTGGGGCAAGCCCCCGGACCTCTCTGCACCCCGTTTCCTCTCTTGCAAAATGCAGGGGGTCTCAGGCTTGCCTGTGGATCAAAATCATGTGGAGTTGTTCTCCTAAGCACAGCGAGCGTGCTCCCCCACTGCCCACCAGGATTTCCAACTTGGCAGATCTGCGTTGGGGCCTGAAGCATGTGCGTTTTTAACATGTTCCCAGGTCATGCTGATGCTGCTGTCTGGGAACCTCACTTTGAGAGAGCCAGGTATGCACAGACCTTTGAGAGGTGGACTCTGATAATGACTCATTGCTTTAAAAAGTCTACTGTTTGATGAGACTGGAGATACAGCCTTGGGGGCAAAAAAAAAAAAAAAAATCTCCCTTTGCATTCCAGGGCAGGGGTTGAGGGGAAACATTTAAGAGTGCCTGGCAGAGACTTCCCTGGTGATCCAGTGGCTAAGACTCCGAGATCCCAATGCAGGGGGCCCAGGTTTGATCCCTGGTCAGGGAACTAGATCCTATATGCCACAAATAAAAGTTCGAATGCCTCAACTAAGACCCAGCACAGCCAATAAATAAATATTTTATAAAAGAGAGCTCTTGGGTGTACATGTGTCCCCCCCTGTCCCAAAACCCCCTCCCACCTCCCTCCGCATCCACCCATGGCTGATTCATGTCAACATATGGCAAAAACCACCATAATATTGTAAAGTGATTAGCCTCCAATTAAAATAAATAAATTAAAAAAAAAAAAGATCTCTTGGTGAATCACTCATTTGCAGGTGTCTTCTTTTAAGGGCAGGTGACATGGGAACCCTAGGGCGGCTGCTGTAGGCTGTAAGGGAAGAAGAACCCACAGGCGCCATCTGAAGTCACTGAACCCAGGGCGTCCTAGCCCAGATTTTGGTTACAGTGAAGACAAATGCCCTTATACCATTTTTCTCCTTTCACTCACCTTTCTAGAGAATTAGATGTATTAAGGCCAATGCTGAGTTGCAATTATAGGATTAAAAATTTTCTGACTGAGGCAGACAAATGGACCAGTCATGCTGTATCCCCACTCTGGGATGAAGGCTGGTTATTAATTTTGATAAGCGCTTTTTACTGAGTATGAGCCACGGTCCTGGCAGGGCGGCCGTGTTGATCCTGCAATGTACTGGCAGGAGCGAGGCCTGGGTACCCGCCAGCCTCTCTCGTGGTCATTAGCTCTGTTAATCAGACTTGACCCCATGAGCTGCCAATGAGGAAAATACTCCTAAGAGAAACTGAAATGTGTGTTCAAAGTCTCACAGCTAGCAAAACACCAGAGGCAGGGATCAAACCGAGGGCTTTCCTGCTTCAAGTCCAAGTTCCCAGCCGCTTCCTAGTGGATCACTGGGGTCTTCTACCTTTTACAGAGGCCTACCCTGAGCTACAGTCTGCCCAGACAGGCTGGCGTTTGCAGCTCTACTTTTAGACATTCCATTATGCACGACCTGGGTTGGCCAAAAAGTTTTGTTTGGATTTTCTCGTAACAGCTTACTGAAAAACCCGAACAGACTTTTTGGCCAACCTGCTATTTACTCCTCTCTTTGGTAAAGTATTGGACTTCCCTGGTGGCTCAGACGGTAAAGAATCTGCCTACAACCCAGGTTCAATCCCTGGGTTGGGAAGAGCTCCTGGAGAAGGAAATGGCAACCCACTCCAGTATTCTTACCTGGAAAATCCCATGGATGGAGGAGGCTGGTAGGCTACAGTTTATGGGTTCGCAAAGAGTCAGACACCACTGAGCAACTTCACTTTCACTTTGGTAAAGTATGATATCTTTATGTAAAGAAAGACACCAAAACTTTAGTGTTGGATTTACAGAAACACGCTTTTCCAGTGTTCCTGTCTTCAACAATGCATAGCTGTTGCCTTTGTGCCATCTTAAGTCTCCGCAGACATAACCGGCAACCCGTGGAGTTTTGGCAGCTTCTTTCATTAGCTCAAATTACTGGCATGCTGATGTACAGAATTCCAAATTATTCTGTGTCTCACAGCTCTACTGAAGTATTACAGTGGACCAGAGTGTGTGGACAGAGTATGTGCTGATGCTAGCAGAGGATCGTTCTACTGGTAAAACAGTTTTCCCTGTAAATCTTCTGTAGCTAAGTCATGCCCAAGTCTTTTGCGACCCCATGGACTGTAGCTCACCAGGCTTCTCTGTCCGTGGGCCTTTCCAGGTAAGAATGCTGGAGTGGGTTGCCATTTCCTACTCCAGGGGATCTTCTTGACACAGAGATCGAACCCACGTCTCCTGAAAATGCTCTATAGAGAGGTCAAGATGAAAATCATGTGACACACTTTCCAGAGCGCTGCATAATCAGTGACCAGCACCACAAACTCTGTCTCCATCTAAGTTACTCAAGGAGAGCTCAACAGTCTCAGGGACTTCCCTGGTGGCTCAGTGCTTTGGAATCCTCCCTGCAATGCAGGGGACGTGGGTTCCATCCCTGGTTGGGGAACTAGGATCCCACGTGTCTTGGGGAAACTAAGCCTGAGCGGCAACTACTGAGCTTGTGGGCCACACTGGAGAGACCATGCTCTGCGACGTAAGGTCCATCATGATGCAGTGACGATCCCATATGCTGCAACTAAGACCCGAGGCAGCCAAATAAATAAACATCAGGGGAAGAAAAAGGATAGCTCCTCCTCTGCTTCTGGGAGAGTCCCTTCTGAAACAGCTCTGTCCAGGGGAGAAGACGTGGAAAACCAACTCAGTTCTGGAAAGGGGGCGGGGGGTGTGGTGGGGAAGACACAGACTATCAACCAAAGTACATAAAACTTTTAATGAATTAACCTTACAAAAGACAATGGCATCAAAACATCAGACGCGTCTGGTACAAAACTAGTCCTAGGTCGTAAGAACTAATTCTGGTGATGGATGGTGATGTTGCTGGCACGAGACACGAGAGAGCAGGGTGACGGGGGCCCCCGGGTCCCAGCTGGGCCCGTGGACAGTCACTGCAATGAGACACGTGGGCGAACACGTCGGATTCCAGGTGGGGCAACAGAATCAACTTAGTCACAAATACTGTGTGTTTTAGTATCAGACTAGCGGATGCGGTTGGCGAGCTACCATATTTTCCAGAAAAGAACATGCACCAGAAGATAATATACAGCCCCCCTCCCCTAGTTTTATTGCCTTAAGAATTTTTGTTTGTTTCATTTCTCCCCTCTTTGTCAGTTTCGCTGAAGGCTCTTCTGCGGTAATGCACACTCCTGTTCCTTCTGCTAGGAGTAAGCACAGTGCGAGTGGCAGGGCAATCTTGGCACACGTCAGACACCGAACGGCAGGCCACCAGGTCACAGGAAGGAGTCTGCAGAGGCTCCGGAGGACAGAACAGAGCACACACACACACCACAGACGAGGGACGCGAGTGGCAGTCAGAAAGTGCGTTGTCATCGTCCTGAAGGTACAGTCCTCCCACCGAAACAAAGGTGAGGCTTCAGGAGGTCAGGTTGCTCTGAGAAAGGGACCGTGACATCTCCGTGTTGACGAAGTAGGTCTTCAGGTCCCCCTTTCCTTTCACGTTGATGATTCCCCGACACGTGCACGTGTAGCCTAGGGTCTGTAGGATGACGCTCGTCTCCTCTGTCACCTGGAAAAGCACAGTGACAACTGAGGAAGCACTTGGTGCCCATGTGGACACGACCCTCTCAGGGAGGTGTTTGACTACAAGGATGAAGGTGAAAGTGAAGCCACTCAGTCATGTCCGACTCTTTGCGACCCCATGGACTGTAGCCTACCAGGCTCCTCCATCCATGGGATTTTCCAGATAAGAATACTGGTGGCTCAGATGGTAAAGCATCCGCCTGCAATGCGGGAGACCCGAGTTCAGTCCCTGGGTGGGGAAGATCTCCTGGGGAAGGAAATGGCAACCCACTCCAGTATTCTTGTCTGGAAAATCCCATGGATGGAGGAGCCTGGTGGGCTACAGTCCATGGAGTCAGAAAGAGTCGGACACGACTGAGTGACTTCACTACAAAGATGGAGAGCCCCCAGTGCTCATGACTTCACTACAAGGATGGAGAGCCCCCAGAGCTCATGATTTCACTACAAGGATGAAAAGCTCCCAAATGCTTGTTCTCTTTTGATTCATTCATTCCACTCCTGAGAAACCAGTAGAAGAGAGGGTAATCCATGAGAAGAGAAGCTTTCTAAGGACAATGCTTGTTTTTTTTTTTTTTAATTTAATTAAAAAATTTTAAAATTGGAGTCTCACTGCTTACAACGTTGTGTGAGTTTCTGCTGTACCACGTGGATAAGCCATATGTATGCATATACCCCGTCAGGTCACAGCAGAGCTCCCCAGGCTCCAAGGCAGCTTCCCACTCGCGACCGACTCTGCACATGTAGTGTGTGCATGTCAGTGCTACACTTCCAGTTTGCCCCCCGTCCTCCTCTCACTGTGTCTGCAAGTCTGTTCTCTGGGTCTGCGTCTCTATTCCTGCCCTGCAGGCAGGTTCGTCTGTACCAGTTTTCCAGGCTCCATATGTATGCATTAATATACGATACGTGTTTTTCTCTTACTTCACACTGTATCGTAGACTCTAGGAGCACCCACATCACTGCAGAGAACTCAGTCTGTCTCCTCTGGCACGCGGGAGACACGTGCGCTGGACGGTCACACCACTGTTTTGTTTCCGGTGTGGACGCTGTTGGGGACGGTACCGTGGCTGTGGCTACGGCAATGAGAGAGGCGAAGAGAGGCCCGGCGGCATCTGTCACAACAGACACTGTCATCAGAACCAGAGGAGGGGAGTTTCCCTGGCGGTGCAGTGGTGAAGACTCCAAACTCCCAGGGCGGGGGCCCAGGTTCCATCTCTGGTCGGGGAACTAGATCCCACAGGCCTCAACTAAGAGTCTGCACGCCACGACTAAAGATCAGGCATGTTGCAACAAGATCAAAGATCCCGAGTGCGCAACTAAGACGCGGCACAGCCAAATAAATTACAAAACAAAACAAAATCCCGGAGGAGGATGGGGCTTCCAGACCCCAGGACAGCATTTGGGGTCGCCAGAAGAAAGGATGAAGGGCATGATGTGAAGAAAGGATGAAGGGCATGATGTGAAGGTATCAAGGGCCGGTTATGGGAAGAGCTAGAGAAATCTGTCTTCTGTCACGTGATCCAGCAGCTGGCCCCTCGCAAAGGGGCCAAAGGGTGGGTCTTTCGGAGTAGATCAGGAGAAGAGGGGGACCCAGAGGCCAGATACTTACATTCTGCCCTCCCCTGGCCGGGCCCAAGTTCCAGGGGAGGATAGATGTAGCTCAGGAATATCAGATAAGAACTGAAAAAAATATGGAGGTAGGCAAGAAACTCAGATGACAAATATGCTCTCCTGATTAGAGTTCTTAACGGCAATCAAAATTGGAGAATGCTACAGACATTTGGGGCGTCCCAGGTAGCTTGGTGGTAAAGAACCTGCGTACCAATGCAGAAGATGTGGGTTCGATCCCTGGATCGGGAAGATCCCCTGGAGAAGGAAATGGCTACCCACTTCAGTATTCTTGCCTGGAGAATCTCACGGACAGAGGAGCCTGATGAGTTACAGTCCATGGGGTCACAAAGAATCGGACATGACTGAGTGTGAACTCATGAATTCTCCTTTCCTATCTTCACCTTCATACACACACATACAAACACACACACACACACACACACAGACACACACAGACACAGACACATGCACACTTCATGTCTGGTTTTCCACACAGAGAACCTACACATTGTCTGACGTCTGGCAGGTTAATTTCGCAGTTGAGGCTGGTACTAGGCATGCCTTTGGCCAACTTTTGAGCTAGTCATTGGAATCTGTAGCACCAACCACATAATTATCATGGTCGGGAGGAGGGAGCCATCACCTTGATTACCTCAGCCATCAGGTGGCTCAGTCATAAAGTGCCTGTCTGACAATGCAGGAGATGTGGGAGACCCGGATTTGAACTCTGGGTTGGGAAGATCCTTTGGAAGAGGAAATGGCAACTCATTCCAGTATTCTTGTCTGGAGAATCCTGTGGACAGAGGAGCTTGGTGGGCTATAGTCCACAGGGGTGCAAGGAGATGGACATGACTGAGCACACATGCATGCATTATTCCTCCAAGTTCAGGGGCAGCCTGGCTGGGTGATAAGGGGCTTTCTAAAATTTCAGGCATAGAAAGCATATTCTCTGTAATAAGAAGCATCTGTTCTGAAGGCCCAGGGGACACTTTTAATATTCTCAGCATCATTTTTTATATTTATTGGCATCTCAGTACTGCTAAGAAGCTAGTGCAGCTGTAGGGAGAGACACCCTCAGGAGAAGAAAACCTACGCAAAGGTGGACCCTCCAGCCGCTGAGCTGAGTGGACACACAGATGGGCCTGTGGACTGACCCCTTGCTCTGGACGAACAGGAATCTGTTGTGTTTCCTCCCTGGGCTCAGAGCACACGGAGGCAGTCCAGGGGGCTGCGCTGCACTAAACCACACAGAGTTTTAAGAAGCCCATTGCCCTCTTAGAGGGGTTTCCCAGGTGGCGCTAGTGGTAAAGAACCTGCCAGCCAATGCAAGAGACATAGAGACACGGGTTCCATCCCTGGGTCGGGAAGATCCCCTGGCAGAGGACATGGCAACCCACTCCCGTATTCTTGCCTGAAAAATCCCTTGGACAGAGGAGCCTGGCGGGCTACAGTCCAGGGGGTCGCACAGAGTCGGACAACTGGAGTGAAGAAAGAAAGTGTCCACTGTATTTTCAGGGGGCAGGGATATTAAAGAATGTCGGCCAAGCTGAGATGCAGAACAGGGACTCGTGGAGCTCTCTGAAGAGGACACAAAACTGATAAAGTCTACTATTTGTGCCTACTATTTGTGTATGTGATTTTCATACAAATTTGCCATTTGGCAGGAAAGTATCCTCCAGATAAACTCCAGTCGTAACAAAGCTGGGGTGAAATGTGGAACATCGCTTTTTGAGGATGATGAAAACAAAGATACGAATAGACACACAGGTGTGCACACACAGACACACACACACACACCCTTTTCATTCGGAGAGAGTGTCTTTCATTCTAGATGCCAGCACCACAGCCCAAGCAGGCGCACGCAGTCACCACTGCTTTTGTCAGGTCTTGGTTTCCGCTCCCTTGGCTGGATTCCAGAACGTTCCAGTCATCTCCAGATACCCAAACCCCAGGCTAGTCCGTTCTAGCGCTTTCATCTCACATCACTCCGGCTCATCTCTCCCTCTCCCTCCCCTTGCTCTCCCAGTTCAGCCCCCTGGGGAGAGGAAGGCAGGGCATCACGCCTGGTGTGCATACCAGCAGGGAGGGTACCCCGCTCCCCTCCCCTTGGGCGGGGCATACTGCCACGTGGGTCGGTCTGATCTACTTTTACAAATGCCATATCCTTCACACTTTGACATAATGTTTTACTCTTCACAGTAAACACAGAAACCAATTAATATTTCCTCAATAAAAAGTTTAAGCAAATGACAATGTTGACTTTCTTTCCTTTGCTTTAATGTTATCCTTATTATATGCTTATTCACGGTTCCCCAGAGGACAGACATGGCGGATGCCCACAGAGCCCACTGAATTACCTGGATTTTGTCCAGGACTCCGGTGCTGTCCATCCTGCTGGCCACATTGACGGTGTTGCCCCAGATGTCATACTGCGGCTTCTGAGCTCCAATCACACCGGCTATGACAGGGCCATGGTTAATACCTGGGACACACCAGCATCAGGTTAGCGAGATTCAAACCATGAACTCAACAGTGCAAGCAACAGTCTCAAACAGAAAGGTTTTACAAGGCCTTTCTTGAACTGTCATTATCAAGCGAACATGAGCCCAACTCAAAGCAAAAAAAAACTGCCAAAACAAAGCAAAATCATTCCTCTAACCTCATCATCTCAAAAATATTAAAACGTCTCTCTTCCTTCCTCTCCTCCGCCTTGATTCACGCTCAGATGTCTATTTGTTACTATTCCACGATGGCGTAAAACTGGTATACTTTACGAAACTAAGCATTATAATTGCTTTTCTATGTTGCCGTATAATCAAGAGATATTCATTATGTTAATTTCCAATAGTTTTGTAGTTAATCGCTTTTAAAATTGGGGTATAAATGGCAACCCACTCCAGTATGCCTGCCTAGAAAATCTCATGGACACAGGAGCCTGGTGGGCTGCAGTCCATGGGGTTGCAAAAGTCGGGCACGACTGAGCAACTAACACTTCTTACTTACTTATACTTGCTTTACAATGTTGTGTTGGTTTCTGCTGAACAGCAAAATGAATCAGCTCTGTATATACATATATCCTCTCCCATACCCCTATCCCAGCCCTCTAGGTCCTCAAAGAGCACTGAGCTGAGCTCCCTGTGCTGTAGAGCAGCTTCCCACCAGCTATCTATTTTATGCATGGTTGTGTAAACACGTCAGTCCTCCTCTCCCAAGTGATCCCACCTACTTCTGAAATGAATATTTAAATATTTTAAATTTTAAAAAATTTAAATTAACATATTTAAAATTCCGCCTAACGTTTCGCTGAAACCACCACCCTCCCCTTGACATGTGCGTGGTCCTTTCTAGCTGCGGTGCGCTATTCTGTGAGCTGGACGTGTGCAAACCTCTAATCCTCACACCAGCCCCGGGGATGTGTTCTCTTGTCATCAGCTTCCATCTTCAGTGGAGGAGGCAGAAGGCGCAGGCAGAGCACAGAGCCGGGCAGTGGGCTCATGGCTCTGCGCTCGCCCTGCTCTCCTCTCTCTGCTGCGAGCTCCTTGTGCACACGTTTCTTCCCCCGCTCGGGGGGCCCACTTTCACGGACATACCCCATGTGAGAGCTCACTAAGTTCCAGAGGAACATGTTTGCGCCTTCTTTTCTTTTTAACCTCTTGGCCCCTCTGCATAGGGTGGGGCATCTTAGCTCCCCGACCAGGGATCGAACCCTTGTCCCCTGCAATGGAAGGTGACGTCTTAACCACTGGAACCACCAGGAAAGTGCCAGCACGTTTGTGCTCTTGATTCCCATCTGACTCCCCCAGCTTGCACCAAAGCGAAGGAGGGAGTCCCCACGGTAGCATTAAAAAAAAAAAAAAAGAAAGAAAGAAAAACCCAGCAAATCTTGATATATGTAATATAGAGATTTCGATGCAATTCAAATTGGGGGAAACTTTTTCACATGAGAAAATGACTGGCACTTAAAAAAAAATACATAACTGGGTAAAGACAAGAAGGATTAGAGGGTTTCACACGTCCAGCTCACAGAATAGCACACCACAGCTAGAAAGGACAACGCGTGTGTCAAGGGGAGGGTGGTGGTTTCAGCAAAACCTTAGAGGGAATTTTAAATATGTTAATTTAAAATTTAAAGAAGATGGAGGGAGGTCCCCACGAGCGTGATGTTTGGTGGGGGAAGCCAGGGCAGATAGAGACCATCCCTCTGCAGGCAGGAGAGACACCAGCCTGCGACCTTCAGACAAGCTTTGGGAGGCCTGCTGGGTTTTGCTGTTTGGGTTTTGGTCTCTGGAAGCTGGCTTCCCTGGTGGCTCAGATGGTAAAGAATCTACCTGTGATGTAGGAGACCTGGGTTCGATCCCTGGGTCCGGAAGATCCCCTGGAGAAGGGAATGGCAACCCACTCTAGTATTCTTGCTTGGAGAATCCCATGGACAGAGGAGCCTGGCGGGTTACAGTCCATGGGGTCGCAAAGAGTCAGACACAACTCAGCGACTCTTTCACTTTCTTTCACAGCACTGCACCCCTCAGAGTGGGGAAACCCAACCTCTGGGGCATCAAGCCCCCTCACAAACTGCCATCCTCCAAGGAAACTGAACCAAAGGTCCCTGGAGAAATTCATGAGTCACTTCTCTTGAGGGCCCTGGCCGCATGGTCGCCAAGGCACGAAGGGTTTCTTGGATTCCTGGTCTCCATGGGCACTGTGCCCAGGTTCCTCTCCAAGGCAATCAGTCACCACCACCAAGGAAGGGCACAGGGGCTCTGACCACCCCCTCTTTGTAGTGGCAACTGTAAAACCATGGTCATTACAGGTGCATGCCGGAGGTCAGGGTGTGCTCCGACCTTGGATGGATATGGACATAGCATCTGCTGTCAGGAGCCGAGGCTTCAAAAGTCTGGTCAACATCCCTTGTCAGGGAGAGGCTGGGCTCCCCCCAAGCCCCCACCCAAGTGTAGCGGGTAGGATGGTTCCTTGATTCCAGAACTCAGTTCAAACACGCTGACCCACAGTTGTTACGGGCGCAGTGGGGACATGGGCCACAGAAATAGAAACAGAGGCGTTGAGATTGGTTGATTTTCCCCTCTTGCTTTTTCTCCTGGCTCCTCGCCTCCCAGCCCTACTGTGGGAGTCAAACTGTATGGGTTAATGAGGGTGTTTCTGAGAGATTGCAGTTCCCACTACTGAACTGCTTCGTGTACATGGAGTGCCAGAGATCGGAGGGCAACACCTCCTCTTTGCAGTGGAAAGGGAGGCAGGAAACACCATAGCAACACTGTCCCGCAGAATCCCTGAAGGTCTGCAGGGCCGAGAAGGAATTCTCCTCTATTCCTGTGGAGTAACTCAGTAAAGCTCACATCTCTGCATCGGGCACCCCAAATAACTTATTCCAGCTGCCAGCCAGTGATCCAAGCCCCTCTGCCCTCAGTTTCCCTTCTGGCTGCTCTGACTCCTCTTGGTCAGTGGCTGGGGGACTGGGGCTGTGTGTGAGGGGGTGGGGAGAGCCTGGGCCCATATTACTGGCAGGAGAGAGATCTCTGCTGAAGGGCAGGGGTTTGCTGGGGCTATGGCTCCCACTCATTGATCCTTTCAGCTTGACATGCAGAAAAGGACATTAGGAGCAAATTTGGCTCTTACTATAGCTTCCCTGGTGGCTCAGACAGTAAAGAATCTGCCAGCAATGCAGGAACACAGGTTCAATCCCTGGGTTGGGAAGATTCCCTGGAGAAGGCAATGGCAACCCACTCCAGGATTCTAGCTTGGATAATTCCATGGACAGAGGAGCCTGAATTGCAGAGTCAGACACAATGGAGCAACTAACACTTTCCTTTTCATGTGTATCAACATCTTGCAGGGGCTGATGTGAGCCTTTTGTGTTCCCATCATAAACTGCCACGGGACGGCGTGATGCCTGGAGGTGGAGCAGGGAGCCTGCCCTTGGGAGAGGCTGAGGGTTTGGGGACGCATTCTCAGGCTTCGGCAGAAATCCAGAAGAGCTGGTGTGTGGGGGCGAGTGTATGGCTATTAATAGTTACTCAATAATCAGTGTGAAGTAAGCACTCAATAACTACCTGTTGAAGGAAGCCCACTGACTTGCTCACATTAATTTGGAAAACAGGGTTATGGTCCAGACCAAGAGCCTAAGGCTTCTGATGTGATGGATGTGACTAGCAAAGAACTGTCTCATTCCCCCCGCAGTGAAGGGCAATATTATTTTGGTCCATACATATTTGACAACAGGTGGAGGGGGGAGGTTAGGGTTAGTAGATGTAAGCTTTTATATATAGAATGGATAAATATCAAGCTCCTACTCTGTACCCCAGATAACTATATTCAATATCCTATGATAAGCCATAATATCAAATATGAAAACCACAATAATAAAAGAATATAAAAAAGAATGTGTGTGTGTGTATATATATATATATGTATGTATAGCTGAAGCACTTTGTATATAGCAGAAATGAACAAAGCATTGTAAACCAGTTATACTTAAAAAAAAAAAAAACAACAACTATTTGACAATAGAGGGGTCATTCCACCATGCAGTTGATTTTTTTTAAAGGAGGATACTATGGAAAATTGAGGAGCCCATTTTCCAAGCTGTTGAATCAATGAAGAAGCTCTAGGTGAAGGGACCACCTCCACGTTTGATGGGAGCAGTGTCCTGCCCACCTGGCCCTTCTGGCCTTTGTACAGGTGAAGCCAGGTAAAGGTCCATTGGGCATACAGGTGGGACAATCTAAATAAGGCGTCTTATTTAGGCATCTGTGTCCAGATGCCGACAATAAGACATACAAGCCATGAAGAGAACCCCGTTTTCTCAAGAGACATTTCTGGGTTTTAAAATTCAGAACATATGGATAGCAAAGGAAGAAAATAGTTTCAAACATTGGAACTTTCAACTCCAGGAGTGTGGGACTGTTCTGACAATTTCTAGAGTTTTTTTTTTTTTTACTGCACTGCCAGGCATGTGGGATCTTAGTTCCTTGACTAGGGATTAAATCCATGCTCCCTGCAGTGAAAGCATGGATTCTTAACTATTTAAAAACACTTTTACATCTCTGAAGTCTGGATGCATCCTATATAGCTGTACCGGGCCCCAGCAGCATAAAAGGATGGAGGGGCTTACAGTTAGTTGTACCTGGTCCTTGGATGGTTGAAGCCTATGCCCCCTATGACCCGCAGAAATGACCCTGGCGGACGGACTCAAGCCTGGCTCACCGTCCACTTCTGAAACTAAGTGTTTGCAGCCTGGGTGCAACCAAAGAGGGTATTTTTTCCCCCTGCATGGGTACTAAGTTGTTACAGTCATGTTGGACTCTTTGTGACCCTATGGACTGTAGCCTGCCAGGTTCCTCTGTCCATGGGATTCTCCAGGCAAGAATACTGGAGTGGGTTGCCATGCCCTCCTCCAGGGGATCTTCCCAAGCCAGGGATCAAACCCAAGTCTCCTGCAGCTCCTGCACTGCAGGCAGATGCTTTATTGCTGAGCCACCAGGAAGCCCATTTTTCTCCCCTAATTTGCACAAAAGCACCTCCTGAGCTCACAGCCATCCTGAGCACCCATCTGCCACCCAGTCCTGCCACTCTAACCACACATTGGTCATTGTGCTGCTCCAGCACTGCAAGGGCTGTCGACCCTGCTTTGGATGCCAGGCCTTCCCCACAACCCACCCCAGATCGGCACAACGTACCTACTCGTAACTTGAAGTCATTGAAGGAGTGCTTGTTGATGGCATCCAGCTTCCCCACCAGGGCAAATGCAAACTCCACCATGGTGCCAATGTGCATGTACTGCCTCTCCGGCTCCTGGAAGAGAACAGACAGGGCAGGTGGGGTGAAGACTCAGCGGGAGGGTGAGGACTCAGCAGTTGGGAGGGAGGTGAGGGCTCAGCGGCAGGGGAGGGTGAGGACTCAGTGGGAGGAGGGGGTGAGGACTCAGTGGGAGGAGGGGGTGAGGACTCAGCAGGAATAAAGATAAAACCAAATATGATGGTTTCAGTGGGAATGAGTGAGAAGGAAAACAGACAGAACCCGCCTATTCAGGATGACAGGCAGATGGAGAAAACCAAGGTACCAGCTAAGGGGAAGAGGAACAGGACAAGAAGGCGATCAAAGGAACCCATAAGGGCGATAGCACTAAAGCAAATCTCTCAGCTCAGGCATAGCTGACACTTGGGTGGGATTATTCTCTGTTGGGGGGCATCCTGCATGCTTCAGGAGGTTGAACAGCATCCTTTGGATCATAAAGAAAGCTGAGCACCGAAGAATTGATGCTTTTGAACTGTGGTGCTGGAGAAGACTCTTGAGAGTCCCTTGGACAGCAAGGAGATCAAACCAGTCAATTGGTATCCTCTGGATATCAGTCACATCTCTCCTTCCAGTGTGACAACCAAAAATGTCTCCACACATTGCTAAATGTGCTCTGGAGAATGAAATTGCTCCCAGCTAAGACCCAGTGGCTAAGTAATAAGGAATCCACCTACAATGCAGGAGACATGGGTTCGATCCTTGGGTCAGGAAGATCCCCTGGAGAAGGAAATGGCAACCCACTCCAGTATTCTTGCCTGAGGAATCGCATGGACAGAGGAGTCCGGTGAGCTACAGTACATGGGGTTGCAAAAGATTTGGACATGATTGAGTGACTAAACAACAATAAGACCACTGCACTAAATAACATACAGGGACTTCCCTGGTGGCCCAGTGGTTAAGAATCTGCCTTGCACTGCAGAGGACGTGGGTTTGATCCCTGGTCAGGGAACTAAGATCTCACATGGTGCAGAGCAACTAAGCCTGTGCTTTGCAGCCTGTGTGCCACAACTAGTGCGCTGCAGTGGAAGGTCTCACATGAAGCGATGAAGACGCCAAGTGCCCCAACTAAGACCGGATCAGTCCAGTTCAGTCACTCAGTCATGTCCGACTCTTTGCAACCCCATGAACCACAGCACACCAGGCCTCCCTGTCCATCACCAACTCCCAGAGTCCACCCAAACCCATGTCCATTGAGTCAGTGATGCCATCCAGCCATCTCATCCTCTGTGATGCCCTTCTCCTCCTGCCCTCAATCTTTCCCAGCATCAGGGTCTTTTCCAAAGAGTCAGTTCTTCACATCAGGTGGCCAAAGTATTGGAGTTTCAGCTTCAACATCAGTCCTTCCAATGAACACCCAGGATTGCTCTTTAGGATGGACTGGTTGGATCTCCTTCTTGTAGTCCAAGGGATTCTCAAGAGTCTTCTCCAACACCACAGTTCAAAAGCATCAATTCTTCCGTGCTCAGCTTTCTTTATAGTCCAACTCTCACATCTATACATGACCACTGGAAAACCCATGGCCTTGACTAGATGGACCTTTGCTGACAAAGTAATGTCTGCTTTTTAATATGCTGTCTAGGTTGGTCATAACTTTCCTTCCAAGGAGTAAGCGTCTTTTAATTTCATGGCTGCAATCACCATCTGCAGTGATTTTGGAGCCCAGAAAAATAAAGTCAGCCACTGTTTCCACTAGTTCCCCATCTATCTGACATGAAGTGATGGGACCAGATGCCATGATCTTAGTTTTCTTAGATTTTGGAGCCCAGAAAAATAAAGTCAGACACTGTTTCCACTGGTTCCCCATCTATCTGACATGAAGTGATGGGACCGGATGCCATGATCTTAGTTTTCTGATCTGAGCTTTAAGCCAACATTTTCACTCTCCTCTTTCACTTTCATCAAGAGGCTTTTTAGTTCTTCACTTTCTGCCACAAGGGTGGTGTCATCTGCATATCTGAGGTTATTGATACTTCTCCTGGCAATCTTGATTCCAGCTTGTGCTTCTTCCAGTCCAGCGTTTCTCACGATGTACTCTGTTTATAAGTTAAATAAGCAGGGTGACAATATACAGCCTTGACGTACTCCTTTTCCTATTTGGAACCAGTCTGTTGTTCCATGTCCAGTTCTAACTGTTGCTTCCTGACCTGCATATAGGTTTTTCAAGAGGCAGGTCAGGTGGTGTGGTATTCCCATCTCTTGAAGAATTTTCCACAGTTTATTGTGATCCACACAGTCAAAGGCTTTGGCATAGTCAATAAAGCAGAAATAGATGTTTTTCTGGAACTCTCTTGCTTTTTTGATGATCCAGTGGATGTTGGCCGGATGCAGCCAAATAAATAAATAAGCAAATAAATATTATTTAAAAACACATATATAGCCATGAAATTAAAAGACGCTTGCTCCTTGGAAGAAAAGCTATGACCAACCTAGATAGCATATTAAAAAGCAGAGACATTACTTTGCTGACAAAGGTCTGTATAGTCAAAGCTATGGTTTTTCCAGTAGTCATATATGGATGTGAGAGTTGGACCATAAAGAAAGCTGAGCACCAAGGAATTGATGTCTTTGAACTGTGGTGTTGGAGAAGACTCTTGAGAGTCCCTTGGACAGCAAGGAGATCAATTCTAAAGGAAATTAGTCCTGAATATTCATTGGTAGGACTGATGTTGAAACTTCAATCATTCACCTGATGCAAAGAACTAACTCACTGGAAAAGACCCTGATGCTGGGAAAGATAGAAGGCAGGAGGATGCTGGGAAAGATAGAAGGCAGGAGGAGAAAGGGACAACAGAGGATGAGATGGTTGGATGGCATCACCGCCTCAATGGACATGAGTTTGAGCAAACTCTGGGAGTTGGTGATGGACAGGGAGGCCTGGCGTGCTGCACTCCATGGGGTTGCAAAGAGTTGGACACAACTGAGCGAGTGAACTGAACTGAATATATATATATGAATGAGGACTGAAAGTTATGGCCCAGAGAGAGAGATTTCTTCCTTTCCTTGGGTGAGTTGTATCATTCCAGAAAAAGACAATGAAATACTACCATTGCTATAAATTCACAACTTAAAATTGTGGGAGCAAATCAAACTATTAAAAAAATTAGAACCATGAAACAGACTGTCAGCTAACTTTGGTGGAAATGCAAAGAGTCATTACTTAAGAACAGCTACACTTTTCCATCAGAGCTAGATACTATCTCTTGTCTCATGACTTAGGGGCAAGTCTTGATTTGGAGGTTTATGCAATCGGCTGGCAAACATCTTGCTCCTTGACGGGAAGCAGAACATGTTAAATCAACAGACAGGTTCCTGTGCCATAAAAATTACAACTGTCCTGGTAAGGAGAACAGATTGGCCTCGGGAGAAATGGTTTGCTTTTTACGAAATCAAGGTTCAGCAAACAAGTTTCACTCCCTGATAAATTACCACCCAATCTGTTTCCCAGCAGTAGGCTTAAACTGTGGGTTTGACGTGACGTCAGTGAAAAATGAAGAGACTGTGCTCTAGGAGCGGGCTTTAAATCCAGCATCAATATCTCAATTGGGTGTAGTAACCCCTAGAGAAAACTATGCTCAGTCTCTAGAAGAGCTCAGTTCATTTTACAAAGTCCTTATCACTGAGCTTTTGATAAATGCTTGATGACAGTCTGAGAAGCAGCTCTTTCTCCCATGATCCAGATAATTTCTCCCATCTCCAAATATTTAACCGACTTCCGGCTACATAGTGAGAGCACTCATTCAGTTTCCTGGAACACATTTGATAAGCTGTTTGCTTTGCAGGTTTCACCTGCAGGGAACACGGCATAAAGTAAATGCATGTTTGTTGAGGTTATTGTATAACCCAAGTGACCGGTATCCACTGAGGTGACATTAACACAAGGCTCGACTCCCGGCTTCTCTTCTCTGCCCCCCTTGCCTTCCTCCCATCATGAAACTTCCACAGAGTTCCTGCTACAGTGATGTTCGTCTGATTCTGAAGATTTAGAACTGCTGTCTAAGGAGCACTTGGTTCGTCTCCCTGGGGCTCCCAGGAGACCGGATCAGACCTTACAATTTTCTGGACAGTCAGTTCAAGCAGTTGAGTTGATGGTCCCTGTGTGGAGATTGGCCCTCAGTACAGTGAGGGCTCAGAACACTGAGTTTCAGGCACCTGAGAACAGGACTGGAATTCATAGCTTCCCAGTATTTACCAAAACTCAGGCATGAAATAATATTTATGAAAAAACAGCCTGATTGCTGGGTCATCTGTGGATTCCTCTGTGTCCAGTGAACTTGGATTACACTGGATGCAGTGTTCTCCACCCGATCTCGCCCTACCAGAGAATGTATTTGATTCAAATGTTCTTTAAGAGGAAAAAAAAAAGGTAAAAGAAGAAACAAATTGAGAAATTAAAAAATAAAAACATTTTAAAAATGTGCATTAAGAGATCTTCTAGCAGACATCTCCCTCTCCTGCTGTCAACATGTTCAACCATTTTCCAGGAGAATATTACCAAGCACACTGCTCACTACACGCCCATCCTGATGTGAGGGCCTGTTTGTTAGCTTGGATCAGGGACCCAGTGGAGCGTCCAAACGCAGCCTGATGTGGCCTGCTTTCAAATATATTAATGAATGAGTGATTTAATCTCACTTTATGAACACTAAAGTATGCCACTTGTACTGGCTGCTGGAAATTTTGGATTAATAGCAATAGTGCATGTAAGTGTGTGGAGCAGGAAATGGCAACCCAACTCTAGTGTTCTTGCCTGGAGAATCCCATGAACAGAGGAGCCTGGTGGGCTTCAGTCGCAAAGAGTTGGACATGACTGAGCAACTGAGCACATGTACCCGTGTACTTAATGCTCATAATGACTCCCATGAAGGAGCAACTGTCTGTATCTCACTTATGCATATAGAAGAGGGAGAAGTGGAGAGGAAAAGAACCAGGCTTTGCAGCCAGGCAATCTGACTCCAGAGTCCTCAGTCTTCATTTATTCTAAACATAAATGGACTAAATATTCCAATCAAAAGACATAGAGTGGTTGACGGATTAAAAAAAATAATTCATATATATTCTGCCTACAAGAGACTCACTTCAAATCTAAAGACACACTCAGACTGAAAGCGAAGGCCTAGAAAAAGGTGCTCAGTGCAAATGGAAACAAAAAGCTGAGGTAGCAACACTTCTGTCAGACAAATAAACTTCACCATCCTGCCTTCGTCCCCCTGTGCCTCCTGAATGTGGTCAGAACTTTTGCTATTTGGTTTGCATTTTATTCTATCATCCTAATTTTTGTTTCTGTCTTATCTTTCAGGCTGCATGTTAGTTTATTAATTTAAATTTTTTCTGCATCATGTTCACTTTTGTAAGGTTCTTAGGAAGGGATTTAAATAAAATAGGCACGTACATATGGACAAATTGGTAAGCATTATTCCTTGACGGTCTTGTTGCTCAAATGGTGACAGATGTATTATCCAGCTTATGGAGAACTATAACCAAGAACCCTCATCTCCTGCATTGGCAGGTGGATTCTTTGTTACCGAGCTACTTGGGATATTTTGCCAAACTACATATCTGACGGTGTTGAACATGTTCTATTGCCAAACTAAATATCTGGCTAAACAATAAACAGAAAGTTTTTTGTTTGTGAATAATAAATAGAGAGTTTTTGTTTACAACTAGAAAAACAAGTAGGTAAGCTACAAAAGGCAAACGGGACATTCATTTTTTATAGAGACTAATATCCATTTTATTTGTCAAGCATTTTACTCCCCCCCAATCAAACATAATGACTTTCCTTTTAGATTTTCACTAATTTCAAAATACTTCTAGGATAATCTTACCAAGATTCTAAATAAATATTTATAAATAAAACTAGCTCATATTGAGTAAAAAAATCCCTGCATGGACATGATATTTCATTTATGTTCCAAAACCCTTTTATCTGTCCAACAGTGTGTAAGCCACAACTGTATTATTATTGCTATTAGCATTTTTAATACCTGTGAAAAAGTTATGCCTGTGGAGCATTTTGCGTAATACTGAGGTCCTCCCCACAGTCTTAGGAAATGAGGAGGATCTCCACTGTGCATAAAGGGACATGCACGTGCAGAACGCTTAGCTATCACAGCAAGCAAGGAGCAGTCTCACCGGAAAGCCACCCTCTTTCCACTCCACCATGAAGACATTACTCAAGAGTCAGGATGCAGCCAAGGAGGCAGGTTTTGTGGTCACAGGTGCCAAGGACAGAAGGGATTGGGCACCCTTTGAAGGAGCGCTCGGGCGAATAGTGTGGATGCAAACTGGTAGGTGCAGACTCCAACACAGTGAGGGGCTGGGGAGGAAGAGGCTCGGGTGAAGTCGCATGAGGCCTGTGGGCAGATGGAGGTGAGGCCTGCACCCAGAGTGCTGGGGTCTGCAGCCCTGCTTGCTGGTTGCTAGTTCTCTCCACCGGCAAGTCACTGCACGGCTGTGCCTCAGTTTCTCCATCTGTAAAAGGGGCCAGGGGTGGAGCACTTCCCTGACTCAAGAGGCACTGAGTAAGTGTTCCAAAATACCAGGATGATAAAAAGGGAGCATTGGGAGGAGCAGGTTTGTAAAACAGGCACGAGGAAGTGAGTGCTGTTCTGGGAAGCATGGGGGACACACACCACATCATGCACCAAATGGATGTGGCTAGTTGCAGAAAGCGAAGAGGAGCTGAAGAGCCTCTGGATGAGAGTGAAAGAGGAGAGTGAAAAGTTGGCCTAAAACTCAACATTCAGAAAACTAAGATCATGGCATCCAGTCCCATTACTTCATAGCAAATGGATGGGAAACAGTGGAAACAGTGAGAGGCTATATTTTTTGGGCTCCAAAATCACTGCAGATGGTGACTGCAGCCATGAAATTAAAAGACGCTTGCCCTTGAAAGAAAAGTTATGACCAACCTAGACAGTATATTAAAAATCTGAGACATTACGTTGCTGACAAAGGCCCATCTAGTCAAAGCTATGGTTTTTCCAGTAGTCATGTATGGATGTGAGAATTGGACTATAAAGAAAGCTGAGTGCTGAAGAATTTATGCTTTTGAACTGTGGTGTTGGAGAAGACTCTTGAGAGTCCCTTGGACAGTAAGGAGATCAAACCACTCAGTCCTAAAGGAAATCAGTGCTTAATATTCATTGGAAGGACTGATGCTGAAGCTGAAACTCCAATACTCTGGCCCCCTGATGTGAAGAACTGACTTATTTGAAAAGACCTGGATGCTGGGAAAGATTGAAGGCAGGAGGAGAAGGGGCTGACAGAGTATGAGATGGTTGGATGCCATCACAGACTTAATGGACATGAGTTTGAATAAACTCCAGGAATTGGTGATGGACAGGGAAGCCTGGTATGCTGCAGTCCATGGGGTTGCAGAGTCAGACACAACTGAGAGACTGAACTGAATTGAATTGCTCTGCACAGCGCCCCCTGCTGGGACTTTGGGGAATGCGACTTAAGACCAGTTGTTCAGTCGCTCTTTCATGTCCGACTCTGCCACCCCATGGACTGCAGCACACTAGGCTTCCCTGTCCTTCACAATCTCCCAGAGCTTGCTCAAACTCATGTCCATTGAGTTAGTGATGATATCCAACCATTTCATTCTCTGTCGCCCCCTCCTCCTCCTGCCCTCAATCTTTCACAGCATCAAACTCTTGGGCACCTGCTCTAATCTGCATGCAGGGTAAGAAACACATGAAAATGTCCCTGTTTACATAATTTTATGTTAGTTTTTTAATGGTTAGTTTTTTCAGAACATTAAAGATGCTGAAAAACGTGTAAGTTTTCTTCCATTAAAGCTGGGAAAGTAAAACTACAATTAGCTCTATTTTTGGTATAAATAATATATTTAAAATGAAAACAATGTTGTACATTTTTAATACCTTTATTGCCCAATTTTCCAATAGTTCTTCAACACTTGAATGTTCTGGCAATAAAAACACAATCCTTAAATATACATAACACCCCATAAACAGGGGTGCCCTTTTTTCCTTCTGCATCAGGCATCACGATGGCTTGGGAGGGCACTGCTCAGAGCTTAAGATTTTTCCAAAGTTCCTTTTATTGCTTGTTACTGCTCCTTATTACTTGTAATTTGTGCCTGTGTGCTAAGTTGCTTCAGTTGTGTCTGACTCTTTGCGACCCCATGGACTGTAGCCCACCAGGCTCCTCTGTCTATGGGGATTCTCCAGGCAAGAATACTGGAGTGGGTTGCCATGCCTTCCTCCAGGGGATCTTCCTAACCCAGGGATCGAACCAGTGCCTCTTATGTCTCTTATTGCAGGTGAGTTCTTTACCACTAGCGCCATCTGGGAAGCCTGAAGTAGTCTGTACCCATGAAATAATAACGTGGAAGTGACACCTAAGTAGAAGAGCACGTGGGACATATATTACCTCTCTCACTTGAAAAAAACACCTATGTTAACCTTGAGTCAGATATTTCACATTCTCTTCTCCGCCCACAAATGTTATCGAGGAAGAACGCCCTTTCTTGACGTTCCTGGGGAGCCCTATCTGAGCAAGTTGCTGTCCCTCTGTCCCTCTCTTGTTAGGGGGCTAGCAGCTTAGAAGGTGGCGGTGAAGTGGAAACTGAGCACATGAGGTGCGTCCGAGCTCTTTCTCTCTTTGGGGGAATCCACCCGCCTCCAGCAAGCCATGTTCTGGTAAGTTCCGTTTCCCTATGCTGTACCCACCACCTCTGTCTGCCCCATGCAAATATGCTGGTGCCCATCAGGGAGCCCACTGTCCTGAAGGGAAACAGGTCTTGTTATTGACCCACAAGTTAACAAAACATATCTATACACACACAGAAACAAAATACAACTTAATAGAAAACCCTCTTCAAAAACCCTAGTTGAGTGAGGATACTCAATTTTGACCAAACCACCTTTTCAACCAAATTTCTAGGTGGTCAGCATGTTTTTTGAGCAAATTGCTTTAAATAAGAAGCCCAGGAGCCTTCCTGTAATAAAACTGAAATTTGTTCAGTTGTGTCCAACTCTTCGACCCCATGGACCGTAGCCCACCAGGCTCCTCCGTCCATGGGAGTCTCCAGGCAAGAATACTGGAGTGGGTAGCCTTTCCCTTCTCCAGGGCATCTTCTCGACCCAGGGATTGAACCCGGGTCTCCTGCACTGCAGGCAGATTCTTTACCATCTGAGCCACCTATAATGAGTCACCCTGCATCACCGACTTGATGCACATGAGTTTGTGTGAACTCCGGGAGTTGGTGATGGACAGGGAGGCCTGGCATGCTGTGATTCATGGGGTTGCAAAGAGTCGGACACGACTGAGTGACTGAACTGAACTGAACTGAAATCTCCTTTCTTGTATATTTATCCGGTATTAAGCAACTGCCTTGTTTTTTCTAACTTGTCTGCCAGAGAAAGGGGTTCAGTGAACACAGCCACAGAAGCCTCCAGAATTCTCATCTTTTCTCATGAGACCTTAATCACTGAGGTTTGGGTTGTGCTTAAAGTACAATGTATGGGCCACTGCATGACTGTTTTGGCTCATGGATGACCTGTGGGCGGAGCCAAGGCTCACGTGTGCCGGGTGCCACTGACACGTGTGTACCTGGGCGTGCTCCTGGCTGGGCACCGCGCTCAGACCTGTCGCTGCCATGTACGTGCTGCCGATGGTCTTGATCTTTTCAACACCACTGAACTTCGGCTTGGAGAGCAGCTGGGAAGCAATGAGAATCATAGTTACTCATGTGGGTGCTGACCCAATGCCAAACACTTAAGAGACATTCTCAAATTCTAGTGCTCAGTCACGGGAACAGGGCACCATTTATTCACCCTTTGACCCTGGGCATCTTGGGAAAAGCACACTTCATCAATTTCACAAAGCATGTGTCCTTGGAAGGAAATATAGTATAATAATTTACTTCCAGTTAACACAAATTATTTTTCAGAATTTCCTAGTGAAGAAAGCAGGATAGCCTATCATGTGAGTGATAACTGCCTCATTAAATTTTCAAATTTTCCTCAAATACATTTCCTACTCTGTGTTTGAAGCACCTAAATACAAAATGATTCAAAGTGTGAGGTCTTCCCTGAATGGTGAGGGTAATTTATGACCAGTTATAGTGCTGGGGCTGGAGAAGGGCATGGCACTTCATTCTTGCCTGGAGAATGCCATGGACAGAGCCTGGGGACGACAGTCCATAGGGTCACAAAGCGTCGTACACGACTGAGGCAACTTAGCACAGCAGAGCACACCACACGTGGTGCCAGGGACTGGCCTTTGCCCTCTGAAAACTTGGAGTGGAGGGAATAAAGATCTAGAATGGCTTCTCCTATTAGCCCTGCTCCTAATTTATTTTTTTGTCTCAGCTTCTGGCACCAATAATCAGTTTCTTACTGGGCTCCTCCCCATCCACTATATTAAGCCTTAGGGTGGGATGGAAGAAAGGTAGAAATAAGATAAGTGGTAGGAAAGAGAAAGACCAGATGGAGAGAGCAAATGAAGGAAACTCTGGAAGGTTCTGTATCTGCTCAGCAGGACAATGGCAGGGACAGAAGGCTGAGAACACCTTCTAGAGCCTTCCTTGGTACTTCTGCTTTCAGAGGTGGTTCCATGTTAGAGAATCTAAGATAGGCGAGCAAATCTCATTCTCACATCTCTATGAGCCAATCAAACCTGCGAGGACACTAATGCTGGAGAACATCTATTTTACAGAGGAACAGCTGGAGGAAATATGCCCCCATTTTCCTCTAGGGACCCAGCTTAACAGTGGAAGCCTCCAGGTGTCATTACTTCACCACAAGTCTTGAGTCAACCTCGAGGTAACAACGGTGGTAGTAGAGAAACGCATTTAGATGCCTGGCCTAAGACCTTCCTATTACATCATTCATCACTGTATTCCAAAGTTCCATTAATCACGATGAACCTATGTTCACTGATGTCAATTTTTCCTATATTTGCACGATATTATTAAAAATGGTGTAGCATCCATATCTTTCATATCAGGAGTCTGTTTGTTCTTCCTAGAAAACAAAGCACGTTGTTCCCTTGGTAGGCAGAAAATTGAAAAATGACATCTATTTCAAAATCTAAGACATATACTTTGTCCTTTCTAAAATATATTGTACTGCATTCATATTGCTTTTTCAATAATAAAGTAGGCCATCCATGCACACTTCAAGTTGATATCTGACAGAGACCTTGTAGTCTATACAGAGAGACATGCCAATAATCCACTATGATAAATATATTCATTATCTTTTTTATGTATAAAGATATGCGCA
This sequence comes from Bos mutus, assembly GCF_027580195.1. Taxonomy (NCBI): domain Eukaryota; kingdom Metazoa; phylum Chordata; class Mammalia; order Artiodactyla; family Bovidae; genus Bos; species Bos mutus. Next base: position 65,214,450 of record NC_091636.1, read on the forward strand.
AGTATTTTCCTTGGAGTTCAGGCCTTTCAAGAAAATTTATGAGCATACTGGAAAGGTATTATTGAACGGATTTTGGTAGTTGTTCCTAGCAATCACATCAGCTTTGCAAATAGTATGTGTTTGCCTCACCAAAATTAGTAACCTAAATAGAGCAAAAAGATTAATGCCAACCACCAGCAATTTTGCCAAAGGATGAGTTTTCAGATATGCCATGATATTGCACTAACTTCAAATGTGCCAGTCCACAGGAATGTCAGAGTGTGGGGCTGGGGTCACCTCTGCCCATCAGGGGTAACTCTTTTTTTTCTTTTTTTAACTTTTTATTTTGTATTGGGACTCAGGTTCAATCCCTGGGTCAGGAAGATCTCCTGGAGGAGGCGTGGCAACCCACTCCAGTATTCTTGCCTGGAGAATCCCATGGACACAGGAGCCTGGGGGCTATAGTCCATAGGGTTGCCAAGAGTCAGACACGACTGAAGCGACTTAGCATGCATTTTGTATTGGAGTATAGCCGATTAACAATGCTGTGATAGCTTCAGGTGGACAGCAAAGGGACTCAACCATATATATATATACACACACACATGTATCCATTCACCACCCACCCAGGCTGAAGGGTAACTCTTAATACCTACATCATCAAAGTCGGCAATGATCTCGTTCAGGAGCCGAAGGCATTCCAAACCCTCCTTGTTCACGTCTGATTCTGTATAGAATTCTTTGAAATCAGGAATGGAGGCAAACATGACGCAGACGCAGTCGTAGGACTGGTGGTATAACTCCTGCCCAGGAGAAAAGGAACTGCTGAGCACTAGGAAACTTTTCAAGGAAAGCTGCTCCTAGTGCAAGTGCTTCTTTATGTCAGGACTGGTGAAGAAATCACCCAGTGGCCACTGCGCCCGCCCCGCCCTCTCGTCCCCGGCCTATTTCACTGAGCGCAGGTGAAGGCTTCCGGCGGGCTGGATTCAGGCTCAGAATCATCGACGCCACACGGCCACTGTCACTACCAGCTAGTATGAGGTGCCCTTCTGCTCACCCCTCTCTGCCCTCTCTATCGTAGACAATTACAAGAGACCACAGAAGGGGACGACAGAGGGTGAGATGGTTGGATGCCATCACCGACTCCATGGACATGGGTTTGGGTGGACTCCGGGAGTTGGTGATGGACAGGGAGGCCTGGCGTGCTGCGGTTCACGGGGTCGCAAAGAGTCGGACACGACTAAGTGACTGAACTGAAGGGAACTGATAGACTTTTTGCTTAGGGGAAAAAAAATATTCTCTAAACAACTAAAGGGAAACAAAATGATTTTCCAAACTATGACACTGTCCTAACGTGACTCGTTATAGCTACATCCTTTGGATTGGAGTGTGTTGTGAATTTTCCTCTTTAGAGTAATACAGGCTCATAGTTCTGTATGCACAGACATGATTAAAACGTCTTGTAAGTACAGTTTCAAGGTGTTGCCATAATTTCCCCAACACACAGAGAAACCTTCAAGTTCAGCGGGGATTTCATAAAGAAAGGGTCACTACGTGGGCGCGGGAGCTGGTCCTGGGGGGCCGGGGATCTGCTTTTCCACTGGTGCCGGCTCCTCGGGAACCTTGGATGGCCTGACACAGGCGGAATGGCCAGGCGCCAATGTGGGCGCAGTGCATGATGGGAAGCACTCCACCAAGAACCGTGAGGAGAGTTCTGTTAAACAAGATGGCGGCCTCTGAGCGGAGGGGAGAAAGCTCCCAGATGGCACTTCCTGTTTGCCCGCTAGACCAAGGGGATCCACCCTGCATGACTGTTACCACTGTGTTCTGCTTTCTGGGGCACCCAGATGAATCCATTACCAGGGAGTGGGCACTCTGACAGCACCGTAACTCCAAAGTTTGGTGACCTCTCAGAAAAATCATTCTTCCTCCATAGAGGTCTCATAAGGAACATATTGGGGCAATGGTGACCCGTGGCAAGACATAACTGCTTCCTGGGAAAGCTACACTTCTGTCATCTTCTTATTTCCAGAGCCAACCATCCTGTAATGCCTTCTGTTACAGTCTCACAATCTGTATAAAATACGTGAACAACAGACTTAAGGTTTTCCTTTTCTACTCTGCTCTCAATATGGTTAGGTTGGCTCTTTGTGCAGACCTGTACTTCCTCTCTCTGAAAGGTGCTTTTTGTGCACATTCATATCCTGGGAAGATACTCTGTGGCATGTGTGACTGTCAAGTTTAGGTTGCAGTAACACTGACTAAGCCAGGGTGCCAAGGTAATAGGGGAGAGAAAAGCCCCTGGAAGCCTGCTCTAGTTAAAAATGCCAGTTTCCTAAAAGTAGTGTAGGCTCCACAGACTTCCCCACTCTTTATGAAAAGGGGTACATCAAGCAAGGCAAGGATATATTTTCTGTACCTTGCGTTTCCCCGGCATCTGCGGACATCAGCTGAAGTGACCCTCTGGGGAATGGTGATGATGACAAGAATGCACACGACAATCGCCAGCACTGACTGAATGCCCACTGCGTGGCAGGATGTGCGCCCCTCTGAACTACCAGCATTAACTTGCCCCTGACGAGAATTTTAGGCAGAGCAGTTACAATACTTTCCCAAGGCTACCAAGTCTGATGTAGACTTCACTCTTACAAATACTACGCTGTACACTTCACCCTGCATTTCCTGGTGACCACACACTGTGTGGCCTGAATTGGGGGCAGCATGGGGCCTTGAGTCACTTGTAGCTTCATGTCACTTTGCCTTTCTTCTCTCCCCTGGGGTCTTTCCAGTGTCTGGGGTGGGGGATAAGGAAATGCAAGACTGAACTGACTGGCAGTTTGGAAATGAAAGTGAAAGTGAAGTCACTCAGTCGAGTCCGACTCTTTGCGACCCCGTGGACTGTAGCCCACCAGGCTCCTCCAGTCCATGGAATTCTCCAGGCAAGAATACTGGAGTGGGTTGCCATTTCCTTCTCCAGGGGATTTTCCCGACACAGGGATTGAACCCGGGTCTCCCACATTTCAGGCAGACGCTTTAACCTCTGAGCCACCAGGGAAGCCATGAGGGATGATTTTAACTGTGCTGATTTGGGGTCTGATAAAATATCTTCAGGTTGACACTCTCAGAATTGTCCTCTGAACTCTTGCCCCAGAAGACCTAGGTTACTGAAGCTGGAAGGGGCCTGATGGGTCATCTTATTCCAGTCTTCAACAGGAATGCCTGGGAGAGTCACCAATGGAACTTTCAAGAAGGTGACACCGGGGCCTCCCCATGACCAACTGAACCTTGCCCCTGGGGCGTGCTCTGAGAATGCACATCTTTTTGTAAAGCTCCACGGGTTATCCTGTTGTGCAGCCTTGATTAAGAATCACAGGACAAATGAGGAATTGTTAGTTCAAGGGAGTTCAGTGACACACCAAGGCTCCCACCGGCTTAGAAAAAAGAATTGTTAATCTCTGGAGTCCTGGCCTGGTGCTCTGCAGGCTATAAGTGCTGCTGGGACTGGGACTGCAAACTGCTTACCCACCCTCTTTTGACAAATGGGTCACTTGGAGCCTCCGTGGAAATACACGGAAATACTAATACAAATACACTGTTGAGTGAGTGGGGATCCCTGACTCTCTAGTTCCTGGCTCAGGGTTGCCACAGGACTATTCTGGAGAATTAGGGCAACTTCGCAGATGAGAAGCTTTACAGATTCACTAGAGCTAATGAAACTTGCAGGTTTTAGAACCATACCCTAAACTCAAGAGAGATTCCTTCAGGTCTTTGGGTTGGGCTTGGAGCCAGATTGGTTGGTGACCTGAGCTTATCTTATCCTTCCAGAGGACCTGGGGTGAGGCTAGGGTAGGTGGAAAGCCTTGGAGGAGATTTTGGAATTCAGAGTCTAGCACGGGTGACCCTTGTCCAGCACACAGCTGCCAAAAAGAATCTCACTGAGCTTTGGAATGGGAAGCGTAGATGCCATTCCAACATTCACTCAAATGTCACCATTCTCCTGAAGAAGCTCAAGTTACAGAAAAACCATCACGAAGCAACTGCACTTCTGTGCCTGCTGTCCTTTACAGTTTATTGAGTGAGATTTAGTTGTTTTTTTTTTTTTTTCCTAACTCTGGATGAAAACTTGGGCTAACTCCACGACTCTTCTTGCTATTCCCAGGTAACATGAGTCCTGTCATCAATAATTTAAGTATCCAATATAACGAGAAGTCAAAACTTAGATCCCCATGGGATGTGTGGCTTTCTCCTTCCCCAGTGTGGGCCTCCTGGGGGAGGGTGTCTGCAGAGTGAAAAAGGCCATGGTTGGCTTCTCTCTCTCTGCTCCTCGTGTTTCTGCTCTGACCCCTCCCTAGATGGCTAGTCAGGTTTTCCAAAGCACCCCAGGGGTGGAGAACTAGGAAAAAAAGAAGTGTCTTCTGGAGAAGGAACACGTCCCATTAACTACATCACAGTTCCTTGAACTTCAACTATGAACTTAAGCCTGGTGGCCATTTCCTTGGGTTATTTGGAGACACCCCATCACTTCCCTGATCATGGGACAATCTGCCAAGCTTCCCTTGACGTGGACCACGCCCTCCCCTCTTACTCATGATTATTATCTTCACCCCCGGCTTTCTGGTTATTCTTCTAGCTTCTCTACTGGGACCTACAAGCAGCTTTTCCAAACAGGATCTAAAAGGACCCCACACCAACTGTCTTTCTCTTGCTGGCTCGCTGGAGACAGTCAGCACGCTTTGCCCTCCCAACCTTCAGAGTCCCTGCCTGCAGCCTTCCAATTGTCTTGGCCCAGACACTCCCATCAGCCCTGCCCCCCACCCCTGCCCCACCCACCCATCAGGAACCCACCAGGCATCTGTGCCCCCTTGATGGTGCTGCTGCCCCAGGACCACTCAGAGACACAAATCTAAGGTACACATCCCAGGCTGTCACTCAGTTCAGTCACTCAGTCGTGTCCAACTCTTTGTGACCCCATGGACTGCATCATGCCAGGCCTCCCTGTCCATCACTAACTCCCAGAGCTCACTCAAACTCATGTCCATTGTGTCGGTGATGCCATCCAACCAGCTCATCCTCTGTCATCCCCTTCTCCGCCTTCAATCTTTCCCAGCATCAGGGTCTTTTTTTAGTCAGTTTTCGCATCAGGATGAGTGGTCCATTTTGGTCCAGTTTTGAGACATGAAGGGAGGATTTCTCACGTCCTTTGCGGAGGGCGCTCCCTTCTCACTACATTCTGCCTCTGATCCCTCCCCCGCCCCTGGTGTGCCTGGGAGTGAAGAGCTGAGAGTTGTGTAGCACTCCCTTTGGGATATGAGTCCTCCTGTCTCTCGGTGTCATGGGCTGGTATTCACTTTAGCATCTGCTGTATAGACACACAGGCACGCACACAGCCTCAAGGGGGCCTGCTGCAGGCAGGCTTCACACCAGGTATTAGGGACACAGAGAGACAACATGAGCCCTTCCCTAAGGAGCTTAGAGTTGGGCTGGAGAGGAGAGGGAAGCAGAGATCAGGAGAACAAAGTGTGGTTGGTGCAGCTTATGCCCAGGTATGGAGAGGTCTGCTTGGTGTGCCCTGGAAGATGGTCAGAACTGCCACAAGCTTGGGGTTCAGAGTCTGGGCCCGGCACTTTCTCTTGCTGACTCAGGCCACAGCTGGGAGGAGATGTTCCCACCTTTCTCCTCCCCCAGGTGGCCTGTGTTTATGCTCAGCCTGCCAGCTTGTGTCTGAAGTCTTCAGGGGAGTCAAGTCATTAGAAAGCACAGAAGCATCTCTCAGCCCCTGTGGTTTTCTAGCCTGACTGCAAGGAACAGGTTGAGAGAGCTGCCTGGGTGTTGAGAGGGGGTAGATAGCTGAGAAGGGGAAGCTCTTTGCCTGCCTGGTGACCTCCTCACCCTCCCACCCTGTACCCACAGTGACATCTGTGTCTAATTTTTTTTTAATTTAGTTAAATTAATTGACTTATTTTTGGCTGTGCTGGGTTTTTGCTGCTGCTGGGGCTCTTCTCTAGTTGCGGCGAGCACGGACCACTCTTGAGTTGTGCACAGGCTTCTCATCACGGTGGTTTCTCCTATTGCAGAGCACAGGCTCTAAGCCTTGTGGGCTTCAATAGCTGTGATTCCTGGGCTTCCTCCAGTTCGAGCACAGGCTCAGTAGTTGTGAGGCATGGTCTTAGTTGCTCCGAGGCATGTGGGATCTTCCCAGATCGGGGTTTGAACCTGTGTCTCTTGCATTGGCAGGCTTTTTTTTTATTTTTTATATTAACCACTGAGTCACTAGGGAAGCCCCTGTATCTTGTTTTGGTCAAGCCTCAGCTATCGCACAGTGAGGCTGCCTGGCTCAAAAATCACACACAACCGTGACCACTGGGGACTCGGCAAAGGGGCAACTGAGGAGAAAATGTGGTTTTCTTCAACAAGGGACGGGAGCCGGCCGGGATGTCTATTTTAGGGACCTCTCAGCCCCGCTCCTGCCACAGTGCAGCAGTCTGGAGCAAAGGCTTTGTAAACCTGTGGGCTCCGTCTGGGCGCACAGAGCTCGGTCCAGACTCTGAATGGCCTGAGGGTTCAGACCTGGTAAGGACGGTCAGCAGCTGGTGGAGAACCTTGGGATGCCTTAAGGGAAACCAGTGCCCTGGGGAAGGGAGAAGAAGAGCCTGCAAAGCTGGACACAGCAGCTCTCTGGCACAGATCTGGAGCACAGGTGCAGTGAACAGTCTTAAATCAAAAGCAAAATCTTTTGGGGATTACTGTCATTAAATCATTCTTTATTCTGTACTTCTGAAGGGAGAGGAGTTTTGTCTGCATGTGCATATGGCAGGTGGAGAATCAAAAGGCTCTTTGTTAACATGGGTCTTCAGTTCAGTTCAGTTCGGTTGTTCAGTTGTATCTGACTCTTTGCCACCCCATGGACTGCAGCACGCCAGGCCTCCCTGTCCATCACCGACTCCCGAAGTTTATTCAAACTCATATCCATTGAGTCGGTGATGCTATCCAACCATCTTATCCTCTTTCTCCTCCTGTGTTCAATCTTTCCCAACATCAGGGTCTTTTCCAATGAGTCAGTTCTTCTCATCAGGTGGCCAAAGTATTGGGGTTTCAGCTTCAACATCAGTCCTTCAGAAATTCAGGACTAATATCCTTTAGAATGGACTAGTTGGATCTCCTTGCAGTCCAAGGGACTCTCAAGAGTCTTCTCCAACACCACAGTTCAAAAGCATCAATTTTTTGGCACTCAGCTTTCTTTACAGTCCAACTCTCATATCTGTATATGACAACTGGAAAAACCATAGCCTTGACTAGATGGACCTTTGTTGGCAAAGTAAAGTCTCTGCTCTTGAATATGCTATCTAGGTTTGTCATAACTTTCCTTCCAAGGAGTAAGCGTCTTTTGATTTCATGGCTGCAGTCACCATCTGCAGTGATTTTGGAGCCCCAAAAACCTGGGTCTTAGCCGAAGTCACAGGTCATGTTTCCAGGGAATGTTCCAGAATACCATGGAGTATTAACATTTACCGTGGAACTGAAAGATACACTGCCATTTGTATGCGAGTGTGCTAAGTTGCTTCACTCATGTTGGACTCTGTGTGATGCCATGGACTGTAGCCTGTCAGGCTCCTCTGTCCATGGGATTCTCCAGGCAAGAATACTGGAGTGGGTTGCCATGCCCTCCTCCAGGAGATCTTCCCAACCCAAGGATCAAACTTGCCTCTACTGGACAATTTTTTCTTATCACTAAACCACCTGAGAAGCTCAGACTTGGTTGGGTCTCTGCATTCAAAAGCTGTGAGTGCTCAGCCTGCCCCAAAGAGAAGGAGCTAAGGAGGTGATGCTTCTGGATAGTGGCAGGGTGATGATGTTTGTTTTATTGTCCACTCTAGTCCAAACTTGAAAGGCTGTAGGGTAGCCACATCCTGGACAGATTTTGATAAATTCCAGGAGGCAGTGGTTCTCAAGTTTTGTGTTAAATTTGGGATATTTGCTTGAAAGGTAACTAAGATTGAGTGTTTACTGCATGCCAGACACAACTCTACAAGTTTCGCACCAATTACTGCTTTGGAAATTAGTTAGAGCCTCTGTGAGGATGGAGCCTGAGTCCAACAGCTAAGAAGGGCCAGGCCTGGGACAAGAGCTTTGCTGTCAGTGGCCAAGTGGGGCCTCATAGGAGAGGAAAGTGGCCCCGGAGTCTGAGAGGGGCACATGTAGCTGGTACCTCGGGCATCCCTTCATTTGGGGAAGCCCTGCTCTTGGGTTCCGGACGTCTCTGGTCCCAGCATTGGCTATGACCTTGCCCAGTTTGGGTCTGGAAGCCCCCAGGGATGATCCTGTTCCAGAGTCTGCATGTTCAACAACAGGCAGCACTTTCCCTCAGGGAAGCCTTGGGGGCGGGGTCACAGTGGGAAGGGGCGAGAGTGCTATCACACACAGGGGGCATCTATTTGACCTTGACCCCGAGGATGGGCCAGGAGCCTGGACCATATCCACACTGTTAAACAGCACAGATCCCATCGCTGTTTAGCTGCAGTAGGTCCGACAACCTCAGCCTTCCTGGCCCAGAATCACGAGCTTAGGATGAGACATCCCCGGGTCAGGGAAGTGGGCTTTTCTGCCCAGGGATGAAGTCAACTGTGGACAGGAAGGGTCATCTGTGTTCCGAGAGAAGTCAGGCAGCCTGCCCATCCATAGGGAAGTCAGAGGATGGGGCAGGAGTTTGCTATGCACTCTAAGGAATCTCTTTATAATAACTTTGTTACTGGGTTGGCCACAAAGTTCATTCTTGTTTTTCCATAACACAGGAAAAAACCCAGAAAACAAAACCCTCCCTTATGAGGTTCACGATTGTTGTTGTTGTTCAGTCACTAAGTCGTGTACAACTCTTTGCGACCTCATGGATTGTAGCCCGCCAGGCTTCCCTATCCTTCACCATCTCACGGAGCTTGCTCAAATTCATGTCCATGGAGTCAGTGATGCCATCAAACCATCTCATCTTCTGTCACCCCCTTCTCCTCTTGCTCTCAATCTTTCCCAGCATCAGGGTCTTTTCCAATGACCTTTTCTTGGAAAAGAGATTCCCGATGGGAGCTCTCAAATCTTTTAGGCAGGGAGCTAGAGGCTCTCCTCCTTCAGCCTCATTCTGGGTGCTCTCTTCTGCATTCAGGATTCTCCACGAGTATTGTAGCAACAGAACCTCCTTCATTACCTGTCTGATCTTCAGCCTGACAGGCTTCTCTGTAATTTTTTTTGTCTTGTGGCATTTGGGATCTTAGTCCCCTGGTCAGGGATTAAACCCGTGCCGCTGGGAGTGGAAACATGGAGTGTTAATCACTGGATGGGCAGGGAATTTTTTAATCCCCAACAGTCACAGCGGCTGCTTGAGTACCTTCTCACCCCTGCTTCCTCCTAATATTTACCTAACCAACAAAAATTGGTAATAAAATGTGGGAAGTCACAGCCCAGGGGCGTTTTGTGTTGTCTGATGAAATACAGAGATTTTTGCAGTCCCAGATTGACAGTTGGTAAAGAATCCGCCTGCCAGTGCAGCAGGTGCAAGAGATGCAGGTTCAATCCCTGGGTCGGGAAGACCGTCCGGAGGAGGGCATAGCAACCCACTCCAGTATTCTTGCCTGGAGAGTCCCATGGACAGAGGAGCCCGGCAGGTTATAGTCCACAGGGTCACCCAGTGTTGGACATGACTGAGCACGCACCTTTTGCAGCCCAGCGCTATGCAGAATGAACTCACTTCAAGGACAGTCTCATTGGCCTGACGCCCCTGATTTAAGATTCAACGTGTGCAGCTCTATCCTCTGAAGCAAAGTCAGGTTGGCAGCTAGACAGAGCAAATCAAATGATGCCTAGGGGATCAGGGGTTCCTAAGTGAAAACTAGACTCCTAATATGTGGTGAAGGAACTTGGAGTTGTCTATGGCAATAAGAGTTTGTAAAACTTTGACATTGAGCTTCTGTTTGTTTTCCTACGGGGCTGCAGCTGGCCTGGGTCAGGAGTATGTTTCCTGCATGAAGGAATAAGCTGGGTGCTTGGTGAATGGGTGCAGACTGTCTGCCCGGAAAATCATTTCACTGCCTAAGTCAGGTTCATGCACACAAGGCACAATGTGGACATGGAGGGGGCCACCCCCACCCCCACAGAATTCACCTTCTTGATACGACAAACTAGGCAACAAAGTCCAGAGCTGGTCTCATCGAAGTGTGCTGACTCCTACTTGGTCCTGAAAAAGTTCCCAAACTGCCTTTGCAGCCAGATGGCACCTGGTCCAAGGTTCAAGCCCACTCTGCAGCCTTCCTCATGGAGCCCATGGGGGTGGTGAAGGCTGTAGATGACTCTGTGTGTGTTCTTAAACTATTAAAATAGTGCGATGATGAGGCAACTTGGGAGAAAATGTCATCCCCGTCTTGGGAGCACCCGAGATACACTGGGGACAGAAGGTCGCTGGCCTGCACGCAGCGGCAGCTGTTGTTCAGTCACTCAGTCATGTCTGCCCTTTGCAAGCCCATGGACTGTGGCTCAGCAGGCCAAGCACCGGCCTGACACAGGGCAGGGGCAACCTTCGATACCTGCTGAATTCATAGACTGAACCGACAATGAGACATATAGACAAAGATGCTCTTACATTGTTAACGAAAACAGATGGTTCCTCCTTAATAGATGTAATGATTTCATTATCTCTGACCCACAGGCAAATGAGTTGCTGAATAACCTACCGAAAGCTGAAAACACCAGGAGAAAAAATAGGGAAGTGAATGGAGCCCCTGGACTGGCTGACCACGCCCAGCACACTTCCAGAAAGACTAGGGATAAGGTCCGGCCCCTCCCCTGCCACGAGGCAAGTTCTTCTCAACATAAACTTTAATTATTGAAAAATAAAGTGTGTTGTTTTTTTTTTTAAATAGAAAAATACTGTTACAAGCCTTCTCACTCTGTGGCTTTGTGTACATCAGTGTCATCAAGGTTCAGCTTCTCTATTAACAAGTTCATCCATCCATAGGTTTCTGGATCCCTCATTCCCTCCCAACTATCAGTGAACATTTCATAGGAACGCACGTAGTATCTTACACATCTCTGAGCCCTGCCTCACCTCGTAAGCCCCGCCTCTCCCCCATAGCCCCGCCTCCCCGCATCAGCCCCGCCTCTCCCCACCAGCCCCGCCTCTCTGACCTCGTTCTTCAGGCTCCGCGCCAGGAAGTGCTCAGCCACGTGCGCAGGAAGCACGTTCTCCAGCAGCACTCGGTTCAAGTTCTCCATGGTTTCTATCTCCTCCCGCTCTTTTTTGAACTTGTTCTTCCATAAGAAGTCTAACCTACAGTAATATTCATTCTGTTACAAGAGGACACAGAGGTAAAGAAACAATAGGCATCTTGTCCTGCCAGAGAGTGGAGGTTTTAAAGAGAAAATAAAAAGAATGAGACAAAATCTAAAAAAGAACGCCCCCAAACAGAATTGTCATCCTCCCTACCAAACCCTCTGTTTACCCCAACTGTCTCTCATTCACCTTCTAACACAGATATGCAAAAATGCAAATTTGAGAAGCAACCAGCCTCAGGAACAGAGGAAATAGTGAGGCTTGAAAGAAAAAAAAAAAAAAAGATGACATAAAAGCTTCTTACACAGTTATATTAATAAAAGGTGGCTTGAATTATTTTTTGAAATGAGGCATGATAGAATATAAATAATGAATAAATGAAACTTGGAAAATACATTAGTAGAGAGAGTGCATTTCATGATTTGCATTTAAAAAATAATAGTGTTCATTCGTGGCAGTTTGCCTTTAATCTCTGAAAATCAGTTTTCCTCTACCACAAATTATATAATTAAGTGTTCATTGAAAAGTGTTTTTCCATTTGGGGCTGCACTGTACTGAGAGAATGACATTATATTTAGACAAAAGTTCATTTTTATATCATTTAATTAAGATGGTGCCTGCTGGTAAACACATATGTGTTCATGCTTATAATGTATTAAAATTCAAAGTTTTTGAAAACCAGCTGTTATTAACATTGTATAAATAGGCTCAATTACTGTCACAGAGTCTCTTTGGTTTGGCATCATTTTGTGTCTGCTCTGATGTATACAATTTCATATAATGAAATAACCTTGAATTATCTTCCTATAACAGAAGGGCCTAAATAATAAAGTGTATCTCAGCACAGATACTGACAAATAAACGCAAAGAAGAACCAAATGGAGCGAGTTTGTTTTATGGGTTTGATTAGATATACCAGTAATGGCACAAAATAAAACAAAACACTCATAAATGGCCTCAGGCACAGATGGCAATTTAAAAAAAAAATTACATTTCAAAGTCTGAATGAGCAATGATCATTCACTGAAATTAGGTTTGATTCAAACTATATATGATATACACAAAAATTACTCCTCTTCCTCTGGGGAGGCATTTTTAAAAAAAGATTACAAAAGAGATATTTAAAAAGTTTTTTATATTACTGTTACATTTCTCCACATTCTGTATTTATGGAAACCATGCTATGTATGTACTAGAAAAGGTCTCTCACTTGGAGAACAGATTATTTACTTGGATTTTTTTGAAGGTGGGGGGCAAATTAGTGGTGTGGCTGGTTTTAAACTAAAGTGACAGAAGCAATCTATGGTGGTGGCTTTGAGAAGACATGGGTTGAAGATCAGAGAAAAATGAAACATGAGCAGAGCCAAGGAGTCAGTGTAGGCAGGCAGCAAGCCCAGTGTGTGTATGTTTGAGCATCCAAGGATGCTAATGCTCTCACACAAGGACCTTGGCCTCACTCTCAGGCACCAGGTTGCCACTGCTGCTGCTAAGTCGCTTCAGTCGTGTCCGACTCTGTGCGACCCCATAGACGGCAGCCCACCAGGCTCCCCCGTCCCTGGGATTCTCCAGGCAAGAACACTGGAGTGGGGTGCCATTTCCTTCTCCAGTGCATGAAAGTGAAAAGTGAAGGTGAAGTCACTCAGTTGTGTCCAACTCTGTGCAACCCCATGGACTGTGTAGCCCACCAGGCTCCTTCCATCCATGGGATTTTCCAGGCAAGAGTACCAGAGTGGGGTGCTCTTGTCTAGGACTTTGTTATTTCTTCACTAAGGTTTTTGAGATGCCTAAAGCAGTATTTAGCATAAACATTTTCTTAGAAAGCACGTACATGGTGATCATTTCCAGAAAGATGGTCATAGGGCAGGGGAGCCATCAGGACAAATAATAATGAAATAAGTTGCAAAGTGTCTGTGCTATTTTTTAAAACATATTCAGAAAAGAAGTAACTCTGAGGCCATGAATTCTTATGGCACTTGAAAACCTTATTTATAATAAGGTTTTATAATACAGCTGCATTTCCTGAAGTGTATGCAGAAGCCCGGTGTCACAGACTTCACAGTGCTTGTTATCCCAGAAGACTTTGGACCTTAGTAAATCATTCACTTAATGATTCTGGAGTGAAGATCAGCCTCCTGGCTCCCCATGGTGAATCTGTGCCAGGGACAGAGGTGCGGACGACGATGAGGGGACCCAGGTCTTCTGAGCTCTGTGTCAGGACCACAGTGGAGCGCTCCAGAGACTGGAGAGGGCTGCACTGTGGCCTCCAGGAAGATGGCAGAGGATGGCTGGCATCCCTACGTGCTGCACTGATTGTCACAGGCCTGGTCTCTGCCCTGACCGTGAGATCAGTAATTGCTTCCTCCTGGTGAGAAATGGAAGCTGGACCCACACTCCCAGTTGACAGTTTGCGTCTCATATAATGTTACAGTTTAGAGGTGTATATGTAATTTAATTGGCCTTGCCTTTTCCTTGGTTATCTCCAAATAAACCACTTCTCTGTTTCATGTTATCCATCAAAGAACTTAAAACAAAATGTTGGTTGAGGTAAAGCTAGCTGTATGGGATACTTTTTAGTTTTTGGGTGATTGTCCTTGTTTGCAGGCAGAGAAAGAATATTGCCCAACAAAGTCCTGCACCCAGAGGCTCCACTGGGAGGCCAGAGAGGCACAGAGGCCGAGGAGGACATTTCATTTGTATTACAAAACCAAAGTTTTGAACCGGGGACCATACTTCTAGGGATAACTGCAAGTGACAGCAAGGATGTTTAATACCCAGTTCAAAGAAAAAGAAGTCATACCTTCTGAAATGCAGATGAAAACCCCAGGCAAGGGACATTTTTCCCAATTAATGTCAGCTATTGAGGGAATACTTTTGTAGGCTTACAAAACTTACATATTTATTTTGAGGCTTCACAGGAAATTCATTGACTCACATTTCTACCATTCACAAAGTCTGCCTCTTAGGGAAGCAATAGAGGCCTTTTCCTAGTGTCTACATCCAAGCACCTTGTGCTACCTGCTTTTCTGTTGTTATAAGACGCTGCTGCTGCTGCTTCAACATTTGTTTGCATGAAGCAACAGCAATGTGCAGGAGCAAAGTATTATTAATACAGCACTTTAGAGAAGTTATAGAAGAAACAAGCTTCTTACCTGTCTGCCCAGAACAAGCAGTGTGATGAAAAATATAAAGAGAGATACTGAGCCCATGGTCTTTAGGTCTTTCCAAATGCCTGGTCTATTAAGAAACAAACAGACGAGAACAATACGAGAAAACAACATACACATAGGACTTAGAATTCATGCATCAACAAATTTCAGAATCTCTAAAGCCTGTCTACATTCTACACCAATCAACCAAACACACACACACACACACACATTTTAAATATATTTGCAAACCCAGATTGCATCAAGAGAAAACAAAATAATCCTTATTTTGAGAGCTCAGTAAAAGAAAAAAATCTTCCAAATGACTATAGATTTCTTACTTTATACCAAGCTCTAGCAAATATATAAAAGAATAACAGAATATTTGTAATATTTTCTTTTTATTTCTGGGATCGGTATGGATAGTTTGATTATATGATTTGTATTTTTTTTTTTAGTAATTATTTGCAGAAAGAGACAGTGTGCTAGGAATGAATGATCATAGGAGATACAAAAATGAAGTAGGGAACTTGATTTCTATAAGCCACTTGGACTAAGGAATAATACATGCTCTTACAGCTTTCTGGCAGGTGTTGATTCTTAGTCCTCCTTCCATGGGGTTTTGTATCACAAAGGTGTAACAGATGGACACCCCTGGCCCACTGCCCCACCAAGTTCCTGGCCCACTGCCCCAAGAGTTCTTACCATGCTGGCTGGAGCCCTCCATCCTTATCACAATCTTGTAGGCAATGACCACAAACTCATCCTACTTGGCATGTGTGATAGTCCATTTTTTTTGTGTCAACATAAGGGTTCTGTTTTCTGGGAGAACCCTGACAAGTTCAGCAAACAAGGAGAAATCTACTTGATACCCCAGGGGAATCTTGCAGAAGCTGACAAATGATTATTCCCCACAGTAAATGAGACTTCAGAAAGAAAAGTTGATAATGTATGGGCATTATGTCACATAAACAGCATAGCCTGTATTTAATCAAGTGTAAAATATCAGGTCATCAGTTTCTGCTTGTGAGTTGAACTGGTGGTGAGATTTTCCTTTTTCTCCATAGAAGATTCGAGGGCTGATGACATAGGAGAAATTGATCAAGTACCCAAGAGCGCAGGTGGGCTTTGAAGTAAGTAAACGAGGATGGAATCATGTCTCCCCTGCTCTAGTCTAGTGAGCTTGGCACCTGGGATAAACTCCTCTAAACTTCACCTTCCTCATCACCCAAAGCGGGTACTGATATCCATCATGTAGGCTGCCTTGGACAGTAAGTCAGATACTGATGTAACTGGCACACAGCCTGGCACACAGGAGGCACTTTATAAGTGGCACTCACGATTTTTAGTATTAACCATACAGTGATAAGGGAATGGGGCGAGGAAGCTAGAGAAAAAGATAAGAGAATGCAGGCTGGTGAATTTCATTAGCAGAATGACAGGTGGATTCTAGTAGAAAAGAGGAAACAGAATCTCCAGTCCCAGTGGCTGATGGGTGTCAGACGTAAGAGAACTCTCCAGAAAGGCTATGCTTGTACTCAGGTCTCTTTCCTCCTCCTGAGCCCAACTGTGGCTGGAAAAAAAAAAATTGAGCTCAACAGCCATAAGGAGGTCATCAGTTTCTCTCTGTGAATAAAGTGGGCTGAGAAATGTCACTTTCCTGTCTCAATAGGACAGATTTTAAGAAATGAAGATCCAGAGTTGCTTCCCTGGTGGCTCAGACGGTCAAGAAATGAAGATCCTTTTTGAGCCCATGGCATCTGTGTCTAATAGTGCACTTGAGGTAACTGTGAGGAGCGGATGTTTATAAACAACGCAGACTTCAGTGACTTTTAAATTCATACCCCCCTCCCCCCACCATATGGGCTACATGGACAGGATTTTTTATTTATTTTAGTTGTTCAGTCATGTCTGACTCTTTGTAACCCCATGGGCTGTAGCCAGCCAGGCTCCTCTGTCCATGGAGTTCTCCAGGCCAGAATACTGGAGTGGGTTGCCATTCCCTTCTCCAGGGGATCTTCCCCATCCAGGGATGGAATCCGGGTCTCCTGCATTGCATGCAGATTCTTTACCATCTGAGCCACCTGGGAAGGATACTGACAGGATACTGACCAGTTAATAAAAGTGGTGCAGGGAATTCCCTGGTAGTCCGGAGGTTAGGACTCTGGTGCTTTCACTGCTGGGGCTTGGGTTTGATACCTGGTTGGGGAATTAAGATCCCACAAGCCTCACAACTCAGTAAAAAAAAAAAAGTAGTACAACATAGCCAACACTGCCCAAGAAGCTGGTGTGGGCTGTTTTTAATTTTCACATTGCTTTACGGACACTTTACTACTTTAAAATTCTAGGGGTCTGAGAAAATTGTTATGACACCCTCCATGACTGTTTCACTTATCACCCTGTAAACCTAAACTGAGAGTAAAATGTTAACTCTGAGGTCAGCATCTTACAGTAGCTTAATCAATGCAACCAATCAGAATTCAGGTCCCCAGGGAATCCCCAAATAAGGGAATGGATGCCCCACCTTTACAGAGCCATCTCTGATTCTTCTCACTGATGGAGAGGAGGTAAGACCCTCCTTGTGCAGTTCAGGGCAGGCTGGGTTTTCAGATAATCACACAGAAAATACATGCAAGCAACCTAGAGGGAAAAATCCTTTACTGGGACTCCTCACACATGTAAACGTCAGTTTAGGAGTAGAAATGACCTTCTCTACATAACTCCCAGATCCTGAGCCTTAGTGAGGAATTGTGGCAAGTGCCACTGTGGACTTGGAGAAAAACCACACAAGGAAAGACTCATTGCTGGCCCAGGCAGTGCATTGGAAAGTGCAGAACTCAATGGACCTCTGAAATAATTGCGTGCAACATGGCCTATGAGACAGACTTGGGTACCGATACACAGATGCCTTATTTCTTTCTGATGTTCTTGGTTGACTAGAAAGAACTGTAACCTGATGTCTTGGATTTCATTTAGATTTCTCAAAAATTTCTTTGATTCATCCAGCCCCAAAGAACTGCTGACTTCAATCAGAGCCCGTCTCTCCCATGTGGGCCATTCACAGGCCAGGGCTGTTGGGCTCCTGAAGCTTGAAGGATGAATTTTTCCATCTACAGGCCCATTCCTGGGTTCCTTGCTCTTATTGAACACAGGGTAGACTGGGAGGAAGAGGAGTAGGTAGCATGTGGGGGACATCAGCACAGACAGAATAAGATTCCGGGATGTCTTCTGGCAACGTCTAGTCAACCAGGCCGGTCATATTAGTTTCTTGTGGCTGCTGAAACCATCTCACAGCATGGCTTAAATCAGCATAAACGTGTCACCTCACGGTTCTGGAGGCTAGACATTCAAAATCAGGGTGCCGGCAGGGCTGCCCTCCCTCTGAAACCTGCAGAGAAATCCATCCTTGTCTCATCCTGGCTTCAGTGGCTGGTTGGGCACTGTTTCATTCCAATGGCTATCTTCATCATCACGTGGTTCCCCTGACCCCATCCTATGTCTGTCTCCATATAGCTGTCTTCTTCTTCTTTTATTTTCAATCCACATAATTTTTTAAAAAATCACTATTTTTGGCTGTGCTGGGTCTTTGTTGCTGTGTGTAGGCTTTTTCTCTAGTTGCGATGTATGGGCTTCTCACTGAAGTGGCTTCTCCAGTTGTGAAGCATGGGCTCTAGGGTGCGTGGGCTCCAGTAGTTGGGGCTCCTGGGCTCTAGAGCACAGGCTCAGCAGTTGTGGTCCATGGGCTTAGTTGCTCCGTGGATGTGGGATCGTCCCAGATGAGGGATCGCACCCATGTCCCCTGCACTGCAAGGTGGATTCTTAACCATCGGACCACCCTGGCCATCTTCTTATAAGGACACCAGTCATATTGGATTAGGGCCACCCTGCTCTCCCTGATGGCTCAGCAGTAAAGAATCTGCCTATAATGCAGGAGTTGCAGGAGACATGCGTTTGATCCTGGGGTGGGGAAGATCCCCTGGAGAAGGAATGGAAGCCCACTCCAGTGTTCTTGCCTGGGAAATCCCATGGAACGAGGAGCCTGGTGGGCTGCAGTCCATGGGGTGGCAGAGTCAGGCGTGACCTAGCACAGGCAGCAGCACACCAGCAGGACCACATTGTAACTGAATACACGTGAACGACCCTATGTCCAAATGAGGTCACCTCCTCAGCCACTGGGGTTTGGACCTCAACACATCTTCGTGTAGGTGACACAGTTCACGCATTAACAACTGTGTCGGCCATTTATATAAAATTGACAGTCACTGGGATATGAGGTCTCTCTCCTTTAAGTTTTAGGGTGAAATCCACTTTGGACTTGACCATGTTAGGGTAGTGTTGCCACTCTGTTATGAAGTATGGAAGACAGAGCTAATATAACAGAAAGTTTCTGACTCTAGGATTCTTCGCTTGACAGTGCTAGCCAAAATGTGACCAGACAGCTTATTTTTCAGTCTGAAAAATTGGGCTCTGGAGACACAGACACCCACATGGGCCTGTAGCCACACACTAATTTACAGCCAGCCCTCACCCTGAGGCTGTTAATGGAGCCATCACTCTGGCCCTCAGGTTTCCAGAGGCCAAGAAAACAAAGAAACCTAACAAATTGGGTGAGGGTGATGGAAGTGCTTGGTGAACAGTCTCTAACCTAAAGGCAAACAGCTCCGTGAGATAAAAATGACATTTTCACTGCTCTCAGGGGAGAATGCAGTCCAGGCATGTATCCACACACATAATATTTCAAAACTTTTTATTTTCTATACATAAGCTTCTTATTAAGAAGACGACCTCAAGAAACTGAGTTTCTGTGGTATTGGAAACAATACGCAAATGGAGGTAAAAATAAGACCTTCCCAGGCCTCTCACTGGGATCAAAAGTAGTCTGACCTCTGGGGCCCTGGTTCCTGAAGCCCATGTTTCATAAAGAAAAGATCCACAAAGAGACGATGGCTCCCGCCCCCTTCCTCCCACATGAGACCCTCGTGTTGAACGGCTGACGATCAGTTTACTTCTGGCTATAGCTGTGTGATACCAGTAAATTAGGAACTGCCTGGCTTTAC
The DNA here is from genome assembly GCF_027580195.1 of Bos mutus. Lineage (NCBI taxonomy): Eukaryota > Metazoa > Chordata > Mammalia > Artiodactyla > Bovidae > Bos > Bos mutus. The sequence continues at coordinate 65,233,943 of NC_091636.1, forward strand.
CGACCAGACACCTCTGAACCCTCAGGCATCTTCACTGTGTGCTGTGCTTAGTCACTCAGTCCTGTCCGACTCTTTAATATTCAGTCGTGTCCACTTCAATATTCTTGGCTGGAAAATTCCATGGACAGAGGAGTCTGGTGGGCTCCATACGGCCCAGGGGGGTCACAGAGTCAGAAATGACTGAGCAACTAAACATCACCAGCTGAGTCAGGGCTGGGAGTGACCTGTGTAGACACTTTGTCTTATGACATATTTCATTGTGACCCTTTGGACTGTAGGCCGCCAGACTCTTCTGGAGGCATGTGGGATTCTCCAGGCAAGAATACTGGTATGGGTTGCCATTTTCTTCTCTAGGGGATCTTCCCGACCCAGGAATCAAACCCGTATCTCCTATGTCTCTTGGATTACAGGTAGATTCTTTACCCACTGAGCCATCATTGTGAAGGGATGCAAAAAGCTCAAGTTTTGGCCAAGTGGATGCTGCTGCAAGGATGAATCTGCTGCACCTTGCAGAGCATAGGACTGGGATCTCAATTACAATGTCAGAAGATGATGCTGTCCAGAACAAAGCAAAAACACACTAGAAAGGAAATGCTGGCGTTAAAATGCAGAAGGCAAAATAAAGACGGCCAATTGCCCTGTCAGGAAATCTTCTTCCAAGTCTGGCTGGAGAAGGAGTCGCTGAGATGTAGGTACCACTTTTCTGACGCTCCCTTCTGGTTTTCCAGTTAAACAGCATATAGCATCCTGCTGATATCTGCTCTCAGAACACTCTTCCCCTCTGGTCACCAGCACAGTGGCTGAGTCCTGGCGAGGCGATGCTGGTGGGTGATGAAGCGTGAAGATGACAGCTCATCTAGGATTCCTGTACTCTACTTCTCAGACTTAGCAGCCATCAAAGCACACCTATTTCCCGACGGCTGATCTGTTTGTTTCCAATGACTGCCAGGGCTGTGGTCAGACAGGAGAGTTCTAAAACAGCTCAGTCATTTAAAAAGATAAACCATTCCTTTCCAATGGTGGGAGATGCATCATATGGGCTTCCCTGGTGGCTCAGTGATAAAGAATACACCTGCCAGTGACTGCCGACACAGGAGACATGGGTTCAATCCATGGGTTGGGAAGATCCTGTGGAGAAGGAAATGGCAACTACAATATTCTTGGCTGGAAAATTCCATGGATAGAGGAGTCTGGTGGGTTACAGTCTAGGAGGTCACAGAGTCGGACATGACTGAGTGACTAAACTTCACCAGCCAAGTCAGGGCTGGAAGTGACCTGTGTAGACACTTTGTCTTTTGATATATTTCAGTTACTTTCATTCTAGTTTTATTGAAATATAACTGACTGTGTAAGTTTGAGGTGTACAATGTGTTTTGATACACTTACATATTGGAAAATGTTTATCACCATAGCGTTAGCTATCACCCTCATCACCTCAGCTCAGTTCAGATCAGTTCAGTTGCTCAGTTGAGTCTGACTCTTTGCCACCGCATGGACTGCAGCACACCAGGCTTCCCTGTCCATCACCAACTCCTAGAGCTTGCTCAAACTCATGTCCACCAGGTTGGTGATGCCATCCAACCATCTCAACCTCTGTTTTCCCCTTATCCTCCTACCTTCAATCTTTCCCAGCACCAGGGTCTTTTCTAATGAGTCAACTCTTTATATAAGGTGGCCAAAATATTGAAACATCAGCTTCAGCATCAGTCCTTCCAATGAATATTCAGGATTGATTTCCTATAGAATTGACTGGTCTTATCTCCTTGCAGTCCAAGGGACTCTCAAGAGTCTTCTCCAATACCACAGTTCAAAAGCATCAGGTCTTTGGCGCTCAGCTTTAGTCCAACTCTCACATCCATACATGGCTACTGGAAAAACCGTAACTGACTAGATGGACCACTGTTTGAAAAGCGATGTCTCTGCTTTTTAATACACTATTTAAGTTGGACATAGTTTTTCTTTCAAGGAGCAAACATCTTTTAAGTTCATGGCTGCAGTCACCATCTGCAGTGATTTTGGAGCCCAAGAAAATAAAGTCTCTCACTGTTTCCATTGTTTCCCCATCTATTTGCCATGAAGTGATAGGACTGCATGCCATTATCTTCATTTTTTGAATGTTGAGTTTTAAGCCAGATCTTTCACTCTCTGCTTTTACTTTCATCAAGAGGCTCTTTAGTTCTTCTTCACTTGCTGCCATAAGGGTGGTGTCATCTGCATATCTGAAGTTATTGATACTTTTCCTGGCATTCTTGATTCCAGCACGTGCTTCATCCAGCCTGGCATTTTGCATGATGTACTCTGCATATAAGTTGAATAAGCAGGGTGACAATATACATCTTTGATGTATTTATTTCCCAATTTGGAACCAGTCTATGTCTTGTTTTAACTGTTGCTTCTTGACCTGCAAACAGATTTCTCAGGAGGCAGGTAAGGTGGTCTGGTATTCCCATCTCTAAGAATTTTCCACAGTTTGTTTTTCCACAAAAACTTTCCACAATTTTACACAGTGAAAGGCTTTAGTGCAGTCAATAAAGCAGAAGTAGATGTTTTTCTGGAATTCTCTTGCTTTTTTGATAACCAACGGATGTTGACACTTTGATCTCTGGTTCCTCTGCCTTTTCTAAATCTACTTTGAACGTCTGGAAGTTCTCGGTTCACATACTGTTGAGACCTGGCTTGGAGAAATTTGAGCATTACTTTGCTAGTGTGTGAGATGAGCACAGTTGTATGGTAGTTTAAACATTCTTTGGTATTGCCTTTCTTTGGGATTGGAATGAAAACTGACCTTTTCCAGTCCTGTGGCCACTGCTGAGTCTTCCCAATTTGCTGGCATATTGAGGGCAGTCCTTACACAGCATCATCCTTTAGGATTTGAAATAGCTCAACTGGAATTCCATCATCTCCACTAGCTTTGTTTGTAGTGATGTTTCCTAAGGCCCACTTGACTTTGCACTCCAGGATATCTGGCTCTAGGTGAGTGATCACACCACTGTGGTTATCTGGGTCATGAAGATCTTTTTTGTATAATTCTTCTATGTATTCTTGCCACCTCTTCTTTGTATCTTCTGCTTCTCTTAGGTCCATACCATTTCTTTCCTTTATTGTGCCCATCTTTGCATGAAATGTTCCCTTGGTTTCTCTAATTTTCTTTGAAGAGATCTCTAGTCTTCCCCACTCTATTCTTTTCCTTGATTTGTTTATATTGATCACTTAGGAAGGCTCTCTTATCTCTCCTTGATATTCTTTGGAACTCTGCATTCAGATGTGTATATCTTTCCTTTTCTCCTTTGCATTTCTTTCCTCTTCTTTTCTCAGCTATTTGTAAGTCCTCCTCAGACAACCATTTTGCTTTTTGCATTTCTTTTTCTTCAGGATGGTCTTGATCACAGCCTCCTGTACAATGTCATGAACCTCGGTTTATAGTTCTTCAGGCCTCTGTCTATCAGATCTAATACCTTGAATCTATTTGTCACGTCCACTGAATAATGGTAAGGGATTTGATTTAAGTCATCACCTCAAGTGATTATCATCTCCTTTTTGTGGTGAGAACACTGAAAATCTATTCTTTTAGCAACTTTCAAGTATATAATACAGTATGATTATCTGTAGTCACCACACTGTCCCTTAGCTCTTCAAAACATATATTCATCTTATAACTGGAAGCTTGTGACTTTTGGCCAATTATCTCTCCACTTTCTCCCACTCCCAGCTCCTGGTAACCACCATTCTACTCTCTGTTTCTGTGAGTTCAGCTGTCTTAGACTTCACATATAAGTGAGATTATACAGTATTTGTCTCTCTGTCCAACTTACTTCACTAAGCATGATGCCCTCAGGGTCCATCCATGTTGTTGCAAATGGAGGATTTCCTTTTGTCTCATGGCTGAGAAAAAAATATCCCCTTATTTCCTTTTCTCCACATCCTTGCCAACACCTTCTATCTGTTGTCTTTTTGATGACAGCCATTCTAAGGAGTGTGAGGAAGTATTTTATTGTGATCTTGATATGCATTTCTCTGATTGTAATATTGAGCATTTTTTTTACATATTGTTGTCCATTTGTATGTCTTCTTTGGAAAATGTCTATTCAACTCTTCTGCCTACTTTCAAATTGATTTTTTACACTGAATTCCACGAGCTCTTTGTGTATTTTGGATATTAATCCATTATCAGATATATTACTGGCAAATAGTTTCTCCCATTCCATAGCTTCCTTTTTCATTTCATTGACAGTTTCTTTTGCTAATCAGAAGCTTTTCAGTTTGATGAGTTTCACTCACTTATTTTAGCTTTTGTTGCTTGTGTTTTTGGTGTCATATCCAAACAAATCATTGTCAAGACCAATGTAAAGGAGATTTTTCCCCTTATGCTTTCTTTCAGGAATTTTAAATTTTCAGATCTTATATTTATAAGTATCTTATCCATTTCAAATTAATGTTTCTTAGTGGTGTATAATAGGGGTCCACCCTCATTCTTATGCATGTGGTATTCAATTTTTCCAATGTCATTTATTAAAGACACTATCCTTTTCTTATTGAGTACTATTGACTCCCTTGTAAAATATTAGTTTATTGCATATGCAAGGGGTTATTTATGGGCTTTGTATTCTGTTCCATTGGTCTGTGTCTATTTTTATGTCAGTGCCATACAGTTTTAATTACTGTAGCTTTGTAGTAGCAAGAATCCCTTAGAAGAAATGGAATAGCCCTCATAGTCAACAAGACTCTGAAATGCAGTACTTGGATGCAATCTCAAAAATGACAGAATGATCTCTATTCATCTCCAAGGTAAACTATTCAATATCACAGTAATCCAAGTCTATGCCCCAACCACTAATGCCAAAGAAGCTGAAGTTGAAAGGTTCTATGAAGACCTACAAGACCTTCTAGAACTAACACCCAGAAAAGATGTCTTTTTCATCATAGGGGGCTGGAATGCAAAAGTAGGAAATCAAGAGATAATGTGGAGTTAACAGGCAAGTTTGGCCTTGAAGTATAAAATGAAGCAGGGCAAAGTCTATCAGAGTTTTGCCAAGAGAACACACTGTCATAGCAAACATCCTCTTGCAACAACACAAGAGGCAACTCTACACATGGACTTCACCAGATGGTCAACACCGAAATCAGATTGATTATATTCTTTGCAGACAAAGATGGAGAAGTTCTATACAGTCAGCAAAAACAAGACCACACTGACTGTGGCTCAGATCATGAACTCCTTATTGCAAAATTCAGACTTAAATTGAAGAAGGTGGTCTCTCCCTGGCCCTCAGACTTGGGCCAGCTTTCTGTGCATGCCCAAGAGCTGTTGGTCCAAGGTCCCTCTCCATGCTGCCATTAGGAGGGAATATGCACAGGGACCTGGCCATAGGGTGGGGGTGTGTTTGAAGCATGTGGCTCAATGGGGGTCCCCGTGGGCTAGCTGGGGGGAATCTGTGAGTGAGGTGCTCCCAGTGGCTTGTGGGTAGGCTTCTTGACAAAGGCGGTGATGCAGTTAGTAGGATCTGCATTCCTTTAAAGCCCTCTGAGAGTCCTATCCACCTCTCTCCCAGCTTGGTAGCACCCTACACAGCTGGGAAGCTGAGTGCTCACAGAAGAAGTTACAGGCTGAGAAGATCTCTCTTGGACTGAAGCTGTGCCATCTTGGTGGAGGTGGGGTGGTATGGACAGAGTCAGACTGTTTCTCTTATTCACTTCTTATGTCCAAATTCACATTTTTTGCTCCAGTGTGGTGCTAGAACTTCTCCTCTGAAAACCTGGCCTTCCACAAAGGCTCTCTCATCCATGGGTCAGTGGCTAAGAGTGTTTCCAGGGGCTCCATGTCTGAGAGTGGCTGAAGCCGGATGACACGTCACTGCAGTGTCTGCAGCCAGGATAAAGGTCTGTATGCCTGCTGCCAGACATGTGGATGGGTGAGATTCCTCCTGGATCCAGTTTGGCACTGGATCCCACAGCTCCGACCAAGGCACTTCTGTCCACAGGGATTACAAACAAATTATTGTTGGGGACAAACATGAGGGATGTCTTATTCTGCCATGATGCTGATGTCACTCCTCCCCTATCTTTTTGGATCTCCACAGTTCTTCAAGGTCTGTCCAATATTACAGTAAACTCTGGACCACTTAACCAGCTCCCAGTCAACAGGTTCACTCAGTTCCTAGGCAGGTTGTAGGAACTCAACCTACAAGTTGCCTTTTGGTCTTCTGGTGAGACATACTTTTCTAACAGAGAGATTTTGTAAGTTCTTGAGAGCAGAGAGTACATTTTACTCATCTCCATGTGCTTGGGCTCCAGCATCAGGCCTGGAATACACAGCATGTTCAATGAAACTGTGCTGTAAAAAAGGAATGAATGGACAAATGGTTGTGTCAGTTTGAAACTTAAGGGGTTTCATTTCTAGACACTATTCCTTCCCCTGGCTGGACACAGATGCACTGGAATCCTACAGTCTTCTGGAGGCGGCCTGGTGTCATCCAGGGACAAAGGGCTCAAAGCCTCAAGCTTTTTCTGAGTGTTATGCACAAATGCCAAGCAAAACATCCTGGGATTGCAAAGCACGAACATAATGGGGGTTAGGCTCATGCTTAGAAAAAGCCCTGGAAGCAGCTGCAGGTCGAGAGAGATGGTGAAAGTGGGGCTGCAGAGGCAGTGCTGGCCTTCTGCTATGGAGATAAGATGCAGTCTGATTAACGCGGTCATCGTTTCACCCTGCGGAGAAGAGTGGTTTGAAGTGGGACACGACGGATACGTCAGTGTGACACCATGGGGCTGGCGCATCAGATACCACGGGGCTGTGCGCCGGGCTTTAGTCTCCTCCACTGGAGGGCTGATGACAAGAAGGCTGTATCCTGCCTAGTCTGGGAGTTCAGGCTCTCTGCAACCTCCTTCCTCCTCTCATTCTAAAATCAAACAAAACAAACCAAAAAAACGGCCTACAAATTGAGTATCTTCCTGCAAATGGGTCCAAATCACAGAGCATTTTCTTTTTTAGGTTAGATAGCAAAGGAGCTCATTAATGGTTGCTTTTTATAGGATAAAAGGAAGCCTGGTAGAATTTGTGTAGCCCTAGGACAACTTTCTTTGGTTGTTGCTGTTGTTAAATTAGGCAACTCAGATCACTGACCTCCTTTTACGTCTCGGCTCTGCTACCAGTGGCGTCGGCCACAGAGAAACAAACACGTGTTCTGTAGTTTCTAGAGATGGCACTGGGTGGGGGGAGGGGGAATTGGGAAGGGGGAAGGACTCTGAGATATTAAATTTGAAAGTAATTTAAATCTTTTCAATATTAACTTGGATATATTTTGGGCTTGAATACAAAGGTGGCATACTGTTTTTATTTAAAAGAGGAGGCCTCCAAGAGAGACAGATGTTTGGAATACCTCCGGGCCACCTCCCTCAGGGCTGGGCGTGCACCATTCTTTCTCCTGAGCACAAAGAATGCTGTGGTCCTTCCTCTAGGAGCCCCTTTGCATTGGGCTCCTCATCAGTTGATACACAGTTGGGATACTGTCAAAACATTATAATATGCCAAATTCTAGCCACTGGATTTTCCACGAGACACAGAAAAAACAGAATGCAGAACCATACTGAAGGTGCTTGACTTGGCTCCACTCTATGGAGCATTTCCATCGTCCTCTTTGGTATGGAGCTGTTGCTAAGGTCACCAAGTTAAATGACATGACAATCCAGAGCTTCTCCTTGGAAGAAGAAATGGCAACCCACTCCAGTATTCTTACCTGGAGAATCCCATGGACAGAGGAGCCTGGTGGGCTACAGTCTATGAAGCTGCAGAAAGCTGGACACTACTGAGTGACTAAGCATGCATCAGAACTTCTGAATGATGCTGGGTACTAAATATAACAGTGCTTAGTTATACACATTATTTATATGCTGCCCCAAAGTATTTATTTTATTAGGCTCAGGGTCCACATAGAGCTGGTTAAACGGGCTGGACTCCAGGTTAATCCTCTGTTCAGATTCTCGATTCCCCACCTTTAGAAGAGAAGGCATATTTCTAGTATTCAGGTGAGTTAACATAATGACTGGGTCCACATGAAATATTAACATTCATCCCCTGATATTTTTCAGCTCTGTAAGAATAAAAACACATGGGAAAAATCTGACAATGTCTTGTAGAGCCTGTAACAAGCCTTTGTCAGCAGAAGGAAAAGTGTCTTCAGAAAAAAACAGCTTCTGGCAATATCAGTGATTATTACCATCACCATCACCAAGTAGAGCCTCTGTAATGGTGCTGGCTGAGGGGTCCGAAAGACGGTGTCATGGACTGGAATCCGAATCATTGATTGATTGATTTAGCAATGCATCTTGTACCCCAGATGACACAGAGGACTGTTGTAAATGCCAAAGTATCTGGATATGGATTTTTCCAGACCTCCTAAAGATCAGACACTTCTGAGCTTCTTTCACCACGAGATCACTGATCATAGTCATGTGATGGCAAGTGAGGTACTGGGACTCTGCAGGCCTCCAATCGAATGGAGTTTTAATGGCACACTCTCTCAAGTTGACTCTTTTTTTGTTCTGTAAAGTTGGTTTTCTGCACTCGTGAATCTGTATGAATATCTTTGATATCATTTTCTGAATTTTCATGGGTCTGGTGGCTTTCTAGTGCACACTTCTGTTTTCTTGGCTGACCCTTCTGGCAAAAATATCCCTATTGGCTTGTCCATGGTCAATGTTAAATTTGGCTCAAAAAAGACCCCTGAATCATGGCAAACTCGCATAAAGGACAACAGCCCAGTCCGAACTGCGTATTCAGAAGATGGCCCAGTACTCCCCTATCACCAGAGATGCTAAAGCCGAGCAGGACTGTGGGTTCCCCGTTTCTTGTTTGTAGGGAACAGACTCCAGCCTCCATGACCTTTCCTGAGTTCCAAAGGGCAGATTCGAACAGTTGTTAATCAGGGAAGGGAGGGGATGTGGAGACAAGGGAGGAGACCACCTGAGTCCAGATTAAAGGAGTGCAGGTCCCGCCTGCACCTTGACGCTTATTAGCAACCCTGTCCCGAGCCACTGCTACAAAACTCCTCATCATTCCTACTGGGTTGGGATGCGCAGTTTTGAAGCATAAGCCCACTGTGTCCCCCTCTGCCTGGCGAAGCAATAAAGCCATTTTCTACTTCACCCAAAACTCTGAGATTCGATTCAGCAATGGTGCACAGAGTCTGAGTTTTCAGCATCCATAGTGACCAGAATCAGGCCAGTGAAGGGATGGGACCAAGCAAGTAACTTCAATGGCCCAGGCCAGCTGGATCAGGAAAGGAGGGGCTGTTGGGCCCTGGTTTAAGCCAGCTCCCTCCTTGAAGGGCGTGAGATGAAATGACACTCATTCTAGAAGAACTATATCAGACCAGCTTTTTTTAAGTTCTTAATTTCATATTTGATAGAGGTGTTTCACCATTAACAAACCAGATAAAGGATGAGGAGACCTTCATCAGTTTTTTGATGGGGGAAGGTCTTGTATCTCAGAAAAGGGAAAGAAAACATTGGCCTTGATGGGTTTTGGCTCTGGCATGAGACACGTGGTTAAATCAAACACACAGTGCAGATGGAGAGATCAGGGGATTCCAAGCTGTCGCTCCCAAACCTACAAGTCGCTCAGTTGTGTTCGACTCTCTGTGGCCCCATAGACTATAGCTTGCCAGGCTTCTCTGTCCATGGGATTCTCCAGGCAAGAATACTGGAGTGGGTAGCCATTCCGTTCTCCAGGGGATCTCCCCAACCCAGGGACTGAACCCAGGTCTCTCGTATTGCAGGTGGATTCTTTACCATCTGAGTCTGGTTTCTCAAGTGGGGTTCGTTTTAAACTGCTATTAGAGAACATTTGTTAATTTTGAGGTATGATGTTATTATGTCAGTAATATTTATCTTCTGGGGCTTCCCTGGTGGCTCAGTGGTGAAGAATTTTCCTGCCAATGCAGGAGATAGGAATTCAATCCCTGGGTCCAGGATCCCCTGGAAAAAGAAATGGCAACCCACTCCAGTATTCTTGCCTGGAGGATCCCGTGAACAGAGGAGCCTGGCAGGCTACAGTCCATGGGGTCACAAAGAGTCAGACACAACTGAGGGACTAAACAGCAACAAGGACTCATCTTTTGGCCAAGGGATGCTTCCGGGAGTCCCGTGGCAGCTCAAGCAGGAACCTGGAGATGCCCAAAACTTAGCCTGCTGTGGCCGCTGGAAGGAGAAGAAGGACTCCATCATGAAGACTGTCAGCCATCTTAAGGCAGGATGTGAACTGAGTCTGAACCCTGTTAACCATTAAAGAAAAACCAGGAAACCCCCTCCTCACAGATGGCAAACAAAGACTGGAAGTAAAGGTCAGGTTATCTCAGTTGGATTAACAATAATGCCTGTACCTGCATGTTGCAATTCCTAATACTTCCGCACCTGCGTGTTGTAAAGCTAATTACTAACTAACCCTACTGACTCCAGTATTCTTGGGGTCCCCTGGTGGCTCGGTTGGTAAAGAATCTGCCTGCAATGTGGCAGATCTGGGCTCGATCCCTGGGTTGGGAAGATCCCCTGGAGAAGGGAAAGGCTACCCACTCCAGTATTCTGGCCTGGAGAATTCCATGGACTGTATAGTTCACAGGGTTGCAAAGAGTCAGACATGACTGAGCGACTTTAACTTTCAACTAGTCATGTAGTGGAGGGTTAAAACCAAGTCCTCCGAAATCATCAGGGTCCTTGTTGAGAACCGATTCCCCTTGGACCTGCTAGCATAATAAACTGTACTCCACTGTCTTGAATGTCTTCTGAGGACTGTTTTGTGACTCTGGATTCTACAAGAAGTCAAGATGAGGGAGGTGGGCTTCCCTTGTGGCTCAGTGGTAAAGAATCCAGCTGCCAGTGCAGGAGTCATGAGTTTGATCCCTGACCTGGGAATATCCACAGGCTTGGAGCAACAGAACTCCTGAGTCACAACTACTGAGCCACACACCCTGAAGCCAGTACTCTGCAACCGGAGAAGCCCCGCAATGAGGAGACTGTGCACCACGAGTGGAGACCAGACCCCCTCGCTGCACCCAGAGAAAAGCCCATGCAGCACGAAGACCCAGCACAGTCTGATAAATGAATACAATGAAAAAAAAAGATCAGGGAGGCAGGTGCACCCTCCTAGGGGCTTCCCTGGTGGCTCAGATGGTAAAGAATCTGCCTGAAATGTGGGAGACTTGAGGTCGGAAGGAAAGGCAGGTGCCTGAAGCTTGTGAGGTCAGCCCTCCCAGCTAGAAGGTGATTATAAAGACAGAACCAAGAAGCACACACTACAGACCTTGAATAAAACAAAGGGCTCTGAAAGTAAACCTTTTCTTCAACCAAATAACTACTTTTCTGCTGCTGGGGTTCTCATCAGAGGTGGTGTGTCTCCCTCAGGTCTCCAAAGCAGTCCCCACCCCCATCAGAAACTTGCTAATCTAATTTCTTCTTTTGCTTTGACTTTAAATTTAATAAAGTGCAATTCAGTTGTGTCCTCAGCCATGCGTCAGAATCAGTGATGCTACATTTATTTAGGGATTCGATACAGGCTCTCCATGCAGTAGAGAAATAGTAAAGCATGTATGGTTGGTAATTTTGAGAATGTATCGGAAAATCAATTTCTGATTTCATTCTCATCTTGGCTAAGGAATCACAAAATTACCTTAATGCAATTATGTACTTTTACAACTCCACCACTCACCACTTGACTACAGATTATTAGGGTTTCATGGCATGCAGGATGACAAAAATTAAGTTAGGTGAAGAGAGTGTGGTGTAGTTGTGTTTCTAAAAGCAATCGTTTTGAGAGGAAAACTTTACACAGTGAGGTTCCTGTGTTGTTGACATCAGGCCTCCCTTGGCAAAGTAGCCATGCTCTGTCAACACAAAACATCTTTCGGCAGCAAAAAAATCTATGCAAATATTTAAGGCATTTATTTTATGTTACAAGAAATACAGAAATATTATGAGAGATTATGCAAAGTGCTCACAGGAAAAACCTGAAGTCTGAAATAAACTTAACAGTTGATACAAAATGTGTTTTGCTGTCAAGATGTGAGTTGGAGAATATCATGATTAAAACTCTTTTTTTTTTCAAGCAATGAATAAATATTTATGATAGGTTTGCAGAAGCAATTTGATAACAGGAGACATTTTATAAATCCAAAGGAGTGGACTTGGGAAGATCCTTCTTGAAGCATCCAGTCCTAATATTGGCAGAGTAAACACAACCACATCCTTGGGGGCATTCCCTGCTGTCTCAATGGTAAAGAATTCTCCTGCCAATGCAGGAAATGTGGGTTCGATCCCTGGGTCGGAAGATCCCCTGGAGAAGGAAATGGCAACCCACCCAGTATTCTTGCCTGGGAAATCTCATGGACAAAAGAGCCCAGTGGGCTACATTCCATGGGGTCACAAAGAGTCAGACAACGACTTGGCAACTAAACAGCCATAACAACAATCCTTTCTTGGAACTTGCCACAGTTGATAGTATTCCCTCTACACCAGGATGTTTTAGGAAATCTTCAATTAGAAATTTTGCATTATACCTTGTGAATAGAGTCATTTATTTTCCCCAGTACTTTTGTGTATATGGATTCAGTTGTTTTGACCTGGGGGCTGTACTCTCTTGCACGACACATTCTTCAAAGTCTGGAGGCCTTTACAGTTCTCGTGACTTGGGGTGGAGGATTGTGTCTGGCATCTAGCGGGCAGAGGCCAGTTGTTCTTGTTTAGTTGCTAAGTCGTCCTTGCAATCCCATGGACTGTGGCCCGCCAGGTTCCTCTGTCCATGGACTTTCCTAGGCAGGAATCCTGGAATGGGTTGCCATTTTCTTCTCCAGTAGAAGCCAAGGGTGCTGCAAAATGACCTTCAATGCATAGGGCAACCCCTCCTCCCAAACTCTCCCTCCAAAAATTATTTCAGTCCAAAATATCAATAATACTGATGGGGAAAAAAGATTATTCTTATTAATATAGTACCGATTATAACGCAGATGGTCTCTCTAAACCCTTTCATATCTACTGATCATCTATAATCATGCCTAGATCACACCTATGTAATCTATGATACAAACACAGAGCATCCTCCAGAATCACCACTTCAAAGAAACTCTCACACAGATTCCCAACAGCAATGCCATTCATCTACTCCACACACTCTTCTGTTACCAACATCCCATGAAAGGACTAAAGTAAAGAGAAGGGAGAGGAAGAGGGTTACCTCTCGAACAGGACCTGGCTGTAGTCATCCAGGAGGGGAGCGTGAGTGTGGAGGAAGATGGTGTTGTAGCCCACCAAGGCTGCCATCATGATCAGCATCTTCAGCTCGTAATTCACACGCAGGAAGACGGAACAGGAGATCAGCCCAAGGATGCAGCTGTATATAAAGTACTGGAACCGGGAAATACATCGGGTGAATACTGAGGATCTGTTCTGAGGAATGCCGGAGTGAGAATTAAAACTGGGGACCACCACCAAGCTCCCTGGGTCAACTCCCAAACTGATCATGAAAGCAGATGCCTTCTGTGCTCTTTGATCCAGTGGTAAATGACTAAACACACTGGATTTAGAAAAGAATTCCTCACGGCACAGCTTGCTCACCCAGCGTAGCGTGTTTAATCAAAATAATCAGGCATATGGCCAAATACTTTTCACAAAGAAGTTTTAGAAATCTATGTTGAAGCCATGTGGTTATAAGCAGATGTCATTTGCTTCTTGAAAATGAAACAATATGACTCCCCACACATTTATAGATTACAACACAGTGACCGTCCACAGGATCTTTTGTGGGCTTTCAACGATTTAATTCATTAAGGGGATACAAATCATTACAGGTAATTCTGTTAAAGGTGTAACAAAGCCCAGGGGTTTTATTAAAAGGGCAGTTGTGTGTCAGAGGGATTATCTAGAATAAAAAGGACTTAAGAAACTAAAAGTTTTGAACTATGTATATGATAAGCAACAAGTACCTACGTATAGCACAGGGTACTCTACACAATATTCTGTGATAACCTGTATGAGAAGACAACCTAAAAAAGAATGAGCATATGTTTATGTACAACTGAATCACTGTGCAGCGTACCTGAAGCTAACACCACAAGGCAAATCAACTACACCCCAAAAATTAAAATGTTAACCATTCTAAGGCGTTCATAGGCTTCACCGGACTGCTCAGGAATCTTTATTCGAGATGAAGAATTACAGCAAAGATGATTGAGAATAAATTAAAGCACCATATAAAGTAAAACAAAGCTTCCCAGGTGGCTCAGTGGGTTAAGAATCTGCTTGCAATTCAGGAAACGGGTTTGATCCTCAAGTTGGGAAGATTTCCTGGAGAAGGGGATGGCAACCTACTCCAGTATTCTTGCCTGGAGAATTTCATGGACAGAGGAGCCTGGTGGCTACAGTCCATGGGGGTCGCAAAGAGTCTGACATGACTGAAGCAACTGAGCACACACACAGAGTGAAACAAACAAGATTAACACATGTTGAAAGTCACTGGCTGTAGACGTGAGGGTTCACTCCAGCTCTCGCTCCCACCCCACTGGTCTGTGTTTTCCTTACTCCAGTTTCATACTGCCTTGAATACTGTAGTTTGATAGTAAAATTTGAAATTGAAAAACAAAAAACTAAAAGCTTTGAGCCTTGTCCAGGGGATCTTCTCTGGTGGCTCAGATGGTAAAGAATCCACCTGTAATGCGTTCAATCCCTGGGTTGGAAGATTCCCTGGAGGAGGTCATGGTAACCCACTCCAGTATTCTTGCCTGCAGAATCCCCCTGGACAGAGGAGCGGGCTACCGTCCATGGGGGTCACCGAGAGTCGGACACAAAAGAGCAAGTAAGCACACACAAAAATCTTTGATCCCAGTGAGTCGTGAGTACCCTGGAAGCGGACAGGCACCCGAAGAAATTGAAGACCCCAGTGTGAGGAAGAGGCCGGGCACGGCCCATCTTCTGCGGTCCACGGGAGGTAAGCGGCAGGCCCCCCTGTGTGAGCACTCTTCTGTTAACCACAATGCACATCATTAAGACAGCACAGCCCTGGACTCAATCGTGCTCCAACCAGTCATTGGCTGAGTCACTTCAGGCCAGTCACCTGACTTGCCTGTGTCAGTGTCCTCATCTGAAAAATGAGCGTAATAATGTCCTTCTTCTAGATCACTGAGAAGAGCACACAAAGCTTGGAGCTCACTGCCCTGCAGGCCAGGGGGTGCCCGCCAAATGGAAACAGTTTCCGTTCTCACAAAGCCTTTGTCTGCTGGATCAAGGGGCTTTAAGAAGGGTGAGCTACCATCTCAGTGTTACTGCAGCAGAAGCAGCTCTCAGTAAAGTCTAATCATTTCAATAAAACACATCCGACTGATGTTTGATAAATCCTGCCTTTAAGAAACAGCCCAGGGTGTAAGCTGCTCCATTTTAGTTTCATTATAAGGGATACACCATGTACAAACTGCTTATTTTTGTCATTCTAGCTCTTTTATTTCCCCAGCCAAGGTCATTTACAGTCAGCCCTGGGTGAGAGTTGGTCTATAAAGAAGGCTGAGCACCAAAGAATTGATGCTTTTGAACTGCGGTGCTGGATAAGATTCTTGAGAGTCCCTTGGACAGCAGGGAGATCAAACCAGTCAATCCTAAAGGAAATCAGTCCTGATATTCATTGGAAGGACTGATGCTGAAGCTGAAGCTCCAATACTTTGGCCACCTGATGCAAGGAGGTGACTTACTGGAAAACACCCTGGTGCTGGGAAAGACAGGGCAAAAGGAGAAGGGGGCAGCAGAGGATGAGACAGTTAGATAGCATCACTAACTCAATGGACATGAGCTTGAGCAAACTTGAGGAGATAGTGAAGGACAGAGAAGCCTGGCATGTTGCAGTCCATGGGGTTGCAAGGAGTTGGACACAACAACGGGGAAAAGCTCCTGATACTAGTGCCTCAGTCCTGTTCTTGGGAAGAAAGGAAAGCAGAAAAAACAGGCTGCAGCGTTCCCACCAGTGTTCTCCCTTCCCTGTGAAAGGCACCCACGCAGCATCGATGCAGATCCCTACCCGTGAGGACTGAGGCCTGGCATCTCAGCTTCAGAAGGAAGACAAGCAATTAATTCCCCAGGGACCCACAACAATCAGGTCAGTCCTTGGGAAGGAAAGCACCCCTCGGCTGGGAGCCATGATGGGTGGCAGCAGGCTTGGGGATGCTGAAGGTCTATGAGCACAGTTTCTTTGGCAACAATGACCTCATGTCAGTTCTCCACTGTTCTGACCACTGACCCTCTGAACGACAGAGAACAGGAAGAGGAAAGGAGTCTCGGAAACACATCCTGATGGGCCAGTTGAGCTGGTGGAGAGGAACTGTGGAACCCAGAGTCTGGGAGAGGGAAGGGCTTCCCTGGTAGCTCAGCTGGTAGAGAATCCGCCTGCAATGCAGGAGACCCCTGTTTGAATCCTGGGTCGGGATGATCTGCTGGGGAAGGGATAGGCTACCCACTCCAGTGTTCTTGGGCTTCCCTGGTGGCTCAGCTGGTAAAGAATCCACCTGCAATGTGGGAGAACTGGGTTCAGTCCCTGGGTTGGGAAGATCCCCTGGAGAAGGGAACGGCTACCCACCCCAGTAATCTGGCCTAGAGAACTCCATGGACTATATACTCCAAGGGTTTGCAAAGAGTCAGACATGACTGAGCGACTTTCACTTTGGGTACTTTTCACTTTTGGGACAGAGAGGACGGGCACCACCGACTCAGCCTCCCTAAAGCAAAGGGTGAGGTGGCCTGGGCTTTGAAACCAGCCTCATTCATAGCGCACTTTGCCATTATTACCTTGTTGTTCAGTCGCTAAGTCAAGTCCGACTCTTTACAACCCCTTGGACGGCAGCACACCAGGCTTCCCTGTCTGTCACAATCTCCTATAGCTTGCTCAAACTCAGGTCCATTGAGTCAGTGATGCCATCCAACCATCTCATCCTCTGCCGTCCCCTTCTCCTCCTGCCCTCAATCTTTCCCAGGGTCATGGTCTTTCCCCTTTTCCACCAAGGTCTTTTATTACCTTAATGACTTAAATCACTTATGTACATACTTAATGAGTAAGTATTGTCCTTAGAGGTCAGGTGGGGTGTGAGGCTCAGTGACACATGGGCATCAGTACTGGGGCCGCCTCTGAAAGCAGCTCAGGGAGCCCTCCAACCGTCTGAGGGTGCTCAGGGGGCCTCCTTGCCTGTGGGCACGTGCCCAGCAACCTGACCGGGCAGGTGTCTTTCTGGTGAATCAAATAAAACATGGGCTTGTCCTTTGTATGTCATCTTTTTTTTTTTTTTTTTAGTTCATTTTGGGGCCCCTCCACTATTAGATTTTTCAAAAGTATCTGTCCTTACCAAGAGCTACAGAATCCTTACTCTTTAGTCAGTAGTCACGGTTGTCTTACAAAAATGCTCCAAAAAAAGCCATGAAATCACCTGGCACCTGGCAAGGTTCCCACTCAGGGTCTCACCCTTCCACTCACAAAGGAGCTCATTGGTACAAATCATTAAAGGCATGCCTGTCCTCTGAATAGGTGATTGAAGGTAGGGAGGATGACAAGGCCTACTTTAATAATTCCTGTGAAGACTGAAGAATGTAATGAAAGTAAACAGCAGAGAGCAGTGCCTGGTCCATATGAAGCCAGATAAATTGTGCTTTTATTGTTATAAAATGGGCTGTGTGTAAGATTTGATTTTAAAAAGGATTTTGCTGCTAAAACTATGCTGAAAACAATTATTAGAACTCAGGTTTTTGATAGTTCAGCCTAAGTGAATGAGAAGCGTAATTTGTTGTTGTTCAGGCAGTCAGACAAGTCTGACTCTGTGACCCCATGGACTGCAGCACACCAGGCTCCCCTGTCCTTCACCATCTCCTGCACTTCATTCAAACACATGTCCATTGAGTCAATGATGCTGTCCAGCCATCTCATCCTGTGTGGCCCCCTTCTCCTCCCGCCTTCAACCTTTCCCAGCATCAAGGTCTTTTCCAATGAATCAGCTCCTTGTATCAGGTGGCCAAAGTATTGGACTTGCAGCTTCGACATTAGTCCTTCCAGTGAATATTCAGAGTTGATTTCCTTTTGGACTGACTGGTTGGATCTCCTTGCAGTCCAAGGGACTCAAGAGTATTCTCCAGCACCACAGTTCAAAAGCACTGATTCTTTGGTACTCAGTCTTCTTTATGGTTCAACTCTTATATCCACATGTGACTACTGGAAAAACCATAGCTTTGACTATACTGTCCTTTGTCAGCCTAGTGATGTCTCTACTTTTTAACACACTGTCTAGTGTGGTCATAGCTTTTCTTCCGAGGAGCAAGGGTCTTATGAACAAGGCATGGGGATGGCTCCGAGGCACACCCTCCTTCCTGGGGTTGATGGACCGGGTGTGCTAACGACATCCATCAAGGAGAGGGAGCCAGACCGCACAGGGGGTTTAAATTTTTCTCTAAAGAAGGGGGCTCCAAACTGCCCATGGTGAGGTCACGGCTAGTAAACCCTCGTCATGAATCTCGTCCCTCACATAACTAAAAATAGAAAAGATGCTGCCTCATCCTCAGTGGGTTCACAACACTGCTGAAAATGAAGGCCAGGACCCCAGGGAAAAGGGATGAAGCTTATATTGTCCTCTCTTCCTGAGCCTGCGGGGACCCTGTTGTGGACTTTGGACAGCTGGCCACTGAAACAGTCACGGCTTAAAGAGCACCAGATGCCCCTACTATCTGTACACAGACCTTTGAGCACCCCAGAAAACTGAAATGATGAGATGGGGAAAAGGATGAATGCCTAATGTCAAGGGGATCAATCAACAAAAGCAAAGTGAAGAAAGGACACTTCACTGCTATAGTTGATGGAGTTTAAGAAACTGGTAGAAAAATTTAAAAATATACATCTTAAATGACCAATTTCCATGAGTCTGGACTAGTTCATCTAGCACTCTAGAAGCTACGGGAGACAAACTAAATGTATGTTACTTTTAGACGATTATTCAGAAAATCAAAAGAAGAGTATCAAAATCATTTTTTTTTTTACACACAAAATTCATAGAAGAAAGAAGTCGTTAAGCAGTAAATAACTAATTTAGTTCTTTGCACTTAAAAAGACTGATGTGTTAGTAAGTTTTGAAATTTCAATGTAGGCCCTTCTGGACCTTGGTTAAAATGGGTTGTTAGTAAGGATTATTTGAGATATAATCACTGGATGGCATTTGCAGTTGAAGAAGAAGAAACATGAGCTTTGGACCCAGTCATCACAGAGTCAGGAAGCTAATTCATGGAGCAGGACCCAGTTATCACAGAGTCAGGAAGCTAATTCATGGAGCAATTAGTGAAATCTGTAAGCAACACACCCAGAAATTCAGTGACATACAACTGAAAGCAACATGCTGGGGTGCATGCTATAAAATGTTGTGTCAAGATAAACTGGTGCTGTCGCTACGCAGAACAGTTTGGAGGCTCCTCAGAAAACTAAAAATACCAGCAATTTTAACTGGTCCAGCAATCCCACTCCTGGGCATATATCCAGACAAAACTATAATTCAAAAGGACACATGCACTATTTATAGTAGCCAAGACATGGAAACAACTGAAATGTCCGTCCATACGTGAATGGATAAAGACGTGGTGCATGTATACACAATGGAATACTACTCAGGCCTGAAAAGGATGAAACAATGCCATTTGCAGCTACGTGGATGGACCTAGGGATGATTACACTAAGTCAGTCAGATCATTCTAAGTCAGATCATCACTAAGATGATCATTCTGAAATAAGTCAGACAGAGAGAAACAAATACCATATGCTATCACTTATGTGCGGAATATAAAATACGACACTGCTGCTGCTGCTGCTAAGTCGCTTCAGTCGTGTCTGACTCTGTGCAACCCCATAGATGGCAGCCCACCAGGCTCCCCTGTCCCAGGCAAGAACACTGGAGTGGGTTGCCATTTCCTTCTCCAATGCATGCAAGTGAAAAGTGAAAGTGAAGTCGCTCAGTTGTGTCTGACTCCTAGCAACCCCATGGACTGCAGCCCACCAGGCTCCTCTGGGGATTTTCCAGGCAAGAGTACTGGAATGGGGTGCCATTGCCTTCTCTGAAAATACAACACAAATGAACTTATCTACAAAACAGAAACACACTCGCAGACACAGAACACAGACTTATGGTTGCCAAGGTGGGAGAGGGTTACCCTGGGAGTTTGGGGTCAGCAGATAGAAACTAGTATGCACAGAATGGATAAACAACAAGGTCCTATTGTATAGCTTGGGGGATTATATTCCACATCCTGTAATAAGCCATAATGGAAAAGAATATATATGTAATAAACCATGATGGAAAAGAATACATATCTGTAAAACTGAATCACTTTGCTGAACACCAGAAACCAACACAACATTGTAAATCAAACGTAAGTCCGGAAAAAGATGAACATGTAGCGTTAAGAGAATAAGGCACAAAGTCATCTGTGAGAGCCGCAAAATGCCATGGAAAGTTTGTCCATGTGGTCTAATCAGTTTCTACTGGCTGGGAGTTTTCTATCAAAGGCTGCCAATTTTTACCCCATCAGGAGAGACTCAGGTATAGAATCTAAACAAGGAGAATAAAGTCTATGGTGGAAGAGGAAGTGGAAGGCACAGGCACTGAATCGGTAACAGCACACAGGAAAACAGTAAAAACAATAAGAACCCGGGAGATGTGCTTACCGGCAGGAAAAACAAATTTTGCGCACGCAGAATTGCTGCCTGGTTACTTGCGCCAGAAAGACTTGTGTTGGACGCGTTGGCAGTCGGAAGAATTGTTTCCTCTGAGTCACTCAGGAAAAACTGCAAAGAAAATGTTTCTGCAATGAATCAGTGCAAAGGAGAGTAAAGGGTTAGCAGGTGGGGGCTCAGCTTACTAAGGACATGTTTCTTCGGCTCATTGAGCAGCGTTGTGGGGACCTTTCAGCCTCTTTACTTCACTGCTAATCCCTTCATCTTCTCTTTGAGGCTCTGGAAATTTCTATCGAATAAGTAAGGAACTCTTGCTGTGCTCCACAATGCACAGTGAATTCCAGAACTCCCAGACTGATGTTAAAGAAAACAGAAGCACCTCTCTTAAACAGGAATTTAAAATGAACCAAGCACAGGGAAGACAGCTTTGTTAGAATGACGTTGGAGGCTGTCGTTGCCATCCGCACAGTCAACTCTCCATCATGAGATGGGAGTCTTCACTCTGTGTTTTTGCAGTATCTTCACCTTCACCAAATGCATCAGTGGAGTCTCCTGAATTTTGTATCTTAAGAAAATAAATTAATTTTATGGGAAACATGCAATAGCTGACGCCAACATTTGCTTCTACTATTTGTGAGTGAGTGGCAGCTCAGGATCACCAGGGGTAAAATGGGAGAGAAAGGATGCTCTCAGGACTATTGGAAAGGGGGTCCTAATTTAAAAAGGAAGCAATCCTGAGAAAATAAATATGATTAGCTCTTATAGGGGCTTTCCCACTGGCTCAGCAGTAAAGAATCTGCCTACAAAGCCAGAGATGCAGGTTTGATCCCAGGGTCAGGGAGATCACCAGGAGAAGGAAATGACAACCTACTCCAGCATTCTTGCCTGGGAAATCCCATGGACAGAGAAGCCTGGAAGGACACAGTCCATGGGGTCACAAAGAGTTGGACACGACTTAACGACTAAACAACAATAGTGGGTACCAACAGCAGCACCCAGAAGGAAACGGCCAGTCAGTTAGCAAGGGAGGAAAAATTCAATCTCTTTCTTTCTGTTTCTCTCTCCTTCACTCACCCGCTCTCCTCTGTTTCTCTCTCTGTCTCTCTCTTTCCTGGAGAAGCTACCATACAGATTGCTTAGGATCAGTCACTTTCTATCCTGTGACTGTGGGTCAGACAGCTGTTCAGTGAAGATGAAGCAGAGAATCGTGGGCCAGGTTCCCTTATGAAAGATATCCCTCTCCTCCATGAAACTAGGCTAGGCTTTCTGCCAGGGCTCGCCATCTATGCTCAAGGTCTAGAGAGGAAAACTTCCCTGCAGTTTCTGCTGTTTTGTTTGTCCTTGTTTGATGGCGGGCTTCTTGTCAAAGACCTCCAGCAATTTACTTAGGTAAATAAGAAGGCATTTGTTTAATATACTCTTGAGAACATTTCCTCTCAGATTCCAAGAATGGTTCTAGATACAATGTTTCTGCACATTATATATTTTGATAAAATGCTGCAAAATACTAATTTAAAAGTCAAATAAATGTAGATTTCTTTATTTATGAATTGTTGTTGTTTGGTCACTAAGTTGTGTTTGACTCTTTGCGACCCCATGGACTGCAGTATGCCAGGAGATATTATTATTTACTATTAATACTAAATAATTTATCAAAAATGTCACAAACCCTGGATGAAATATAAATGTGATGATAACTTGGAAAAAATATAACAGGAAAAAAATGGAGTAATTGGTGGCCAAATACAAGACTCCAAAATGTAAAAATTTAGATTTGATAGACCCAACATACATTTGATTTAAATACTAATGGAAACAACAAATAGAAGGAGACCATTTAGATTGACAGGTTACTAGTCTCAGGAATCTGAGATCTTAAAATAATTAAAGAAAAAACCTTCTTAATTATATCAGCATAAAAAGAAGAAAATAAATGAGTAATAATATATCCTGTGAAAGCTTTGTCTTGCAAGAAGGCTCTGAAATAGTAGGATGGTTGAACTTGAAAAGCAGTGGAGAACTTTAATTACCACATTCAGGAATGCTTCATTAACCCCCTTCAGCTACTTTTTTCTGGTATTTAATTAACTACCCCTAAAATCAAGACCTCTTCGTTCTGTCTCTGTGGCTTCACACTGCATTTTGCAACCGATTTTCCTCTTCTGTCTCCTTAGCCACTTAAAAATAACAAACTCCTAATTACAGCCAGGCCAAGCTTGAGGGTTATCAATCCCACATCCTTCTCCCTCCTGGGTTAAGGTGCCACAGTTTTCTGCACAGAATGCATTTCTAGTTTCATAATTATTTAGGGGAACTCCTCTCTGGACCTATTTTAGTATTTCTACAACCTTTGCCCTAGTTGGGAAAATGGTATTCTCATCCCAGACAAGATATCCCAACTAAGTGCATATTTTTTAGCCCTCCTTCCAAATGTTACATTTCCCAGACAATGTAAAGCACCTCAGAATTATGTTTGTCAAACAATATGAAATTGTGAACATGCAATTTAATACCGTGCTTGTGCCCGATAACATCATTGCTTATCATTTGGTTGGAGTTAGAAGTAATTATCCAATTAGAATTAGATGATCAATTAACCACTAGTTAACCATGGCTAACTCTGTGTCTAGGCGGCTCACAAATCTGGGCTATTTATAATTATTCTCTGCAGTTTCTTGGAAAAGGTGCAAAATGTTGGGAGGCATCACGTGATCAAAGTGTCAAAATGTCAGAAAAAAAAGGAAGAGGATTTGAGCTTCTCAGACACGGCTCTGAATAGACAGCTGGGAGCGAAAATGGAACAAAACACACAGGTCTCTTGCTATTTGATACCCCAAACCCTATATGTGGGGGAAAAAAGAGTCAGGATAACTGGTTGGTTTTCTCTACTTTTTATTGGAGCATGGCGTTTAAAATGTCCTGGTAATATCTCACAACTCATTTGAAATGAAGCTGACCTGGACATTTTATCATTTATGTTAGTGTGTGCATGTATGCGAAGTCACTTCAGTTGTGTCCAACTCTTTGTCACCCTCTGGACTGTGTCAGGCTCCTCTTGATATGGGACTCTCCAGGCCAGCATACTGGAGTGGGTAGGCGTGCCCCCCCCGGGGATCTTCCCCACCCAGGGACTGAACCTGTGACTCTTCTGTCTCCTGCGTCGGCAGGCGGGTTCTTCGCCACTAGCACCACCTGGGAAGCCCACGGTAGCCTGTTGCTGCTGCTGCTAAGTCACTTCAGCCGTGTCCGACTCTATGCGACCCCACAGACGGCAGCCCACCAGGCTCCCCCGTCCCTGGGATTCTCCAGGCAAGAACCCTGGAGTGGGCTGCCATTTCCTTCTCCAATGCATGAAAGTGAAAAGGGAAAGTGAAGTCGCTCAGTCCTGTCCGACTCTTTGTGACCCCATGGACTGCAGCCTACCAGGCTCCTCTATCTGTGGGATTTTCCAGGCAAGAGTACTGGAGTGGGGTGCCATCGCCTTCTCTGATGTTAGTGTGTAATGAGAGGTAAAAGAACACCATCCCTATTGACCCTGGCTCTTACAAAGGCTCTGAGACTTCAGCTCAGGAGAAACATTAGTGACTGAAGATCCACATGGAGGCTCAGCATGAAGGGGCCCATCCACACAGTCAGGAGCAGAGAGAGCTGGCGGGGGGTCTCAGTCCTCACATCACCCCTGCGGCTTCTCTCTCTATCCCAAGGGAAAGGTGATGGCAAGGGGTGACAGAAAAGCAGTTTAATAAGGGCTGTTTACCACCGGCTGGAAAAATCCAGGGCAAACCGGGAGTTTTTCCCTGCTGTGAAGGGACTCAGCATCAAAGAGAAAATGAGAACCTTAAACATGTTATCTGAAGTGGGATGAGCCAGACACAAAGAGACTAACAGCAGGTATCTCATGTGTATTAGGTTTTCTAGGGTGGGCAAGTTCATCGTGGCAGAAAGCAGAGTAGACGTTACCAGGGGCTGGGGGTGAGGGGAAGTCGTTGTTCGCGGGAACAGAGCTTCTGTGTGAGACGATGACAAAGTTCTGGAAATGGATAGGGTGAGGGGAGCACAAAACTGCAGATATACTGAATGCCCCTGAATGTACACTCAACCACGGTTAAAATGATAAACTCTGTTACACATAGTTTCCCCAAAGGAAAAACAACAAGCACTGAAAACAGAAAAAGACGGAGGAGAAAGGGAAGAAAGGAAAGCATTTTTTCCTTTACCCTAAAAGAACACTCCAACATCACAGGAACCACAGAAGAGGGTCTGAATGTGCTGTGACTTTAAAATGATGACCTTCCGTGAACAGAAGTCCTTAGGGCTTCCCAGGTGGCTCAGTGGTAAAGACCCCAACTGCCAATGCAGGATATGCAGGAGACATGGGATCCTTTCCTGGGTCAGGAAGATCCTCTGGAGGAAGAAATGGCTACCCACTCCAGTATTCTTGCCTGGAGAATCCCATGGACAGAGAAGCCTGGCGGGCTACATTTCATGAGGTTGCAAAGAGGTGGACACGACTGAGTGACTGAGTATGCGCACACCCAGTGCCTTAAGGAAAGCTTGCTCAGGAAGGCAGCCCCTCCCCTGAACAAAAGAGCTGCTCTTCCCCTTGGAATGTTAGTCCAGAGCCTGGATTAGCTTCACTGGGTTAATCACTGCTAACAAACAGCAATATGCAGAGTACATCATGAGAAACGCTGGGCTGGAAGAAGCACAAGCTGGAATCAAGATACCCAAGAGAAATATCAGTAACCTCAGATATGCAGATGACACCACCCTTAAGGCAGAAAGTGAAGAGGAACTAAAAAGCCTCTTGATGAAAGTGAAAGAGGAGAGTGAAAAAGTTGGCTTAAAGCTCAGCATTCAGAAAACGAAGATCATGGTATCCGGTCCCATCACTTCATGGGAAATGGATGGGGAAACAGTGAAAACAGTTGCTGACTTTCTTTTTTTGGGCTCCAAAATCACTGCAGATGGTGACTGCAGCCATGAAATCAAAAGACGTTTACTCCTTGGAAGGAAAGTTATGGCCAACCTAGATAGCATATTCAAAAGCAGAGACATTACTTTGCCAACAAAGGTCCATCTAGTCAAGGCTATGGTTTTTTCCAGTGGTCATGTATGGATGTGAAAGTTGGACTGTGAAGAAAGCTGAGCACTGAAGAATTGATGCTTTTGAACTGTGGTGTTGGAGAAGACTCTTGAGAGTCCCTTGGACTTCAAGGAGATCCAACCAGTCCATTCTGAAGGAGATCAGCCCTGGGATTTCTTTGGAAGGACTGATGCTAAAGCTGAAACTCCAATACTTTGGCCACCTCATGTGAGGAGTGGACTCATTGGAAAAGACTCTGATGCTGGGAGGGATTGGGGGCAGGAGGAGAAGGGGAAGACAGAGGATGAGATGGCTGGATGGCATCATCGACTCAATAGACATGAGTTTGGGTGAACTCCGGGAGTTGGTGATGGTAAGGAGGCCTGGCGTGCTGTGATTCATGGGGTTGCAAAGGGTCGGACACAACTGAGCGACTGAACTGAACTGAACAACTTGGGAATAGGGCTGTTAGTCTAGAAACTGTATTCTTAAAAAAAGTACCAGGATAAGTTTAAAAGCTCTACTGCATTAAATAGTAGTCTCCCTAGGAAGGAGATTTTTCAAGAGGGGCTAGGGAAAAAAAAACACAGACTTACTTCTGAGAGCATCTGACCACATAAAGGTAAAGACTGGTACCCACCTCCCCAGTGGGAGAAGCCATCTTTCCTGAATGTGAATGAGGGTCCTGGAGCCCACTTCCCTTGCCTGGCACCCCCTGGGGATGCGTGTGACCCCAGGGCAGTCACAGCACCCTGCAGTGGGGCTAGGAACACTGGACCTTGTGTCTGCCTTATGCAGTCAAAATTCATGTGGCTGGGGATCTAGTAGCTGGAGAACATTTCTCTGTAAGTCATCAGATGTGATCAGAGAGGGCACTTGATGGACCAGTCCTTCCCATGATGAATAAGACATGATAAGAAAATCCACTAACTAGGGAAAGTATTTCTTCTCTCTACCCAATGTTGGATTTTGTACTGTTTTGTGATATTTCCTTGAAACAAAAATAAGAGCCTCTGGATGGGGAAGAACCACTAAATCCATCAGGAATTGAGAAAAATAGTGGACAGGAACAAGTAACTTAAGTCTTTTCCTTGCTCCAAGGCTCTAGTCCTATAGGAGGCAGCCCAGTGAGCTGAGCCTCGTTTCATTTTTTCTCAAAGTTGATCCGTCAGACTTTTATTGTGCCTTCCGTAGACTTCTCTACCGCACTTGGCAATGCACTTCTTTCTTTTTGAGGAAGGAAAATGACACTGGAAGACATATTTTGGGTACAGAAAATGCATTTCTTCACTCCAAAGGGATTGCAGTTACTGTGAAAGTGAAAGTCGCTCAGTTGTGTCCAACTGTTCGCGACCCCATGGACTGTACAGTCCATGGAATTCTCCAGACCAGAATACTGGAGTGGGTAGCTGTTCCCTTCTCCAGGGGATCTTCCCAGCAGTTACTGTAAAAATGTGTTAATTGGTGGCTTCCTGGTGGCTCAGACGGTAAAGAATCTGCCTGCAATGCAGGAGACCCAGGTTCTATCCCTGGGTGGGGAAGATTCCCTGGAGGAGGACACGGCAAGCCACTCCGGTATTCTTGCCTGGAAAATTTCATGGACAGAGGAACTTGGTGGGCTACAGTCCATAGGGTCCCAAAGAGTCAGAGCTCATCAAACATTTATAGACAGTGACTGAACTGCCTGTCAATCACTAATTACCCTAGGAGAAATACAACCAGCTTTCACATCAGATTTGTTTCCCATTTCAATTCTGCCTTTTAAAAATTAGGTGATGAATCCTGGTTTTATAATATCAAACTAGATTTCATAAAAAAAAGTTTTCATTCATTCATTCCTCTCTCATTTAGTAACTGTGGAATGGCCCTTCCTTGTATAAAAGGTGCTTTCCTGGGATTCAAGGAAAAAAAAAAAAAAAGACCTCACCATTAGGTGTGTGATGTTGTGTTAAATGCTGTGTCAACTTTCAGGATGTGTGCACAGGTGAGCGCACACGTGAGTGAATACACTTTGAAGGGATGTGTGCTGTGTTTAGTCACTCAGTTGTGTCTGACTCTTGGTGACCCTTTGGACTGTAACGCACCAGACTCCTCTGTATGTGGGATTCTCCAGGTGAAAATACTGGAGTGGGTTACCATTCCCTTCTCCAGGGGATCTTCCCGACCCAGGGATCAAACCTGGGTCTTCTGTGCCTACTGCACTGGAAGGTAGATTCTTTACTCAATGAGCCATCAGGGAAGCCCTCCAAAGGGATGAAGAAGCCTAATGATAAGGGCTGGGGGCCACAGGACACACACTTGGTGTATCAGAACCCCCCAGAGCTCTAGCTAGTGCTATCCTTCAAGGATGCTCTGCTTCTCCCTGCGCCACCCCTTTTCATGGTGAAGTCCACTCTTTTCAAGCTGTTCCCCCACAGCTCACTTTACCAAGCTCTTCCTGGAGCTGGCTGGCACTTTCTCCCAGAAAGCTGGCTCCCAGAGCAGCAGGACTAACGCACACAGGCTTGCTACGAAGTCCAGCATGAGGAACCCGCTTTAGGAAACGCCCCTGTTTCTCCAAGGCTCCCGCCACTCCCCGTGTCTCTGTCCATCTTCCTCTGTGGTGATGTATTCACGAACATGCCATAGCCAATGATACTGCCCGTGTGGGAAGGCTGGAGTGCGGCAGATAGTGATCCACTTGCTGAAGGGCTCTTCTGGGAAAGGCTAGTGTTCAGTTCTGCATCTCACGATCCTCACCAGGAGGCCACCCCCACCCCCAACTCTGCTGACCATCCTGGGGCCACAGTTACACTCTCCTTGGGTCATCACGCAGAGAGTCCTCAGGCGGTTGTGGGGATGCCTCATGAACACAAGCCTCAGGCTGATGGTGGCCAACATCCCCTCCAGCCCTTAAGATCTGAAATCCCTCAGGAGTAGGATCGTTCTCCTACTCCAGAGGGATTTTCCTGTCCAGACCAGGTACCATGTCCCAGCTCTTCCCTGGTCAGTCCTGATGATGCCTTTGTTAGAAATAAGTGCTGTCATGACCCAAGGATGCCTGAGATCTAGAAGAGAGGGTCTCCATCCCTGGGGCACCATGTCATCACCCTTGGCACAGGAAGATGGCCTTGGATGCTGTGCATGTTCAGGGGGAGGGGAGATGGGCTGGGAGAAGTCCAGGGGGAGGGCCAGGATGGTGGAATTGCCATGGTGAACGTGACACAGCAGGACAACACCACACAGGAACCCAAGACCAAGGGCCAGCTGGTCCTTGGGAAGTCTTCCGTCTGCATGGACTTGACTGCAGAGCCCTTTCTCCCAACAGACACCATCAGTTCTTACTGCACAGGCCCAGCTGGGGGCAGCCTCTTTGCAAGCTGAGCTCTGAGGCTCAGCAGGTGTGTACCAAGGAAACAGGAGTCGCAGGGACACCCCTCAATGGCCCTTGCCTTGGAAGAAGACCTACCTTAGGGCCCGCGCTTCTCAGGGGAGCTAGCAGGAGCTGGGCTGTGTAGTCAGGGGAAGCGGGAGGAGCCAGCACAGCTGCTAAGCCCACGGGAGGACACCCAGGAATCCACACTATCCCCGCCCTGATGGACAGGAAGAGGAAGAAGGGAGGGAAGCTGGTGCTTGTCTGCCACCTTCCTCCCAGGTGTCCTTAAGGTGGACTTCGAGGCAGAGTGAAGGAGAAGGGGCCAGTCCGCCCCGGCCACTGCTACCCCAGCCCGTCCGCCTGCCAGTTGGCGTCACCCTCACCTGAATCTCCAGGTGCATCCGTACAAACCGTGTGACCCATGGTATGACATTGAGGACAGATCTCAGGCAAACCGTCAAGGTCCCTGCCTACTTCTTCAGCCTTACTTTTTGCTGCTTCATAGGATACATTTCTCTCTTTGTCCTGATGCTAAATGTCTTCCCTCCTGATCTTCCCTCCATCATCCGGAGAAAACTACTTGTGTCCATTTTCAGAATTCCGTCCTGCCGGCCCAGCTCCCCTGTCCTTGCCCCACCCCTCACGCTTTCACTGTCAGACTCTCTCATAACCTCTGACCCAGCTGTCAGTTTCCTAAACTTGGCCATAAACTCTGGGGAGACAAAGTCGCTTTGGGTTCCTAGGATCTAGTGAAGTACCACATGCATATTTATGCTCAATATATGTTCTTCTTTTTTTTTTTGCTGAGTGAACACCTGGTGGTCGATGGTGATGACGTGAGAATAATTAAAAGGATGTGTCTTAATTGGCACTGATTAGTGACATGTCTGCTTTGAAGGATATACCTCTAAAAACATTGATACGGTAAGAGCAACCCCTGGTTCAGTACTTACCAAACGCCTGATGCCATCCTAAGTGTGCTAGGAGCATCACTTCATTTACCTGAAAAATCCACCTTAGCAGAGAAGTGTCAGTTCTCACTGAGAAAGTCTCAGCTTTCTCATGAGAAGTGAAGTGGAGCCTGTGGAAGCTTTTAATGAAAATTCTCCAAAACCGCCCAGCTGGTTAAGGTGGGAGTGATGGTGATGTCTGAAATCAGGCCCTTTAAAGCCCAGAGCAGCACCCCTTTCCCACTGCAGCCTCTCTAATTTGCTGATTCTGGTCTTCCTGGTGATTAGCCTGCTAACATTCGGTGGCATTTCCGTAGCTGGAGTCAGGACGAGCTAGGGGGTGGGAAGCTGCTGGAAGGAGTCTCCCTCCCTCCCTGGGGGCCTCCCCAGGAAGCACGCTTCCCCTATGCAAAGCGGTTGGATGTTGAATTTAAACAGGCAGCAGTGGCTGTCGCCGAAGGAGCTATGGGGAAGGTTTCAAAATGCCACAAGATGGACCAAATCCCACGAGATGGACAGCACGTCCGGGCCATGACTCACCATATTGAACACGGCCATGGTCAATATGATGGCCGTGGTGATGACCGTCAGGGAGATCCGAGGCCAGGGCCGGTTGGCGATGATGCCCGATGACTTTAAAAGCCACAGGAGAGAAGCAGATGCTTTCTTGCTGCATTGCTAAGAGCGGAGAGAAAAAGAAACGCGTTGCTATTTTACGTATTTTTCTCAAGTTTCTCAAGGATGTTTACAACACGAGATGCACCGATCTTTTTCACACACGAGACCAGTAGATCATGTCGGCATTCTTCTTACAAGCTGGGAACAAATTCACTAAATTTCTATGACAAACTACGACATGCTTCTATGTCCTTTAAGAGAGACCTGAAATTATGTTTAAAAATTCTTCTGGTGAAGGAAAAATATGCGTCAATTAAACAACTCTGGCGGATGTGTTGGGTCTCAGATCACAGCTGTGAGGAAGCTGTTTTCAGAAATTCAGGTGATTTGTGTAGAAAACAGCCCAACGTGCAGCTAATCCTAAGAGTTCATCTGGACCACACAATACGATAGTTTGGAACCTGTCCCTGTGAAGATGAAACCCAGCGCTCTCCGCTGTGATTGTGGTGATGGCTATACCTCATCCTGTCCTGAGAGGGCTTCCCCCACGTGGAGAAGCTCTACTTTTTATTATAAAAATACTATTTTTAATTGTGTTAAAATACATAAGATAAAATACATAAGATAAAATTTACCCTCTTAACTGTTTTTTTTTTTTTTTTAACATTCTTAGGGCTTTTTAAAAAAATTGGAGTATAATCGCTTTACAATGCTGTGTAGGTTTCTGCCATACAACAAACAAGATGAATCAGCTATATGCATACTTATAACCCCTCCCTCTTGAGCTTCCCTCCCACTTCATCCATCCCACCCCTCTAGGTCATCACAGAGCACTGAGTTGCTGCTGCTGCTGCTGCTAAGTCACTTCATCGTGTCCGACTCTGTGCGACCCTGTAGACGGCAGCCCACCAGGCTCCCCCGTCCCTGGGATTCTCCAGGCAAGAACACTGGAGTGAGTTGCCATTTCCTTCTCCAATGCATGAAAGGGAAAAGTGAAAGTGAAGTCGCTCAGTCGTGTCTGTCTCTTCTCGACCCCATGGACTGCAGCCCACCAGACCCCTCCGTCCGTGGGATTGTCCGGGCGAGAGCACTGGAGTGGGGCGCCACTGCCTTCTCCGGCACTGAGTTGGGCTCCCTGTACTAGACAGCTGCTTCCCACCTGCTATCACTTCACACGTGGTCATGCACATACGTCAGTGCTGCTCTCCCAATTCGCCCCACCCTCCCCTTCCCCCGCTGTGTCCACGTCTGATCTGTAAGTCCATGTCTCTGTTCCTGCCCTGCAAAGAGCTCGTAACCATCTTTAAGTGCGGAGTTCAGTGGTGTTAATTCTGCCCACTTTGGGGTGTTGCCTTTCCAGGTGGTGCAGTTGATAAAGAATCCGCCTGCAAATGCAGGACACATGGGCTTGATCCTGGGTCGAGCGGATCCCCCGGAGAAGGGAATGGTAACCCACTCTAGGATCCTTGCCTGGAGAAGTCCAAGGCCAAAGGAGCCTGGTGGGCTACAGTCCATAGGGTTGCAAAAGAGTCGGACACGATGGACGTGACTGAGCAAGCACCCACGTACACCACGGGATGAGAGATGGTTAGAAAGGTCACCAGCCCTGTGGCTGCGGCACCAAGCCCCCCACGGCTGTGAAACTTTATGCAAGTTACTGACCCTCTCTGGCCTCGGTTTTTTCCTCTCTGAAATAAGAATAGCAATAGTATCTGCCTCTTTGGTTTTTTAAGAGATTTAAATGAGCTTCATAAGGTGCCCAAAACAAGACGTATGTGTTAGTTTCTCTTCTATTTGTGAAGAAAACATATTTCTCAGGAACATTTCAGGGACTAAAAATCTGTTTGCTTTATATCTGCATGCATGTGAAGTCGCTTCAGTCTTGTCCAACTCTTTGTGACCCCATGGACTATAAACCGCCAGGCTTCTCTGCCTACGGGATTCTCCAGGAAAGAATACTGGAGTGGGTTGTCCTGCCCTCCTCCAGGGGATCTTCCCAACCCAGGGATCGAACCTGTGTCTCTTACATCTCCTGCATTGGCACAGGGGTTCTTTACCACTAGCACCACCTGGAAAACCCTAGATGAATGTAAAAACCATTTTCTCTCCTTTCTACTATAGTTTTTTTTCCCGTCCAGCTCCTGGTATAAAGAGATGCAGAACATTTGTCTACAGCATCTAACCCCCTGTGGTGTGGAATCCCAGGGCTCACTCTTTGGGCAGAGTCTCCTGGGACCTCCTCTGGTTTCTCCTACAGCCTGTCTGGAGGGATGAGCCAGTGCTGCCCTGGGCTCCAGGGGCTGAACCTCAGGCTAGCGGCCAGGCTCTGCAGAGCGTCTTCCTGTTAGCAAGTCAGGGGGAGCCAGATTTATGCCTTAAGTTTCTTCTCCAAAGCATGGTTCGGATGGGGGCTGGTGATGTCCTTAAATCTGTTGTCTGAAGAGAGGCCCTTCAATGCTGTGGACATGTGGTATCATTCAGGATGACACAGCTGGAGGACGCTCACCTGAAAGTGTATCATTATCCTTCTAGCACATCCTACACTGAATAATATTAATACCACACTGAATAATATTATAATTAATAATTATTATAAATATATTTATAAATATATATTTGTAATATATTTATAAATATAATTAATAATTATTAATAAATAATTGATTGATATAATTAATAATATTAATACCTACACTGAATAATATTAATAAGCCACAGTACTTTTGAACTGTGGTGCTGGAGAAGACTCTTGAGAGTCCCTTGGACTGGAAGGAGATCCAACCAGTCCATCCTAAAGGAAATCAGTTCTGAATATTCATTGGAAGGACTGATGCTGAAGCTGAAACTCCAATACCTTGCCACCTGATGGGAAGAGCCGACTCCTTGGAAAAGACCTTGATGCTGGGAAAGACTAAGAAGAGGACGACAGAAGATGAGATGGTTGGATGGCATCACTGACTCAGACATGAGTTTGAACAAGCTCTGGGAGATGGTGAAGGACAGGGAAGCCTGGTGTGCCGCAGTCCATGGGGTTGCAGAGTCACACAACTTAGTGACAGAACAACAACAATACCATAGACCAGAGTCGGATCTACATTCCAGAGGAGAAGCTATAACAGAGTGTAAAGAGCAGAGATTCAAAAGAATATCATAGTCATCCAGCTCATATTAAAATAGAAGATGATGCATTTGGCTGGATCCTGGCAAATGACAATATTTATGTATTTGCATCCTAATTGACTAGGATTAGGGTTTTTATTTAAAAGAAAATTATTAAAATGGATGCTTTTGTGTCTGTACACAGAAACTGTCAATAGATATGATAATAAAAATCTTAAGAGCAGAAAACACAAAACTGCTATTTCAAGAGAGTGTTTAACTCTAGCTCAGATTCCATGTCACAGTCAATTAAGTAAAATATCTAGTTATTACACAAACATATTGTTGAAACTGTAAAATTTTAAAAATGACTGTTTGAATTTTTGGAGCAATGCATGGTGATGATATTGCCCAACATGCCAGCTGATGGGACTCTGTCATGTTCTGCCCATGGACTAGGCATGTGCTGAAGCAGATGTGGGCACACACACACGTTTTTCTGCTCCTGTGACGCTCTGGGCAAAGTGACACAATGCTGGCCCTAGAAACTGCTGCCTCTGTTTGCCTCCTGAATACACCGCAGACTGTCCTGGAAATCTGCCACGGTCCTATTCAGTCCTGCAAAGAGCGATCTCCTTGAAGCTGCTCACTAAAGATGCACGGGTTTGGTGCGCACTGGGCCCCAGACACCAGGTTCAGAATGAAGTGGGTTCATTTCCGTCTCTGTTGAGTCTTCCTGTGTGCCTCCAAGCCCTCATATGCAATCGTTCTTTAACCTGTTATATCATATACTCATTGTTCTCCAGGTCATAGAGGCAGGCAGCTGCCCCTATCTTTTCATCCCTTCATCAAATCGAGGCAAAGTAAATACAACTGTTCTGAAACATGGAAACTGGTAACACTGCTGGTGACAAGGGCAAGGACATAGATGGTGGTGATGGGGATACAGATCCTGAACTATAAAGACAGTGCAGGAAGAAGAGGAGGAAGATAACGACATTCGAAGTAAGAGAAGAAACCAACGATGGGGGAAAAGGAGAAAAGTACTAACAACTTAAGAGTAGAAAGAATCTGACTGAGGAAAAATGGGAACACTGATTTCATTTGTTGTTCTGAATAAAAATTACAACCTATATCCTAACTTGATAATTTAGTTCAGTTTATTCTGTTTTGGGTTAAGTATTCAAATAAAGTCCCTGATAGATAAATAGTTTTTCAAAGTTTACACCATCCTAATGAGACATTGGGTTTCTCTGGTGCTCAGATGATAAAGAATCTGCCTGCAGTGCAGAAGACCTGGGTTCCATCCCTTGGTCGGGAAGATCCCCTGGAGGAGGAATTGAAAATCCACTCCAGTATTCTTGCCTGGGGAATTCCACGGACAGGGGAGTCTGTCAGGCTACAGTCCACAGGGTTGCAAAGAGTCGGACACGACTGCGCAACTAATATGTAACAAGACACTACGGGCCTCCCAGGCGGAACCATGGAAGAAAATCCACCTGCCAATCTTGGAGGCGAAGGAGATGAAAGAGCTGCGGGTTTGATCCCTGGGTCGGGAAGATCTCCGGTATAGGAAATAGCAACCCACTCCAGTATTCTTGCCTGGAGAATCCCATGGGCAGAGGAGCCTGGCAGGCCACAGTCCATGGGGTCACGACTGAGCGTGCGTGTGCGCGCGTGCACACACACACACACAGTGAGACATTATAAATGATACAACCTCAAAGAATATTGTGGCATTTATTTAGAACATCCTCTTCATATGAAGATGAGAGCAAGCCTTGCTATCAGCTCAGGGTAATCATTCTGTTTGATCTTTGGTTTAATCACTGGCATTGTTTGGGCCAAATCTGTTTCTTTTCCGTCTTGATCATCAGCAAGGCTCACTGTATCGTATGATTGTCTCTTATTACCTAGAGCAAGCTCACTGAGCATCTTCTAGAAATGCTCTTGGCTGTTAATGCCACATCCATCCACTGATCAATATGGAATTGGTGCTAAGTATAGTGGGAGAGGCAGAAGGAGAAAGAATATAAACGTACGTGAAAACCCTACCGTGGAGTTGGTGCTGGGGATGGTGAGCAGTGTGGGTTGCTAGAAAGAGTCTGGAATGAATGCTAATGTCTTCATCCAGTACAGGCAGAAGATTCTCCACGTAAAAATAACATATTCATACACGGTGTTTTGGATTAAAAACGAAGAAAAAATATCTCTGCCAAAAATATTTCCCGTTCCTTCCTTCCTCTCTTCCTTTTTTGTTTTTTGAAACTTCTGCATTGGAAATAGTAGGTAGTCTCTGCAGTTCTGGATTCCTCATCATTCGGTGTGATAATTATTAAAGCAGATTGGGTTTGCAGTCTCATTAGTCTGTTCCTTTTTAAAATAAAACGAAGTACCCGCAAAGAAGTCTCCACTTATATAAAGTGAAATGTAATAAAGTGAGAGACGTTTCAGAAAGTTTTAAATATATCACAGTGGTTCGGTAACAAACTTTTATCATTAAAAAATAGAACTGCTCTTGTCTGAAAACCATGGTGAAGTTAGTCATGTAAACACGCACTTTTGTGTATTTGTCTAAAGGGACGCCTACCGTGGCATTTTAATTGGGCAAGGACTCTCACTGTCATGCAGCAATAATTACTTCATACATTTGGTGTCACAGAGACTGATGTGTCTACTTTAATTATTTAATTGTACTTGGACTTCCCACAGGCTTTTAGTTCTGAGGCTGGGAAAGACTGAAGGCAAAAGGAGAAGGGGGATGACAGAGGATGAGGAGGTTGGATGGCATCACCGACTCAATAGACATGAATTTGAGCAAACTCTGGGAGATACTGAGACAGAGGAGCCTGGTACACTGCAGTCCATGGGGTCAGAGTTGGACATGACTTAGTGACTGAACAACAACAAATATTTTACAAAATCATCCTGTTTCTCTCACACGCCTTGGCTGAGCCATATTCCTCTGTTATTCATCCACTGGGTGGCCCTCACAGCACCATCTACATCATGTTAGTGAAGTGAAGTCACTCAGTTGTGTCTGACTCTTTGCGACCCCATGGACTGTAACCCACCAGGCTCCTCCATCCATGGGGTTTTCCAGGTAAGAGTGCTGGAGTGGGTGCCATTGCCTTCATCGTGTTCTCTCTGCCTAAATGCTTGTCTCTGGCCACTTGGAGACCTGGTGGAGCCACCTCACAACTCATATGTGTGTGTGTGTGTGTTTGCCACACTGCACAACTTGTGGGATTTGGTTCCCTTTCCAGGGATCAAACCCAGGTTCTCAGCAGCGAAAAAACTGAGTCCTAATCACTGGACCACCAGGGAATTCCCATCACAATCCTTGCATTCCCAGAGGCACCCCAGAATTCAGCAAATAGAACTCAACAGATTCTCACTGCAAAAGCTCACTGTCTTAACAGTGGACCCAGAGAGGAATTCCTAGGGGTGTAAAACAAAGAAGGAGGCTACTGATAGAAGGATGGAGACTGTGGGATTGGCCCCAGAGTGTCCTGGAACTGAGCATCAATGGGCTGGGCTTTTGATGCCCACAGGGAAAAGATGTTGTCTTGGGTCTGCAACAGGTGGGCAGCTGGGACCAAGACTGATGAATAAAACCAGAAGCCTCAGAAGGGTATTCTCTCCAAGTGGAGAAGTCTAGAAAGTCCAAACTCTAGACCAAGAAAGTATAAATAAACTTCCAATGCGAACTCAGACTCTAAATACGGGTGTTGGTTTTGAAATCACATCATCTGCTTCATAATGAGAATCTCAAGGTGAGTGGTTACTGATCAGACCAAAACCCAGAGAAAGGTCTTGGGGCTGTGGCTGCAGCAAGAACAATGCTACTTATGATGACACATCGCACTGCAGGATGCGGTGCACACGCCAGTGGGAGGGGCAGTCCCTACTGGACACGGTCTCACAACAAACAAGAACGTTGAGTTACATAAGGGGCTTCCCAGGTGGCACAGTGGTAAAGACTCTGCCTGCCAATGTAGGAGGTGAAAGAGACACGGGTTCGATTCCAAGGTTGGGAAGATCCCTTGGAGAAGGAAATGGGAACCCACTCCAGTACTATTGCCTGGAAAATACCATGGACAGAGGAGTCTGGCGGGCCACAGTCCATGGGGTTGCTAAGAATCAGACACGAATAAGCATGCATGCTCGCACTATGAGCTGCAGAAGACAATGGGCCGTCCAAGGAAGAATCAACAGAAATAACAGAAAATAGAATAAGTATCATAAGATTCGCAAATCAATCTGAAGTAGTCTATAAAATAAGATTAAATTTTAAAACCCCATGGATTAGAGTTCATAATGATAAGCAGTTAAGAGAAAGTAACAGCTTTACTTTATAAATGAGTTCCAGAGACTCTTTCGTGACAAACATGTAGAAATTGAGATTAAATACTCAATAGTTATGCTGAAGAGCTAGCTTTAAGGAGACAACCCGTAAAATAGCACAGAAATATAGAGATAAAACGTATGCAGTTGAGGCACAGCAGGTACAATAGAAAGATTGAACATACGTGTAATGAAAGCTTGAGAAAAAATAGACTGAGAAAAAGGCAAAATACAGGGAAATATGGGACAACGACGTCATGGACCTGGAACAGAATACGAGCTCTGGAGAAGGCAATGGCACCCCACTCCAGTACTCCTGCCTGGAAAATCCCATGGATGGAGGAGCCTGGTAGGCTGCAGTCCGTGGGGTCTCTGAGAGTCAGACACGACTGAGTGACTTCACTTTCACTTTTCACTTTCATGCATTGGAGAAGGAAATGGCAGCCCACTCCAGTGTTCTTGCCTGGAGAATCCCAGGGACGGCGGAGCCTGGTGGGCTGCCGTCTATGGGGTCACACAGAGTCAGACACGACTGAAGCGACTTAGTAGCAGCAGTCGAGATGAGGCACTGAGTCCCATCAAGGTAAAAGAAAAGTAAACCTCTTCCTCAATACAAAGAATCTATTGCCAGGACAAAGAGCAAGTTCTACAAAAGTAGAGAAAGGACATCTTATCAAGGAACCACAGCTGGACTAGATTTCTCCTCAGCACATTAAAATCCAAGAAAATATGGACTCATGTTTTCAAAATGTTAGCAACATTATTGTAAATGATTGGTCAAAGAGGAAAAGAGGCTGTTTTTCTTATTTTTTTTAATATAAAAGCTGATTGGGGTATATTATACATAGGCTCTCATGGAGAGGATTACAAGAGGAATAATCCTATGGAAATATGAACAGCGCATCTGGAGGAAGGCAGGACATCCAGAAGAATGGTGAGTGAACAGACCATTAAACCAGAATACCGATAACTACGAATAACACGAGCAGTGTAAATTCAGAAAAATCTAGACAACGTTGGAGGACAGTGGACAGGATTACAGCATGGGGCCTGCATTTTTCAACAAGAAGATGGAGACGACAATGGACCCGGTGAGAAACGTGCATGTTACACATTTTACGTTAATCCCTGAAAGAAAAGACGAGGATATCTAACTGCCGAGTCACTAGAGGGAATAAAGGAGACTCAATAAACTCCATTTGTCCAGGAGATGACAGGAGAAGAGGAAAAATAAACAGAAGCAAATAACATATATAATGGATTTAAAAAAAGCAAAAGATGACTAGCAATAACTGTAATACACATAAATGTATTATGCTTGCCAGCTAAAAGAAAGAGACTCTTGGATCAGAGAACATGACATACACTTAGATGTTGTTTACAAGAGACACACCTGTATAGCAAGGAAAAGCCGAATAAGAGATGGGAAAATACTAACCAAGAGAAAGCTGGCAGGCTTATATTGACATTAGAGAAAATAGACTTCAAGGGAAAAACACTCCTGTGGGTAGGAAGCTTTTCTATCAGCGGGCATGTGGCCTATTTTCTGTCCCCAGGACTATCTCTATATTGGTGCTTTCATCTCTGCTGGGAACAAGGTTGGTGGGCTGATACTGTGTTATCTCTGCCATACAAAGTGGCAAGAAAGCCACACGGAGAGAAAAATTTCTCCTGACATTTTCTAACATTTTCATTTGCTGAATCTGGCGTAGTTCTTCTAAAAGACATTTCATCAAGAAGGTTTTGTGGGAGGCGTCTTTGTTATTTATGGTTACATCTCTTGTGTTTCTTGCAGAGATTTAAGTCTGCTTCAGGTAGTTTAGAGAAGTTAAACTTGGCAATAAAAATGTACTTATTGTTATTACTACCATGGTGATGACAGCTATTATTATTTTTTATTGCTGATTGTTATGGAAGTATAAACTTGAATCTCTTATTCTGCATCTTAGTTTCTACTTAGATAAAATGGATTGTTTTGATTATCAAATAAAATAATACTTAATCAAAACACTTTGAAGGGCTCTCATATATGTGAAAATACTTTGCAAGTATTACTATAAACTTTCTTACTTAGAATATTTTGAGTCTAAATTGACTTATAAATGAAATTTTTTCTCTGTCTTACTGAATGTCTTTTAAGATGGACATACCTTGTCCAAAATCCAGTTTTACATAAACTGGGTCAACAGCTGAATATACTGGAAAACTAGACAAGAGGCCACTGTGAATCAGGTTCGACGTGATGTTATCTTGCCTGACTTTTTTGCCTTTGAGCCACTGATGCTTAGCAATCACCACGAGGCCGCTTCAGTACCATGACGGTCCATGACCAGGACGTGGACATTCCTCCTTCAGCGCTTGCCAGTGTCTCTCCACACACAGTCCAGCATGCTCTGGAACTTGCCTCCAATTTAGTACAAGGATTCTAAGGCTTCTTCCCAAAGGCTCCAAAACCTACTTGTTGTATAGTAATACTTCAGGGCAAGTTATGAAACCTCTGGACCTTCCCTTTCATTAACTGTAGAGTGAGCATTCCCTCCAAGGACTCTTGTGTGGATAAATGAGCCAGTATACATAAAATGCCTAGCAGAGTTAAGTCTTCACTTTTAATATAATACAACATTTATCATTTTTAAACTGAATTGAGGTCAGATATAGAACTATTCACGGATCTCACCAGTCCTAAGCAGTCTACATTGGTTCTGAAGGTTCTTATCCAAGGACAGGGAACTTTTGCAGATCTTACGGTTCTCATATTCCTGACCGTGATCCAAAGTCTCCATCTGCATCCTCAAGGGATCTACTTATGGCTCCTGCATTATTTTTCACGCAGGGAAACTTTTCTTTTAAATAAGTAGAAATGGAAACTCAGGGAAATGAACAGCATCTCGGGCCCTGGGTCCCTCATCCAAGTGCAGACCAGGACAAGGTTATCTCTCAGTTCCCTTTCAGCTCTCAAGATTACGACTCTGAAATGCTAACCAGCATCTGCTATAGAAAACCAAGGACCTCACCAGAGAAGTGATGTAGAAGCGCTGAAGGAGACCTGACAAGTAAGTACACAGGATGCTGGCCCAGGATGCTGGCAGGCCAGGAGCCTGTCAGAACTGGGAGCAGGGATGCGGCAACTGCGAGCTGGGTTCAGAACTGGGAGCTTGGGAGAGGTCAAGTCTGGGTGAGGCTGGGGTGGGGCTTTTCTGAGCAGTGGTGCCAGGTGGTTGCATTTGCAACCCGACATTCCTTCAAGCTGCTGCTGCTGCTGCTGCTAAGTCAATTCAGTCATGTCCGACTCTGTGCGACCCCATAGATGGCAGCCCACCAGGCTCCCCCGTCCCTGGGATTCTCCAGGCAAGAACACTGGAGTGGGTTGCCATTTCCTTCTCCAATGCATGCAAGTGAAAAGTGAAAGTGCAGTCACTAAGTCGTGTCTGACTCTTCGCGACCTATTGAATACTTACTTTGCGTTTCAAGTGTCTGGAACAGTCAGTGAACAAAACAGGGCTGAGATGAACTCATTCATGGTTTTTTTTTCGTCTAAAAGAATACAAATAGGAAGCCCAACAACCAGGCACTAGGTGGAAAAGGCTAGTTTTCCTTTTGCTAATTTTCTTCAGAATTAGCTGGTGAAGGTCACAAAATTGTTTCCAACGAAAGAGCCAGCTCGAGGCACTTCAGAGTCAAGGAATCATGGCACACGTGAGAAGGAATTTCAGTGCAGCAGGATGAGGGCTGTGGACCACCATTCACTCCTTCATACATTCATTTACACACCAAGTCCATCCCCACCCAGGGCTTCTGGAGGAAGGAGAACGATCAGGGCTCACAGGGAACATAAGTGCCTGAGGATGAACACGGGAGCGGGGTGGTGAGACAGAGGAGGTGGTACGTGAAGCCCAAGAGTGGAGGAAGGGAAAAAGAACCTCATGGAAATGACGGACATCCAATAATGCTTACTTGCGTGCATGTGCGCCAAATCGCTTCAGTCATATCCAATGCTTTGCGACCCTATGGACCACTCCTCTGTCCATGGGATTCTCCAGGCAAGAATACTGGAGTGGGTTGCCATGCCCTCCTCCAGGGGATCTTCCTGACTCAGGGATAGAACCTGAGTCTCCTATGCCTCCTGCATGGGCAGGCGGGCGACTTACTACCTGCGCCACCTGGGAAGCCCAGATGTTTATTTAGCATGCACTTATCATAAACACATCTACATGTCCAGCATTCGGCTGGATTTAGCACGCACTTATCATAAACACATCTACATGTCCAGCATTCGGCTGGATGCACTAGGAGACAGAAAGCAAGCGAGGGCACAACCCTGGTCTTAAGGATCCTTAGGTTAGTGTGACATTCTTAGTGTGACAGAAATCGCAGTCACGCTCAGCAGAAACTTTTTAAAAAGGGGATCAAAGGGGTGTCACTTATTGAGCGCTAAATGACATGGCACAGACCCTGTGTCCCATGGCGCTTCAAGAAGGGCCGTCACAGGGGCCGGCGAGGTTCCCGAGGAAGTTTCTAGGAAGGAGAGCAGGTGCAGAACCCACCCCCATGGGCAAGAACTGAGGCGTGGGCAATGTGTGCGGGGGTGATCGCTTCTGGAAGAGCCTGGGGATGGGGTGGACTGGCAGCAACCAGAGTGGATGGAAGGGCGGGGCTTCTCACAGCAACTGGGATGATAACAGATTCCCTGACATTTTTCTCTGAATGCGTCACTGAACAAATACCACTGTTTTTTTTTTTTTTTTTAATATCAACAGGAAAAAACTGCATTTGATTTATCACTCTTCGTTTTTACCCATTTTGATGTGTCCCTACCTTCTTATTAAACCCAGCTGGTCAATGACCCATCGATTTTACTTACTTGTGCTGCACTTTTTGTGCAAAAGACGATAATAAAGGTAAAACTTGTGGAGGAAAAAAAATATCTGCCAGGCTTACCTTTTTTCCATCTCCTTTACAGAAGTATTTTGATTTCATTTTTCATGCAGAGAATTTAATACCAATATTAGAATTGATACTGCCTTTGGCATTAAATTTTCAGAAGGTTAACATAAGTTAGTAGAACATGAGCCTGGGATATTCAGTAGTCTTTCATAAACCCAGTATTTAATCCATAAAAAAGCACAAATCACAATCAACTCTCATACTTCTCCATGACCACTGTGGAATATTTGTGATATATGTAG
The DNA here is from genome assembly GCF_027580195.1 of Bos mutus. Lineage (NCBI taxonomy): Eukaryota > Metazoa > Chordata > Mammalia > Artiodactyla > Bovidae > Bos > Bos mutus. The sequence goes on from NC_091636.1 coordinate 65,277,300, forward strand.
GGCTTTTTCCTTCTTCAACTTAAATTTATTCTTTGTAGAGTGACACTAAGTATTATATTACATGTCATGTGTAAGAATGGTAATTTTTTCTAAAAAAGAGACAGAAGCAAGCATTTATCATTTTGATCTTTGTTCTAAACACTCATATTAATTTTAAAAAGTTAATGCTGGTTTCTGTTGCCTAAAATACAGGTTTGTCTAAAGTGCTCTAAGAATCAGTTCAGTTCAGTTCAGTTGCTCAGTCGTGTCAGACTCTTTGCGACCCCATGAATAGGCACTCTAAAATATGCAGTGATGGAAAATAATACTAGTTGCTGTTTGTTGAAAATCTGTTAGTATCCTGTTAGGTACTTCTATCTCCAATCGTCCCAAGAAACTTTGAAGACGGTTGTTCTCCAAACTTCATGTGAGGAAATTCTGGCTTAGAAAAGACAACAAGAATCTCAACGGTGATATGTGTAGTTTTTGACTGAATTTGGAGGGTTGAATAGAAAGCACATTTAAAGCCTTTGTGCAATACCATGTTTGATGTTGTACGTTAAATAAAAAATCCTTACAGACTATTTTAAAGAGTGAAAAGAACCCCCTAGTGGAACCAGAATTCCTTCTTTAATTTTACCAGGATTACATGTGGACTAAGGATCTCAAGAGGCCAGTAGGGGGAGACTCGGGCACAGATCCTATCCATTCAAGTTGAGAGAGACCAGATGTCTTTAAGCTTGGTCTTCCTGACCACTTTGGCAAAGCACAGGCTTCCCCTGGGGAGGAGGTAAACATAGGTTCATTTGCAGCCTTCAACTTTTCTCTTTGGGACAACGCAGAGTTAAAAAGGACTTTGTAGCATCTGGTGTGTGGGCATTAGAATCCTGGGATGCCCCCAGGGAAGGCTCTGGTTTCCAGGAGGAACCAGAAGCCAGGAATGTTAGATTTTGATCACCCCAAGGCTCTTACAGGAAGGACCCAAAGCCATGAAAGTTCAACACTGTGGTCAGATTATAGTCAGGCTGAGAGGGGAGACGTTACTGAAACTTTCTCACCAAGGCAGGAAAGTTGCCCCAGGGATTCTCCCTTCCTCCTCTGGCTCTGTCTTTCTTTTTTATAGCAACTTAGTGGACCAGACGGTAAGGAATCTGCCTGCAATGTGGGAGACCCGGATTGATCCCTGGGTTGGGAAGATTCCCTGGAGAAGGCAATGGCAACCCAGTCCAGTATTCTTGCCTAGAGAATTCCATGGACAGAGCAGCCGGGCAGGCTACAGTCCATGGGGTTGCAAAGAGTCAGACACGACTGTGTGACTGACAGTTTCATTTTCAGTGGAAAGAAAAGTCAGTCTGAAACCCTAACTATGGACTATACTCCTGCCACCCTCAAGACTGGATTCCAAAAAAACGAGAAGTATGTCTACTCAGACACAAGGATATACACAGCTTTAATGAGAGTAGGGTTTAGATTTCCAACAGAACCACAAATGATCATCCCTATTCTGAAAACTGGAGAAACAGGCTGCAGGTGTCTTTGGGGAGTCAGGAAGAGAAAGGGTAGAGTGTGTGTGCGTTTCCACCCAAGGGGAATCTGCACACAGAAAGTCAGGCTTCCTCATATGTTAGGAATTCCTCCTATCTCAAACTTGACAAAGATCCCCATGGTCAACAGTTACTCCATCTTCTCTACAACCTGTGAGGTCTTCAGGGGATTTTAAAGTGACTTGAGATGCCATGTGTGCATTTGAGGAAATCAGAAACCACAGTCTTACTTTTGGAAGACTTTCCAAGCCAATTGGAAACATTCAAACTATGACATAGCAAACGGAACCCACCAAAGTCTGCAAAGGTCCACGGCAGAAGGATGCAGCATCCACTGTCCAGAGGGAGAGACATGCTTTGGAATCCTAAGCCCTTTTTTGGCCAAATGATGCCATATATCAGACCAGGATGCACCCAATGCTTGGACTCCAGTTCAGTCCTGTTTCAACTCACTTCCAGTGAACAAAATGAAGCCTTGACTATCTTTCGGGACTTCTATCTCATCGTTTGCTTTCTCATGGTGCTCTCACAGATCCAGGGCCACCCGGCAACAACTGCTTTACACTCAAGAGTCCAGTGAGGTTTACTTCTTATATCCTGAACGAGCACTTAAACCATAAGCGCTGACAATGATTGGTTTTAAGCTAAAACACTAATAAGAGATATTTTTACATTTGTTATTTTCATATTTTCTAAAATTTTATACCTTGTGGAAGTCATTACCAAAGACACACTTGGTTTACATTTTAATTCTCCTGGTCATTAAAAGCCTCCTATTACACTAGTATTTGCTGTTATAAATACTCTGAAAACTTAAGAGGGATAGTACAAAATGTTGACAGAAACAAATAAACACAAATGTGATTTTATAGCACGCTATCCAATATTTCAGGTAACCTTTGAGTTAGTGTCTTGGTTGTTACGGGCTTCCTCAGTTCATAGTCTGGGCTGTTGACATGAAGGATTCTGGCCTCTCTACTGGGCTGTGTATCTCATGAAACAGTAAATCAACAAGCTCTTATTTTGATAGAGCAATCAGTTTTCAATGAGTACACTTTTCAAAGAAATTCCGTATGTGAAGTACCTACCAAAAGCTGTCCAGCAAAGCAGACGAAAAGGATAAAGGCAAGTGAGAGAAACGCCGCTCCAAAGGAAATTCCGAGAATGGACGTTCTACCGGGAAACAAAAAGGAACATGTTAGTGTGGACAGCTTTAGTTTTCCTGGAAAGCCATTGCAAATACTTGTGGCTTGAATTAGGGTTTTTAAAATGAGGACTTCATTCCTCACTAATATCTTTGAGAAATGAAAATGGCGCTAAAAACAAACCAGAGATACGTCCATAGGAAAATGAATCTACGGCTGTGTCTGAACAACTTGCTGTGATAGACATTAAAACTGTCCTGCTGCTGCTGCTGCTAAGTTGCTTCAGTTGTGTCCGACTCTGTGCGACCCCATAGATGGCAGCCCACCAGGCTCCCCAGTCCCTGGGATTCTTCAGGCAAGAACACTGGAGTGGGTTCCCATTTCCTTCTTCAATGCATGCAAGTGAAAAGTGAATGTGACGTTGCTCAGTCGTGTCCGACTCTTAGCGACCCCATGGGCTGCAGCCCACCATGCTCCTCCAGCTGTCTTACCAGCATCATTTCTTCATAAGAGAAAAACCCTCTTTACACGACTTGCCTCTGCAACCAGCACCTTCATGCCCACACCCGACCACGGCCATCATGGTGCCCCCTTCCCTGCCTCGATGTCCTGGCAGTTTTGCCTCCAGGGCAGCCTCATCGATGTCAGCGGAAACCTCATTCATTCCCCGTTCTCACTCTGTGGCCTTTGCATTTTTGCATGAGCCAATGAGCACACAAGGTTCCTGTGATCATGTGAGAAAAGTACCCACTAAGTTACAGGTTCTGTCACCCTCCGGTTACAAGTAGATAAAAGTGGTCACGAGAACTGTATGCATTTCTCAGAGTTCCTGTAAACAATTCAGAAATTTACGGTGTCTTAAAACGTGCTTTCATCCAAAGGATAAAACTGTTTGCAAGAATTGTATGCATTTCTGAAAGGTCCTTTATACAATGAAAACTAAAGACCTCTTAAAACATCATGTAATCCAAAGGAAGAAGGGGTTGGGAGTATTAGAAAAGATGAGCCATAACGAATAATCCAAGATGAAATTTAAATGCAACATCCAAAGAGAGGTCAGGTGGTACCTGAGATCACAGTGGAAGCTCGAGCCAATGAAGTTGGCTAGAGAAACTGAAGAGACAGGAGACTTGGTACTGAGAAGCATGGGGACACTAAGAAGTGAATGTTGATGCATCAAAGGAAGACCCAGGTATGAGCAATCTACAAGCTGAAATGCCCAGTGAGTGCACAGCTGTGAGCCCCCAGCAGGGGGAAAAGAAGCGAGCCATCAGTGAACTAAGGAACCCCTTCATGCCATCAGGATAGGAAGGGTCCACTCAGTTGGCACTCAGATAGTTGTTCTATCTTGAGAGATAGCACACATCAAGCAAGATATACAAAAACTTGACTTCAAACCACTGTGCACTCAAAGCTGCCCCAAGGATGTCCTTATGGAGTGCTGAGTCATGTCCTAGACACGATGCACATGCTTTCAAATACCAGCCTGATAATGACATTTGTTCACATTTTACGAGTAATGCTAAGTGTCTGCTAGGAGGGTACAGATACACCAAATACACCTAGATTGTTGACTTGTCTCATGGCCAGGTCCACGCTGGGTTGGAAGGGAGCAAACATGAGTAAGACCCGTGTTTTGAGTAACTCACAGTCTCAGAAAGGTAAGCTCTGTAAGCCTCCTCGCCTCCCCCATCCCAAACACCTTTTGTCTCAGACATTGCTCCTTAATCCCTGCTCAGAATCCACAGTTTCAGCATCTCCCCATCACAGACTCTCAGGCCTCCTGTTAGCACCGTGGATGGAGGGGAGCATAGGAAGACTCTTGCTATTCCTGCGACGGAAGGGACACCAGAACTCATCTGCTCAACTTCCACTGGCCATTCTTTTCACGCATCTAAGAGAGCTCTGATGGGTTTCCTGTGACTCTGTGCTCCCCTGGTTCCTTGTTGGTGTTAAGGTGATGCCATCTGCATAAGGCTGATGTCAGAAAAATAATACTTTTTTCTTAGGTCTGTAACTGTTCAAATATGAATGATCTCTAATTGAAGGTCTGGTAAGTCTCAGCTCTAAACCATCTGGTGATAGGAGGGTGAAGCTGATGGTGGCATGACATGATGGCATGATGATAGCATACTGTGTGGCCAGCACTGTTCTAAAGGCTTTGTATGCATATGTAACCCTGGACAGCAGGGTTACTGTTCTTACCTCATTTTATGCAAGAGAAACTGACACCCAGAGAAACTGAGAAACCAACCAAAAGTTAACAACCCTCCCAAGTGGTATGGGTTGGGATTAAAGTCCACACAATTGTATACCTGACCCAGGTTGTGCTTCTTGGAGTAAACATGTCACGTTTCAATCATGTTTACTGGTTTAACTTTCCTGGGAAATTATCCTTTTCATTTAAATTTTGAATGGGAGACATTCTACTTAGTATTCTCTTACAATTTTTGAAGTTGTTATAGTTGAAGCAGTTTCTTCTTGTCCTTCATGTTATTTTTCTGATTCTCTTTAGATAAGACTTTTGAAGCTTTGCATGTTTGCTGAACTTCTCAAAGAATGAACTTTTGGCTTATTATTAAGGTCCATGCTTTCTGATCATTTTCTTTATTATTGGTTTCTAATTTAACTTAAAATAATCCTTTCCTCCTTCTTTATTTAAACTTTCATTGTTCTTTTTCTTGATTGTCATTTGCTGCTAATCTTTTCTATTTTCTAATAAATGCATTTAAGGACATAAATATTCCTATAATTACTGCTTTAGCCAAATCCCACGGCTTTTGATTTATAGCTACTCATTGCCATTCTTTTCTAAAAAGCCTATAATTTCAATTTTCTTTTCCTTTTAATACAAGAGTAACTATACAGGGAAATTATTTTCGGTCTGTCTTTGTTATTTCTAATGTCATTAGGTTTGATCAGAGATTGTGGTCTCTATTATTTTTACTTTGACAATTTCTTTATCTTCTGGGATGTGATAAATACATTCCATTTCTATTACGTCTTATGATACATATTTACATTTCCTTTTTGTTGGAAACAAAGCAAGTTCTTTCAGTGAGTCTATTGTCAGAGCTTGAGGAGTTAGTCAGATCCCCAGTGGGCTGATTTATTGGCTCAATTTGATCTGTCAATTTTAGAATATATTAACATTTCCAACTAAGTTTGTGGGTTTGTCAATACATCTGAACATTTTAATAGTGTCTATTTATTTCAAAGAGATGCTGGAGTGCATAAAGATTCATGATTGTTAACTTTTCTTGGTGACTGTACTGTAAAATAAGCTTCTCTGTTTTCATGCTAAATGTCTTTCACTTGGATTTAGATTGTCAGAAATTCATACTACTACAGCTTTCCTCTTTCTGGAAGCTGTTTCCTAAAATAGCTATTTTCTATGCTTTATTTCCAACCTTTTCACTTTTAATTTTAGCTAGATTTTTAAAGGTGGTACAGAAGTGACATTTGGTTTATAGCCTCAAACTTTGACTTTCTTTCCAAGAACAGGACATTTTCCTCCATTCACAATTATGAAATTTATTAATATTTGACCAGTTCTCTCCATCTTATTTTCTTAAAATGTTTGGTAAAGTTCAGACAGAACTTGAGTAAAAAACAAATTTAATACAAGGACAGGGGAGCCTGGCGTGCTGTAGTCCATGTGGTCGCAAAGAATCGGACATGACTTAGTGACTGAACAATAACATCACATAAATATCCATTTAAATTTTCAATATGTGTTCAATTTGGTAAGTTGTACAGTCCATGAATTTTCCCATTTTATCTAAGTTGTAAATTTTTTGGCCTTGAGTAATTCATAACTTTTCATATTTATCCTGTTAAAATCTGTAGAATCTGTAGTAAATACCATTTTATTTCTTATAACATTAGTTTGGGTGGTTTGTGATTATTGTTCTGTTTTTCTTTCTTAGTCTTGCTAACGGTTAGGCATTTAAGTGTTTTTTTAAAGAACCAACGTTTGTCTTTATTACTTTTCTGTTGTTTGTCTTCCGTTTATTGATTACTTTTTTCTTAGTGTATGTTCCCTCCTACTTATTAGACTTGCTCATCTTTTCCCGGCTTCCTAAGGTTGAAAGGTAAACAACTGACTTCAACTCTTTCTTCTTTCAAATATAAGCATTTAAAGCTACAAATTCCTCTCTAAATTACTGTTAAGCGACAGTCCACACAGTTTCTTTTAATACACAAAACATTTGCTAATTTGTCTTGTGACTTTTTGGATTTATTTCAATTTTTTAATTGAAATATAGTTGATTTACAAAGTTGTGTCAATCTCTGCTGTACAGCAAAGTGACTAAGCTGTACACATATACACACTTTATGCTCTTTTACATTATGGTTTATCACAGGGTATTGAATACACTTCCCTGTGCCATATGTGAGTGCTCAGTTGCTTCAGCCATGTCCGACTTTTTGTGACCCTGTGGACTGTAGCCTGCCAGGCTCCTCTGTCCATGGGATTCTCCAGGCAAGAGCGCTGGAGTGGTAGTCTTTCCCTTCTCCAGGGGATCTTGCCCACCCAGGGATAGACCCATGTTGCTTGCAGCTCCTGCATTGGCAGGTGGGTTCCTTATCAACAGTGTCGCCATTCTTTTCCATTACAGCGTATCACAGAATATTGAATAGTTTCCTGTGCTACACAGCAGGACCTGTTCTTAATCCACTTTAATGCACTAGCTTGCATCTAGCAACTCCAATCCCATGGAGAGAAGGGCCTGGTGGGCTACAGTTCATAGGGTCCCAAAGGGTCGGACAGGACTGCAGCGACTTAGCATGCACGCGCGCACCAGCTCCAAGCCCCCAGGCCGCGCCTCTCCCTACCGCACCTCATCTGCAGCCACAGGTCTGTCCCCCACCAGCTCCAAGCCTCCAGGCCGCGCCTCTCCCTACCGCATCTCATCTGCAGCCACAAGTCTGTCCCCCACCAGCTCCAAGCCCCCAGGCCGCGCCTCTCCCTACTGCATCTCATCTGCAGTCGCAGGTCTGTCCCCCACCAGCTCCAAGCCCCCGGCCGCGCCTCTCCCTACCGCACCTCATCTGCAGCCACAGGTCTGTCCCCTAGGCCTGTGAGTCGCTTTCTGTTTTGTAGATGTGTTCATTTGTGCCACGTTTTGGGTATTTATCTTTCTCTTTCAGACTTACTTCACTTAGCATGATACTCTAGTTGCATTCATGTTGCTGCAAATTTTATTTATGGCTGAGTAACATTTCATTACATGGGCTTCCCCAGTGGCTTGGCAGTAAAGAATTCACCTGCAAGGCAGGGGATGTGGGTTGGATCCCTGGGTTGGGAAGAGCCTTTGGAGAAATAAATGGCAATCCACTCCAGTGTTCTTGCCTGGGAAATCCCATGGGCAGAGGAGCCTGGTGGGCTACAGTCCAAGGGGTTGCAAAACAGTGGGACATGACTTAGTGACTAAGCGACAACGATATTCCATGATACATATACAAAAACCACATATTCTTTTTCCATTCGTTTGAAAAACTGACTTAAAAAAAAAAACATTTTATTTAGTATTCTTGTTCAGTCGCGAAGTCGTGTCTGACTCTTTGGGACCCTATGGACTGCAGCATGCCAGGCTCCTCTCTCTGTCAGTATCTCCCGGAGTTTGCTCAAATTCATGTCCATTGAGTTTGTAATGCTATCTAACCATCTCATCTTCTGCAGCCCCCTTCTTCTTTTGCCTTTAATCTTTCCTAGCATCATGGTCTTTTCCAATGAGTCACCTTTTCGCATCAGGTAGCCAAAATATTGGAGCTTCAGCTTCAGCATCAGTCCTTCCAATGAACATCCAGGACTAATCTCCTTTAGGATGGACTGGCTGGATCTCCTTGCAGTCCAAGGGATTCTCAAGAGTCTTCTCCAATACTACAGTTCAAAAGCATCCATTCTTCGGTGCCCAGCTTACTTGATAGTCCAACTCTCACATCCATACACGACTACCGGAAAAACCATAGCCTTGACTAGATGAACCTTTGTCACTAAAATAATGCCTCTGCTTTTGAATATGCTGTCTAGGTTAGTCATAGCTTTTCTTCCAAGGAGCAAGCGTCTTTTAATTTCATGGCTGCAGTCACCATCTGCAGTGATTTTGGAGCCCCCAAAAATAAAGCCAGCCACTGTTTCCCCATCTATTTGCCATAAAGTGATGGGACCAGATCCCACGATCTTAGTTTTCTGAATGTTGAGCTTTAAGCCAACATTTTCACTTTCCTCTTAACTTTCATCAAGAGGCTCTTTAATTCTTCTTCATTTTCTGCCATAAAGGTGATATAATCTACATATCTGAGGTTATTGATATTCCTCCCGGCAATTGTGATTCCAGCTTGTGCTTCATCCAGCCCAGCGTTTCTCATGATGTACTCTAAATAGAAGTTAAACAAGCAGGGTGACAATATACAGCCTTGATGTACTCCTTTCCCAATTTAGAACCAGTCTGTTGTTCCATGTTCAGTTCTAACTGTTGCTTCCTGACCTGCACACAGATGTCTCAGGAGGCAGGTCAGGTGGTCTGGTATTCCCATCTCTTGAAGAATTTTCTACATTTTGTGATGATCCACACAGTCAAAGGCTTTGACATAGTTAATAAAGCAGAAATAGATGTTTTCCTGGAACTCTCTTACTTTTTTGATGATCCAATGGATGTTGGCAATTTGATTTCTGGTTCCTCTGCCTTTTCTAAATCCAGCTTGAACATCTGGAAGTTCACAGTTCACCTACTGTTCCAAGACTGGCTTGGAGAATTTTGAGCATTACTTTACTAGCATGTGAGATGAGTGCAATTGTGCAGTAGTTTGAACATTCTTTGGCATTGCCTTTCTTTGGGATTGGAAAGAAAATTGACCTTTTCTAGTCCTGTGGCCACTGCTGAGTTCTCCAAGTTTGCTGGCATATTGAGTGCAGCACTTTCACAGCATCATCTTTTAGGATTTGAAATAGCTCAGCAGTCTTCTCCAGCACCACAATTTGAAATCATCAATTCTTCAGTGCTCAGCCTTATTTATGGTCCAACTCTCACATCTGTAAATTTTGTATTTTTGAATTGAGGTATAACCAACTAACAATGCTGTAATAGTTTCCGGCAAACAGTGAAGGGACTCAGCCCTACCTACACATTGTCTTGTGGTTTTTTATTTGACTAGGTTATTCAGAAGTATATCTAGTTTAACACTAAAATAGTTGGGATTTGTTTTAGATATTCTATGCTTTACATTTTAAGTTGATATTGGTGTGGTTAGATATGTTTATAAGTTTTCCTAGCTTTCATATTTCAATCTTTTCAAAATTATTTTTAATATTTTTTTAAATTTTATTTTATTTTTAAACTTTACATAATTGTATTAGTTTTGCCAAATATCAAAATGAATCCGCCACAGGTATACATGTGTTCCCCATCCTAGACCCTCCTCCCTCCTCCCTCCCCATACCATCCCTCTGGGTCGTCCCAGTGCACTAGCCCCAAGTGTCCAGTATCATGCATCGAACCTGGACTGGCAACTCGTTTCTTACATGATATTTTACATGTTTCAATGTCATTCTCCCAAATCTTCCCACCCTCTCCCTCGTGCAGTTTAAAATAACATGTATTTTACTGTTGGATTTAGTGTTCTATGAATGCTAATTCATAGGAAGTTAGTCTTACTCAGGTTTTCAAAACTCTTATGTCTAGCAAGGGATAGAAAAGGAATATTAAACATCTAATTCTAGTTATTGGTTTGTCTAATTCTCTTTGTGTTTTTCAGGTTTTTTTTTCAAGTATTCTATAGCTGTGTTTTAAGTATATACCATTTAATGATTTTATGTTTTCTGATAAATTGAAGCTTTTGTTAATTTTCAATGCTGCTCTTTACCTTTGTCCATACTTCTTGCCTCCATGTCTCCTTGTCTGATATCAATGTATGGATGGTAATTTTCTTATACTTACTGTTTATATGATGTCTATTTTCCATCCTTTTAATTCCAACCTAACTTCCTTCTGTGCTTAAAGAGCATCTCTTGTAGACAGTATATGGCTTCATCATGCTTTTATTTGGAGTATTAGTCCTTGTACATTTAATAATAAACCTATCATATGACCATCTTTTGTCTGGTGTACTTCTGCTTTGTCTGCATGGTGTGGTCCATGACATTAGATGCTATTCTTCATTACAAGTCTACCATTTTACTATTTGTTTTCTGTCTGTCTCATGTCTTTTCAGTTCTGTTTCTCCCTTATTGTCGTTTTTCATTAATATCATATTTTCACAGGATTTTTGGTTTCTTCTATTGATTTGTTAGCTATACCTCTTTGTATTTTTAGTGATTGCTCAAGACATAAAATATACATGATTAATGTATCAGAAGTTACTTAGCATTAATATTGTAACACTTGAAAAATATAAATGTCCTGACAACAATATAGAAAGAAAGCTGAGCGCCGAAGAATTTATGCTTTTGAACTATGGTGTTGGATAAGACTCTTGAAAGTCCCCTGGACTGTAAGGAGATCACACCAGTCAATCCTAAAGAAAATCAACCCTGAATATTCATTGGAAGGACTGATGTTGAAGCTGAAGCTCCAATACTTTGGCCGCCTGATGTGAAGAACTGACTCATTGGATAAAACCCTGATGCTGGGCAAGATTGAAGGCAGGAGGAGAAGGATTACAGAGGATGAGATGGTTGGATGGCATCATTGACTCGATGGACATAAGTCTGAGCAAGCTCAGGGAGTCGGTGATGGACAGGGAAGCCTGGGGTGCTACAGTCCACGGGTTTGCAAAGAGTCAGACATGTCTAAGCAATTGAACTGAACTGAACTGACAACAATATAATTCCCCTCTTCTCTGCATCACAATACTTAGTGTAACTATTATTTTTTGCCTTAAATGATCAGTTGTCTTTTAGAAAAATTAATACTATATAAACATATGGTCTTTTATATGCTCATGTATTAAGAGCACATTCTTCTTTTCATTCCCTCCTGTAGATTCAGATTTGCCTCTGTCATCATTTCAGTTCAGCTTGAAGAACTTCCATTAGCATTTCTTATACTATAGGTTTGCTGGTGATGAATTCCTCTAGCTTTCTTTCATTTGCAAAATGGCTTTCATCTCATTTTAAAAAAAGGAATAGTTTTATTGAATACTTAATCCCGGATTGAACATGTTTATATCAATGGTTCTGATGAGAAGTCAGTAAAAATTTCCATTACTGATCCCTCGCATTCACAATGTATTTTTTTCCTTGGACTGCATTTAAGTGTTTTTTTTTTTTCTTTTCTCTTTGGCTTCAGCCGTTTGAGTATAATATACCACGTGCAGTGTTATTTATATTTATTCTTCTTGCTGTTTACAGATGTATCTCAACAAATTTGGGAATATTTGTCACTAAATGTGCTGATAATTTCATTTGTTTTCAAACATTTTTCCACCCCATCTCCTACACACTCCGTTTTCCAGATTCTTTGCAAATGGTTCTAACATGGTTTGGCCAGTGGGAAGTGTTGAGGAAAGACTGGAAGGGGAGAAGGAGGAAGCCTGGGTATTTCTGCTTCTTCTCTATGTAACTGTCATTCTCTGAATGGGCTGCACCTACTGCCGTCTCCGCGGGCCCACACCCCTGTCAGGGAAGCATCGTGGCTGCTCACGGTTCTCGGATCCTACATTTCCGGCAACACCGCGTCCATCCTGTGTCCTTCCCACCTAGGGTGGTAGCAGTTTGCTGCCTTGCTCACCGCTTGGCTTCTTTGCCATCCCCTGTTTGACTTCTCAGCTTTGCCCCCATCTGTAAGCACTTCAGTGTATTAAATTCCCTTGATGAAATTCCTGAGGCCATTTCTGTTTTCTTTATAGAACTCTAATCCATTAACTAGAGTTTTTTTTTTTTTTTCTTCTAGGTACTATGATAGCATTAGTGATCAGATTGAAACCTAAGAATGATTAGAATCAGTTGCTTCTCCGACTTTCTTCCCTCTTCCTTTGAAAAAACAGCAAACCATTCAGTTTTTATTAGAACTATGGAGAAAATACCTACATACTTCATAGGATATGCCATAGATCAATTTCCTCATGAATGAATAACTGATTATGGATTACACTGGCCTTTAACTACAAAAATCTTAACAGATTTAACAAAAATTACCATGGGTTGATCTGCTTTCAAATCACATAATTAATTTTATGAATCAGAATTAAAAAAAAAGATTCTTGTACTAAAGTAAGATCCATGGGCTCCTGTTTTCTAAAATGCATTTCAGTGTCTGTTTTCAGGAATAATTATTCCACCATACATGTTTGAAAGAGATCCTGGGCCTTCTGGAGTCATGTCAAACAGCTACATTAGAGCCTGAAAAAACAAGTGTCTTAAAATTTGACTCTCACATTTTACAATAATCCACGGGACATGGGGAAGAACATCTGGTGATATTTTTTTCTGGATGTATCTAGTTTGCTTTTTTTCTCAAGCGTAAGAATCCATTAAAGGAAGATAAGAGGTTGTTAAGGGAAAAAACTGGCCCTAATACCACAGACTGTTTGTGTTCTGCTGAAAAGGATGACAAGTGCCCAGAAAAGCAGGAATGAATAGTCTTAAAAGTATGATAAGGGACAGACTACCAAACATGACTTCATAAGAAACAGAAAATCTGAATAAATCTATAAAAGAGCAATTGAATTAGCAATTTAAAAACAAAACAAAAATAAAAACTACTCACAAGGAAAAGCTCATGCCCAGATGGCTTCATTGCTGAGTTTTACAAAACTCTTAAAGAAGAATTTATATTACTTTTTCCACAAACTCTAGAAGATAAAGGGGATGGGACAGTTACTAAGGGATTCTATGAAACCACTATCACCCTGGTACCAATACCAGATGAGGACCGCACAAGAAAACAAAACTAGAGACCAGCATCTCTTATGAATTTAGATTCAAAAGTCCTCGACAAAATATTAGCAAACCAAATCTAGTCACACATGAAAAGGATTAAGTATACCATGATCAAGTAGGATTTGTCTGAGAAAGGCAAGGCTGGTTTAATACCTGAAAATCAATTAATGTGATACACTATATTCATAGAACAAGGGGAAAAAAGCCTCAAATGATTATCTCAATAGATCAATATGACAAAGCCCAACACCCTTTCATTGTAAAAACACTCATCAGGCCATGATGAAAGGGATTTTCTTTCTCCTGATAAAAGGCATCTGTGAAAAACACACAGATAACATCATACTTAATGATGAGGGACTGGATGTTTTCCCTCCAAGATCATGAACAAGACTATATGGAGCACTGTACTGGAGCTTCTAGCCCGGGAAGTTAGGCAGGAAAATGAAATGAGAAGCACTAGACTGGACAGGAAGACGTGCGGCCGTCTCCATGTGCAGCTGATATGGTCTCGCATGAGCACATGACGTCACAACCTGAGGCCCAGAGCTCTGGTGGCCTGCTCCCCCAGGGCGCTGTCTACTCTCCAGTCCACGGCGCACTGGCATTGCTGTCGGGCGGGATGTAACTCTCATCCCAGCGAACAAGAATTCCCATGATCAAAGTCATGCTTGGTCAAAAGTCCGTAATTATAACCATTTATCCTGCCTGTTCTATCAAAAGCATGTTCAGGCTCATTAAGCATACCCAGTTGTTTGTGTAATGCAATCAATTTTAATTAACATTCTGGTTGCAAAGCTTTTTTTTTTTTTTTAACATAGAGGCATAATTGATCTATATACTCACTGAAAAGCAAACTCGACTCTCTGCTATCAGGAGGCAAGAAAAATTACACTTTTTAGTGATAATTTTTGACTAAGGCACTTTAATCCAGCGTATTGTTACAATATATGGAAAAGGTTATTTGAATCCAGGTCCTTTCTCCTTTCTCTTTTTTCCTCCAGTTTATTTTATTGCTTACGGGGTTTAGTTTATTGTTTACAGGGGGTCTTGATGAAGACAGGAAGCATGCTTACTGACATGAGATATCCAGCTTCCTCCCCCCAAGACTGATGTAGACTCTCTCATCAATGCTCTGTTCACATGTAACAGATTACGTGGTATTTAGTAAAGATAATAGGAACAGAGGAGGGGAAAAAAAAACTTTTAACTGTATGTTAGCATGAAATAATAAAAATCTCTCCCTCTCTTTTTAAGTGACAGGTGATAGAACCTCAAAATAAAAAAAATTATTTGTTAAAAAAAAAGAATTGAAAGGTGGAAAAGGAGACAAGGCATTTAAATATTCATCACCATTACAGATTATTACAGCCTCTCTCCAATAACAGGACTTAGTGGAATTGACATGTTCTGGCCACTTGAAGGTCTTGTGATGCTGGACAGGGAGAAGGAGTTATACTTGGCAAAGTAAAGTGCTTCCACTCCATACCAACAACATGGGTCAAAGACTTGAATTTTCTGAAGGTCCATGGTCTTCTCTTTGTACACTCCTTAGTTGAGCTCATCTCCTCCCAGGTTTGTAAATTACCTATGTGTTGATCTTTCCGAATTATGACTTCGTCCATCCTGACTCCACTCACGAACCATGGGCTCTCACACACCCTCCCTCCCTCTGTGAAGCCCCACCTCCTGGATGCTAATATTAACACACACACACACGTCTGTGATGCTCTGAGCTGAGCCCTTCATCCTATGCTTCTCTCTGACTTGTTCCTTCCCCAGGAGTCTCCCACACTGTAAACGGCTGTCCAATTTTTCCTTGTTGTCCAGGCCAACAACAACAAACAAGCAAGCAAAACCCTACAGAACTTAGGTTTCTCTTATTCTTTGTCTCCCACCCAATAGCAAGACTTTCCTCATCATTCTTTGTAACATGTCCCAGAACTGGACCACTTTTTACATCTCCGTGGCTGCTAGGGTACAAACCATCTCCTTATATGGTCTTCCTATTTCCGCCTACCCCCTTCCAGAGCAGCAAGAACAACACTTCAAGCACAGCTACTGCACGTCCTCAGCTGATAATCTTCCAGGGCTTCCCATTACACTCAGCATTCAGTCAACCCTGTGGGGGTAACGTGACCTGCTGGTCTCACAACTGCTGTGATGCCGTTTCCACACTCCCTGGCTCACTCTGCTCCCAACCCTTGCCTCCTTGTTGATCCCTGAACACATGTGTGACCTCCATCATCTAGAATGTTCTCTTGACAGGTACCCATGCTTACCATTTCAATTCATTCAGACTTCTCTTCCACATCACTCAATCCATGATGCCTTCCCTGACAGCCCTCATCTGAAATACCACCTTCCCTCACTTTACAGGATCCTGTCTTAATTTTTCTTAAAGCTTATCACTACTGAATTATTAATATTTGTTTATTATGTTATTGCTGTGCCTCTTCATAGAATTCAAGCTGTATGAGGGAAAGGATAACCATGCCTGGTATATGGTAGCTTGATACAGAACTGTTGAGTGATTCCATAAATGATGGACTGAATGCATGCATGAATTTCTCAAGAATTTCTATTTTTATTACAAATGCTCAGAGTATAGCTCGGATACAAAGTAAAAGTATACTGGCTGGTTTTGTTGAGTAAAGACACATTCAGCTTCCTTTTTATTGTTACTGTCCCTCAAATCTTACTATATCAGTGACATACAGGCAGCCACACTTCCTGGAGTGAGCACTGATTCCCACGAAATCCACTTTTTCTTAATAGAATTTTCAGATGGGCGTCCTGTTACACATACTAAAGGTGACACTTTCTAGCTTCCCTTGCAGCTAGGTTCACACATGTGACTAAGATCTGTCTTGGCTTATAGACCAAAGTGTCATGACGTATCTTCATAGTTCCTGGGAGGTATCTTCAGAGATGATGGTTTTAAATGCCTTTTGCCCTCTGCCTCTGGGTCTGCTCCTCCATCCTGTGCTCAGCACAGGATACTGCCATCTTAGACAGTGAAGATGAGGACCAAAGTCTAGGGAAAGCAGAGTCTGTGCTGGAGGGACCCAAGGTCCCTAAGGAATCCGAGAAACCTCTGGTCTTAGATTATGGGTAGGGAACTAAACCATTTGGAGAAGGAAATGACAACCTACTCCAGTACTCTTGCTTGGAAAATTCCATGGACAGAGTGGCTTGGTGGGCTGCAGTCCATGGGGTTGCAAAGAGTTGGACATGATTGAACAAGTGAACACACTAAACCATTAACTTGCATTCAAGCTAATAACTATGAGGCACGTCCACACGTTCAGAGGACCTGAATTCAGAGTCAAATATTGTTCACTTCAGTAAAAGCTACGTGGTTCATTTATCTTGGACAGTGAGAATGATCTTGCTTCATTTTTTGTTTGTTTTCTTTTCTTTCTTTCTGTTCTCTCTTTTCCTTTCCTTCCCCCCTCCCCCCAAAACTCATATCCACTGCATCAAGATAATGCAAGAAGCAACTCACTTTCATGATATCTAGTATGACTGATGGCTTAATGGGTAAAGAATCTACCTGCAATGCAGGAGACATGGGAGATGCAGGTTTGATCTCTAGGTCAGGAAGATCCCTTGGAGAAGGAAATGGCAAGCCACTCCAGTATTCTTGCCTGGAAATTCCCATGGACAGAGGAGCCTGGTGGGCTATAGTCTGTGGGGTTGCAGAGCCAGGCAACCCTGAATTAGGGACTGAACACAGTATTGGGGCTCACAACTTTGCTTGCCTACCAAAGCAAAATTGCCTTCACAATAGTCATTATCCATCATTTGTGTTTAGAAAAATTAAACTCTTCCCTATTTGTTTCCTTTATGAAGATAAAAACAAAATAAAAGTGACTCTTTTGAAATCATTATTAAATCATTAAAGAGCATTGATTACTGACATGAGTAATAGAATGCATATTAAAGAATCTCAGTAGAAATAATAGTTCTAAGATATTAAGATTGTAATTTGCTATTAATTTTCCTTAAGGAAAATGTCATTATTCTCGATTTTGCTTGGGTTAATGAAACACATCATATTTCACTGAACATTATTACAAAAAATCATTCTTATTTTAATAATTGCCATGACTGATTTAACATAATCTATTTAGTTTACAGACAATATGAATGAAACTACTAAAAAAGGCAAAAATTTCTGCTTGATCATTTCTGATCTTTTAAGGTAGCTCACATTTCTCATGGGCTTTCCAAGTGGTGCTAGTAGTAAAGAATCTGCTTGCCAGTACAGGAGATGTAAGAGATGCAGGTTTGATCTCTGGGTCAGGAAGATCCCCTGGAGGAGGGCATGGCAACACACTCCAGTATTCTTGCCTGGAGAATCCCATGGACAGAGGAGCCTGGAGGGCTACAGTCCATGAGGCTGCAAAGACTCAGACACGACTGAAGCGACTTCCCAAACATGCACACCACATTTTTAATAAAGTTATAGTATAAGGCAGACAGAAATGAGAGAACAACTCCAAAAAGAGGAGCCAGCTAATAATTTAATTATATCTGCTTAAATCCCAAGACTAGAGCCAGATTGAAAAATTATGGGTCCAAAAGGGATGATGGAAGGCCCTCTTTCATGCAAATACTTCCCCTTACCAGTCCTGCCAAGATCACATCTCCATCTGTTACTGGTTATTCATTCACTCAGTGTTTTATTCGTTTACTTACTTATTTCATCACATCTCTCCTGTTTTTCAAAAAACAGGCAGTTTACAAAAAGGAGAACAGACAAAATAAAATAAAACTATAATCCAGTGTATTTGAAAACAAGTCAGGGCATGTCAGAAAAAGTGAAAAGCATATTATCCCAATACACATGCTTCAGAAAGTATAACAGACTTATCATGTTTAAATAGACACACTCAGAGCAAAGACAAGAATACCCTAGATACACAGAGGGTCTTGAAAGCTGGTGCTTAGAGGTCTTGATGCTAAATGGCTTGGGAGGAACCAGGGGCAGACATGTGCCATGAAGTGAGTGTGAGATTTAACGTCAATGCAAGGTTGGTGACACTTGCAGGATTTTCTTAATGGAAAATTAGAACTGAGCGCTTGAATCAAGTCAGAAGCATAAAGTGCTATCCTATCAGGAAACAGGAAACATAAAAACTATATCCACTAATTTTCAGGGACACTGACTTTGTAGGGTCCCAAATGGAAAAAGAGTAACCTTGGAAAACTTGAGATCCCCAACTGTGATCCACGTTAAGGGGCTAATCAAATTCACATGACCTATTTAGTGAAGGAACCTAGACCTAAGGATTTCCAAAAAATAATGTGGCTTGAACTGGCGAACCCCAGACATACCTGGCAGAGATACAGTGAAAACCTATCACAGTGATGCCTTCACAACTCAGAAAACATGAGACCACCCTGGACCCAAACCCTTGCTTTGATGAACTCACAGCTGAAATTATAGATGACCCAAGAAGACACATGGCCATGAGAGGGACAACAGCAAGAGTAAGTAACAGAATTCATGCATTTGTGAAGCATAAATACCAGAAAGAAACAAGTGATAATTTCATACAATATGTTTAAAATCTGAAAATAAGAGGAAAAAATATATGCATAAGCAAAATAGAGAATTATAAGAAAATCTCAGATAAAATGTCACTCAGTCATGTCTGACTCTTTGTGATCCCATGGACTGTAGCCTTCCAGGCTCCTCTGTCCATGGGATTCTCCAGGCAAGAATACTGGAGTGGGTTGCCATTCCCTTCTCCAGGGGATCTTTCTGACCCAGGGATTGAACCCAGGTCTCCTGCATTGCAGGCAGATTCTTTACCATCTGAGATATCAGGAAGGGCAGGAGGAAAACGGGGTGACAGAGGATGAGATGGTTGGACAGCATCACCAACTCGATGGATGTGAGTTTGAGTAAACTCTGGGAGACAGTGAAGAACAGGGGAGCCTGGAGTCTGCAGTCTATGTGGGTCACAAGGAGTCAGACATATCTTAGCGACTGAACAACAACAGATAAAAAGTAGACTTCTTAAACATGAAAACATGATCACTGAGATTATAAACTCATTGTGGATGAAATATTCACCGGAATGCTTCACAAAGAAGTAAAGAGGTGGGAACTTGGAGGAGAAATTGCAGCACCTGGAGCACAGAATGAACAGTGCAACACGCAATTAATAAGTTTCAGGAGGAAATAACGAACAAAGGACAAGAGCCATATGCGAAGTAATGCAGGCAGAGGGTTGGTAAGAACTAAGCAAAGACCTGAATCTTCAGGTGGAAAAAAAAGATCACATCTGGTCACTTAGTGAATTAAGAACCAATGCATATCTAGAAACAATATAGTGAAAACCAAGCCTCCCTCCCCATCCCCCCAAAAACAAAGCTGAAAAGCATACAAAGAGGAAAGACCCATTACCTATAAAAGAATGCAATGGGGTTGACAGAAGACATTCCTTAGCAACAATAGAAGCTGAAATTCAATGCAATAGTATCAAAATACTAAGGGAAAATAAGAATTTTATACCCACACTATTGTTCAAGAGCAAGTTAAAATAAAGCAGATAAAAGCATTTTAATAGAAACAAAAAATAGGAGCTGCCACTACTCACAGATATTAAATAAAAGATAAATTATACACATTTATATGATACACATCAACAAGAAGGAAAATAAACTTGGAAGAAATAATTTTTACAAAGTACTGATGAGCAAATAAAGTGATAAACAATGCAGGTAAGTCTAAATAAATATTGACTATAGTTACCATCTGGAACTAATATTCTAAGACATAATTACAGGAAGAGACATAATGATTAACTTCATAATTTATTAAATTAAGAATGTGTTAAAATTTCAATGGCAGTTATTCAAAGAAAAATATATAGGATCCTCCTTCTTGCTCCTCTCTCTCTCCATATATATATATATATATTTCCCAAAAAAGAATATGAATAAAGCAAACTTGATCAATCCTTTAGCAGTTAAGAAGATGGGGGATGTGGGGTGTGGAGGAAATAAACCAAAGAAAAGCAGAGTAAATGAAACATAAAATAAGACAGTAGAATTGAGTCCACGGGCATCAGTAAAAGAATCAAAATACAAATGGAATAAACACACATTAATATACAAAAGATGTCAGACTGAATGAATAGATAAGACAAAATAACAATAACAACAGATACTGTTTGCAGGAAGCTTACCCAATGAATAAGAGTCCCCACGAGCACAGAAACATTATGTATAGTCAATATGACACAGGCTCAACATTTCTGACATATGGATGGTGTGAAAATGCATATCTATTATGTTCAGTATTTTTCTGTATCTTTGAAGTATTTCACAGTAAGAATTTTTAAAAAGAAAAATTAGGACAGTAACATGAAAGAAAAATGAAGGAGAAAGACATAAGATACTAGGAGGCCAGGACTGAATGCAGGTGTACAGTTTCCCTGTGAAAGGTGTCCACAGACCTCACTCTGAACTTTCTAACTGCCAACACAAAGAGGGAACCATAACCCGCACCTATTTCACAATTTTCACGCTCAAAATCCAACTTGTTGCTCAAGAGAAACCCAATAATTTGTAATGATGCCCAAGGGAACAAACTTTGATGGGTTCTCATAAAATAACACAACAGAGAAGAGACAAAAACTTAAATAAATAAAAGCAAAGACAGAAAAGACATCAACTTTTTTCTTTTTTTTTTAGGGCTAATTCCATGAAATGTTTTCCCCAGTTCCCAGAAGCCTTTTCATCTCTGTTTTGCCATCATCTTTTGTAACCCCTTAATCACATTCTCCCCTCCCAACAATTGGGGATAAACGCTGTCTTAACTGTGACGTAGAAGATATAAAAACACTCATCCAATAGGAAGATGTAGCAAATGAATCCCTCTGCTTTAGAAATAAGGGCCTGTCCCCTTGGTGATACTTGTTTCAGCCACATCACTGTTTACATGCCCTGCAGTCCTGCTGCTCAATAAGCTTTGTCTGTGCAGGGGCAGCTGTTTCTCTCCTGGGCCATGTGGCAGAGCCTGGAACTCAGAAGGAGCTTACTTTGTTAACATGTTTTCTTCTAGTGGAAAACCGACAGATTGACCTTGGCAGATTCCACTGAAGATTGTGTAAGTCTAAAGGAAGAATTCACTGGACAAATGCATTCAATGCTCATCAATGGGGAGAAGGGGATGACCAGGTTCAACACTTCTAAAAGGGGGCAGGTAGCTTTGGGACTGTACACATGTAAGTGATGCTTTGCCTTGTATTGGCTCGGTGCCCGGAAGAGCATCCCTTGGGGTACGGAGGGAAAGGCAGACCATTTCTTTCTAGTTTGCTCCAAATTTTTGTGGGACAAACTGTTGCCCTGCTGCAGCAACTCAGGTTGCCCACAAAGGCTGGCTGCACCGCTGACGCGAAACGCCGTCAGTCAACTCACTCCAGGTAGACTGAAAATGATAACTGTAGCCTTTACAAAAGAGGCAATGATGACAGGAAAGGAAATTTTTCTTAAATTTCTAATCCCCAATTGTTAAAGATAGACAAGAGTTTTCCTTTCCTTTAGATTTCATGATGAGAAAGAATAGGTCAGTTGACATATTATGAAGTACTGTAATACTGCACTCATTAAGATTTCCTAGCAGCTCAGATGGTAAAGAATCTGCCTGCAGTGCAGGAGGCCTGGGTTTGATCCCTAGGTTGGTAAGATCTGCTGGTGAAGGGAATGGCTACCCACTCCAGTATTCTTGCCTGGAGAATCCCATGGACAGAGGAGCCTGGCGGGCTACAGTCCATGGGATCCCAAAGAATTGGACACCACTGAGCGACTAACACTTTTACAAGATTCAAGGCAAAGTCTACGGAGGAATCCTAGAGTGACTGGATTTTAGCAGTAGGTGGTAAAGTGAGAGCTCTGGTCACTCAGTTCTCCCATCTGTACCCAGGGGTCTCCTGGGAGGGGGGAGTTGGACGGTAACTCATAACAGTCAGAGATGGTGGAGCTGGTGGGCTTCAGGGAGCAGAACATGAAATCAGAATGGACGGTGGGCAAACTGAGCCCAGGGGAGGCTCTGTCTTCAATACACAATAACGTTTGTTTATTAGAAACAATATCTAGTGATTCTGCTCTTTCTGGGTAAAGGTGTTGGGTTACATTTCTTAGACATGGGTATCAGAATAATACAGAAATAAAGTGAAATGATTCTATTTATTTAAAAAAAAAATCCCCGTAAGGTGAATCTACATGGCCACTTTGAAAATTCAAAATTACTATAACTAAGACATGGGGCCCTTCACCTTCATACGTCCTGAATTAACCCCCCAGCCCGACATCGTCTCCGCATCCTGGCCCCCACCCTTCCCCGTACCCTTCTCCCCACCCTTCTTACATAAATGCTCAGTTGGGAAATGTGCATCCTCTTGTATATAGAATAACTGAGTCTAGATATACTGTATAGTATAACTTCAGTATAACAGTGCGGTGGAAAGGCACGCCCAGTGAACATCCCAAAGGTGAACCGCATGTACTTACTTGGGTAAGACCAGAACCTGCACGATAAAGATGCAGAAGAAGATCAGGCAAGCGCAAGTCACGTAATACTTGAAGGCCGGCAGTGCGGTGGCTCGGTACTAAGGGGAGAAAGGAAACCAGGAATGATGGTCCTCCAAGAGAAGCACTGAGACAAGCCCCAGCAGCCTAACTGCGCCCAGTTCAAGCATCAGGCTTGCAGGAGGTGGCAGAAATGAGCAGGACAACAGCTGTTCATCCCTGATGACGTGCGCTTCCTCCCTCCAGACGAGCTATGAGGGGGACTCCGGACCACGGTTTTAACCAGTAGACCAGTTCAGAAGCCCATTTAGAGGTAACTGAACCCTCCAGCAAGGAGACAGAGCACCTGGCCAGAGAGACGAGCGAGCAACCTTAAGGAACAAGGAGCAAGCAGGCATCCTGGTTCCCCTGAGGGTCTGAGTTCCACAGCTACTTGGGGAAAGCAAATGGCTTTTCATAGAGGAGTACTTGACTTTGAAGAGTATTGAGGAAATGCAGTTTGCTCATTTTATTTATTCATTTTACTATTTTATTATATTATTGAGAGGTGGTGAGTGAAGTTACAAGACCAGACCAGCAGGCTCTACTCTCTATGAACATTCGTTGGCCTGTCTGGGCCCAGCTGTTGGATTCTTTCTACCCATGCTGCGGAATCGGCCAGTTCAAAGGCTTTCCACAATATCCAGGATCATTGACTGATCAGTGCAGCTACCCGCCTGGGGCTGCCCCTGGTGATTTATGCAGGAAAAGCCAGCCAGCGTTGTATTCATGATGACAATGGTCTGTCACACGTCCCCTTTACTATGTGATGGTCTGCCGGGCACGTGCAATGCTTTGAGTGGACTGAGTCATTTCATCCTCAACAAAAACTTCCTGCAGCAGGAACTAGTATGGTCCCGAGTTTTGGTTGAAAAAAACCTCGAACCAGGATGACTCATGAACATTCTCAGAAACACACACACACAGCAGGATTTCCACCCAGGTGGACTGGCTCCTGAACCTAGGCTTCCAAACTTACTGCCCCTCCAAAAGGGTTTCTATGATAAAATTTAAGGAGATAGAGTTTTTGTGGCAAGGCTCCCGAAACTCCCTGAGACAATGCTGGCAGGTAGAGTTAGTGTGTCTGCACAGACTGTTTGCCAAGTTAAAGGAAGTTAGGTATGTATTTTGGGGGTATAGCCTCTGGGGTTTTGGTGCAGATATTGGATCTCTGGGTTGTCTGGATTCTCTTCTTTGTCTTGCAGCCTTTTAACCCTCCTGCCGGCCTGCAGAGCAGGCTCGGGGCTGGAGGGCAAGAAGTGAACTTGAATCTCAGTGCTGTCTAAAGTCGGTCTCAAAGGCAGCCTCTGCGAACGCGTACACCAGGGAAATGTCTGCACACGTCGCATGTTTCAATAAACATCACTTTATGTTTACTAGAATATTCCTTTGGTTGCTTTTGTGACTTCAGAGCCAGGGTAAGTTACAACGCTGATGAAGAAACTAACATAATTGCTGAAATGTGATTATATTTTATGCATTCAGTTATGCCCTTATCTTCTTTCTCTGGGCCTGTGTAGAGACATGAGTTGGAATTTCCTTGTGGTATTAATAAAGGAAAAGGACTTCTATCAGGAAGGAACTAATTCAATGTTTAAATAATAAGTAGTCATTAGTCTCTAAGTTCTTCGATAACAATAATAATAATAAATTGTATCAAACATCAATTTGGTAAACTGTCTGTAGTCAAAGTTCCTGACTTAGAAGCAGAAAATTGATTTTCTCGACCACTAACTAGTATGAAAGAGTGCTTTGGCATCACTATAAAATCCAACCTTGATGAGCTTTGGAAGGAATTAGGAATTTTGATATTTGTTATTTCCTTTCAATATCCAGAAAACAATGAACTAGATTTTCTCAACAAAGTTTTAATATCTGGGCTGTGACTGTGGCCATCAATAGAGTAGCTTTTGTTCAAACTAAGACTGTAATTGCATAGCAAAGTGGTACAAATGACCTCTACCCTGCTCTTTTTCTAGATTAACATGAAACAAAAGGCAGATGAATCAGGCCAACCTACAACAGTTGTCCTTTCTGCGACAATAATTCATTTTAGCAAATCCCGGTTTAAGCTCGACATGTACAAATGATGTCTGTTTATATATTTGTGCCTGAAACAGCTCTACTTTAGGAGTCATAATGTGAAAGGATTTAAATGCAGCAAGACTTAAAAGTTTGAGGTGTCTAATTCTCCCAACCAGGGGTTCATTCTTCTCATACTCTTGTAAAAGTTAAAATAATTTGTATAAGGACACTGTAAAATTGTCGCAAGGGGTTTTGTTTTCTTTTAAAACATTTATGTCTAAGAAAATTTCCCACTGAGAAAGCAAGATACTGTTGTTTTTTGGTCATGATGCATGGCATGTGGGATCTTATTTTCCCCACCAGGGATCAAACCCACACCCCGACACTGGAAGCATGGAGTCTTAATTACTGGACTGCCAGGGAAGTCCCAAGATAGCAAGGTATTAACTCCTTCCCTTCCCTTCACCCCACATCTCCTGGATATCATTTACTAATAGGAATGTTGAGAGAGGCGACGAGCCAAAGACAGAAACTTGGTAACCAGAAGTGTGGTTAAACAGTATTCGCACAGAAGAACCACAGGAAAAGCTAGAAAGAAATCTGATATGGTTAAAGGCAGTTTAAATGTCACATTAAAAAAACATGAATATAATTTCATGATGGAGTTTTTAAAAGCTAATATTTTGGAAAAATGATTGATTTTGAAGAAAAAAAATTGCTTACTTCTTTTTCTATTATTTTATTGTAGAAAAGCAATGAGATTCTCTGAATGTCTTCGGACTTGAGCCATTGCCTGGAAATAAAAAGGACAGACACATCATTAAAACCAAACCTCCAACCAAACACCTGGAACTTAAAAAAAAAAAGACTTGCATTCTTCTTTTTTCATATTGCCAAATAACTGGAATATGGAATCTAGGTTTGTTAACAAGATCTGCAAATATAATATTCTTCTTCACACATTGCCTTCCTTTGAAAATTCTATATTGCAAATCAGCTGTCATACCAATCAAGTTATCCAACTTAAATAATTAGGGAGATAAGTCATTAAAAGGACTCAAGTACATCAATGAGTTTATTTGCTGATGTTTTAGTGAAATCACATGGCGAGTTTTGTCTCCTAAAAGGGTTTGGTTTATACAGAAGTATTATTTTTCCTCAGTTTATAGAAAGCAATTGATCACAGAGCATCAGAAACATTTAGAGTAAGCTTCCAGGTCTGGGAAAGAAGACTTTACTCCTTTCATGCTTACTAAAAATACTTTCATTGTCATATTTTTCATTTGTGGAAGGTAAAAAAAAATTGTGCTTTAACAGTTTTCAAAAACGGGTAAAAATACTAACAGAAGAAGCAATCAGGTCAGATCACTAACATAGTACATTGATGCCAACATAAACACACACATACATAATACATATATATCTTTCAGATGTTCAAAAATAAAAGTTATATATAAGTAAGCATTCTTACACATTGACTTACTATGAGAAATCTGTTTTGAGAAAGCAGTTGAGGTAGAGAAAGATCTTAAAGACAAAACCCTTCACCAGAACATCGAGTATAATCCCTGGTTAAACAGCCACCCTGGGTGTATGATCCAGCGAGCTGAGCATATAATGCCTGGTGTAGTCACACATTTTGCAACAAAATAAACAAATACTTTATGAAATAGAGTTAAGTGAAACAGAGAGATACACATTGTTATAGTCGTGAGTACAGAAATGTAAGAAAAATTGATATCAATGCATCAAGAAAAATACCTAGAAATAAATACTAACAAAATAAATTACCATCTAGGTTGTCAAAATACTTTGGAAGTTTGACTTCTACCTGTACTTTCTGATTTTCCTTTAGAATAAAAACTTTTATAGTTATAATTACCTGAATTACATGCATCTATGCATGTAGTATCCGAGAAGGCAATGGCACCCCATTCCAGTACTCTTGCCTGGAAAATCCCATGGATGGAGGAGCCTGGTAGGCTGCAGTCCATGGGGTAGCTAAGAGTCGGACACGACTAAGTGACTTCACTTTTACTTTTCACTTTCATGCATTGGAGAAGGAAATGGCAACCCACTCCAGTATTCTTGCCTGGAAAACCCCATGGACAGAGGAGCCTGGTGGGCTGCTGTCTATGGGGTCGCACAGAGTCGGACATGACTGAAGTGACTTAGCAGCAGCAGCAGCAGCAGCAGCATGCATGTAGTATATACATATAAATACCTGCATATTTATGTATATGTCTACAAGTACATATAATGATGTAGCTATATCTATGTCTATATCTATACCTATGCAACTGTACAAAGGGAGACAGAGGGTATATATATATGCTTTTGGAGATAAAATTATATTTTTTGTATATAAAATGTTATACCTGTGCAAACAATGACCAATTCTCAAGAATTCCTATATACAGTAGTTATGTTTCTATGGATTTTGATTATCTGCAACATATTTGGAAGATAAAGATAAATGGGGAAGGTCTTCTAGGATCCAGGAAGAAAGACCAAGTGACTGTCATGCATTACTCTGTAATGACAGGGACAGCCACGTCCCGATTTCAGAGTTAGGTTTCAATGTACACTGAGGTTTCACACGACACTTAACAAGCAAGCTAGCCCAGAAGCTCAGCCCATTTGAGCAGAAGCATCTCCAGGGCTCCCTGGAAGTCCACATGCCCAGGCCCTCTGGACCGATCTGAAGATGCTTACGGCTCACGCACCACCATGCACCTGAATTTCCCAGGAGCCTGAACCACAGCAGTGCAGTTTCAGCCAAGGCCCAGGAGTCAGTCATCTGCTCCAGAATGACTGCCATTAAAAGTGAGAACTCTAAAAATACTTTTGGATTCAAGGTTATAAGCTTTAGATATCAGGCAAATAAGTTTTTTTTTTTTTTTTTAGTATTTCTTATGATTGCACCAGTTGCAGAGATCTGTTATTGCTCTCTCTTTTATGGGACTAGTTGGAGGAATCAAAAGTTGGTTAATATTAGAAGGAGTAGAAAGTAAAATTTAAGATAGATTTTAACTGTCCTCATTTTTAGAACTCTGTATTCATTATGGATATCAAATTATGAATAATGTATGCCAAGAACTTATTAAAAACAGTTTTTTTCTTTACTGAGAATGAAAAATCCATTTAAAAAATGCTCCTGGATAATATAAGCTTGGAAATAAAATATGAACGAAATTTATAAGGTGGAGACAAAACCAGCTCCTCATTAGTTACTGGGGCTCCGATATTTCTACATTTTAGTTGCCTGTTTGTCTTGCAGGTGGACAAGAAGTACTCAAGATAAGATCTGGCTTTTCTTGTGTTCCAGCACCTACCATAAGTTCATAAGACTTGATCCCTGGATGGATGCTTGGGGAAATGACTGAATTCCAAATGCTGCTTCTAGGAATTTGCCTATTGTCACTGTACAACTAATTAGCCCTAGGCCATTTTGCCACAACTGATAAAATGGCTGATTCACAGCTTTGGATTCATTCCTCTAGAAGATGATAATATATCAGTCTTAATAGACCCTTCAGTGAGCAGTCATGTCTCCCATCCATCAAAACCGGAAGTTTACCAAACTAAGGCAAATACATAAAAGGCGGGCTAGTAACTCACAACAGTCTCCAGGAGCATTAAGTGTTGGTTCTTTGACTTCTTTAGATACAATAGCTTGTTTTCTCTGCTGTCTCTGCCAAACTTATCATGCAACTGAAGTCAGAGGCAAAGAAGACTCAAGGTCCTCTCCTCCCCACCCTGAAAATGAACGGTTGTGTGATTGCTGAAGAGTGTAAATTTCTGAAAGTGGTGAACACTTTTTTGCTGTTTGATAGTGAATGTAATTTAGACAGAACTGTGGTATTTGGCACAGAATTTGGTTTAGATGATTTGGGGAAATATAATCACTGGCCATGTGATGGGACATTTCAGTAGAGTCTGGCTATGTCTCACCAGTGATACACGTTACACATATTGATGAGAAATAGCAGCATCCCTCCGCTGTTCCTTCTACTCCCAGGGGACTCTGAAGACACTTAGCGCAGATTCTTTTTACATCGTAAAGAATGTACATTTCACATTAGATCTTGAATCCTTAGTGATCTATCTTGAGAAAGAAAGCATCATCCCTTTCTCTAAGATACATCCAAATACTATAACCATGCATTGGGTTGGCCAAAAAGTTCATTTGGGTTTTTTTGTAACATCTCACAGAAAAATTGAACAAACTTTTTGGCCAACCCAATATCTGCACACATTTTTAAGAGCATCTAAGCATTTTTTGCATTTTTATTTTTCACAGTCCAATCTTTAAAAATTTTGTTACAAATGTTTCACAAGGTCCATTTCAGTGTTCCTCTTTTATTTCCTTTTATTTATTGTTTACGGCAAAATTGTCTTATGCCAATTAGTCCTGAGGCTGAATCCCTTGCAGCAAAGAAATTTAGGGTGAGAATATGGGACCCACGACTGTCACCTGTCCCTTTCTTTTCTCCAGCAGGTCGGGTTGGGCCAAGGCTTTTTCCATGAAGCCATAACTGATGGGCATATTCTTTCTTTTTTGTTCTCGCCATTAAGGAGGGTAAATCCTTCCCACAAGCCTCATGCCTCTGTGGGTTCTCTGAGGTGGCCTCTGTTCTGGTTATCAATTTTCTAGGAAATTCAGAAATTTATAAATGTAATAGGTCAGGAAGCAACAGTTAGAACTGGACATGGAACAACAGACTGGTTCCAAATAGGAAAAGGAGTACGTCAAGGCTGTATATTGTCACCCTGCTTATTTAACTTATATGCAGAGTATATCATGAGAAACGCTGGGCTGGAGGAAGCACAAGCTGGAATCAAGATTGACAGGAGAAATATCAATAACCTCAGATATGCAGATGACACCATCCTTATGGCAGAAAGTGAAGAGGAACTCAAAAGCCTCTTGATGAAAGCGAAAGAGGAGAGTGAAAAAGTTGGCTTAAAGCTCAACATTCAGAAAACGAAGATCATGGCATCTGGTCCCATCACTTCATGGGAAATAGATGGGGAAACAGTGGAAACAGTGTCAGACTTTATTTTTCTGGGCTCCAAAATCACTGCAGATGGTGACTGCAGCCATGAAATTAAAAGACACTTACTCCTTGGAAGGAAAGTTATGACCAACCTAGACAGCATATTGAAAAGCAGAGACATTACTTTGTCAGCAAAGGTCCATCTAGTCAAGGTTATGGTTTTTCCTGTGGTCATGTATGGATGTGAGAGTTGGACTATAAAGAAAACTGAGCACAGAAGAATTGATGCTTTTGAACTATGGTGCTGGAGAAGACTCTTGAGAGTCCCTTGGACTGCAAGGAGATCCAACCAGTACATCCTAAAGGAGATCAGTCCTGGGTGTTCACTGGAAGGACTGATGTTGAAGCTGAAACTCCAGTATTTGGCCACCTGATGCGAAGAGCTGACTCATGTGAAAAGACCCGAATGCTGGGAAAGATTGAAGGCAGGAGGAGGAGGGAATGACAGAGGATGAGATGGTTGGATGGCATCACTGACTCAATGGACATGGGTTTGGGTGGACTCTGGGAGTTGGTGATGGACAGGGAGGCCTGGCGTGCTGCGGTTCATGGGGTCAGAAAGAGTAGGACATGACTGAGTGACTGAACTGAACTGAACTGAATCTGGATACTTGGAGTAGGAAAGAGTTGTGTGTGCTGATAAGGTCAAATATTTTGGGGAACTGGAACTACAGGGAGAGAAGAGAATGGAGAACATGTTGTTTTCAGTCTTCTGACACTGTTCCTGACCCAGCTGGTCTCTGGCATGAAGAAAGTCAATCCCCTCCTGGGCTACACAATAAATGAATCTCAATTAATTTATGCTAACTTGTTTTTGTGATAGGCTGAGGTTAACAAAGGAAATTCTAAAGAAGATTTTGACTTGAGCTGAGGGGCAAAGTACACCTACATCCACATGTGGAATTATTTTTGAACAGGCTTCCCAGGTGGCCCAGTGGTAAAGAATCTGCCTTTCATTGCAGAACATGCATGAAACAGAGCCCAGGGTTTGATCCCTGGGTTAGGAATATCCTCTTGAGGAGGAAATGGCAGCCCGGTCCACTGTTCTTGCCTGGAGAATCCCATGGACAGAGGAGCCTGGTGGGCCACAGTCCATGTGGTCACAAAGAGTCGGACACGACTGAGCAGACACGCACAGGAGCACACTGGATGCTGATCTAGAGAGGAGACCACTTTCCTCCTGTGATGGACTGAATGTCTGTATCCCCTGCTTCATATGTTGAAGGCCTAACCCATGGTGTGTGTATGTGGAGATGGGCTTCTAAGGAAGTGATTAGAGCTGATTGAAGTCCTAAGGGTGGGGCCCTGGCCCGAGGGAATGAGTATCCTTATAACACCAGAGAGCTCACTCTCTTTCCCTGCACTGCCCTGCGGAAAGGCCACAGGGACACACAGTAAGGGGGCTGCCTTGTGCAAGTCAAAGAGAGTTCTCACCAGAAACCATGCTGGCATCCTGCGCTCAGACTTCCAGCCTTCAGAATGGGGAAAAAATAAATTTGTGTTGTTTAACTCTCAGCCCATGGTATTTTTGTCCAGCAGCGCCAGCTGAGGAACACACTTATCTACATTTACACGTTGATTCCGAAGGCCTCTGTGGCCTCAGCTATGCATTAACGCCCTGGGTGACCCGTGGCATTTGGGAAGGTGGGTCCATGAACCGACAGCTGAAATAAGTGATTCTGGACAGGTGTTCTCTCACTGTGGATGCCCGATCCTTCCTCAGCCCTGGGGTCTGCCAGCATCCACCTGGGCACGGACTCCACTCCATTCAGACACAATTCAACTTGACTCCCGCGTCCTTCATGAACTCACCAGCTTCTTTCCTGTAC
This sequence comes from Bos mutus, assembly GCF_027580195.1. Lineage (NCBI taxonomy): Eukaryota > Metazoa > Chordata > Mammalia > Artiodactyla > Bovidae > Bos > Bos mutus. Next base: position 65,309,355 of record NC_091636.1, read on the forward strand.
CACAGAGGCCCCTGTTTTTCCCCTTTAAACTTTTCACATGACCTCTTTCTTACTTTTTTTTTTTTTTTTAAACCAATTTGGAGGAACCTGACATGGTAATTCCATTCTGAATATTAACTATACAGCACACCCTTCCATTGCCATGAATCTTACAGGAGTGCGCACGGCTCCAAGAGACAAGTGCTGGTGTGGGGGTGCTGGCCTGGTGCTCCCCCACACGGGGCCTCCTCTCTCCACTCTGCACCTCCCAGAGAAGTTTCAGGTGTGACCCTATGCTGCAGACCTGCTGGACATGCTTCCTTCCCTCTGACCTTGCTGCCAACGAAAAATTGTCACTTGCCACCTGTTGCTACAAGGATTAGGTCACTGGCCACTGCAGTCAACACACCCTCAAAGAGGTTCAGGGCAGAGATCAGGAATGAGGCTCTAAGGCTCTGTGCTCTAAGAAAACTGCCAAAGAGATCTTCAGAGAGATATTCTCAGGAGGAGATGTTATAAGCTGTTTCTTGCATCTTCGCATATCTAGAGAAACACTAGAATTCTAGTGGGGACATCCGCTCCTCAGGACTAACAGAGCATTTTGCCAAACTGTGTGCTGGATTGCAAGTATTCCTCTTTCACCAAAGTCACGCATACACTGACCTCCCACCTGTCCTCTTCGAAGCAGTTCCTTAGCGCTCCTAAGAGTCTGCCTCCTAGGCCAGGCTTGCTAAGTCACTTAGGTGTGTCCGACTTTTTGCGACCCCATGGACTGTAGCTCGCCAGGCTCCTCTGTCCATGGGATTCTTTCAGCAAGAATACTGGAGTGGGCCATTTCCTCCTCCAGGGGACCTTCCCGACCCAGGGATGGAACCTGTGTCTCTTACGTTCCCTACATTGGCAGGGGTATCCTTTACCACTAGCACCACCTAAGGCTTCCCTGGTGGCTCAGAGATTAAAGCATCTACCTGCAATGTGGGAGACCTGGGTTCGATCCCTGGGTCAGGAAGATCCCCTGGAGAAGGAAATGGCAACCCACTCCAGTATTCTTGCCTGGACAATCCCATGGATGGAGAAGCCTGGTAGGCTGCAGTCCATGGGGTCGCTGGGAGTCGGACACTCCCCTATAGTTCTCATTTTGCTCAAATAAAATTTCACGCTCTCAAGTTGTACATACTTTTTTTCAGTCAGCACCACCCACCCAGGCTAAGTCAAAAACCTCTTCTCTGAGCTCTGTCCTCACGGGGCCTGACCATATCTGGTTTGGCCCTGCGGCATTCACTTTAGGATCTACCTGTCCTAACAAGTCCTCTGCACACCAGCAGAGTGGAGGTGATCACACAGTCACTGCTTAGAACCCTTCAAGGTGCCCAGCCTCAGCATTTCAGGCTGACTTCTCAGGGCATCCAGCTTCCCATTCAAGCCTCTTTACCCTGAAAGATTCCTGCAGGGCACCCTGTGTCCTGATTGTGTTAAAAACTTCACTCCGACCCAGGTGCATCCTGCAATCACACCTTGAAGCTTCCCTTTTTCTCTTAGTTTCCTCCAAGATTTAGCCCAGGTGTCACCTCCTCCAGAGACTCAGCCTCTGGGGTGTCCTGCTCCTCTCTACCTGTCACGACTGTAGGGCATCAGAGCAGAGATCTCTCTTCCCCTCACTTGGAGCTTTGACAAGTAACACTGCGACTTGGGTCTTGGGATGTCTAATGCCAAGCAAGTGATGACAATGCTCCACCTTTAACAAATGCTCGCTAAATGAGTCAAGGAATGAATACAAGGAAATCTGCATACAAATCACTATTTTATGTCAAGAGCAGAGAACAACTGAATGGTATATCAAACCTAGAGTCCCTACCGAACCCTCAAGGGAGAATCAAGTAAGAGGGAAGAACCTCTTATAGATGAACAAGAGAGGTTAATGAGTAGGGGGCAAACAGAATGGGAGTGATGCTAATTAAAAACAGGTGCATAATGGCTTCCATTTACAAAAGTTCCCCTTTCATCTTCCAGTATAGCGTGACTTTTTTTTCCCATTTGATTTCTGAAATGTGTTGGGAAAATTACAACATAAGCCATTACACCAACGTTAACCAAGACTTTAGAATAAAACTGCATTAAACCACAAATGTGGTAACTCAACATGTATTTGAATACAAAATGACACAGTAGAGACAGACAATTCACAAACAACCTTGACAAAAATAAAGCAAAGCCAATGATGTACTTTCTAATGATTCCTTTAGTAGGAAGGTTCTAAAAGGTGGGCACAAAAGCAGTTTTAACAAGGTGGGCGTCCTGCATGAAGACATGCTGCGGCTGATTCTATACATTCGCTTTTGATTACTACTATTATCATTGTAATTGGCTAAACTTTGTAAGGGAACAAGATTTCTTCCTTCTTCTGCTGTGTTTTATTCCAGCAGGCTGCAGAGTAGGTAGTAACTGCTATTTCCTTCGGTTGAATGAATCTACATTGTGTGAGATCAGACTTCCCTGGGTTTTAGCTTCCAGTACATTTCCAGGAAGTCATTGTTCCTCAGTTGTGGGGTGCTGGGGTTCAATCAGGGTGGAGCTGAGGCTGTTTTGTCACTTTGATCCTGGTACCAGCCAAAGCAGAGCACCTGTCCAGGCACTGCTGGCATACCCTGCATGCTCAATGGCAGGTGGAAGGCTTTATCCATTTGGAGTATATGAAAGGGACTAGGCAGGTGTGCATTCAGTAGGCTGGCATATCCGAATTTTAACTCTGCCCTACATACGAACCTTCAAGCTGTGAACTTTTAAAGATGCAAACGTGCCTTTGCTTGTCCAACCATGTCAGGCATGAGTAACGTCGCAGCTGGCCCTGCATCTCCTACTGCTGACCACCCTTCAGTTCTACCATCTCCTGCCTCCTCTCTATCCTCCAGTCAATACATCTTCTTGCCTGGTCACTTGATGCCAGCCCCTGTGTGCCAGCTGTTATACTGTACTACTGTACTTTCCAAGGTACTGTACTGTAAGAGTCAATGTTTTCTTTATTTTTTTGTGTTTGTTTTTAATGTATTATTTGTGTGAAAAGTATTAGAAACCTATCACAGTACAGTACTATATAGCCGACTGTGTTAGTTGAACACCTAGGCTAACTTAGATGGACTTAAACAAAAGTGGACTTACGAAGGTGCTGTCAGAACAGAACTCGCTCGAATGTAGGAGACTTACTGTACTTTATTGTGTATGTACACAAGGCCACACATACACACGTCACTTGCACACATACACACACTCATGGGATTCTTTCACAAGTCCTGTAAATAATCTCCACGAACACTCAAAAGTCACAGTCTGGAAGAGGCATGCCTTTTCCAAAGCTGTCTACCTTAATTTTGGGGGCAGAATTCTAGGTGAAAAATCATTTACACTTCCCAGGAGTCAACTTTCATGATAAAAATTCAATTGGTTTTTGTAAGGATGAAAACATCTGCATAAAAGCTCTTCATTTGGATCTACTCAGGTTTTCATCGCAATTTAATTCAACAAACCTTTATGGAGCATCTACTGAGTAGCAGGCTGCTTACTGAGCTGCAAAACTGCCCTCCATGACTTTAGCCATGGAGAGTTCAAAGGCCAGTGAATGTAAGCCCTCTGTCCAGGCCATGGAAGTCACCACCTTCTTTAAATCCTTTCTCCAGCATTCTTGGACCATTTACAACTACAACAGCAATTCTTGGCTTTCTAGACTGAACAATATTTTGCCCTCTAAAGACTCGGTCTTCCTCCCGCTCCCTCTATGAATTCAGACTCTAACACACAAGGCACGCTTTCACAATTCAGAACACAGGTGCCTCCACACACTCTGCTTTTGGGGGTGGGGGAGGTAAAGGCATTTTGAATGGATAGTGTCACACAATAACAACTTAATGATTCTACCATGTGGCGTCTCTCTTGATCTTTAAAAAATATCCTAACTGAACACATTAAGCTATAATTTTTCTCTCTCTAATAACCTATCATGTTGTTCGTCAGCAATTTACTTGGGGAGGATTTATTAGGCAGGAATCAAACATTTTTTGAGATAAAATACAATGAACAAAAGCTATTATTAGGAATGATTGAGGTGAAAAGAATGAACTGTCTTAGAAACCTTGGCTTTGTCGTGATAAGTATGACAGAGTTTGGGGTGAAATTCTTTTGGAAAATATATCATTATTTTCAAATAATAGGGTTGAAATAAGAGATGAATGATAATTGAAGATGAAAAAGTACTCACTTTTGTGCATTGATTCCATCAATTGCTTGAATCATCCTTTCATTTAATTCCTCTTCAAATCTTTTCTTTTGTGACTTGGTTCTGTATGACGGAAGAAATATTTTGGGTAAGAGTATTACTAAACAGTAAATTTGTGGTCCTATGATAGCAAAATCTCCGTCTGATTCTGTTAACTGAATTTTTTTTAAAGAGGAAATTATAGTCTATATGCAGCCTTTTGTCTATTAAGATATAGTCACTTTGTGGATTGAATGAATTGGTTAGAGTTTTTAGTGCCGTAAAATGTTCCTTTACCACTGAGTGAAATTAAAAAGCAACACTGAAAGATATGTACTTGGTGTTTGAGAAAAAAGAGGTTTCTGACCTAAGAGATGCACTAGCCCTTGAATTGTTGCCTCTATAAACTTTATTTTTTGATAGAACATACTGGCTTTGGAAATTCCCTTGCAAAAATTTGGACTGGCTGACAAAATAATCATTCTTGTTTCATGTTTTCCTTGGTCAGTTTGCAAGAATTTGCAGAACTGCAGTCTTCTTTGAGATGTGTCAAAGCTTATTTGTCTATAATTAAATGTTCCTCACTTTTTGAGAGTGCTGTTCACAGAAAACCCCTCTTACACTTGCAGACTACTCACTTGATCTCAAAATGAATAATCTTGGGCCATAATATAAAATGCTTTGCATTTTATTGTGCCAAGACAAGAATGTGTTCTCCAAGGTTAATCTGACAATTAGCATAAGAATGATGTAAAAGAAAAAATGAAAATAATATCTGTTTTTAAAAGTTAAACATCTACTGCAGAGTATAACCCATCTGGCCCTTCAAAAACTGGCTTGAGCCAGCCTGCATCTGAATCCAGGTGTCCACAAATCATCTAGTCCCATGGGAGTGAGCACAAGGCTTCTCTGTGCTGTGTTTGGTTAAGTTACTCACTGAACAGACCTTCTACTTTGGCATAAAATAATACTCTTCCAAATTTAGAACTGCCTCTCTATATAGATGAAAATAGTATTAAATGTGCAATGTCATATTTATCTGTAATCAAATCTGGTGGAATTATCATTAATGAGACAGATGGGTAATACAATTATTACATCACTGTTTGTGAATTCCCACCTTCAAGTCCTGCCTTCTTTAAACAAGTCAAGGTTAGGTTTGGTTCAAAAACAGAACAATATTAAGTGATCCACCTGTCAACACCAAGCCAATGGAATTCAGAGGTTTTAGCAAGCCAAATTCCAAGCTAAACTGGGAGGCAAATTAATTTTGATCCTTCTTTTAGAAAAAGGCTGTGCATCTTAGCAGTCACCTAGGATGGCTTATTCTCATTTGTGACTGAGGAGCTCCCTCTATTTTCTTTTTTATCAGCCCTGTGCCTAGACTTGAGATTCTTGACTTCAACTTGGTCAAAAAGTTGAAAGCTCTCTCTTTCAAAAAGCATCACCAAGTCTAAGAAGGAACAGTGTAGATGCCTCGAAGCTCACAGGAAAATTGAACCCTTCACTCATGTGTCTGGGGGCTAACGGTGACACCGTCTTTGTGAATCTGTTTTAGGATTAGCCTAGACGATGCCAGGCTTCCCTGGTAGCTCAGCTGGTAAAGAATCCACTTGCAATGCAAGAGAACCTGGTTCGATTCCTGGGTCAGGAAGATCTGCTGGAGAAGGGAGAGACTACCCACTCCAGTATTCCTGGGCTTCCCTGGTGGCTCAGCTGGTGAAGAATCTGCCTGCAATGTGGGAGAACTCAGTTCAATCCCTGGGTTGGGAAGATCTGCTGGAGAAGGGACAGACAGGCTACCCACTCCGGTATTCTTGGGCTTCCCTCGTGGCTCAGCTGCTAATGCTAAAGAATCCGCCTGCAATGCAGGAGACCTGGGTTCAATCCCTGGGTTGGGAAGATCCCTTGGAGAAGGGAAAGGCTACCCACTCCAGTATTCTGACCTGGAGAATTCCATGGACTGTGATGCCAGGTGGTAAAGAACCTGCTTGCCAATCTAGAAGATGTAAGAGACCTGGGTTCGATCCCGGGTCGGGAAGATCCCCTGGAGGAGGGCATGGCAACCCACTCCAGTATTCTTGCCTGGAGAATTCCATGCACAGAGGAGCCTGGTGGACGCAGTCTAGAGGGCTAAAAGGAGTTGGGCACGACTGAAGTGACTCAGCACACTGCAGATGATGCCCGTGTGGTGCTCAACCCAGTACATATGATGCATGGAGTAGCCGACAAGTGCCCGTTATAATGCATCCTCTGTATTCACTGACTTCCTGCACAGCAGTTCTTAACATATAGAGTTTCCTGGTCTCCGTAGCTTTGTGACCTCTGCTACAGAAATGAGAGGCTGTGCTTGGGGCTGATCATCTCCCTCTGAGGAATTCTTAATTCACCAGCCAGGGCCTTGCTCTTCAGGCTGTCAGCATTTCAGCATTTCTGACCTTCCTGGTCTGGGCTCCCCTGTTGGCTTCCCGGCTGCTCACAGACCCCAGCTCTACCCTCAAGCCCCCTTTCCATTTTCTCTCTCTTAAGCTCCGCCCCCCCAAACCTGCCCCACCCACAGGCTGGGCCACTCTACCTAAGGAGGTGTGCTTCCTATTGTATCTCAGATGATGTTCTACTGCTCTGGGAGGGCCCCTCACCACCAGGCTGGGGGTTCAGAGAGGTTTTATGACCTCAGCTATGTTACAAAGCCAGGATGTGCTAGGGAAGTCTGGGCTGACTTGAAAGACAGGCTCTCTCTGTGAGGCTTGGGGCCACCAAAGACCACCCACCACATAGAAAAGAGGAGGAGATATGGAGGAGGCTCACAGGAGGGCAGGCAGGACAGGAGAGCAGCTAGGAACACAGGCGTCAGTGTCCTAGAGCCTGGGCATAAACCACGGGCGTGCCTCCCCAAGCCACGTGGCTCTGGTCCTCTCCTGACCTGGCACCTCTGTTTCTTCCTTCCAAAATTGATAATGGCTGTAGTATCCACCCTAGAGTAATGCTGTAGGCATGAAATTAGATTTCCCATAGCCCTGGTGCAGATAAAAATGACAGCCTTACGATCACTGTCTTTCAGACAGCACTCATCCCAAAAGACACTGCCCACGGCGCACTCGCCGCAGGAGCCCTTCTCACTGTAATTTCAGTAAATCGAGTCTGGAAGGAGACTGCGGGGAGGAGCAGACAGATGAGAGGCCAGACCACATACAGGAAGTCCCTTATATATGAACCTTCAGACACGCACACGTCGTGTGCCAGCCCCGGTATGCAAGTTGCTGTACTGTGCTACTGCACTTTTCAAGGTACTGAATTATAAGATACAAAATGCTTTCTTTAGCCTTTGTGTTTGCTTTTGTGTACACATTATTTGTGTGAGAAGTATTATAAACTTGCCACAGTACAGTAGTATATAGCCAATTGTGTTAGTTGGGTACCTAGGCTAACTCTGTTGGACTTTTGAACAAAACTGGACTTAGGAACGTGCTCTCAGAACAGAACTCATTCGTATGCAGGGGACTTACTGTACAAAGTGGAAGGATGTTTGTGAAATTACATAGACAGCTGTTTGCAGATGTGCTAATTTCTTCCTGGCTTGAAGAGCCAGGCCTTCTAAAGATACGTTACGGGGTCCAAAACGCTTCTTAAAATAGCTTAAGCTTTCTTTAATTGGGCATTTGCCACCAAAAAAATAATACTTCAAAAGCCCAAGAACTCCATTTTCCATATAACAAAGGGCTCTAAGTGTGATAGGTCAATATTAAAATTTCAAGTTTTACACAAAATACAAATCAGAGGTCATGACAGCAAAGATAAAGTCACGCAGAGGGATTCGGGAGGGAGCGCACTAAGATCTGGCAGCCAGTGACCTAATTATTTATGTTCATTTTCCACTTTGATACAATGCATTTTCTATAGGAATAAACCCATCTCTTCAGTGGGGGAAGAAAATTTTAAGTTTGGGGCCGTTCATTAGTTATCCTAGTGTTAGTCCCTCAGTCATGTCTGACTCTGTGTGCCGCACGGACTGCAGCCCACCAGGGTCTTTTTTCCAGGGGACTCTCCAGGCAAGAACACTGGAGTGGGTTGCCATTTCCTTCTCCAGGGGATCTTCCCAACCCAGGGATTGAACCTGGGTCTCCAGCATTGCAGGTAGATACTTTACCATCTGGGCCACCAAGGAAGCTCCCAAATTATCCTAACATCTTCAATAAAAAGTACTTAACTCCCAAACTAAAGGAAGGTTCTGAGCCCCAAAGCTAGAGGAATACAGACAAGGGAAAGGAGTGATGTCTGAGAGCTTGTGGAGGATGACAATGGCATCCTTGGACACTTGGGGAGGCATTTTTTCTTTGTTTGAGCAGGGTGGGTTGCACTTCTTTTCACTATTGAAAGGCTGGACTTGTCTTGCTTTTATCTCTAGGATTCAACCTCAAAAATATAACTTTAAGATTCTCATTTTAAGAAAGTTCAGTTCTTTACTTCAGATTAATATGAAGAATGTTTTTTAAGAAAACAATTTAAAGTTCTAAAGAGTTTACTAGGCAGTGTTTTCCCTCTTTTAATTCTAAAAAGAAAGGATATCAATAATCCTATTTTTAGAAGCTGAATACAACTTGACAGGGCTTTTCACAAGCAGCTACTCTTTTTTTTTTTTTTTCAGAAGAAATAGCCTTCAGAATTATTATAGTTGATGAAAATTACTTTCAGGAATAAATAAAGAACAGTTAAGCCTTTAGAAAATTAGAAAATGGAATGTATACCATACCTTAAGGTGCGATTTTGAAAATTATGCTGACCCATTGGTACATCCTATTAAAGAAAAAAAAGATTATTAGTTGCTAAAAACATACATTAAGAAGTTTGAAAAGATAACGATGCGTATTTCCTCTTTTACCATGGTAAATATCATTTAGGTAATAAGCAGCTAAGTGGAGAAAAAGAGCTTAATTATAAGCGTGAAATAAGGTTAAAACTTCAGTTTATATTTAGAATGTTGGTGTAATCTATGAACTCTGGATATTGGAAGTGTCAGGATTGTTGTCTAGATTTTCAAAATTCCTATCCTGATATTTGCAGATATTATTTACAACAATGCCTGCAGAGGACTATTATTAAAGTTACTGTAGACAACCTAAATCATGTAGAACTGTAGTTTTAACATGAGACAAAAATTTAGAAAATGCTTTAAAACACAAACATAATCACAAAATCTATAGACAATCTTAATCAGTGAATCAAACTGTTAAGAAATGAGACCATTGATTAAGTATGTGAAACTGAGAATCACTGATGAAAAAGAAGAAATGTACATAAGTGCTGGTATAACAGTTCCTGAAAAAGGCTAGTGAGAGGGAGACACTGAATCCATTGCTAAGTGTTCAATAATAGACTTTAAAAACCACAAGATTCACTTGTATATTGTAGTGGAAATTAAAATAAAAGTCAGAACAAAGAAGCTCCAGAGAAACTTTTCTTTGTTGCTTTAAGCTCCAAGGTTAGATAAGGAAATGTATTTAGCCTAGGGAAAGGTAGGCTTAAAAATGATAACTGAACTCCACATTTTATTATATAGAGTATTAATAAAATAATGCATTATTCACCAGCTCCATCAATGTTAAATCAAGAGTCAATGAAGTTCTGCATAGGGGATTAGATAAAAGAAATAACTTTTGGCAATGACAGCTGTTCAATCCTGGAAGGTACGAGTAAGAATGACAATGGGACCTTTCTGAAAGTAAGGGGCATAGTCCTATGGGCCCCAAGTGCTAACCAGAACCTCAGAGGTCTTCTGTCCCTGCCAAGGAACTCAGGCCTGAGACTCTGTCTGTGACTGGCAAGGCCAGCTGGTCAAGAAAACAGAGTCTGTTCCAGACATCCTCTGTTTTTTATACACTATTTTCTGAAGCTCAAAGCCTTAGGCAGTTATAACTCTTTCGAAGGAGGCATCTTCACTAACACATAACAACAGATTATGTTGAGGTTGGAGCCAGGGTGAAATCTTCCCTTGGGTGCCTTGCTAAGATAGTAAGGGAGAGGGTTGCTCTTAAGTCCTGAGACAAAGGACTGATAAGAAATTAGCAACCACAACAACATCAATAATACCACCCATAAAGCAAGGCCTTATTTTTGCAGGTACACAGATGAAGTAGCACAGAAAATAATGCTTTAGTATTCAGATATAATTCTTATTTCCTGAACAAACCAACCAGCCAACCAACCAACCAGCCAAGCAGCCAGTCAACCAACCAACCAGTCAACCAACCAGTCAGCCAACCAACCGTCAACCAACCAACCAGTCAACCAACCAACAACCAGTCAACCAACCAGCCAACTAGCCAGTCAACCAACCAACCAGCCAGTCAACCAACCAATCAGGCAACCAGCCAGTCAACCAACCAACCAGCCAATCAACCAATCAATTTGTTTATAACAAATCTCAATCAGAGATAAAGTTATTAGCCATTAGCACTAATAATAAATTTAGTGTTGAGGTAAAATTATCTGATTCTTTTCATAAGAGGGATAGAAGCATTGACTTTCCCTGGCAATTAGATTCTAAGTCTTAGCATGCTTTTCCTCTAACAGGTCTAGTTGCTGGGAGGCCCCCAGTGGCTCTGGTCCTCGCTCCTTGCATCTCTTCTCTTCTTGTGACCACATCCAGATCCACAGCTTCAAATAGCACCTAAAATCTGATGCCTATCACATCCACACCTCCTACCAAGACCTCTACCCAGAGTTCCAGGAGCACACCCCCAACTGCCAACTTCTGAGCTGCAGTCTGGTGTCTGAAAGGCATATTGATTTGAAGATGTCCACTAGCAAAGTCTTGATTTTTCTACCCCAAATTCTCTGACTTTGCTCTGAGTATTTGTCAGTTCAGTCAATGGGATTATCATTCTCCTAGGTGCACAACCCAAACATGTGGCTTCGTCTTTGAACTTCCTTTCCACACATATTGACTCCATCACCAAGTCTTACTTGTTCCACTTTCAAATTGTACCCTGAATTTGTTTCTCACTGTTCCCACTGCTAAAATCTCAGCAAAGGAGGACACCACTCCTTCTTGTAGCCCTGCTCTCTTGGTCCATCATCCAGAGTGCTAATTACACGATGCCCTTCCCTGCTTAGGACCCTCTAACAACTTCCCACTACAATCAGAATAAATTATACATGATTACTTGGAGCCTCTCACCCTAATGACCTCCCCTGGCTTACTGTTGATGATCTGACAGCCACAGAGTCTCTTCTCTGCCTCAAAGACACCAATTCATTTCCATTTCAGGGCAGCTGTATTTGTCCTTTTGCCCCTGACCCTCCCCACTGACCCCTCCCCTTCTCGGAGACTCCCCCCAGCCACACCCCCAAGAGGAGCCATGCCAGTCACTCCCCAAGACATTCCTTCCTTTTCTTTTCATCACAGCCCTTGGCAGTACCTGGAGTGATCTCCTTTGTTTATTTGAGTCCTACTTAGGGTCTCTTTCTTCCCAATAGAATATAGACCCCTCTAGGACTTGCCCTGGAGGTCTCCCTGTTGACCCCTTGAAAGATCACAATCTTCTATCAGATCGTTTATATTTCAGTTGGAAAAGAACAAAGGAAGTTGAAAGAAGAGATAAAACCAAGACAAAACAGGAATGCTGACGCCTGCATGTTGGGTTTGCGCATGTCACTGTGACAGGCCTATGGACACAGGCAGCTTGGAAATGTCCACTTTTACCTGACAGCCTCATATGTTGTTTCCTCATCAGCTAATAAGAATTACGGAACATCTCATTTTTTTTAAACCTCAACCACATCCCTAACACAGTGAATACCATTTAGCATGAAATTGTACTCAGAGACTGTTTTAATATCTAAATATACCATTGGGACTATTCTAAGTGCTCCACTGTATTTCCTTTCCTCTCCTCTCATGAGTTTTTCTATTCTTCATCTGCATTTCAGCCATCTTATTGAAAGGTCCCTGTGGTCTGGAGCGGTGGGACTCCATTCCCCATTAGAAGTTGGGATGACGTCCGTAAGGGACGCCAATAGAATGCACTTTGCTTCCGACACAGGCTGAACCCCTGGGGGATGAGGACAGGGTTAATGATGCTGCTCAAACCGCAAGGATGTCAGGCCCTCATTTGTTCTTTTATGAAGATGCTCGGGCTTTCCACTTTGTGGTAGCCAAAGCAAACTGCAAACCTGGATTGAAAAAGAGTTCAGGGGTATGCGTGGCTACTGCCCATTGTCAATAACCGTCTTCGATAAGAAAGTGATCACGCAAAGTCACTCTTGGTTGAGACCCTTAGCAACTGACACTCAAGATAACCTGATGGCAGGTTTATTTAGGCCTGTTTGTCAGGGGCCTCTCTGGGAAGTCAGAGACAGCAAGCTTCCTTCGTTACAGACCCGACTGGTTTTGGCAGGACATGCCTTCTGTTTGGGGAGCTAGCGTATGCCCAGTGCGGGGAGGGCGTACCGTGGTGCTGATCTTGCCGTTCTCCGTAGTCATGCTGTCTCTGTGATGCAGGTGTGCAAAGGGCTTGGCCGCCCCCCAGGACTCCAGGTACCGGGTCATGCGGACAGAAGCCCTCATCTTCGCTCCGTCAAGGGTGTGTCGAGGCCTAAAGAGGTGCTGAGGGCTCCGCCGCTCTCCCTTGGGGTGAGAAGCACAGTATCACACCTGGAGGCCACAGCACCTCTTCCCTCCAGCCCCCTAGAAGCCTCCCTTGCACAGGCGGAGTCCTCCACCATCACCGCCTTCACTCTGCGGGCTCCTGCCCTCGGTCGTGCGGGGTCACCATGGGGCATGGCCACACCCCAGAGAAGCTGAGTCAGTTTTTTTCAGACAACAAAAACCTACCTGTACCTGAAACTTGGGAAAAAACAATAGCCATTGGAAGGGACATTTTTATAAAGCTGACTCTTAGACAGAATATGCTGATCTGTTTCCATGTTTTAATGGTTTTGTTTGTTGTTTTCCTAAAGTGATGGCTGTAGGGATTGGGGCTGTTTTTGGATGCGAAATGGCCTTGAATATTGATGTTTTGGTATTCTTTGCCTGAACACAGTGTTCTCTGGACACGTTTTTTTCACCTTTTCCCTGCACCTGCCACCTCCACACCGATCATCCCATAGTTCCTCCTGCTTGTCACACATCTGTCTCCAGATCAGCTGTCTAGTGGGTTGGAAGTTTGTCCCCAAAGGTGAACAGGGAGTTTCAGGGAGGCTCTTGTGAGTAAACACTCGTAAACTTGACTTCACTGATTTTGTGATACTTGTTTGGACAATTCAGAGGAGTTTCTTGCTGCTACCTGCGTTGTTAACCAGCCAGTGATTTGAGGGAAGTTACATAAACCATCTGAGACTCAGCTTCTTAATCTGTAAATAGCAACAGTACCCATTTGGCAGGAATTTGGGGAGGGGTAAAGATGAGAGCTCTTTTGATGAGCCCCCTGCTCTGGCCTGACACATGATGGGAAGAGCGTAAAAGACAGCAGCTGTCTGCATGGGATAGGTGGTTTTTATCATGTTAAAGTTCACATGTCTGCACATAACATGCTCACCCCAGTGTATGTGACAATTAGTCATTAATCTTTCAGTAATTTCTTTTTTTCTTATATTTTCATCCACTTAATCTCATTAAGATTTTTATCAGCTGAAATCCTGAGCACACTTTTGGTCTTCATTTAATTTTCTAACTGCCAGGAAGGGCCCATCATGGACTAACACAGTGGTACCCAACCTTTTTGGCACCAGGGACCTATCTGTTATGTGCTTAGTCGTGTCTGACTCTCTGTGACCCCATGGACCGTAGCCTGCCAGACTCCTATGTCCATGGAAATCTCCAGGCAAGAATACTGGAGTGGGTTGCTGTGCACTTCCCCAGGGACCTATTTAGTGGAAGACTACTTTTACATGGACTGGGGGTCGGGATGGTTTCTGGGTGATCAAATGGATTGCATTTATTGTGCATGTTATTTCTAATCTAATGCTCTTGCTGATCTTGCATGGAGGTACCAGTCCATGGCCCAGAGGTTCACACCCGTGGACTAACGTATACATTGGTAAGCATGACTAACTAACCTCTACAACCTTATAATGCAGACAATACCCTTGCCACATAAACAAGCAATTCATTTCAACTGCTTCTTTCATAAATATTTGAATGCATTTTTACAAACACAGGCATTTAAAATAGTTTTAGAGGCAAACACTAGCAAAGAATTACACCGGTTCTTGACTAAAAACAACTTTTCATATCAGTCATTTGCCCTCTTGACTTTTAATCACAGAAGTCATGGGCTAATTATAGACTCTATGATACTGACCTTGGGGTTGATTACAAAGTAAGTTTTCACCAAATGTTGCTTTAAATACGGGTCTCTGATGTCACCATCGCCTTCTTCCACTTTGTAAGCTCCATTCAAGTGTTGCAGGGTAACAGAAGAAATGTGAACACGTCTGAAATTCCATTTGAAAACCACAATCAAGATACAGAAGAAGGAACATCCAAGATTTTCTATTAATTTGGGACTTGAGAAAGAATTCCTTCTGCCACAGGTGAAGGAAAGGCTATAGGTTCATAGTCTGTTACCCACAGCTTTGGGAAAATGCTCCCCGATATCAAGAGCTGCTAATATTTGGAGCCTCTCTGCACTCAGTGAAACCTAGGTGGTGAATTATAGCACATAAAACGTGATCATACTGAATCTGGAGGCATGAGGATAGTTTTCGGAATTGCATGGCAAAGTCATTTGAGAACACGTGCTGGTACGTATAAAAGTATGGGCTTTCCTTCTCAATGCCTGCTCTCATACTTCTCCAAATTACAGCACTTGCAAAGATTCTCTTGTCATCTGTCCAGATGGTACCATCTGCTTATTTTAATAGGACTGGTTTCAGAGGTGACCAATAATACAGAAAGGCCACATATCTCTAGTGCATTATAAGCCATCTTTAACTTAGGTCTCTATTCATAAATACGCAATTAAGTGAAAGTCTGTAATTCAGGATCTGACATCCTGTCTCTAACCATGGGTCCCAGGGGTGGTGGAACTGGGGCCTGAGAGCTCACATCCATCTGGTTAATGGAAGAGGTCACGGAGTAACACAGTAGTAACCAGGGCAGCAGAAGTCACCGAGCACTGAGCAGTCAGCTCTCAGCCTGCGGACCTCGGATCCTAAGCCCAGGGCCTGCTGGATGAGAGGAAGCCCATGTCCTGCCTTACCCAGGGACCCCTCCAGCTTCCATGTGGTTGGCCAGGGTGACGTCATGTGACCACACGTCGTACTGCCACTTCTGCAGCCCGATCACGCCGCACAGCACGTTCCCAGAATGCACTCCCACGCGCATGTTGATGTCCACTCCGGTGGCGTCCCTCACTTTCCTAGAGAGAAGGAAAGTCACATCACCCTCCAGGGCCAGTCTCTTCTTCCTGTCGTTCCTGGCTGATTTTCTGGGCATTTTATTATTCAGAATGTCTCAGACTGTTGAAAATAATGGTCATGAGTTCCTTCTGTGGTGGAAGATTGCTGCTCTGAGGGCATTGAAAGGGTTTTTCTCTCCAGTTATTACCAGGCTAACCCATCAGTACCAAGCCAATGCTCCAGCCAGTAAAGCCTCAGGCTGGCTAGGGCCGTGATGCAACATTTTGGTTTTAGCTTCTACTTTTCCAACCAATACATATCAAGCACCCATCATGTGCTAACCCCCTCCTTGAAGTTTTCATACTAGACTCGTGAGACATTGCCTTGTACTGTCAGAAACAATCTTAGATGCCATTAGCAACTCTAAGGCTTATTAGCATAGCGTATGTCCCCAAGGAATATTTTCTGCTGATGAGACAATAAGGCTTATTTGTGAGCTTAAATGACTTCAGCCTGAATAGGAATTAAAAAAAAATAACCACAAGCTGAATGCTTTTCCACTGTGCATGTTTCTGTAACAAAAAAGAGAAGCGAGTACTCTTTAAGAAGCTTTAATAGTGCATAAGGTATCATTAAAAAGAAATGAATTTTTAAAAACCACTTAAAAAATACTTTAGGATCCTATCACCAACTCATTGAAAGAGACAAATGAATAACTTCCTTTGATTAGGACAGACATATATACACGACCATGTGTAAAACAGATGGCTAGTGGGGAGATGCTGTCACAGGGGGCTCAGCTCGGTGCTCTGTGATTACCCAGAGGGGTGGGGTGGGGAGGGAAGGGGGAGGTCCAAGACGGAGGGGATATATATACATATACATATACATATAGCTGATTCACTTCACTTAATAGTGGAAATGAATACAACATTGTAAGGCAATTACATTCCAATTAAAAATAAAAGAAAAAAAGACAACTTCTTTTAAGGGAAAATGGCAATGATTGGTGATGCCTATTTGTTTCTGCCAGTTAAATATGTTTATCGATTAAAATATAGTTGTAAAAGAAAAAGGTGTCCCTAGCAGGAAGGTGTCCCTCATTCCATGGAGCGAATCACCCCAGGAAGAAACGTGGAGGGAAGTGATGACATTGATTGCAGCAGTTAAGAGGAAGGGTTCCCAGGTGTGGGATGCAGTAGAACCCGAACCATCTCAAAATAACACAGGTACGCATGTGGGATGGCATCACCGACCCAATGGACCTGACTTTGAGCAAGCTCTGAGAGATGGTGAAGGGCAGGGAAGGCTGGTGTGCTGCAGTCCATGGGGTCGCAGCGTCGGACACGACTGAGCAACTGAAGAACGAACAACAATGAACAATGAGTGTCAAGCTTCAGTGATGAAGCAGAACCATCCGAGCATACTATGATAAGAAGAAATGGGTCCATGATATAAAAATAAATGACTTCCTGAGAAAATAGTACAGAGGCTGTTTCTTTCCCTTCCCTTTCTATCGTCCTTTTCTGTTTATATTTTGTCATAAAATGACAACCTATATCAAGTACTTTGCAAGTCGTCCACACCCTTCAATCCTGCTCCCAGAAGGAGCATCTCCATGACACAGGAGGCTTGCCTCGCCGCTTTGCCCACAGTAGCTCTGAGTGCAAACGGCTGCTGGGGGGTGTCTGGTCCCCCCAGGCTTGCTCAGGCTGGTTCATCTCTGCTCCCCATCCCCCTGAGTCCTGCTTCCTGACAGCATCCAGGAGTAGTCAGAAAGCCAGTCTGATAGCAGTGACTGGTTAGTAACTCGAGTCTTTGAAATAACCGTCTTCATGGGCTTCATGTCTGTTTTAGAAAAATGAGTTGATCAAGAGTTCAGATGAACTGACTGACCAGAAACATTTTAATGCATGTAGATGCAGATGAAATCTGTGTGATCCATAGACAAATGTCAAAATGATGGCTTAGAGTTTGCGCTAATAGTAGACAATCTTTCTAATTTAAGAGGAGCTTTAATCACTTACAAAATCAGGGTTCTGAGAGCACTGCCTTGATTAAGAACAGTTTACATTTTCATGAAAGGGGGGAAAAACGTCTCTTTAAATGCTGGGAATATTCCAAAACTGCAGCCAAAGAACTTCTGCAGTGTTGACCTAGCTAACAGGGAACGAGGCTCTGAATAAATGTGGAGGTCCCCGCACGGAGGGAAAACCACGGAGAGACATCCCTGGATTCATGTTGCTGGTTCCCAGGAAAACTAGAGGTCATCTGGCAAAATTTCAAGTGCTAAGTGTACACTTTCTCCTCACCAGCTTCAAAAACTGAAATTCCTGTATTCATTCTCATCTTATGGCTTAAGAAATGGGAATGGAAATGCTTGCTTTTGTATGTAAGAGAGAACAAAGAGTTTCCAAAATTTGCCGAGGTGTTCGCTCTTTCCCTGGGCTTCCCTGGTGGCTCAGATGGTAAAGAATCTGCCTGCAATGCAGGAGACCCAAGTTCGATCCCTGGAGAAGGGAACGGCTACCCACTCCAGTATTCTTGCCTGGAGAATTCCATGGACAGAGGAGCCTGGAGGCTACAGTCCACGGGGTCACAAAGAGTCAGACACGACTGAGTGACTAAACAACAACAACAAAAGGGTATTTTGTTGAATCGAATGCGCTACTGAGTCACAAAATGTCATCCTTCACAAAACCCATCCATAGAGCCTGTTTCCTCTCACGTTTGGTTTTAAACATGAAAGTGGCTTCCAGGGGTGGTTACAAATGTGAGAAAATCTGTTAATTTTACATGGATTGAATGCACTTACATCTAGACCTGTAATGTCTTGAATAGTTAATGATTTTTAGAATACAGTTGAAAAGCTTTTTTTTTTCTTATACCTCCAAGAAGACAGATGATTTATTTTGGGGGAGAAGCAGGGGGGACAGCTAATTCCCATACAAAGTACCTCAGGTGGCAAGCTGAGGCCACACTGCCCACCTCTGCTGTCTCGACTCTTCCCTCCTTTCTTCCCTATGTCTCTGCCCACCCAGTCCTGACTGCCATGTAGCGGCCCCGACACTGCTGAGCTAGTGAGTCTGGACATTCAGGTCCGCGGACTCTGCTGAGGCTGGAGGTGTAATCATCCTTCCCTGGAAAGCACTGGAAACCCACCGTCAAACCTCTCAGTCCATTTCAGCCCACGGCCAACACCACAGTGGGCTAAACACAGCGACAACTAACTTGATTTGTTGCTTTCTCACTTAACATCCCAGTTACCCCAACCCCGAGAAAAGGAATTCGAACATCAAGCACATAATTCCCATCTCATTTAGAACAAGAATATGCGGAGGAGAAGAGAAAATCACTTGACCAAAAATAGGCAATCCCCTACCAAAAAACCCTTAAACTGAAAGTTTTCAATCAAACAATCAACAAACAAGAGCTTTTTATCATTTATAAGACTATCAGGGCTTCTGTGAAGGCACTTATAGAGAAGTATGCGGTATCAGCAGTGAAAATTCACTTTGTAGCTCACATTTTCACACTACACTTGTCAGCTGTAATGATACCATTATTCTTTGTAAGCAAATATTCTCTACAAATCTTACAATGAAAGAAACTATAGATACAAAGTGGAAAATTATTACGGATAAAAACTGAAACTAAATTCACAGAGCTGAGTGTGTTTGACTAGATGGAGTTATTCTGGGCTAGATTCTCCTCTTCATTGCAGTCTGGTGGTAAAAACTACTTTCTCTCTTACAATTTATATGTCCTTGTCAAAAATCAAGACAGACATTAAGAGTACAAAATTGTCCCTTAAGATTGGAAGAGACTTTTCAATTGTTTACAAAGAAATTATCTTTGAAATTAATGACACAGCCCCTTCCCATAGATTTCTAACACCATGTTCCTGTAAAATAAGATTAATAACAACAATACAAAACACAGAGCCTGACTCTGGACTGAGTTCTCACATGCCAATAAATGAGTCTTTGCCCGTTTCTGTGTAAATGAACAATCATGTATATAGTTTCAGTAGACAAAAAACCAGAAACAGTTGTAAGACCGACAACGAAAATGTATTATGCAGTTTAAAAGGCTCTTACTACTCATCACACTTACTTTATGGCTTCACACATATCCAGTCCCATTTTCACACAATTCTTGGCATGGTTAGGGAGAGATATAGGCAGTCCGGACACACAGTAGTAGCAGTCTCCTAAAATTTTTATTCTCATGCATTCATTCTCCTGAAAGAAGAAGTCACAGAATTTCAACTGCATTGCTTGTGTGCTAAGTGGCTTCATTCATGTCCAACTCTTTGAGACCCTATGGACTGTAGCCCGCCAGGCTCCTCTGTCCATGGGGTTCTCCAGGCAAGAATACTCGAGTGGGTTGCCATGCCCTCCTACATAGGGGATCGTCACGACCCACACATTGAACCCTGGTGTCTTGCATCTCCTGCACTGGCAGGTGGATTCTTTACCACTGTGCCAACCTGAGAAGCCGTAAACTAGTTCAATTTCCCTTAACTGCCCATCAAGATTGAGCCACCCTCACCCGCATACCCCTCTGCCAAAGCAGGAAGGATGATGGTAAGGGGTGGGAGGGGAAGGCTGAGAGAATATTTTGGAATGAATTACACTTAGCAGAGAAATGTGAAGATAGGCCCATGCTTTATAGTCTGAACATCCTCAAATACTGACAGTGAAATGAAACGTTCTGTGCAGAGCAGAATCTTTCATGATAGAAAATGGTGATCAGAACTCAACTGGAATTAGAATTGTATGTCATTTCCTACTACATTCATGATTTTCCTCACTTCTTTCAAAGCTGAAGCAAATTCTTACCTGCAGACATGTAGCTTCTGATAAACATCACTACAGTGTAATGCAGTATAATGAGCCACCATTCAACATTGCCAAGTGATTTAAAACTTAATTCTGCCCTTAGGTTAAACCATTTTAATATCAAGTTAGACGAACTCATTTTTCTTGGCTGGGTTGTATTTATATTACAATATCAAGATCAATTTCATTCATATGAATCAATCCTACATCCATTTCTAACCTTTTCAACTAGCTTATAGACACTTCACTCAAATTTAAATACGTAAATAAAGAAGTACCAAACACAGATTTTTTTCCCCTTCTTAACCCACAGGCTTATGGATAAACTGAAAATATTTGAAATAATAAAATGAACATAAGATATTTTTGTCCTTAAAGCATGCATTAGATTTATTGAAGGTTTTTGCATGTTTCTTTCCCTGTCTCATAGAGAGCTTGTGTACTTTCATGCTTATCTACAGCACTGTAGAGGATGTGTTAATAAATCTTGATAGCAATTTTATATAATAAAAAGGAAAAACATTGTTTATTAATCAGGTTTACCTCCCTGATAGCACAGTTGGTTAAGAATCTGCCTGCAGTGCAGGAGACCCTTCTTCGATTCCTGGTTTGGGAAGATCGCCTGGAGAAGGCATAGGCTACCCATTCCAGTATTCTTGGATTTCCCTGGTGGCTGAGCTGGTAAAGAACCTGCCCTCAATGTGGGAGGCCTGGGTTCGATCCCTGGGTTGGGAAGATCCCCTGGAGAAGGGAAAGGCTACCCACTCCGGTATTCTGGCCTAGAGAATTCCATGGACTGTATAGTCCATGGGGTTGCAAAGAGTCGGACACAACTAAGCGACTTTCACTTCCTAAATATGTATTCTGAGTCTAGAAGCAGTAAGATTAATAACAGTGAATTCTTGGTACCCTTATCAAAGACCAGTTACATGGGATTATTTCTGGTCTCTCTATTGTGTTCTGTTGCTCTATATGTCTGTTCTTAGTATCCTACTGGTTTGAATTGTTGTAGCTGGAAGATATTTTGAAATCAGGAATTATGAAGCCTCTAGCTTCGTTCTTCTTGCTCAAAATTGCTTTGGATATCTGTGGTCTCTTGTGATTCTATATAAATTTTAGGATTGATTTTTTTCTATTTCTGTAAAAACCACATTGGGATTTTGATCGGGATTGCATTGAATCTGTACATAGCTTTGGGTATTATTTTAACAACATTAATTCTTCCAATCCGCGAATATGGAATCTCTTCCTACTTACTTGCGTCTGTTTATATTTCTTTCATCAGTGTGTTATAGTGTTTGGTGTGTAAGTCATTCACGTGCTTGCTTAGGGCTGCTCAGGTGGTGCAGTGGTAAAGAATTGCCTACCAATGCAGGAGATGTAGAAGACGTGGGTTTCATCCCTGGTCAGGAAGACTCCCCGGAGCAGGAAATGACAACCCACTCCAGTATTCTTGCTGGTAAAAACCCCATGGCCAGAGGAGCCTTATGGGCTACAGTTGATGGGGTCGCAAAGAATCAGACACGACTGAGTACACAGTCTGTTTCGTTAAGTTTATCCCTAAGTTTTTCATTCTTTTTGATGATAATGTACATGGAATTGTTTCCTTGATTTTCTTTTGAGATACTTCATTGTTAGTGTATAGAAACACAACAGATTATTGTACACATATTTTGTATCCTGCAACTTTACTGAGTTTATTAGTACTAACAGATTTTTATGCTTCCCTCCTAGCTCAGTTGGTAAAGAATCTGCCTGCAAGGCAAGAGACCCGGGTTCAAGCCCAGTGTTGGGACGATCTCCTGGAGAAGGAAATGGGAACCCACTCCAGTATTCTTGCCTGGAGAATCCCATGGACAGAGGAGCCTGGTGGGCTACAGTCCATGGGGTTGCAAGAGTCAGACATGACTTCACAACTAAACCACCAACCACCACCAACAACAAATTTTTGTGGGCTCTAAAGTTTTCTACATATAAGGTCATATAATATGCAAAAAGTAATAATTTTACTACTTTTTTGACTTGAATGCATTTCTTTTTCTTGCCTAAGGCCTGTGTCAAGAACTTCCAGCACTATGTTGAAATGAACTGGATAGAGCAGGTGTCCTTGTCTTCTCCCCAGTCTTAGAAGAAAAGCTTTCAGTTTTTCACTGCTGAATATGATGTTCACGGTGGCCTTTTCATATATAGCTTTATTGTGTTGAGCTGAGTTCCTTCTTATTAGTTGAGAGTTTTTAATGATAAAAGGGTGTTCAGTTTTGTCAAATGCTTTTTCTGCAATTGATTGAGATGAGCATGTGTTTTTTATCCTTCATTATGTTAATGCAGTATATATATATATATATATATATATATATATATCTCATCAATTGATTTGCTATGCCATCCAACTTGCATCCTAGAGATAAATCCCATTTGGTCATGGTATATGATTTTTTTTAATGTGCTGTTGAATTTGATTTGTTAATTGAAATAAATTCTTCAGCACTCAGCCTTCTTTGAGTTTTTGAACTGTGGTGTTGGAGAAGACTCTTGAGAGTCCCTTGGGCTGCAAGGAGATCAAACCAGTCAATCCTAAAGGAAATTAGTCGTGAATATTTATTGGAAGGACTAATGCTGAAGCTGAAACTCCAGAACTTGGGCCACCTGATGCAAAGAGCCAACTCATTAGAAAAGACCCTGATGCTGGGAAAGATTGAAGGAAGGAGAAGGGGACGACAAAGGATAAGATGGTTGGATGGCATCACTGACTCAACGGACATGAGTTTGAGCAAACTCCAGGAGCTGGTGATGGACAGGGAAGCCTGGTGTGCTATCGTCCATGAGGTTGCAAAGAATTGGACACGACTGAGTGACTGAACAACAACAAAGTGAAATAGGCCAGATACAGAATGGCAAATGTTACATGATACCACTTATATGAGGAATCTCATTGTTAAACACAGAAACCGAGTGTGGAATGCTGGTTTCCAGGCCTGGGAGAGGGGGAAATGGGGAGGTGTTGGTCAAAGGAAAAGGTCGAAGTAAAAGTTCCAGTTACGCATGATAAGTAAGTCCTAGAGATCTACTGGACAGCACAGTGTCTATAGCTAATAATACTATACTGTATACCTAACCACAGGCTGCAAAGGTTGATGTTAAGTATTTAATCACAAAATAATAATACAATGATGATAATGATAATAATAAATTAAAAGGGCAAAGTGAAGATCTGTAGGTAATAGATGTTTATGGCATAGATTGTAGTGATGGTTCCAAGGGTGTATCCCTGAAGTTCGATAAGTTGCATGTATATTAAATATGTACAGCTTTTTGTATGTCAACTATACCTCATTAAAGTGGATAAAATATCACAGTGAATGAGCAATGATGTTGAGTTCCTTAATGTAAACTACTGTGCTTTCCATAGCATTCACTCAATGGACTGAGCTATTTGCTTACAAAGCTCTCTGACTCCATGATCTGAACTATGAAACATGAACTGATATCCAAAGCACGCTGCCCCTGTGACCAACAATGCATGGACCAAGCTATCCTAGTCCAGACTGATATTGCCTGGACGTTCCTTTGTTATAATCATCAGACAGGAGCAGGAAATCATACCAATTACCTCTTCTATGTGATATAAACTCTGTCCTCCTCCAATTCATATGCTGAAATCCTAACCCCTGGTACCTGTAAACGTGACTTTATTTGGCAGTAGTGCAGCCATGAAATTAAAAGACGCTTACTCCTTAGAAGAAAAGTTATGGCCAACCTAGATAGCATATTGAAAAGCAGAGACATTACTTTGCCAACAAAGGTCCATCTAGTCAAGGCTATGGTTTTTCCAGTGGTCATGTATGGATGTGAGTTGGACTGTGAAGAAAGCTGAGTGCTGAAGAATTGATGCTTTTGAACTGTGGTGTTGGAGAAGACTCTTGAGAGTCCCTTGGACTGCAAGGAGATCCAACCAGTCCATTCTAAAGGAGATCAGCCCTGGGATTTCTTTGGAAGGAATGATGCTAAGGCTGAAACTCCAGTACTTTGGCCACCTCATGCGAAGAGTTGACTAATTGGAAAAGACCCTGATGCTGGGAGGGATTGGGGGCAGGAGGAGAAGGGGACGACAGAGGATGAGATGGCTGGATGGCATCACTGACTCGATGGATGTGAGTCTGAGTGAACTCTAGAAGTTGGTGATGGACAGGGAGGCCTGGCGTGCTGGGATTCATGGGGTCACAAAGAGTAAGACACGACTGAGTGACTGAACTGAACTGAGGGTTATTGTAGATGTAATTAGTTAAGATAAGGTCATACCAGAGTAGAAAGTGTTTCTTGCTCAGTGTGACCCCATAGACTGTAGCCCACCAGCCTCTTCTGTCCATGGAATTTTCCAGGCAAGAATACTGGAGTGAGTTACCATTTCCTTCTCCATACAGGAGTAGGGTGGGCCCCTAATCCAGTATGATTTGTGTCCTTTTAAAGAGAAGTAATTTGGACACAGCCTTGCATGCAGGGAAAATGCCATCAGAACACCAGAACCTTGCTGTCACTGGCCAAGATTGGAAAGTTTCTTCCTGACATGTCACCAGGCAGTGCAGCAGAAATGACCTTTTATTAACTCAAACTTTTAAGATATTATTTTTAACAGATAATCTCTCTATGTTTTTATTTGGTTTAATAATCATTCATTGACAAGTATTTCCTTTTCCCCCCTTAGGTCACAAGGAACCAATAACTGGCAACATAGACAACTGGCTGCTCCTTCATGGAGAATATAGTCAAGACATTGTTTTTTTTTTTTTTTTTTCCTAAAGATGAGCCCTCTCAACCCCAACTCAACCTTTCCCTTTGATTTGGTAAAGGAAGGAAACAGAGCTGTACTCTCAGTGAATTTTTTAGAATCCCCAGTGAGATTTGTCATGGTCAGTTGGGCAACATAAGGCATCTCATGGGGAGCTTGACCCAGGAGTGACTCTGAACATCTGAAAGCCAGATTTGTGCCTAGGAGCTTGGCTGGAATGTTCTCTGTTGTTTAAGTGTAAGGGAAATTTCACCATGAACTAAACTTGGAACTAACTCTTCCTAATGTATAAAAATACATTTTGATAAGCATAATAAAGGATTTTTGTTGGGAACCACTCAAAGACAAAAATTAAGGCCAGGAACATTTTATGAGACAGAAATAGAGGGCTAGCAAGCAAGAAAAAGCACCAATATTCCCACCAGAAATCTTAATTGTTCCAATAAATAAGTCTGGAGTGAGGTCTGGTATGGTTTTAAATCAGCTGTCATCATTTCTTCTCTATGAAACTCCCCACAAATGAGCATATGAACGGTGAATACTGAGCTTACATTTCTGCAAGTGGCACAAAGGCCAATGGATGAAAATGAGACAGCAGTAAATGAGGCCTTAGGAAGAAGGGATGCATCCTGTCTTCAGGATTTTCCCAGCATGCCGCTTAACACTGTGAATATGTAAAGGTTACAACTGGAGAGGAAATTACGTTTCCAACTCATCGACATCAAAATGCCTAAAAAGAGAAGCTAAGAACAGCACAGTGCAGAGAGATGTGCAAATCAAGTCTTGTTATCTTGAATGTATTTATTGTATGTGTGCTGAATTATATATAAGCCAGGGTCTTAAAAATAAACGAAAGCATATGCTAATTATATGCCACAGCATTTCTCTTTCCCAATGTAGGTCTGAGACTTATCAATGGCAAATAAACCCAACAAATCTATAAATAAGATTCCTAAAGGATGCTTTTATGAAGAGGCAAAAACCTGGTGAGGATCAAGAAAAGGGAAGCCCCAATTTTATATATCCTCAAAATAGAAAGCAATCACTAATACTCACCTTTGCAATTTGATCGAACTTTCCAAAGAGTTCATTCAGCATATGGACGAGCTCTCCAGGGGAGCAGTCACTGGCCAGACGGGTGAACCCGACAATGTCCGCATAGAGGATACTGTGGGAACAAACCAGTGGGTGCCATATTTGCAAGTTTATATTCGCTAAGAAAGCAATGGTAGTCTTTCCCATTAAAAGAGGATGATTTCTTACGCTTTATATTTTTGCAAAACATCATTCCCCTGGGTATGGAATACATAAACATGTTGCTAAACTTTCCCATTAATTTTTTTGATGTTACATTTTTATAATTAAGATCGGGGAAGAAAGCCTTGTGATACACTTTCTCTATTCTAGTCCATTCTTACTGACAACATTTCTCCTCTCAGGGCCAGCCTCTCCTTCCCATTCTGGCTTATGTGGTCTTCATCCTGACAGTTCGTTACAGTGTCATAATTCTGATATCAAAGGAGTATGTTTCTGTTTGAACTGTTATG
Organism: Bos mutus; assembly: GCF_027580195.1. Lineage (NCBI taxonomy): Eukaryota > Metazoa > Chordata > Mammalia > Artiodactyla > Bovidae > Bos > Bos mutus. The sequence continues at coordinate 65,336,097 of NC_091636.1, forward strand.
TGATTTTATTAATTTATTTATTTTTAAAATTTATTGACTTTAATTGGAGGCTAATTACTTTACACTATTGTATTGGTTTTGCCATACATCAACATGAATCCGCCACGGGTGTAAACGTGTACGTGATTTTGTATTGTAAGCATTCCTAAGTAGAAGAAGCAAAATCATAAAAGTTAAATCCTGATTGAAAGACATCAATAAATTCTGATTGAAAGACAAAATTTTGGGTTCTTTACTATCTTCCAGGAAAGGAGATGCATCTTCCTAAAGCTCAGAGCTGAGTTTGGGGGAAGCATTAAACAAGGAAGGATGCCAGCTAATATCCAGTTACAGTAATAACAAGTACAATAAAGGCAAACAGTAGAATGCCATAAAACAGAGTCGTAGGGGTGGTGAGCTGAGCGCCGAAGAATCGATGCTTTTGAACTGTGGTGTTGGAGAAGACTCTTGAGAGTCCCTTGGACTGCAAGGATATCAAACCAGTCCATCCTAAAGGAGCTCAGTCCTGGGTGTTCATTGGAAGGACTGATGCTGAAGCTGAAACTCCAATACTTTGACTACCTGATGCGAAGAGCTGACTCATTGGAAAAGACCCTGATGCTGGGAAAGATTGAAGGCAGGAGGAGAAGGGGATGACAGAGGATGAGATGGTTGGATGGCATCACCGACTCAATGGACATAAGTCTGAGCAAACTCCAGGAGTTGGCAATGGACAGGGAGGCCTGGCGTGCTGTGGTCCATGTGGTCACAAAGGGTTGGACACGACTCAGCGACTGAACTGAACTGAACTGAGGGGTGGTGAAGAATCTGGGACACAGTCACTAAGGAAGTGACAGCACAGCTTCCCCTCATGGCAAGTATAGGCTGGGGGACAAATGCGAGATTCCTTAGAGTTTTGTGTGCATCAAGCTAACCTTGATGAATCAGGATAGAAGAACACAACACCTGTGGGTGCATTACAACTTTACCTACATAGAACGTGCTTATGTTTTATATAAAGACCTAATATGTGCACTGTGTTCAGTTGTGTCTGACTCAGACCCCAGGGACTGCAGCCCACCAGGCTCCTCTGTCCATGGGATTCTCTAGGCAAGAATACTGGAGTGGGTTGCCATGTCCTCCTCCAGGGGATCTTGCCCACCCAGGGGCTAAACCCACTTCTCTTGTATTTCCTGACTTGCCAGGTGGATTCTTTACCACTGTGCCACCTGGGAAGCCCCAAGGACCTAATAAAGAAGCCTAAAATTGCTGCTGGGAATTTGAGTTTCAGGTAATACATATGGTATGGTTTAAGATGGGCCATGAAACAAAAATAACTGCCAATTAACACTCACTGGGATATCTTTTTTTTCTTTTTAAAGAAAATAACAAGTGCTGCTGAGGATGTATAGAAATTAGAACTGGTAAGTACGCTAGGGGAAATGTAAAACGGCATAGGCACTACGGAAAAGAGTATGATGTTTCTTTAAAAAAAAATGAAACACAGAATTACTGGATGAACTGGCAATCCCACTGCTGGGTATACACCCCACAGAACCAAAAGCAGGAACTCAGATATTTGTATACCCATGCCCACATCCTGCCTCAGGATGAAAAGGCCATAGGTTTCAGATTTCTTTTAAAATTAATTGGTACTACATGACATTTAAGTTTCTGTATTTTTAAGTTTTAAGTTATGTATTTACTTTAGGAGCTTCCCTCATGGCTCAGACTGTAAAGACTGCCTGCAATGCAGGAGACTCAGGTTTGATCCATGAGTTGGGAAGATCCTCTGGAGAAAGGAATGGCAAGCCTTTCCAGTATTCTTGCTTGGAAAATTCCATGGACTCGGGGGAAAGCAGGTGGGTTACGGTCTACAGGGTCACAGAGTCAGACACCACTGAGCAGCTAACATTAACACTTTTCTTTAGGACGCCAAATATGTTTTCTGAATTTAAATTTGATTAAATACTGCAAACATATTGTATACAATCTCTGAAGGCAGCCGAAGCTGCTTCACCAACCCTTTGCCTTAGACTGTGTGGTACCTGGCTTCCAAGACGGCCTCAGTCATCCTCGCCTCCCTTGTATTGTTCCTCCCCATAACGGGTAGGAGTGACTTGTGTAACTAATAGAATACTGTAGGAATAGCAAGAAATGACCTTTCATAAAAGATACAGCAACTTCCACCCGGCTCTCTCTTGGATCCTTCCCTCTGGGGAAGCAAGCAGCCATATTGTGAGGACACTCAAGAACCTGTGAAGAGGTCCAGTGGTGAAGATCTGAGGCCTTCAGCCAACATGAAGTTAACCTGCTCACCAGGTGAGAAGCCACATTGGGAGCAGATCCCCCAGCAGCCTGAAGCCTTATGGGGAAGTCTGTGCCAGAACCATTTAAGATGCTCCAAAACTCCAGCCCACAGAAACTGTGAGATGTCTATTGTTCTTTAAATCCACTAAGTTTTGGGGTAATTTGTTACATAGAAATCGATAATACAGGTATTATGCAGATTATTTATCAACTGCCTGAAATTGGTCGTGTCATCTGTTATTTTTGCAGGTCTAGTGTTCCTGGACTATATCACAACTACTTAGAGTCTGTGATCTTCTTTAGATACAGACATATTAATATTTATTTTTACACATTTTGAATACCAATAAGTGTCTTAAATATATTGTAGGAGATGGAAGGGCCATTCCTGATTTTCAGACAATTGAGGTCTGTCCAGTCAAGGCTATGGTTTTTCCAGTGGTCATGTATGGATGTGAGAGTTGGACTGTGAAGAAAGCTGAGCACCAAAGAATTGATGCTTTTGAACTGTGGTGTTGGAGAAGACTCTTGAGAGTCCCTTGGACTGCAAGGAGATCCAACCAGTCTATTCTAAAGGAGCTCAGTCCTGGGTGTTCATTGGAAGGACTGATGCTAAAGCTGAAACTCCAATACTTTGGCCACCTCATGTGAAGAGTTGACTCACTGGAAAAGACTCTGATGCTGGGAGGGATTGGGGGCAGGAGGAGAAGGGGACGACAGAGGATGAGATGGCTGGATGGCATCACTGACTCGATGGACGTGAGTCTGAGTGAACTCCGGGAGTTGGTGATGGACAGGGAGGCCTGGCATGCTGTGATTCATGGGGTCGCAAAGAGTCAGACATGACTGAGAGACTGAACTGAACTGAAGGCTAGAAAGAGCAATTTCTAGTAAAATACAACTTATCAGATACTATAAATTTTTTTTTCTTTAATCATGTAGGCAAAATGCTTAAAAACCTAAAGGCAAGCTAGTGTTTTAAATAATTTCACTCATTAATATGTATGAATGTTCTCTCTGTGTTTATACACACTCACACACACACATGTATATACATATACACCCATAGTTCTTTCCTATTATTCCAAAAAATGATGGGGACTTAAAAATATTTACTTCTGATTCCTCATTGATATGCAACTTTTTTCTGTTATCTTCCTCTCAATATACATTTTTTATTGTATATTAGCTCTTTGTGTGCTTGGGCCACAACTGTTTCTAAAATCATGTGTCAAATTGAGATTTGTCTTAGCAATGCATTCAAGCTACAGTTAGGGGTTCCCTGGTGGCTCAGATGGTAAAGAATCCACCTGCAATGTGGGAGACCTGGCTTTGATCCTTGGGTCGGGAAGATCCCTTGGAGAAGGGAATGGCAACCGACTCCAGTATTCTTGCCTGGAGAACTCCATGGGCTGAGGAGCCTGGCCGGCTACAGTTCATAGGGTCGCACAGTCAGACATGACTAAGTGACTAACATTTTCACTTTTATTTTAAGCTACAGTTAAATTTCTTTCTTATTAATCAATTTCAGAAATCCTTGACCTGAAGTGATTAGACCCAAGGCAGCAACATGCAATGGAAAAAGTCTGGAGCTGGGGGCAAACACCCTGATTTTGATTCTAGATGATGAGCTACACAATTTCAGTTTTGCTTGTGATTGTTGTTAATAAACTGTTGAATGGAGGGGTGAGTAACCCTGACAACTAAAGGAGTAACCTGATGAATGAGGCAGGCACAGGTTACTCACTGAGATAACCCAGCCAGAAGAGCAAGCACCACTGTAACACAATGGAACAGATAGAAGGACAGGCCTCCAGAGAATTGGGATCAGAAACAGGTGGGCATGGAGAATGGTGAGGACCAGAGTGCCTAGTCTGGAGGGGCCAGAGACGATGGGGAGCATGAGACAGAGCACCCACCCCAGACTGAAGTGAGGGCCCACCTGGCTCCCATGCAGAGCTCAGAGGAGAAGAGGACTTACACGACCTCCCTTCTGACCACAATCCCTTGTTAGTTTTCCAGTTACTAAGATTCCATGAATGGCTCCCTGCGAAGCATCTATGACTGCCACTCTTGGACAAGCTGTAACTTTCACTGTAATTTGATTAGGGTGCACGCCATCACCTATGATGCTGGGTACTGGCCATACCCAGAGACGTCCCCCTCCAGCCCCCCCGCCTCCCCCCCTACGGCATTCCTGATGGACAGCAGGATACTCAGCCGCCCTGGAAAGTGCTAGCTCCTCGAGCCCTGCCCCTGCCAAGTCCATCTTGAGGAACCAGTCCTTGTGTCTAGAGCCCACCAACTCCCTAATCTTACTGACATACAGAGTCCTGGGTGCCTGGGACACAGTGAGATCCGACCCGAGAGTTCCCAGAATGAAGGCCCCACCGGCCACTTCTCTCCCCTTTGTAACGGCTGGTTCCAAAATGCCACAAGTAGAAGGGTCTGTTTCTTATCTGAACGACAGAGGCCCTCACACACAGGTAGGGGGAGTGGACACTATGCTTTGCGCCAAGATGAACAGCCCCGAAGGGCACGTGACGCTGTAAGATGGGCACTTCCGGTGACTTACATCCGCCACCTGGCGTCGGGCTCCCCAGCCTCGCCGAGGAGGGAGGACGGCGCCGCGTACCTGACGTTGGTGTGCCGCTTGACGTAGAGGTTGTGGAAGTTGTTGGTGTTCTCCATCTGGCCGGCTTTGGGGCCCTGCAGCCTCTGGATGATCTCCGCTTTCATCTCCATGGCTATGTGTGCCGGCAGCAGGGACAGCAGCAGCCGCTCCTGAAGCCAGGTTGGAAGGAAGAAGGAGAGAGGTCACACCACCGGGGTCACAGCAAGGCGACCGAAACCATCACGGGGCCCGAGCGGGGCCAATCTGAAGACTCTAACAAGTTCAAATACAGAGTCTAGAAATACATGTTAAAAAAAAATCCAATTTTCCAAGGTCAGAGTGTGTTATTAGATTATTTATTGAGTTCTAAGCATGTGTTCTGCAGTGTGCAAAGAAAAGGAAGGCGTAGTTATTTCCCCAAGGATATTATTTATCTATTGTGATTTTAAAGGAGTGAAACGGAAATAATACGAAGATGCCAGAAAGTAGTGGTCAGTCGGAGATAGAAGACTCTCATTTTCGCCTACTCGTTCGCTTGAAAGATAAAGTACAAGCTATATTGCACTTTTGAAAGTCAAGCAATATTCCACATTTCCTAAATAAGATAGTCACACGTTTTCAAATATTTCATTTCCTCTGTGGTGATTGTGCAATCCTTTTTCGTGATTCTGAACTATTGTAAAAACAGAGTCAGAAATATTAGTCTCTGAGAAAATGTCATCTATGAGAAACTATAGGGGGTCACAAAGAAGTGAAAACATGAGCCTTTCTTACATTTTTAGTCTTTAAATTCAGTAAATCCTGTACATGATAGCATGCAATATTATACATATGTTAATATGCATTTATTATGCTTAGAATGGCACTTTTTCATTCCCTTTAAGAAAATTGTAATTTTTTTTTTTTTTTTTTGAAGAAGTATCACAGAAGGTCAATCTTCGAAAGTTGGTATTTACTCTAGAGTACTTTAAACATAAATCTATTATAGAAAACACCATATATTCCTCAGGTATTGTGGATTTAGCTAGTGATATTCAGTGTATATAAATGAGCATCTGTAGAGCAAAAGATTTTCTCTTCTTCCACGTTTTCTCTCAACAAATTTCTTTGTGGACAAAGTGCTGAGAGAGTAGAGGAGGGTGGGGAAAGCGGGCTTTGCCCCCAGATTCACTGGTCCACACGTTTGTCCCTGTATCCACCCACACAGCACATCAGTTTGGAACTTTGGGGAACTTTCATGATGGAGCAGAGGGGAGGCCAGAAGTACATCTTGATGAAGATGAAATGGCCCTCACCACAGCCTATCCCCAGCCTGCTCCAGGAAAACACAGATGCAAAGTCAACAGGAGACTCCATGTGGGCCTGTGCGGGGCCTCAGTGTGTGGTCAGGGGCGTCTCTCCATGAACTGGCATATCTGAGTGTCGGTCATCTGTTCTCTCCTTCCTTCATTCACCCAATCAGGAAACATCCATCACTGCCCACTGAATGCCAGACTCTTGATGAGCACTAATGATAAATGCAAAGATGAAGGAGACAGTGTCCCTAAGAGCACAGCTGTCAGACGAGACTAGGACAGGCTGGTGTTTAGAGGAATCCACATACCTTGGAAAACACAGGGGAACTAACAGAGCAGGAGCCCCTGCCACGCACCACATGCTTCCAGGAGCTCTCTTTGTGTGCTATATCAATATCAGAAAAAGAGTGTAGATATTTCAGTCTTAGGGGAAAAGGACTGAGAGGTCCCCATATTTTTTAGAAAAAAAATTTTTTTGGAGGGGTAGCAATACCACTAGATTTTACATGGACATTGGCAACATAACCCTTTATATGGTTCCTTGCACTCACAGAGACGGGTGATGTGAACGGTAGTTAAGTGGGGGGCTTTTTTTTGTTTGATTTCTCAACTCCTAGAGGAGTTCCTGGAAAGTAGCATTTTCTCTGTAGTTATTTGCTGAATGCATGAATGCCCTGCAGTACATTTTGTCTGGGGCACAATAAACAGAAATCTCATCTCAAAACCTGTGTTCATCATTGGTACTGCTTATGGAGACCTGGGTAGGCAGGGCGTATGTTTTAAGATCAGATTAATGACCTTCTTGGTCATCAATACCAGGCCTGGGCAAGATCTGGGTCAGTGATATTCACCCAAAGGGAAATTTGACTATTCCGCAAAGCAAGGCATTGATTATTTTGGGTTTTTGTCTTTGGCAGACAAAGACACTGGGAGAAAGAATGACTGCCTCTCCCCATCTTCACATCAGCAGGTCGCACTAAAGGAGAAAGGGAACACTCAAAGTGTCTCCTGGTTGGAAAACCATTGGTAAACACTGGCAACCACTTGAAGTCACATTTTGATTTGATCCCTATTCTGAGCTTGAATTTCCTTCCATTATTCTCCAATTTTCACTGATGACCTAACAATACAACAGCATCATGTTAGCTTAAAAGTGAGGAGGTGAATTCCAATTTTGGACTAAAGCAAAATTTTGAAAGAGCAGGAACCCTGTCCAACTGTGAGACCTCTCAGTATGCAGACAAGGGCCAAGATGATCAACAGCAGGAGGATAGAGAATAACTGAGTTCAATAATAGAAGAAATCAAGTCAGGTTTTGGTTTGTTAATAGAACAAGTGAGCCCAGAGAAATGGAGCCACATGGAACTCAGAATACCAAGAAATTACTAATAATGTGAAAAATGTTGTTCAGTTGCTCAGTTGTGTCCAACTCTTTGCAACCCCATGGACTACAGCACGTCAGGCTTCCCTGTTCAGCACCATCTCCTGGGGCTTGCTCAAAGTCATGTCCATCGAGTCGCTGATGCCATCCAACCCTCTCCTCCTCTGTCATCCCCTTCTCCTCCTGCCCTCGATTTTTCCCAGCATCAGGGTCTTTTCCAATGACATGAAAAATGGATGTCCATATTTTAAAACTTAGAATAAAACCTGTATCCTTGTTACATGCAAATTGAGAGTTCAAAACATTTGGCTGATGATCTAGTGTCTCTACAAATTTGATCCCTCTATTATCTCAGAACCCAGTGAAAAGGTACTGGGATTTATTTTTAAAATAAATGGCACTTTACTACCTTTTGTAATCTTACTACAAAGTAGAGCTATTCCATCATCTATTTGTCTTTTGCTACCTACCCATCAAATACATGTAATTGCCTCTTACTTTCTTTTTTCTACATTTTGGCTTCCATGACCAACCATATGGTTAGGCATTTGGGAAGTCTGAAAGTCACAAAATATGTGATACATCCAAGGAAGTACTTAGATGATAGACTTTGCTTCTTCAAGTTTGGAACCGAGCTATGCTAATGTTGCCTTCACTCAACTCCATTTTTGGTAGCTACTGAGCACACTGTGAGTACTGAGTAAGTCTGTATGGGATGGCCTCTGTTTCTCTATTTACTGATCACTGTATTGGATGATTGTATGTGAGGTCAAAATTGTATGAAGTATTCATAATGTTCAAAATCTACTTAAGCAAATAGAGAAAATCCAGTGAGAAAACTGTGTTATTGATGTCAACAAAGTCAGAAGACTCATCTGGTCATCCTCTAAGGCACGATGAGACGGGAGACAAAGGAGGCATGTTGCTGTGTGTTAGTTGCTCAGTCATGTCCGACTCTTATGTGACCCAATGGACCTTGCCAGGCTCCTCTGTCCATGGGATTCTCCAGGCAAGAATACTGGAGTGGGTTGCCATTCCCTTCTCCAGAGATTCTTCCTGACCCAGGGATAGAACTCGAGTCTCCTGCATTGCAGGCAGATTCTTTACTGAGTCAGTCAGTCAGTTCAGTTCAGTCGCTCAGTCGTGTCCGACTCTTTGCAACTCCAGGGACTGCAGCACGCCAGGCTTCCCTGGAGCTTACTCAAACTCATGTCTATCGTGTCAGTGATACCATCCAACCATCTCATATTCTGTTGTCCTCTTCTCCTCCTGCGTTCAATCTTTCCCAGCATCAGAGTCTTTTCCAATGAGTCAGTTCTTTGCATCAGGTAGCCAAAGTATTGGAGTTTCAGCTTCAGCATCAGTCCTTCCAAAGAATATTCAGGACTGATTTCCTTTAGGATGGACTGGTTGGATCTCCTTGCAGTCCAAGGGACTCTCAAAAGTCTTCTCCAACACCACAGCTCAAAAGCATCAATTCTTCTACTGAGTGAGAGATGCCATTGCATCTCTATCATAAAGCAAGCAGACCCTGAACACAGATTTGTTAACTTCTAAAACAGTGACAAGAAATGCTGGCATGTAGGATATAATAGGTTATGAATCTGGTCTAGGCTATCTATTTAGAAATCTCAGTGGAATGTGTGTCTACAGAGATGTCTAGTGATCAGCTTAATTAGATTATAACCAGCTTTGTATTTTCTGATGGATGACAGATGAGTCAAGGGCTAAGAAAAACCAAAGTGCACCAGGTTGTAAATCTCAGTTGACATCCTTCTGCATTATCACCTTATGAGGATGACTTGTGTGTCCCTGTGGACACAGCACAGTCTTCTGTTGAATTTAAAGGTATCAGTCGATTCTCCCATGGTTTACATTAATTTCCAGTCATGGTTCCAGAGCCTATATTGTTGGCATCCTAACCATATTCCCTCTCCGTTCCTTGGAGGTTGCCTGCAGCCTGGTCCTTTCTAAATCTACAATTTCCTGTGCATCAACCAACGAGGAAGTGATTGGTGGATAAATATCTCAGCTCCCACATCCACACCCCTCGGTGGGCAGATCTGAGCATCTTCTACTCTTCCCTCTGAGGGTCTCCAGATGGATTGAGCCCCCGTTGCCAGCTACCCCTTTCAATAGCTGGAGCTGGATCCTCCCTGACCCACTCCCTCACTCGGCCACCTGAAACCACATCCAACTAAATGTCCAAACTCACATCCTCGTCTGAGTGTTGCTCAGGGTAAATCTGAGACTTTCGCAAGCACCTTCATTTTCTGCCTGGACTTCATTTCCACCAGGACTTCCTAGTGACTCAGATGGTAAAGGATCTGCCTACAATGTGGGAGACCAGGGTTCAATCCCTGGGTCAGGAAGATCTCCTGGAGAAGGAAATGGCAACCCACTCCAGTATTCTTGCCTGGAGAATCCCATGGATGGAGGAACCTGGTAGGCTACAGTCCATGGGGTTGCAAAGAGTTGGACACGACTGAATGGCTTCACTTCTTTCACTTTTTTTTCATTTTCTGCCAACATTTTGTAGGCAGAAACTAAACCCCACGGGGCTTCCCAGATGGCTCAGTGGTAGAGTCTGCCTGAAATGCAGGAGATGCAGGAGTCACAAGTTCGATCCCTGGGTTGGGAAGATCCCCTGGAGGAGGACATGGCAACCCACCCCAGTATTCTTGCCTGGAGAGTCCCATGGACAGAGAAGCCTGGTGGGCTATAGTCTATAGGGTCACACAGAATTGGACACAACTGAAGCAATTTAGCACACATGCAAACCCCCAAGACCACAGAGCCAGCCTTCCCTAAAGGACAGATTCCATGAACAAAAAAGATGAATTAAATAAAGTAATTCTCTTTCATGCCCATAGCTTCATTTAATGACCAAATGTAAATCATGGACTTTAACTTAGTCCCACATGTAGACAGATGACTGGCTTTTTATAGGTAGTTTGAAAAATACAGGAAATCAACTCCATATGTTGTGTAAACCAAATTTTTCTTTGTGTGTGTGTGTTAAAGAATCTTTGTGAAGTTAGAGTGGAATAAAGATGTTGGTAACAGCCTACCAGCAAAAAAGAAAAGAACCCAAGTCTTCTCAATTATCACGTGATTCTGGTGCCCCTGATGGACAGCAATTCGTGTTCTGGGGTCTGCACACATCCTCTTGGTCATCACAGCATTGGATAAAGGGGTAAGCCTTAAATGAAAGTCTGTACTTGAACATTCTGAATCAAGTCACTTTTAAATACGTCTTTCTTCCCTTATAAAGTGCTGTGCTCTAAAAGGAAAGCCCAATATTATGGCACACATGATAAATTTCAACTCAACTCATAATCTGACAAGGTTAATATTTCCATTAATATTTCAGCTTTTTGATAATGTAGCTGTGTGCCCTGCCAAATTATCTGAAAGCAACACACAAACTTAAGTGCTTAATATGCCGGATATGACTTAGCTACATTATCTCCAAATACATTGGAGAAACTCCTTAAGGGGATTTTTGGAAAATCAAGTCGTCACAGAACTGATTGATGCACACCATCACTATTTCTTTCTCTTTTTAGAAAAGACTGTCGAGTGACAGAGAATTTGGCTAATTCCAGCCTACTCAAAGATTATCCAGTGAATAGGTCAGCCATAGTTTGAGAGTTTCATTTTAACACATCTTTTTATTAAGCCTCTAACTAATATTCATTAAATTCATATTTTTTTCTGAGAATGTGTACTTTTAAATTATGCCATGTAGAAAGCTACAGAGTTTGTAAATTTCAATGTACTAGTGATCAAAATTCAAGACACTCTCCAACTCCAAATTGTTTCTAACATAATGAAACAAAGCAGATATTTAACTTTACGTTTTTATGCCATTTTTGAGATTATTTCAGTGGACAGGAAAATCCAATTTTAGCAAAGATGATGTATGCTTAAATTCTGAGCTATCATATATTGATGTACATTATATCCTGTTTCTTCTTTAAACCATGCATGTGATAAATGTTTAAAACTGCTGCATTTTCGGAAAGGAGGATGACAAGGACTTGCTCTTTCATAAGAATCAAAATTTTTTTCCTCTTTCAAAATTCTTATTTCTATCTAGTTCTTATTTTAAATGCCTTTCAGTTAACTCAGGATGGCAAACCAATTCGATATATTAATCCTTCTATTGTATTCATTCCTTTCATTGAAGGAATAAGTTACAAATTTTCTCTTCCCAACAGAAAGTAGTCACTGGCATAAACAGACACCAGATCCCTAAGCAGCTACTGTGTTACAAGAGGTACTGAAGAGATATGCTGATATGCTGCCATTCAGTATTGACCTGCAGCATGAAAGGATCAGGTATCCATTTAGAATCAAACATGAAGCCTCTGTACTTGGAAAGCTCCCACCAGAGGTGTGTATCTGTGTCAGTATTTTCCCCAGATATACCTTCTCTTGCAGCCAGCTTCACGTGTGCAAGTCTCAGTGAAAAACCATCTGTTATTGCCACCAGCCTCTCTCACCTGCACATTTCGAAGTTAAGGTATAGTTTTTGTTCAGTCGCTAAGTCATGTCTGACTCTGCAACACCATGGAAACTCTCTGCATCAGGTGGCCAAAGGATCGGAGTTTCAGCTTCAGCATCAGTCCTTAATGAATATTCAGGACTGATTTCCTTTAGGATTGACTCATTTGATCACCTTGCAGTCCAAAGGACTTTCAGGAGTCTTCTCCAGCAGCACAATTTGAAAGCATCACTTCTTTGGTGCTCAGCCTTTCTCATGGTCCACCTCACACATCCGTACATGACTACTGCAAAAACCACAGCTTTGACTAGATGGACCTTTGTCAGCAAAGTGATGTGTCTGCTTCGTAATACTCTGTCTAGGTATATACTAAGGTGTAGTAACAGCTGCCATTACTGCTATTTCTTGCTATTCAATTTAGTTCGTTTCTCTTCAGATTCCAGCCTTAGGAATCTTGCTTTACAGGAATCAATCAGAAGAGCACAAAATGCAAGCCCAACAGAGTCTGCGCCTCTGAGGACTACCCGAGTGCCTGAACCTGAGCGGCTTGGACCTGGGAGGTACATGCAGCCCAGGGCCGGCCTCGGATTGTTCTAGGCGGAACAACCTAGAGCCCAAGCAGTGAGGGCAGGGAGGCTACATGCGCCGTGAGTGGGGGCAGACCCAGTGTGGCTGAGGCACTGCGAGCGCACGCCAGTGTTATTTGTTTGCAGCATCCCTCCCTCCCTCCCCACAGCGCGACTGAACAAGTGACCCTAAAAAAAAAAAAAAAAAGTTTCCCCACCGTCCCCTTTGTGTCAGGGCGGAAGCCAGACACTGAAGAGACCAGCAAACAGAAGAAGTTTTAACAGAGGGAAATGCCTTGGAAGCTACAGGCAATAGATTAAAACCCCGTGGTTACTACAGACTACATAGGAAGGGGCCTATAGATCTTCAGAAATATAAGTCGGACCAAGGAACTAGCCAAAAATGAACTGAACCCACCATACAACAAAACCAGAGAAAGTCCTAGATGTATTTTTACTATTTTTATGATCATTCTTTCTTTCTTTTTTAATTAAAAAAATTTTTAAGTCCTCTATTGTTCCTTTAATTTTCACTTTTATAACCTATTACTTTGCAAAAAAAAAAAAAAAAAGACCCTATTTTTTTTCTTCTTCAGCAAACTTCATATATATATATTTTATAATTTTTTGATCTTGTTTTTTTTTTCTTCTTCTTTTTCTTTAACATTGTATTTTTGAAATTCCAAACTCTACTCTAGTTTTTTAATTTTAGCTTTTTGGTATATGTTATCAATTTTGTACCTACAGTTTTTTTTATAATTTCTGTGACTTTTTTTTTTCTGTTTCATTCTCTTCTTCTTTTATATAACATTGTATATCTGAAATTCCAAACTCTACTCTAGATTTTTAATTTATGCTTTTTGGTATTTGATATCAAATTTGTACCTGTATCTTCTTTATAATTTTGCAACATTGTTTTTGTTTGTTTGTTTTTCTCTTTATGTTTCTTCTTCCTTTTTTTTTAACATTGTATTTTTGAAATTCCAAACTCTACTCTAGATTTTTAATTTTTGCTTTTTGGTATTAGTTATCAATTTTGTACCTGTATTTTCTTTATAATTTTCACGACCTTGTTTGTTTTTCTTTGTTCGTTTTTTCTCTCTTTCTTTTCCTTCTTCTTTTCTTTAACATCATATTTTTGAAATTCCAAACTCTACTCTAGATTTTTAATTTTTGCTTTTATGTATTTGTTACCAATTTTGTACCTTTAAGAACCCAATGTTCAGGACCCATTTTTCACTACGGACCGAGATTACTGGCTTGACTGCTCTCTCTCCCTTTGGACTCTCCTTTTTCTCCACCAGGTCGCCTGTGTCTCCTCCCTAACCCCTCTCTACTCTACCCAACTCTGTGAGTTTATGTGTGTTCCAGATGGTGGAGAACACTTAGGGAACTGATTACTGGCTGGATCTGTCTCCTTCCTTTTCATTCCCCCCTTTTATCCTCCTGGTCACCTCTGTTACCTTCCTCCTTCTTCTCTTCTCTGTATAACTCCGTGAACATCTCTGAGTGGTCCAGTTGTGGAGTGCACATAAGGAAGTGACTACTGGCTAGCCCACTGTCTCCACTATTGATTCACCTCATCTCATTTGGGTCACCTCTAACTCCCTCCTCCCTCTTCTCTTCTCCATGTAACCCTGTGAACCTCTCTGAGTGACCCTCACAATAGAGAAACTTTTCATCTTTAACGTAGATGTTTTATCAATGGTGCTGTATAGAAGGAGAAGTTTTGAAACTACTGTATAAATAAGACCGATAACTGGAAGCAGGAGGCTTAAGTCCAAACCCTGACTCCAGGGAACTCCTGACTCCAAGGAACATTAATTGACAGGAGCTCATCAAACGCCTCCAAACCGACACTGAAACCAAGCACCACACAAGGGCTAACAAGTTCCAGGGCAAGACATACCAAGCAAATTCTCCAGCAACAAAGGAGCACAGCCCTGAGCTTCAAGATACAAGCTGCCCAAAGTCACCCCAAAACCATAGACATCCCATAACTCATTACTGGACACCCACCAGAACACCAACACAAGCTTCCCTAACCAGGAAACCTTGACAAGCCACCTGTACAAACACACACACAGCGAGGAAAAGCCACAATAAAGAGAACTCCACAAACTGCCAGAATATAGAAAGGACACCCCAAACTCAGCAATTTAAACAAGATGAAGAGACAGAGGAATACCCAGCAGATAAAGGAACAGGATAAAAGCCCACCAAACCAAACAAAAGAGGAAGAGATAGGGAATCTACCAGAACACAGTTAATACTTATTATTTGAAAGGTCTTGCTTTATCTAACTTTGATTTTTACAATAAAATCAGTTGTCATATTTATGCATGATGAAATCCAGCACTGCCTAGTAGAGACAGCACCCAAGTCCACGTAGATTGAGCTCATGTTCTTTCTCTACCATGACCTACATGACCTCAGTTAAATCCCTCCAGCCTTGGGAGCCTCAATTTAGTTGTTTAAAAAAATATCTGTTAGACTTGGTGAGTTGAAGGTCTGCAGATCCCTGTAAATTCCTCGAATTTTATGGAACCCCAAGAGGTTTCTTCCTAGAATTTGCCTCTTACTGTTTCAGACTCAAACACAAAGGAAAAGAGACCAGTGCTCACAACTGCAGACCACAGCCAAGACGGTTAAGAAGCACTGCGGGAAAGGAG
The DNA here is from genome assembly GCF_027580195.1 of Bos mutus. NCBI lineage: Eukaryota > Metazoa > Chordata > Mammalia > Artiodactyla > Bovidae > Bos > Bos mutus. The sequence continues at coordinate 65,351,424 of NC_091636.1, forward strand.
AGGCCTCTTGACAGAGAAACCCTTCCGTGAAGGGTCACTTCACTGAACTGCAAGAGGACGGAGAATGGCGAGGGGCTATGGTGTGCCGTGTGAACGGCCAGTGTTTGTGTGCAGAGGGCAAGTCAGCGTGCTTGTTACACAGTGTAGGGAGGCCGAAATGCTTTGAGCAGATGAAAATCAATATGCCCTTTGACAAGTCACTGTTCCCTTTTACAAAACCATCAAGGCCTTTCATTGCATTCCTATATTCTTGTCTCATTTTATAAACCCTGGCTATATTAAATTCTATTTAAATTTAAACACTTTTGACCAAAAAGGGGGGGGGGTGGGCAAAATAGATAAAACGTTGTCTCAGAGCGAGTAGAGGGAGGTGGTACTCACTAGGGAGTCAAGACCTGATGAAATTTGCATCTTCCAACTTTATGGTCACTGATTTCTCATCCTACTGGCTAATTTGTAAGCTCAGCAGAAGGATTAAGACAGTTGGGGTGCTTTTACAGAGCACATCAGTAACAAAAGATGGAAGGAAAGAAATGATCACTTACATGTGATTACTCTCCAGCGAGGAGGAGTTAGAGAACACAAGGCTAAAGTCAAGTTATAAAGTGTGTTTTCAGTCACAGGTGGCAGTAAACTGATACTTTTAAATTCAAACTGCTAACCATCAATTTAATTCTTTAATACAGAGCCTCTAGGGGGTCTTCCTGGTGGCTCAGACAGTAAAGAATCTGCCTGCAGTGCAGGAGACCAGGGTTTGATTCCTGGGTCAGGAAGATCCCCTGGAGAAGGGAATGGCAACCCACTCCAGTGTTCTTGCCTAGAAAATCCCATGGACCGAGGAGCCTAGCACGCTACAGTCCAAAGGGTTGCAAAGAGTCAGACGTGACTGAACAACTAACATTTTCAGTGGAAGAAACACTGTTCATAATGTAGAAAGCCTTCAATCCTTGGGTGGGAGACTATGGAGGTCCTGAGATAAGAGGCACAGCTCTGTTCCCCGACCAGGCAGCAGGACACACGGGTACCCACAGCAATACGGCGGGATGGTCTATGAGTTTCACATGTGTCTCCAAGGCCACTGCTCCCATGAGGCCCGAGATGTCACAGCTCAACACCAGGGCTATGAAAACACCCAAAGGGGAGCTCATCGTGCAAACAGACCTCCACACCCACACACTAAAAAGTGAAAAAGTAAATGCTCCAGATTAACAATGACTCTGGTCTGATTTGCCCCTCCAAGGTCATCTGCCTATATGCAAGGAATACCCTCCAGCCTGAAACAGGCAAAGCTGATTGAAGAAAATGCAGAGACACTGTGTGAAGACTGACCCCTTTCCTGGATTCTGGGGAAAAGAGAAACTCAGGGTGTACAGGGGGCTAGGTGATTTCTTCTGAGAAGAAGGAAAGATGGAGATGCTGACAGAGGAGATGATAAGAAGATAGAGACAAATATGTGAGATCAACTGTATTAAATGCATTATTGACTGGAGACATATTAATGCCAGCGGTGTCAGTTTCTGCAAAACTCCCCCAGTTGATAAAATGCTAAATATTGCAGGGAGTAAAATGGAATACTGTAACATTCAAGTGCAATCCGTCGATGAAACTGTACACCACAGATGACCAGATAACAATGTAGCTATATACACACAACAGTCGCAGTCACTCAATCGCTGTTCTGAAATACGTGTTGGCCCTTTCTTTCCTTGCTCCTCTGACCATAAGCTTGGCCACATGGCTTGGTCCGACCAGTGACCTGTGAAGGGCATAATGTGTGCTTCTTCTGAGCACAAGCTTTAAGAGCCAGTGTGGGGCATACCATTTCATTTCCAATTGCTCTGGGGACCAGCAGTGTCCCAGCGAGAGGCTGCTCTGAGCCTGAGTTGCACGTAAGATGCAAAATGGAAGCTCATCTGTACTGGAGAAATACAAGGTCTCTTTGGCATTATCATTGCCTGCTCCTTCAATCTGGGGGTGATTTGTGCCACAGCTGCCCCGAGCTCTTTGGACAGATGCAACACTGAAGGGCGTGCACACCAACCCATGTGCTCGGTCCTTGAGTGCACGTGATTTTCACGGCTATTCTGATTTGGGGCAATTTCACTGAAATTTCTTTACTTCTTTGCACAGAGGCAGCTTGGAGTTGTATTAAGTGGGGTAGGAATTACCCAGGGCAGGAACTTCCCCATCTAGGATCAGATGCTTCTCTTCAGTTGTAAAAACCAGGGAACACTTCTCTAAAAGATATTTCTCCCCCTAAGGAAAGGCTGTGGAGAAGGCAATGGCACCCCATTCCAGTACTCTTGCCTGGAAAATCCCATGGACGGAGGAGCCTGGTGGGCTGCAGTCCATAGGGTCACTGAGAGTCGGACGCGACTGAGCGACTTCACTTTCACTTTTCCCTTTCATGCATTGGAGAAGGAAATGGCAAGCCACTCCAGTGTTCTTGCCTGGAGAATCCCAGGGACTGGGGAGCCTGGTGGGCTTCCGTCTATGGTGTCACACAGAGTTGGACACGACTGAAGCGACTTAGCAGCAGCAGCAGCAAGGAAAGGCTGAAGTTGTGAGAATTCACCCTTTCTACTGGCTGCAGGTGTCATGTTACAGGCTAACTGTTCCTGTTCTCCAAAGTGCTTGTTCTCACCGGATGCAAAGCACTGGGCTTTCATCAGGCTGACAAGCGCTCCCACACTTAAGAATGTTGGCACAACACACAGTGATGTTCATAACATTAACCATGAAAAGGACTGAGAGAGCATGGGAGTGGGTCTGCTGGGGTGCAGGTCTGGCTCCTCCTTGATGGTGGTGAGACGGTGGGTTCACTCAGTTTAATCCCTCAGCAGCTCGAGATGCTAGTCTGGAGGAGGCGGCTCGGTCTAAGGATAGATGTTCGAGTGTATGAGACATGTGCGTGTAAGAGAGGTGGGGAGAGGTGAAGGGGAGACTGGAGGCTGTGGAGCTCTGCGGGGGAGCCCAGTCCCTTCAATGTTGCTAGTAAGTCTGGTCTCAAATAAAGGTCTAAAAGTTCACGTTTGGGACACTCAGAATTGTTAATTGAAGAACAGACCTCTCTTTTACATGGAAATGAACTTCCTATTCTTCCAGGAAATGCCAGAACTACTTGAATGCAGTTGCTGTTTTTTTGTTTATTTTATTGAAGTATAGTTGATTTACAAGTTGCATTAGTTTCTACTGTACAGCAAAATGATTTAGTTAAACACATACCTGGCATGCTTTAGTCCATGGGGTCACAAAGAGTCAGACAGAATTGAGCAACTGAACTGAACTGAAGTGATAGGTATATATTTTTTTATATATTTTTTTCCATTATGGTTTATCACAAGATATCAAATACAGCTCCCTATGCTATACAGTAGGACTTTGTTGCTTTATTCTAAATATAATAGTTTGCATCTGCTAATCCCAAACTCCCAACCCATCCCTCTTCCACCTCCCTTGGCAACCACAAGGCTGTTCTCCACGTCTGTGAGTCTGTTTCTGATTTGTAGATAGATTCATTTGTGTCATTTTAGATTCCACATACAAGTGATGTCATATGATATTTGTCTCTGACTCACTTCACTTAATGTGGTAATCTCTAAGTGCATCCATGTTGCTGCAAATGGCATCATGTCATTCCTTTTTATAGCTGAGTAGTGTTCCACTGTGTGTGCACACACACACACACACACACACACACACACACACATCCCATCTTATTCATCCATTCATCTGTTGATGGACATCTAGGTTGTCTCCATGCAGTTTCTGTGCTCTTAATTCAAGGTTCTTTCCCCCATAGTAATTGACTAATTTTCACATATCAATTCCAGTTCTAAGCAATTTGTAACCATTATCTCGCTTAAGTCTTCCCCACAGCAAGGATGTAGGTATTATTAATTTCCTCAGTTTTACCAAGAGGAAACTGAAGATAAACTGGTTTGGGGACTTGCTACATATCTCACATCAAGCTGGTGGTGGAGACGGGATTTGAATCCGTGGAGGCAGCCAGTGGGTAGCGCTCTCCTTGACCATCCAGAATAAGAGACAACATGTAACTAAGCACAGCAAGAAATCCCAGCACCAGCCAGTGGCGGGGAGGGGTTCCATGACACATGGTGGTGTCTCCAGGCATGACTGATTCCTCCACGATTTTTTTGATGGGGAGACTAATCCTTTTTCCTAATTGTGTGGAACGTGGAGACCTGAACTTCAAAGCAAACTCGGTCTTGGGGCGAGCCTCACAGTGCCCGATGGTGTGGACAGCCCTCAGCTTCTTCTCACCCTTCATGCAGACTACTAGAGGGGCAGCCCAGACCACCTGGGGCACAGAGCAAAGCCCAGAGGATACCAGAAGGCATTCCTTGAGCAGGGAAGGAACAGAGGAGATTTCTGGAAGACACTGCTTGACACTTCCATCATGAACACAGGACTGTATCCTGAAATGAGTATTTGCTTTTTCTCTGCTCTGAATGCAAAGTCAAGTGGCTGGCTTGGAGAGGTGATCCAAAGACTCCCCGGCGTGGAGGTAGGTGTTCAAATTTATGCTTATTTATCCTGAAAAATCAAGTCTCCAGAGAAAAGCCTCCATAGTCAAAACCCTGCAGATAATACCATTTAAATAGTGCACCTGCCCTCAAACACTAACGGTCCCCTTGGGCACCGATGCAGCTGGTACCAGGAGATGGCCCCATCATTTCTGCAGGGCATCAACTTTTCAGGGAAGGGATAATAAATGAGGAAAGAGAAAGAACAGAGCTGAACTAATTCTCATTCTGCTCATAAAGCAATGTCCTCAGCTTCCTCAGATACAAACGAAAGATGCAAGCAGCAAACGGCACAGCAAAGTCATCACGGCAAAAAGCTGGAGGGCTGTCACACTGCTAGAATTTTACTACAAGTGACTCGAATGAAAAGACTGTGGTAAAAACTCAGGAACGCAAGTGATCTCTGCTGAAGTTTGCTGGACTGTTCATTTGCTACACACCCGATCTGGGAGCTAATTTTGTTGTCTGTGCGTGCTCCATCAATCAGCCGTGTGACGCCATGGACTGCAGCCCGCCAGGTTCCTCTGTCCATGGGATTCTCCAGGCAAGAATACTGGAGTGGGTTTCCACTTCCTTCTCCAGCGGATCGTCCCAACCCAGGGACCAAATCCTCATCTCTTGTGTTTCTTGCATTGGCAGGCAGGCTCTCTCTCATTGTACTACTTAAGTTTTATCGTTGTCTTTAGAAAATGCATTCTTTGTACTCAGACTGGAGATTTTCTCTAACCTAAGTTTCACTAACAGGTGTGTCTTTGGAGAGAATGGCGTCAAATATTAGCTAAAAACAGTGACGCTGGTTCAGGATCTCAGATGTAACTGTTGGGGCTCAGAGCAGACTCCCCAAGACGCACTGCAGTGACACCCTGGTTATTTTGAATTAAAGTTACTTGCACTCCCTGAACAAGGAGGTGGAGAATCCTTAATGGCAGAGACAGGCAGTTCAGGACAGAAAGATCCCTGTAAACAAACCTTGTTACTTTTTAAATTCACTACCCCAAATGTGGCTCAGTGGTAAAGAGGCTGCTGGCAGTGCAGGAGACCCAGGTTCAGTCCCTCGGTCAGGAAGATCCCCTAGAGAATGGAACAGCTACCCACTTCAGTGTTTTTGCCTGGAAAATTCCATGGACAGAGGAGCTTGGCGAGCTACAGTCCATGGGGTTGCAAAGAGTTGGAAAGGACAGAGGCACTAAACAGCCAAGTTCAAACTCTGTTTAGAGTCTTCATAATTAAGCGCCCAAGCCTGAATTTGTCTCCTCAGTTCCTCACAAATGTATTGTTTCTTTGTCTAAACACAAAAACTGCCCTCCTTGCAACTTCTTAGGTCCTATTTCTATGAGTTCTCTAAATTTGTATTTTTCCTCCTGTTCATCTGTCTTAGGTCAGCCCGAAGAACTCAAGAAGGGTAGAGGGGAAATTTCCCCTGCCCCAGCACATGGCTACCGGACAAAGAAAATAAATCGTGGCTTGATACTTCTAGAATTTAAGAAAAATAGCTCATAAGAGAGTTCATCGTGAGTTACACATGATGATAACTCAAGCTGAAATCACACAGGTAATGGAGAAGGAAACCTGGACTTGGTGTGCTTGCTAACTCATTTCTTCCCTCGAGGCTATAAAGTCTTAAGAATTCATCAAAATTTTAAGCCCAGAGGAAGCCGACTGGCAGCCACCTGCTGAGCCTTGCCAGGCAGATGAGCTCGGACTGGCTTGCAGGGCACACAGGTGTGTTTGTGCCTGTGCAGGCCGAAAAAACGTGAACACTGTTATGCAGGGCATGTCAGTCATTGCACACATTCACCGTGTTGGCCAGTCCTCTAAATCTGACTTCTCACCTTCAGCGCTGTGGGTATTTGGTGCTGGAGAGTTCTTTGTTTTGGGAAGCTGTCCTGTGCATTAAAGGATGGTTAGCACATTCTGTCCAATAGACCTAAAGCTAGACTGGACTTTAGTAGCTCCTACCCAATGGGTACCCGGAGCGAATCCATTTCTATCTGGAAACAACCAGAATCATCTTCAGTTCAGTTCAGTTCAGTTCAGTGGCTCAGTCGTGTCCGACTCTTTGCGACCCCATGAATCACAGCACGCCAGGCCTCCCTGTCCATCACCATCTCCAGAGTTCACTCAGACTCAACGTCCATCGAGTTGGTGATGCCATCCAGCCATCTCATCCTCTGCCGTCCCCTTTTCCTCCTGCCCCCAATCCCTCCCAGCATCAGAGTCTTTTCCAATGAGTTAACTCTTCGCATGAGGTGGCCAAAGTACTGGAGTTTCAGCTTTAGCATCATTCCTTCCAAAGAAATCCCAGGGTTGATCTTTAGAATGGACTGGTTGGATCTCCTTGCAGTCCAAGGGACTCTCAAGAGTCTTCTCCAACACCACAGTTCAAAAGCATCAATTCTTCAGCACTCAGCCTTCTTCACAGTCCAACTCTCACATCCATACATGACCACAGGAAAAACCATAGTCTTGACTAGACGGATCTTTGTTGGCAAAGTAATGTGTCTGCTTTTGAATATGCTATCTGGTTAGTCATAACTTTCCTTCCAAGGAGTAAGCGTCTTTTCATTTCATGGCTGCAGTCACCATCTGCAGTGATTTTGGAGCCCCCAAAAATAAAGTCTGACATTGTTTCCACTGTTTCCCCATCTATTTCCCATGAAGTGATGGGACCAGATGCCATGATTTTCGTTTTCTGAATGTTGAGCTTTAAGCCAACTTTTTCACGCTCCTCTTTCACTTTAATCAAGAGGCTTTTTAGTTCCTCTTCACTTTCTGCCATAAGGGTGGTATAGATCTGCATATCTGAGGTTATTGATATTTCTCCCAGCAGTCTTGATTCCAGCTTGTGCTTCTTCCAGCCCAGCATTTCTCATGATGTACTCTGCATATAAGTTAAATAAGCAGGGTGACAATATACAGCCTTGACGTACTCCTTTTCCTATTTGGAACCGGTCTGTTGTGCCACGTCCAGTTCTAACTGTTGCTTCCTGACCTGCATACAGGTTTCTCAAGAGGCAGGTCAGGTAGTCTGGTATTCTCATTTCTTTCAGAATTTTCCACAGTTTATTGTGATCCACACAGTCAAAGGCTTTGGTGTAGTCAATAAAGCAGAAATAGATGTTTTTCTGGAACTCTCTTGCTTTTTCCATGATCCAGAGGATGTTGGCAATTTGATCTCTAGTTCCTCTGCCTTTTCTAAAACTAGCTTGAACATCTGGAAGTTCACGGTTCATGTACTGCTGAAACCTGGCTTGGAGAATTTTGAGCATTACTTTACTAGCGTGTGAAACATCTTCAGGCACTGCCAAATGCTCACTAGTGGGATAGCGGTTACAGTAAAAAATCTTCCCTGATTGAAAATCATTGCTCTAATGTGAGACTCCTCCTTGGGACCTCTAGCCTGACTCCCTCTCCCCTGTGGCTCCTCCTGTCTGCTTTCTTCATTCTGTTCCTCCATGGACTCATAAAGAAAGCTGAGCACTGAAGAACAGGCGCCTTCAAACTGTGGGGCTGGAGAAGACTCTTGAGAGTCCCTTGGACTGCAAGGAGATCCAACCAGTCCATCCTAAAGGAAATCAGTCCTGAATATTTACTGGAAGGACTGATGCTGAAGCTGAAGCTTCAATACTTTGGCCATCTGATGGGAAGAGCTGACTCATTGGAAAAGACCCTGATGCTGGGAAAGATTGATGGGAGGAGGAGAAAGGGTCCACAGAGGATGAGACAGTTGGATGGCATCACTGACTCAATGGACAAACTCAGTGGAGTTGGAGCAAATTCCCGGAGATGGTGGAGGACAGGGAAGCCGGGCATTCTTCAGTCCATGGGGTCTTGAAGAGTCAGACATGACTGAACAACCACAATTGGACTCCATAGACCATCACTTCAATCCCTTTCTTGTCCTCATCTTTCAGGAATGGAGGAGGACACCTCTCCAGAGCATCCCTTGGAAGTTGATCATGACTTCTGCTCAAAGGCCAGTGAACAGAGGTCATCAGAAAGCTTGGGCTTCCCAGATGGCATGGTGGTAAAAACCCACCTGCCAATGTAGGAGATGCAGGAGACATGGGTTCGATCCCTGGGTTGGGCATATCCCCTAGAGGAGGAAATGGCAACCCACTCCAGTATTCTTGCCTGAGAAATTCCCTGGACAGAGGAGCCTGTCATGCTACAGTCCATGGTGTTGCAAAGAGTCAGACATGACTGAGAGGTGTGCATGCAGCACACCTCTAAGGGATGCTAGCACATGTTTTTGTTTAGAATGGCATGTGCCCAGGTAAAAAAATCCTCTGGGTATAGAAGAAGAAAAGAATGGATATTGCAAGAAAAAGCAGTGGTCCCTGTCACATTCGGAGAACTCCAGTGCTACATTTCCAAGACGGAAACCATCACCTTCCCTCCAGAGCTGTTCCTCACCTTGGAACCTTCAGTTCAGTTCAGTTCAGTCACTTAGTCATGTCCAGCTCTTTGAGACCCCATGGACTGCAGCATGCCATGCCTCCCTGTCCATCACCAACTCCTGGAGTTTACTCAAACTCATGTCCATTGAGTCGGTGATGCCATTCAACCATCTCATCCTCTATCATCCCCTTCTCCCGTCTTCAATCTTTACAAGCATCAGGGTCTTTTCCAATGAGTCAGTTCTTCGCATCAGGTGGCCAAAGTATTGGAGTTTCAGCTTCAGTATCGGTACTTCCAATGAATATTCAGGACTGATCTCCTTTAGGATGGACTGGATGGATCTCCTTGCAGTCCAAGGGACTCTCAAAAGTCTTCTCCAACACCACATTTCAAAAGCATCAATTCTTCAGAGCTCAGCTTTCTTTATAGTCCAAATCTCACATCCATACATGACTACTGGAAAAACCACAGCTTTGACTAGACGGACCTTTGTTGGCAAAGTAATGTCTCTACTTTTTAATAAGCTGTCTAGGTTGGTCATAGCTTTTCTTCCAAGGAGCAAGAATCTTTTAATTTCATGGCTGCAGTCACCATCTGCAGTGATTTTGGAGCCCCCTAAAATAAAGTCTATCACTGTTTTCACTGTTTCCCCATCTATTTGCCATGAAGTGATGGGACCAGATGCCATGATCTTAGTTTTCTGAATGTTGAGTTTTAAGCCAATTTTTTCACTCTTGGATCCTTAGTTAGGTTAAATATTGATTATATGTGCAGATAATCAAGCAGAAACCACACCCATCCTTGATAACTCTTCCCTCTTACGACCCCACATTCAAAGAAGAAGAGATTCCTGTCCTTCACACTGTGGAATTTGTTCCTTCCCCTTGACCTGTGGCTACTTCCCAGTTCTCAGTTACCCTTGGCATCCATCTGATGAATGAATCATCTCCTAACTGGGCTTCCTATCTCCTGTCATCTCCCCATCCTTTCTCTTCTGCAGAGGAGGTCTTTCTAAAATGTGAAGCAACCACATCAGGTCAATCCCAGCTCTGAATGCCTCTATGGACAAATCCTAAACCCTCTGGTATGTCACAAGATATGTTGTTGTTCAGTTGCTAAGTTGTGTCGAACTCTTTGTGACCCTATTAACTGCAACACACCAGACCTCTCTGTCCTTCACTGTCTCCTGGAGTTTGCTCAAATTCATGTCCACTGAGTTGGTGATGCCATCCAACCACCTCATCCTCTGTTGCCCCCGTTCTCCTCCTGCCCTCAATCTTTCTCAGCATCAGGGTCTTTTCCAATAAGTCAGCTCTTTTTTGAATCAGTTGACCAAAATATTGGAGCTTCAGCTTCGGCATCAGTCCTTCCAGGGAATATTCAGGGTTGATTTCCTTTAGGACTACAGCCCAAGGGACTCTCAAGAGTCTTCTCCAAAACCACAGTCCAAAAGCATCAATTCCCCAGCACTCAGCCTTCTTTATGGTCCAACTCTCACATCTGTACATGACTACTGGAAAAACCATAGCATATGCTACACTGCTATTAACTCGACCACCTTCAGTTCCTCCTCCCCAGTCTTGAGCCTGTGGTCCAGCCCTTCTGAGTCATGTGCAGCCCTAGTCTGGCTCTGAGTTCACCTCCTCCCTGGAGAGCCTGCTCCCCTGGAACCCAGACCCCAGGCTCCATCACCCTGTTCCCACCTACACCACCATCATTCACTAAAGTTAGCCCTGTTCACTCTTCAGTCAAGCTTCTAATTCCACATGCACTGCTTCTTCCATCACCTCTGAGACCTGTCTGGTTAGATGTAGTGTCCTGTTTTCACATACAGGGTTTACGCTCAAACTCTAAGAATCCGTTTACATTCCTGCTCAAAACTGTAGATGATGCTAGGCCTGAATTGTGCCTTCTTTAATATTATGTTCCCAGCATGGAACTCTGAGCCAGGAACACAGTAGACACTCAATAAATTTGTCAGATGGACACCGGAAAGAATGCAAGAATGTGTGACTAGTGCTTCGTTAAACTCTGAATAAAGATTTCTGCCAGGCAGCTCATTAAATAGTCTGCCTTTTCAAGGATGGAGGTCAGGAGAATATCCCAGCTGCAACTCTTGTCACTCAGTAAGTGGATGGTGGGTAAGAAAATTGGACAGTGGCTGCCAGTTTCTTCCTAGTGGCCTGCAAGGTGTCTGAGTATGCTTCTGCTGTCTCTACCAATTTGAGGTTTCTCCCACCCTGTAAGGAGGCAAGATGAAAGGGGGAAACATCCTTGAGTGTGGCAGCAGAAAAGAAACACATTTTGAATTTTCTGGGCAACTTTGAAAAACTTGTGATTTTCTCCATTAGAAGAAATGATGGAAGATTGTATATAATAAATATGTACACGTGTAATATATGTGCATGTATATTCATACCCTTATATCTGTAGGTGAATAGATAGATGCCTTTTAATTTTGTCCCCATACACATTAGTTGGCATGCATGCATCTACATTCTTTTATTTTTCTTGTGTGCATGCTAAGTCGTTTCAGTTGTGTCCGACTCTTTGGGACGCTATGGACTGAAGCCCACCAGGCTCCTCTGTCCGTGGGATTTTCTGGGCAAGAATACTGGGGTGGGTTGCCATTTCCTTCTCCAGGGGATCTTCCAGATCCAAGGATCGAAACTGCATCTCCTGCATTCTTTGTAAATAGGCAGATTCTTTGCCCTTTCAGTAAAGTTTCTTTCCTGAGCCACCTGGGAAGCCCGTACAGGGGCTCTAATCTCTGATCTTTCTAGATCTGATGAAGTGGGCTCTCTTCTTTCAGCTATTCTGCAGGGACGAATTCAAGTGCTCAGGAAAATGATGTGAGGAAGGCTCCCCCTGTGTCTGGTTGCAGTACTCTGTGTGATGAAAGGTGCACAGCCCAGCGCACAGCATGGAGGAGCTGGAGAGGGAATGAATAACTTATACGCTGAAGCCCTGCCAGAGTGCAAAGGGGGCAAGGTTTCTGCCAGGAAACAAAAACCGAGATCAGCATGGGAATTAACGTGTGGCTCGTGAGAAGATGCTTAACTTCTCAGGGCGAGACGGGCAGGGTGGAATGAATCAGGAGAATGGGACTGATGTACATACACTCTCAAGTGTAAAATAGACAGCTAGTGGGAAGCTGCTGGACAACACAGGGAGCTTGGCTTGGGGCTCTGTGATGACCTAGGTGGGTGGGATGGGGGCAGGAAAGGACCCAAGAGGGAGGGGATGTATGTATCTGTAGAGCTGATTCACTTCATATATAGCAGAAACTAACACAACATTATAAAACAGTTATCCTCCAATAAAAAATTTAAAAATATATATTTTCTAGTTTTAAAATTAAATTTATTCATTTTTAATTGAAGGATAATTGCTTTGCAGTATTGTGTTGGTTTCTGCCAAACATCAACATGAATCAGCCATAGGTATACCTATGTTATATCGATTGATTAATTTAAATGAACTACATCAGCATATATAAGTTGGGAATTCTCAACTTTGTCATGCCAAAAAATATATGTGTCAAATAATAAACAGATTTTTAGGAGCACTAAATTCATATGTGAAAGGCTGGTGTCTGAGGCCATACTGAATCCTATGCAGTGATTGCCAAGGGAAAGAGTATGTTACTCTTAACAGTTCCTGGGCTCAGGTTTCCTGGTTTGAACTAGGAAGGTATTTCAGTTATTCACTGCTGCAAAACAAATTGCCCCAAGACGAGGGGTTTAGAGCAATGGTATTTTTTCATTTTCCTCCTCCTGACTCTGTGGATCAGCTGGGTGGTTCCTAGGCTGGTTTTCCTGTGGACCAGTCACATGACTGCATTTAACTGGAGGCCGGCCTGGCCAGAAGGCCCATGGCGGGCCTTTGGCTTGTTTGGCGGTTGTGGTTGGCTGGCATCTGGGCCTGGGTTTCACTCCCTGTGGTCACTCATCCTCCATGAGGCTGGACTGGCTTCCTGATGGTGATTCTAGAAAGTAAGAGGGAATCTCGGGGCCTCAGAAGGCCTTGGCACAGACGACAGCACCAGTGTCCCCTATTCTATTAGTCAAAGTGAGAAACGCACCCACCCAGAGTCAAGGGATGGGGGAACATTGTAGTGTTTCCATCTGCTGGCATGATAGACGCTTCCAACGCTCATCGTTCAAATGCATGGTGGATCCAGGGGTTAAGTAATTTCTACAGGCCCTGCAAGGAGATCCAACCAGTCCATCCTAAAGGAAATCAGTCCTGAATATCCACTGGAAGGACTGATGCTAAAGTTGAAGCTCCAATCCTTTGGCTACCTGATGCTAAGAACTGACTCCTCGGAAAAGACCCTGATTCTGGGCAAGATTGAAGTCAGGAGGAGAAGGGGACGACAGAGGATGAGATGTTTGGATGGCATTACTGATGTGATGGACGAGTGTGAGTAAACTCCGGGAGCTGGTGATAGACAGGGAGGCCCGGCGTGCTGCATTCCATGGGGTCACAAAGCGACTGAGCGACTGAACTGAACTGAACAGGCCCTGGAGGCCCAGGACTTCTCCATGAAGGACCCCGGGTGCCCAGTTTAAGTCTTCACCTTGACTTTCTGAGAATCTACCTTGTATCCAGCTCTGCACACAGCTTATCTCTCTTCTCATCCTCCTCCAAACACGTGCCCCAGGCTGGGCTTAGACTACAGAGGATAGGATGCTGGAGGGCTGGCTCCTGGGAAGAACCAAGGAGAATGCTGCCAAATTCTCTCTCTGATGCTCACATTTTGGCTTCTATCTTAAATTAACACTTGGTAAATAATTCTCAGAAATGCCTTAAAGCAAATAAGATAGACAATGGAAATTAAGCAGATGTCTACAAATGCAAGGAACCACTTTCAGCTTATTTTAAGATTGTTTTAGACATAAATCCATTTGGATTAGCTCCATAAAAATGTGATTTTAACAAACTAATGTTGAGTTTTTTTGTCCAGAAAATAAATGTAAGAAAAAAATTAGATAGGATTGAAGGGCTTGCTTAAACAATTTTGAAAAGGAAGGGGAAAATTAATGAAATGGCATTCAGATATGTTTCATGATTCACTCTTAAATGATCCATTGAAATATCTGGGAATGTTATGTTCTTTGAGTAATTTTATTAATATTAATCCACTTTTCTGGTAGCTGATAAAAGCACACCATACTAACACTAACCAAAGCAAGATGCTCTCTGCATATGAAATATGCAGTTTAATAGAAGAGAAGCATCCAAAACTTTCAAGTCAACTGCTGGACCTCAAACTCCTTATTCAACTTGGATTCAAAATCATGAAATTCACAAAAAATGAGATGTCTGAGCCTCAGTTATCCACCACTCAATACTGCCAAACTACAGAATTTAAAAAAAATCTTGTTTTAAAGTACCAAACATTTAAAAGTTAAATAGAATTATCTATTAACTTTTAAAATAATTATTTTTAAAAATCATGATAATAGATACTTGTATTTATGAAGGTTCTACCACAGCTGAATGCTTCTATCAGGACAACTATGCCTTGCTTACTGTAATTTAAGACATCAGCACCTTATCAACAACAAGGTCAGCGACATCTTAGATATAGTGAACTCAACAATCCCTTCCAGGACAGTTAAAAAACACCACCAAACTTCTGGTCTAGACATTCCCACAACATCATCCAATCCAATCTCACCCAAGTAATTTTCCACCATTTCATTCAGAACACTCCAGTTTGGTTGGGCTAATTTCTCCCTGAGTATAAGCTCCTATTGCATTTTGTGTTTTGTTTTGTTCTTCTTTCCCCTTTAAGATTTTCTCTTGCCCCTCATCTTAAAGGGGTTGAGAAGAGCCCTTTGCAATGAGGCTGCTGTGAGGTTAAGAGGATTACTGTTCAGAAAGGGCTTAGAACATGCCTGGCACGAAGGACGGTCTGCACATTACTCTTGATGATCAGAAATCGCCTTAGACTAGTTCAAACCTGCATACGTGGTTCTGTTCTCTGAATTAGCACTTGCTTCATTGTCAGTAATGCCCACTTGTCATCTAAGTAGTCTCTTTCACTTACATTGGCTCCCCAGTTATAACTGAAATTGCTTTGGGGCGGGGAGGGAGAAGTATGCAGAGATAATGCAGTTTATTTATATACCATTTGCAATTCTACATGTTTCTTTACACTTATGAAGTGATCAGTAATTGTGTGTCTGTGAATGACTATAAGTATATAAATAAAATCAGTGGTCAAATTTAGGTGTCAGAGTGAAAATATAGGGCAGAATTTACCTCTCACAATACCTAACAGACCAGTATTTACAAGAGCAACAAGGAAAATTCACCAACTGCATCAACAACACAAAATCGGGCACAGCACAGTGACATAAACTCCTGGAACAGATGGCCAAGAAGAGAAAGAGAAGATTCTCAAGCTGAGCATGAAGTGGGCTGTGCTTGGCTCTAACCTCTGCTCACTGTCTCAAGCAGCCTCCCTGAATGGACAAAAGCCCAGAGATTTTTGGGCTTCTCTGGTGGCTCAGATGGTAAAGCATCTGCCTGGAATCCAGGAGACTAGAGTTCGATCCTTAGGTTGGGAAGATCCCTTGGATATGGAAATGGCAACCCACTCCAATATTTTTGCCTGGAGAACCCCACGGGGTGGCAGAGAGTCGGACACTACTGATCAACTAAGATTTTCACTTTTCACCGGAGAATTCTTACCAATTCCTACAAACCTGGAGAGAGGCAAACTAGAAGACACTCTCCATTCTGACTAAGGGACGATGGAGACCACCACATGGTAGAAGCAATATGGCCCACAAGCTGCTTTAAAGGTGCTCCTGCTTGATCCCAATAAATTAGAAAAATGTATTTTCCTTATTGTAACTGATACATTGGATAAGAAAGGAAGAGTGGCAGGGTCTCTACATGTCTATGCCAGTGGTTGCCAGTGGGGCAGTTCTGTACCACCCAGGGAGCACCAAACAGTGCCTGCAGATGTTGTTGGCTATCACACCTGGAGGATGCTACTGGCACACGGTGGGTAGAGGGCAGGGATGTTGACCAACATCCTACAGGGCATAGGGCAGCCCCACAACAGGGAAGGATCAGCTCCAGGTGTCAACAGAGCTGAGACTGAGAATACCTGCTCTAGGCATCCCATTTCATCCCCTATCAGGTTCACTGCCTGTGCTTAAAACTGCCTATGCTTTGCTGAAGAATGTGATGAAATAATTGGGTCAATAAAATCATAATTCTTGTCCTCTGGGTGTTGGAACTTACGAATCTTGGAGAACCATGGTGTTAGTGTTACAAACATGTTCGTGTCTGACTCTTTGTGACCCGTGGACTGCAGCACACCACGCTCCTCTGTCCTTTGCTATTTCCCTTGCTCAACTCACGTCCATTGAGTCGGTGATGCCATCCAACCATCTCATCCTCTGTCATCCCCTTCTCCTCCTGCCTTCAATCTTTCCCAGCATCAGGGTCTTTTCCAATGAGTCGACTCTTCCCATCAGGTGGCCAAAGGATTGGAGTTTCAACTTCAGCATCAGTCCTTCCAATGAATATTCAGGCCTGATTTCCTTTAGGATGGACTGGTTGGATCTCCTTGCAGTCCAAGGGGCTCTCAAGAGTCTTCTCCAATACCACAGTTCAAAAGCATCAAGTCTTCGGTGCTCAGCCTTCCTTATGGTCCAACTCTCACATCTGTACGTGCCTACTGGGAAAACCATAGCTTTGCTACAAGCACATGTGGGCTGTGTAGTGCTGAGCAAGACAAGGGATGTGCATCCCTCCAAGTCACTTGTCCCTGCCAAGGTGGCCACGTGAGGTGGTCTAGTGTTCTAGGGCTGTTGTTAGAAAGCACTACAGATGGAGGTTTAAACAAGAGAAATGTACTTCCTCAGAGTTATGGAGGATGAAGTCCAAGATTAAAGTGCTGGCCGTGCTAGTTTCTCCTGAGACCTTCCTCCTCAGCTGGCAGATGGCTGCACGCAACTTGTGTCTTCACGAGGTCTTCCCTCTGTGTGTCTGTGTCCTTATCTTCTCTTCTTATAGAGACACCAGTCAGATTGGATTAGGGTCACTATAATGGGCTTCCCTTGTAGCTCAGTTGGTAAAGAATCTGCCTGCAATGCAAGAGACCAGGGTTCAATCCCTGTGTCGGGAAGATCCCCTGGAGAAGGAAACGGCAACCCACTCCAGTATTCTTGCCTGGAGAATCTTATGGACAGAGGAGCCTGGCAGGCTACAGTCCATGGGGTCACAAGAGTTGGACTTAGCATCTAAACCACCACCAAGTATTAGGGCCTTCCCTGGTGGCTCAGAGGGTAAAGTGTCTGCCTGCAATGTGGGAGACCAGGGTTTGATCCCTGGATCAGAAGATCCCCTGGAGAAGGAAATGGCGACCCACTTGGGTACTCCTGCCTGGAAAATCCCACGGGCAGAGAAAGAAGCCTGGTAGGCTACAGTCCATGGGGTTGCAAAGAGTCGGACACAACTGAGCGACTTCACTTTCACTTAATGGCCTCATTTTAATTTAATTTGCTCTTTAAAGACCCTGTCTGTAAATGCACTCACATTCTGAGGTGCTGGGGGTTAGGGCTACACCATATGATTCTGGGGCAGTTCAATTCATTCCCTAACCTGGTCCTTCATCAGGAGCCTTGGGAAGGAGGTGGGCGGGAGGCTGCGCCTGCCTGTGGGTCTGCTGGGATCCATGAGCAGCAGACATGCCCTGCTCTGTCTTTTTCTCCCCTGCCTCTTCATCTCCAGTGCCTCGCTGACTCCTTGCCTAAATATTCTCCAGCCTCCTTAAGTGTTCTCTGATCTCTCCTCTACCTTTTCCTAGCCCCAACCCTGCTGCCTCCTCTGGGACCCTGTCACCCAGTAGCACCCACACTCCTAAGCAGCAGGAGTGGCCACTGGGCAGCTGCTGTGCCTGGTCATTTGGCAAGGGGCTATCTCCACTCTGGGGCTCCAGAATCACCAATGGCGACTGCAGCCATGAAATTAAGAGATGCTTGCTCCTGGAAGGAAAGCTGTGGCAAACTTAAGACAGTGAGTTAAAAGCAAAGACGTCACTTTGCCAATGAAGGTCTGTATAGTCAAAGCGATGGTTTTTCCAGCAGTCATGTATGGATGTGAGAGTTGGACCATAACGAAGGCAGAGTGCTGAAGAACTGATGCTTTTGAATTGTGGTGCTGAAGACTCTTGAGAGTCCCTTGGACTGCAAGGAGATTAAACCAGTCAGTGCTAAAGGAAATCAAACCTGGATGTTCATTAGAAGAACTGATACTAAAGCTGAAGCTTCAATACTTTGGCTACCTGATGCAAAGAGTCAACCCATTGGAAAAGACTCTGAAGCTGGGAAACATTGAGGGCGGGAAGAGACAAGGGTGGAAGATGATTAGATGGTTGGAGGGCATCACCAACTCAATGGACATCATTCGAGCAAACTCTGGAAGATGGTAAAGGACAGGGAAGTCTGACGTGCTGTGGTCCTTGGGGTGGCAAAGAGTCAGAAACAACCGAACCACTGAACAGCAATTCAGCTCCTGACAGACTCCTTCACCAGCAGCCCAGAGAAGGAGGCAGGCAGGACACGGTGCCCCTACGCGGCTGCTGGCATCCTTGAGCAGACGTACTTCCCTTCTCTTCATCTCCAGTGCCTCACTGGCTACTTGTTTAAATATCCTCTAGTCTCCTTAAATGTTCTGAGATCTCCCTTCTGACTGTCCTGGTGCCCAGCCCGCTGCCTCCTCTGGGCCCCTGTCACCCAGCAGCACACACACTCCTAAACAGCAGGAGAGCTTGCTGGGCACCTGCCGAGGCTGGTCATTTGGCAAGGAGCCGTCTCCTTTATGGAGTTGTGGATTCTCAGGGTCTTACAGCCTCACAGTGAAGAGGCAAGACTCTAACCCTGGGAGGAAAGAGCACCTGACACAGAGCGTCCACTCATTTAGCCTAGAGCAGGGAGATGCGAACCTTCTGCCAGGAAATGAATGGCTCAGGCTTTGTGCCAAATCACTTCTATCACAACTGCTCAGCTGCCATTGTAGCAGGGGAGCAGCCATGGACAAGGAGAAAAAAAAGTACCTGTGAGCCAATACTCTATTTATGGAAACAGAAACCTTAATTGCATGTCTTTTTCATGTGTCATGGAATATTATTGTTCTGGTTTTTCTCGAGAGTGTCACACTGGGTGAAGTAAGCCAGATAGAGGAGAAATATCGTGTGACACCCCTTTTTATCTAAAATGAAATGAGAAAAATGAACTTACTTACAAAACAGAGAGTCACAGACTTAGAGAATGAACTTACAGTTGCTGGCAGTGGGGTGGGGGAGGCAGAAAGCATGGGGGGAAGGGACAGTTAGGGAGTTTGGGACGGACAGGTACACACTGCTGTATTTAAAGTGGATAACCGACAAGGCCCTACTGTCCAGCACAGGGAACTCTGCTCAGTGTCATGTGGCAGCCTGGATGGGAGGGGAGTCTGGGGGAGGATGGACACATGTATATGCATGGCTGGGTATCTTCCCTGTTAACCTGAAACTATCACAACATTGTTAATCAACTATGGTGGTGGGTTAGTCACTAGGTCGTGTCCGACTCTCATGACCCCATGGACTGTAACCTGCTAGGCTTCTCTGTCATGGGATTCTCCAGGCAAGAATACTGGAGTGGGTTGCCATTTCCTTCTCCAGGGGATCTTCCCGACCAGGAATCAAACCCAGGTCTCCTGCGTTGCAGGCAGATTCTTTACCGACTGAGCTATGAGGGAAGCCCAAAATATAAACTTGCTAATAGGATACTAGGATAACTCACAGAATTCAAGAATTTGAAAACATATAGCAAGAATTCTGGAGCAGGGTGCCACTTCCTACTCCAGGGGATCTTCCCGACCCAGGGATCAAGCCTGCGTCTCTTGCATCTCCTGCATCGGCAGGTGGATTCTTCACCAACTACGCCACCTGGGAAGCCCCAATCAGCTACACCCAAATACAAAGTTAAAAAGTTAAAAAAAAAATCAGGTAACAATGTGAAACACTTAGCTCAGGAGGCCATTAACAGAAGCCTGCAGCGGCCGGATCTGACCCTCACGCTGTGGTTTAATGACTCCTGATGTAGAGGAAGTTGTCCCGAAAAATCAGACTTAAAGTCACACACATCAGAACTGTCACTGACAACTGAAGTGGTGAGAATAAAGGGTATATCCTTCACCAAAGGACACTATTATTGTTATGTCCATAATCTCTCTTTATAAGTTGCTCTACTTTCTGATGAAAGCCAAAACATAGATCTTGGAAACTCCAAGTCCTTACTGTGCTCTCAGCTGAGACAGACAGGGCAGCGGTTCCAAGCACGTGCTTGGCTGAGCTCAGGGGTGGAAACAGATCCCAGCTCCCCACGTCCTCCTGTGCTGATGCTGCTGACTGATTCAGGGACCTGGATTTAAACAGCTGGCTGTGCTAGAGTCAGCCATCCCACCACATCATTAGGACGATGGAGGGGCTGTAGGACGCTGACTGCACGAAACTAGAGGAGGAAAGTCACGTCTGAGCTGACCACTCCTTTGTGTGAGACTCCAGGCCACTCACTCATCGCCCTGGGCCCTGACTTCTTCACCCTGAAACAGACTCTGGACCAAACAACCCCCAACCTTATCCCTAGAGAAGCTGGTGAGGCAATACTTCTATAACTCTTATTTTTAGATAAAGCAAAAAAAAAAAAAAAAAGTCAACTTGAGTTTAGCTGCAAACAAAAGTATCTCATTTCCCCACTCAATAGCTAATTCTCCAGCAGTCAGAATTCAGAACACATGTTGCTTGATTTACAGTGGCAACCAGTAATTTGCGCGAGAAAGACTTAATTTAGAAGAACGCACATGTCATTTTTTTTTCATAACCAAGTGAGAGTTACAATTAGTTTGATTCATATGCTGTCAGGGATGTCTCCAACACTCGCACAGTGAACAATACAAAGTTTCTCAGGCAGCTCGTTGATCGAGAGAACTATTTCTTGGTTGTGTAATTAATACTAAACATAAATCCTCCTCCATTTTCCTTTTGAATACCCCATGCCTACTGGAGTATCAGCTCCTGTGAGTGGATCACTAAGTAGAAAAACCACAGAACAGGCTCACTTTTAGTGAATTTTGCTCTGAGCATTCAACCTTTGGGAAATTTCCATAATAAGTATATAACAGTGAAATACACAAAATAACCATCACCAATGAAAAAAATACCCTCACCTTTTTTCCCCATTTTCACCTATATTTTAACACAGCAAAATTTTAATTAGTATCATTCTTTCAAAAACTAGATAAATCAAAATGCATTCCAGTTTGATTTAGAAATCAAGGTGATGTAAAACTGGGTTTAAAATAAAAATGGGTATGCTCTTGATAACTGAAGAATCAAAGTGTTCACGATCATTTCATTTCTAGTTGCAAAATTCCTCTCTCATTGGTCTTCTATCCATCAGTCAGACATGAAAGTTAAATAAAATCACACAGGGACTGATGTCATCAGGAAGAAATAAAGAATTACCCACCAATCAAATCTTAGAGAAGTTATATGTGATATAGCATAATGGACCCAACAGATGTTGGCAATTTGATCTCTGGTTCCTCTGTCTTTTATAAAGCCAGCTTGAACATCTGGAAGTTCTCAGTTCAAGTAATGTTAAAGCCTGGCTGGGAGAATTTTGAGCGTTACGCTGCTAGTGTGTGAGATGAGTGCAACTGTGCAGTAGTTTGAGCATTCTTTGGCATTGCCTTTCTTTGGGATTGGAATGAAAACTGACCTTTTGCAGTCCTGTGGCCACTGCTGAATTTTCCAAATTGTTGGCATATTGAGTGCAGCACTTTCACAGTATCATCTTTTAGGATTTGAAATAGCTCAATTGGAATTCCACCACCTCTACTAACTTAGTTTGTAGTGATGCTTCCTAAGGCCCACTTGATTTCACATTCCAGGATGTCTGGCTCTAGGTGAGTGATCACACCATCATGATTATCTGCATCATTTAGATCTTTGTTGTATAGTTCTTCTATGAATTCTTACCACCTCTTCTTGATATCTTCTGCTTCTGTTAAGTCCATACCATTTCTATCCTTTATTGTGCCCATCTTTGGCTAAAACATTCCCTTGGTATCTCTAATTTTTTTGAAGAGATCTCTAGTCTTTCCCATTCTATTGTCTTCCTCTATATCTTTGCACTGATCACTGAGAAAGGCTTTCTTATCTTTCCCTGTTATTCTTTAGAACTCTGCATTCAGATGGGTATAACTTTTTTTCTCCTTTGCCTTTAGCTTCTCTTCTTTTCTCAGCTATTTGTAAGGCCTCCACAGACAGCCATTTTGCCTTTTTGCATTTCTTTTTCTTGGGGATGGTCTTGATCACTGCCTCCTGTACAATGTCACGAACCTCCATCCATAGTTCTTCAGGCACTCTATCAAATCTAATCCTTTGGATCTATTTGTCATGTCCACTGTATAATCGTAAGGGATTTGATTTAGGTCATACCTGAATGGTCCAGTGGTTTTCCTACTTTCTTGAATTTAAGTCTAAATTTTGCAATAAGGAGTTCATGATCTGAGCCACAGTCAGCTCCTGGTCTTGTTTATGCTGACTGTATAGAGCTTCTCCATCTTTGGCTGCAAAGAATATAATCAATCTGATTTTGGTATTTACCATCTGGTGATGTCCATGTGTAGAGTCATCTCTTGTGTTGTTGGAAGAGGGTGTTTGCTCTGACCAGTGCACTCTCTTGGCAAAACTCAGTTAGCCTTTGCCCTGATTCATTATGTACACCAAGGTCAAACTTGCCTATTACTTCAGGTATCTCTTGACTTCTCCTTTCGCAGTCTAGTCCCCTATGATGAAAAAGACATCCATTTTTGGTGTTAGCTCTAGAAGGTCTTGTAGGTCATCATAAAACCATTCAATTTCAGCTTTCTTCATCATTAGTGGTTGCAGCATAGACTTGAATTACTGTGATATTGAATGGTTTGCCTTGGAAATGAACAGAGAACTTATCTGCCTCCTGAGAAATCTGTATGCAGGTCAAGAAGCAACAGTTAAAACCAGATATGGAACAACAGACTTGTTTTAAATTGGGAAAGGAATATGTCAAGGCTGTTTATGGTCACCCTGCTTATTTAACTTATATACGGAGTTCAGTTCAGTTCAGTTCCTCAGTCATGTCCGACTCTTTGCGACCCCATGGACCACAGCACTCCAGGCCTCCCTGTCCATTACCAACTCCCAGAGACTACTCAAACTCATGCCTATCGAGTCAGTGATGTCATCCAACCATCTCATCCTCTGTCATCCCCTTCTCCTCCTGCATTTAATCTTTCCCAGTATCACGGTCTTTTCAAATGAGTCAGTACATCATGTGAAATGCCAGACTGGATGAAGCACAAGCTGGAATCAAGATTGCTGGGAGGAATATAAATAACCTCAGATACGCAGATGATACCACCCTTATGGCAGAAAGCAAAGATGAACTAAAGAGCCTCTTGATGAAACTGAAAGACGAGAGTGAAAAAGCTGACTTAAAACTCAACATTCAAAAAACTAACATTATGGCATCTGGTCCCATCACTTTATGGCAAATAGATGGGGAAACAATGGAAACAGTGAGAGAGTTTATTTTCTTGGGCTTCAAAATCACTGCAGATGGTGACTGCAGCCATGAAATTAAAAGATGCTTGCTCCTTGGAAGAAAAACTATGACTAACCTAGACAGCATATTAAAAAGCAGAGACATTACTTTGCTAACAAAAGTCTGTATAGTCAAAGCTATGATTTTTTCCAATAATCATGTATGGGTGTGAGAGTTCAACCATAAAGAAAGCTGAGTGCTAAAGGATTGATGCTTTTGAACCGTGGTGTTGGAGAAGACTCTTGAGAGTCCCTTGGACTGCAAGGCGATCAAACCGGTCAATCCTAAAGGAAATCAGTCCTGAATTTTCATTGGAAGGACTGATGTTGAAGCTGAAACTCCAATCCTTTGGCCACCTGATGCGAAGAACTGACTCACTGGATAAGACCTTGATGCTGGGCAAGACTGAGGGCAGGAGAAGAAGCAGACGACAGAGGATGAGATAGTTGGATGGTATTACTGACTCAATGGACATGAGTTTGCGCAAGCTCTGGGAGTTGGTGATGAATGGGGACGCCTGGTGTGCTGCAGTCCGTGGGGTTGCAGAGAGTTGGATGTGACTGAGCCACCTGTATGCAGGTCAAGAAGCAACAGTTAAAACCAGACGTGGAACAATGGACTTGTTTCAAATTGGGAAAGGAATACGTCAAGGCTGTTTGTCGAACAGCAACATCAATCCCACCAAGTGCCAGGACTGGACCCATGACACAAACTCCACCCTCATCAGTTCTTAGCCTGCATAGAGGACTTCGGACATGAAACACATCCTAGCGATGGACTTTGCTGGCTGTGTTACTAGAGTTACGAGGTACAGATGAGACAAGATAGAAGATGGGTCTAGGGAAAGGAATCAGTGGGGCAAGACCCACAGTGGGAGAGGAATGAACAGGGCGCCAGGAGGGGACAGGCGAGCCCCAGTTCCTAGGGTCTGTGGTGCAGGGCCAAGGGTGAGGCGTTTAGACCCAGGCCACCAGGGCAAAGACTCCCCATCTCGATATGAACCAGTGCTGTGTAATCTTGAACTTCGTATTGGAATCTTAGCTTTGTCATCGACAGTATAAGAAAGTCCCACCCACCCTGCCTGTTTTCATTGAAGTTCTTAATAAAACATGAACTGTTTCTGGCTTTATGTGGGCACCGAGTTAAATGCTAGTTTCCTACCTCCCAGGCAGCCAAGAGAAAGGCATCTTTAACATGTAGGCGGGAGCATGGGCACACAGGGAGGTGGTTCCTCTCCTTCCTGGAACTTGGAAAAAAGTCGTACAAAATTTTTCTCTAAGAATTATACCAAAAACCAAACATAAATAGATCCAGTACAGACATCTTAAAGAGAAATGTGCCGCAGAATGGCAGGTCGGAATCCAACAGAGGGCAACAGACACAGGCGGCAATGACACACCAGGGAAATGGAACAGGAGAGGCAAGGGGTGGCATGGTCCAGGCAGAGGCTGGGCAGGCTCAGGGCCACAGAGTCCAGGGTGTGACCTGTGAGAGGCTCCTACGGGGCGATGGAGTGTGACCCAGTTGTGACAACAACCCTTCCAGGTCCACTCATTCTGATTCCTGCTCCTGGGGCATAATTACAAACGTAACTGAACCTCTGACAGGGACACAGCATCAACTGATGTGCAAACATGAGCGTCTTATTTAGGTGGCGGGGGATTTCTCAGTGTAAATACACAAAATGGTCCGTCCGCCTCTAATGATGCTCACACAGGTGAATCCACCCCTGAGAGCAGAACGCCTGCTTGGGGGTGGTGCTGATAAATCGGGGTGCTGAGCCACCAAAGCGATGCGCCAGCCCTGGCTGGGGAGAAAGCTTCAGCCACCATGTTGGAAACGCACGTGGTAGGCATCTGCTGGACCCCTGAGACAGGTAGCGGACATCTGTGATCACATCGTCAGGACCTTTCAGGGCAGCAAGACAAGAGAGCAGGACAGATGGCCTAGCGGTAGCCTGAGTACCAGCATCTCATTTCAGCCACCTGAAAGAGGCTTTCTTATCATCCTTCTTTGACACTGGAAGTCGTATTGGAGAACAGAGGTAGGTCTTCACAATTGACGTCCAATCTTTAAAATGAGTTTTCAATTCAGTGATGGGAGGGGAAAAAAAAAAAAACAAAAACTCACATTCTTTGCAGATTGCACAATCTGTAGCTCTGTCCCTCAGGCTATTTTGTTCCATCTTGTGCCATTAAACGTTTTTTATTAGATGCTTTATGGAGAGATCCTTTTGAAGCATTCATATAACCTCAATTTTGATGGTTTCCATAAACAGAAACTGCCAGTGTTCCCTTGAAAAACCATTTCTACTTGACAAGGCTTTGGAGCACTAAACCTGGATGCTTCAGCTTGCGCTCAATGAAAAGGATCGCCTGTTTTAGGCATCAGAGATCCACAGGGGCCTCTCCAAAGAGCCCTCTTTTGGAAACCATCTTTTGGAAACCACCTTCCAGCAAAAGTGGCTTAGTTCCTCCAGATCTCTCCCCCGCCCCTGACAGTCCCAGCTCAGTAAAGAATTCCTAGATGGACAGAACACATACCTCTTCTCCAGAGCCCCTTGTGCAAGAGTGCCCACCCCGAGCATTTGGGTCTGCCCTGAACATGTTCCCTCTGCCAGCCTCTAGTAGCAGAGGGCTACCAACAGCCTTCCGGAAGAACCCGTGTTGAAGGATCAGGCCAGGTAAAGAGGCCAGACCTCAATGAGTCCTACCCCAGGCCTTTCTTAAGGATCCCAAAGAAACCTCCTTAGTTAGTTCTCCAACCTGGAATCCATTGGCCCATAATGCAGAAGTCGTGATGTCTTCAGAGTATCCCAGTTAAAAGCCACAGTTCTGAGCACCAGGCTGGAGGCTCCAAAAGAGAAGTGTTACAAATACAAAATAGCAGATCCAAGGAGAGCATCTCTCACACAGGAGCAAACTCTCAGCAGAGAGAAGGGCGAAAGTGCTGTGGGCCCACAGGCAAAGTGCTTTTCACAGGCCTGGTTACATCCCCGCCATGTGAAATGCCCAGGCTAAGACTTGGTGCCGGCATGGGATTTCTTGTCTTTTTCTGTGGCTAATATGTATCCATCTAGGGTTTCTTTGGTTGCTCAGTGGTAAAGAACCTGCCTGCCAATGCAGGAGACACAGGAAACGCGCATTCAAACCCCAGGTCAGGACAATCCCTTGGAGGAGGGAATGGCAACCCACTCCGGTATTCTTGCTTGGAGAATCCCATGGACAGAGGAGCCTCGTGGGCTACAGTCCACGGGGCCACAAAGAGTCGGACACGACTGAGCAACTAAACAACACCACCACTCTGTGTAACAGGCTCCAGATTCATGTTGAGGTATGGCAAAAATCACCACAATATTGTACAGTAATTTTCCTCCAATTAAAATAAGTAAATTCATTAAAACAACAAGAACAAATGTATTCATGTAAAAGTTATATCCATACTCTGCCGCTGGAGCTATGTAATGCAGGTCTATAGCAGTAGTATGAACTCTGCCAGTGATACAAGAAACAAAGAGATGAACCGATTGACATACACACAGACTCTAACTCTTCTGGATTACTCAGTTAGGCCTCTAACATCCACTTAACCCAGTTTAATACACCAATACATTAAAGAATGCTTGCTTATCTTTTGCTAAGTCACACTGACTATGGGAACGTGCTGCCCTGAATTTCACTGCTGACCTAAAGACGCGAGGTCCACGTAGAGACGAAGACCTCACACCGCTCTTCAACTAGATGCAGGTTTGGGCAAGCTCTCATCACCCGTCTGATTTCCTTTCTCTTCCTAACTTTCTGCACATGCTTCTGAGTATGGCAAGAGTACTCAGAACTTTCTGAGCTCTTGTCCTCTTCTTAAGAAACCTTTAAAAATCTTGTCTCCCTGGAGGTTCCTGACTCAGAACGGAGGCCCAGGAAATAGCATCTATTAGGGCATCAGTTGGAGAAGGAAATGGCAAACCACTCCAGTGTTCTTGCCTGGAGAATCCCAGGGACGGGGGAGCCTGGTGGGCTGCCGTCTCTGGGGTCGCACAGAGTCAGACACGACTGAAGCGACTTAGCAGCAGCAGCAGCAGCAGCAGGGCATCAGTGAGTGATGCCATCCAGGTAAATGGGGGCTAGGGAAGAAGTTCTGACCCCAGTAGCTTTAGGGGAGAAGGGAATAGCCTTCTGCACAAAGGTCTCCTAGATCTAATGAAAAACTGTGTTCCAAATCCTGTGGCATGCTGGTAAAACCACCATGGCCCCTGCACTAGAAATTAAAAGTAGCACAGAAAGTGCTAGAGCTGTGGGGCAGGGCTACCAGCCGGTCACTGGGCACAGGAGTCTATGGACTGCGAGGGTGGAGAGAAGAGACCAGGCTTCTTCTTCTGGCAGCAGCTCAGCCCAGGGGAGGGCGGCAGCTGTCTCTACACTTGCCACAGCTGGATGAAGGCGTCTCAGCTGTGTTTCTGCTCTGCCCTTGGAACGGGAGAAACATGTTTGCCTCTTGCTTTCCAGAATACTAATTGATGCTACATTTGGAACATTTGCTTGATTGGGAAATGATTACATGCCAAGCTAAGGAGTTCTATTACCCTTTTGACCCCATCGTTGTCTTCCTAAAATCTGCCATCTTTGCTTTTTCTTTGTGGTATATACATGGGTTAGAGAGACCCGCAACTTGAAAAAAATTTTTAAATTTTATTTCTAATTGGAAGATAATTACTTTACAATATTGTGATGGCTTCTGCCGTATAGGAACATGAATCAGCCAAAGGTATACGTATGTCCCCTCCCTCTTAAACCTCCCTCCCACCTCGCTCCCCATTCCACCCCTCTAGGTTATCGCAGAGCCCCGGCTTTGGGATCCCTGCATCATATACCCAGTTCCCATTGGCTATCTATTTTACATATGGTGATGTATATGTTTCAATGCTATTCTCTCAAGTCATCCCACCCTCCCCCTCTCCCACTGTGACCCAAGTTTGTTCTCAACCGTAACATCTTTCCAGATTCCATATAAATGTGTTAATATATGATATTTGTCTTTTTCTTTCCAATTTTCTTCTCTCTGTATAATAGGTTCTAGGTTCATCCGCCTCATTAGAACTGACTCAAATGGGTTCTATTTTATAGCTGAGTAATATTCCATTGTGTATATGTACCACAATTTCCTTATCCATTCATCTGTCAATGGACATCTAGGTTGCTTCTGTGTCCTAGCTATTGTAAAAGGTGGAACAGCAACTTTTATATTACCACTAGAGTGATGGATATTCACAAAAGTGATGAGGTTATGTATATTCCACTGAATGATGACCTAAGATGTCCACATCCACATCCCAAACACTGTGGAGAGGTCACCTTATTAGGCAGAAGGGACTTTGCAGATGTGCTTAAGTTAAGGATATGGGATGAGAAAATAATCCTCCATTATCCACTTGGGCCCAATAAAATCATAGGGATTCTCATAAGAGGGAGACAGAGGTCACAGACAGAGAAAAGGTGAAGACGGACACAGAGGGAGAGCCAGGAAGATGGCATGTGGTACCCTGCGGCTCTGAAGATGGAGGAGGCTGTGGACAGACTATAGAAGTTAGTTTTGAAATAAATATCTTGGCCAAAGATGGAGCGTTCCTGCCTGGTGTGCCATGTCAGCAAATTCAAACTTAGATGACTTGTGTGCCCCTGTAAAGGCTCTGCTTCGGAGAAGGTGATGGCACCCCACTCCAGTACTCTTGCCTGGAAAATCCCATGGGTGGAGGAGCCTGGTGCGCTGCAGTTCATGGGGTCTTGAAGAATTGGATACGACTGAGTGACTTAACTTGCACTTTTCACTTTCATGCATTAGAGAAGGAAATGGCAACCCACTCCAGTGTTCTTGCCTGGAGAACCCCAGGGATGGGAGAACCTGGTGGGCTGTCATCTATGGGGTCGCACAGAGTTGGACACGACTGAAGCGACTTAGCAGCAGCAGCAGCAGCAAAGCCTCCGCTTGGCCAGAAATGCAGTGTATCCAGCCAGCCAATTCCCAAGACCCAAGCCATCTCTGGACTCTACTTACTTCTGTGTTCCTTCTCACCCCAAACAAGGCTGGCCATGTGATCTCCCTACCAATCAGATATTTTCCATTTTTCTCTTTCTAATTCTTATCCTACAAAAGCTTTCTCCCTTCTGACCATTTTGCAGTTCTCCGAATGGAGACTGCTTCATGAAATGTTAGATGAAGCTTTTTTGTATCACTTTAATTGTCATCTTTTATCCTTTTTTAACCCTAGGAAAACTGAAGATCACTGCATTGGGGACTGCAGCCATGAAATTAAGACACTTGCTCCTTGAAAGGAAAGCTATGACAAACTTAGACAGCATATTAAAAACCAGAGAATCACTTTGCCTACAAAGGTCCATACAGTCAAAGCTATGGTTTTTCCAGTAGTCATGTATGGATGTGAGATTTGGACCATAAAGAAGGCTGAGAGCCAAAGAACTGATGTCTTCAAACTAGGGTGCTAGAGAAGACTATTCAGATTCCCTTGGATTGCAAGGAGATCAAACCAGTCAATCCTAAAGGAAATCAACCCTGAATATTCATTGGAAGGACTGATGCTGAAGTTGAAGCTTCAATAATTTGGCCACCTGATGTGAGGAGCCAACTCATTGGAAAAGACTGTGATGCTAGGAAAGCTTGAAGGCAGAAGGAGAAGGGGGTGACAGAGGTTGGATGGCATCACCAACTCAGTGGACATGAGTTTGAGCAAGCTCCGGGAGAAGTGAAGGACAGGGAGGCCTGGTGTGCTGCAAGGCTTCCCTGATGGCTCAGCTGGTAAAGATTCCACCTGCAATGCAGGAGACCTAGGTTCAATCCCTGGGTTGGAAAGATCTCCTGGAGAAGGGAGTGGCTACCCACTCCAGTATTTTGGCTTGGAGAATTCCACGGACAATATAGTCCACGAGGTTGCAAAGAGTCGGACACGACTGAGCGAGTCTCATTTCACTTTCATCACCGAGATGTGACTTGTGTTACACATGTGGACTTGAGGACCAGGGTAAATTCTGAGGGACGTTCTCAGCTTGACAAGCTTCCAGTCTTGTTCCCTTGACTAACACTTACTTAACATGATTGGCTAATATCATTTTCCAAAAAAACATAACGAGCACTCTGCTCCTCACCATGAGGATACTTTGTGATTCCTGGGTTGGAAAGAAGGTTCTAGAAGACAGATTCAAGGAGTGTGTGGAGAAAACACTGGACCTTCTGCACAGTGCCTCTTTTAAAATTAAAAGTGAAAATGCAGCCAGGTGCTTGGTATTCATACCTTGACTGGCAGTGGCGCCCTTCCAGGTGACGGCCAGATACACGATACCCAGGGGGCACCTACAAGAGAAGGTGCATCTGGACAAAGACAGGGCTTCCCAAGGAGAGTACT
This sequence comes from Bos mutus, assembly GCF_027580195.1. NCBI lineage: Eukaryota > Metazoa > Chordata > Mammalia > Artiodactyla > Bovidae > Bos > Bos mutus. Next base: position 65,382,443 of record NC_091636.1, read on the forward strand.
GGAGCTGGGACCTCGCTGGGGTGTCAGCTCACTGCGTGTCACAGCGCGTGATGACACCTGCTCTAGAATGTTCCATGGGTCTAATTCTATAGAGAGTAAAATCTGTACAACACTTTCTAGTATGATGGACTTTCATACCACACAGGGCTTTCCTTGTGTACAGTCATAACACTGAAATAGGTATTATATGTATTTTTTAAATTTAATTTTGACATATCCTTGATTTACAATGTTGTGTTATTTTTATATTTTATTTTTTTTGCCAAAATTGCAGCAGCTCAGATTTGTTGCTCTCTCCCATCATGACAAAACTTCTATTAATAAATATTATTCTGTCTCAGAAATATTTTTAAACACACACACACATACTGTACAATTAATCTGTTCTTTCAAAGTAAGATAGTCATTTTAACCATGAGGGAGAAATAATTTTTTCTACAAAAACACAAGCTCTGGAGAAACCATTTGAAAGGCACTTAGAAATATCACCTCTTTACGTGATGTTCTTGCCAAAAACAAAATAAAAACTCTTATAATAGTGATTTATATTCCTTAGAAATAGAACTTTTAAATTCAATTAAAAATCTCCCAAATGAAGACTCAGTACATCTTGAACCCATTTGGTAAAAAACAAAAATGCAATACCTTCTGGTTGATTTGCAAGAACTAATTGACATCAGGACAAGAAAGAGACTTTACAGCTGAATTTCATCAAAACTCTTTCATAAGTGTGGGGAGAATTAGAAAATGAGTATCATGATTTAAAGACCCATCTCTTGAGGCTTTCCTCAGTTTCATCATCTGATTATTAAACCAAATGTCAGAATTAACTGAACTTAGTTCAGAACTTAAAAGCATTCTACCACAAAGTGTTAGCCCAATAACTCTTGAGCAGGGAAGCATATTCCACCATAAAGCTCTTACTAAGAATCAGCATTAGTCATTCAATCATATATGACTCTTTGCAACCCCAGGGACTGTCGTCCACCAGGTTCCTCCATCCAGAGGATTCTCCAGGCAAGAATACTGGAGTGGGTTGCCATTTCCTTCTCAGGGTATCTTCCGTGACCCAGGGATTGAACCCATGTCTCCTGCACTGCAGGCAAATTCTTTACCACTGAGCCACCAGGGAAGCCCCTCTTACTAAAAATACTAAATGTTAAAAAACACTAACTAAAAAGATCTAATGTATTTTCAAACTATTAAAAATTAATAAAAGATTATTTTCATTGTTTATTCTTAATACTAGCCTATTTTATAATGTACATAAAATATTAATATATATATCTTATGAATAAACAAATATACATACCAAGGTGCATGATTTGTATTTTTTAACCCTAAGTCTGTACTGTGAAAACCAATTTAATGCCTTCTAACTTAGAGCTATGCTTCCCTGCCCACATAACCCTTCATTGGCTCCAAAGTAGCAGAAAGAAAGACACATCTGGGCAAAGTCATCCATGCAGTGTGAAACTGCTGAGTGAGATTCATGATGCCTGGTGTTGGAGACCCTGAATTCTGCCTCTAAGAGAATCTGGAAGGATCCTGCCCACCTTTCCCCACTGCCACTTTTTCCCATTTCCACGCTGTGATGGTTAACTTTATGTGTCAATTTGGCAAGACTACGGTGACCAGTTGCATGACCAAAGAAGTCTACACAGTGCTATAAAGTATTTTTAAGACATCACTAACATTCACAATTGGCTGATTTTAAGTAGATGACAATTCATAATGTGGGTGGGCCTCATCCAATCCGTTCAAGCCTTAAGAACAAGTTTACCAAGGAAGGAATTCTGCCTCCTATCTGCAAGATGGAAATTCTGCCTGAGCTTCCAGCCATCAGATCCAAGACTGAAATATCAACACTTACCTCAATCTCCACCTCGTTGGACTGCCCTACAGACTGTGGATTTGCAAGCCCCGATCACTGCATAGGCCTCCCTAGGTGGTTCAGTGGTAAAGAATCTGCCTGCCAACGCAGGAGATGCAGGTTTGATCTCTGAATCAGGAAGATCCCCTGGAGGAAGAAACGGCAACCTACTCCAGTATTCTTGCCTGGAAAATCCCACGAGCAGAGGAGCCTGGTGGGCTACAGTCCATAGGGTCACAAGGAGTCGGACACGACCAAGCAACTAAACCACCACAAAGTGAAGACAAGAGACGTGAAAGTTCAGTGTCCACAATCATACACCTGGTTCTATACTTGATCACTGTGTTTACTTAAGTCTGGCTGATCCTCCCATGATAGCCAATCAATTTCATACATCTGTTTAGAAAGATGGCAATTTGTACACAAAAGCTCTCCATGAGCGCCTGAACAGTTGTGTGTAGCTGGGCCACGATTCTAACTATAAAGGCAACTTTCCCAAATACGCCTAGGAAGTTTCACTTGTGTGTTAACTCGTTAGATGAATGAAACTTTCCCGTAAGTTGCACCACTCTGCAAAGAGATGGTTCTTGGCAGAGGCATCATTTATCCTTAGTAACTGAATGTCCTGGTCCCACGAGTGTCCTGTTACAAGCCATGGATATATGCCATCTTTAGAGATGGCAAGTATAAGTCTTAGAAACCACAGAGCTGTGGATTTCAACACCAACTGCTAGAGGTTTTCAGCACGTTTGCAGAGAAACAACAATGATTTTGGTATCAATTTACCAGACTGCTTTAGTCTCCATTACAAATCTGGTGGCAAGCAAGGCTATACCTTACAAGGTACAGTAACCTGGGTATTATAAAGTTCTTCAATAGAACACACACACACACACACACACACACACACACACACACTCTTGCACATAAAGAAGACACTTTGGTTTATGCCAAATCTCATCTTAAATTACACTGCATTGGAGAAAGCTAAATAATTACACAGTATTTGACTGGCACTGAATTGAATAGCATGAACAGCTGCAAAATAAGAAAAACTGTATCTATACTGAAATGTGAACCCTCACAAAGTTAAAGCTGATGGCATTTTTTGTTTTCTTTTTAAATCTCAGAATCCAAGTGATAGGCATGTTGAAATACCTGGTTTCCAAGATTCTTTGCATGAAATACATCTTAGTGTTATTTAACAAAGCACTGAGAAAGCTCCGTATGAGCTGCTTTTATGGGTCAAGTGGGCTGAGCCACAGTGCCCAGATATGTGGTCAAAAGTGATTCTGGATGCTTCTGTGAGAGTGTTTGGGGTCAGACTTATATTTAAATTTGTGAGCTTTGAGTAAGCAGAGTAACCTTTCAGAGCACTGTCATTGTTCAGTCAGTCATGCCGATTCTTCGAGACGCCATGGGCTGCAGCTCTCCAGGCTTCCTTGTCCTTCATTACCCTCTGGAGTTGGTTTCAGATGTGAGTTTGAGCAAACTCATGTCCATTGAGTTGGTGATGCCATCCAACCATCTCATCCTCTGTCACCCCCTTCTCCTCCTGCCTTCAATCTTTCCCAGCATCAGGGTCTTTTCCAATTAGGTGGCCAAGGCATTGAAGCTTCAGCTTCAGCATCCATCCTTCCAATGTATATTCAGGACTGATTTCCTTTAGGATGGACTGGTTGGATCTCCTTGCAGTCCAAGGGACTCTCAAGAGTCTTCTCCAGCACCATAGTTTGAAAGCATCAGTTCTTCGGCACCCAGCCTTCTTTATGGTTCAACTCTCATATTTGTGCACGACTACTGGAAACACCATAGCTTTGACTAGACGGACCTTTGTTGGCAAAGAGCCTCATCCAGTCAGTTGAAGGCTTGATTAGAACAGAAGCCTGGCCTCCCCAAGCAGACGGAGTCCTGCCACAGATGGCCCTTGGGCGTGAGCTGCACCAGCTGCTCTCTGGTGCCCACCGCCTCCTACTCTGTAGATTCGGGACTTGCCAGCCCCTGTAACTGTGTAAAGCCAGTCTCTTAAAGCACACCTCTTTCTGTATATACACACATTCTCTTAGTTCTGTTCCTCTGAAGAAGTCTGACTCATAAATTCAGGATTAATAAAAACTAATGCTTCTGTTTGCTTAGCTTTGTGTTCTCAACAGAAGTGCTGCGGTGAATACAGATTGCTTCGCTAACGAGAAGGGAAAACAGAAACTTGCCACAAAGGATGCAGTGAACGTATCAAAGAACTGCAGAGTCCAAGAGTGAAAGAAAGAAGTCTCGAGAAGTGGGGTTATGGGAATATATTAATATGTGTTCGTGAGAAAGCTGCGGGGACCGAGAGCAGTGGCCTATGGAAATCGGAGCTTGTGTTCTGGAGAGGGGGTGATATCCTCCACCTCCTTCCAGCGTTCCGAGCAGTCTCCAATCCGTGCATTTGACCATAATTCTCCATAGTGAGAAAAATCTGAAGAACACAGGGCACTCCTTGAACCTGGAGGTCAGGGCGCTGAAGGACAAGGACGCTCAGGTCCCTTGTGTGGTTCCTTCTATCTGGCTGGACAGCCGGACAGTTCACCGCGTCCATGGCTGCCCTCCTTGCCGGGTCTTATGACCTCGCAAGAAAATTATGTGTTGGAAATTCTGGCATCTGAGTTTCAGTAGAGAGTAAAGCAAAGGTCTGGATCATGGTCCAGCATGCTGTGAACCTGGCCAGGGGATCCGAGGGGAGGGGTGACTTCAGAGGCACGGGGTGGGCCCTGATTGGGCTTTGATTCAAGAACTTGGGTCCTTAACCCTCCACACTAGTCAAACCCTTGGGAGGAAAGAATAAAAGAGAACAGCTCTGCTGAAAACTTTGCTTGTGGGTTAAAAATCAAAAACGCACCTAGTCCTCAAACCTGTAGGTTGGGGCGCTGAAGGACAAGGATGCTCAGGTTCCTTGTGTGGCTCCTTCTGTTGGACACACTCAGTGTGTCCATGTGTGTGCAGGTGTGGGGGACACAGGGGGCAGCACGGACCGAGGTGGAAGGCACAGGGGGCCGGGATCGCACTGGCCAGGGGTTGGAGGACCCCCATCAGCTTCCTGTGACACAGGGACTCTGCTCAATCCCCTTTGCTCCCTGTATCAGAGGGAGACTTCCTCACAGCACACAGCTCCTCCCGTTCTTCCAGAAGACTTGACCCTTAAATACGCACCTGCAGCAAAGCACCCATGATGAGGGAGACGGAACTTAATGAGCCTCACTGATACTTAACAACCCACCACTCACGCCACCCAGTCCCATCGTGGGCTGGCATTTCCCATGCCCCTTCACTCACGGTGATTGTTAATATCACCTCTTCGGCATTGGACGGGCTTATCATAGAAGACTGTATGCCCAGGGGCTCTTCTTCACCCCTACTCCAGCTGAACCCAGCAAATGCTGTTCCTCCTTCTCAAGGATGCCTGTCTTACACCCACCTAAGCACACTGACCTGCATCCCATCTCTGGCCTTCTTGCTTCTGTCCTGAAGTGGCAAAACACAGCCACCCAGAGGTCAGTATCCTGGCCTCCTGGCAGGGTGAGAGAATGAGAAAGGATGTCTGACCATGGGGCTACCTGGCAAACCCTAGGCTTATTTGGATGTGAGAGACAAAAAATATTAGTAACCAGGGCTTCCCTGACGGCTCAGTGGTGAAGAATCTGCCTACCAGTGCGGGAGATAGGGGTTCAATCCCTGGGTCAGGAAGATCCCACATGCCACTGAGCAATTAAGCTCGGGCACCACAACGATAGAGCCTGTGCTTTAGAGCCTGGGAACGAAAACCACCGAAACCCACGCGCCTAGAACCCACGTTCTGCAACAAGGGAAGCCACTGCAGTGAGAAGCCCGCACACCATAACTAGAGAAAATCCCTTCAGCAGTGAAGACCCAGCACAGCCATAAATAGATAAATAAAATTATTTTAAAAATTGGTAACCATTTATGGTCTTTCTGCTCAATATTATCTAGTGAATTAATCTGCATTCCCCAATTGGTTCTCTCAGAGTACTAATTACTCTGAATCCATTGGTCAATCTTGTTTTAAACATGCTTAAACAACCTTTAAAGCACAGAAGTGATATAGAATCAATGCAAAGCATGTAAGCCAGTGTTTCAAAAAAACAGTAGCTCACTTCTGTGGATAGCGTTCTATGGGTCAGAGCTGTCCTAACTGCCTTCTGTGCTAACATCACAAACATTCTTCTTTTCTGAGTCACAGCTCCTGGGCAACAGGGACGCGTCTGCACCCAGCCAGCACAGCTCCGGGGGCGTCTCCCACATGGTGATCAGACACGGGTGGGCGGGGGCTTTGCTTGGTTTTCCCACAGCTCCTAAGCCATAATAAACAAGGTTATAAAAAGGATGTCGTTAAGTCTGAGAACTAAAATGTGAGCTTTCTTACAGTTCCCTTAATTGGTCCTGAAAACATTCAGAAACAACAATGCAAGCAACAAAGAGGATTTCCCTGGTGGTCCGGAGGTTGGGAAGCCACTTTGCAATGCAGGGGACACAGGTTTGATCCCTGGCTGGAGAATCAGGATCCCACATACCACAAAGCAATAAAGCCCAGGCACTACAACCAGAGAATCTGTGTGTCCCAACGAAAGATCCTCCATGACGCGATGCAGAGCCCACAGCCCACAGCTAGGACCTGACTCAGACACAGAAATGAATGAATGAAGAAATATTTTCTAAACAGCAACAAAGAAACACAGCCCAGAAAAAAGCCAAGCAAGTAGAATTCCTCCCTGACACAATCAGCTTGCAGCTACAGTGGGATCATGGGTTTCCAGCCCTGAAACAGGAACTCTGAATCACATTGAAGCCAAGGAGCTTTCTTGCAGAGGGGGTTGTCAATCCCCGAAGCCCCCCACATGTCTCTAGATATCTTAACACCTTAAGCCTAGCGGGGATCTAGTTGTTGTAGTTGAGTCTCTGACTTGCTGCTGACTCTTTTCAACCCCATGGACTGCAGCACGCCATCACCAACTCCCGGAGCTTGCTCAAACTCATGCCCATTGAGTCGGTGATGCCTGCCAACCATCATCCTCTGTTGTCCCCTTCTCCTCCTGCCTTCAATCTTTCCCAGCATCAGGGTCTTTTCCGATGAGTCAGCTCTTCACATCAGGTGGCCAGAGGACTGGAGCTTCAGCTTCAGCATCAGTCCTTCCAATGAATATTCAGGGTTGATTTCCTGAATTGACTGGTTTGATTTCCTTGCTGTCCAAGGGACTCTCAGGAGTCTTCTCTAGCACCACAGTTTGACAAGCATCTAGAAGTGCATCGAAAACTCGATGGAAACATTTATGCAGTATCTCCCAAGCACAGATTTCAGAAAGACACAATGGCTAGGAAGCAAGGCTCATTTATACATATTGATTTCCTAAGTGAACATTTTCCTGTCTCAAAGTTTGGCCTCACTTTTTAGTATTTCAGGACTTCATAGGTTACTCACGCAGACGAGTGATGTCAGTATTCGGGTGATCATGTTTTGCCGCAGAGTGGACTCTGCACCCTCTGTCTAATGCTTCCCCCCTCTCTCTGCTGGACCTGCAGCTAGGAGGCTTTCTCCCCCACTGCCCTGATAGAACCTACTGGAACCGCTCTCCTTAACGGACACAGCTGAGTGTTTGCCATCCTCCTGAAACTGTTTACTTGGCTTTCTGAGCAGCACCCTGGCCCAGCTCCCCACCTGCTGCAGGATTTAGCTCTTTGAGTGCCCTTTGCTGACATCTTTTCTCCTGGGTCTCTGGCTGTCAGGGTCCCTTGGTGGCTCTGTCCAATCTTAGAACTTGAAATACTATCGATCTGCTGGCTCCTCTCAATGTAAGTATGTCTCCAGCCCAGCCCACAGCCCTGGACTCTAGACTACAGCTTCAATTCCCTTCTCAACGCCTCTTGGATTTCTAAACTCTACTCCTCATTTGCACCCCCCTCACCGCCCCCGCCCAGACTGGCTCATCTCCCAGGAGCCAAGATTTGTTCATCCTGAAGAACAGCAAAAAATTTGAAATTTTTGAAATCTCATGCTTCTCGAGATCACTAGTATCAAGCACATGATATGATTTTAAACCTATGAAAATAAACGGTCTCAACTGCAGACGGTTATCTCAGGTAACTTTTGCTTGAATCAGTATGCACATATGACTGACCACATCTCCAGTCTTCTAAATAACAAAGTAAATATAGACGATGTGAAGAATAAGAGACTACCTGATATGTTTGGAGCTACAGGTGCTAAGAAAAGAGTCATCTCTTCATCTTGTATGCATTTGCGTGCATTGGTCACTCAGTCGTGTCCGACTCTTTGAGACCCTGTGGACTGTAGCCCGCCAGGCTCCTCCGTCCATGGGATTCTCCAGGTAAGAATACTGGAGCGGGCAGCCACTCCCTTCTCCAGGGGATCTTTCCGACCCAGGGATCAAACCTGGGCCTCCTGCTTTGCAGGCAGATTCTTTACCATCTGAGCCATTAATCCTCATTAAATGCTGAGTCATGGGGTGGGGATGGTTACCAGCCCCGTTGTTACATCTTGGAAGTTTGAGTAAAGAGAGTGCTTTGCCTGACATCTCGCAAATGAGCCAAACCCAAACCCAGGCTGGATCCACTGTCCATACTCCAGGGGAGGGTATGGGAGTCGTCATGGGAAAAGGAAAGGAAAAGAGAAGGAAATATTCTGAAATCCAAATTCTTAGCAATTGGACTCAGTGCCCAAAAAACAACAAGCCCACACATCTGTTAACAGAGCACTAGGACGTCGCACTGGAATCCAAGCCCTCCCGTGTCTACACCCACAACCCTAGCGGAGTCAAGCGAGTTGAAACGTTATCAGTTCCAACACAACATAACATGGAAAAAAACAGAATCATGGAAGTTACACTTCCTCTCCACTCCAAAATCTCATTGCCTTTCCTCCTCTTTTATTATTTTTACATTTATACTTTCCCTCTGAATAATATTTCATTACCACAAACTTGACAGCAGAACTTATATAACAGTGAAAGTTAGCATGTCATAGCCCAGGCAAGTCACAGAGGGAGAAAGCTTTCCCAAGAAATGAAGGGAAGCAGTCATTCCAAGACAGCCATAAAGAGCCCAAGCCTTGCCCTCCTGATTTAATATGTGCACATTTAACAAAATAAATGGACTGTAGCCCGCCAGGCTCCTCTGCCCACAGAATTCTTCAGGCAAGAACACTGGAGTGGGTAGCCATTCCCTTTTCCAGGGGCTTTTCATGGCCCAGGATCGAACCCAGGTCTTCTGCATCGCGGGCAGGTTCTTTACCATCTGAGCCACCAGGGAAGTCCCAAAGACTGACAAAAGAAAGTCAGTGTCAAAAGAGCCACCTTCACTTCAGACACTGAGAATCAGACACACAACCCCTCTGAGGTCTTGGAGGGACAGTGGGCTCCATCTGATAAGAGGAAGGATAAAGGACAGATAACATTTGCAGCCTGAAGGAAATGGCAACCCAGCAACCCACTCCAGTATTCTTGCCCTGGAAATCTCACGGACAGAGGAGCCTGGCGGGCTACACTCCATGGGGGTCACAAGAGTCAGACAGGACTTAATGACTAAAAATGACAACAACAGCCTGTAAGTATTTCCTGTTGTCATCAACAGTGGTAACAATTACACAGAAAAGGTAATGGTAACTTTTTAATAGCATCCAGAACTTTTCCTACCTTCAGTTCAGTTCAGTTCAGTCGCTCAGTGGTGTCTGACTCTTCACAACCCCATGAACCACAGCAAGCCAGGCTTCCCTGTCCATCACCAACTCCCGGAGTTTACTCAAACCCATGTCCATTGAGTTGGTGATGCCACCCAACCATCTCATCCTCTGTCGTCCCCTTCTCCTCCTGCCCTCAATCTTTCCCAGCATCAGGGTCTTTTCCAATGAGTCAGCTCTTCCCATCAAGTGGCCAAAGTATTGGAGTTTCAGCTTCAGCATCAGTCCTGCCAATGAACACCCAGGACTGATCTCCTTTAGGAGGGACTGGTTGGACCTCCTTACAGTCCAAGGGACTCTTAAGAGTCTTCTCCATAAAACAAATCTTTGTCTATGTCATTGCCATAATGTTTATTATGTGTCCACACTTTAAAAATGATCCAGGACATTTTTTTTTTTTTAATGGTTAACACTGGAAAGCTGGATTTTCCTTCAGCAAGACAAAGAGCCATTTTAATCAGTCTTTCTCAGCATTCTCTCCTCTCTGTTTTCTGCCCCCTCTCTCTCGTAATGTAAATGGCTCAATATTTTTATACATGTCACTGCTTAATGGAAAAGGTAATGGAAGGGCCCATGGCTATAATCAGAACATGATTTAAAACTTTTACCTTTTATAGTTCTATTGATCAGTTTTTATGTCCGTGATAAATGTTTGTAAATCTTCTGGAAACCTCAGCAGGGTGAAATGACTTCTCAGGTGTGGATGTGGGAGGATAGTTATTAATGGACACGTAATTTATTTACTAGAAGAGGCAACCATTAAACAAATTGCACTTTTGTATATCGGTCCCGCTATATTCTTGCCAACACACGGCTTTAAAGAAGAAGGCGTTGATGCTGAGTTTCAAATCAGGACTCCTGGGCCCTGCGCTGGAGACAGCTGCTGGTCAGTTCGGCATTTACAAGGTCCAGAAAGAAGAAGAAGCTGCCGGGCGGGGCCCCAGGTGCTGTCTGCAGACCTCTGCAGGCATCCTCTGCCAAACCACTAAGGAACGGTTCACTAACCACTGAGGGAGGAGCCATCAGCGATCTCCCCATCAGCATCTTTCTATGCAAACAATACTCCCTGGGCACCTATCCCACAAACAAGAGAAGGATGACAGCTGTGCCCAGCAAGGAGTTCTCAGAACCACCCATTTTATGAGAATGTGGGAAAACATCTCTTCCTTCTATCCCATTTGCTTTTTTAAATTGATCATTATTCCATGAGGCTCATAAGAAAGGAAATCTTTTCAAGAAAGAACCTTCACACGCTCTCGAATTGTCATTTCATTCAGAGCCACGGCAGCAACACTGGAATGTGTATGAGGTGTGGGAACGTAGAAAGGATGGTCAGGAGGTGCTCAGACTCAGTGACCTCACAACTGAGAAAAACCTTCAGGATTTGTGTTTCTGGAGGTACACTTGTGTTCCTTATTTTTCCACTTGCATAGTTAGTGCTGCAAACCACTGTTTTCCAGCATTACTAACCCTGACTTTTTATTGATGCGGACCATTTTTTTAAAGTCCTTATTGAATTTGTTACAATATTACTTCTGTTTTATGTATTTTGGGGGGGCCATGAAGCATGTGGGATCTTCGCTCCCCAACCAGGGATTGAACCCGCACTCCCTGCAGTGGAAGGTGAAGTCTTAACCACTGGACCGCCAGGGAAGTCCCTCTGTCCCTGGTTTTAAGGTGACCAGAGTAACTTCATTCATTACTTGATATCTGATTCATGACCTACCTGCATTTGTCTTAATCAGAGACGGGAAGACAGGGCTATGCAGGAATGACTGTAATAAAGAAGAAGATGCCCTGGGACGGGGGCGTGGCATGTCACGGAGGGCCACGGGGTCAATCGGGGCAGAGGGAGTGAGGAAGAAAACGTGGGTATGTTTTAGTCGTGGTTTCGAACGGCAAGGAGGCTTCGGACTGGCTGGTCTGAATAAGCTCAGTGGGCTCTGCAGATGCGGCTAGCTGTCTGGGACCTGGCCTTGCAGTGATTAGGGCAGAAGGACCTTGGGCTGGAGAGAGAGAGCCAGAGAGTGGAGGTGGCTGGGTGCGCTTCCTGGATTGGTTAGTTCATGTGTGAAAGGTCCTTGTCTCTCTCCAAGAGTTGCCTTCCAGGGGGCAGCCTCCAGGAAGAGCCAACATGAGAAAAATACAGAAAATAAGACCGTGTGTGTGTCTAATACAGGGCTCTCCTTGTGGTGGCCATTACTCTAGAGGTTGTGTGTTTATTATTTCTGAACCTGCTTGCTCAGGGACAGAGAAGCAAAGTGAGGAGTGTGTGTGTGCCTGTGCACACATGTGTGCAAATAAGGACAGGGAAGTTTACAGCTTATAGGAAACACAGCTGAAATCTCAGTGCTCTTCTTTAAGCGGGGAAAATATAATAAGTTCTGAAGGTCTGGAGGATTTAAATGTAACCTTTCCGAGTCTGCACACTGCTATGTGCATTCATAGACAGACGGTGAGGAAAAGAGGAAGAAAACAACCTGAATTTGCACAGGGCAGGTCCCCTTATGAAGATTTTTTTTTTCATTAAATACTAAAGCACTACACAATCTGGATGGTTGAACCCACACACATGGAACCGTGGACACGGAGGGTCAAGTGTGGGACCCAGCATCAGTGGGTTTTGGTATCCGTCTGAGGTCCTAGAATCAGTCCTCTGGTCCTTCCAAGGGACCACGTGGAAACTCTCTCATCCTGTATTTAGTAAATCCTCACTGAAGGCTGCAACATGGCTTGTGACTTCCCTGGTGGCTCAGATGGTAAAGAATCTGCCTGCAATGCAGGAGACCTGGGTTTGATCCCCTGGAGAAGGGAATGGCTATGCACTCCAGTATTCTTGCCTGGAGAATTCAAGGACAACCCATGGGGCTGCAAACATTCGGACACGACTGAATGACTAACACTTTCACTTTTTTTCAAATTCTGCAACGTGGGGTGTGGATGATTCCCAGCCCCATTTTTAGATCCTGGAAGTTTGAACAAAGAGAGTATTTTCCCCATAACGTTCAGGGGTACTTCCCGGTGTTCACACAATAGATGAATCCCTGGGCGAAAGCACTGGTTCACGACTCCTAGGCACGAGAAGCCTGAGAGGCTGACAGTCTACAAATCTCCACCTGGTGACTGCGGGCCCAGGCGCGCTGCGTGTTCGTCGTCAGTGATGCTGCAGGTCCCCAATGGACACATCTCACCCCTAGAACAGCCCCGTGGGTCTGATACTACCACTGCTCATATTGTGTGCTTAGCTGCTCAGTCATGTCCGGCTCTCTGCAACCCCATGGACTGTAGCCTGCCGGGCTCCTCTGCCCATGGGATTCTCCAGGCAAGAATACTGGAGTGGGTTGCCATTCCCTTCTCTAACTCATATTATACAGGTCAGGAAATCCAGGTGCAGGGAGATTAAGGACCAACCAACCAAATCAAACAAAAATCACTCCAGAGTCGATCCTATTACCAGGCAGAGCTCTAGTGAGGAGCCGAAAGGTGCACTCATATGGTCCAGAGAGGGACAGAAGGGTTTGCTCAGTGAGGGATTCTGGCTCGAACAGAGGCCCTCACCCTTTCCTGAGGGCACCCGACTTTCCTATAGCAACTTTTTCCAGGACGAAAGCTCCAGGCTGAATGCGTCAGTGGGGAGAGGGTGGGGAATGTCCCCGGGATGCCTGGAGGTCAAGGAAAATGCTCGCAAGAGACCACATCATTCCCAAATGAAGCCTACTGTGTTCAGGAAGTTGAGTGAAACTGCCCATCTACATAAGCTCTTGCTATAAACTCAATAATTCCCTGCCCGACGTATGTATGGCTATCGCACGACAGTATGAGACAATTCTATGGAATGTGGTATTTATGACATTTACAAAGAACTCACTTCCCTTAGATGAAAGATATAAATGCAGGTACCAATAATGCTGAAATGAATAACATGCTTCAGGGGATTCTGACTTTCACAGCTTAAATGTAATAAGTGCTATTTACCTGGTCCTTTTTTAAACTGAGATTTTATGGCTTGTGGATGGAAGAAAGATATTAAAGACTGAGCATACAAAACTGCATAATTCAGGGTGGCTGATCCTTATATAAGCAATGATCTTTTCATTTGCAATGAATTTCGAATTACCACTTAAAGAGTTTTTCAGACTTAATACATGATCTGCTTTAATGAATAAAAAAATCTAATTCCCCCTTTAATTCTGTTGGAAATTAAAAATATTCAGAATGACTGAAAGCAATGGGGTATGCCATTTCTCATTTTTAAATGTTACTTTCTAAAAGAAATCAGTTTTTCTAGATAAGACAACCTCAACCCCATAACTCCTCAGCTGACATCATCTGAATTTTAAAATGTTAGAATTTTGTTCTTCTTGCTGTTTTAATTAATAGTGCTATTTTTATACTAGGCAACTGTAATTATTTAGTCTTATTACTTAGAGTTCTCAAGTTTCACCAGTTTCTTGGCTCATGAAGTTTCTCTTATCTTCTCTTTTGTTTGAATTTATTTTTCTTTGTTTCACTGTGGAAATATTCAAATCTCCGTGTCGTTATACCTATATGGGGGTTGCATTTTCTGAGTTATGTGTGCCTGAAAATCAGTGTACATTTATGAATGGCAGTTTGACTTGGTGTACAAACTGAACTGCAAAATACTTTTCTGAGGTATTTTTAAGATTCTGCTCTACTGTTTTTTAACATCTGGTGTTGATTATAAGTCATGCAAATCTGACTTGTCCCACAGCAATTATCCTAGTCTTTTTTCTTCTTTATAGAAGCTTTTAGAATTTCTCTCCTTCTCCTTAATACCGACATGTTAGCAGCACAGAAATGAGTCCAACATGAATATCTAGATGCCTGTCACTGAATAAACAAAGAATTAGGCCCATAACTCATGTATTTTATCATTTCCTTATTTTTTTTCAGTATAAAGATGGTATTTGAAGCATATTGGAAAGGTGAAAAAGCTCAAGGAGTGGGTGCCTCATGAGCTGACTGAAAATAAAAACATTGATATTTTGAAGTGTCATCTTCTCTTATTGAATGGAACAACAACGAACTGTTTCTTGATCGGACTATGCAACAAGAAATGGATTTTATAGGACAACCAGCAATAACCAGCTCAGTGGCTGGACTGAGAAAAAGCTTCAAAGTACTTCACCAAGTTAAACTTGCAACAAAAAAAGTTCACGGTCCCTGTTTGATGGTCTGCTGTCTATCTGATCCACTATAGCTTCCTAAAGCCTGGCTAAACAATTACATTGGAGAAGTATGCTCAGCAGATCGATGAGATGCAAGGAAAACTGCAATGCCTGAAGCCAGCATTGGTCAACAGAAAGGTCTCAACTCTTCTCCACAATAACTCCTGACCATACTTCACACAACCAATGCTGCAAACATTGGACGAATTGGGCTACGGAGTTTTGCCTCATCCTCTGTATTCACCTGACCTCTCGCCAACCAACCACCCCTTCTCGAGAACTTTTTGCAGGGAAAACTCTTCCACAACCAGCAGGATGCAGAAAATGCTTTCCAAGAGTTCTTCAAATCCCTAAGCATGGATTTCTATGCTACAAGAATAAGCAAATTTATTTCTCATTGGCAAAAACATGTAGACTGTAATGGTTCCTATTCTGATTAATAGAGGTGTGTTTGAGCCTAGTTGTAATGATTTAAAATTCACAGTCCCAAACCGCAACTACTTTTGTACCAATCTGATAGTAAATATATATGTATTTGTATAAATGGGGGATAGGGAGTATACATACATACACACACGCACACACACACATTTACTGAGAACATGCCCTTGCTCAGTGATAATAAAAATGTATAATTTGACCAAAATTCTACAGAGGTAGGTAAAGTCATCATTCCATTATTGTGTCTGACTGTTTGTGTCCCCCTGGTATTCATATGCGGAAATCCGTCCCCCTGGTATTCAGATACTGAAATCCGCCCCCCTGGTATTCATATATCGAAATCCTAGCCTCCACATGAGGAAGTGGCCTGCACTGGGGGGTGATTAGGTCATGAAGGCAGAGTTCTCACTGCTGGGATGAGCAGTGAGTCCTTATAGAAGAGCCTCCAGAGAGCTCTCTTCATCCACGTGAAGAAACAAGGAGAAGTTAGCTGTCTGCAACCTGAGTTGGGTCTGCACCAGAATTTGATCATGCTGGCTCCCAAAACCTGGACTTTCGCTTCCAGGACTACAAGCAACAAATTTCTTCTGCTGTTTACAAGCCACTCCACTCATGGGGTCTTGTTAGAGCAACCTGGACGGACTAACACACACACCCACTGTACAGATGAGGAAACCAAAGACCAGAAAGGTTACACAACTTTCCCCAAGTCAGGCGGGTATCAAGGGGTGTCAAAGGATTCGAAACCACAGCCACAAACTCAAAGGATGAGGAACCACAGCCACACTCACAGTTCGCTGTTACCGCCTCTCACAAACAGCTCGAAGAACAGCTGCTCAAGGGCACTGCATTATTAACCAGGTGGTTGTGTTTATGGGCTCAGCTTTGCCCTGATACTAACCATGCCTTTCAAGGATTAACATGGCATGAATCTGATGAGGGCAGGGCGCAGCAGCAACACGAACTCAGGAGGTGGCGGTGGGAACTGCAAATATAAACGACACGGCAGAAACACAGCTGGCTTTATGGGAGAAGCAAAGGATAAAGCAGAGAGGGGGATTTAAACGTGGGCTGAGGCTGAGATGGGGAGAGGCACTGACAGAAACAGGATGACAAAGTGTGGTCTGGGAAAAAATGGGGTCCGGTTTCATTGTGAGTCCGTGGTATGAATGCAAATGAGTTTATAACCCAAGGAAAGAGGGAGGCAGAATGAGTGCATTGAGAGCCATCGATCAGAGAGAGCGACTGAAAACGTGTGCAGAGCTGAAAGCTGAGCAACACAAATATGGAGAACAGAGGCCTCCGCGCCTGTGACAAACAGGCATGTGTGCTTGGTGGGTAGAACAGTGTCCGCCTAAAACTGGGGAGAGAGAAAAACAAGTCAGAGATCCTGGGTGGGACCAGCTGACAGGCACCAACAGAGACAGATTTTGTTTTCTCCTCCTTGGAGGGAAATAAGTAACTCTGAGGACATATGTGATAGCATTTGATTTTCAAATTTCTCATCTCCCCAGGGCGCTCAGGGCCGGTGCACTGGGACGACCCTGAGGGATGGGATGGGGAGGGAGGTGGGACAGGGGTTCAGGATGGGGGACCCATGGCTGATTCATGTCAATGTATGGTAAAAACTACCACAATATTGTAAGGTAATTAGCGTCCAATTAAAATAAACTAGTAATTAAAAAATTTTCTCATCTCTCTATTCACGGGGCATCTGATGAAGAAAAGCTGACCAGTGAGAAAGGACAGAACTTTCTCCGAAAAGTAACTTTTCCAGATCTCTTCTCAGCTTGAGTGTTGTATTAGCCATTTCTTCTTTAGACACAGAAGACCACGGGAAATGATGGGAACATCTTTCATGAACACATATAAAAAGCAAACTTCATTTAAAAGCAAGCTTAAAAGTAGTTTTCATTATTCATCAGCACCTCTGAGAGATCTCTCAGTTCTCTCTGGTATAGAAGTTGACCCATTCGATGTTCACGTATATCAGCTGATGAAGTCCATTGCTCTTTAATGAAAGGATCCCCCTCTGTTTTTCAGGAAGTGTTCAAAATCCTGCTCACAGCTTTTCAAAAAGCTCACTCATCTGAAAGTGTTACTTCTTCAGAGCCCAAGTTTTGAGCTCCTCTCTGCCCCTTTTAAAGAGTAGAATCTGTTGTTGACATTTGTGCTGACCCACCCTTCAGAACACCTACTCCTAAATATTCCCTCTAAACACTTTTTTCTCAACTTGATAATAAAATTCACCAGGAGAGATCTGAAACAGTAATTATGTTAAGTGCTGTATTCATCAATGTCAAAATCTAACGCTGTTTTAAAGATTCATTATTCTGCAAATTGTTATCACAATTGTATTCATGAGCCAAGCGTTTCAATACAGGCTGGTTTAAATGCATGTTCTTCAGCAGATCGGGATCAACCTAATGGCTGGGTGATTTCACACTTGTATTTTATCTCTGACATAAAACTGTATCATTCATAACACATACACAAACACACACACACAATCCGTGTGTACGCTCCCTACTGGAAAGATGTTGATCCTTTCTATGACAATGAGATTTAAACAACACACATTCATACAGACATCTCAGCCAAAATTGTACTAGAAACTTTTGGGGAGAGGCATACGGGCCTGGAAGGACAGGAAATGGCAGAGTTTTGCCGTTTATTCTTTCTGAAGATTTAATGCGGCCAAATATTACTTCCCTGAATAACCATGTAAGCGAGCCTTATAACGGAAAGACGTATCTGACAGCATCGGGGTTTGTTCAGAGCTGACTCATAAGAACACTTAATCTGCAGAGAGTTCAGAAGAGACAGAAGGAAAGATGTGTGAATGGTGAATCAAGATGGTGTGTGATCACTCAGGAGTCCAGGGCTTGCTATAAATTGTTGAGGATCCTGTTTGGGGACCACTGGTAATGACCAAGTTAAACCAACTACTTCCATGTCGCTACATAATTAATACTTGCATGATAAAGGTTGAACTTAGAGATGACAGGAAGTGGGGAGGGAGAGAGAGACGCACAGGATACACCAATGTGTCTTGTCAGCTGGTGTGTAATAGTATGTTCCCTGGCAGGTGACTCAGTGGTAAAGAATCTGCCTGCCATTGCAGGATATGCCAGAGACACGGGCTCAGTCCCTGGTCTAGGACAGTCCCCTGGAGGAGGGCATGGCAACCCACTCTAGTATTCTTGCCTGGAGAATCCCATGGACAGAGAAGCCTGGTGGGCTACTGTCCATAGGGTTGAAAAAGAGTCGGACACGACTGACTGATCTGAGAACTGGCCTATTCCATGCAGGGAACTGTGCCAGGTTCTATGAACATAAGGAAAAATAATGAAATAATAGACAGCCCTTGCCACCCAAGAAGTCACAGTCAGGTTTCAGGAGTGGGCCCCAGGCAGGCCTGCTAGAAGGGTGATGCCTTTGGGAAATTCACCCACGTCATTTCATCTGGCGGTAAAGGCAGCTGCCACGATGGTGGCCACGTTCTGACTCCTCCTGACCCACGGACACGAAGGGCCATTGAGAGGAGCCCAGGCAAGGACATCTTCACAGGTGGCACCCTGCATCATGTGACTGGACTTTGCATTTTGCTTTAATGCACCTTTCTTCCTCCAACCACTGGATCTTGTCCCGGAGTGACAAAGATGTCACACAATTAGCTAAAAGTTGTCCAAAGAATGTTCATTTCCTTCAGGGCTGAGATGCCTGCGTGGTCTGGGGCCTTAGATTTCATCTGATTGGTCTGAGCTTATTCTACAGTCAATGATAAAATATTCCTGCTTTTATTCTAAGCCACTTCTCTAGGAAATGAAGTCATCTGGCACGTGCTGTGTGCATGCTAAGTCGCTTCAGAGGTGTTTGACTCTGTGTGACCTTATGGACTGTAGCCCGCCAGGCTCCTCTGTCCATGGGATTCTCCAGGCAAAAATACTGGCGTGGGTTGTTGCCATGGTTTCCTCTAGGAGATCTTCCCAACGCTTCCCAGGGGATTGAATCCACGTCTCTTACATCTCCTTCATTGGCAGGTGGGTTCTTTACCACTAGTGCCACTTGGGAAGCCCTCGTTGTTTCTATTTGGGTTCAAAACTTTCTAGTAGCCATCATCAGAACAAGAACCTGCATAAATGGGGCAGTACCACAGTAATCAGTAATGTACTCCAGCAACTGAGCTTCTTTCTAGAAAATCAATCAATTCCTCTGCCCATCCCTTCCTGAGAATCGAAGATCCAGAATAAAAGAAAGACATGCTGGGGAAACGATGTAATACAATACAGCCTATTAATGGCTTAACATGTGCTACCAGAGATGTCGCAGTAAGATACGTAATACACTACTGCTCTCCATCTTGGGCAAAGAAAGTCTGGACTGGGGGCTTCCTGAGTGGTCCAGCCATTAAGAATCCACTTGTCAATGCTGGGGACACGAGTTCGATCCCTGGTCCAGGAAGATTCCATGTGCTGGAGAGCTACGAAGCCTGCACACCCCAACTACTGAAGCCCGTGTGCCCTAGGGCCCATGCCCTGCAACGAGAGGAGCCACGGCAGTGAAAAGCCCACATACCGCAACGAAGAGTAGCCCCCACTCACTGCGACTAGAGAAAGCCGCACACAGCAACGAAGACCCAGCACAGCCCGAAATTAATTAATTGATTTTAAAATGTCTTGGCCAGTTACAATAATTAATCAAGGATTTGTAATTAATTAAATATATGCAAATTCCTCCTTATATCATGGCAGTGAAAGAAAGAAAGTGAAAGCTGCGTCCGACTCTGCAACCCCACGAACTATACCGTCCATGGAATTCTCCAGGCTGGAACACTGGAGTGGGTAGCCTTTCCCTCGAAGGGGATATTCCCAACCCAGGGATCAAACCCAGGTCTACCGCATTGCAGGCGGATTCTTTACCAGCTGAGCCACAAGGGAAGCCCAAGAACACTGGAGTGGGTAGCCTATCCCTTCTTCAGTGGATCTTCCTGACCCAAGAATCAAACTGGGGTCTCCCGCACTGCAGTAGAAAAGCTAAATGGTAAAACAGGAGCACTTTTGGCTCCTCTTTCCTGCTACACGTGTCAAAGGAGCCATCAGTACTCACAGTTGCCCTTCCTCACCTCCCGTTCAATTTAACCCCTCTGCCCAGGTGACAGGCAGGCTGCCAGGGCTAGTGGTCATGTCCCCACACCCTGCCCTCTGCGACTCACCATTGGACCAAGGTGAATGCTGGCCCCCAAACTCCCTCCTTTGGCTTCTACTGAACCACACTCTCTGGCTTTCCTCTCACATAATGGGTGATCTGTTTCAGTGAATGGCTCCCTGTTTTCCTCTTATTTCTTCTCAAATATTGGTGTGCTTTGGGGATTGGTCCTGGCTCATTTTTGTCTTTTCCAACCCTAATCTTTCCCTCAGTTCAGTGCAGTTGCTCAGTCGTATCCGACTCTGTGTGATCCCATGAATCGCAGCACGCCAGGCCTCCCTGTCCATCACCAACTCCCGGAGTTCACCCAGACTCATGTCCATCGAGTCAGTGATGCCATCCAGCCATCTCATCCTCTGTCGTCCCCTTCTCCTCCTGCCCCCAATCCCTCCCAGCATCAGAGTCTTTTCCAATGAGTCAACTCTTAGCATGAGGTGGCCAAAGTACTGGAGTTTCAGCTTTAGCATCATTCCTTCCAAAGAAATCCCAGGGCTGATCTCCTTCAGAATGGACTGGTTGGATTTCCTTGCAGTCCAAGGGACTCCAAGAGTCTTCTCCAACACTACAGTTCAAAAGCATCAATTCTTTGGTGCTCAGCCTTCTTCACAGTCCAACTCTCACATCCATACATGACCACAGGAAAAACCATAGCCTTGACTAGACGAACCTTTGTTGGCAAAGTAATATCTCTGCTTTTGAATATGCTATCTAGGTTGGTCATAACTTTCATTCCAAGGAGTAAGCGTATTTTAATTTAGGGACTCTCATTTTGTCCTTTAAAGGTGGCTCAGAGGTTAAAGTGTCTGTTTGCAATGCGGGAGACCTGGGTTTGATTCCCCGGTCGGGAAGGTCCCCTGGAGAAGGAAATGGCAACCCACTCCAGTGTTCTTGCCTGGAGAATCCCATGGACGGAGGAGCCTGGTGGGCTAGAGTCCATGGTGTCTAAAAGAGTCAGATACGATTGAGTGACTTCACTTTATACACTGATGACTTCCACATTTACATTTTTGGCTCTGGATTTTATTTACAATTGCCAATGTGGCATCTCCTCTCGGACATAGACTACGGATCTCAAACTTAACTGTTCAGAACTCATCTCTTGATTTCTACTCCACTCCTAACCCCCAACCAACATCATTCCCAAAGACCCCAAAATCTTAGAAGTGGCACACCAACCATGATCCAATGGCTGGAATTTTCATTTAGGAATTTTTCTTGATTATTTTATTTTCTTCTCACCCAACATCTAATCCAACAGTGATCTATACTGGTTTCATTTCATAATAAGTCCTGAATATGTCCACTCTGACCCAAGCTCTTCCTGGCTCAGGCCTGGACTATCGCTGTAGCTTTCAGGAGGTCATCCTGCCTGCACTTCCTCCTCAATCCACTCTCCACCAGTCGCCAGAGAGATCTTTAGGAATATTAGCCAGAAAACTAAAATTCAAAAAGATACATGCACCCCTACGTACACAGCAGCACTGGTCACGATGGCTAAGACATGGAAACAACCTAATCGTCCATTGATGGATGAATGGACAAAGATGTGGTGTTTACACAGTGGAATACTGCTCAGCCAGAGAAAGAGTGAAATAAAGCGATTCACAGCAACGTGGATGGACCTAGAGACTGTCACACTGAGTGAAGTCAGTCAAAGACAAATATCGTATGACATCACTTAGATCAGGAATCCAAAAAGTGATCCTAATGAACTTCCTTACCAAACAGAAACAGACTCACAGACACGGAAAACAGACTTGCGGTTGCCCAAGGGGAGGGGGTAGGGGAGGGAAGCACTGGGAATTCGGGATTAGCAGATGCAAACTGGTACATATATTGAGAGGATGGCCCTACTGTATAGCACAGGGAGCGACGTTCAATATCCTTGGATAAATCACAATGGGAAAAATAAAAAGAATGTCTACATGACCGAATCACTCCTCTGTACAGCACAAACTAACACAGCATTGCAAATCAACTACACTTCAATTAAAAAAAAAAGAAAGATAAACACAACGTTAGTCAGTTCGTGTCACTGCCTTACTCAAAACGCTTTTGTAACTTTCCACTCCACATCTAATAAAGCCCCACGTCCTTCACTCACCTTGCGAGGCCCAGTATGTGGTCCAGCATCTAGCTCCTGTCTCCCCCTCCACTCTCCTCTCTTACCCAACAATCCCACTGACTTCTGTGTCCCCCAAACAGGCCAATCTGGTTCCTGAGCCTGGATCTTTGCAGGCCCACTCCTGCATAGCTCATCGTGTCATCGCAGGGACACATCCTCCCAGGATCCATGTTACAACTCAGCTGTCACGTCCCCAGAGAAGCCCCTGGTTGGCCCCTCCAACATGCCCCTCGGCTTATCCCACTTAGCTCTGTCGCATTATCTTTCTGTATCTTCTCATGAGAATTCTGCCTTCAGACAGTTATGGTCCACCTCCTGCCATTCGAATACAAGCCCAAAGACACGGGGAGGGGGGGGCCTTTAGCCTACTACTAAAATACTACTCTATTCCCTGGGCTAATCCCCTGGCACTTGGCAGATAATCAAAGACAAAACTGTGAAATAGAAGTTTTCAGACAACTTAAAAAGTGAAAACTCCAGAGAGCAACACTGTTCGAAAACATACACACACAAACAAAATTCTAAAGCTCCTAACTCATGCTCTTCAATTTGTTAGAAACATTGGTGGGTGCTGTGGTTCGGTAAACACAGCCCTAGGGCCACGCGAGGTATTTTTATCTGTGACTGTGCTCATGGTGATAAGCTATTAAACACAGAAAATCAATCACTTCCCACGCCAGTGAGTCCAGAAAGCCTTCTTCCCCACTATCAGGTATCCTCCTGGACTATCTGTGGTTATGTCTGCAGGAAGTAAGACACGATTGCAATCACAGGAGACTTGACATTTGACTTTGATTTTGAGTTTTCTCTGGTGTGTGACGCATACCAGAAGAATGGAGACTGCCACCAAAGGACTGATTCTGGAACTCTTTTTTATTGGGTTTATTTTACTCATATCAAGTGATGTTGATCTTACGTGAATATTTCCACTAGATTATTTTTTGCCTGCTATATAGAGTCTTGTCGGCATCAAAACACCACATCACAGAGTAAAAAAAAAACAGATGATCTCCAAGGTAAACTGACAACTTTCAGAAGCCAAAAATATCACAACCAGGTGCTTCTCCTTTGTGTGTGTGTGTGTGTGTGTGTGCTTCTCTAGTATTATCAACTGGCTTCCCGCTGGCTCAGTGGTAAAGAATCTGCCAGTCAGTGCAGGAGATATGAGACCCAGGTTAGATCCCTGGGTCAGGAAAATCCCCCCTGGAGAAGGAAATGGCAACCCACCCTAGCATTCTTGCCTGGGGAATCCCAGGGACAGAGAAGCCTGGAGGGCTACAGTCCATGGGGTCTCAAGAGTTGGACATGACTGAGCAACCAAACAACAGTATTATCAACAAAGATTAACCTGTGATGATCTGGAGTAATAGAAATGTTCCCCAGGTGTTTCTCAAACAAGACAGGCAAATGGCTTCCTAACCATGGACGCTGGATTGGGGTTTTGCTCAAGTGGCTTACAGGGAGGAAATTTCTGGAGGTTTTATTTTACCATATAGCTTTTTCTACTGTGCAAAATTGTTCAGTCATGTCCAACTTGTTGAGACCTCATGGACTGCAGCCTGCCAGGCTCCTCTGTCCATGGGATTCTCCAGGCACAAATACTGGAGTGGGTTGCCATGCCCTCCTCCAGGAGATCTTCCCGACCCAGGGACTAAACCCAGGTCTCCCACATTGCAGGCAGATTTTTTTACTGTCTGAGCTGCCAGAGAAGCCCAGCTTTTCTACTGTCATTATACAAAAAGACATTTGCATATATTTAATTAAATAAAAATCAGCTTGATTAATTACTATAACTGTATTTTACTTTTTCAGTTTAGAACAGGATGTCTAACTTTTTACAGAATGAACACTAGTACTATTCTGAGCCCCTATTACTAGCCTCCTGCAGTGGCAGTCTTCATTAGGCATCATGATTTGACAGTGATTCCAGCTGTCTTCCTCCTCTTTGCCCTTGATCACTGATGTAGAATTGTTGATTTCTCCTTAAAGGAGCCAGAGTATACATTCACAGCATGGCCCTCATTGCAGTCTTTGAAAATATGTTCTAATCCCATCCATTCTAACTAAAGGACTCATCAGAAAATATTTCGGGCTTGATGGTTTGAGAGTTACTTATATATTTTTTCTGGAATTCATTTTCATTTCTCATCAAAAGTACCCATAAGCCTTATGGCATAATATACATTGCAACATCCTGAAATCTATTACCCTAGTATTTCTCAATGAGACATAATAGCTGAGCTTCGTGAGAACTGAAGCAATCAGTAGGATACAATGCAGTGCAAACTGTTCAAGCAATTCTTGAACTCCATTCCGATGCATTCAAATGGTAAACACTGTGAAGAGAACTCTTTTATGAACTCTCAACCCTTCATTGTTACAACTTCCGAGTAAAACAGGCGCTATCTTCTCCATCATTCGCTCTATCACTAAGGAGTGCCGAGGAAAAGAGGTGGCAGGTGGACTATGTCCTCTCCATCAAGGTAACGATAGCTGGAGAAAAGTAGGTAACTACTCACTTAATAAAACAGAAAGAAGCGGTGACCAAGAATTACACAACTTCTTCAAGGAGGAGATATCAAAGGAAAAATTATACAATCGATTATTAAATAAAATGGATAAAAAGTGGATCGGGTGGGGTTGGGAGGAAAGTCTCATTAAGGATCTTTGAGGACACAGGTGGGGTCAGCCTATCCGAACCAAACTGTACATACCATGTGATGTTTAATGTTTCTCATCCTCTGCTCGTTGGAAAAGACCCTGATGCTGGGAAAGACCGAAGGCAGGAGAAGGGGACGACACAGTATGAGATGGTTGGGTGGCATCACTGACTCAACAGACATGAGTTTGAGCAAGCTTCAAGAGATGGTTAAGGACGGGGAAGCCTGGCGTGCTGCAGTCCACGGGGTCGCAAAGGGTCAGACACAACTGAGTGACTGAACAACATCCTCTGCTGTCTCTGCCAGTTGCATGATCCTACCCAAAGGTCACGGGTAACATTTCTACTAAAACTTGCTGCTTTCACGCTTCAGGAACTGCAGTGAGAAAGTCTCACTAGCTTGAACTCTTCTTGAGCTCACCCAATTCGGCTTTTATCAAGAGGCATATACTGTGAGATGCTCCACCCTGGGCTCCATGTGCCAACTCAGATGCAGACAACTGGGGTAAATGACGAGTCCTGCAGCGTGGGCAGCTGTGTGATCGCCTCACAGCATCCATTCTGCTGGTGAAAAGTAAACTCCCCAACGGAGTGACATGGGGCTGATAAAAAAGGGTTTGGAAGGACTCTCCATCACATGTTCTAGCAGACACAGCAGAACTTTTCTCTGTTTGATCTGTTTGCTTCAAGGAGGAAGGGAACTTACTATGGAGAGCACTCAGGGGATGGCATAGCCAGCACCTATCTCTCCCTCCAGCCTCAGTGCGGTCAATGGTTTCACCAGGGTGGCAGCTGATTTGCTTAACGTTAGGGCATTATGTCATTAGACATACTTTGCCAACAAAGGTCCATCTAGTCAAAGCTATGGTTTTTCAAGTATTCATGTGTGGGTGTGAGAGTTGGACTACAAAGAAAGCTGAGCACAGAAGAATTGATACTTTTGAACTGTGGTGTTGGAGAAGACTCTTGAGAGTCCTGTATACCGAAAGGAAATCAAACCAGTAAATCCTAAAGGAAATCAGTCCTGAATATTCATTGGAAGGACTGATGCTGAAGCTGAAACTCCAATACTTTGGCCACCTGATGTAAAGAACTGACTCCTTGGAACAGACCCTGATGCTAGGAAAGATTGATGGCAGGAGGAGAAGGGGACAACAGAGGATGAGATAGTTAGATGGCCTCACTGACTCAATGGACATGAGTTTGAGTAAGCTCCGGGAGTTGGTGATGGACAGGGAGGCCTGGCGTGCTGCGGTCCATGTTGTGGCAAAGAGTCAGACACGACTGAGCGCGACTAAACTGAACTGAACTGAGGGTATGATGTCATGAGAATTCAATGCAAGACCAGCTCATGATCACTCTTAACAGGACATCATTTTGAATGCTAGAAAGACTCTGAAATTTGGTAAGAAATTAAGTAGAACACTCTGAAATTTGGTAAGAAATTAAGTAGAACAACTTCCATCAGAGGAACCAAGACATGGAGAAGTGAGGGAATTTGACCAAGGTCATACAAAAAGATCACATAACCAAGATTCAACTCAGGTGGTCTTCCTGCAGGGTCCATCACAGAATGGAAATCCAGCCACAGACAGATTTAACACTGTGGCTTCTTGTGGGAATGATCTTTCATGTAAATTTCTAACATTCTCATGGATAATATGTTGCTTACCATGGCCATGCATAACCTAATGACGTCAGATAAGTGTGTGATACTGTCTTACGCTTTCTTATGTAACTAGTAATGGAAAAAAACATAGTTAACTTAAAAAGTCCTTTATGGGAAAGAGAAATCTCTATTCTCAAAGATAACTCCAAAAAACTTAGCAGAACCAACATGAGAGGCAGAAATATCCACACTTAAGAGCTGAGTGGTCTTGGACAAGTAACTTGACAATTACTTTGACTTAAGTGGGAAAAGAGACTTAGGTCATAGAGTTCATACGTATATTAAGAAGACAGGATGGTTGGCTGAATAATGAACCTGTAAAAAGCACCCTGTTCGATTAAGAATCCCCAGAACCTGTGACTATGTTACCTTACATGGCAAACCCAGAACTTCGAAGATACAGTTAAATTAAGGACCTTGAGGTGGGGAGATTTTCCTGGATTATCCTTATGGCGGGGAGGTAGGAGGGATAATGAAAGGACAGGAAGAAGATGCAAGAGCACAGTCAGAGATCTGAGAAGTGGGTGAAGAGAAAGACAGAGAGAGAGGAGAGAGAGGCTGGAATCTGTGCTGCTGGATTTGAGGATGGAGGAAGCGGCTGGGACCCAAGGATGCAGGAAGGCTAGTCTAGAAGCTTGAAAAGGCAACTGGATTCTGCCCTCAGAGCCTCAGGAGTCCAGTGCTCCCAGCACCGTGACAGAGCCCATGAGGCTGATCTTGGACCTCTGATCTCCAGGACTATACAACACTGGATTTGTTCTGTTTAAGCCACTGGACTTGTGGTCATTTGTTACAACAACAGTAGGAAACTGATACCACAGCAAATGTGAAAGCACTAAATAGACAGCCTGGCACATTAAGAGGACTCCAACAAATGTCATTCCTTCTTTTACCCATTCCCTCATGAAAAGGAACCACATTTTCACATCCCAAACCAGAAACAGCTCCAACACACTCTACCTAGCATTTTAAATGATTTGTGCAATACATCTGGTAATGCCCTAACATTACCAGCTATAGTATCAGGATAAAGATGGATACATTTATTATCAACCCAACCATGAACACAAAAGGACCACTTACTTGTTCCATTGAAATTTTCACAATTTTGTCCCCAAGGAGATGCAGGGAGCCTACTGGTTCACTAAGCCCGCACAGTGGGGAACAGATTCAGGAATAACACGGTGTCCCCCCTCCCTTGACTAGTATTCTCCACGGAAAGGCATACTGTAGCATATTTAACCCACAGGGTGTTTCCAGAAGAAGGCAGTCCACATAAAGATTCTCACAATTACATTACTTGAAAACAAAGACAACATATAAATTGAAGAGTGTTTATTTTCTCTCTATAAAAAAAGCAAACCTAGTTTTCAGTCCTACAGAGGCCACATTTATTTCCACTGCCCCAGCAGTTACGAGAGAGGGTTTCTGTTTTGCCCTGACTCCAGCTCTCATCAATTCCTGAGCGCCTATTACATACTCCAGGGAGAAACACCTCTGTTGACTCGGATTTGATAAAGAGCCTCTATTGCACTGACACGGTGCACAAAAAATGGCTTTTACTGCAGGATGTGAAACTCAAGACAAAAGTCAAAACACACCGCTTTCAGGCCCCAAAGGTGTCTTCAATACTAATTGAGTGCATTAAGTTTCTCACTTACTAAGAAGAAAAAAATTAGTGTTTATCCACGAGGGCATTTTTAGGGCAAGAACACAAACACCAAGAAAACCTCTGCTAACATTATTCATTCCTTCTTATCCTCAAATCTTTGAGTACAAATAGCCACGTTGTTCAAAAATGGTTTTAATCACTAGAAATTTACCTCATTTGCATCTAGGAAAGAAAAACATAAAATTTGAAGAAAAAAAAGTACAGAGTTGAGCGATTTTGATAAGACTGTAGAATCCCTAGAGCCTTCCCAGTAATCTCAACTATGTGTTGATAACCCCTAGCGGGGCTGCAGAAGGACCAGCTTCCTGGGCTCACAGGACATCTGCCCTCCTCCCCAAGGTCTAAGCGTGGCAGGGGGTCAAGCTGTGAAAGGCGCCCAGTAACTATTCAAAACGGCGACCCTCAGCCTCCAGGAGCATCAACTCATTCTGTGGTAACTGGAAATACGACCTTAAAATGGACACCATAGATTTTATCCAGATGGGGGCTGAGACAAATCCTCTTGCAGCTGCTTAGCACACCCCACTACGCCTGAAGAAGGACTCTCAAGGACACTGTTGTGTGCCTCGGTGACTACGAATGAAGCAAACATACAATATACACATGACATATAGAGGTATCTATCTATAGATATAGACACAGATATATATATATATATATATATATATATATATATACATATCTGAATCACTTTGTTATACTCGACACAACACTGTAAATCAACTACACGTCAAGAACATTTTTTAAAAAATGTTTTGTGGCAACAGATGGATAAGAAATGGCACACGGAATCCTCAGACCCTAATTTGGTCTGTGGCAACACTGGCGTCATGGTCTCTGAGGCCACTCTTCTGTATGAAGGGCACCTAGCTTGCCAATGGCTAATTTTTATTTGTTTCCTTAAATCTGTACATTTATACTTTACTGATTTTATTAACTATGGGAATTTTTCATTCCCATTTAATTACACGCTAGTCTGGAAAAAAACCAAATAGGAAAAGGAGTACGTCAAGGCTGTATATTGTCACCCTGCTTATTTAACTTCTATGCAGAATACATCATGAGAAATGCTGGGCTGGAGGAAGCACAAGCTGGAATCAAGATTGCCGGGAGAAATATCAACAACCTCAGATATGCAGATGACACCACCCTTATGGCAGAAAGTGAAGAGGAACTAAAAAGCCTCTTGATGAAAGTGAAAGAGGAGAGTGAAAAAGTTGGCTTAAAGCTCAACATTCAGAAAACGAAGATCATGGCATCTGGTCCCATCACTTCATGGCAAACAGATGGGGAAACAGTGGAAACAGTGTCAGACTTTATTTTTGGGGGTTCCAAAATCACTGCAGATGGTGACTGAAGCCATGAAATTAAAAGACGCTTACTCCTTGGAAGGAAAGTTATGACCCACCTAGATAGCATATTCAAAAGCAGAGACATTACTTTGCCAACAAAGGTCGGTCTAGTCAAAGCTATGGTTTTTCCAGCGGTCATGTATGGATGTGAGAGTTGGACTGTGAAGAAAGCTGAGTACCGAAGAATTGATGCTTTTGAACTGTGGTGTTGGAGAAGACTCTTGAGAGTCCCTTGGACTGCAAGGAGATCCAACCAGTCCATTCTGAAGGAGATCAGTCCTAGGTGTTCATTGGAAGGACTGATGCTAAAGCTGAAACTCCAATACTTTCGCCCCTCAATGCAAAGAGTTGACTCATTGGAAAAGACTCTGATACTGGGAGGGATTAGGGGCAGGAGGAGAAGGGGACGACAGAGGATGAGATGGCTGGATGGCATCAGCGACTCGATGGATGTGAGTCTGAGTGAACTCTGGGAGTTGGTGATGGACAGGGAGGCCTGGTGTGCTGCCGTTCATAGGGTCGCAAAGAGTCGGACATGACTGAGCGACTGAACTGAACTGAACTGAAAAAAAAAAAAAAAAAAACTATGGACCTTTATTCTATCCTATAAACATATTTTTCAAAATATTAACAGAAGTACTGCATTCTGGGCCCCAGACCCTGAGAGCTGACTCCCAACTTTGGTAGCAAAATTCATACATTGTGTCAAACTATATTTTATTAAACATTACTGGAAGGACTGATGCCGAAGCTAACCCTCTGATACTTTGGCTACCTGATGCAAATGGTGGACTCGTTGGAAAAATACCCTGGTGCTGAGAACAACTGAGGGCAAAAGGAGAAGAGGGTGGCGGAGGATAACATGGTCAGTCGGATAGCATCATGGACTCAGTGGACATGAACCTGGGCAAACTCCAGGAGATAGTGAGGGACAGGGAGGCCTGGGGCATCGCAGTCCACGGGGTCGCAAAGAGTCAGACACCTGAGCGACTGAACAACAAAGTATTAGTATAAGTTCTTCTTTTTCTTCCAAGTGTCCTTTTTCTCCTCACATATTTTTAAAAAGATCCTTGACTCTTTTTCCTAGAACTTGTAAATAGATGCCCTAATAGTATCTCCCATGATGGTCCTATGAAGTCTGTAACACGAGGTGTGCCTCACTGGTCTAGTTCTGGAGCCACGTAAGGTCAGAGCATGGCCTTTCTGACTGCATGGACCCACAGATCATCATGACAAGGGATGACACCTCGTCTTGGCTGCTCAAGGTCTCTTCATGGAAAGAGGCAGTGTAGAAAAGGTCAACAGCCTGACTTAGTGTTGTGTCAAAGCTGGTACTATAAATATTAGGTTATACAATCCTCTGACTTGGAATTTCAGTTCTTCCTAACCTTGGTGAAGGTGATAGAAAAGAAAGTTAAATATGACTGGCAGGACCAAACTTATCCAGTAACCACTGTTTGAAAAAGGAAACTGTCTACCTTAAAACACTGAACTCTGTAGAGGGAACAATTGTGAACACTAAGCACTGTGTGTTGAAACTACAGAATTTTCTAGAACCTAGATTTGAACCATTACTGAACATGGATAAATGCACAGTATATGAAGTTTTACTGGTTAACTGTCTCATGTTAACAACTGTCTATTTCTCTTAATGCAATCCAGAGTTTGATATACATAAAGGCCAAAGAATTAAACAGTAATTACTGAATACTTCTGCTATGCATGTTGAAAAACAAAATGTTTTTAAAACAAACCATGAGATTTGCTAATATCAGTGAGAAAGCAATATTCACAGCCACACGCCAATGCCTAGAATCATGCCCTCCACAATCTAGGTACTCAATTAATATTTATTGGATGAACAAACAGAACTCCCTGTTTTCAAAAAGGAGTACAATTACTATTCATCAATTCATACACAAATAAAAGTCTAGTATAAGTATTTAAGGGATTTTTTTTTGCTCTCATCACCATAATACATTTTAATAAAATTATATAAAATGGACTAAACACAATTTAATGAGTGATAGTGACACAATTATGTGCCAAATGCTGATGGATGCAGAGAAGGGACTGTGGGTTTCATGCTAGAGAGTCATGCTAACCATCATCTTTAGAGATGGCAACTGGGTTCCTGCTGATAAATTTGAAAACTCAAGGGCAAAAAGAAAACTATTCACATGGATCTTCTGCTGAGACCTGAAGTTAAATGTGTCAAGTACAGGATCTCCACTTGGTTTCCCCTCCAAAGCACATCTGCTTCATCTGCTGGCCACCATCTTGGATAAGCCCACATGGCTTTGCTCCTTCCACCCTTGGTTTATCTCCATTTCTTATTTTCACAGGGTGTCATCAGAGCCTATGTATTCTCCTGATGTATGTGTCCATGAACCACCACAGCAATGACTGTAGGACAGCCCCTGACACTACAACTTGTTCCCCTCCATACCCTCCCTCCCAACTCCAATCATCTCCCTCAAGGACAAGTTCACACATCTCATCTCATTTCATCATCTCATCCCATTTC
This sequence comes from Bos mutus, assembly GCF_027580195.1. Lineage (NCBI taxonomy): Eukaryota > Metazoa > Chordata > Mammalia > Artiodactyla > Bovidae > Bos > Bos mutus. The sequence continues at coordinate 65,414,905 of NC_091636.1, forward strand.
AACATCCCAGGTGGAAAACAGGCACTATACGAAGTGTTGTTGATGGCACAGGAAGATTTCAGCTGGGACAAACCCTGGCCACAAACACTATCCCAGAGAAATGTGCTGTGACCAACAATGAGTGTCTTAACCAAGTGTCACTATAACAATCATCATCATTATTTGAATTTTCCCAGCCTCGTGTTGGTGGTGGTTGATGTACCTGTTAGCACGTGGGTGATCCTGGGGGTGGGGGCTGGGTTTGAGTCTGAAGATGCCATCTCTGCTCTTCGGGTACAATTCAATCCACTGGGCATACAGCCCAAAGCTGGGCAGGCAGGACAGCCGGACGGCTACCCTGGCTTCCTACTGATGCCCGTGAGAGGATGAACTGCAGCCTTGACGTTAGCAGTGACAACATCATTCCAATAACGTCTCAGATAACGTGGAAGTAATACCGAACGTGTATTTTACCTGCTGACGTTTTTCAAATTCCAACTTGATCCGGGACTTGATGCAGTTGCACGTGTCCTGATACGTCTGCTGCAGAGCGAGCTCCATGAGGTGCTTATGGTATGCCCCTGCCAGGTTCCCGCAGATGAAGATGATCACGTTGGCCAGGATCTGAGGACACAAAGAGCCACTCAATAGGGTGAGTGTTTATCGTTCACGAACACAACACAAGGTACATGGGCAACAGTCTCCAAAGAGATGACTCTGTCCAAGGTTGATTTTATTTTTGTACCAAAACTAACATTTTTATTTATTTAACAAAAATGGATCCCATCTGCTTCTTGGGTCCGTGCCCTCTCACAGGTGATTTTGCTGTCCTCCCTTATCTTTGGGCTCAGCCATGTGATCCACTTGGAAGAAAAGCTATAACAAACCTAGACAGCATATTAAAAAGCTGAGATGTTACTTTGCCTACAAAGTTCTGTCTAGGCAAAGCTATGGTTTTTCCAGTAAGTCATGTATGGATGTGAGAGTTGGACCATGAAGAAGGCTGAGCCCTGAAGAATTGATGCTTTTTGAACTGTGGTGTTGAAGACTCTTGAGAGTCCCTTATATTGCAAGGAGATCACACCAGTCAATCCTAAAGGGAATCAATCCTGAATATTTATTGGAAGGGCTGATGCTGAAATTGAGGCTCCAATCCTTTGGCCACCTTATGCGAAAAGCTGACTCATTAGAAAAGACCCTGATGCTGGGAAAGATTGAAGGCAGGAGGAGAAGGGGATGACAGAGGACAAGATGGTGGATGGCACTGCTGATTCAACAGACAGGAGTTTGAGCAAGCTCTGGGAGATGGTGAAGGACAGGGGGGCCTGGCGTGCTGCATTCCATGGGTTGCAAAGAGTCGGACACGGCTGAGCGACTGAACAACAACAAACGTGACCTGCTACAGCTAATGCAATGTGGGTGGGAGTAACCGAGAGCAGACCCAGCCCAGGTTTGGGAGGTCTGGCATGTTTGGGGTGCCTCTTCTGGATCTCATCAGGAAAAGAACACGACCTGACCAGCCCACTGGTCCCAGGAAGATGAGGTACCCTTGGAACAGAGACTGGCAGCCAACCAATAGTCCACTACTGTGGGCACCAAGATTTCATGGTTCTTACACAGCATTATTGTGACACTAGGTGACTGATACAGATTGTTGTCACATGGAACCTGTGTTCACTGAGCCTAGAGGAGGGATATTCCCCATTACCTAGTATTTGTGTAAGAATATAGGAACCTTTCAAAGCACATCACTTGTTCCTCTGTTCATAAAAACAATTTGGGTTCACAAAAATTTGGGGTGAAAGAGAAAATACAGAAAAGTTGAAAACAACCTGTAATTGTCCTGCCCAGGAAGAACACTCAACTGTCCATACGATCTTACTTTAGCCCTGTCACCCTTCGCTTCTGTAAAAGGACCATCTCTTACTTCACCAAAGATTCTGCAAACTGTGTCACTGCTGGGTTTGCTTTGAAGAACAGCAACCCAAAGAGTGCAGGAATGAGAAGCCCTAACACAAACCAGATGGCCCAGAATTAGAAGAACTGTCTCTCTCCTTATTAGGTGCAGCGGAAATAATAATAATAATAACCATGCTTATCTATGAGAGCTTCTTCTTTTGTTTCCTTATAAATGCCATCAAAGATGCAAACATTTTAGGAAGTCAGTTTCTCCAAAATAAGAACCAAATGGAAGCAAGGGAATTGAATGAAGCCATTCTCAGTGCCCTGGGCTCCCCTAAAAGGGAGTATGAAAGGGATGTCTCTGTTACTACACTGTCGGCCTAACCTAGCATCCTGGCAGCTTTGTGACGTCAAGGTTCTTAAAGAAAAGCCTTCTTTTGGTCATTTGTTCATTAATCTGGGCAATGGATGTGGCATTGCTTCAAACAACATGTAATTCCAACCCTCCGTGGCTACAGATAATCGGAAAGAATGCATTTATGGATTTTTATTCAGATATGCAAAGAAATGTTCAAGAAATAAACAGCTAAGCGTTTTAATGCCAAGCAGTTATGGCATTTCTCTTCTGGTGGAAAATTTAATCAAATTACAAGCAGTTTGCTGATACCTGCTTTCATCCTAAAGTGCCGTATTCTAAGGTTAATAGAATTAGTCCTGGTATTTTAATGACTACACACATTTACAAATGTGACTGATGCCCTAGAGCATTTTTCTTTCAAGAGGGCGCGTTCATATTATGACTCTAGGGAACCCAGGCACAAGGAAGTGATGCAGCTGAGATTTTCTTTTCAAAACTAATATCACAGCATTTTGTTTCCCAGAAGACACAGTAAAAAAAATCCTATTTTCACAATGTTGGATTTATTTTATAACATCATACTGTCTTGATGCTTTCTTTTATCTGATTGCTTCATTTAGCCACTCTCACATCTGTCAGAGAATAGGAGGGGAAACTTGGCCTCTCAAGGGACATCGTGAAGAAAATAAATTGTTTAAGGTAATAACATTAGTCTGGGTTTTCCCTGAAGATGCAAACTAGGCCTTGAAATGGAGTGTGACCCATGCTCCAGACTGTGCAAACCGGACTCGGCCCACTCGTCACAGAGGCAGGGTCCTCCGTCACTTTCCACATCCCCGTCGTCACTTGACATACATCGTGGAGGAGTCGTCAGCACTTGTCTGTGAGTCTCAGGAGATGCATAAAACACGTCCTATGCTGGTGGGAAGGCTGGTATCTACCAGCAAACTGGTTCTGTTTCTTTCACAGCATCATCATTGATCTTCCAAACATACCTTATTTCATCCTTGCAAGAGTCCAGAAAGTAAAACACCCAGGAGGGTGGCCCCTCTTGTTATTTCATCTTATCGGTGAAGAAACAAAGTTCTAACATATTCAGAGACTGGAGGGTAAGCCCCTGAAGACTCTAAAGGATTGCCCTGGACCACTGCCACAAGACCAAATTTGGCTTAAATAAAACATAGCCCCAGGAAACGAGTCAGGACAGGTTCACCCAACGCAATTCAACTCTCTACTAGGGCATGGGGAAAGTGATTCTGAAGAATTTCCAAAGAGACCTGTGTAAGCGCTGAAAATAGCTAATGTGGTTTTCCTTTAGAGAGCATTTGTATTTGATGCTATAAAGCGCCTCCATCATTTAAAGTCCTTTTAAGTGGCTGCAGTTCGGAGGCCACACCGTGGTCCATGGAGCACTTGATTATGAGGCTGGAGTTGTTGGTGTGTCCATGTACTCAGAGCAAAGGAACAAAGTGAGGCTGTTTCTAACTGGGTCAGGTGACCAAAGAAGAATGAGCTGAGCAGCGTTCCTTCTTTTTGATAAATTAATTTTTATTGGAGTAAAGTTGCTTTACAATGTTGTATTAGTTTCTGCTGTACAGCAAAGTGAATTAGCTATTTGTTGCTCTTTAGTTGCTAAGTTGTGTCCGACTCTTAGATTCCACAGACTATAGCCCACCAGGCTCATCTGTCCATGGGATTCTCCAGGCAAGAATACTGCAGTGGGTTGCCATTTCCTCTTCCAGGGGATCTTCCCGACGCAGGGATGGAACCCATGTCTTCTGCGCTGGCAGGCGGACTCTTAACCACTGAGCCACCTGAGCAGCCTGAATCAGCTATATGCATACACAAATCCCTTCTTATTTGGATTTCCTTCCCATTTAGGTCACCACAGAGCACTGAGTAGAGTTCCCTGTCCTATCCAGTAGGTTCTCATTAGTTAATCTACTTTACCTATGTCTGAGTCTTTAATTCCCATGCTGGGTTATTTCACCTGGGAAATGGACATTTAAGGAAGGGAGCTCACTGTCTTCAAACATTCGAGAAATTATTGCAAGGATTTGGTGGCCACTCAGGTCCTCTGTGACTCTTTTCAGTTCAGTTCAGTCACTCAGTCATGTCCGACTCTTTGTGACCCCATGAACCGCAGCATGCTGGGCATCCTTGTCCATCACCAACTCCCAGAGTCCACCCAAACCCACGTCCATAGAGTCGGTGATGCCATCCAACCATCTCATCCTCTTCTCCTCCTGCCTTCAATATTTCCCAGCATCAGGGTCTTTTCAAATGAGTCAGCTCTTTGCATCAGGTGGCCAAAGTATTGGAGTGTCAGCTTCAACATAAGTCTGTCCAATGAACATCCAGGACTGATCTCCTTCAGAATGGACTGGCTGGATCTCCTTGCAGTCCAAGGGACTCTCAAGAGTCTTCTCCAACACCACAGTTCAAAAGCATCAATTCTTCGGCGCTCAGCTTTCCTTCTAGTCCAACTCTCATATCCATACATGACCACTAGAAAAACCATAGCCTTGACTAGACGAACCTTTGTTGGCAAAGTAATGTCTCTGCTTTTTTAATATGCTATCTAGGTTGGTCATAACTTTCCTTCCAAGGAGTAAGTGTCTTTTAATTTCATGGCTGAAGTCACCATCTGAAGTTATTTTGGAGGCCAGAAAAATAAAGTCAGCCACTGTATCCACTGTTTCCCCATCTATTTGCCATGAAGTGATGGGACTGGATGCCATGATCTTAGTTTTCTGAATGTTGAGCTTTAAGCCAACTTTTTCACTCTCCTCTTTCACTTTGAGTTTTAAAATTGTTCAGTACTCATTCTTATCTTAGGCTCAGGGCTGCCAACTACAGGGTTCACAGAGGTCAGCAGTCAGGGTACATGCCAGTTGAGTGCGGGGTGAGGCTCCTGGTACTGAGGAAACCCCATCCCTCAAAGCCATGGTTTCTCTGTGAGTGAACTGCACAGGGCCGGGGGAGAAAGGACATCACAGAATTTAAAACAGGTCCTCAGCTTAAAACAAACAGATCATAAATATGCAAAAACACCAATTATAAGTCAAAGGAAAATAAAAGGGATTATAAAAACTTGATGAACAGAGCTGCAAATGAATATTCAGCAAGCTCACTGCATCTCGTATGCAGCAAATTTGGCTTAAATAAAACAATGTTCTTGCTTGGGAGAGAAAATGATCAGGTACAATCTCCCTTAACTGAGCTCTCAAACATGGCTGCAGAGAATCCCAATCCCATCTCCTCGGCATTTCCTGCAACCCCCAAAGAATTACATTAGCTCTATGCCCTGGCCTCAGGATGTCTGCTTTTAATTAGTCTCTTGCAGTTTGGTTTCTAAGTCATGTCCAGCTCTTTGCAACCCCACAGACTGTAGAAGACCAGGCTCCTTTGTCCTCCACTATTTCCCAGAGTTCACCCAAACTCATGTCCATTGAGTCGGTGATGCCATCCAACCATCTCATCCTCTGTCGCCCCCTTCTCGTCCTGCCCTCAATCTTTCCCAGCATCAGGGTCTTTTCCAGTGACTTGGCTCTTTGTCTCAGTCTTTTAGTGTGGACCAGACACATGGTGCTTTGGTTAATAACATCCAGTGACTTTCAGATCATGTGTTGGAAACTTCTTTAAATTTAACATCCCTCCAGATGAGGAGTAGAGTCAGAAAGGGCTTCCCTGGTGGCTAAGTGGTAAAGCATCTACCTGCGATGCAGGGAGACACGGGTCTCATCCCTGGGTCAGGAAGATTCCCTGGAGAAAGAAACGGCAACCCACTCCAGTATTCTTGCCTGAACAATCTCAAGGACAGAGGACCTTGGCAGGGTGTGGTCCATCGGGTCACAGAGTCAGACATGACTGAGCGACTGAGCATGAGCATGGTGAGAGTCAGAAAGTATTATGGGCTGAATGCATATACTGGGAGGGTAGGGGGTCCTTCCCACTGGCATACACTGAAGCCCTACTCCCAGTGTGATGGTGTTAGGGGCTGGGGCCCTTGGGAGAAAATTTAGTTTAGATGAGGTCATGAATGTCCACCTTTATGATGAGATTAGTGTCCTCGTAAGGAAAGGAAGAGACTCTGTCTTTCCGCCATGAGAGAAGGGGGCCTGTCCGCCAGGAAGACGGCCCTCACCAGAAGTGAATCATCGGCACCTTGGTCTCGGACTTGCCAGCCTCCAGAAATATGAACAGTAAGTATCTCCTTTTGGCAACCCCCGCTTCTGGTGTTTTGTTTTGGCAGCCTGAGCTAAGACAGAAAGTTAAGAAGAAAACTGAAAGACCAGCCATCTCAACAATGGTTGTTATTAGGCTTTGGTTTGTTCAGCTAGAATTACAAACTGGGTGTAAAATGCAATTTCATTTCCTATGGAAAAGGCCCCTAGAAATAGACAGTACTGTTGGCAATGGTGATTATTTTCATTATTCTCTTTTCTATTAGAGCTGTTGTTATTAAGTCTTTTTGAATAGCATACAGTTTTTGAGACAGCATACATCACTTTTAAATTATGTTATTTTTTCCAGCTATATTTGGGATAAAGGGCTAAGGCTAAAGAATCTTCTTAGGGTTCAAGCTCAGTATCACAGCTAAGTAAAATTGCAGGGGTATTTGAGAGTCACTTCCTCGCTCAGCTCATTACAGGCCAATAAGAAGAGACTCAAGATCTTGATAGAAAGTTCCTCCCACAATTAAGTCATTGAAAACACATCTTCCCTAGAAGAAGGGAAAGCTGACTTCACCAGGCACAAACCCAGACTTGGATGTCTCAGCTCAGGGACTGCAGATTTGAAACTGATGGGGAGAAAGCTGGCTTGATGAATAGTTTAGAATAGTATAAAGAAGACAAAACATCGAGTTTCCAATATTTAGAACTCAGTGAAAGGAGACTGCTGAAGCCTCCCTCCCCCGAGATCTGTAGCTCGCATTGCTTTGCATGTTTGTTCTCTCATCCAGTTCGTCCCTGATTTCAAGCTCGTGGAAGAATCTTAGCTTTCCAAGCTTAGTTCATCTCCACCACAGGAAGAAACAAGCAACCAAAGAAACTCTATGGAGGGAGGGAACCACTACCTCTGTAACTAGCAATCTATCTCCAGTCCCCAAAGTGGGCGCAGTCATTTCTGTCTTGTTGCTGATTATTCTGCAGGTCATTTCTGCAAAGCAAGGCTTGGAGACAGTTTTCTCCACACTCCCTGTGTTTCACAGAGCTGGACTGAGAGTTCACTTGTGATTACAAAGCACTTTGTAAAAAAAAATATATATATTGTTCAGACCTTCCTTTTTGTAATTAATTAATGAGTTAATTAATGTTGGCTGTGCTCGTCCTCATTGCTGCAGAGGTTTCCTCTAGTTGCAGTGGGAGGCCTCTAGGGTGCCCGGGTTCAGTAGCTGCAGCTCGAGGGTCCTAGAGCATGGGCTTAGGAGTTGTGGTGCATGGGCTGAGGTGCTCTGAAGCCCATGGGATCTTCCAGGACCAGGGATCGGACGTGTGTCTCCTTCATGGGCAGGCAGATTCTTAACCATGAAGCACTTTTATTAGAGTCGGTCTCTGTCTGGTCCAAACTGCCTTCTGCCCCACAGCCTGCTGGCTCGGTGACACCTGAATGACTACATCTGACACTCGGTCAGCCAATCAGTGATTAACTGAACTTTACGTATTTACCAATACCCAACAGAAGCCACTATCTCCTTGGTCTTTGTGAGGCCAGAAAGTTGAACGAAGGTTAATTGTTCTAAAGAGGTTCCACTCTTTCAGAACCCAGGGGGCCAGGTGGTCCTGGATTGTCCAACAGGCTTAACAGATGCTGGTTTCTGTGTCCTCCTGACCCCTCTGCCTCATGTGTAATGACATATACACAGTAGAAGAACACGGTCTAAGGGTTGCGTCTCACGTGTTTCAAAACTTTAGAAACATGTAATTATATACTATTTAAAACCGAAATTTTGTTAGCCTTGAATCAGCTCTCTTAAGGATTTGCACTAAGCAATGTATAATTTGCCCAATTCTGGTGATTTCAGTGGACATAAAAGTGAAAACAAAAGATATCCGAACACACTTTAGGTTAGACTTTCCATTAACTTAGATAATCTCTACTTAATCTGGATCAATGAAATTAAGCTTCATTTAAACACTCTACATAATTCTCTTCGTTAACTACCATTTTATAGGGGACACATCCATTCATTTAAAAATTGAAGAGCCAGCAGGTGTTCAGATTCAGTCAACGACCACATGACCAAGGCGCCCAGACACTCTAACTTGTACAGCTTGGTTTAAGATGAAACGATATACCACTTCACACAAGATAAGTACGTCTCTTCGGCTAACAGTGTACGAGAAGGGAGGCACACCTTTCATGGTTACTCGGGGTACATTTCCTTTGCTACCCCATTGGCAACTTACATTATGACCTGCTTGTGATGCCACTTCGAATCTACACAATAGGAGATAAATTAGAACTAAGCAAACCAAGCACAATATACCCTGCCAATGATGAATGAAGAAGAAGACACCTTACGAGGTTAAGGTAAATGGACCTAAATGTAGGTATCAGATGTAACATGACAGCAAAGGGACGAATTTGTCAAGGGCAGTAACAGGACAGGTTTAGCACAGCCCATCCTGGGCGTGGACCTAAAGCTGACATGAGCAAGTGCCTTCATTCAGAAGTGATGGGTTTGCCAAGGCCTGTGCAAACAGTCACAGACTCCAAATACAGGGCAAAAAACAATGAACGCTGCGATTCTCAAGGTCTACTCTGAATTTTTAGTCAGAACAAAAAATATTCCATCAAGTCATGCTGTGATTAAAAAAGATAAGTAACTGCTTGGATGAAAAACCGAAACCTTCTGAGAACTGGAAAACAAAAAAATTTCCTTCTGCAAATGAACTAGATGTTTCATTAATGACACTAATTATGTAAGGGCATGCCTGGCAGCAGCTTGCCTTTTAAGAGGATAAAAGGCTGAAATGTACTTGAAAGCAGTGTCTCCCCCAAGTGTGCTCCTGGGTTTCTCACCACTTTCTTTCCTCTCCCACTGAGTATTTTCTTGAGGAGTGTGTACCGAAGGAAGGCAAACTCGAAGCTTAACTACTGAGACCTGACTCTGACTTCTGGACAATTTCAACCAGAGAACAGACATTGTATGTATGTGCTAAGTCGCTTTAGTCGTGTCTCTGACTCTTTGTGACTCCATGGACTACAGCCCACCAGGCTCCTCTGTCCATGGAGTTCTCCAGGCAAGAATACTGGAGTGAGTAGCCATCCCCTTCTCCAGTACATTACCTCACTGGTACTCATTTATTTTATAACTGGAAGTCTATACCTTTTGACTGCCCTTCACTCAATTTCCCCAGTCCCCAGCAGACTACTGAGTTTTTTTTCTACTTTTTTAAAAAAGTATTTACAATGTATGGCCTTTTTCACGTTATCACAAGTAAAATCCTCATATTTTTATAAAGAAAGAATGCTCCATGATTTTGATTGACAGATCTTTTTCAAATATATTTTATCTTCGGATTCTCCTAATATTCTTATGAGGAAGGAATTCCTAACTTCATTTTACAGATGAGGAAGCTGTTTTGAGAGAATGTAAATGAACTGACTGGGGAATGGCCAGTGGTAGAGCAATGATTCTAGATCAAGTCCTTTTGGTGACAACTACTCTGTTTTTTGTATGTTATTCTACAATGATTTCAAGATCCAGGAAGTTATAGCAGACTTAAATACATTCTGCTATAAAATCATGAGGCTCCCCTGGTGGTTCAGTGGTAAAAAAATCCACCTGCCAAGCCGGACATGCAGATTTGATCCCTGGGTCGGGAAGATCCCTTGGGGAAGGAAATGACAACCCACTCCAGCAGTCTTGCCTGGGAAACCCCATGGACAGAGGAGCCTGGCGAGCTACAGACCACGGGGTCACAAAGAGTCAGACACGACTGAGCGACTAAGCACACAGTATGATGTACAGATTTCTGCAGTACAAAGTGACTCAGTTATACACATACATACACTCTTTTTTACATTCTTTTCCATTATGGTTTACCCTAAGGGATTGAATATAGTTCCCTGTGCTGTTTCAAACACAGATTATTTATAAGTTATCAGAAAATTCACTTAAAGGTTAAGCCCGCATTTCTTAGAAATGGCAACCCACTCCAGTACTCTCGCCTGGAAAATCCCATGGGCGGAGGAGCCTGGTAGGCTGCAGTCCATGGGGTCCCTAAGAGTCAGACGTGACTGAGCGACTTCACTTTCACTTTTCCTTCCATGCATTGGAGAAGGAAATGGCAGCCCACTCCAATGTTCTTGCCTGGAGAATCCCAGGGACGGGGGAGCCTGGTGGGCTGCATACAGTCCATGGGGTCTCAAAGAGTGTGACACGACTGAGCGACTTCACTCTCACTTTAATCAACTGTGAGAAGGCACACTTGATTCGACCAAAGATATATGTGACTTATGGGCAGCTTCCACAGAGGTGCCTGTTCATCTTAGGTAAACCTGGCCTGAAAGTATTATTGTGCAGGGTTTGTAAAATGCACAGTAGCAAAGGGCTAACCTTCGGGGTTTAGGTCTTCTCTGAGTCATCAGTGATTCCAAGTCCACTAGTCCTGTTTTGGGGAGCAACAAGCAGCCATCAAATATAACCCAGGAATCCAGTTTCAGCTGAGACTCACCCCCAAATATGGCATAGGCAAAAGAAGCAAAATCTTATGAAATGACAATTTACAAAAGTACCCATTTGGTTGGCTTCACACAGTTTCAGCCAATCAAAGAAAATCAGAGTTAAAACTGCAACCCTTGTTTGGGACCATAATGATTACATTTTAAAAATCTCCAGTGTTTTCCAAGTCTAAACGCATTTCTGTGATGAATTAACATGCTTCCTAATGGTGTAAAAGAAGTATTTCAAGCCAGGAATGAAACAGAAATCTACCCAAGGCGACTAGAATGCCAAACAATGAGTATAAAAAGTTAAAAGTATTCACTTCTATTTCCCTGTGGACATATTACATAATAAACCTGCCCACTAAAATTCCTGAATAAAATTATTAGATGAGCAGTCCAGAGGTACTAACTTTTTAAGGACAGTAACAAAGAGTAGATATCTTAGTTCATAACTACTGAAGTTCCCTTTATTTTCCATCATATATAAATCAGGCATTAACCAATCAGAGCAATAGTGACGATCTTGGCAATTTTTTGATCTGAGAAACAATTTAATGTCTTTTAAAAATGATTTTGCATGGCACATTTCATGGAATATGAAATCCAAGAGAAGCAGCAATGATGTTTAGTGATACATACTTAAAAGACAAAGACAGAGCATCATCTCTCTCCACTGGGAAGAAGAGACAGGAGACGCCGAGGTCCTTAAGGTCAGGTGGTCCTGACAGTTGTTAACCCCTCATCTAGAGAAACTGAAACGCTGTGCTCACTGCAGGAAACAGTTTTCACACCTTAGGGATTTCTATAGGCAATCACCGCCCTGAAGGATGCTGATGAGAAAACACCATGCCTGGCATCAGAACCACACGGCAGAGGACTCGGAATGGAGGAAGAGGTCTGCTTTTTAGAATATGCATTTAGAAATTTCTCTGTTGAGATGGAATGTGACAACTCCATTCCACCACTTCCAAGAAAAACACTTTTTTAACCTTGATGCCTAAGAAAACCACACCGCCTGGACCTTCACTTTGACTATCAATGGTCTCCAGGCAACAGGGACTTCAGCCTCCAGGTCATTCCCCACGACTTGTCATCAATCCCAGCAGTGAGCAGGTCTGCTCCCGTTCAGGCAGTGCCCTCCCAAAACACAAACAGCACTGCCTTCTTCCTTATTTCTCATTTCACTTGAGACCCAAACCTCAAAGGATTGTTTACTTAAGCTCCTTCTACTTCTTTGGTCTCTGACTCTTCACATCCCACGCCAAACTATGTAGAAGCCTCGAGAAGCCACTGAAACAACTCTCATCACGATCACTGGTTATCTGTGGCCGTCGACTCCTTTCTAGGCGCCTCTCACCGTGACTCTGGAGCAGCCCAGGACTGGTCCCTTTTTTCTGCCAAGAATCCTGGCCTCTCTCAGCTTCCTGGGTCCCCTGCTCCCTGGGGTCTGGCCATCTCATTGACTTCTCCCGTGTGTCCATGCAGTCGATCAATCCAGTCCAACTGGTTGCGACCCCACAGACTGCAGCCTACCAGGCTTCCCTGTCCTTCACCATCTCCCAGAGTTTGTTCAAATTCGTGTCCACTGAGTCTGTGATGCCATCCAACCAACTCATCCTCTGCCTCCCTCTTCTCCTTCTGCCCTCAACCTTTCCCAGCATCTCTGACTCAAACTTTGTCCCCTCCAGGGCTCTGCCTAGGTTCCTTTCTCTGTCAGCCCCTCCAGTTTCCCCCTTACAGAGGCATCCATATACGTGGCAGCTTCTTCAACACCATCTAAATAGCATCAGTCTGCACAAGTACATCTCCAGTCTAGACCTCTGTTCTGAAGTCCAGACTCAGACCTGGCACCTCCCTTTCAGGGTCTCGCTGAACTCTGTACAGACCTGCCCTGGTCTGCATCTTCAATTCTCACTCATGTCCTACCTGGAAATTTCACTCAAGGCACTTCTGCCTTCCTTGGGGGTCTTCCAACTTGCCCATCTTTCCAGGTTCAAAGCCCTTGTGAAACAGTTCCCTCTGCCCAAGAAACTCCCACCTGACCGTCTTCCTGTGTGGGACCTGCTTACACGTGGCTTCCATGACAGATCTGCTCTGGGTATGGTCCATGAGAGCCCCCTGTGATCTACCAGCCGTGTACCTGCTATCTCCTGTGATATCATTTTCTCCCCTAAAGGTAATAGTTCGTATTTACTGATCTGCTTAGTGACTGTCTCTCCAGCTTTGCACCACAAGGGCAGGGATCCCATATGCTTTATTCCCTTGAGTAGGTATTGGGGAATTCATATCGGATCTGCCATAATATGTGCTTGGTGTATATTCTTCAAACGTGCTGCACGCATGCTAAGTCACTTCAGTCGTGTCCAACTCTTGGAGACCCCATGGACTGTAGCCCGCCAGGCTCCTCTGTCCATGGGATTCTCCAGGCAGGAAGACTGCAGTAAGTTGCCATGCTCTCTTCCAGAGGATCTTCCCCACCCAGGGATCAAACCCATGTCTCTTACATTTCCTACATTGGCAGGCAAGTTCTTTACCACTAGCACCACGTGGAAAGCCCATATTCTTTAAATGAATGAATATAATCCCTCATATCCACATGATTCACTACCTCAGAATTAGAATAATATTAATTCATATACTGAATAAAAATGCCTTTTTTTTCATTCAACACATATTATTGAGGGTGTACTATGTGAAAGAAAATATTTATGGTGCAGGGACTATAATTTTAAGTGAACTAAAAAGGTAAAGATTCTCATCTTCACAGACATTAACTTTAAACATGATTTTTTGCCTTGATCAATCCACTCTACTTTTTGCCCTTAGTATTTGGGCAGAAAGCTTTGTAATTGCTTTGTGAGATGTCATCCTTAATAGCAGGGTTATGCTTTGATATACACCTGATATCCCTTCAGTAAATTCAAGCAAATAATACCTAGGATAGACATGAAGAATTTGAACCCAAAATTGCCCCAACAGAGTTAACCTGAAAAGATTACAGATATATGATCCACCACCTGAAAGACAATGCAATTCTGGCCAGATCTGGTTCTGATCTGTTAGGTGAACAAAAGCCACTAAAGAAAGATATGTGTAAAAACAGAGGGAGGTGAGTGGGTGGTGATTTTACTTTTGGAAGCAGAGACAGAGGCCAGCCTCTGAGGAAGGCAGTGCTGTCCAGATGAGAAGGTGTCTCGCCAGTGGAGTCCAGTACCTGGCCCAACTGGCTGCTGGACCCCTCTATGAAAGTGTTAGTCACTCACTCGTGTCTGACTCTTTGCCACCCCATAGACTGTAGCCCACCAGGCTCCTCTGTCCATGGGATTTTCCAGGCCAGAATACTGGAGTGGGTAGCCATTCCCTTCTCCAGGGGATCTTGCCAACCCAGAGATCGAACCTGGGTCTCTCAGATTGCAGGTGGATTCTTTACCATCTGATCCACCAGGGCAGCCCTGAGCCATTAGGATCCTTCTAGGGGAGACACATAGTTTGGGCTGTAGAGAATACATCCCTTAAGACGTACATTCTTAGTGGGGGCCATATCATCCCCAAATGAACAAGCATTACTTCTTGGGGAAAGCAAAAAACTTAGTCTTTTAGTGCATGACACATAGCATATACCACATAAATAGCTATGCAATATCCCTGTGGTGTTAAAATTTCATGGGGCTGGCTTAGGAAAAAAAAATCTAAAAAGCCTCCTTCAAGAGAGAAGTAATGGAGGAAGGTCAAGAAACATTGCCCTAAACACACAAATCCCCACTCCAGCTCTGCGGTCACCACACTCACAGATGACCTTTGGATCAGGTCCCTTCTTGCTACAGAAAGAAACTGTGAGAGAAGATTTCATACAACTAACTGGTCTACCTGGTAGGCATATTCCTCGGGCTAAATTAATGAATTAGCATTATGGGTCTAAATATTATTCTTTCCCACTTTTGGCAGAGCTTCCCTGGTGGCTCAGATGGTAAAGCATCTGCCTGCAATGTGGGAGTCCCGGGTTTGATCCCTGGGTTGGGAAGATCCCCTGGAGAAGGCAACCCACTCCAGTACCCTTGCCTGGAAAATCCCATGGACAGAGGAACCTGGTAGGCTACAGTCCATGGCGTCACAAAGAGTCGGACACGACTGAGCAACTTCATTTTTGTCAGAGCAGATCAGCCTCCCATGGTTGGTAGAGTTTGGATTACTAATAAGATCACTCTTCAGACTCTCCAAATCCAGGGCCACTCCCGCAGAGACCAATGTTCAGGCAGACACTACCTGTGCAGACCCACTTCCCCGGAGACACAACTGTCTGATGACATCATTCTTTAAAGCAAGACCAGTTTATTTATGGCTCCATCAGCCACAGATTGAATTCCACCCTTCTTAACCTTTGTATCTCTCCCATTTGATAATGTACATAAATTATACCCAGTTCTGTACCAGTCTCTTCCCATCTCTTACAACCATAATGAATCTAATAAAAACATCACCAGACTATATAAATGCAAATTTCATGCATAACCCATGCTCTATTTAGAGAACCAGAGATGTGTATTTTAAAGCAAGCTATTGATGATAAGTACCGTACAAATACATCTCCTGATTTTGTTGTCAGCAATTGGAAAGGCGAGATAAACTTCAATAAGGTCGTTTCATCACCAGAGCCTGCTGCACCTCCTTCCTGAAACGGGCTGTGCATTAGAATCACCCAGTGCTTTAAAAAGATGCCTATGTGCCCAGAGCCCACTCGGGAGAGTCAGCAGATTATCACTATTTTTAACCTAAGTCTCCCCCAGTGAATGTGTTGTACGCTACCACCAGAGAAATAATGTCAGATAAAAAGTAGATGACTAGACCCGAATACTGCCAGAACAAAGAAACAATTCAAGTGGAGAGCAGAGCTGAGAATTGAATAATGGATTGAATAATGGCTAATGCTAATGAGGATGAGCTTCTGGCGGGAAGTGGGGGCTTTGCTATTCAAACTAAAGGTGGGAGGTGTGGTGTCATTATTTAAACCGAAGCAAAGACACTCTTCCACTCTCAGAGGAGGGCTCCAGGACTGATTAGAGGAGGGAGATGAACCCTGGAGGAAGAGTACTAGAAAATGAACTTGGATAAAGCTGATGCTGAGTGGTGTGCTACAGTGGAGAGACGGAAGGAGCCGGAGAAGAGATAAGGTCAGGCCAACCCCAGACACTCACATCTGAAGAGACAGTGGGATTTTAGAGGACCTGCAGAAACAGGTGAACCAGGAGCAGGGTAGGGATGGGAAGACAACATGTACATGCTGTGACATCAAAGAAACATTTTAGAGAGGACAGTTATCTGAGTCACTTCTAAAGAAATATTGCAGGGAGGCCAGGTTTCCCAGCAGCTTCTAAAGATAATGTTTAAATGGACTCTCTCCGGATTAGAGTTCCTTCTATCCTGTGCACGTATGTTTCATTCTAAAGGCAAATAGCAGCCACTCAGGCCTTTCTAAGAGAAATGGAAAACCGAAATCCTCCAGTTTGACTTAGTTAACAGATTAGCATCCTGAAGTTATATGTCGTTCTCTTGCAGTTTTCGTAGAGCAAGTCAGCCTCTCAGGTTCGACAGCTTTTGGATAAGCAAATCTGCTGAAGTTTGGATTATTTAATAAGGGGATCAAACGAGAGCTGCCAAAATGCTCCCAGATGGAGTCTTTGCTTATAGAAAATGTTGTTTTTAAAGGATCACTGATCAAATTCAGATATACATGTAAAATTGTCTCCTTAATAATAAATCTTAAATTTTGCATTAATGGATGATTATTTAATTCATATAGATGCAGATTATCTGCATAAGCCTTTCGTTCCGGTCTCTCGTTCCTTCTCAGCCCCGCGTCATGACCAGATGCAGATTCAGAGAATGGGGCAGCCTCGTAGTGGTAGGAGCATTAGTCGCTCAGCCGTGTCCAACTCTTTGCCACCTCATGGACTGTAGCCCACCAGGCTCTTCTGTCCAAGAGATTCTCCAGGCAAGAATACTGGAGCAGGTTGCCATTTCCTTCTCCAGGGGATCTTCCAGACCCAGCAATCGAATCTGGGTCTCCTGCATTGCAGGTGGATTCTTTACCATCTGGGCCACTTATGGAAGCCCACACTGCAGCCTATGAGGATACAAGGCTGAGTGAATTTTCTGCAGCAAGAGCAGGGGCTGAGCAGAACCAATGAAGCTCTCATACACACACTCTATTAACACCAGCCATGGGTTCACTCATAAACATGACCGATTCCCCACCTAAACAGCAGCCTTGCCAGTTTAACAACTTGCCTCTGAATGACTGAGCCTTCTGGCAGCCCAGGCGACCACAGCTCATGTGCAAAACAGCATGCACCTGGATATTTAAAGGGAAAGAATCCTGGAGCCTGGTAACTTACGTACTTCGGAGACAATTATTGTCTACTAACTTAAAACTTCCAGATGTTCAAGCTGCTTTTAGAAAAGGCAGAGGAACCAGAGATCAAATTGTCAACATACACTGGATCATCGAAAAAGCAAGACAGTTCCAGAAAAACATCTATTTCTGCTTTATTGACTATGCCAAAGCCTTTGCCAGTGTGGATCACAATAAACTGTGGAAAATTCTGAAAGAGATAGGAATACCAGACCACCTGACCTGCGTCTTGAGAAATCTGTATGCAGGTCAGGAAGCAACAGTTAGAACTGGACATGAACAACAGACTGATTCCAAGTAGGAAAAGGAGTACGTCAAGGCTGTATATTGTCACCCTGCTTATTTAACTTATATGCAGAGTACATCATGAGAAACGTTGGGCTGGAAGAAGCACAAGCTGGAATCAAGATTGCCGGGAGAAATATCAATAACCTCAGATATGCAGATGACACCACCCTTATGGCAGAAAGTGAAGAGGAACTAAAAAGCCTCTTGATGAAAGTGAAAGAGGACCGTGAAAAAGTTGGCTTAAAGCTCAACATTCAGAAAACGAAGATCATGGCATCTGGTCCCATCACTTCATGGGAAATAGATGGGGAAACAGTGTCAGACTTTATCTTTTTGGGCTCCAAAATCACTGCAGATGGTGATTGCAGCCATGAAATTAAAAGACACTTACTCCTTGGAAGGAAAGTTATGACCAACCTAGATAGCATATTCAAAAGCAGAGACATTACTTTGCCAACAAAGGTCTGTCTAGTCAAGGCTATGGTTTTTAAAGTGGTCACGTATGGATGTGAGAGTTGGACTATAAAGAAGGCTGAGCACTGAGGAATTGATGCTTTGGAACTGTGGTGTTGGAGAAGACTCTTGAGAGTCCTTTGGGCAGCAAGGAGATCCAACCAGTCCATTCAAAAGGAAATCAGTCCTGAATATTCATTGGAAGAACTGATGTTGAAGATGAAACTCCAATCCTTTGGCCACCTGATGGAAAGAACTGACTCAATGGTAAATACCGTGATGCCGGAAAAGACTGAAGGCAGGAGGCAAAGGGGACGTCAGAGGATGAGATGGTTGGATGGCATCATCGACTCAATGGACCTGAATTTGAGCAAGCTCTGGGAGTTGCTGATGGATAGGGAAGCCTGGCCTGCTGCATTCCATGGGGTCTCAAAGAATTGGACACAACTGAGCGACTGAACTGAACTGAACTGAACTGAATTCCTGGAGACATCAGTCCTGATTGCCTTAATCTGCTGGACCAAGGTCCATGATCCTCTACCTTTGGATTTTTTTCCTTTTTTTGAGGCAAATAAATTCCTAGCTGTTTAAGCCTCTGTAGTCTGATTTTCTGTTTCTTGCAGCTAAATGTAAGGCTGACTCATACGGCTGGGACAGCCAACTGAGTCAGCAAACACAGTGTTTCCTGTAGTAGCATAAGCTTCTGTCACATGTAGTTTTCCAAGTATGTTTGGTGTAAAGCAAATGAGTAAGTTGAGACCACATATAAAAGGAATGTGCCATAAATAGGTTGGCAAACCAATAACAGAAGGAATTCAGATGGATCTAAGAAAATTAACCTCTTTATGGTGACATATGGGACAATCTAAAGGAGACTTTTTAAAATTTCCGTGGCGTATAGCTGCCTTACAATGCTGTGTTACTTCCAGGTGTACAGCAAAGTGAATCAGTTATACACACACATATATCCACTATTTTTTGTTCAGATTCTTTCCCCATATAGACCATTACAGAGTACCGAGTGGAGTTCCCTGTGCTATACATACAGCAGGTTCTGACTGTTATCCATCTTATACATTGTAGTGTGTATACGTCAGTCCCAATCTCCCAATTTATCCCCCTGCCGTCCCCTGGTAAGTGTAAGTTTGTTTTCTACATCTGTGCCTCTACTTCTGTTTTGTAAATAAGTTCCCTTGAATCCCCTTCTTTTAAGGCTTGACATATATGTGATATCACATGGTATTTGTCTTTCTGGGTCTGACTTACTTCCTCAGAGGAATGCATAAAGAAGATGCGGTATGTATATACAATGGAATATTATTCAGCAATAAAAAAGAGTAGAGGAGACTTTTGGAAAGTCTTTGATATTTCTGGGATGAATGGGTTCACATGATCCAGAAGTTCCAGGTTATAGGCCCAGTAATTAGGGTGAAGGCCACCGGTCCAAAGTCAAATGTTAGCTTAGCTACACCTTCCATTTTTCTCCAAGACTATCTCCAACCTTTCATGTTCTCTTTTGTCTCCTTTGCACTGACCCCTGGCCTCCAGGCCTCCCAAAGACAGTCTGCTCTTTATTTCAAGAGAAAACAGAGGTCCTCCTTCATTTTGGAGGTGCTCCCCACATCCTATGACCCCCATGATGCTAGTTTATATCCACACCAATGTCTACATGGGTGTCTCCAGTTAGAGGTGTCCCTTCAGTTAAGGACCAGCTCCCCACCTGGACCTCAAACTCTCCCCTAGGACTCCCCACTGGGGCCTCATTGCACCTCCAGACCTGCAGTCTCCACCCACTGACTCTGTCACTACAAAGAAGGCTTGTGTTTCTCCATCTCCTGCCCGAGCCTTCTCCTTTTAGCTCTACAAAGCTTCTTGGAAGATAAGTGAGTTCCAGACTTGGAACCAAAGATTCTTGGAGGAGCTTTTATGGATCCCTTGAGCCCACTCCACAGAGACCAATGGACCAGCATCTTCAGGAGCATGCCACAGGGACCCATTCAGAAACAGCTTTCCATTCTATCCTTTATTGATGATCTTCTCTGGCTCTGACCCTCATTCCCTAGGACTCCTCTGCTCTCTGAGCTCCGTTACCCCTTGGTACCCTCCACGATCTCCGTTCACACTCACAAGCTTCCAACAAGTGACCACGTCGGCTCCCAGGGTTCCCAAAACCCCCCTGCAGGGCAGCATCTCCCTGACTGGCCTGCGTCTCCAGCCCAGACCCACCCCTGCCGAATTCAGGCCATCACAATCAGCGACCTGGCCCATACCTCCACCTAGCGGACCCTCAGGCACATTCCAAAATCTGGCCAAAAGGAATCCCCATCTTCTGTCTCTGAAGCTGCCTTTCAGTTCAGTTCAGTTCATTTCAATCGCTCAGTCATGTCCAACTCTCTGTGACCCCACGGACTGCAGCACGCCAGGCCCCCCATCCATCACCAACTCGTCTTTTGTCATCCCCTTCTCCTCCTGCCTTCAATCTTTCCCAGCATCAGGGTCTTTTCCAATGAGTCAGCTCTTCGCATCAGATAGCCAAAGTATTGGAGTTTCAGCTTCAGCATCAGTCCTTCCAATGAATATTCAGGACTCATTTCCTTTAGGATGGACTGATTGGATCTCCTTGCTGTCCAAGGGACTCTCAAGAGTCTTCTCCAGCACTACAGTTCAAAAGTATTTAGTCTGGTCAACTAAGTGACCCCAGCACTTAGCCCAGGTAGCACTGGAAGACAAAGGCTTTCAGCTCCAGTCTAAGCCCCAGCTAGGTTGGGAGGTCTCTCCTGTACCGTAGACAGCTCTCCTTTACTTGGGGGCTTCCCAGATGTTGCTAGTGGGAAGGAATCTGCCTGTCGATGCAGTAGAACCAGGTTCAACCCACGGGTGGGCAAAATCCCCTGGAGGAGGAAATGGCAAGCTGCTCCAGTATCCTTGCCTGGGAAGTCCCATGGACAGAGGAGCCTGGCGGGCTGCAGTCCATGGGGTCGCACAGAGTCAGACATGATTTAGAGACTGAGCACACACATGTGTGGTGCACACCCGGTGCTGAACTGGATTTGGGCTTGTCCTGGGGCAGGATCACCTACCTCTGAAGGTGTTCTTTCATTAAAACGTGCAGTCAAGAGCACTGACCATCCCACCACCCACTGTAATGCCAGACAGGAAGTTCCACAGCACAGGAAAAGACCTCGATGCTGGGAAAGATTGAAGGCAAAAGGAGAAGAGGGAGGCTGGATGAGATGGTCAGATAGCATCATCGACTCAAAGGACATGAATCTGAGCAAACCACGAGATGGTGAAGGACACGGAAGCCTGGTGTGCTGCAGTCCATAGGGTCGCACAGAGTCGGGCATGACTGAGCGACTGAACAGTAACAGGATGTTCCATACCTGATGGTTGAATGTGTCAGTGAGAACAAACGAATGAATGAATGATGAATGGATGGTCTATTCCAGCTCCAAGTCTCTGTTGCATGTTTCATTCCTGCTCCATGGCTCCCGAGTGAACCATGACGTGGGAGGGCTGAGTGCCGGCCACGGAGGGACCAGGACTGGGACCCTGGGTGGTCCGTGGGCTCCTCCCCGTGGCTGTGAAACCTCGGGGTGCTCAGGGGCCTCCAGGGTGCAGCCTGAGGGCACCGGCTTCTCAAAGAGGCCTCTGTGCTGCAGCCCCCCAAGCTGCCTGGACGTTTGCTTTGAATCCGGCCCAAACCACAGCCCCAGTCTCCTTCTCTGGGCCTCCAGGCATACACCAGAAATAGCAATTGCCAGAGGAAGGGAGGAATAACTGAAGCCTAACACTGTTTCCTTGCCCTTCAGACAGTTAAATAAAAGATCAGGATGAACAGAGATTCTGGATTGCCCCCTCCCTATACAGCTCCGACCTGAGTCTTTCAGGCCTGGCTCTCCCAGAACTTCAGAAACTAGCTCACAGAGTTGCTGTGCCCATCCATTCGTTTCCCCTTGACTTCACTTTCCTTGCTTATTGTGAAATTTGTTTAACTTGGGGTATCATTTGTATGCAGCCCATCTTAATACCTGTTTGAAATGCAGAGAGGGCTGATTTTTTAGAAAAATAAGCATGACTCCAATTCACTGACTCAGGAGAGGCCATGACATCAGGGATACATGAAGATTGAACTCTGTGAGTTGTAGTTTAGTTGATAAATTGTGTCCGACCCTTGAGACCCTATGGACTGTAGCCCCCCAGGTTCCTCTGTCCATGGGATTCTCCAGATAAGAAAACTCGAGTGGGTTGCCATGTCTTTCTCCAGGGGGTCTTCCCGACCCAGGGATGGAACCTGCTTCTCCTGCATTGGCAGGTGTATTCTTTACCAATGAGCCATCTGGGAAGTCCCTCTGAGAACACTAAGAAAAGTCTATTTTTAAAACATCACCAAAAAAAAAAAAAGAAATCACCATGCAAAATTTCCGTAATTTGTCTCCATAATTTGTTAGCATTTAAAAATTAAATCATTTGTCAGACTAAGACATAGAAAATAAACTTGTTATTTACCAAAGTGGAGAGAGAAGGAGGGAAGGACAAATTAAGAGTACGGCACTAACAGATATAAACTACTGTGTATAAAATAGATAAGCACCAAGGATTGACCGTATAGCACAGGGAGTGAAGCCCATTATCTAATCACCTATAATGGAATTACGGTTGTTGTTTAGTCACGAGGTTGTGTCTGACTCTTTGTGACCCCATGGACTGCAGCACGCCAGGCTCTTCTGTCCTCCACTATCTCCCAGAGTTTGCTCAAATTCATGTCTACTGAGCTGGTGATGCTATCTAGCCATCTCATCTTCTGCCACACCTTCTTCTCCTGCCCTCAATCTTTCCCAGCATCAGTGTCTCTTCCAGTGAGTCAGCTCTTCCCATCAGGTGGCTAAAGTATTGGAACTTCAGCTCCAGTATCAGTCCTTCCAATGAATATTCAAGATTGATTTCCTTTTGGATTGACTGGTTTGTTCTCCTTGAAGTCCAAAGGAATCTTGAGTCTTCTCCAGAACTACAGTTCGAAGGCATCGATTCTTTAAAGTCAGGCAAAGCTTTGTATAGTCTGCTACTGCTGCATTTTATGAATCTGGTGATGGAATCCAGTTTCTTTAAATAACATGAAACATGTCATAAAAGTGTAACATAAGCCCAAAATGTAATAATCCTGAGACTTTAAAATAAGCCTTGCAAAGACCAGATCCTGTATTAATGTATTAACATGAGAGCACTGCTGATGGGACAGGTGAGATGGTTTGGACCCTCCTGTGAAAAACAATAATAACAGAAGCCAAATAAAGTAGCTGTGGTGTTCCAGAGTGACATGATCGCTGTAGACCAGACCTGCTCTGAAGACCGTCTGGTTTTCACTGACGTGTAGGAGGGTCATGAGGAATCCAGACAGCCACTGCGCGATGGTTGGAGTGGAGGGCTGTTTCAGGAAACTGTATAGTTCCAGAATTGAAAGCCCCATGGAGCCAATGCCTTCTATCCTTTCCAGCATCAGGGTCTTTTCCATTGAATCAGCTCTTCACATCAGGTAGTCAAAGAATCGGAGCTTCAGCTTCAGCATCCATCCTTCCAATGAATACTTAGGGTTGATTTCCTTTAGGATTGACTGTTCAATCTCCTTGTGGTCCAAGGGTTAGGGTTAGGTTTATAATTTGAAAAAATACTGATCACTATGCTATACACCTGAAAATAACACAGTATTGGAAATCAACTATACTTCAATTAAAAATACATTTAAATAAAAAGCAAAATAAAACCCACCTAACTGTTCAGATATGTGCAGTCTGCATAGATACTGCTCACGGCAAAGGTTCTCATTAACAGTTTAAAAGAAATAAGATTTCTAATAATTAAATCATAGGTAACTTAGAGACATTCAGATCTCAGGAGATGACACACAATTATATTCTTGTTTGTGAACGTTAGAGGGGCATTTTTACTTCCAACAAGAAGGTATGTGAGGGGAAAGGGAGAAACAGATTGCTTTCCTTGGAGTTCACATCACTATTTACAAAGCCAGGAACTGAAGACATTTCATGTATGTTTGGAAAAGAAAAGAGAAAGAAAGTGAAGTCGCTCAGTCATGTCCCACTCTTTGTGACCCCACGGACTGTACCATCCTCCCAGGCTTCTCCATCCATGGAAGTTTCCAAGCAAGAGTACTGGAGTGGGTTGCCATAAGCCAACGTAAATGCTCTTAAACATTTCCGAAGTTCAGGAGACTAACATAAATAAAGAGTTATGGGAACC
Organism: Bos mutus; assembly: GCF_027580195.1. Classification (NCBI taxonomy): domain Eukaryota; kingdom Metazoa; phylum Chordata; class Mammalia; order Artiodactyla; family Bovidae; genus Bos; species Bos mutus. Next base: position 65,439,228 of record NC_091636.1, read on the forward strand.
GACTCTTAAAAATAATAAAAGATAAACATTAAAATTATAAATACTTGAACATTAGCAATGACAATGGTCAATTAGGAATGTGTCACTCACTGAAAAAAATAAATCAAGGTAAGAATCTCCACTCTTTAAGAACAGCTCTGTGGCTTTTTAATTGACTCCTACTTTCTTTCTAAGAGCTTGCACTGAGGTATGAGCAGGTGTTTGGGAGCTTGCTGCAAAGTGCTCATTATAAGGGACCGATTATAATTAGATAATGAACAAAACCACTATCCCTTGTAAACCACTTTGCCTTGAAGGACAAAGCAAACAGATTAAAAGGGAGGAGTGGGGGAGGAAAAGGCAAGCCCATTTAGAATAATCTACCAGTGTCTCCAATAACTGGCTAAGAGAAGCAGTCAGGGCACAAACAGCGTTTAGCAGGCTCTAGATTCTGTCCATAGAAAGTGGTCTTGAGTCTCCCTCTTCCTCAGGCTTCCTTCCTGCTGTGAAATCAAGCTCATGAGGTTGACCACTGAGGGTCAAGGGGCTTCTCTTTTTATAAGAGCTTTGAATTGTTTTCTTTAAAAATTGGAAGTTGTCTCCTTGAAATGAAGCTGTCCCTGATATAGAAAATTCATCCTCCTGGGGAAGTTTTGTTCACCCAGTCATTTATTCATCAAACATTTTACTGAGAACAAGACAGACAAATGCCCTCCTGCAGACTTAGGTTCTTCCTGGGGACAAGGACAGCCAATGTGTAAATTCTCTCACCGTCAACAATTAATTACAAGCCGCAGAGAGCAAAGAAGGGAAGTGCTGTGGCAGGAGCACACAAGAGCTCCTGGCTGCTCACAGAGCAGGGAAGGGAACTGGAGTAAAATAATGATTATCAGTCTAAAAACTAAAACAGCTCCAGGGCTCCTGGCCCATGACACTCCACTCAAGGTTCCTCTCCCACAAGGCTTGTTGTTGTTCAGTGGCTAAGTCCTGTCTGACTCTTTGCGACCCCATGGACTGCAGCATGCTAGGCTGCCCCGTCCTCTACTATATCCTGGAGCTTGCTCAAACTCATGTCCATTGAGTCGGTGATGCCATCCAACCATCCCATCCTCTGTCGTCCCCTTCTCCTCCTGCCCTCAATCTTTCCCAGCATCAGGGTCTTTTCAAATGAGTCAGTTCTTTGAATCAGGTGGCCAAAGTATTGGAGTTTCAGCTTCAGCATCAGTCCTTCCAATGAATATTCAGGACTAGTTTCCTTTAGGATGGACTGGTTGGATCTCCTTGCTGTCCAAGGGACTCTCAAGAGCCTTCACCAACACCACAGTTCCAAAGCATGAATTCTTTGGCGCTCAGCTTTCTTTATAGCCCAACTCTCACATCCATACATGACTACTGGAAACACCATAGCTTTGACTAGATGGACCTTTGTTGGCTCTGCTTTTCAATATGCTCTCTAGGTTGGTCCTAGCTTTCCTTCCAAAGAACAAGCATCTTTTAATGTCATGGCTTCAGTTACTGTCTGCGGTGATTTTGGAGCCCAAGAAAAGAAAATCTGTCACTGCTTCCACTTTCCCCTTCCTATTTGCCGTGAAGTGATGGGACCAGATGCCATGATCTCAGTCTTTTTCATGTGGAGTTTCAGTACACAAGGCTCCCCCCACAACAAGGCTCCTCTCTCATGTTACTGGAGTCTCTCTTCTGGCTTTGCTTCCAAAGGTTGGGCAGACATCTGTCTGGCCCAACATCCCCCAAACCTTGGAGTCTGACATGTTGCCTCTGATTGCCTCATCCTCCCCAGTGACTGATGCATTCTCTGGACGGGTTGGCCTCTGACAAGTATCCTACCCCAGCCACCTCACACGTTTCCATTGCTAGTGCCCGGGTCCCCACGCCTCTGCCCCTCTCAGCTCTGCACTGGCCTCGAAACCAGGCTCACGACTCTACCGTCCTCTGCACCTGTCTCCTCTCAGCGCGGGAGCCACTCACTCTGACTAAAGGAAGTCAGACCAGGCCCTTCATTTACTCGTGAGGCTCTGCTGTCTTCTCAGATCACGCGAGAACAAAGTCACCACTGTTGACATTGTCCCCTGGGACCTACGTGGTCCACCCACCCCACCTGTCCCATCCCAGTGCCTTCCTGCTCCGCTCCGCACACTGGCTTCCCAGCATCCAGAACCTTCTTAACCCACACAACTGTATCCTTGGATTTCACTCAACCCTCTTCAGTGAAGCCTTCAGTGACCAGCTTATTCCAAATAACAATACCTCCCTCCCCCAGCACTGTAGAGTCTGTTTTTCTGCTTTATTTTTGTCATTCAATTATCACACTCTGCCGTATGATATGTATATATTTTTACAGGTTTACTTATTGTCTCATCTTCCCCTAACTAAAATGTCAAGGTCACACAGGCAGGGTTTTTTAATTATTTTGTTCACCGCTTTCCCCAGCTTCTAGCAAAAGTGCCTATTACTAACTAATCTGTGCCGAATGGATGTCTTGAATGGATGTGCGTCTGTTTGGGTCAGTTTTCCAAAGTTTTTCACTAGTGGAACAATGCCACTCTCCTCTTTTTAAGTGTGTTTTAACAGCTTCTTTCCCCCCACTTTATTCATCCCATCCTTTCTTTCTCCTCCTCTCCTTCCTCCTTGATGACACATAGTCCTGGGGAGGAAGAGAGAAGCAAATATGGGGTACACGCATCAGGGTTAGCAGAGAAACACTCAGCTCCACACTCTGCTAAACTGTGCCTTCTCCGAGTGCAGGTGGCTCTGACCAAGGTCGACCCAACGGCTCATTTTACTAAAACCTCTGTAAGGGTTTCACTTTCTTGAGTGGCAATCCCAACTCGTGAGGTAAGTTTGACATGCTACGCTAAAATAATTTTCATTGACCTCACAAAACAAGAAACTTCTCTGGGCTGAAATTCGAACTGTTCAATATTGGAAAGTTTTCCACTTGGAAAGTAACTTTTGGGAAGATTCCAAAAGTACTTGGGAAGGACTGCTGATGGAAGGGGGCATTATCCTTGGAATATCTGTCATGTTGTATTGGGTGGCCTTTCCCTTCTCCAGGGAATCTTCCCCACCTGGGGACTGAACCCAGGTCTCCTGTATTGCATGTGGATTCTTTACCATCTGAGCCACCAGGGAAGCCCTCGTATTACTGGAGAAAATAACTCTTACATTGGCATTTCTATATCAAAAATGTCAATGTTAGAGATGGATCTAATACTTCTCAATGAGTGTTTTGGAAACTCAAGTATGTATTTCATGGATGCACCTCATGGTTTTTAATGCAAATTCTGCATCTCCTTCAGAGCAATAAAAATCAGGAAATCCTCTTCTGACAGCAGGCATCATAGATTCCTGGACACCAAGAAGCTTTTAACCCTTCTGTTCCAGGGGTTGTTACTGTTCAGTTGCTCAATCATGTCTGACTTCGCAACCCCATGGACTGCAGCACATCAGGCTTTCCTGTCCTTCACTGTCTCCTGGAACTTGCTGCAACTCATGTCCATCGAGGGTCTGTCTACTTCGAGGCTCCCAGAACCACCTCCTGGTCTTAGTGCCCCTTCTGGATTTGTTTATGAGGTTTATGGTCCCTGCAATTCCATCCCAACCCTACCCCCTCTCAGCAGTGGTCAGGTGATTCTCATACTGTATGGAAAGAAAGGTTTTACTCTTAAGTAAGGAGAATTGCTGATGAAACCAAGTCTCTTTTGTGTATAAATAGCAAGTCTTTGATTTTATGAGTAATAGTCAGGGTCAGAAAAACCTAGTGGGCTGCCATCTTTGGGGTCCCACAGAGCCGGACATGACTGAAGCGACTTAGCAGCAGCAGCAGCAGCAGAAGTCAGGGTCAAGAGGAATGCTGCCCTGGAATGTAATACATGAGCAAGAATGTTTATCCCCAAAGGGGGCTGCTGTTCATTCCCAAACCTGAGTTAGTCAGTGAGTTTTTGCAACCCCATGGACTGTATGGACTATAGCTTGCCAGGCTCCTCTGTCCGTGGAATTTTCCAGGCAAGAATACTGCAGTGGGTTGCCGTTTCCTTCTCCCGGGGATCTTCGCGACCCAGGGATCGAACCCACGTCTCTTTATCTCCTGCTTTGGCAGGCGTGTTTTTTACCACTACTGCCACCTGGGAAGCCTCCTAAAGAATCTCATTCAACCTTCACTTTCTCTCTCAGATAGAATAAAGGCTTAGTACTAGTAATGTCTAACTATGAAGTATAAGTAAGATAAAACCTCAAGCTATGTATTCTATTTTACTTCACACAATAGATCAGAACTTGCCAGGAGGAATTCTCTCTTCCAGGTAGTACAGCTCTCTAAAGGAAATAAGCTACACTTTGCTACTATTTTATAGAGTTACTTTTGTGTGGGGGTGTGTTTAGTGTTCTACATAACTACAGTCGGATTTTTTCACAATGGCCTGATGCCCAGTGCAGCCCAGAGTTTTTGTCCAAATTTACTTCATTCCAAAACCTTCCTGCTTCAGCTTGTTCCTTTTTTTTTTTTTTTTTTCTTTTCTTTTTTTTGGGCAGGGGGGATCTGTGCTTTACTGATCTGTTGGTTTCTGTGCCATTCCAGCTCTGACTTCAAAGAAAGTTATACAGACAGATAAGCAACTTCTCCCTTACTCTTTTACTTATTTCGTAATTTTTTAGAAGTTCTCAAGATCTAAACTTTCTTTAAAACTTATCATTATTTTTTCCAGTTACAGGAGGAGATGAATATGGGGCTGGAATTCCATATTAACTGGCTCTCAGGGGCTTTCTGTTGGGGGCGCAGGCACCACGGCCATTTCTTTAGGTTTTGTTTTCTGCCTTTCAATACAATTGTGCTATGGAAACATTCTGTTTGATAGTACTCTTACCCAATTACGATACCAGTTGTCAATAACAAATAGTTTTTTACTTTAGAATACTATTTTTAATTGATCTGAGGATATCAACTTCCATTTGGAAGAAAACACTTCCAGAGTTTTTTCATGTAACATTTAAAAATGATTTCCAGATGGATCAGATTTGAATTAAAACTATATATATATTAATTAATATTTCAGTTCAGTTCAGTTCAGTCGCTCAGTCGTGTCCGACTCTTTGCGACCCCATGAATCGTAGCACGCCAGGCCTCCCTGTCCATCACCAACTCCCGGAGTTCACTCAGACTCACGTTCATTGAGTCGGTGATGTCATCCAGCCATCTCATCCTCTGTTGGCCCCTTCTCTTCCTGCCCCCAATCCCTCCCAGCATCAGAGTCTTTTCCAATGAGTCAACTCTTCGCATGAGGTGGCCAAAGTACTGGAGTTTCAGCTTTAGCATCAGTCCTTCCAAAGAACACCCAGGGCTGATCTCCTTTAGAATGGACTGGTTGGATCTCCTTGCAGTCCAAGGGACTCTCAAGAGTCTTCTCCAACACCACAATTCAAAAAGCATCAATTCTTTGGTGCTCAGCCTTCTTCACAGTCCAACTCTCACATCCATACATGACTACTAGAAAAACCAGAGCCTTGACTAGATGGACCTTTGTTGGCAAAGTAATGTCTCTGCTTTTCAATATGCTGTCTAGGTTGGTCATAACTTTTCTTCCAAGGAGTAAGCGTCTTTTAATTTCATGGCTGCAGTCACCATCTGCAGTGATTTAGGATCCCTACTATTTGGTATGGGGAAAGCCTTTCTAAATAAGACCTAGTGGTAGTAAGGGCTTCCTTGCTGACTCAGACAGTAGAGAATCTACCTGTAATGCAGGACACCAAGATTCAATCCCTGAGTGGGGAAGATCCCTTGGAGAAGGGAATGGCCACTCACCCCAGTATTCTTGCCTGGAAAATTCCATTGACAGTGGCAATAAAGGAAAAGGGTCATGTTTGCAGATCTAATTAAAACAACTTTATTGAAGTATAGTGGATTTTGAGTAGTATATTAGTTTAGGTGTACAACATAGTGATTCAATTTTTATAGACTATACTCCATTTAAAGTTATAAATACTGGCTGTATTCCCTGTGTTACAATATACTCTTGTTTGTTTTATACACAATAGTTTGTATCTCTTAAACGTCTGCTCCTATCTTGCCCCTCTGCTTTCCTCTCCTATTGGTAACTGTTAGTTTATATATGTGAGTCTGTTTCTGTTTGTTATATTCATTTATTTGTCTTACTTGTTAGAATCCACATATAAGTGATAATATATATTGTCTTTCTCTGTCTTATTTCACTAAGCATAAAACCCTACAGGGTGGACCTGAAACTTTAAGTTGCACAGTAAAAGCCACTATGAAAGTGAAAGTCGCTCAGTCGTGTCTGACTCTGCGACCCCGTGGACCATGGAATTAGTGGAACTAGTCTACGGAATTCTCCAGGCCAGAATACTGGAGTGGGTAGCCATTCCCTTCTTCAGGGGATCTTCCCAGTCCAGGGATCGAACTGAGATCTCCTGCACTTTTTACCAACTGAGCTACCAGGGAAGCCCCAAAGCCACTATAAACAAAGGCAAATGATAGTCTTGGGTGGACATACTTGCAACGCGCATTAAAAATAAATTGGATTAATACTGTGCTGTGCTTAGTCGCTCAGTCACATCTGATTCTTTGAAACACCATGGATTGTCACCTGCCAGGCTCCTCTGTCCATGGGCTTCTCCAGTCAAGAATACTGGAGTGGGTGGCTATGTTCTCCTTCAGGGAATCTTCCCAACCCAGGAATTGAACCTAGGTCTCCCACATCGCAGGCAGATTCTTTAATGTCTGAGCCACCAGGGAAGCCTGGATTAATATTCTTGTTATAAATATAAATTTTACAAATTGAAAACCAAAAAGGCAAACAACCCTGTAGAGAAAAAGATTTCAAAAGCTACTTCAAAAGCAAGAAAATTCAAATGGTCAAGAAGTACAAGCATCTTCAAAAGATGAAAAGATGATCATTCCAAAATTTATCTCCTATGCTAATTTTGAAAATGGTAATTAAACTGCAGTAAAACCGAATTCCCTTTTAAAAAGGATCACAGATTCAAATCATAAATACTTTTTTCTTCAGTTTGAATGTTATTTGTGTTACCAATGGCAACGAAATCTGATAAGCATACTGAATATATAAATACATACGTTACATAGTACACAAATAGTTGTGACATATTAATAACTGACTATTTAAATGCTCAGAAGCAAAAACACACGAAACTCTTTTTCATATATGTTAAACATAACCACATTGCTAATGCAGATTTCTGTGGGCCAATTTAATTTACAACATAATATTCATTGCTTTTGATACCATTGCTAAACTATACCATAGCCCTGCCATATATTTTCTACAGCATTTCACTTTTTTTGATGGTGAAAGGCAGGCAACACTTTTTGAAATTATCAAACTATCTTCAGAGAGAAAGATATTGCTTCCTTTCTTCGGTCCCAAATGAACAATTTATTTTATTTTTTCCCAAATGCAACCAAACACAACCCCCCAATTTTTAAAATATGCCTTTGAATCAGGAGAACATAGGGAAGTCTAGAATGACTATGCAACTATTTTTAAAAACACACTTTTTAAAAGATAGCCAAACTTTAAGTGCAATCTAATTTTGCTACAGTATGTCTTCAGTTTATGCTGTTCTCTGGTACATCTGTCAAGAACAGCTTCTGGCATTTTCTGAGTCAAGGAAATTAAATGGTGGAACTAAAAGATTTCCACTATCAGTTAATAATCTCTACTATTTCATCATCTTTTCCAAGTGCCCCCAATTTAGCTTTCTTCTATTTCTTTTTACATCATTGCTTTTTTTTGTCCTTTGCATTTAGTTGAAGGATAGTTCCCAATTGACTCATTTTCTTTATCTCATTTCCAACAGCTCTTGTCAGCTTCGATTTTGGTTTTAGTAGACAGAGTCTAAATATTCACTTGGACGCGGGATTTTAGCATCCTAAACAGCCAGGCCCATCAGTGTCAGCCGCACAGCCTACGAGCCCACTGTGTCCAACACCCGTATATACAGCTTGTTGCTGTTTGGTTGTTAAGTCCTGTATGACTCTGTGACCTCAAAGACTGTAGCCTGCCAGGTTCCTCTGTCCATAGGATTCTCCAGGCAAGAATACTGGAGTGAGTTGCCATTCCCTTCTCCAGGGCATCGTCCTGACCCAGGGACTAAGCTGGAGTCTCCTGCTTTGGCAGGTGGGTCCTCTACTGCTGAGCCTCCAGGGAGGCCCATACACGCAGATAGAAGCAACATTCCATGACCAAGGAGCCTTTGGAATCAATGGTGCAAGGACCCATTTAACCCTGATTCACACCTGCTTTACTTCCTTTGATGGTTTTAACATATTTAGGGGAGGAAAGGCTTCCAAGGTGCTTCTTCCAGCTGAGAGGAATAAGAAGCACCAGGTGGTGTTGCATCATATGACAATCCCCCTGGAGGAATGAGATGGGAACCTTTCTCTGCAGCTCCAGCTCCTGGAGGACAAAGGAGAAGAAACACCGAAGAATATAGGGCAACATTTAGACCCAGAGGTGGTCCCTTTTAGGCTTAGAAAGGGCTCCCTCACTACTGATAGTCACTCTGCTTTCCTTAATTATTTGTATACATTTATCTCTTCATTTGGAATTTTTAAAATGTATTTATTTTAATTGGAGGCTAATTACAATATTGTAGTGGTTTTTGCTATACATTGACATGAATCAGCCATGGGTATACATGTGTCCCCCATCCTGAACCCCCCTCCCACCTTCCTCCCCATCCCATCCCTCTGGGTCATCCCAGTGCACCAGCCCTGAGCACCCTGTCTCATGCATCGAACCTGGACTGGCGATCTGTTTCACATATGATAATATACATGTTTCAATGCTATTCTCTCAAATCATCCCACCCTGGCCCTCTCCCACAGAGTCCAAAAGACTGTTCTATATATCTGGGTCTCTTTTGCTGTCTCACATGTAGGGTTATTGTTACCATTTTTCTAAATCCCATATATATGCATTAGTATACTGTATTGGTGTTTTTTTTCTGCCTTACTTCACTCTGTATAATAGGCTCCAGTTTCATCCACCTCATTAGAACTGAATCAAATGTATTCTTTTTAATGGCTGAGTAATACTCCATTGTGTACATGTACCATTTGAAATTTATTTTGGTTTTTGTTGGATGGTAAAGGTCTGACATGCCTTTCCCCTCAGTTTTGTAGCAGTTTCTCATACTATATGTTGAGTAACCTTTATCTTTTTCACTGGTTGGTGACACCTGTTTCATAACATCTGAGTTCCTTCTGTGCCTTAGTATCTAATTTTTTGTCTTTTTTTTTTTTTCTATTTCAGGGATTGGCAAACTGTGGCCCACAGGGCAAATCAAATCTGCAGTTTGTGTTTGTAGAGCTAGTTCATGAGCTAAGAATGATTTTTATATTTTTAAACAGTTGCATGTTTGTGTGGGGGGAACCCAATATTTTATGACACATGAAAATTATATAAATTTCAAATTTCAGGGCACATAAAATTTTAGTGGAGCACAGCACACTCATTTGTTTGTATTTTATCTATAGTCACTTTTGTACTATAACAGAGACGGCTAGTCTGCCTGATGAAGCCAAAAATAAAATTGTCTGGCCATTCACAGATAACATTTGCCAACCGTGATAATATAATATTTCATTGATCTGGGCACTGATTCTAAATTCATAAATGACAAGGCACATTTCACTGGAGATTATTTCTTGTTTATTTTTCCAAGTTCAATACATAATTATTCAATCAAATTACTATTACAGACTGACTGTCTGTGTCCCCTCCCCCCTTAATTCCTATGGTAATGCCCTACCTCTCAATGTGACAGTATTGGAAGAAGGAGTCCTTGGGAAGGAATAGGGATTAGATGAGGTCAGGCAGGTTGAGTCCTGGTTTGCTAAGATTGTTGCTGTTGTTCAGTCACCAAATCGTGTCCAACTCTTTGCCACCTCATGGATTACAGCCAGTCAAGGCTTCACTGTCCTTCATCATCTCTTGGAGTTTGCTCAAACTCATATCCATTGAGTTGATGATGCCATCCAACCATCTCATCCTCTGTTGCCCCCTTCTCCTCCCACCTTCAATCTTTCCCAGCATCAGGGTCTATTCCAATGAGTTGGCTCTTCGAGTCAGGTGGCCAGAGTACTGGAGTTTCAGCTTTAGCATCAGTCCTTCCAATGAATATTCAGGGTTGATTTCCTTTAGGATGGGCGGGTTGGATCTCCTTGCTGCCCAAGGGACTCTCAAGAGCCTTCTCCAACACCACACTTCAGAAGCATCAGTTCTTTGGTGCTCAGCCTTCTTTATGGTCCAACTCTTACATCCATACATGGCTACTAGAAAAACCACAGCTTTGATTATATGGACCCTTGTTGGCAAAGTAATATCTCTGCTTTTTAATACACTGTCTAGGTTTGTCATAGCTTTTCTTCCAAGGAGCAAATGTCTTTTATTTTCATGGCTGCAGTCACCATCTGCAGTGATTTTGGAGCCCAAGAAAATAAAGTCTCTCACTGTTTCCTCTTGTAAGAAGATGTGCCAGGACTCTTTCTCTTCCTTCCTCCTACCCCCTAAAAAAAGGCCTTGTGATGACACAGTAGGAAACACCAAACTTGGAGCATGCCGGCACCCTGCTCTCCAGCTTCTAGACTCCAGAGGGTGAGAAAATAAATTTCTGCCACACAAGTCACATAGTTAATGGTGTTTTGTTAAGCAAACTAACACAGTTCTCCAAAATTTTCATTGGGATGGTAAGTGCATGGTAACATTATAAATGAATTTGGTAGGACTGACCTTGTTATCACATTTACTGTTTTCACCCAGTATAATGGCATGCCCCTACTTCTCACGTATTTTTTGTTTAATTTCTCAGAAAAGTATTTTAGCTTTCTTCTATACGTCTCCTATTTTTATTATTAATTCATTCTGGAATATTGTACATTTAAAAGTATTTCCTGGAGAAGGCAATGGCAACCCACTCCAATATTCCTGCCTTGAGAATGCCATGCACAGAGCAGCCTGGAAGGCTATCGTCCATGGGGTCGCAAAGAGCTGGACATGACTTAGTGGCTAGACCACCACCACAAGTATTTCCAGTAGAATCCCTTTTCCATTGCAGCTGTCTCAGTGTGACCGAGACAAGGAAAGCCTCATTAGTTTCTTGCATTGTGTCTAATTACTTTTCTTGATTCTTTTTTTTTTTTCTTTCTGGTAACAACACATTATTTGCAATAACAATAATAGAGATTATAGAATAATATACTTCCAATTTTTCTCTAATTCTTAGAGCTTTTCTTTTCCCTGACTGCATTGACTACTACTGAATGTAATTTAATAAATCTGCTGTGCTGTCATGATCATTTTAGTGGGAGGACGGAAGGAGGAAGAGCAGTTCTAGATCCCTGGCAGCAAGACCCAGAACTGATCCTTCCTCTAAATGTGTTTATATCCTCCTCTATGTTCTTGTATTTGTATTCCCTTTTACTGGTTCTCTCTTCTCCTTATCTCTCACTTGTCCATAACATAATGGAATCATATTTTTAAATTGTTATCATCCTTAATATTGATTCTATTTCTGTTCTTAATTTAAGAGAAGAAGCTTCATCCATGAAGTCATCCAGGAAGGTGTTTGTCAGCTACCTCCCTCCAGGCTTCCCAGGGGGCTCAGTGGTTAAGAATCTGCCTGCCAATTCAGGAGATGCAAGAGAAGCAGATTTGATCCCTGGGTCAGGAAGATCCCCTGGAGGAGAAAATGGCAACCCATTCTAGTATTCTTGCCTGGGAAAATCCCATGGACAGAGGAGCCTGGTAGGCTATAGTCCACGGGGTCACAAAAAGTTGGACACGACTGAGCGATTGCACACACATACACACACACACTCCAGTCACCTGGCCCCAGTGGAGACTCGGAGAATTCTACACTGAATCTCACCCATTCCCTGGAAGGTCCAAGAAACCCACTCCCGGTAGAACTCTGGTGAGGAAGACAAGGCTCCACAAATGCAGACTTCTCTTTTTCGTATGCTTTGACTTTTCTTTTCTTTTTTACTGTATATACCATAGTAATAATAAATTTCAACACTTCTGATTTTAAGGAAAGTCAGAATCAAATTGAAACAAAAATTCTTAAACAAAAAAAGAAAACACTGCGTCATTTAAGTACCTCCCAACAAGGTAGAAAGTAAAAGTGAAGTCTCTCAGTCATGTCCAACTCTTTGAGACCACATGGATTGTAGCCCACGGAATTTTCCAGGCAAGAATACTGGAGGGGCTTGCCATTTCCTTCTCCAGGGGATCTTCCTGACCCAGGGATCAAACCTGGGTCTCTTCTGCAACCAGGTAGAGAAGAGGCCAACTGAAGCGCTCAAACTCCAGTTACTGCCCAGTGCTGCCAAAGACGAGCTACAAGCAAATTTCTGCACAACCTCAGGGGAGGAGACACCTGACCTAAGGCAGGAAGGAGGTCTGGCAGAGACTTCCTGGAGCAAGTGAGTTGAGCCCCAAGGGAAGAGATGACATTAGTCATGTGAATGACATCGTGTGGCTGAAAGCAAGGGCTCTAGGTCTGGGCAGGCAAGGGTTTGGATCCTGCCCCCACCTGCCATTGATAATACAATATGGAGTATTTCTTTCACACCTGAGCCTCAACCTCTTCATCCATGAGCCTGGGGGTTAAGTGATCTCTGTCTATCGCTGTTTCTGTTAATATTTCTATCTCTACCTAACTATCAATACCAATCATCTACCTATCTGTCACACATCTATCTACCTACCTACTACCTTGATATTGATAGAACTATCTATTATCTACTTATTTATCCCTATCTTGAGCAAACCCTGGGACACAGTGGAGGACAGAAGAGCCTGGTGGGCAGAGTTGGACATGACTTGGTGACTCAACAACAACAACAAAAATTCTATTTCTCTATCATCTATCTATTTTTTAATATCCATCTGTCTCTCTGTCAATGGTGTGTGTGTGTGTGCTCCGTCACTCCATCATCTCCGACTCTGAGACCTCATGGACTGGAGTCTGCCAGGTTCCTCTGTCCATGGAATTTTCCAGGCAAGAATACTGGAACAGGTTGCTATTTCCTTCTCCAGGGCATCTTCCTGACTCAGAGGTCGAACCTGCATTTCCTGTGTCTCCTGCGTTGACAAGCAGATTCTCTATCATTGGGTCATCTGGAAAGCCTATTATCTACCTATTTCTTTATATCAGTCATCCATTAATCTACCTACCTATCTTTCTATCGATCATCTATTTTTTATATCTATCTATGTATCTAACTATCATCTATCTGTGTAGATAAACGGATATGCATACAGATATGGGTAGCTTCCCCATAAGCATCTACATTACAGGCTCAAAGCGTCTTGCCTTCACTTGCCCACTGTTGTCATTTCAGGATGACTCTTCATCACCATATGTGGTGTGATAATACACCACCCACCGTAGTCTGCAGACTTAGGAGGTAACCCGGCTGCAGGCCTTTCTCCAGCCATCTGTAGATGAACAAGGACATGTCTGGGCAAACAGAGACAGCCAGTTAGCTACCTGAACACATCCCCTGGGACACACAACAATCAAGGTCCCTGTTAGCTGCTGATTAGATTAGTTTGTCTCCTACACTGAAATGAAGCCCTGTAGCAGACATAATGAAATTTAATTAACTGTACATTTTCTTTCTGCCACATTTGTCAGAATTCATGAGCTGACCTAGAATCACCTGGTACAGACATTTGCTTGCGTGGAAAAGACCCTGGGAAGGAAGACGTGGCGGTAACTAAGTAGGAACGAGTGTAGGAGACGCTGACAAAGCGCGCAGACGTGCAAACGCCTTGCAGACCTTAACGCCAGCTGCTTTTTCAAAGCACATTTCCACTTTGAATTCCCACATCCATAATGAAGTGCAATTATTTTCTTAAACCCTAAGCTGCCTCTGTAAAATGGTCACGGATAAGTCCAAAGTTACAATGCCAGTCTGCCACAAAAAAGAAATGAGATAAATAAAATCACTGTTTTGTTTTCTTCCAAATATAGTATAATCCCATCAGACTTAAGATGAAAAAAACCTGGGTAGTAGAATTTGGGGGCAAGCTTATTCTTGTCTGATACAGAATTGAGTCCAATATTTGTCTTTGATTAAGAAGTCTGCATGTTCTCACTTATTATATGAGGCCTGCATTTGCATTTATTTCTCTATCCTACAGTTACTAGAATAGAAAGTGGGTGTTTAGAAAACAATAAAAGGAACAGTATCTTTTCATTCCCCAAGAACCAGAGTTAGGAGACCTCGTGGTAGTAAGTTGGTGCCAGATGCCCATGACAATCTTGTCAATAATTGGTGTTATCATCTTTTTACTTTAAGTCATGCTGGCCTGTGGGTAGTGTTATTTTCACTGTGATTTTAATTTGCATTTCCCTGTTGACTAATGAATCTGAAGCCCTGTGTGCTTATGGGCTCTTCATATATCACCCTTTGTGAAATGTCTGTTCAGATCTTCTGTCTGATTTTTAATTAGGTTGTTTATCTTCATACTATTGGATTTCAGAAGTTCTTTATATATTCTGGATAAAAGAAATTTTTGTCAATCCCATATTTGCAATTTGTTTTCTGAACTCTGTCTTACCTACTCATGTTCTAAATAGTGTTTCTGATGAGAAAATTTTATTTTTAAAGGTTATTATTTTCTGTTTCCTGCATAACAGCTGTCTATTTTAGCGCCAACAAAGCTGTTCTTTCATGCTTTCATCTAAGAAGCTTCAGAGTTTTAGCTTTTACATTTAGCTACAATTAGATGGTTCACCTGGATTTAATTTCTTTTACAATGATGAATAGAAAAAATTTTTTCTTTTTTGCATCTATGTCCACGTTTTTTCAGCACCATTTTGAATGAAAAAACTTTAATTTACCCATGAGGTGATTTTTGCATCTCTGTCTAAAATCCAGTGATTACATCAGCTGGCTCTGTCTATGAATCCCCTATGTTAACATATCAGTCGATCCTCGTGGCAGCTCCACAGTTTTGATTGCTAAGGCCAGCCAAGGTTAAGTAGTTGAACTTTGTTATACTTTTAAAAGATTACTTTGATTCTCCTAAGTCCTGAATTTCAACATAAAATTTACATATCAGTTGATAAATATCTACAAAAAGCCTTTTGGAATTACAATTGGGATTGGTTGGCTATATACAACAATCTTGAGATAATTTACAGTTTAATAATGTTGAGCTTCTAAGCCATGAACATAGCATACTGTTCCCCTTACTTTGGTCTTTTAAAAATGTTTTTCAGGAAAAAAAAAAAAAGTACCATATGGCATCACTTAAAGGAGTACGTCAAGGCTGTATATTGTCACCCTGCTTATTTAACTTCTATGCAGAGTACATCATGAGAAACGCTGGGCTGGATGAAGCATAAGCTGGAATCATGATGGCTGGGAGAAATATCAGTAACCTCAGATATGCAGATGACATCACCCTTATCACAGAAAGTGAAGAAGAACTAAACAGCCTCTTGATGAAAGTGAAAGAGGAGAGTGAGAAAGTTGGCTTAAAGCTCAACATTCAGAAAACGAAGATCATGGCATCTGGTCCCATCACTTCATGACAAATAGATGGGGAAACATGGAAACAGTGGCTGACTTAATTTTTTTGGGCTCCAAAATCACTGTAGATGGTGATTGCAGCCATGAAATTAAGAGACGCTTACTCCTTGGAAGGAAAGTTATGACCAACCTAGATAGCATATTCAAAAGCAGAGACATTACTTTGCCAAAAAAGGTCAGTCTAGTCAAGGCTATGGTTTTTCCAGTAGTCATGTGTGGATGTGAGAGTTGGACTGTAAAGAAAGCTGAGTGCTGAAGAATTGATGCTTTTGAACTGTGGTGTTGGAGAAGGCTTTTGAGAGTCCCTTGGACTGCAAGGGGACCCAACCAGTCCATCTTAAAGGAAATTAATCCTGAATATTCATTGGAAGGACTGATGTTGAAGCTGAAACTCCAATACTTCAGCCATCTGATGCAAAGAGCTGACTCATTTGAAAAGACCCTGATGCTGGGAAAGATTGAGGGCAGAAGGAGAAGGGGACGACAGAGGATGAGATGGTTGGATGGCGTCACCGACTTAGTGGTCATGAGTTTGGGTAGGCTCCGAGTGTTGGTGGTGGACAGGGAGGCCTGGTGTGCTGCAATTCATGGGTTCACAAAGAGTCAGATACGACTGAGCGACTGAAATGAATGAATGAATATGTAGATCTAAAATATGATACAAATGAACTTACCTACCAAACAGAAAAAGGCTTACAGACGTAGAGAGCAAATTTGTGGTTTCCAAGGGGTGGAATAGGGAGGGGTTGGGAGTTGGGGGTTAGTGAATACAAAATACTATATAAATAATGGATGAAGAAGGTCCTATTGATGGCACAAAGGACTATAGTCAATATCCCGTAAAAAACATAAGGGAGAAGAATATGAAAAAAGAATATATATAACAGAATCATTGCTGTGATTGGAAACTAACATACATTGTAAACCAACTATATTTCAATTTTAAAAAAAAGGTTTGTCAGCAGCTGAATAATTTTTAACATAGAGATCTCACATGTCTTTTTTAAAATGTCTTATTAAATAATTTTTTCTATAACTGTAAAGGGAATTATATTTTTACTTTTCTTTTTCAATTTTTTCCTGTCACTATATAAAAATATTGATTTTTATTTAGAAATTTTGTATCTCTCAACTTTGCTGTGTTGTTTTTCAGTCATTAAGTCATTTCCAACTCTCTGCAACAGCCAGAACCAGACATGGGCAGGTTCAAAACTGGGAAAGGAGTATGACAAGGCTGTATATTGCCACCTTGCTTATTTAACTTCTATTCAGAGTACATCACGGGGAATGCCAGGCTGGATGAATCACAAGCTGGAATCAAGACTGCCAGGTGAAATATCAACAGCTTTGCTATATTTGCATATTAGTTCTACTAGTTGTTCAATAGATTCCTCAGGATTTTCTGTGTAAACAGAATTTGTCCTGTGAAAACAGACTGTTTTACTATTATTTTCTGTTTCCTCTTAATTCTTTTTCTGTCTGTCTTGTATGACCTTCAGTGAAACTGAATACAAGTGCCCTGTCCCAGACCTTAAATGGAAAGTGTTCAATATCTGACTACTGAGTAAGACATTAACTGTATGATTTTCACATATGCCCTTTATCAGTTTGAAAGTGTCCTCTCAGTTCTAAGTTGCTGAGGGTTTATAGAAGACACTGAACTTTTCCAAATACCATTTCCATTTATTGCAATCTTCATATAATCGTTCTCCTTTATTCTGTAAATGTGGTGAACTAAATCGATTAAAATTTCCCATTAAACCTACCCTCCATTCTTAGAATAAATCCACATGATCAAGATAAAGTATCTTTTGTATATATTGGTAGATTTGATTCACTGAAATTTCAGTAAGAATTTGCATATAAATCATTAAGAACATGGGTTAGTTAATTTCCTTATTTTGAATAGTTTTATTGGATTCTGGTATCTGGGTTATCCTGGAGAAGGAAATGGCAACCCGCTCCAGTATTCTTCCCTGGAAAATTCCATGGACGGAGGTACCTGGTGGGCTACAGTCCATGGGGTCCCAAAGAGTTGTCCACGACCGAGCACATCAGCATCTGGGTTATGCTGGGCTCATAAAACGAGCTGAGAGATGTTCTTTATGTTTTTACTTTTGTAATGGTTTGTGTAAGATTGGTGTCATTTCCCCCCTACTTATCACCGATTTATTCCAAGAGGATTTCTTACTCTTAAATTCTATCGGTTCTATTTTCCACCAACTATATAACATGCACAGCTTCCCAGGAGGCACTAGTGGGAGAGAACCCGGCTGCCCATGCAGGAGACGTAAGACAAGGCTTCGATCCCGGGGTTGGGAAGATGCCCTGGAGGAGGGCATGGCAACCCCCTCCAGTACGCTCACCTGGAGAATCCAAGGACCGAGGAGCTTGGTGGGCTACAGTCACAAAGATACGACTGAAGCAACTTAGCACGCACACAGACCACTTGCATATTCATAACTGTCATGATATCTTCTTAACAAAGGCACGGTCACATCATTGTGAAATGTCTGGTAATCCTCTGGCTCTTGCATGTGATATTAAAACAATCACTTCCATCTAACAGTGCTTGCTGGTAATGCTGTATCTTTCAAATCCTTTAACCTGTATGTCTGGCTATTTAAAGTGCATCTCTTGTAAACAGCATATAACTGGGCTTTGCTTTTTACCTGTTCTGATTCTATCAACCTCTTCATTAGTGGATTGAGTCCATTCATCCTAAAGTAATTATTAACAGAGTTGGGTGTAGGTCTACTGTTTCACTTGTTTTGTTTTGTCTCATACATTTCATCTCCCCGCCCCCCACTCCTTTGGGTCAACTGAATGTTTTAGATTCCATTTCAATGAGTCTATTGATTTCTGAGCTCTGTCTCTTCTCACTGCTCTTTGAGTAACAGCTGTAGCAATTACAACCTTTCCACCTAATGCAACATGAGAATCCAGTGCCCCTGCTGTGGTGGCAGTCACAGTCTCAACCCAGCACCTGGAGCCTCAGACATGTCCTAGGCTGTTTATTTCAAGTTAGCCTGAGGTTCATATGGAGCTGATGTTCAGGACTGCGGGCTCTCCCTCTGTGCCTCTGTCCTGTCCCTCCTGTTCTTGTGACTGTTCCGTCAATCAATTTCTTCACTGGTGGAACAGCCCAGGAAAACTTCAGGGTTCTTCCTGCATCTTATCCATCCCTCCTGGGGCTTCCTGGAGTCTTCTCTAAGCCCTAAAATCCATAAAAACAGAAAACTCATCCAGGTACTGTTCCTTTACTCCCAAGGGCTGACTCCGATCTGACTCTGCTCCTTTTCAGTCACTGCCTAGTGCCTTTAGGAAGTTTCATTTTAAATTTTATCCAGAATCTGTAGTGTCATCTTGGGGGTGTTTGGTTTCATAGGTGCTGTGCTACCACTGGTGGGAGTGAAATGCGATTGCCCCATTGTAAAGATGGGAAAGACTGAGGCACAGAGTTCAAATAAACTTTCTGAAGGCTTACCACTGCAGGGGGATGCTGTTAGAGCAAAAACAGTGAATCCCTCAGTTCAGTTCAGTCGCTCAGTCGTGTCCGACTCTTTGAGATCCCATGGACTGCAGTACGCCAGGCTTCCCTGTCCATCATCAACTCTGGAGTTCACCCAAACCCATGTCCACTGAGTTGGTGATGCCATCCAACCATCTCATCCTCTGTCATCCCCTTCTCCTCCTGCCTTCAATCTTTCCCAGCATCAGGGTCTTCTCCAATGAGTCAGTTCTTCACATCAAGTAGCATTTCATTGGAGCTTCAGCTTTAGCATCAGTCCTTCCAGTGAATATTCAGGACTGATCTCCTTTAGGAATGGACTGGTTGGATCTCCTTGAAGTCCAAGGGACTCTCAAGAGTCTTCTCCAACACCACAGTTCAAATGCATCAATTCTTTGGTGCTCAGCTTTCTTTATAGTTGAACTCTCACATCCATACATGACTACTGGAAAAACCATAGCTTTGACTAGATGGAGCTTTGTTGGTAAAGTAATGTCTCTGCTTTTTAATATGCTGTCTAGGTTGAATCCCTCAGTGTGCAGGAAATAGGTCTGGGCTACTATGAAGAGTCCTTAGTTGCAGCTGCCTGCCTTTATTCCCACTGCTACAACCAGCCCACTAGGAAAGATCCCACGTGGACTCAGAGTGTTTTTGTTCCTTCCTTCTTTCCCCTGGGAGTTCCAAAGGAGTGCCGCCCTGCTGATAGCACCCTGGGAGGAGCACAAGGCCTGGGGAGGGCTGGCACACTGATGGTTCAAATATAAAACCTGCAAGTTAACGTAAAAATGTACTGTCCCCTTTCACTGAGACAGCTCACACTGTACAGTCAGGTAAAAAGCAAGTTCTGAAAATAATATACCCACAATTCAGAAACATTTAGTGACTACCAAGATATCAGATAAACAAACAGCACAGTGTATTGCAAAAATACCCCAAACAACAAAACCGAACAAAAATAACTTGCTAAAGAAAATCATTTCTCTTTTAAAAATATCTGAGTAGTGAGTAGGCACATGAGAAAGATATTTCACCATATGGAAAGGTGAGAATAAGGACCTAAGTGTTGATGCAGGGGAAACTTCAGTGCTGTGCTTATATAACTTTCTAAGGAAAAAAGCACTGGGTAGTCCTTCATGACTTCTCTCTCAATCTGACCACTGGCACAATCTCAGTACACAAGTTAACGCTTCAGAAGAGTGCCTACCCAGAAAATTCTCAGTTTCCTCAGGGAATTAAGCACCAAGGAACAAAATACCAGTGATCCACAGTTGAAGCACTCTCATCTCATAGACCGTTTTAACAGAATTTTTAAAACTTTTGTTGGGAGTATAGTTGTTTTACAATTTTTTGTTCATTTCTGTTATACAGCAAAACAAATCAGCTTTATGTATACATATATCCCCTCTTTTTGGAGTTCCTTCCCATTTAGTTCATCACAGGGCACTGAATAGAGTTCCCTATGCTATACAGTAGGTTCTCGTTAGTTATCAATTTTATACATAATATCGATAGCATATATATGTCAATTCCAATCTTCCAATTTATTGCCCCTCCCTTTCCTCCCTTTGGTGTCCATATGTTTGTTCTCTATGCCTGTGTCTCTATTTCTACTTTGCAAACAGGTTCATTTGTATCTTTCTTCTAGATTCCACATATAGACATCAATATACAATACTTATTTTTCTCTTTCTGACATACTTCACTCTGTACAACAGTCTCTAGGTCCATCCATGTCTCTGCAAAGGGCACAACTTCGTGCCTTTTTGTGGTTGAGTAATATTCCATTGTCTATGTACCACACTGTGTACTGTGGAAAATTCTGAAAGAGATGGGAATACCAGACCACCTGATCTGCCTCTTGAGAAATTTGTATGCAGGTCAGGAAGCAACAGTTAGAACTGGACATGGAACAATAGACTGGTTCCAAAAAGGAAAAGGAGTACATCAAGGCTGTATATTGTCACCCTGCTTATTTAACTTATATGCAGAGTACATCATGAGAAATGCTGGGCTGGAAGAAACACAAGCTGGAATCAATATTGCCGGGAGAAATATCAATAACCTCAGATATGCAGATGACATCACCCTTAAGGCAGAAAGTAAAGAGGAACTAAAAAGCCTCTTGATGAAAGTGAAAGTGGAGAGTGAAAAAGTTGGCTTAAAACTCAACATTCAGAAAACGAAGATCATGGCATCTGGTCCCATCACTTCATGGGAAATAGATGGGGAAACAGTGGAAACAATGGCAAACTTGATTTTTCTGGGCTCCAAAATCACTGCAGATGGTGACTGCAGCCATGAAATTAAAAGACGCTTACTCCTTGGAAGGAAAGTTATGACCAACCTACATAGCATATTCAAAAGCAGAGACATTACTTTGCCAACAAAGGTCCGTCTAGTCAAGGCTATGGTTTTTCCTGTGGTCATGTATTGATGTGAGAGTTGGACTGTGAAGAAGGCTGAGCGCCGAAGAATTGATGCTTTTGAACTGTGGTGTTGGAGAAGACTCTTGAGAGTCCCTTGGACTGCAAGGAGATCCAACCAGTCCATTCTGAAGGAGATCAGCCCTGGGATTTCTTTGGAAGGAATGATACTGAAGCTGAAACTCCAGTACTTTGGCCACCTCATGCTAAGAGTTGACTCATTGGAAAAGACTCTGATGCTGGGAGGGATTGGGGGCAGGAGGAAAAGGGGATGACACAGGATGAGATGGCTGGATGGCATCACCAACTCAATGGACGTGAGTTTGAGTGAACTCCGGGGAGTTGGTGATGGACAGGGAGGCCTGGCGTGCTGTGATTCATGGGGTCGCAAGGAGCTGGACACGACTGAGCGACTGAACTGAACTGACCTGATCTGATGTACCACACTTCATAGATCTTGGATCAATACATATTCAGTTCAGTTCAGTTCAGTCGCTCAGTCATGTCTGACTCTTTGCGACCCCATGATTCACAGCACGCCAAGCCTCCCTGTCCATCACCAACTCCCGGAGTTCACCCAGACTCACATCCATAGAGTCAGTGATGCCATCCAACCATCTCATCCTCTGTTGTCCTCTTCTCCTCTTGCCCCCAATCCCTCCCAGCATCAGAGTCTTTTCCAATGAGTCAACTCTTCGCATGAAGTGGCCAAAATACTGGAGTTATATTGATACAAACCGTCCAGGATCTTCATGATATAAACACAGCCTGGATCCTTCAGGATGTTGGAGTGTTTTTGTTTGTTTGTTTTGTTTTTGAGAAAGCTAGAGTGAGCACTGTTGAGAGTGTGATGTCTTCTCTGAGAGCTAAGATACTTGCACGTGTGTTCCGCTGGCCACTCTGTCTCAGCCATAACATCTGCCCTCTCCTGCCCTCTTCCTCTGCACACAGGCCCAAGAATTCCACTTTCCTCTCACTCTTGCCAGCAATCAATATTTAAATGATTTGATCCAAATAACTTTTCTTTTCTCTGGTTCACTGGAGTCAGGTAGCAAACACTCAAAACTTCCCCTTTTTTTTCTGTTCCAGAAGCAAACTGCTGCTGTTGCTGCGTCTCCTTAGATGCTACAGTTGTGTCCAACTCGGTGTGACCCCATGGACTGTAGCCCGCCAGGCTCCTCTGTCCATGGGATTCTCCAGGCAAGAATACTACAGTGGGTTGCCATGCCCTTCTCCAGGGGATCTTCCTGATCCAGGGATTAAACCTAGGTCTCCTGCATTGCAGGTGGATTTGTTACTGTCTGAGCCACCAGGGAATGAGTTTACTGACTACACTCCAATACAAAATAAAAAGTTTAAAGTTAAAAAAAAGAATCAGTATGGCATGGATCTGTGCATGCTAAGTTGCATCGGTCATGTCTAACTCTTTGCAATCCTATGGACCTTAGTCCGCCGGGCTCCTCTGTCCATGGGATTCTCCAGGCAAGAATATTGGAGTGGAGTGCCATGCCCTCCTCCAGGGGATCTTCCCGACCTAGGGTCAAACCTGGGTTTCCTGCATTGCAGGAAGATTCCTTACCACTGAGCCACCAGGGAAGCCCCAGAGGCAAACTGGGTCCCTTCAATTTTCTTTGTTTCAATTATCATTTAATTATCCCTTTGATATTTTCTTACACTGATAGTTATAAGAACGTATAATCAAGGGGCCGACAGCACATCTAGAAGGTATTTATAATCCAACGAGAGGGTCTTCTCCAAAAGAGAGACGTTTTTCTGTGGCATGACTGCAACCAGACTTAACACTTTTCATGGCTGTTGGCTCCATCCCCATTGTGCCAAATTCACAGATTCATCAGCATCTTATTTCGTTCATTGAATTGCAAATTCAATTCGCAGACACAGACACGTTTTCCTTTTAGAAAAAGGCTCTTAAGACAGTTAATGAGCTTCCGTTGTAGCTCAGTCCGTAAAGACTCCTGCAATGCAAGAGACCCAGGTTCAGTTCCTGGGCCTGGAAGGTCCCCTGGAGAAGGAAAATGGCAACCCACTCCAGTATTCTCACCTACAGAATCCCATGGAGAGGGGAGCTGGCAGGCTTCTCCGTCCATGGGATAGCAAGGGTAGGGTACAACTTAGCAACTAAACCAAGCCAGTTACATGGATGTCAGAAACACATACATGTGTATTAAGTGCAAATCTGATGAAGGTAAAATTGTTTTGTGGTTGGATAGTATCACCAACTCAATGAAGATGAGTTTCAGCAAACTCCAGGAGAATAGTGAACAGGAAGCCTGGCGTGGTGCAGTCCATGGGGTCGCAAAGAGTTGGACATGACTTAGCAACTGAACAACAACAGTATTTCCAAATATAGGATGAATCTAGCTTAATTTCTTCTACAGAACAAAAAAGAGCTTTAAAGACTATCTCGCTTTCTTTGGTCATATATTTGATGTTCACTTAAAACTGAAATTCTCATTTACTTTAATTAATATAATCATTCTCACCCCATAGGTCTGCCCTAAAATGTGACCTATTCAGACTGGCTTTCCTTGGCCATCCTGGCATATTTCAACAGTGTCATTTCTCTGACCATCAGAGACCACCTAACGCTCAGCATATGAGATACTCTAAAAACTGAGAGATTAACAGCATCTCTATCATGAACTCAAGGAAAAAAAGAATACACTTCAACACAAATTAACTAGAAAGGAATTGAGCAAACCGAGAATTGAAACTTCTTAATGACGATACATACATTAAAGATGCAAAAAGTTACATCTTTAGTAAAGAGAAATCTATTCAGGTGAATGACACCTGCACAGAACTCTTCCCCCAACAGCCTGCCAACTTTAAATAGGTTTGCCGGCTCTACTTGTTAGACAGAATATGTTTAATATTTGGGGATATGCTTAGAATAAATCCCCCTAGTAAAGAGAGCCCTGAACAATGATGTTTATGGGTGTGTGTGTTGTGTGGTTCAATTTCTGTCTTCGTTGACAAGCTGTGTGACTATTAGCAGATTACTTAAATGATCTGAGTCTCCGCTCATATTCTGTTTAGTAGGAATACGGCCATTTTGTGCATTTAAACAAAATTATATGCTGAGCACTATTGCTGCGTAGTGTCCACAGCAAGCTTTCGGATATGGTAGCTCCGATTTTTCATTTCGCCAAGAACCTTGGGAATCCTTGGACGACAATACAAGTGCTTATGCCAGCTTTCATAAGAGGGTCCTTATTTGTTTGTAACCCTGTTTCACCCAAACCCCAGGCACATGGTGTCCCGTGGATTACAAAGGCAACGTAGAAATGCAGACGCGGAGTGAGGCGTGGCGGAGGAGTTGCCGCGGGGTGGGGAGGAAGGGGGGTCTCCGGAGCCTGTAATTAACGAGCGGTCTCTGCCCACCAGCCCACAGGGAGTGACTCCGGAGTGACAAGAGCCCAGTTTGCAGCCACCGCTTTCCTCCCCCAAGAAGGCATAAAGCTGCGGATTTAGCACAGAACCATGTGACAGCTCTGTTACTGCCGCCCGCCTCCTGGGAGGGCCCGTCCGCGAATGAGCCAGAAAAAATCCTCCTTGGCTCCATTTCAATGGGGGCTGGAGGGGGGAACAGAGGGCGCTGAGACTCGCAGCCTTCTGCTGGAGAAGTCTCAACCCAGAACACCGTACCCAGAGGGTGCATTCCAGCATGTGCCAGGCGGCGGAGTACTTCCGTGTCGCTTCAGTAAAGAGCAAACCAAGAGAGCACCTCGCTAAAAATAGACACACACACACCCCCTCAGGAACAGGTCATTATTTCCTAATTCTTGACAAAGTGTCAAGTCAGAGGTAGTTCATTTTAAAAATACCAATTGTGTTTTTCAATAGAGCTCATTCTTTACAATACATGAGACTTTTTTAAAGCCGTGGTGTGAAAATAGAGCATTTTGGTAAAGATGGCCCATGATATTTGACTGTAAAAATACAGTTGAAATTTAATTTTTTTTAACAGATCCATAGTTGTCTATGTAGAACGTTAGTTCCATTTGAAAGAGTTAACATAAAATGAATGGTTTTATCAAAGGTACGCAACAGAATAGAATCTTTATTATTCTGATTCTGGAGATCCTAAGGTTCATCTTCAGCTAAATCAACAAAACAAGAGCAAGACATGAACCACAAAAAATGACTGCACAGACAATGCATTTCACCAATTCTACACTAACTTTGAGAAGTCTAAGCAGCCAGAGTACCACTGTTTCTAGAAAATTTTTTCATATTAAATAAATCATAATGGAGTTTTTAAAATAGTATTATATGCTTATTTTAAAGCATAGAAAACAGACATTCCAAAAGAAACTACTAAGTAACTTATCATTCAAATACCTATAATTCAAAATACTTCATTTCAGAATTTTGATGAACATCTTCCAATAGTTTGTATTTATATACAGATTTTTCTTAAAAAGAATAGTAATAGTCCTATGATTAAGAATCTTGTTTATTACACATAATACTATAAAAAAAATTCCCCTATTGTTAACCTGAAAAGTCTTTTATCAGTTCAGTTCAGTTTAGTCTCTCAGATCAGATCAGATCAGATCAGTCACTCAGTCGTGTCCAACTCTTTGCGACCCCATGAATCGCACGCAGCACGCCAGGCCTCCCTGTCCATCACCAACTCCCGGAGTTCACCCAGACTCACGTCCATTGAGTCAGTGATGCCATCCAGCCATCTCATCCTCTGTCATCCCCTTCTCTTCCTGCCCCCAATCCCTCCCAGCATCAGAGTCTTTTCTAATGAGTCAACTCTTCACATGAGGTGGCCAAAGTACTGGAGTTTCAGCTTCAGCATCATTCCTTCCAAAGAAATCCCAGGGCTGATCTCCTTCAGAATGGACTGGTTGGATCTCCTTGCAGTCCAAGGGACTCTCCAGAGTCTTCTCCAACACCACAGTTCAAAAGCATCAATTCTTTGGTGCTCAGCCTTCTTCACAGTCCAACTCTCACATCCATACATGACCACAGGAAAAACCATAGCCTTGACTAGACGAACCTTTGTTGGCAAAGTAATGTCTCTGTCATGTCCAATTCTTTGAGACCCAGTGGACTGCAGCACGCCAGGCCTCCCTGTCCATCACCAACTCCTGGAGTTTACTCAAACTCATGTCCATTCAGTCGGTGCTGCCATCCAACCATCTCATCCTCTGTTGTCCCGTTCTTCTCCGGCCTTCAATCTTTCCAGCATCACAGTCTTTTCTAATGAGTCAGCTCTTCGCATCAGGTGGCCAAAGTATTGGAGCTTCAGCTTCAGCATCAGTCCTTCCAATGAATATTCAGGACTGATTTCCTTTAGGATGGACTGGTCAGATTTCCATGCAGTCCAAGGGACTTTTAAGAGTCTTCTCCAACACCACACTTCAGAAGCATCAGTTCTTTGGTGCTCAGCCTTCTTTATGTTCCAACTCTTACATCCATACATGACTACTGGAAAAACTATAGCTTTGACTAGATGGACCCTTGTCGGTAAAGTAATGTCTCTGCTTTTTAATATGCTGTCTAGGTTAGTCACAGCTTTTTTCTTTCCAAGGAGCAAGCATGTTTTAATTTCATGGCTGCAGTCACTATCTGCAGTGATTTTGGAGTCCAAGAAAATAAAGTTTGTCACTATTTCCATTGTTTCCCCATCTATTTGCCATGAAGTGATGGACTGGATGGCATGATCTTCATTTCCTGAAGGCTGAGTTTTAAGCCAGGTTTTTCACTCTCCTCTTCATCAACAGGCTCTTTAGTTCTTTTTCCCTTTCTGCCATTAGGGTGGTGTCATCTGCATATCTGAGGTTACTGATATTTCTCCTGGTCATCTTAATTCCAGCTTGTGCTTCATCCAGCCCAGCATTTCACATGATATACTCTGCATATAAATTAAATAAGCAGGGTGACAATATACAGCCTTGATGTACTCCTTTCATGATTTTGAACCAGTCCATTGTCCCATGTCCAGTTCTAACTGTTGCTTCTTGACCTGCATGCAGGTTTCTCAGAGGCAGGTAAGGTAGTCTGGTATTCCCATCTCTTAAAGAATTTCTAGTTTGTTGTGATCCACACATTCAAAGTGTTTTTCTGGAATTCTCTTGCTTTTTCTATTTTCCAATGGATGTTGGCAATTTGACTCTGCTTCCTCTGCCTTTTCTAAATCCAAGTTGAACATCTGGAAATTCTCAGTTCACGTACTGTTGAAGTCTAGTTTGGAGAATTTTGAGCATTACTTTGCTAGTGTGTGAGATGAGTGCAATTGTATGGTAATTTGAACATTCTTTGGTATTGCCCTTCTTTGGGATTGGAATGAAAATTGACCTTTTCCAGTCCTGTGGCCACTGCTGAGTTTTCCAAATTTCCAGGCATATTGAGTTCAGCACTTTAACAGCATCATCTTTTAGGATTTGAAATAGCTCAACTGGAATTCCATCACCTGCACTAGCATTGTTCCTAGTGACGCTCCCTAAGGCCACTTGACTTCACACTCCAGGATGTCTGGCTCTAGGTGAGTGATCACACCAGTGTTGTTATCTGGGTCATTAAGATCTTTTTTGTATAAATCTTATGTGTATTCTTGTCACCTGTTCTTAATATCTTCTGCTTCTCTTAGGTCCATACCATTTCTGTCCTTTATTGAGCCCATCTTTGCATGAAATGTTCTCTTGGTATCTCTAATTTTCTTGAAGAGATCTCTAGTCTTTCCCATTCTATTGCTTTCCTCTATTTCTTTGCACTGATCACTGAGGAAGGCTTCCTTATCTCTCCTTGCTATTCTTTGGAACTGTGCATTCAGATGAATATATACTTCATTTTCTCTTTTGCCTTTCAATTCTCTTCTTTTGTCAGCTATTTGTAAGGTCTCCTGAGACAACCATTTTGCCTTTTTGCATTTCTTCTTCTTGGGTGGGGATGGTTTTGAACACCATCTCCTGTACAATGTTACTAACCTCTGTCCATAGTTCTTCAGGCACTCTGTCTATCAGATCTAACTCCTTGAATCTGTTACTTCCACTGTGTAATCATAAGGGATTTGATTTAGGTCACACCTGAATGGTCTAGTGGTTCTCCCTAGTTTCTTCAGTTTAAGTCTGAATTTTGCAATAAGGAGTTCATGATCTGAGCCACAGTCAGCTCCTGGTCTTGTTTTTGCTGACTGTATAGAGCTTCTGCATCTTTGGCTGCAAAGAATAGAATCAGTCTGATTTCAGCATTGACCATCTTGTGATGTCCATGTGTAGAGTCATCTCATCCTCACTCTTGTGTTGTTGGAAGAGGGTGTTTGTGAAGAACCAGTGCATTCTCTTGGCAAAACTCTGTTAGACTTTGTCCTGTTTCATTTTGTTCTCCAAGAATAAACTTGCCTGTTACTCTAGGTATCTCTTGAATTCTTGCTTTTTCATTCCAGTCCCCTATGATGAAAAGGACATATTTTTTCAGTGTTAGTTCCAGAAGGTCTTGTAGGTCTTCATAGAACCATTCAACTTCAGCTTCTTCAGCATTAGTGGTTGGGGCATAGACTTGGATTACTGTGATACTGAATGGTTTGCCTTGGAAATGAACAGAGATCACTCCATCATTTTTGAGATTGCATCCAAGTACTGCATTCTGGACTCTTTTTTTGACTATGAAGGCTGCTCCACTTCTTCTAAGGGATTCTTGCCCAAAGTAGGAGATATAACAGTCATCTGAATTAAATTCACCCATTCCAGTCCATTTTAGTTCATTGATTTAAAATGTCAACGCTCACTCTTGCCATTGCCTGTTTGACCACTTCCAATTTACCTTGATTCATGGACCTAACATTCCAGGTTTCTATGCAACAGTGTTTTTTATAGCATTGGACTTCACTTCCATCACACATCCACAAGTGGGTATTGTTTTTGCTTTGGTTCAATCTCTTCATTCTTTCTGGAGCTATTTCTCCACTCTTCTCCAGTAGCATCTGAGCACCTACTGAGCTGGGGAGTTCATCTTTCAGTGTCCTGTCTTTTTATCTTTTCATACTGTTCAGGGGGTTCTCAAGGCAAGAATACTGAAGTGGTTTGCCATTCCCTTCTCCAGTGGACCACGTTTTGTCAGAACTCTCCACCATGACCTGTCCGTCTTGGGTGGCCCCACATGACAGGGCTCAGTTTCACTGAGTTAGACAAAGCTGTGATACATGTGATCAGTTTGGTTAGTTTTCTGTGACTGTGGTTTTCATTCTATCTGTCCTCTAATGGGACAAGAGGCTTGTGGAAGCTTCCCCATGGTGGGGACTGGCCATGGGGGAATCAGAGTCTTTCTCTGATGGGCGGGGCCATACTCAGTAAATCTTTAATCCAATCTTCTATTGATGGGTAGGGCTGTGTTCCTCCCTGTCTTTTGGCCTGTGGCCAAAGTATGGTAGGGGTAATGGCCACCTCTTTCAAAAGGACTTCTGGCATCATGCTGCGGCTGCTAGGACTGCTGTCCTTGGTGCCCCTGACCCCGTGGCAGGCCACTGTTGACCCATGTCTCCGCTGGAGACTGCTGGACACTCACAGGCAAGTCTGGCTCAGTAACCCATCCCTCACTGTCAGATATTTCAGTCTTTTCACTTTTTGCCATGATAAACTATTCTGTGATAAAAATTCTTGGAAGCTAAAGTTTTACATACATCCATTGGTATTTCTTTAGGATACAGGAGGGCAAGCATCACTGGTAGGTCAAAGGGCATTCTACTGTGAAGTTCAATGCTATATTTTAAGATTGCCCTACAAAGAAGGGATCCAATTTAAAGGTCACAGGTCCATTTGCATAGGCATTTTACATTTATCTGAAATCCTTGCCACTTTGCAAGTGCTTTAATTTAAACATTGTGAATATATTCACATCTGTTGGCTGCAAGTGTGAGAGAGAAAGAATTGCTTCATATACATAGCCTGTGTGTCCCCTCCCCTGGCCTATTACTGTTTTCTTAATTCATTTTAAAACATTCCTTTATCCATTAAGGAAGTCAACTCTGTAATGCAGATACTGCAAATGTTTTCCCAGTTTTTTTAATATGATTTATATTATTGCTTAGAATAACTTTCATGCAAAGAAATTAAAAACTCATGTAGCAAAGCAGTAAAGCCTTTCCCTCTGATGTTGCTCTTTTCAGACCCAAACATCCTTTTCCCCTGCAACACAGAAAAGGGGTGATTATTTGTCACTATTCTAAGAACAACTCTCATGAGCCCCCACTTTGACCTACCCTCTTTGGAAAATGTATTCAATAACTTCTTGTACCTTATGTGAATATTATTTTGCATGTTTTTACATGCCTTTATCATAATGTTATATCAGCAGGTTAATAAGGTGAATTTTAAAGAAACCAAGCCTCAAATTTCTTCAAATAATGACCAAATACTATCAAATCTAAACATACTACTTGGCTCAGGCTGCCATAATCATGACTGCACACTGGGTGATATACACGACAAAAATTAGTTTTCTCACAGCTCTTGAGGCTGGAGTCTGAGATCAAGGTGTGGGCAGGGTTGCTTTCTCCTGAGACCCTTCTCCTCTACTTGTAGGTGGACTTCTTCTGAAGTCTTCACATGTTTTCCTCCCTCTGGGGGTCTGTGCCCTAACAGCTTCTTATAAGGATACCAGTTTATTGGACTAGTCCCCACCTTAATGACCTCATTTAACCTTAGAAACCTCTTTAAAGACTCTATCAAAAAACGTTCAATAAACAAAGATCATGGCATCTGGTCCCATCATTTCATGGCAAATAGATGGGAAACAATGGAAACAGTGAGAGACTTTATTTTCTTGGGCTCCAAAATCACTGCAGATGGTGACTGCAGCCATGAAATCCAAAGACGCTTGTTCTTTGGGAAAAAAAAAAAAAAAAACTATGACCAACCTAGACAGCATATCAAAGAGCAGAGACATTACTTTACCAACAAGATTCGTCTAGTCAAAGCCATGGTTTTTCCAGTAGTCATGTATAGATGTGAGAGTTGGACTATAAAGAAAGCTGAGCACCGAAGAATTGATGCTTTGGAACTGTGGTGTTGGGGAAAACTCTCGAGAGTCCCTTGGACTGCAAGGAGATCCAACCAGTCCATCCTAAAGAAAATCAGTCCTGAATTTTCACTGGAAGGACTGATGCTGAAGCTGAAACTCCAATATTTTGGCCACCTGAAGTGAAGAACTGACCTACTGGAAAAGACCCTGATGCTGGGAAAGATTGAAGGCAGGAGGAGAAGGGGGCAACAGAGGATGAGATGGTTGGATGGCATCACCGACTGGATGGATGTGAGTTTGAGCAAGCTCCAGGAGTTGATGATGCACAGGGAAGCCTGTCTCGCTGCCACCATAGGGTCACTAAGAGTCAGACACAACTGAGCGACTGAACTACACTGACAGACCCTATCTCCTATCTCAGTCACATTCTGAGCACTAGAGATTAGGGCTTCAATATATAATCTGGGTGAGGAGGTGACACGATTCAGTCCAAAGCACTAATTAATACAATCCTTGTTATAGGAGAATAAGTTAAATAAAAAACCCTGCAGCCCATAAATAACCTGGTCAATTGTTCAAACAAACAACATTCTTTTGTTATATCTAAGAATCAATCCCAAATTCATAAGGTCCAGGAAAATCTCAACTCACAAGTAAAGGGAAAATCAACAATTACTAACCCTGATATGTCACACATGTTAAAATCATCAAAGACTTTAAAACAGCTGTTATAGCAACCTCCAAGGAGCATGGGCAAACACTTGGAAATAAAAGCAATAATAGAAAGTCTAAGGAAAGAAACAGATGACACATGGCAGAATGGAATGGAGATTTCATATGTGAATAACACAATAGCTTTTTAATTTGAAGTTTAAACTACTACTACAACCTCATTTTAGAATCTTACTTATAGTTTCAGGTTAATGGGCCACCGTTCCCAGGGGAAGCTCCAGGACAACCTCTGTGGATGGACTTCTAGAGGGAAAGAATGGCAATGACATAGCTCTAAAAAGGTTATTTGTAATGTTCACCTTGACTAATTATGAAAAATATGTTTCATCTTAGGTGTTCTTGAGTAACCTGGAAGCCAATGGTTCATAAATAAAATGGCCACTTCACGCAGCTCTAGTGTTTCCCAGAAAATTCAGAAATTGAAAAAAAAAAAAAAAATAGGGTCTTGTTCTCTTTTGGTTAAAAATCCAGCAATAAGCCAGGGTCATCCTTTTAAATGTAGTGAAGAAAATACTGAGCAATATTATTTTCCATAGATGGAAACTAAGATTTCAATTCCATAAAAGAAAATGATTCACATAATATACATATTCCAAAGTGCAAGTTATTGCTTCTGGGTTCTATAATAAACCTCTGGTTACACATCAGCTGAGAATATTCCTGGTAGGATCAACCATCAAAGAATAGACAGAAAGACTGTCTTGGGGACCCTGTAAGCCTGAAGATTGAGGGCCTAATAATGAAGGAACATTTACAATGCTCAGTTCTCAGTCACTTCAGTCGTGTCCAGCTCTTTGCAACCCCATGGACTGTAGCCCCCCAGGCTCCTCAGTCCATGAGATTCTCCAGGCAAGAAGACCGGAGTGGGTTGCCATTTCCTTCTCCAACATTTACAATAGTCAAGGACAAATGTCTGCTGCCCTATGGTCACAACTGTTTAACACAAAATAAATAACATCACAGCATTATTACCATGAAGCTAAACTGAAATAATATTCTAATTATTACCAATGTAATGAAATTTTAAAAGAAAGTTTCAGGAAGCCATAGTCTAGCAGAAAGGGTGAAATTCTATACGGCAGGGCTTTTAAATACTTATATATTCCCGTGTGGCTTTATTTCTTACTCCTAAATACAAGCTTTAGTTTTTGTTTTAATGTCTTGGCTGATCCATGGGTTAGGAAGATCCCCTGGAGGAGGGCATGGCAACAGACTCCAGTATTCTTGCCTGGAGAATCCAATGGAGAGAGGAACCTGGCGGGCTACAGTCCATGGGGACACAAAGAGCTGGACACGACTGAAGCAATTTAGCATGCATGCTCCTTATCTTACATAGCTGGTTACTGATCATGTATTACCTTTTCCTTCTGCATTTCTTTTTCAGCTCACCTTCGGTTTTGGCCCCCATTTAATTGCTTCTACTCACGTTTCAAAGCACTGGTTTATCCACTCATGATACACTGAATTAGGAAGGAATGTCCACGCTACCTTTCCAGTCTCACAGAAGCCTAAACTGCAATGGATGCATCAAAAGCACAGAAAATATTTAAGCTGGCCCATTTAAGTTTCTTATGATGAACTGTAATCCATAGTTCAGTGGTCCTAGTCAAAAAGTCAAGGAACCACCAGGTTTGATCCATGTTTCTCTGTTTTCATTTTGTCTCTGAAAAATGTATGGCTGCCAGACACTGAGGTCACAGATTCTCAATGAATCACTAGTTCACTCTGCCTTGGAGTATGATCTTTAGAGAAAAGCTTAAATATTTAATATTTAAGAGAAACCAGACAGTTAAACCTACAGGAATGAAAAGGTTGTATGACCTTAAGCAAGTCACTTAATTAACTTCCTCTTTTATAAAATCGAGGAGATCTATTCAGAAGATATCCAAGGATCCTTACATTTCCATGATTATTAATGGTGCTATTAGTATTCACCTACTGAGAATTTATCTTCAAATGAGAATGAATGTTTCTGAACTTCTGTGAATAGAAGCCTAAATAGCAAGGCTAAATTGAGATTTGATTCTCAATAGCCTTGCTTTAGGCATTAGCAACAATCTTCTTTGTTTCTCCAAAAGCAGACAACCAATCTTTCTTTTCTTCTTCAACCTGAACAGTTCACTCTTTCAACCATGAGCTTATTACCTGGGGAACCAAAGCTTAGAGACAGCAGTTCAATAACGACTGGGCTAGAAGTTACATAGATAAACGAGATATGAATACCACTCTTCAAATATTTTCTATTCCAAGAAACTTGGAGACGAAAGAAAGGAGGGATATTAGAGAGTCAGCTAAGTGAAGTCACCTGGTAACAGAAACCTCACTACACCCCTAGGCGGGAACTGTGGCAGGGCTGGATGGGAGACATTTACATATACATTCCAGGACTCTAGGATTATGTCCTTGCATTGTTTAGAATTAGTGTGTCTTTTTATTGTTGCTATTCTTGTTTAGTCACTAAGTCTTATATGATTCTTTTGCAACCTCATGAACCATAACTGCCAGGCTCCTCTGTCCATGGGATTTCCCAGGCAAGAATACTGGAGTGAGCTGCCATTGCCTCTTCCAGAGGATCTTCCTGACTCAGGGATTGAATCCCCATCTCCTGGACTGACAGGCAGATTCTTTACCACTGAGCCACCTGGGAAGCCCAATTGTGTCAATGAAAGTGAAGTCACTCAGTTGTGGCCAACTCTTTGCGATCCCATGGGCTGTGGCCCACCAGGCTCCTCCGTCCATGGGATTTTCCAGGCAAGAATACTGAAGTGGGTTGCCATTTTTTCCTCCAGGGTATCTTCCCAACCCAGGGACGAAACCTGGGTCTCCTGCATTGCATGTTGACTCCTTACTGTCTGAGCCACCAGGGAAGTAATTGTGTCTTTGGTGCCTATTATTGAAGGGCAATTTATTTGTCATAGACTACATATGTTTTTAATGGTATGGCCCGAGACCTTTTCAAGCATCATCTGTACGACCTCACCTTCACACCCAAGGCAGGTCAAACCACCTGCAGCAGGTGCAGGTTCAAGGAACAGAGCTGCACTCTTAGATCTCAGTGCTTTATGTGTGGTGACCTCAGCATTCCAGACTCAGCTCTGTGATGTCCTCTCCTCTGGGGCCACACACTGCCCCCCACTCACCCTAGGCCTGGACAAGCTCTCCTGGGGGCAGCCCGGCACTCACCATATTGAACTGGGACTGTCTGTTCCGACATCCACACCTCCAACAAAGCATATGGCCCTGGGGTGACACACTCTGGTCTATAACTATTAAGCAGGAGCCTCTTAACGCAAAATAACTTATGTTTTAGTAGAACATGTAGTGAGCAGTCAAAGCTCTGCCATAAGCATTAGTCTGTTTGACAACCAGCCAATGAATAGACACTGCAGGTTTTATTGCCTCAATTTAACTTGAAAGGATGGGAACTCTACAGATGTCAACTTAGTCTCATGGTTGGCCCACTAAATCATGGCTGAAGAAATAAGAAAAATGCATTCCTCACACACAAAAGGAAGCTACACAGCTAGACAAAATACAACATTTTCTAGAACAGCTTCCAATTGAAGAGAATGAAGTAAAAGTTCACCTAGATCATAAACTAAGCAGCGAGAAGGGCTGGTGAATATTCTTTGAGTTCATTAGAAAACTCTGATGTTCCCTATTTTATCTCCAAGAAGGAAAAATATTACAGCTCTGGCAGCGGCATCAAACACAGGCCTTTCTGGTGAAGAATTCTCAGTCTTGGTAGGAGCAAAACACATGGTTATGCATCAGATGGATCTTAGAATTAGTTTTCATCCCCAGTGAGAAGTTCACCATAACACCACAGTACATCTCTGGGAGTGAGACCAGGCACTCAGATAACATAATTTCCATAACCTAAGAAAAATGACTTAAGAAAGGGCTGTCAAGATGCTAATTATTGTACCAGCCCTAATGATGACACTACTTCCAGTTATTAACTTTCTTTTAAATTATCTTACTATAGACTCAATGGTTCCATGGACGGAGGAGCCTAGTGGGCTGCAGTCCATGGGGTCGCTAAGAGTCAGACACAACTGAGCGACTTCACTTTCACTTTTCCCTTTCATGCATTGGAGAAGGAAATGGCAACCCACTCCAGTGTTCTTGCCTGAAGAATCCCAGGGATGGGGGAGCCTGGTGGGCTGCCTTCTATGGGGTTGCAGAGTCGGACATGACTGAAGCGACTTAGCAGCAGCAGCAGACTCAATGGTTGGGCTTCCCCGGTAGCTCAGCTGGTAAAGAATCTGCCTGCAATGCAGGAGACCCCAGTCCGATTCCTGGGTCGGGAAGATCCACTGGAGAAGGGATAGGCTACCCACTCCAGTATTCTCGGGCTTCCCTTGTGGCTCAGACAGTAAAGAATCCGCCTGCAATGTGACAGACCTGGGTTCAATCCCTGGATTGGGAAGATCCCCTGGAGAAGAGAATGGTCACCCACTCCAATACTCTTGCCTGGAGAATTCCATGGACTATATAGTCCCTGGGGTCACAAAGAGTTGGACACAACTGAGAGGGCTTCACTTTCTTTTCATAGAGTTAATAATGAGGGCTTTCCAGGTGGCTCAGTGGTAAAGAATCCACCTGCCAATGCAAGAGATCTGGGTTCAATCCCTGGGTCAGGAAGATCCCCTGAAGAAGGGAATGTCAACTCACTCCAGTATTCTTGCCTGGAAAATCCCATGGACAGAGGAGCCTGGCTGGCTACAGTCCGTGGGGTTGCAAAACAGTCGGACACCATGTAACGACTGAGTGTGTACACAGACTTAATGAAGAGCTATGTCTATGGTTAAAATGAGAGGCTCAGGGTCTAAGTTCAGAGTCTGAGTTATAGAAAACAGTTAATATATTGAATATTAAAAATAAGATTGCCATGATAATGTAGAAATGAAAATCAGTAGCAAAATCAATGGTTCTAGGGGAATGTGTATTAATGAAAAGAAAACCTTACTTGGATTCTGAGCTCTCATCATACTACATTAAGTTCCAAATGGACAAGAAGTAAAGTATTTTTAAAATCAGACCACAAAATGTTAGAAACCAAATCAAGAATGTTGTTCTCTTAAAGCAACAATTATAGTGGAAAAGGTGGAAAAAGGGAGAGAGGGCAACTCTGCTTTTGACAGAGATTTCACATCCAAGGTTTTCTGAGAGGTGAGTCCAGGTCAGATGTTCATTTTTGTTTCCATGGTCTGATAGAGTAAATTATATTGATAGGTACTCATCAAAGAATATGCGGATTGACTAAATACAGGAATGAAGCAATTATATAAACACAAGATAAGTCAGTACAATGAAACCCAATAAAACTAAGATGAAAGGAAAAATCAGGAAACACCAGAGATACACCTGACTGGTGAGGTCAAATATCTACATAAAACATTGGACTTCATTAAGAAAACCATGTCCCTAAGGGGCAAGAAGTTCCAGGTTTACACAATATAAACTCTAAAGAGTTTAGGGCTCCTTGGGGAAGAAAAAAGTGAGTTTCATTAGTAATTAAAGTAAAAAAGGACACAATTTCCTAAGTATCACTTAAAAAAAAATAAGGAAATGCCCAAATCAATGGCAGAAAAAGTTGTTGTGCTTGAAACAACAGAAATCAGAAGAGTTTTGTGAGACAATCCTATTTGTTCTGAAGCAATAATTCAAAGGGCTATAAAGAGTACAACTAACTCCTCCTGAAGTCCAGAGACGGTGCACTGGCAGTGCTTTTAAAGCTCAAAGGCTGCAGCGATACACATGGCAAGTGTAAACCCCTTACACACATACATTCATCTAAATCTTTACCTGAAAATAGAGGAAAATTATCTGTATAGCCCTGCTGCTGCTGCTGCTGCTAAGTCGCTTCAGTCGTGTCCGACTCTGTGCGACCCCATAGACGGCAGCCCACCAGGCTCCCCCGTCCCTGGGATTCTCCAGGCAAGAACACTGGAGTGGGTTGCCATTGCCTTCTCCAATGCATGAAAGTGAAAAGTGAAAGTGAAGTAGCTCAGTCGTGTCTGACTCTTTGCGAGCCCATGGACTGCAGCCCACCAGGCTCCTCCGTCCATGGGATCTTCCAGGCAAGAGTACTGGGGTGGGGTGCCATCGCCTTCTCCCTGTGTAGCCCTAGGAAAGTGCTATAGCAACAGACAGACCTCGACTGAAAAGAATCCCCCAAATTTATTTCAGATTTTTTCTTTTTGATGTGGACCATTTCTTAAAGTCTTTATTGAATTTATAACAGTATTGCTTGTGGGGGCCCCACAAGCATGTGAGATCTCAGCTCCCCAGTCAGGGGCTAAACCCACATCTCCTGCACTGGAAGGTAAAGTCTTAACCACTGGATGTCTAGGGAACTCCCGTGCCAAACTCAAACACTGGCTTTATGATAGAACTGTTCGTGTAATCTATTTACAAGTATTTAAATATAAATTTTACCAAATATTACTAAGACTGATCAATACATTCTTAAAATAATAAACTCTAACAAAAAGTTGTCGTAGACTTGGGTACTTAGTCACTCAATCATGTCTGACTCTCTTCGACCCTATGGACTGTAGCCCACCAGGCTCCTCTGTCCACGGGATTTTCCAGGCAAGAATACTGGAGTGGGTTGCTATGCCCTGCTCCAGGGGATCTTCCTGACCCAGGGATCGAACCCAAATTTCCTGGGTCACCAGCACTGGCAGGCGGACTCTTTACCACCTGGGAAGTCAGTGTAGGCTTAGTCACTTTAATGTTATTTCAGATCAAAAATACATTGCTTGGGTCCCGACACTGATACTTTGCAACTTCACTGGCAAATCCCGGAACATCAGATGAGGTCATGTACTGACCAGTCCCCCATTTTGCCACTGAGGAGCCTGAGGTTCACAGTGTGACATGTCCAGCCCCTGACCAGGGAGAACGGTCCCTCCAGCCAGTGTCTCAGGATGCACCGAGGCTCTGGGGAGCTGCAGGTTTCTTTGCAAAGTGGAGTTCAGGTCTGCAGAGTCACAGAGGAAGAAGAAAGGGGACTCTGGGATGTCTTGTGGCTCCTGAGAACAGCCTTGTTTCCTCTTCAGCTGCTGGGGGAGCGGCCTCACGAATGACAATTTACCACCGCCCTCAGGGGGCATGGACCGACCCTGGCTGACTTCTCCCTGAATTCAGATTCTGCTTCCCTCAGGTACACTGTACCAATGCTCCCCTCACTCCAGGAGAAAAATCATTGCAGAATACTTTGGGCTCATTATTAGACACATAAGAAGTGTCTAGATTTATTTTTTCTCTTGTTTGAAGAAAGCTAAGCAGGGCTTCTCAAAGCATTTTTTCCTAAGAACTGAGGGTGTTAATAAGAGTTAAATGGGAACCATTTCCATGATTAACTACATTTGGGACAGCTGGACAGATGCTCTGAGCTGTTCATCTTCAATTGGTGATGGCATTTATTTCACAGGAGGGCAGAGAGTGTGGAGACATCCGTGTGGAAATGAGACCCTTCTCTCTGGGGAGCATCGTGGAAACTCACACATGAAGGGGTGAGGGAAGACATTGGGGGAGCCTGGGCTGCCATCTACGGGGTCGCACAGAGTTGGACACAACTGAAGCGACTTAGCAGCAGCAGCAGCCTATTTGTTGGGCTTCCCAGGCAGCTCCACTGGTGAAGAAACCACCTGCCAATGAAGGAGACTCGGGTTCAATCCCTGGGTCAGAAGATCCCCTGGAGGAGGGCATGGCAACCCACTCCAGTATTCTTGCCTGGAGAATTCCATGCACAGAGGAGCCTGGTGGGCTACAGTCCATGGGGTCACAAAAGAGTGGGACACAGGTTAGTGACTAAACGATAAACAACAAGCCTCTTTGCTACGTACCCAGGTAGCCCCTGTAAATCAAGTTTACTTTGTAGTTCAGTCAACTGTATGACATACGTTTTGTAAGACAAGATGTTTCTCCTTTCAGAACTTGTGAAGCAAACTGATGTTGGAGAAAATAAGTGACTTAAAATAGATTCTACCCGGGCATTATTCATCTCCCTATTGATATGAACTAAAGTGGGTTCCATGAAGAATTGATGGTAACCAAGGCAGTCCATAAGTTATTTTAGCACATGAAAAAGATAAGCCTGATGAAAACTCCTCAGTTCTGCATTTATTTCTCTAGTTTTGAAAAGAAACCGAAAACACTTTTGATAAACGTCTTAATGAGTTGCTCAGGATTTCATTTACATGTGCTTTGAATGGCTCTTAAATAATATCAAGTGAATTCACAATGAACTTTCAAATGTCAACAGACCAGCCCTGAAGGAATTGGGCAAGAGGGAAGGCAGAGCTTTTCTCTTAGCCCACCAAGTGAGTAAACGGGTTGGCACACCCACTCTCCTGTGGGGTGATAGCCCTGAGTGTGTGTGTACACACACACATGC
Organism: Bos mutus; assembly: GCF_027580195.1. Lineage (NCBI taxonomy): Eukaryota > Metazoa > Chordata > Mammalia > Artiodactyla > Bovidae > Bos > Bos mutus. The sequence continues at coordinate 65,479,883 of NC_091636.1, forward strand.
ACTATTCTAATCTCTGGAGATCTGGCCTTCTTAAAGAGCGAGTTCACCTCCATCTGCTTCAGCATTTCTCTTTGTTAACTGGGAGAAAATAATACAGTGGCGATTGTCCTGTCAGTGTTTCCACTAGAAAATCCACTCTGTAGAAAACAGGGAGAACTTGAATCAACGTTGTGCTTTCCTGACATCTCTATCATTTGTTGGAAAAGACCCTGATGCTGGGAAAGATTGAAGGCAGGAGGAGAAGGGGACGACAGAGGATGAGATGGTTGGATGGCATTACCCACTGGATGGACATGAGTTTGAGCAAGCTCCAGGAGTTGGTGATGGACAGGGAGGCCTGGCGTGCTGCAGTCCATGGGGTTACAAAGAGTCAGACATGACTGAATAGACTGAAGAACAACAGCAACAAATCATTTGTAGCATCAGTTCATGAGTATCTCTTCGTAATAGTCCTGCACCTAGGACTTTAGGTTTTGTTTTTGTGTATCTTCAAGAACTGAAAGAATGCTTCCATTTTGCTTTGGGGTGATCTCCACTGTGATTTATTTCAATTGTGTTGGGTGGTACCAGTGTGGAATTAACTAGGTGACTTAAAAAGCACCTTCCTTCCAAGCTCATGATCTGACAGTGGTTCCCCCAATGCCACCATGAAAACCGTAAGTTCCCAATACTCCACGTAGGTTGGACTCCCAGCTTCACCGTCCACCAGCTGGATGGCCTGGGGCAAAGTAGTCACCTTCTTTGTCCTCCAGGGCTGCTATGAGAAGCATGTGGGTTAATGTACGTAGAGGAATTAAAACAGTGCCAGCAGGCTGGCAACCCTGTGGGTGTACTATCCGACTGTTCCCACTTAAATTACAATGAATTCCTTGACCTTTACTATAGGTATGCTATTCATATTATAATGCCTCTCCTGTTTGTTAGAAGTGGATCTTAAATCTTTCATCTCTTGAACCTAGTCTGTAAACATGTCCTTATGCTGAATGCTAGGATGGTTCTTGGCTCAGAAATGGAAGCCGATCAAGAGATAACCTTAGTAAACTGTTCTTGAAAAAAAAAAAATGTGTTGAATAATTAAAGCTCCTAGTTTTATGTGGAGAAGGAACATCTTAGCTCTACTTACAAAGACTGGCTTTTATAGAAGTAACCTTTTCAAAATGATCCATTTAATTAAATTTGATCCCTGGAAGGAGGAAGTAGCAACCCAGTCCAGGATTCTTGCCTGGAGAATCCCATGGACTGAGGAGCCTGGCGGGCCGCAGTCTGTAGGGCTGCCAAGAGCCGGACGCGACTGAGCACATGTACACAAAACTCAAATAGGAATATGGCATAAGCATCCCACGCAACAAAGACATGTCTGAATGCGCAGTTAAACCAACCTCTCCCCACCTTTACTCCCTCCATGATTGTGCTTGGGATGGCATTTAGGATAGAAGCAGCAGGAGTTTTTGTTTGTTTGTTTGTTTGTTTTTAATTAAATCAGTGTTAACACCCAGCCTGTCTGATTACTCACTCAACCAACCAACACTTGGACTTCCCTGGTGGTTCAGACGGTAAAGCATCTGCCTACAATGCGGGAGATCCAGGTTCAATCCCTTGGTGGGGAAGATCTTCTGGAGAAGGAAATGGCAACCCACTCCAGTATTCTTGCCTGGAAAATCCCGTGGACGGAGGATCCTGGTAGGCTACAGTCCATGGGGTTGCAAAGAGTTGGACACGACTGAGTGACTTCCCTTCCTTCCCTTCAACCAACACTTATTGACCACAGAAAACAGAGAAGGTGCTGCAGAGACACAGAGTTGAGAACCCAAGAGGCCTCACTCCCCCAAACCTTAGCACATTGAGATAGTCATGTGCAACGAATGTTAAGATATAATGTAAAACCGAAGACCAGATGCTACCCAAGGCAGCCCTGGCTTCCCTAAGAAGCTGTAAAACTCCCAGCTCCCATTGACAACTTCCTCGCCTCATGCTTTTCAGGCTGACCAAGATGCATCCGCACCAGCCGCCAGTCGTGCTGGTCTCCTTATCGACTCGGGGAGATGCTATTCTTGTCTGGGTTATATAAAGTTATAGAAGTGGCGTTCCATTTTACATGCATGGCTTTTAAAAGCCTCCATATATTAAGGCAGTTATGAATACGCCATCAAGAGGACTACAACTCAGGCAGTCTGCACATTTGGATTTTAAGAATCAAACAGATTTCAAAAAGTGGGTTGTGACTGTGGAGCAGGTGTTGGTGGGGATGTGTCCTAAGCCTAAAGGTCACACCCGCAGCTTCTCCTCTGGGCTCAGGGATGCTCGGGACAAAACCCAGGGCTCTCTTCCATGGAAGCACGCTCATCCTAAGTCTCAGCTCCATATTTTACTTTTTTTAAACATTTTTTTAATGTGAACCATTTTGAAAGTCTTTGTTGAATTTGTTACAATATTGCTTCTTTTTTATGTTTTGGTTTTTTTGGCCGTCAGGCATGTGGGACCTTAGGCTCCCTAACGGGGGGCTGGACTTGCATATCCTTCATTGGAAGGGGAAGTCTTAACCACTGAACTGCCAGGGAAGTCTGCATGTTTTATTTTTGATTTACCTTCTATGAAGTCTGTGTCACTGGACCCTGGAGGACAGTGGAGAAGGGAGAATTTCCATCAGTCATAAATGCAGATGACATTTATGGAAGGGCATTTATAAATATTTAGCTAGTTTGTATTGGTTTCGGTTTAAACAGTATGATTTGCTAATTCCTTTTAACTTTACTTTTTAAAGAGTAAATATCACAGATCACAAATCTTGTGAATAGGTTCCAAATAGAGTGAAATCAAAGATTAAATCTGTTTTTCAAAATGTCAGGAAAGAGAATAAGACCAACATGATGCATTTAAAAATGAAAAATCTGAAGGACAGCAAAACATGCTGATTAAGTCTGAGACTCAGAATTTAAAAAGATAAAATAAAAATACAAGGAAATGACCTGCATGAGGATGCCTCGATATTTCTCTCAGCTGAAGTAAAAATCTGATGTTGGTCTAGGAGGGCAGTTTTGGAAAACCTGAAAAAAGAAGACCTAATGACATTAATGGATTCCTAGGATGAATACCGGAGAAGGCAATGGCACCCCATTCCAGTACTCTTGCCTGGAGAATCCCATGGACGGAGGAGCCTCGTAGGCTGCAGTCCATGGGGTCGCTGAGAGTTGGACACGACTGAGGGAGTCCACTTTCACCTTTCACTTTCATGCATTGGAGAAGGAAATGGCAACCCACTCCAGTGTGCTTGCCTGGAGAATCCCAGGGACGGGGGAGCCTGGTGGGCTGCCGTCTATGGGGTCACACAGGGTCGGACATGACTGAAGCGACTTAGCAGCAGCAGCAGCAGGATGAATACACAAAGTGGCTCAGAAAAGCACTGAGAACGTGAGAAAGGGGATTGTTTTATAAAAATTTAAAAGTCTTGAGGTTCTCAGGTTTTTAACTAACAGGCTTTTCTTTTTGAAATGTGTCTTCATCAATGTCATCAGTGTGTTTATCTACTATTTCAAGCTCTCTCCTTCTTTGTGTGTGTGTGTGTGTGTGTGTCTGTGTGTGTGTGTCTGTGTGTGTGTGTCTGTGTCTGTGTGTTCCGGACAGGGATGATCCAAAGGAATTACTTACATAAACTATTTAAGTAAAACAGAAAAGACGGACATATTTTCTGTTCAGCACCAAGCATACAAGAGCACTAAGAAGTGAACTATCACAGCAAATAAAACTCTGCAAGGATCGAGGGGAAGGAAAGTCAGACAGACCTCTGCACTCACATCTGATGACACAAGAATGCATACACCAATACAGTATACTAACGCATATATACGGAATTTAGAAAGATGGTAACAATAACCCTGTGTATGAGACAGCAAAAGAGACACTGATGTATAGATCAGTCTTATGGACTCTGTGGGAGAGGGAGAGGATGGGAAGATTTGGGAGAATGGCAGTGAAACATGTATAATATCATGTATGAAACGAGTCGCCAGTCCAGGTTCGATGCACGATACTGGATGCTTGGGGCTGGTGCACTGGGATGACTCAGAGGGAGGGTATGGGGAGGGAGGAGGGAGGAGGGTTCAGGATGGGGAACACAGGTATACCTGTGGCGGATTCTTTTCGATATTTGGCAAAACTAATACAATATTGTAAAGTTTAAAAATAAAATAAAATTTAAAAAATTTATATTAAAAAAAAAAAAAGAATGCATATTTCTAACCATCTTACTTAATGCCTTTCCAGGAGTTTAACTTCATCCAATAAAAGCAAGTAAGAGATATTAACAGTATCTCTTATTTTTATAAGCAATTATTATAAATTATAAATGATCATTATTCACAGACATATTTATAAGGCAAAGAAAACAGAACCAAAAGTAGAATTATTGAGTGCTCAATGAGCTGGCCTGTTAGAAGCTACAAATATTAAAATTGATAGCTTTTCTTACATATCAGAAATTGCTCTGACATAATTTAAAAAATTAAAACCCATTCACAGAGTTAAAGAAGATAAAAATACTCCAAATTTAACAACAAAAAAGGTATAAGGCCTATATAAGCAAAACTATAGGATTTTGCTGATGTATAGGGAAAATATCACACAAATACATTGCTAAATATGCAATATAGGATTCTTGGGTGTTGAAAGCTTAGTATTGTAGAGAGTCAAAATTTTCACTTTGGATAAAGTGAATAATTCAGTGGAGTTAGAGGGGAACTAGCAAGACATAAGGACTTCCCAAGTAGCACTAGTGATTAAGAATCCACCTGCCAATGCAAGAGACATAAGAGATGCTGGTTCAATCCCTGGGTTGGGAAGATCCCCTGGAGGAGGGCATGGCAACCCTCCCCAGTATTCTTGCCTGGAGAATCCCATGGGCAGAGCAGCCTAGTGGATGGCAGTCGATAGGGTCACAAAGAGTCGGACACAACAGAAGCGACTGAGCACAGCACACACAGCAAGACATAAAGGTGGCTGCTGTGAGATGACGGCAACGAGACGGAGTTTCTCCAGGAAGGGAGCGAGAGCCCCGCATGACCCCTGGTGTCGTGCTGGCTGCCAGTGTACACACATGGACACAGGCTGACCCGTGGACGCTCCCCATTATGCTGCAGCACGGGTCTGCACGCTAAGTCGCTTCAGTCGTGTCCGACTCTTTACGGTAGCCCGCCTGGTTCCCCTGTCCATGGGATTCTCCAGACTAGAGTGGGTTGCCATTTTCTATTCCAGGGGATCTTCTCAACCCAGCGATCGAACCCACATCTCTTAACATCTTCTGTATTGGTAGGCAGGTTCTTTACCACTAGAGCCACCTGTGAAGCCCTAGGTTACGGTAACCATGTTTAAAGACTACATATGTCTTGGCATTATCTATATATTCTAATATTTCTGCAAAGAGAGATTTATAATTTGCCTTCCTACTTAAAAATTTTGCTTTTTATCTTATATTTTAATTTGCCTGTTAAGTCATTGAGAAGGAAAAAAAAAAAAAAAAGACCAAACGGCGCGCCACTTCAGAAGGAAGTCAAGCACGAGCTTTTAAGGCTGCTTAATCAAAATCTCGACTGTTTTCCACGCACTGTTAAAAATCAATGGGAACAAAAACAATCAATAATGAGCACAAAATGCTCCTGTATTTTAAAAAACAAAGAGTAAAGCAAACGATCAAAGTTAAATACCAGAAAAATGTTAGCGGAATTCAGGCAGAATTTTTGCCATCATTGTTCTCCATGAGAAGCATGCTTGAATACGTTCAATTCAGGCTCACTCAGAAGTTTCAAGGCCATAAATTTCAAAAGACAATGTTCGGAATGACATTTGGATGTCGAACTTGTGCAAAGAGGATGAACACCATGAAAACAAACTAAGGCAGGGACTTTGGGGTGGAAAAGACAGAAAGACTTTTTAAAGTGGCGTTTTCCCCTTTACACTAGGAATTTTTTGGTTCTCATTTGTAACTGCTTTTGAAAAATGACAACATTTAAAAGAAAAGTACAGAAAAGATAATACAAGAAACACCCATGAAGCTACCATCTACATCTATAAAAATGATGCAAAAACTACTGAGAAACTCCCTTTCCTTCTCTTCACAGGGACCATGGCATCCTGGATTTGCCTGTACTTTTACCATACTTGAATAGTACCAGAAATAAAACTCAGTGCTGTTCTCTGTTTTAATCACACCAAACGGCTTTCGACATATTCCCAGTATTCAGTAATTTGCTATAGTTTATTCAATTTGATGTTCTGGGTGACCATCTCTGCTAGATCCTTACAAACACAGTTCATTTTATTCAAGTTTGATTAATATTCTTGTCTATAAATGTACCATAAGCTAATTTTTTCTTTTTCCTAGCAATGGACACATTATCTGCTTTCCAGTGTGTATTGTGATTGGGCTTACATTATGATAAATGATGCTAAAATGGGTATTCTGGAAACTGTCTTCTTGGGGACACTCGTTGAAGCCTCTCCAGAAATACCAAACAAGTAGCATTTCTGTTCAAAGGCATGCCTGAGTTTATTCTAAAGGAATTATTTTAATTTTCACTATCAACGCCTGTGTGCCTCTCTCAGTCCTTCCACTGAGGAACTGTCAGGCTCTTTAAAAGTTACCAGTCTGATCGCTGTGTGACCGAAACTCATTGTTCACTCTCCTCTGACTATGAGGGAGGTTGAATATTGAAACCTCTCCTTTTTTTGTAATTTAGACTTTATCATTGAAAAATATATTTCATATACTTTCCATATATATGCAATTTTGGCTTCATAACTTATAGGAGAGAAGTTTTTTATCAGAAGTATTCATGGCAAACATCTTCTCCAAGTCCTGCTTCTTCACTTTTTTTTTTAGTGGTGTCTTTGCACAAATGAAATTTAAAATTTTAATGTTCTAAAATTACCAATCTTCCCTTTATAGATAGTGTTTTTTGGGTCTAAAGTTCTCACAAAAGCATGAGCCATAAAGCAAAAGATTTAAACACCGAGGCACAGAATGTTAGAACTTTCTCTACCACAGAAGTGATCACAGGCTGAAACTAAGTCTGTGATGCACGGAAACACAAGGCTCATGCGGAAGTGGAGTCGCCCAGGCGTGTCCAGCTCTGTGAGCCCATGGACTGTGTGGTCCACGGAATTCTCCAGGCCTGAATACTGGAGTGGGTAGCCTTTCCCTTCATCTTTCCAACCCAGGGATCGAACCCAGGTCTCCCACATTGTGGACGGGATTCTTTACCCGCTGAGCCACAAGGGGAGCCCAATGGCTCATATAATGTGCAGCTACTAAAGACTATTTTGATGCAAATGTATTCATATATTTATTATTTATTCTTTCCTTCCTTCATTCATTTCTTTTTATTTTTGTTAACTGTTCACTGTCTTGAACAAAAGTCCCATGATGCTAAGGATTTTTAAACATTGTATTTATTTCTATAGAACAGTTCTAGGAACATAATAGCTTGTCTATGAGTAGTCACTGAATGATGAATGAATTACTGCAGTTTAATTACTTTGCCAACAAAGGTCCATCTAGTCAAGGCTATGGTTTTTCCAGTGGTCATATATGGATGTGAGAGTTGGACTGTGAAGAAAGCTGAGTGATGAAGAATTGATGCTTTTGAACTGTGGTGTTGGAGAAGACTCTTGAGAGTCCCTTGGACTACAAGGAGATCCAACCAGTCCATTCTGAAGGACATCAGCCCTGGGATTTCTTTGGAAGGAATGATGCTAAAGCTGAAACTCCAGTACTTTGGCCACCTCATGCGAAGAGTTGACTCACTGGAAAAGACTTTGATACTGGGAGGGATTGGGGGCAGGAGGAGAAGGGGACGACAGAGGATGAGATGGCTAGATGGCATCAATGACTCGATGGACGTGAGTCTGAGTGAACTCCAGGAGTTGGTGATGAACAGGGAGGCCTGGCGTGCTGCAGTTCATGGGGTCGCAAAGAGTCGGACACGACTGAGCGACTGAACTGAACTGAAGGAGATATGAAAGATGTGTACAAAATTTTATACATGAAGTTTACACTACAGCATTTTGTATAACACTGAAGCATTGAAAACTACCTAAATGCACAGCTTTAGGCAGCTGGGTGAATAAAGGATGTTCTTTATCTGAGATGTCCACGACAGTAACCACGAGCCACAAATGACTGGTAAGCACATGAAATGTGGCGGCAAGGGAACCAAAATTTTGTCATATTTAACTTAAATTTAATTTTGAATAGCCACACGTGGCTTGCAGCTACCATTCTGGACTGTGCAGATCTAAACCGTAAGACTAATACAATCCAAAGGATCGGCCGCTCTCATTTCAACTTTGCTGCCAATTTTAATGTTTCCCTGGTAGCTCAGCTCATAAGGAATCCGCCTGCAACACAGGTGACCCTGGGTTGATTCCTGGGTTGGGAAGATCTGCTGGGGAAGGGACAGGCTACCCACTGCAGTACTGTGGGGCTTCCTTAGTGGCTGAGACAGTAAAAAATCTGTCTGCAATGCAAGAGACCTGGGTTCAATCCCTGGGTTGGGAAGATCCCCTGGAGAAGGGCCAATTTTCTTATACAAAAACCATGTACAGTGTATATGTATAAAAGTATGGAGATCTTTGATTCTTCTGAATTGAACTAGTATTTAAAACCAAGTCCCTCTATTAAAAGATTACATGATAATTGTACAACCATACAAGTGTGCGTGCACACACACACACGTATATAATACAAATGCTGGCCAACATGATAGGAATGCAATATTCCTGAAATAAATTAAGAAGGCTTGAAAAGTATTAATATCTAACCCTCCTATTTTAAGAACATCTTTTAACTTAATTTCTATATATTTGTTTGTAATTCTTTTTGTCCATACACATACAAAATTATATTTAAAGAAATATCCACAACAAAGCATTGGATAAAGTGTATGCTTTCTACTTGAATTTAAGCAATTGAAGCTACACAATGAACCAACTCTTCTCAGTTTAAAAGCAAAAGGTCTGAACAATTTGCCAGAAATGCACTCCTACCCCAAAACTCAAAAACAAGCTGAATATCAAGTGCTGCTTAAGTTTTTATAACTTTTAACAGAATTGGTACTTGAAGGCAACCATTCAAATATGTAGTAGGCATTCAATACATACTCACTGACTGACGAATGACTGCTACTGAGGACATTTCCCTCCTCTGGAAAAGAAACATTCAAAGAAGACACTGCTCCCCACCCCGCCCCAGCTACAGGAGGATCCAACAGGGTATATTACATAACAGTGATTTGGACACATGACTTCAAAGATGTATTTGTCAAACAGTCAAGTACAAAGAGGCACACAGGTGAATACAGTGCATGCCCAGGTACCTGCGAAGAAGCCTGACTCGCCTGCCATCTGAGGATGAACGGATTATAACAGCACCACTGTTTTCCATCACAGCATCTTGGAATGGACAGCAACTGGAATGCCATGGGGGAAGTGGAGGCAGGACCAGGTTGGGAAGAAAAAGCAGTCTAGGATCATCACATTTTGGGAACAGTCATTGACCCCCTTGAGTTTCTCATGAAAGCTGCTGAAGCATATGAATATATTCAAAAATATTTCAAAGAATTCTAAAAGACTCTTGAGAACCCAGGAAATCTGTCATGAACCCCCAGCCCCTGCTCTGGGCTCGAATGTCCAGCCAGAGTCTGTAACCTGCTGGAAGCCTGGAGCGACAGAACAGAGGTGGCTTTGACCCACGACTCTCTGGGCTCCCCAGGTGGTGCTAGGGGCAAAGAACTAGCCTGTCAATGCAGTAAATAGAGTGAAGTGCAGGTTCAACCCTTGGGTCAGGAAGATTCCCTGGGGGGAGGAGATGGCCACCCACTCCAGTATTCTCGCCTGGAAAAATCCCATGGACAGAGGAGCCAAGCGAGCTGCAGTCCCTGGGGTTGAAAGAGTGGGACACGACTGAAGCGACTTAGCACACGCACCTCTTTCCTGGGACTCGCAGAAGCTCCGTGATGAAAGAAGTTAGTCTACACAGCGGACCCTTTTTTAGGCCGTAAGGGATGTAAGAAAGAGAAACTTGAAGTGGTCCATTTTCAAGACAAAGGCGAGGCCTGCACTCTCAAGTTAGGGTTGGGGGAAGGAGATCAGACTGGATCCTAAAGAGACAGGACTCCACCCATCACCGGTGCCCTGGCTCTAAACCTGCCTAAGGACTTGGGGACAGGACACAGGTGATGTGCCTGGAGGGTCCCTAAGCAAACAGGATGTTGGGGGAAGGGATAAACCAGCCAGAAAGTGTTTGCTGAGAAATGTAGATGTAAGTTGGGAAGGGAGAAAGAAGGATACCCTTTAAGGAAATAAAGAAACTTGCGGGGGGCGACGTCCAGGAAGATTGTACGCTCCACAGCCAATGAGGAACCGGGGGCGGGACCTGCATTTTAGGGAATAAATTGTTTGTTGTAACCTCTCTGGGTGTGCCTGCCCACTAGACACCCACCAGCCCACCAGACCTTCCAAGACCATCATTAAAAGTCTCGATTTCGCTGTGCTTCCGGTCTCCAGGTCCATTCCTTGGTTTTGTGTTGGTGAGCTTGTTTCTCACAGGGATCAAATCTGAAGTCCCTGTGGACTTACAAAGAGCTTTATACATACCGTTTCTCAAAACACACACACACACACACACTATGGAAATGCACATGTGTTTACCAAATCCCACCCAGATCCTTATTTGCATCAAGTAAACATTTGGTCACTGTAATTATAATCAAATATGTACTTCCTGTCCCCAAATAACCACTTCTTTATTAGGAATGGCATATTGTCTTCATTACAGTTAAAATGCAAAAAATATGTTCAGTCTTCAGAATGTCACTCTCAAGTTCTCTCATGCAGGATGAAAGTACTCAGATGAATTAATGCTTTCATTGAAAAATCAAGTCAAATCCTCTCATTTATTTTTAATTTAAAAGGTGAAAATGTAAGTCTGTTGCTGTTGTTCAGTCTCTCAGTCATGTCTGACTCCTTGCTACCCCATGAACTGCAGCAGCACGCGAGGCTTCCCTGTCCTTCACTATCTCCCAGAGTTTGCTCAAACTCATGTCCATTGAGTCAGTGATGCCATCCAACCATCTCATCCTCTGTCGCCCTCTTCTCCTCCCGCTCTCAAGCTTTCCCAGCATCAGGATCTTTTCCAATGAGTCAGCTCTTCGCATCAGGTGGCCAAATATTAGAACTTCAGCTTCAGAATGAGTCCTTCCAATGAATAGTCAGGGTTGATTTCCTTTAGGAAACTGCTTTGATCGTCTTGCCATCCATAGCTTCTCTTCCATAGCTAGCTTAAGCATTGAAATAACTAACAAATTCACATTTATTTCTTTATTTAAACCTGATCTTTTGATCTAATGCTCTTTTTACAGAACCAGGAGGCCTGAATGGCTTGTTTTTACTTGCCAAATTATAAGCCCTCCCTGTTTCTTAAATAGTATATACTGTAGTGGGATTTTCATAGTACCACGAGCTAGGACTCATCATTTCTCATGCCTTGCAATGCTTATTCCCATTTCCCCACATTTTCTCTTACATCCTGAGAAAGAAATGGGGGTCTCTCCCATGCCCCTTCGCCTGTGCACCCAGAGTGAATCTCCCAGTAATAGTGCTCTGAAGTCACAGGGGGCTGTCCTAACAGAGGCGTTCCTGTGTGGTGGAGGGTCCCGCCTGACAAGCCCTGGTCCACTCAGTCCACGGCCCCTCTGCACTCTCTGGTTCCAACATCTTGCTCACCATGCCCCCTCTGCCACCTGAAGGGGGGCAGCGCTTGTCTTCACAATACTTCTTGCAATGATGTCTGCAGGCCCAAATGAGTTAAGTTTCAAGACCAGATGGAGACCACATGAGCTCCTGTCTTACAGCTGGATCACTTTTTCCTTCCTTTTCTTTTTTTAGGAAAGCCTGACAGTAAGATCTAGAACTTCCTTAACACAATATGTCTAAGCCCAAGAAACACGTTATTAAAATAAATGATGAGAGAAGTCTATTGCCTTTTGCTGATGACCCACGATCTCTGAAACATTAGGGGATAATGTTTTATGTCTTGACTGTTTTAGTATTAATATCTACACAGGATCACAGACTTGTGAAAACTCACAGATGTATACTTAGCATGCTGTATCTCCTGTGTGTAAGTTTCATCTCAATAAAGTTCATCTGAAGTCTTTAGGGGAGCACAGATTATGGGGGCTGCTTACTTTGTAAAAAGACCCATTTAGAACATTTTTCTTGGCTTCTAACTTCATCCCAAGAAACAGCCAGGCCCAGGAACAGCCAAAAGGCCAAATAAAGACCTTGACACTTGACGAGCACAGCACTGGACCTTCCCTTCAGGGGTAAGAAGAAGGGTGGGCCATCACTCTCATCACATTCAAAAAAGAACAACAATAAAGAACATATTTTAACTAAAGTATTTAAAAATACTGTGTGTGTGTGCTCAGTCGTGTTAGACTCTTTACGACCCCATGGACTGTAGCCCTCCAGGCTCCTCTGTCCATGGAATTTTACAGGCAAGATGGAATTTTCCAGGCAAGAATACTGCAGTGGGTTGCCATTTCCTTCTCTAGGGGATTTTCCTGACCTAGGGATCGAACCCACATGTCTTGCATCTCCTGCACTGGCAGGCAGATTCTTCACCACTGCACCACCTGGGAAGTCCTTTAAAAATATTATATGGTTCTAAATGTTTAATATAGATAGACTACTAAAAGGAAAAATATATAGCTTCCTTTAACATTTTTTTTAACTTCTGAGATCTCTTGAAAGTTAATAAGAAGGGCAATCTATTCTGGTATTATGCATTTATGGCTGAAAATAATAAATGGTGAATATTATAAAGGAGAACTTATATAAGGACACATCTTTCTACCATCTGTTTTGAATGACCAGACCAAAAAGGGATTTGTGGGGACTGGAAGGAGCTACCACAGAACATTTATAAAATGTGTTATGTTCAAGAAATATTTCTTAGGAGATGACTGAATTGTATTATATTCCAAGGCTTCCGAGCATGTGAGGCACAGCAGGTCCAACTTCTGCTAACATGCTTAAAAATGATATTTGGGTGATTTTATGCCTTTAGAAAGAAAAAAAACAAAGTTTTGCAACAAAGGCTCACACTCACTAGTCTTGGCACCACAAAGCTTTGGAAAAGAGTCTGTCAACCATCAAAATATGGCTTTTCACTGATGAAAGATTCAGTATACAGATTTTCATTTCCAGAGGGATATTTAAAAACAATGTAATTAAAATGTGGGTTAGACAGAAAAAAATTGCTTTTTCCTTTTCTTAACAAGTACGTTTATTTGAAGAGATTTAACCAGTACTTCAGCTGGTTTCATGAGAAACAGCCTTTTCTAAGTCTACCAGAGTCTCTAATCATGAGGGCGATTGTGACACACGTATTGCTCCATTCAATCAATAATTCTGTTCAGCGCCCCCTCCATTTATTACAGGATTCTCATTAAGTGACTGGGAGAAGGCAATGGCACCCCACTCCAGTACTCTGGCCTGGAAAATCCCATGGGCGGAGAAGCCTGGTGGGCTGCAGTCCATGGGGTCACTAAGAGTGGGACACGACTGAGCAACTTCACTTTCACTTTTCACTTTCATGCACTGGAGAAGGAAATGGCACCCCACTCCAGTGTTCTTGCCTGGAGAATCCCAGGGACGGGGAGTCTGGTGGGCTGCTGTCTATGGGGTCGCACAGAGTCAGACACGACTGAAGCGACTTAGCAGCAGCAGCAGCAGCAATAACACTTTAATTAAATGGTACAACTCTGTAGTGATTTCATTATTTCTGCGACATACTGTGGGTGAATGCAGTGGGCCTGTGATGTTGTCTTGGACTGTGTGCTGTCTCAGGTAAGTGATAAGGGACCATCTAAGTGTGATAACACCTGATGTGAGGAGCCGACTCGGAAAGGACCTTGATGCTGGGAAAGACTGAGGGCAGAAGAACAACAGAGGGGATGACAGAGGATGAGATGGTTGGATGGCAGCACCAAATCAAGGAACCCGAGTTTGAGCAAGCTCTAGGAGGTGGTGCAGGACAGGAAAGCCTAGCATGCTGCAGTCCACGGGGTCGCAGAGTCGGACACGACTTCGCCACTGAGTGACAACAACAAAGAAGTGATGCAGGTGGGTGAACTGAGCCTGCAGGCAGGGAGAGATTGCACAGGGACGCCAGGTGGGGGAGAGAGCACGCCTCCGGGAGAGCAGAGGGCCAGGAGAAGAGAGATCACGGCTAAGAGTGAACTAGACACATCACAGGGTCTTCTCAACCAGCTTAGTCATCAGCGAGTTGACAGAGGATGTTTAAAGAATGAATGTTAATTCTAAGTCATTCAGATAAATGCAGTTTTCAATTCAAAGTCACAAATGTGGCTTGGATCACTGCCACCGAGCTCTTCTGCAGAAGAAGAGTCAAAAGTCTAATTTCTCCCAGCCATGCTCATACTGGCAATACATTTCTTACTGAATGATGCTCCTGGGCACAGATATTTCTGGATCCGGTACACTGTTAATGGTGGTGCAAACTGTAAAGACTCTGCCTGGAATGCAGCAGACCCAGGTTCAATCTCTGGGTCGCTAAGATCCCCTGGAGGAAGGAATGGCTATCTACTTCAGTATTCTTGCCTGAAAAGTCCCATGGACAGAAGAAGCTGTCGGGCTACAGTCCAGGGGGTCACAGAGAGTTGGACATGGCCAAGCAACTAACACTTTTTCTCTTTCACACACTGTTAATGGTTAACTTTTTCAGTGGTAAGTACATGTTATCACAAAATTGGGATATATTATTTTTGAACTTTAAAAAAATCACTCCTTGGTCAATTTCACAGAAATCAAGAAAGTTTGGATTACACTGTTAATTGTCAGAACAGTTGTCATTTCAGGGATTGGAGATCTACTCAGGATAATAGAGAGAATTTCAGAGATGTACAATTCACGGAGGGCTTAGTCTGCCTCCTTGCTTTTGGAATGCTGGAATGCTAGGGCAGAGCTTCAGCTTGCAAAAAGTTTCCAGAGTCCCAGGAAAACAAAGCAGAGAGACGCAGCAGTCAATGGTCTGACCACTAGATCAGGGCATTCGGACTCCCCACGAGGGAAGCTATGAATTAAAGGAGAAGGCGTAGGTGCTCCAGCCAGACTTTTGTGAAGCAGGAGGTGGCTGAAAGCTTGCCGGGACACTGTAGATATTAGCAGGAGAGAGACGGGTATGTGAATCCCGTGCGCTCCCCACGAGGCTCGCATGTACCCCAGTCTCCTGCCCAGGAATTACAGCTAATGCTCCTATGTACAATAAGAAAGGCAAGAGAGACGGGTGACTTTGTAGGGGCCTAAAAATGAATGTTAGCTGCTTAAAAATCAGATGATCACAATTTGGCCAGAAGAGTCACAATGACGTGAAAGGACCCATTTAGATATCAGAGGTGACGGACGAACAAGTCAGCAGCCAATGAGCATTTGCTTTAAGAAGCCTTTGTTCTTAGAAAACAAACTGCAGAAGTCTGCGGGCGTGACAGCCCCAGGTTTGGTAAATTGGGCTGCTGTCCCCAGAGTCTGCACCGTCCTGTGGGGAACTCTACGGCACTCAGCTCCATCTGCTTCAAACTGGGTCACGTGACTTGGGATGCCTTTCCTGTTCAGGGAACCGTATTTCTCTTTTCAGCTAGCATGATGTTTGACCCAAGACTTATAAGGGGAAGTGACAGGAGCCACATTTGAGCACAAGCATTAAATGCCAAGGGGCGACTCTGCCATCTCTCATCCCTCGTTCCCATTCTAGATGAGACGGTCCCTTCACCTGGAATCTGGAGGAAAGAGGATGTAGTGAGGCTTGCAGCATTGTCTATGATGAAAACGCAACGTGAGCAAGAAGTAGAACAACAGGTAGAACTCTGGGGACTTCCCTGGTGGTGCAGCGGTTAAGACGCAGGGGGTGTGGGTTCAGTCCCTAGTCAGGGAGCGAAGACCCCACACGCCTGGTAGCCAACAAAATCAAAACATAAAACAGAAGCAATACTGTAACAAATACAATAAAATCTAAAAAAAAAAAGAAATAGAACTCTGCTGGCCATCACTGATATCCAGGACCATTTGTTACGGCAGTAGAACCTCATACTCATTGGAAGGACTGATGCTGAAGCTGAAGCTCCCCAGTCCTTTGGCCACCTGATGCGAAGAGCTGACTCACTGGAGAAGACCCTGATGCTGGGAAGGATAGAAGGCAAAAGGAGAAGGGGGTGGCAGAGGATGAGATGGTTGGATGGCATCACCGATGCAATGGGCATGAACTTGAGCAAACTCCAGGAGACAGTGAAGGACAGGACTGGCGTGCTGCAGTCCACGGGTTGAGAAGAGTCAGACGTGACTTGATGACAGAACAACAACAAAAAAACAACAACCTCATCTACCCTGACTGCCACATTCACAGCATCCATGGTCCTTCATAGGAATTATAATTCCAACAGGACAGAGCCCACAGTTCTTACATAACACTACTGGCTTTACGAGTGCCTTCTGAACTTTCCTTTTCAGTATTGATGTCCTCGCCTGCAAAACGCCACCTGGAATTATGTGCCGCTGCCTGTACACGCAGCGAAAACTGCCCAGCCTTGGGCTTTCACCGCAAATGAATGCGCTCAGCCTGCTCGCCCTTCTCCCAGGGCAAGCGACAGAGGCGGACACACAAATATTATGGTCGCGTGTTTATTTTTAATTTCATAAAGTTCATCTATATGCAAATTACGGATGGCTTTGGGGTTCTAGGCAGGTTGCCAAGAAGAATCTTGAGGTCCTCAAGTCTGGGCAGACAGTCTTGACTCGCCTGCACTTGCAACGTATTTCAATGATTAAAGTGCTTGAGCCCAAAGAAAGATTTCAGATCCACTCCTATTAGGAAGAGGTATTCAAGCTACTGGAAAAGCAGAAGCTGTAATAGCTTGCTCTAAAGGGACAGAATAATTGGGAGCCACTGGGCAGGACTGAAATAGAAGCAGTTTAAGCAAAGACATGCACGGCACAGGTGGTGGCATCTAGGCTCCTGAGGTCAAAACTCTGCCAGCTATGCTAAACCAAATCCTTACTCTCACCCACAGTTATTCCCATGAAGGACTTTATTTTCTCACCAAAGTTTTAATTACTGGCTTTTATATTTCAAGATATATATGTATATGCAGTAATATATTTTATGAAATAGACTCATTATGATTATTTTAAGTATGTAATGCTAATTCTTCTCTTCTTATACTGGTGAGAAAAATCAGTTTATAAAGAAATCATGAGTGGGGGATGGGATGGGGTTGGGAGGTCAGAAGAAGGTTCAAGAGAGAGGGGACATGTATTTCTATGGCCGATTCATGTTGATATATGGCAGAAAACAACACAAAATTGTAAAGTAACTGTCCTCTGATTTAAAATAGATGAATTAAAAAAATAAAAGTTAAACATTAAAAGAAAGAAATCATGAATTTAGAGATGCTTGAGTTGCGAACATTTGACCCTTCCAGGCAAAACTGCCTAATTTAGAAAGATTCCTGAGTTTCATGTGCTTAATTTGGCCCTACACAAACATGAAAGCAGAATCACGAACGCTGCTGCTTGCTGCCAGGTTCGGCCTCCAGATGAGCATGTGTCAGTCTAACCAGCGATGTTTCATTTCAGTTGCATACGGATCCCAGAGGGAGGATCCAAGGCTTCAGGAAACTTCCTTCTGTGGAATTTAGGAAGATGCAGCAGCTTGTGGGGGGCAGGAGATCGGATGAGAGTGCCTTCAGCAGGGAAGCAGTGAGCCTTGAGAAAGGTCCTTTCAGGAAGAACAGCTGCCTGTGGTCCCCAGCAGGCGGTCAGAGGACATGAGGAAGGGGTGGAGCTTCCATTCTTGGCAGAAAGGAAAGCCACTGAGAGCAGAGCCCTGCTCAGTGCAACATGCTGCCTGTCAGCTCTCAGGACGGGCAGCCTTAGATCCACATGCTCAGGAGGAGGGTCGCGAGGTGTGCCTCTGATGATGGGGAACCAGGAGGCCAGCGAGCTCGAAGCCGTCTAGTTTGGGAATGGGCCTCCCCGGTGACTCAGATGCTGAAGCATCTACCTGCAATGCAGGAGGCCTGGGCTCCATCCTTGGGTCGGGAGGATCCCCTGGAGGAGGGCATGGCAACCCACTCCAGTATTCTTGCCTGGAGAATCCCATGGACAGGGGAGCCTGGCGGGCTACAGTCCGGGGGATCACAAAGAGTCAGACAGGACTGAACGATGAACACTTTCACTTTCGAAAGGCCCAGAAAGTGCCCTTGGGAGTTTACCCAGCAGAACCAGGGCACTGCAGGCTCCAGCTCCCCAGACACGCCCATGGCTCCCCCTGTACCCTCAGCCTAGAGAGACACCATGTAACACCTGGGCTAGGATCTGGGCCAGCAAACCTCCTGGGCTGAGTTAGGGGCCCCTTGCTTGTGCCACCCAGCCCCGATACTCAACTGTCTCAGCCCAAAAATCTCACGACTATAAATGAGTATCTGTCCTGTCCACTAGGGGATGAGTTCATGGAAGGCACGGCACAGTTCCCAACCCGAGTCTCCATCAAAGGGACACTGGATTAGAATGAATAAGATGAGGAGGCCTGGGGCCCGAACCCACCCACTGCCAGGTGCCAAGCAGCCAGCCCTCCCCTCGAGGAGACTCCTGCAGACACGCAGCTTCATCCACGGGCGGTGGTGTGGGGTGCTGACCCTTTGGGGTATGCAGAAACAGCACCTTCTCAGAGCAGACCCCAGCCCCACCAGCCCACGGAGCTAGAGGCTGAGCAGGTAACAGACACGGAGCACAGACACAAGGGTACAGGTTCGAGAAAGGACAGGGAGGCTTTTATGGCAAAAGGGGAAAGGCTTAGGGGAAGGGGTGGAGTCCTTGGGTCTGGAGGAGTTAGTCTGTCCAAGGACGAAGCCGAGGCCTGTGGAGGAAAAGGAACGGAAGGAAGGAAACGGTGCAGAATGTCCAGGTATATTCTGGCATGACCCAGAAGGGGGGCCTGATTTCGGGGGGTGGGAGGGGGAGTCTCTCCCTGCTGTTCAGGGACAGCACTGCCCATGAACACAGGAGCTGGGACTGGAATCCCATCTCTGCCTCCTAAACCCTGTGTGCCTATGGGCAAGTCCCTCCATCTCCCCAGGCCTCTGTTTTCAAATCAGGAAAAGGGTGAGAGGAATTTTATGACCAAAATTAAGTAAGATAAAACCTGTTAAATGCTTGGGATTAAATAAAATGAAACACACATTAAACTCAAAAGTGAAAGTGAAAAGTGAGTCTTAGTCGCTCAGTCGTGTCCGATGCTTTGTGACCTCATGGACTGCAGCCCACCAGGCTCCTCTGTCCATGGGATTCTCTAGGCAAGAATACCGGAGTGGGTTGCCATTCCCTTCTCCCAGGGATCTTCCTGACCCTGGGATCGAACCCAGGTTTCCTGCATTGCAGGCAGATTCTTTACCATCTGAGCCAGCAACTTAGCCACAAATAAAGGCTGTTGGCCATCATTCTATTATTGTCATATTTTCTCAAGCATCGTTATTCATTCAATGATGGGGGACAGTGAGAAAATGTCAGATGAACTGGATTTCTATTTTGTCTTGTGTGGGGAAGACCTTGGGACAGGCACAGAAAAGCATAAGCTTCGTCAGTGTATGTTTAAGGCATTTCATACCTACTAATGGGGCTTCCCGGGTGGCTTAGTGGTGAAGAACCCGTCTGCAATGAGGGAGACTCAGATTCGATCCCTCCGTTCAGAAGATCCCTTGGAAAAGGAAATGGCAACCCACTCCAGAATTCTTGCCTGGGAAATCCCATGGACACAGGAGCCTGGCATGCTACAGTCTATGGGTCGCAAAAGAGTTGGGCGTGACTTAGTAACCAAACAACAACTTACTAATGGTGGGAGGCTTAGGATGCATGTTTCACAGATGAAAAGGAGTAGTGAGAGCAGGGATGCAGCTGATTTGGACGAAGAGCTTCCAAAGACAGAAAAAGTGAACTGCTGCCAGTGATTCTAGAAAGGATCATTTGGAGGCAGAAATTTCCTCCTGCTTCTGCAGTGCTCCCCCTGCAAAGATTGAGTGCTCAAAACTCCCGTGAAGCAGCTGTGGGGAGACCGATAAGACATCCAATCGCCAAGCCTTCAGTGTGGCTGAGCTGTGCGTACGGTGGGGATTACCGAGGAACGGCAATTGCAGAGAACAAAGGTGCAAAAGGGCTGCTTATCGGCGGGAGCAGGGCGGGGGGCACGCTGATGCCACGTTGAAGGATTAGGACGCCCTGTCACCACTGAAACGACCTTCGGAGAGAAGCAACTGACCTTCTAACAGACAGGCCAAGTTCTCCAAGCATAGCAGCTGGGTACATTGAAAAGCTTCCTGGTGGCTCAGATGGTAAAGAATCTGCCTGCAATGTGGGAGACCTGGGTTCAGTCCCTGGGTTGGGGAGATCCCCTGGAGAAAGGATAGGCTACCCACTCCGGTATTCTTGCCTGGAGAATCCCATGAACAGAGGACCCTGGCAGGCTACCGTCTGAGCAACTAACACTTTTTCACACACTGAAAATAAATACGGTGGAAATGCATTGCTTTCCTAAACTCGGGCATCTGTGATCATTGGGATTGGGCATGGTGGATTTGAACAAGGTGTTCGTGCCCTGGAAACTTCTGCTAGCCTCCAGGATGGAATGGGCATTTACTCCTCTGCTTCGTGGGCACACACAGCTTCCCACAAGCAGCTCCTTCTCTAACAGGGAGGAGAAACTTCCCTGGATTTGCAAGTGGCCAGCCTACCGATTCACTAATACAGATAAGAAAGGCAGAAAGGCATCTGTTCATGGACAATGAACTCAGTAGCTCAATCAGGATGGTTCAGAGACGCACTGTATCACGGGATATGGAACCACACCTAAGGGTAAGGCATGTGTCTGCACTAGCCAGCTGCTCGGATGGCCCCCAACATCCCCTTCTGTTCACACCCGTGTCACCCCCTCCCCTTGGATGCGGGACCCAGTGACCTGCTCCCATGACCAGAACCTGCAAAGGCAATTGCTCAGATGTCACTTCCCAGCTGAGGCTGCGAAGACCATGACTTTGTCTTCCTCCTATCTTCCTCTTGCTGGTGCCCTGTTGCCTCATCCCTCACTTGCTCTGAAGAAGCCAATGACCGTGTTGTGAACCGCCCTCTGGCAGGAGCCAAGGAGCAAGAAACTAAGGCCACCAGCCAATAGCTCTTGAGAAAGGGAGGCCCTGAGACAAACCATCCACGAGGAGCTGAATCCTTCCGACCAATGTGTGAGGGGGCCCGGGTCCATCCCTGGCGGGTCTTGGGATATCTTTGTCCCTGCTGACAGCCTTGAGACAGAGCCCAAGTCAGGGGGCCCAGCAAGGCTGTGCCTGGACCCCAGGCCCCCAGAAACTGAGACAGATAGTAAATGTGGTTTTGAGCCACTAGCTTTGGGGGAGGGATTTGTTATGAGCTAGACGTGACTACTACACACCCAGAGCAGTTACACAGAAATGAAGGACTTGAGAGGCCAAGTTAGAGCAGCAAGGGTAAGGCAAACCAGACATTAGAGACAGAGGAAGCCCACCCGACCCCATGCCAGACCCCAGGCTGGAGGGAAAGGATGGACGTGATGTTAGCAGAGCCCACAGGTGACCGGAGAGAAGCAAACTGGTCCAGTTGGTCAGGAGATGACACTGGGAGAAGCAACGTTAAGGTCAAAAAGTAAAGAAGAAGGGTTATGGGCTTTCTTTTCCTGTGTCCCTCCAACCCTTGCCGGTGCTGAGAGCCTGGAGCACCCTGGTGCCAGGTCAGCCCCTGTGCTTCTGAGCAGAGAAGAGAAGTACAAGGGGTGGTAGCTGTTGTTCAGTTGCTCAGTCACATCCAACTCTGCGACCCCATGAACTGCAGTGCACCAAGCTTCCCTGTCCTTCACCATCTCCCAGAGTTTGCTCGGATTTATGTCCACTGAGTCAGGGATGCCATTCCAACCATCTCATCCTCTGTCGTCCCTTTATCCTCCTGCCTTCGATCTTTCCCAGTACCAGGGTCTTTTCCAATGAGTTGACTCTTCACATCAGGTGGCCAAAGTATGGAGTTTCAGCTTCAGTATCAGTCCTTCCAATGAATAGTCAAGGTTGATTTCCTTTAGAATTGATGGTTGGATCTATTTGCAGTCCAAAGGACTCTCAAGAGTCTTCTCCAGTATAAGGGGTAGCATGACCAAACAGGCTCAGGCCAGGCCCCGGAGGCGCCGCCGTCAGACACCCGTGACAACTCGGGCTTCGTCCTTGGGAACCTGTCTCAGGTCGGACTCCCAGACCAACCTGGCTTTCCTTATTTGTGATTCCCCCCTCATGTCTCCACATGGAGGGAGTTTCCTGGACGTGCTCCCAGCACTCTTTCCTTGTTTCCTTTTGCAGGTGAGAGTGATGTGATGGATGACACAGGAGAAGGCACCTGTGCGGTGGGCTGAACAGCAACTTCTCCCAAGACCCCACATCTTGAGCATTTTGAGTAGGCCAGGCCGTGGCCAGAAGACGTCCACACCCTAATCCTCAGAACCCAGGGATGCAGCCTGAGAGGAAAAGTGGAGCTTTGTAGATGCGATTAAGGTAAGAGTCTTGAGATGAGGAGAGTATCCTAGATGGTTCAGGTGGGTCCAGTAAAAAGGGATTTGTATTTATAAGAGGGGGTACAGAAGGATCAGAGGGGAAATAGGTGATGTGATGACGGAAGCAAGAGGTTGAAATGATGCAGGAAGGTAGGCAGCGTCTGGAAGCTGGAGAAGGCAAGGAGACGGAATCTCCTCCAGAACCTTCAGAAGAAGCCGCCCTGTCAATGCCTTGACTCTGTCCCCACTGAAATGGATGGCATCCTTTCAGACTCCAGAACTGAGTGAGAAGAAAACTACACTGTTTAAAGCCACCAGATTCACGGTCGTGTTTTACAGCTGCCACAAGAGACCCGGACCGTGTGCAGGTCCACGCTCTTCCCTGGTTCTGTGGGAGCACAGATTCTGCCGAGGGGCTCGGTCTCACAGAGCAGGCGTCAGACCGTGCGGGGAGGGGGAAAGCATGAGGCAAAGAGCAGCGAGCTCACTTGCTCTCAACTCTGTCTCTCAGAGTCCTGAGTGCATCTCAGTCAGATTTTAAAAATATTTGGTATTGTGGTAAAAGTCACATAATATAAAACACACTGTTTTAACCATATGTAACTGTTCAGTTCAGGGCACTAAGTACGCTCACGTTGCTGGGCAGCTCTCACCATCATCAGCCTCCTGAACATTCCATCTTCTTAAACTGAAGTGCTGTCCCCATTAAACACTAACTCCCGTTCCCCATCCTCACTCCCCCACCCTTGACTCCTGTACTTTCTGACTCTATGAATCTGCCTATTCCAGGCACCTCGTGTAAGGGGAGTCAAACAGTATTTGTCTGCACCTAATGCATCATTGTTGCTGTTGTTGTTTAGTGGCTAAGTCGTGTCCGACTCTTTGTGACCCCATGGACTGCAGCCCACCAGGCTTCTCTGTCCATGAGATTTCCCAGGGGAGAATACTGGAGTGGGTTGCCATTTCCTTCTCCAGGGGATCTTCCCGACCCAAGGACTGGGTCTCCTGCATCTCCTGCATCGGCAGTCGGATTCTTTACCACTGAGCCACCTTGGAAGACCGCACCTAATGTACACTGGAATGCATGTTTAAGGCTGAAAGAAGCAGATTCTAATACGATATGTGTTCCTGAACCTCAACCAGCTTCTGTTTTCATGAAGAACACTGTTTGAAATACCTGTTACCACTAATCAAAGCTGCCACAGTCATTTTAACTTTGATAACGCCAACTTCAGAGCAAGAAAGATTATCATGGATAAAGAGTGACTTTACAAAATGGAAAAGGGTGAATTCTCCAATAATACATAATAATCCCAAATGCATATACAACAATCCCAGAGTCAAAATACGTGAGGTAAAAACTGATAGAACAGAAAGGACAAACCCACTCTGAGAGCTGGTGAACCTCACACTGAGCTGAACCACCAGCCAAGTTGACATTTACAGGACACACCGTCTTCACAATGGCAGAAAACATGGTCTTCTCCAAAATACGAGGCAAAGTCACTGCAGCGGACCACATCCTGGGCAATAAAACCATCCTTAAGACACTTGGAAGGATATAAATCCTACAAAGTATGTGCTCAGGCCAGAATTGAATGAAACTAGAAATCAGTAGCAGGAAAGTAGTTGGAAAAGTCCCCAAATATTTGGAAGGTAAACAATATACTTCTAGATAATCCATCACTCAAGACAAATCTTAAGGGAAATTTAAAAATATTTTGAAGTGAAAACAAAAATTCCATCTATTAAAATTTGTGCGATGCAGCAAAAGCAATGTTTAGAGGGAAGTTGGTAGCATTACATTTGAATGTTAAAAAAGAAGATCTAATGTCTATAACATAAGATTTCATTTTGGGAAAGTAGAGAAGGAAGACAAAATTAAGCACAAAGCGAGCAGAAGAATGGAAGTAACAAAATTAGAGCAGAAATTAATGAAATTAAAAATCAGACAATGATAGAGAAAATCAAGAAAAATCAAACCTGGTTCTTTGAAATGATCAATAATATTGATAAACTCCTATCTGGGCTAATCAACAATTTAGAATAACTTGAGAGACTTATAGTATATCTATTTTATATGGTGCAGTATCAATGCATTTAAAAGAAATACAAGGGTCTTCCTGGGGGACTCAGTGGTAAAGAACCTGCCTGCCAAGTAGAAGACACAGGTTTGATCCCTGGTCTGGGAAGATCCCACATGCCATGAGCAGCTAAGCTCCTGCACCACAGCTATTGAGCCCGTGCTCAGGAGCCTGGGAGCTGCAACTACTGAGCCCATGTGCTGCAAACCTACTGAAGTGCGTGCACCTTATGGTCTGTGCTCCACAATGAGAGAAGCCCACACCCTGTAACTGGGCAGCAGCCTCTGCTCTTTATAACTGGAGAAAAGCCCACATAGCCATGAAGAGCCGGCACAGCCACAAATAAATGAATTATAAAACCATTCAAAATCAATCATTTTTATTTTTTTTTTCAATCAGCACAGCCATAAATAAATAAATTATAAAATCATTAAAAAAAGAAAAAGAACTATGCTATTCTGCTTCCCAGCTGGATAGCTGAGTCAGAGTTTAAAGCAGCAGAGTGATAAGAAATGAACTGATAAAGGTTATGTGGTCACTAAGCCTACAGTTCTGGAAGCTGCCATTGAGTGAAGAGCTCAGGACGGTTCCCCGGAGGGACCAAGGACGTGGTCCTTAAGATTGGGAGCCTGAGTGGCATCACTTTGCTGCCTGCACATCAGGTCTTCGCTTGAGGGTGTCTAATTTTCCAAAGGTTGTTCAGAGTAAACTGATTGTAGTTTTTGAGTTTGGGGCTTCTTTTTCATCAAAAAACAAATATAGAAAGCAAGAAGAAAAAGAACTCCAGTGGATTTTAGCCTGAGTCTGGGCAAAGAATGTGGACTGAAGTCATTCCCATTGGAACCCCATCGTCAAGACTTCTAACTGGATTTTCTCCACACTATCTCATAACAAACGCCTGGGCCCCATTTCCCAACCACACCAGCACCGGAAACCTGTTAGTTCCTAGTGGGTCAGATCTTTCTTCCCTTTCATTATGTAATAGAATGGTTTTTACATAGATGCTCTGCACTTCTTTTACATAATCAAGAAAGAATAAAGCTGGAAAAGAAATTAGGATTGTTTTCTCCAAACCCCTCATTCACAGATGAGGTCATTAGCCCAGGGACAAGGACTAGACGCACAGGCTGCTTCCTCAGTGGTGGACCAGACCACCACGTCCCCAGGGTCCGGGGCCAGCGTTCACTCCTCTGTCCCCATCTTCCTGTTCTCACTGTCCCTGCTGGGAAGGGTGATCCTGTACGCAGAGGCCTGATTTACAGATACAATGGGCCATCAACAGTGGGGCTAGTTCACCCTTAGGCTTTGAAAAGACCTGTTCTTCTCATGATGCTTTCACTGTCCTTCATTCAAATGATAATGAACCCCGTGGTCAAAAATCTAATGCCTCCTCAGTCTACCATTAAAGTCAGGAGAATCACCTAAGATTATCTTTCCGTTTCCCCAGTGGCTCAGCAGTAAAGAATCTACACTGCAGGAGACTCGGGTTCAGTCCCTGGCTCAGGAAGACCCCCTGGAGGAGGGCGTGGCAACCCACTCCGTATTCTTGCCTGGAGAGTCCCATGGACAGAGGAATCTGGTGGGCTACAGTCCATGGGGTCACAAAGAGTCGGACACGATTGAAGCGAGTGAGCACTCAAGCATCCTTTCATGATGCGACCTCTGGGAAAGCTGAGTTTTCTATTGAATAGTTTACAGCAGTGGAGGTGGGAGACAGTGTTCAAAAAACCCCACAGCAGTGAGGGGCCTGGGCCTGAATCCAGTCCACACCCACCATCTACAAGCTGGGCAACTCTGAGGCCCCTGCTCCCACACCTGGGCTCAGTTTCCCCTCTGCAGTGGAGTGTTTGACTGGGTCAAGATGCCTGGGAAAGCAGATGTTAGTTAACTCATGGTCAGTCAAATAGTCAATGTTCATCCATTAGTTACCATCAACTGATTTTCTGGAAATGCATTTCTCAGTAAAAGACACGAAGGGAGAGGAGTTTCTGTTGATATCGTTATTTTGCTTTTGTTTGATGTGGACACACTGCACATGCTCTTGCTTGGGAGAAGTCATCATTCAGCACCAGTTCAAACCAATCACATGCAATTTGCAGACACCTCAGTTCAGTTCATGTCCGACTCTTTGTGACCCCATGGAATGCAGCACGCCAGGCTTCCCTGTCCATCACCAACTCCTGGAGCTTGCTCGAACTCATGTCCATCAAGTTGGTGATGCCATCCAACCATCTCATCCTCTGCAAGACACCTAAAATCCTTCAAATTCTGTCATGAGAAATCCTGTGACTCTCCGCTTCTCCCGTTTTTTGCTTCCGCAGATCACCTTTTGACTCATCCATGCAAAATAAGTCTCATCTTAAGTGATTTGTCACATGTCCTAATCGGACAAAATTGCTTTTGTCTCTGTCTTCAACTTCCATCACACACCGTATCTCCTCCAGACTCACGTCATCAACATTGCTGGAGGGGTGCCTTCAGCATCACCACTGTCACCAGACAAGCCTTTGATTGGAAATGTGGGACAGGCAGAGGCAGGGGTGAGCCTGCGGAGTGCACCTGAAGGCTTCCTTCCATACTGATGGGGGAGGCACGGGGCACACTGGGCCCGCCTGCAGCGTCCGAGATGGACCCCGTGTGTGACACTGCTTTCGTTCTCAGACCACACCTTCCTGTCTCACCCTCATGACCTCAGGCGGGATCTCCTCCAGTGCCCGGCTAGAACTCAGACTCCTTCTGTCTCCAGCATCCTCCCAACCTAAGAGTCCAGTGTGTCTACCAAGAGCCTGTGTTCCCATCAGACCTTCAATAAATAGGAAAGAGTTCTGTATTTTCCTGCATATATTTTCATTTTACAAGTCTTGCATTTCACACCATCTGCTGATCTGGGCACTTCTCGAGCTGCCAGTCAGCGTACATTTTATTTTTAGATGCCAGCTTTGGGCAGACCATGAAAATTCTGCACCTTAAATTTTTAGACGTTCTAAACAAAGAATCTCAACAATCTTTTAAAGACCTCCTGAGAGGGATGGGGTCAGAAGCCTAAATGACTGAGAATTCTTTGGAAAAGCGAAATGAAAACAGCTGCAAATGGAAAGGGGTCAAATAACTGATGCTTATGTAACTGTATCCTGCACACTAGTCAGGAGCCTTGGCTATATACAAGCAATCATACGAGAGATGCAGCTTTAGGGGATCTCTCAGCCAAGAGAGTAAAACCTGACGGCTGAATAAGCAGATTTCTGGGAAGAACCCCACCAAAGGATGGAATGAAAATCCTTGTGTCTTTTCTAAGAAGGTTCTGATCTTCCCTTGATCCCTCCCTCAATTTGGACTTAATTTAAAAAAGGAAAGAGAGAAGCAGAGGTAGGAATGTATAGGACCTAAAGAATCAACGATCCTTTAGCGAAATGTGCAGTCCGATCTCACCAACAGCTGCCTGTCTCTTTAAACCAGAGACCCCGCCAGGATACAAGCTGGGAGAAGTGTTAATCCATATGTCCCAAGACATTTTTATTCTCTTCTTTTGAAGACTCTGGGGGGAAATGTTTAGCAGGACCCCATGAGCTGAAAAAATGTATGGCGTGTACGTGTGAACTTCCGTCAGTGACACGTGATTGAAAATGCTAACTGTGTCATGTGAGGCCCTGGAGCATCTGCTCAGAATCCTGCCAGTGACGTGCATACACATCCAGGGCACTGCAGAAACAAGAGATGGGAAAGAATGAAAATCCTCATCTCACATCCCGAGTGGGGGTGCTGAGACCCCTGAAATAAAAATCCAGCTCCTATTCATTAAGAATGTGATGCAAGCAAGGCCTCTTATGTGGCTCACAGAACGAAGTGGAGACCTAAGAGAAAGGGTGGCTTTGGGAGTGGCGTATTATAAATTTCTGCAAAACAGCAAACTATGTTCAAGGGAACAGAAGTGAAATACCAGGCATTTAAAGATTTTGTGGGCTGAGGAATTATTATTACAGTGAAGAATGAAACTAGGATTGCCAGTTGTTATTCTAGAATGAGCCATGTGCCAAGTCTGACTTTGTAAATAAAGTTTTATTGGCTCACAGCCACATCCATTTGCTCTCATGTTGTTCATAGGTGTCTGCAGTTTCCAGCAAGCAAAGTTGAGTAGCTGCCACTGAGACCAGATGGCCTGAAAATTTGAAAATATTTACTCTGTGGTCCTTCCCAGAAAAAGACTGTGAACCCCTGTTCTAGAACATACACAGGCCTCCTTTGCGGTTCATGGTAATACTTGTAAATCCAACTGACAAATCTCACAGTTGAGTGAAGGAGAGAGCTGTTATCACTTTAAATCACCTTCTAAGTTCTTTTTTCTTTTTTAAAGAATTTCTTTTTTTTTTTTTTGATGTGAACTATTTTTAAAGTTTTTATTGAATGTGTTACAATACTGTTTCTGTTTTATGTTTCAGCTTCTTGGCCGCGAGGCATAAGGGATCTTTGCTTCCTGACTCAATATTGAACCCGCACACTCTGTACTGGACGATGAAGTCTTAACCACTGGTCAACCAGGCAGGTCCTTCAGCCTCTAAGTGCTAAATGCAGAATCTAGGAGTGTAGACGTCTTACTATGGTGAATTGCTGGTGAAGAACTGTATCACCGAGGACACAATCACCACCCCATGTAAATTGCTATGAATCTATATTTTTGTTTCTCAATGCTACTTACATCTCCTAGTAGATGTTAAAGTGCTTGAGGTTTTGTTGTTGTTTTAAATCATCCTCATTTTGGAAGCACTTAGTAAAGGACTAGAATCCAGCAGTTATTCATATAACGTCTTCACAGGCTGGTGAACTTAGAAGCGACATTAATTTAATAGACTCTCTAAATCTACGAGAAACAGATTTATTGTAATCTGATTTGTAAAAATACTACAATTTAAAGTTATTATTGTTATTAAAGAAATTAGTTTTGAAAGCTCCTTCTTAAATCACCTCCCATACTACATAATGGCAGTCTACAGTTTTGGGCATTTCGTTGTTGATCTAACTGACAGAGGTTATACTGGTTATAACTAAGCACAATACAATACTTCCTTGACAAAACTTCCTGAGATACGCTTAAGGCAGTTTACTTCAGATCAATGTCCTTGGTGTCTTCAGGGTTTTTGAAAATGTCTTTATTTCTCGTTTAAAATGGAACCCAAATCAGTGACCTTCTCTGCCTCCTTAAACAGCTAAAATATGGTGACTTCTATGGGTTCAGAGACAAAGCTCACAGGGGCTGCTCGACTCAGGCATTCAGGCTGTTCTTCCTATGGATGGTGTTAATATCCATGTTCAATATTATCTTATGTTCAACATTATCTTATGTAAGGCCAGTTCAACATTATCTTATTTTTCTGTCAATGATGAATAATCCCAGATCCTTGAACTTCCCTTACATATCTAGTTTCCTAATTCTTCAGTCATCTTTGAGTCTTTCCTCTGATTCCTCTGTAAGACTTTAAGTCTGACTTAAAACTTACCTAAAATTCAAGTGAGGATCTGACTTATCTTGAAGAAAACAAAAGGATAAACTGAAAGTCTGTGGATGCTGGGGCCATGGTCCCCTCTTCCTGATTCTTTTTAAAGGACACCATTACTTCACCTATCGGTCACGCTCGGAGACAGGTTAAAGAGAAAGAAGTGTCTGCTACCGCCCTCTCTGGGGTCCAATGCACACGGGTGCTTATGAAGCCTCTGTATCCAGTTGTGCATTATTATCTCATCCCTCAGGCATCTACTCATGATTAGATAGCATTACCGACTCAATGGACATGAACTTGAGCAAAACTCCAGGAGATAGTTGAAGACAGGGAAGCCTGGCATGCTGCAGCCCCTGGGGTTGCAAAGGGTCAGACACGACTGAGCGACTGAACAACAACAATACTGGTTATAATGGTTCCCCCTAGGTTTATACGAGTCTCCCATTAACTGTTCTAAACTATCATCACGGGATATCTTGCTAGATGTAGACCATTTTCACCCATCTAAACACTTCAGGAATAAATCCTCTAATGTTAAAAGTTGACTACGTGTGTAGAGCTGAAAAATAACAAAAAATAGGCCAGAGAGAGAAAATCCAGAAATCCATAACCTAATGGATGGCTGACATTTATTGAACACAACACAGGCCAAACACTCAGCTAGGAATACAGACACACAGTCTCTAATCCTCAGTCTAGTTCTGTCATTGGCCTTCTTTACAGACAAGTAAACAGATGCTCAGAGAAGCTAAGTCATTTGCTCAAATTCATATAACCAGTTCACCCACAACTGGGATTAGAGCTCAAGTCTTTCAGGCTCCAAAATGAAAGCAGTCCCGTTCTATTCAGAATTATGCATCAGGCTGCCTTTGAAAAGGGGAAACACCATCTTTTAGTTCTGGGGGATTCAGCAAAAATACTTTACGAAAGAATTCAACTTCTGCTAGGACATCACACAAAAAGCAAGTTTTCCCAGTTCTATAACTTGAGGTTCATAAGATCAGATGCAGCAGAAGCATGCTACATATCTGGGAGGCATCTGCCCGCCTGGAGATAGAAAAGACAGATGCCTTTTATAAGGATTATCCCGGTAGTGCAGGAGCCTGAAAAGAGAGCCAGTGAACTTGAGAGAAGAGGAGCATGACCACTGGGCTCCTGCGACAAGTACTCAGGCCATGGAGGACTTTCTCTGGGGGACACCAGCTCACTCTCAAGGACTGGCTGGGTGATAACCGCAGGGCGCGCCAGACGGAGGACAAAACAGATGTAACAGCCCTGAAGTGAGAGGAGAGGAAGCAGGACAAGGCACCCGCAAGTCACTCAGCATCTGCAGGGCTCAGCGTCCATGGGGAAGGGGCGGGGCGGGGCTGCGGGGGGTACAGGGCCTGCTTTGCTGTCCCAGGAGATCTGCAGGGAAAAGAGAATCCCTGGAGGAGTATGAAGGTAGGCGTGAGGTTTACAGTGATCCCTTGGAGAGCTGGGGGTCAGCCTGGAGCTTCCCCAGGAGTCAGGGAGGCATCCAGGGCAGGGGAGACAGGATGAAGGGCTGAGGAAAGTGACTTCTGACTAATACTGAAGACAAACGTTTCCTGAGACCTGAAGCCAGAGGTAATCAGACTGATTCTTAAGTTATATGCGTGACAAAAGGCCTGGGAAGAAACGGAAATACTTTTTTACCATTTTTTTTTAAACGGATGTTATAAGCATTCGATTTTAAAACATGTCAAATAAGAAATGAGACTCTTCAATTGATCCGAGAGATAAGCTCAAAATAGTTCGTTCTTAAGATTTTCTCTAAGAATCTAACACCAGGGTCAAATTTCTACACAACTAGCACATCCACAAAATTCTTTAAATTCCGCATGAGACAGAGGGAAGGGAAGCGAAGGGAAGAACTGTTAAGTCTGCACACTTACTTTTAAATTTTGTTTAAAAATGATAGCTTTTGTTCTGAAAACTAAATCAACATGAAGACTTATTTATAAGAAAAAACTGACCAAAATTCCTCAAAATTACAAAAAAGCTGTTAGATAGGTAGTAAAGGCAAATCACAGGAGAGGGAAACGTCCAGAATGGATTTTGATGCACAGAAGATCGTGCAACAACAACAACAAAAAACCTAAAAGTGTGGGGAAGTTGATTTGCAATGCAATCTTGTTGCTCACGTCACAGCCAAAACGCAATACTGTTGCCCCCAGGTCCTAGAGTCCTCTGAGAAACTTTTCTTTCTTCTCTTCACTGGAGTATAACTGCTTTACACTGGTTTGTCAATTGCTTCTGTACAGCAAAGTTAATTAGCCATATGTATTCATATATCCCCTCTTCCTTGGATTTCCTTCCCATTTAGGTCACCACAAGCACTGAGTAGAGTTCCCTGTGCGGTACAGTAGGTTCTCATTAGTTATCTATTTTATATATAGTAGTGTATATATGTCAATCCCAGCCTCCCAATTCATCCCACCTACCTTCCCTGAGAAGATTTTCTAAGGGAGGGAGTGAAAATGATACTCAATTGAGCCAATTCTTACTGAATCAACTCTGTAGGGTTGCCAAACGACGACGGGAATGGCAGTGTGTCTCACCCGCACAGGTGAGGCTCTTCCAGTCACACCTCCTCCTCTGCTGGGGTCCACCCACCTCAGACTCGAGAACCATCATCTCCAACCTCACATGCCCAAATGCGCCAGAAGTGACCGGTCCACTCAGGAACCTCTGTGTTTGGCACACAAGACTTCCACCCCATGATAAGAAGAATTTCCTAAGAGTCCAGACACCCTTTGGAGGGGAAAGACTAGAAGGCCTTCCATATGAAAGCCTAGCCCTGCCTACAGAATTCTCTCATGCTCAAAGAGAAGCAGTGTTTGACCTGTTAATAAACCTTAAATCAAAGGTTTAGATCACAGTAAAACCCACAGGTTGAAGCACTCAGTGCAATACTGCCGTGACAAAACTTCCTCACATACATGGGTAAGGCAGTTTATTTCAAATTAATGTCCTTGGTGTCTTATGGATTTCTGAAAATGTCTTTATTTCTCCATTAATGGGATCCAAACCAGTGACCTTCTCTGCCTTCTTAAATAGCTAAAACACGGTGACTTCTATGGGTTCAGAGACAAAGCTCACAGGGGCTGCTCAATGCAGTCTATTCATCCTTGGATTATGTTAATATCAGTGGAGCCAGTTCAGCTTCATCTCATTTCTCTGACAATGATGAGAAACCCCAGATCTTTGGACTTTGCTTTCTGTAACTGGTTTCCTAATTCTTCCATCACCTTTGTGTCTTTCTTCTGATATCTATGTTAAGACGTTAAGTCTGATTTAAAACTTAATCTAAAATTCAAGTGAGGATCTGACTTGTCTTGAAGAAAGCAAAAGGATAAAGTGAAAGTCTGAGGCTGCCACAGCCGTTGGAACTTTCTGACTCTTGGACGCCACTCTTTCACCCACAGCCGCTGGAACTTTCTGACTCTTGAAGGCCACGCTTTCACCCAGCGGTCGTGCTAGAGACGGGGCAAAGGGAAAGAACTGCCCACCAGCACCCTCGCTGGTGTCGTCCAAGGCACACGGGTGCTTGCACTGTCTCTACATCTGGTTGTGTGTGCGTGTGCCCATCATCCCATCCTGCATGCATCTATTCATTCAGGCATCCACTTAACATTATGTACCCTCAGAGCTGGGACAAATACAAATATTAAAGAGCTCGGGTTGCTGCCACAGATCTCAACAGCTCCTCTCATGGCCCAGGGAATGTGTGACAGAAGGGCGTACAGACAAAAACGTACAATGTGAGGACTCCTGTAGAAAAGCATAAGAACAGCACCAAGCAGGAGAGCACGGGGTCCTCAGGAGGGTCCCCACGACCTCAACCGTCATCTCCAGATCACCGATTCCCCACCGGTCCCTGAGGGCCGAGGACCCAGGTCCCTTCACCACCTTAACTCTGCGTCTGGTCTACTCAGGTCTGCCTCCCGACAGAACAGTTTCAATGAGACAGGAGAGTGGGGATGTCTGAGTCTCAGACTTGCTAAACTGGCAGTAAACCAGAAGATCAACTGCTATGGACTGAACTGTGTCTGCCTCCCCAATTCACATGTGGAGGCCCTAAGCCCCCCACACCCCCACCACAGCCTGGCTATAGTAAGGAAGGAATTCAGATTAAATGGAGACCTAAGAATGGAGCTCTGATCTGATCTGATTTTAGTGTCATTCCCCCATGGCTCAGTGGTTAAAGAATCCAGCTGCCAATGCAAGAGAGGCCAGAGATGCAGGTGGGATCCCTGGGTCAGGAAAATGCCTGGAGGAGAGCATGGCAACCCACTCCAGTGCTCTTGCCTGGAGCATCCCAAGGACAGAGGAGCCTGGTGGGCTACAGTCCATGGGGTCGAAAAAGAGCTGGACATGACTGAGCAACTGAGCACAGACAGAGACAGACACACAGATCTGAGAAAAGACAACAGAATGCTCGCTTCCTCTCTTTCTCTCTTTCTCTCCTCTCCCTACCGTGTGAGGGCCCACTAAGAAGGTAGCTACCTGCCACTCAGAAAGAGAGCCATCACTAGAACCCAGGCTGGTACCCTAATCTCAGACTGCCAACATCCAGAACTGGGAGAAAGCAAATTCCTATTGTTTAAGCCATCCAGTCTATGCTATTCCGTTACAGCAGCCAGATAAAATACATCAACCCCTGGCTAGGAATCTGAGAACAATATTCCACATTATAATACAACTCCATTTAATCTTTTATCAGTCATTTTCTTCTTCTCCTTCCCATTTTTGGTCACTGTCTTGATCAGAGTTTGAGGCTCAGGTATAGCAGAGAAGGTGAACTTTTAAGAATCCCAAGAAAAGGTGAAAAATGAAATATTTCCAGTTTGACCCACAAAGATAAAAATTATCCTTCTTTTCCTAGAAATCATCCAGAACACCAAAAAGTATAGGAAATGCAGAAGTAATTTGTATTTTCAACAAAATCAGAAAGTCAATAGAACCTCCAGACTCCAAAATGGGTCTGAAAGCTAATGAATGTAGGCAGGACCAGAGGTAGGAAAGCAAGAAAAGACACCCCGAGAGGTCATAGAGGGGGCTGTAGATTCAGAAAGAACGCGGAGATGTGCCTCAAGGTGAGAGGGCTGTGGAAGCCTTGTCTCTGCTTTGTAGGAACACTGGTGGGAGCCCTCGTGGATTCAGAATGTTCAGGACATGGGGCTTGAGAAGGAGGGGCATCCCTAGGAGTACTGCAGGAAGCAATCCCACTTTGAGGCAGGAGGTTTGAGCAGTTAGCATCTCCACTGGCTATAAGAATACTATGACTAGGGTGACATTTCGTACAGTGATCCACCCCTGCAAGTGTTCCGAGAGCTCGGGAGCTAATGATGAGAATGATGGGCGTAGCTGTAGTAGCTCATATATTAAAAGGGCACTCTGAGAAATAGCAGATTAAATGCAAAGCTTTGATAAAACATCAAATTTCAGGAAGGCTGTTGGACTTCAAAAATAATGAAGTCCGTTGGGAAACTAGGTAGAAATGTCAATTCTATTATTTAAAAAAAAGGAGAAATTCAGGCTGACCTTAGATGAGCAAACTCAGACTTGCTAAACTCAATACATTCTAAAAAGTAGAAAAAAAAAAAAAAAAACAAACTCTAATTTTAATGCAAAAGAGGCTAACATTAATTTTTTAAAAAGCAGAAGAGAAAAATCCCCTATCATCTAAAAATAAAACCACAGCAAAAGTTTCTCTTGTGTCAAAAAAGAAATCCAAATCAAATCAGCAAAATATCTAGAAAATAATGAGGATGAGCTCATATATAGCATAGAGCTAAAGCAGACTCAAGAGGAAAATATATAGCTCTCAGTACCCATATAAATAAATAAGAGAGAGAAAACATATAAATGGATAAAGCATCTAACAATATAATCACAAGAAGTTCAAAACACACACACAAAAAGGAAAATTAATAAAGAAAAAATTGAAATTAAAAAAAAAAGAACCAATAAAAATAACAAGTACATTCCAAACTCATTCTTTGGAGAAATAAAGAAAAATAAATTTTAAATAATTGCTTGATGTCTCACAAATTTATACAGATAGGACAAATCTGAAGAATAAGAAACTAACCAGGGAAAAGTAACATAAGAACAGAGGTTACAGAAAAGAGTCTCATGATAAACGATCCCTGAATGCTACAAAATATAATTGCAACCTTGGATAAAAGAGACTGTATTTATAAGAGTAAATCCTTGAGAAAAACACCCCAGAAAAGAAAATAAATCTAAACAGAGGATATGAACGGGTAAAAGGGAACACTCTCTAATCTAAATATTTGAGAGGGAGGGAAGGGGCCCACCCACGAGTGAAGCGCCCAGAGTCCCCCCGGTACCCCTCAATGTGCCTGTATTTGCTGTTATTATTGTTCAAAGAGATTCAATATCCCTCAATTTATTAGTCAAAAGAATCAAGCAGCAAATTAGATAAAAACACGACATGACATACTGAGTTAATTCCAAAAATTCAATAATAGTTCAGTACTATAAAGGAAGGGAAATCATACAATCTTGCCCATGGGTTACTTTTCTTAAAAAAATTCTCTTGAAAAAGTTCAAGATCATTGTTTAAAGCAAATGAAAACAGAAAATGTCTCAGAAGAAGAATAAATGGTCACATCCTTCAGATTATAATATTTATTTAACTTAACCCAAAAGCCAGCATGCTGATTTAAGGAACAAACATCAACCCTACTTTAACAAAACACACACACACACACACAAAAAGACAAGTGTGTCTATTCCCACCACATTAATACTAGTTTTTTTCTGGAGGTACTAAACAATGCAACGGGAAAGAAAAGGTGGATTTAAAAATCAGAAAGTGGAGATTCACTTGAAAATGATATTGATTATATACCTGGAAATTCTAAGATTATCAAATGAAAAATTACTAGAAGCAATGAGAAAATTCAAAGTGGCTGGAAGATGCATATTCACTGAAAACCTTCTGAAAACTTTTATCTCAACTTTTTAGAAAAATGTGACCATATCTACTATGTTTTTGCAATGGGGCAAAGAGCCAATGACAGCAGATGTTTAGTTCCCCTACCTATCTGTAAGTGATCCTCAGGAATCCTTGTTGATTGCCGTATGGATGAGAGTTCTGTTTAAATAAGAGTGGAATTCCCATATGTTTCCTCATTCTAAATTCTAGTTTTGCTTTATTTTCCCATGTGTTACCATAAATATCATCCAGGGAGGTATCTCTGTATGTTGCACACCACAGAGCTTAGAAATACCTGAGCACTCAAAAGAAGGGGAACCCCACAGGCTCTGATCTTGGAGAACGCATGGAGGGTCTGTAGCAAGCCATGCAGGAGAGGAGCGGACCTGCTGTCCAGCCATGGGGCTTGGTATTGGAAGTGGGTTGAACACAGGGCCCCGAGTTATGCCCATTGGGAAACTCAGCATACCACCCCCTTTTTGGAGTAAGGGTCTCTGTGCTGGCAAATGGCATATAGGATGTGCTAAGTCACTCAGTCATGCCTGACTCGTTGCGACCCCATGGACTGCAATCTGCCAGGCTCCTCTGTCCCTGGGATTCTCCAGGCAAGCATACTGGAGTGGGTTGCTATTTCCTCCTCCAGGGGATCTTCTTGATGCAGGGATTGAACCCAAGTTTCTTATGTCTCCTGCATTGGCAGATGGGTTCCTTTCCACTAGCGCCACCTGGGAAGCCGGTACCCAAGGGTCTTTGTAAGTATAATTACATTAAAGATTTTGCTATGAGATCATCAGAGTGATCATCAGAGTGGGCCCTAAAAGCAATGGCCAGGGTCCCAATAAGAGACAGACAGAAGGGAGGCAAGACGCAGAGGCATTAAGAGCAGGCCACGTAAAGATGGAGCAGAGATTGGAGCTCGAAGCCCCAAGCCAGGGTATACCAGGGATTTCTGGCAACTACCAGAAGCTGACACTGTTTCCACTGTTTCCCCATCTACTTCCCATGAAGTGATGGGACCAGATGCCATGATCTTCGTTTTCTGAATACTGAGCTTTAAGCCAACTTTTTCACTCTCCTCTTTCACTTTCATCAAGTGTCAGACTTTATTTTTTTGGGCTCCAAAATCACTGCAGATGGTGACTGAAGCCATGAAATTAAAAGACGCTTACTCCTTGGAAGGAAAGTTATGACCAACCTACATAGCATATTCAAAAGCAGAGACATTACTTTGCCAACAAAGGTCAGTCTAGTCAAGGCTATGGTTTTCCCAGTGGTCATGTATGGATGTGAGAGTTGGACTGTGAAGAAAGCTGAGTGCCAAAGAATTGATGCTTTTAAACTATGGTGTTGGAGAAGACTCGAGAGTCCCTTGGACTGCAAGGAGATCCAACCAGTCCATTCTGAAGGAGATCAGCCCTGGGTGTTCTTGGAAGGAATGATGCTAAAGCTGAAACTCCAGTACTTTGACCACTGCATGCAAAAAGTTGACTCATTGGAAAAGACCCTGATGCTGGGAGGGATTGGGGGCAGGAGGAGAAGGGGACGACAGAGGATGAGACGGCTGGAAAGCATCACCAACTCGATGGATGTGAGTTTGACTGAACTCCAGGAGTTGGTGATGGACAGGGAGGCCTGGCGTGCTGTGATTCATGGGGTCGCAAAGAGTTGGACACGACTCAGCGACTGAACTGAACTGAACCAGAAACTAGGAAAGAGGCACGAAAACCTTCTTTCTCAGAGCCTCCAGGGGACCCACCTCTGCCACAAATTGGTTTTGATTTTTGTGAAATGATGAAGTCCAGAATTAAGAAATTGCTGATGTTGAAAGCACCCAACTTTGTGGTAATTTTTTCAGCAGCATCAAGAAGCCAATACAGTATCTCAACTGAGGGGCTGGAGGCGGTCATGCAAAGAGATGGAATTGTATACATGCACATGTCCAGGACCATAAATCTGAGTTGCAGGATGGTCAGATCTGGTGGATTCAGGTACCATTGGCTGAGCAATCCCCAAGGTGGGCTGGGGAACAGAAGTAGGCTTCTCCAGGTAACATGACACTCCAGAGAAAGAGTTCAGGATGTTTAGTTGGCAAGTGATCCTACATACTCCTCCCTCTCACTCCTGACAAGCGGCGAGCTGTGTCTTAGGTTTCCAAAATCAGGTGTTCCATTAACTTACAGAAGCACAGGTCCTCAGGTATTAGCTGAACTTCTGAGCTTCACTCAGCAGTGTAGTGTGGCCTGTGAGCACCTCACCAGGATGGGATTCACTACCTTTAGTCTGCATAGGACACACCACAGGATGGTCAACCAGACATGACCTGGGCTCTGAGGGTCCTAGATATGTATGATGCAACTTTCGTTCCAGAGATCATTTGGACTTTGATTAACATATATTCTCAAAGTATGTCTATGTTTCCATTTATCTGAGCACTTGTAAAGGTCATTTAGACTTAGCAGAAGACATTACCCCTGCTGCTGCTGGACTGACCAGCCTGACAACAGGTTCTTCCTTATACACCAGGTCATCTAATCAGCACCAAGGCCAGCAACTACCCAGGGAGGCTGGTGCTACTGCTGCCATTTCAGAGATGAGAAAACTGCGTCAACTCAAGACTCAGGTCAAATTTATGCAATGTCACAGTTTGGTTCTCTAGGAAGCACAAATGAAACAGGGCTGAGTGTTTATCAGAAAGTGCCCTTGGGATCAACCCCTAAGTGGAGGGAAGGACTGGGGACCTGGTAGAGGGAGAAGCTGAGCTGGGATCCAGGTCTGAAAACTCCAGACAGACTCACAGACAATCTGGAGCTGAAATTAGAATTGTCCTGCATTGGGCCAAAAGGAGAGAGGACTTATACCCCCACTCAATCAGTTATGGACGTGGGCCACCCATGGAAAGGTTGACCTTGGGCAGGCAGCTCTGTGAAGCTGGGGCAGCCTGGAGACTAAGATATGAAAGTCTGCTGCTAACAATACCCTCAAAGGCTGGACAACCAGTCTTTCTTTGAGAAGGGATCTTGGGATCCATCTTTCAGTCCAAAATGTGCAGCTATAAAGTGGGAGAAACCAAATCCAAACCCAGATTCCACCTGAGATCAAAGTGCTCTCTCTGTCCACCATTCCCTGTTCTCAGCTGTGTCAAGACACTCAGGAGCTGCTGAGGAGACCACAGGTGATGACCCCAGAGTCTGGCCGGCAGGATCTCACAGCTCCCAGTGATAACCGCTCAGTCGTGTCCGACTCTTTGCGACCCCATGCACTGTAGCCCACCAGGCTCCTCTGTCTATGGGATTGTCCAGTCAAGAATACTGGACTGGATTGCCATTCCCTTCTCCAGGGGATCTTCCTGACCCAGGGATTGAACTTGCATCTTCTGCGCTTCCTGCATGGTAGGAGGATTCTTTACCTTTTGAGTCACTGGGGAAGTTCAGGAGGTTGCTGGGTGGAGTTTAATTGAACTGGCTTGACTCCAGCTGGGACCTCCTTCTCACCAGGTACTGTGAGCCTGAAAGTAAAACTCCCAGGGGAGGTAAAAACTGATGTATATTATTCTCAAAGAAGCCATGCTATGATTATTGATGCAAAAATGTATACAAAGTATTAATACATCCCCTTCTTCTGCTCCCAGCTTGTCTAGTCTGCTACACTCCAATAACATAATGAGGGTGTTTTAAGTCTGTCACCATGCAGTTATTCTTATTAACATTGTTTACTAACTGGCTTCTGAGGTGGTGCTCATGGTAAAGAATCCTCTTGCCAATGCAGGAGACATAAGAGACCTGGGTTCGATCCCTGAGTGGGGAAGATCCCTTGAAGGAGGGCATGGCAACCCACTCCAGTATTTTTTCCTGGAGAATCCCATGGACTGAGGAGCCTGGTGAGCTACAGTCCATGGGGTGGCAAAGAGTCAGACAGGATCGAGTGTCTGAGCATTACTAACTGATGCATTAACCATGAACCCGGCCCAGTTAAATCCTTTTCATTTATCATCTCATTCAATCATCTCTGCTGCCCCAGAAAAAAGCCATCATCATTAGTCTCACTTTACATATAAGTAGGAGCATCTTCAGCCCGTCTCTCCTTGAAATGTCTCCCTGTGACTATGTGTACATCCTCTCTCCATTGTACCAATTCCTTGGGCTGCTCTCTACTCTTTAAAGATAGCTTAGAACCACAGGAAAGTTCTCCCCTAAGTCCAGCTGCAGATATATTATTCTCTCAAGTTCACACAACTTAATAGAGTCACCATTTGTTCTGGAAGTACACAGGGAGTCTGTCTTGTGTGACTCCCTATAGGGGTGGCTGAGTTTTTCATTGTCCATTAAGGGTTTTAAATAGCACCACTGATGGTTCATGACTAGAAATCAGTATCTTTCACAGAGCATCCTCAAAAATAAACATTCGAAACAGACAGAGCCTCAGATCTTTGTGTATCACGCAGCAAACATGCATGGGTTTGTGAAAGTACAAGGAAAGCCACCTGTTAGGATGTCAGTCAGTGGGATGTGCCATTCAGCCAACACTTAATCAGTCTCTAATGAGGAGTCTCATTTGGCATGAATCCATTGCTTTGAATGAACAGAAAGCATAGAACTCAGATGACAAGTTCAAGAAGAGTACAGAGACAGCTGTTGGGTGATTGATGGCATTTTTCATCTTTAGAGAAACCCTTCTTTTTCATGCTCCTTTGATCAAATCTCTGAGACAAACTTAAGAATCTGACAGGGCTTCCCTTTACCTGTTTCTTCTATCCCTTCCCTCAAAACAGTCTTACAAAGTTTGGAAAATAAACCTGGGTCTCACTCCGTCATTACAGTCAAGTAATCACCAACGTGAAGCCTGTCTGTTTCACATTCTCTTTTTTACTGAAGTGCAATTAATTTACACTGTTGTGTCGATTTCAGGGGCAGAGCAAAGTGATTCAATTTATATACTTTTTTCATATTCTTTTCCATTATAGGTTGTTACAAGATATTGAATATAGTTCCCTGTGCTCTACAGTAGGTCCGTATTGGTTATCTATTTCATATATAGGGCTTCCCTCATTGTTCAGTCGGTAAATAATCTGTCTGCAATGCAGGAGACCTGGGTTCAATTACTGGGTTGGGAAGATCCTGGAGAAGGAAACAGCAACCCACTCCAGTATTCTTGCCTGGAGAATCCCATGGACAGAGGAGTCTGATGGGCTACAGTCCACGGGGAAGCAAGAGTCAGACATAAATTAGCAACTAAACTACTAGTGTATATCTGCTAATCCCAAACTTTTAATTTATCCCTCCCTCCCCCCTTCGGTAACCACTGTTTGATTTCTATGTCTGTGAGTCTACTTCTGTTTTATAAATAAGCTCATTTGTATTATTTTTTCAGATTCCACATATAACTGTTATTGTAACTTAGTTTAGCATGATAATCTCTAGGTCCATCCATGCTGTTGCAAATGGCATCATCTCATCTTTTTGATGGCAGACTGATATTCCATTGTATACATGGACCACATCTTCTTTACCAACTTATCTGTGAATGGACATGGATGTTTCCATGTCCTGGCTATCGCAAGGAGTACTGCAATGAACACTGGGTGCATGTACTTTTTTGAATTGTAGTTTTCTCCTGATAAATGCCCAGGAGTAGTATTGCTGGATCATATGGTAGCTCTATTTTTAGTTTCCTAAGGAACCTCAGTACTGTTCTTCCCAGCGGCTGCACCAGTTTCCAATCCCACCAACAGTGTAGGAGGGTTCCCTCAAACGTCCTTAAAATTGCCGGAGCAGTTTTAAATGATTTGGCATCCTTCAGGGCAGTGCTTATTTCTATTCTGCTCTTCACTTTTCCTACCAAACTCTCTGATGGGATGATGCTGTGAAGTTCCTGCCCCTGAGAGGAGAATGGGGTTTATCTGTCCAGCTGGGGGAAGGATGGGAAGGTGAAACCAGGGCAAAACTGTGAAGTGCATC
This sequence comes from Bos mutus, assembly GCF_027580195.1. Classification (NCBI taxonomy): domain Eukaryota; kingdom Metazoa; phylum Chordata; class Mammalia; order Artiodactyla; family Bovidae; genus Bos; species Bos mutus. The sequence goes on from NC_091636.1 coordinate 65,523,082, forward strand.
TTGATTTGCTTTAAGACTTAGTCACATTAGGTACTTTTCTGTTTTTACTTCTTCTCTATGATTACCCGACTCCTTCCAAATTACAATGTCTCCAGAACAGAAAAAGGAGAGCCTGTTAAAATAGCCTATGGATCACGCTCAATCAATAGCTGAATGCTACACAAAATGAACAGTGATACAGTCTCTTTTCCCCGCTTGTGGAAAATATTAATATTGTGAGCTTCTCTAAAGATAAACAGTTAGGAACAGAGATCCAAATTCCTAAAAATTATTTTCTTCCATAGCCAGAAACTGGGCAGCTGGTAACCTGCTGTTTTTCCTTTGAGCTCCTCAGATTAGATCCTAAATACAATTTAACTCCAGACTCCAATATACAGTTCCTGAATTATACTGGCAAAGAGTCAGTTATGTAACAAATCTGCATTACTCCCAACTGCACGCGTGCCACAGATAACAGGCTACATTTTCTAATTTAGGTCCAAACTAAAATGTTTTAAATTGTGTCACAACTTAAATACCTTTAAGTGTCCACTGCATGAAAGTGTATAAAATTTCTCTGAAAAATGAGTAACCCTGTTGGAAAATCAGTAAGCACTGTTCAGCTTATCTTCTTTAATAAATATGGATTCTTATATAACCTGCTTGCAGAAGAAATCTATATTCAAATTCCTCCCTCTCTCACGAGAAATTAAAACATACAGAAAATGAAAATTCAAACTGTGTTAGGAAGATGCCAGACATAAAACTGTAAGAAACTTAAGTAAATTTCAAACACAAAATGCAATATTGTTAATGTGTAAATAGGGATATTTGGAAATTCCTTGAGGATGGCTCAGTATCCTGCTGTTGGTGATGCTGACCTATAGAAGTTTAGCAAAAGAACCAACACAATGCACATATACAGGGTGAAGTAAGTGCTACATACAGGCGGGCTGCAGGCTGGACCGGGCTCCTGACTGATGGACTAGCTGATCTGTCTAGGGGCAAGACCCTTCCCAGCTCCCTAATTTTGCCTAATGGCTGCATAACTGCCACTCCACCAAGGCCCAAGCAGGGGGTAGGCACCGTGGCATAAGGTGGGAGGTTTCATGTTGTTTTCTGCCTCAGTTTCCCCTTTGCCTGGATACAACTATAAGCAAAAAAAAAAGACTCCTTGCTGCTTTTATGAAACTTTCAGGCAAATGCATGCTATCCTACTGATACAGATAAAATCTGTATTTTCGTGTTAACCAGGAATTGTAAAGAACTTTTGCCGTCTATGTTAAGTTTATGGTAGACAAACAAAGTATCCTTTTTACAGACAGTACAAAATGGGCTTCTCTGTAAGTCTTCTCTCATATCGAAACCATGCATTCCATTTTTTATTAAGGGCGTCTAAACTCCCTTAAAAAAATCTTAGATTCCAGAAAAACTCTTCTTTGAAATCTGGTTCCAAAACAAAGATAGAAAAGACTGAGAAGAAAAGGGGCCAAGAGCAGTGCACAAAGAACCACCAAGAGGAAGCGAAAAGCATCTCTTCCTTTTCCACAGTCACGTCCGTCCAGAACGTACCCACTGTCTTCCTCTTCCTGGCCCAGCCCCTTCCGCTTCCATTCCTGTACTTCTCCTTCCGGCCTGAATAACCGAGGGCCAAGCCCTCAGGTGAGTCGCTGCCAAGATGCATTGGTACCAACAGGTGGACGAGGAAGGAAGCCAAACCCACCGCAGGTGACAAAGCTGGGCTAGGCGTGCAGGGCACCCACAGTGGGCAAAGTCAAGTACAGGGGACGGAGCCTCAGATGGGGGAAGGACAGCCTCACGTGGATAGGGTGTTGGAGCCCGGCAGTGGGACGGCGGGGATGGAGGGGTGAAGGGAGGGAAGCTGGGCCAAGTCACAGGGGAGGGGGAGGGACTGACAGTTGAAACAGGAGACTGGTTGCACACACAGATTCATCGAATAAATGAATACATTAAGAATCACGAGGGCTAAATATTTTTCACTGTTGGACTTCCCTGGTGGCTCAGATGGTAAAGTGTCTGCCTACAATGCAGGAGACCCGGGTTCTATCCCTGGGTAGGCAAGATCCCCTGGAGAAGGAAATGGCAACCCACTCCAGTATTCTTGCCTGGAAAATCCCATGGACAGAGGAGCCTTGTGGGCTACAGTCCGTGGGGTCGCAGAGTCAGACAGGACTGAGCAACTTCACTTTCACTTTTTTTCAAGAGAGCCTCAGTGAAGACAGAAAACTGCCAGGAAATGTACGCTGCATTGGAAATGAAAATATCCGTGTGAAGTCATGGTGTTTTCATACGTCAGCAAATATGAAAACTAACTGAGGGGTAGAGCGTGCGGCCTCGCCTTGGAGTCCTGACTCCCCAATGGCAATGGAAGGACCAAAAGCCCAGATCTTGCCGCGAAACGTTCTTCACCAAAGAGAACCAGGGCTCCTTGGGGAGATGGCTGACTTCAGAGCCAGAGCAGGGAGGGCTCAAAGTGAAAGTGAAGTTGCTCAGTCATGTCCGACTCTTTGTGACCCCATGGACTGTAGTCCATCAGGCTCCTCTGTCCATGGGATTTTCCAGACAAGAGTACTGGAGTGGGTTGCCATTGCCTTCTCCAGGGAGGGCACAAGAGCAGACCAAAATAACTTGTGCTGGAAATTGAGGAAATACTCAAAAAATCAGAGGGACAAGTATCTCGGAGGTACATCTGCAGACCAGGTCTGAGGCCACATGGGCATTAAAATGGGGCTTCCCCAATGACTCACAGAGCAAAGAATCTGCCTACTATGCATGAGACACAGGAGACATGGGTTTGATCCCTGGGTCGGGAAGATTCTCCTAGAGGAGATGGCAACCCACTGCAGTAGTTTAGCCTGGAAAATCCCAAGGACAGAGGAGCCTGGAGAACTACAATCCGCAGAGTCGCGGAGAGTCAGACATGACTGAGTGACTAACACTTTCACTTCACTTCCACATACCATCAATGGATTGCAATGTTCAAAAAATAAAATGAAACAAAAAATGATTAGTAGGGACCCATGTTAAATAAATGCACTGCTTCTTTGGAGCGTTAAAGATAAGGTGACGCTGATCATCAAGGATGGGATGTTATTGTGTAGTCGCTCAGTCATGTGTGACTTTTTTCCAATCCTATGGTCTGTAGCCTGGAAGGTTCATATATCTATGGAGTTTCTCAGGCAAGAACACTGGAGTGGGTTGCCATTCCCTTCTCCAGGGAATCTTCCTGACCCAAGGATCAAACTCAGGTCTTCTGCACTGATAAGGGGATTCTTAACCACTGAGCCACTTGGGAAGCCCCCATCGATGGGTACCTTATTCTTTATATCAGAGCAATATTCTTTATTTTAAATAGTTTTGCTTCAAACAATTACTCCAGAGCAATGTAACTATCTACTCTACAGCATTCTGTCTTTTATACACTTTTCATAAAAGGGAGTCCATAAAATGTTTTCCTCACATCACAAACCAGTGTTATTTTTAGGTTCTATTTCTAGCAGTGGCCAAATATACTTAAAACTCTTCTACTTCATTACTTTGATGTTTACCTATGAACCTTCCATTTGAAAGCCGTTGGCAGAGTCTGCCTTTCTCAGCTCTTGAAATCGCTGTGAAATTGTTTCTGAGGGGATGGAAACCTGACCTTTTATTCTTCTGTTCCTTTCAATGTTATGCTTATATGAAATACCACGGAATGAAGAATTTTTATTCTTTTGTTATTCTAGAATCATCCTATCTCTGCCTGTCCAGCAATAAGAGGTATTTTTCTTTGTTGGTTTTAGAAATTGAGAAAATAAAAACTTAAGATTACATCCTTACCATATATTTTTTTTACCAATGCAAGAAAATAACTGTGCTTAAAAAAAAACTCAACACAGTACTTGATATCTAAAAGATGCCGGGTTCTTTGCAAATCACTCCTTTTTCCTTTTATTTTAACCCCATTTGATCCTTACAGGCAGGAATCACCATCCTCATCTCCCAGATGTCTTCTCTATTACACCTGCATCAGCAGACACTTCCTTGATTCATGAAGAGGCAGAAGAAATAGGTACAAAATGTTCAGGGATGTGTTCCAAGGTAACCCGAGACCAGGAAGATGCTGTGAGCTGGGAAATGTTTGTGTGCCCTGTTGCCTGTGTAACCAGGACTTTCCTGCAGTGATTTTTATAGTGTAAACTGGCAAAGCAAATTGTTATTGTTACATAATATTATTACATAAATTATTATGTACTCATTCCTACATAAAACATACCCATCACCCTGACCTGCATGTGACCACCTAAGGTGGAGCTTAATGACTCTACTTAATGGAGGATGAAAGAATGGAATGTATGGGAGGAATGTCCCATGAATATCCTCATGGGAGGCTCCGAAATGGAGGGAAAAAAAAAAAAAAAACAAGTAAAAGCTGAGGCGGAACTCAGGTAAAAAGGAGCATTTCTTTCACCTCTTCCCAGGCATGACTGGATTATTTCTTTTCATAAAACACCCACCTTCTTTCTTTCATTTAATTAGTTACTGACCAGCCGCTGTGTGTGTCTCTGGTGATGCAGGGTACTGATAAGTGTCTAGTCTGCTTGATCACGGGGAAGAAAGTGTTTCCTCCGCTGCCTGGAGTGGACAGTTCTTAGTAAAATCCAAACAAGTCACTGTGAAGCTGACACTCACAGTGCTAAACCAGGAGCTTTCCCCTCATTCAGTGCCCACCCAGGACGTCTCACAAATGCTCAGCCTACTTTTAACGCATGTTTGTTATGAGCACTAGGAGAGGAGTATTGAGAAAAGGGGTCCCTGGAAAGCTTTCCAACTAAGAGCAATTACTACAGACCCAAGGGTAGGTCTCCATTTCCACCTCAAGTTTCCAAATAAAATGTGCCACCAAGTGAAGGACAAACTGGTTTCTCAGACCCACAGGGCTCAAGAGACCCACATCTAAAATCCCCTTTTCAACAACACTGCTGTTCGTAACCACTCCTCTCAGATCCACTGCGTTCTGAACACAGGCTGCATTTGTTACATTTGACTCCAACAGAGCAAAATAAAACATGCTTTTTATAGGTTAAAAAAAGAGACTGTTAAGAATAAGCCCAAACCACTGTCCCTCCTGTTTACAACTGTACACAACAGGAAATTAAATGGCTTTTTAAATGCTTTCAACTAATTAAATAGAAAGGCTTCGTGGAAATGCCATTTAGCACTAAAGCTAAATTTTCTGCTGAAGCATTTTAAGAAACTATTTTGTATGTCCTTGGGCTTGCCAGAGGATTAAGAAATAGAGAACTCTTTTGTCCTCTATAAAGACGGGGCTTTGGATATCTCTCAGAGAGGGAGATGGGAGGGAATCATGAATTTAATTATATAAGTTGCTTCACTCTAAAAATAAGAGTGCTAAATTATAACACATAATAACAGCTTTTAACAATCAATCAGCAAAATGGAACTGCCATTTCCAATTTTCGCCATTGCTGATTGCTAAGTGACTGCCGATTCCACCCACAGAGGGGGGGAACTGGCTACCCATTAGCAATACTCAGAGTCAGTGTTGGAGAGCAGACCTGGGGCGCCTGCCAGGCACTAGCCAACAGTCACACCTGGGGCAGGTGTGTGGTGCTTCCCCCATCCCTGGAGGGATGGGGAAGGTCCCGTGCAGAGGTGGAGGTGCACCTACCTGCCAGACCAGGTGCTCCTTGGCCCCTGGTGTTGCAGACAGGCAGACGCTCAGCACGATGGTGTGAGAAGAGGAGGTGAGGACACTGGCGATGATGGCATCTCGCATGTTGAAGGGCAGCATGGTGTACACCACGAAGATGATGAAGAGGAAGAAAGACACCTGCAGGTGGGGAAGAAGGGCAGAGAGTCACAGAGCATCCGTGTTCCTAAGGTTCCCTCTCTCCTTCCCATTATGGCTTCACAGACCCCCAGGAACCACCACCATTCAATAAACGATATTATGACAGAACAAGAAGGCAGGTGCAAACAGCTCCACTGGGTCCCAAGAAAGGACTAACTGTTGTGATAGAGGGGGAAAAAGGTTATTTTTCAAAATTTGGGGGTTTTCAGTTTCGACATCCAAATCACTGCAGACATCAGGTGAATCTGAGCACCTCATGGGCATGGATGCAAAGCTGGTTCTAAACTCTCAGGATTTAGTATCTGTGCTTCAGAACACATATCAGGACTCTCTACATTTTTTTAATCACAGCACTTTAAGAATAGACCCAAGGAGAATGGATGGCTGCCACCTGTGGGGAGTTAGTTGAAGTAGATACAAAGAGCAAGAACGTGAAATTAATAAGATAAAGCAGCTCAGAGGTGATTCCCCGAGAGGGAATCTCAAAGATTAAACACACAATTACTATATGACCCAGCAATTCCATTCCTAAATGTATACCCTAGAGAACTGAAAACAAGTACTCAAACAAATACATGTACACACACATGCTCATAACAGCAATATCCATAATACTCAAAAGAAGGAAACAACACAAATGCTCATCTAAAAATGAAAGGATAAATGACATGTGGGCCGTGCATACAATGGAATACTATTCAGCCCTGAAAAGGAAGGCAGTACCAATACAGGCTACAATGTGGATGAGTCTCAAAGGCATTAGGTTAGGTGAACACAGCTAGGGCAAAAGACCCCTTACTGTATGAGTCCACTTACAGGAAGTATCCAGAATAAGTAAATTTATATACAGAAAGCAGGGGCTGTGGCAAGGAGGAATGGGAATTAACTTCTCAATAGGCAAAGGGCTTGATGAGAATGTTCTGGAAACTAGACAGAGCTGGATATTGCACACACTGTGAATGCACTAAAAACCACTGAATTCTTTCCTTTAAAGTGGCTAATTTATGTTATGTGAATGTCACCTCAATAAAAAAAAAATCAATGTGAAACAGCTTAGAGGAAAGTTTGGAATGGAAAAGAAAATGGTTTAGTAGGTAATAAAATAGGCCATTTTCATTACAAAAGCAGCAGAACATCAAAAGGGATACACAGGTGATAAATCAAGTGGAAAAAAGACCAGACTGAAGTCAGAAAAACAGGGAGCATGAGGATTTGGTGAGCGTCGTTCAGGACACAGGTCTTCACCCTAAAAGCCAGTGAGGCTAAGGAAAGAGCTTGTCCCACTGTTACAGGATGACCCGGGTTACTCTGATGTTGTTGTTTAGTCACTCAGTCATGTTTGACTCTTTGCGACCCCATGGGCTGTAGCCCACTAGGCTCCTCTATCCATGAGATTTCCCAGGCAAGAATACTGGAGTGGGTTGCCAGTTCCATCTCCAGGGGGTCTTCCCAACTCAGGGATGGAACCTGAGTCTCCTGCATCTCCTGTATTGCCAGGTGGATTCTTTACTGCTGAACAACGAGGGATGCCCTCAGGTTACTTTAAGGATCCTGAAGCCCAACACAGTGGGAAGGACACAGAGCCGGGGCAGAGCTGTTCTGCAGGAGTTCGTATGGTGTGAATTCACATGAAGGACATGGGCGATAGTCTCTGCTCTGGATTTAACAAAGAGAAGCCTGGGTGGACACCAGGTGCGATTCCCCTCCTGCAGTCACAGGACCTTGTAACAAGCATTACAGTCAAGAAGTAACTGTGCAGATTCTCTTAGGCAGGGTGTCAGCCTCAGCACTACTGACACCTGAGGCTGGAGAATTCTTCATGATGGACACTGTGCACTGCAGGATGTGAGAGCAGCATCCACAGCCTTGACCCACTAGACGCCAGTAACATCCCACCTTCAGAGCTGTGACAACTGACATGTCTCCCGCCCTCGTCAGGAGTCTTCCAGGGCATAACACTGCCTCTGTGAGAACCACTAAGCTACAGGGGAAAGTTTTTTCCAAGAATGAGAAAAACAACTGCTGCCCAATCCCAGCTCAATGAGAAAGTTAAACCTACTTTGGGATCCATAATATCCAGCAACTTTACAGGAAAGACTTTCAATCAAGGTATTTTTATTTCTACATGTAGGATTTATGCCAAATCCTCATATCCTACGTGTGTGCTAAGTCACTGCAGTCATGTCTGACTCTTTGTGACCCTAAGGACCATAGCCCGCCAGGCTCTTCTGTCCATGGGATTCTCCAGGCAAGAATATTGGAGTGGGTTGCCATGCAATAAGAGGTATTAAACTAATGTTTTCAGGTATCAAAATTGACAATTACAAAGGCAAACTTCTTTGGCAACTACGTGTTTTTCTTCTAATGCAAAATCCTTTAGTATTTCTTTGAAATTAACAAAACTTTTGAACAGCTTAATTTTGGACAGCTTTTAAACTCGAATGTGATTTCAATTAATACACACTCTGCTAACAGTTTGAGCTTTGAAATGCAAGCACGCGGCAAGCTTATCTGCAGTAACCAAATGGAAAAAATAGAGGCGGTTGGTTTTCCCAATACATATGGTTGCTCCTGTTATTCACTTTGGGATGACAAAATGAAACTGTTAAAGGTCAACTAAGCAAGCCATATTCAATCAAGTTTTGGATTTTAGTGGCAGCATTTCAGGAGCCAAGTTTTGGGAGCTCAGGGGGTGATGCCCAGCTGCATTCAGCAGACTGGAGGGAGAGAGCCTAGTACCATTTTAAGACCCATGGTGGGACAGTCCTCACTTTTTATTAATCCCAAAGGACTCCATTTTTTTTTTTTTTTTAGCCTGGTTTCCAAAACAACTTCAAATAGGGCCATATGTAAAACCACAATGGATCTGGCACACCTACAAAAGTGGGTGGGTATAAACTCCAAAATGTTGAATGCAGGCACTTGGGTTCCATGTTACCATGGGGACATTTCTGCCACTGATTCCCCTTGGATGTGTCTCTGTCCAAAGCCTGAAAGGAGAGGAGGACCAATCTAGTTCTGGACACTGCACAGAAACCCACATGAGCACCGGATCTGAAGAGACAGCCCTCATCTCAACAGAATCATTTCGAGAGTTTCTCTTAACTCTGGTCCAGCATCCACCTTTTGCAAGACATGTGTTATCTTCCCCTTGAAGGTCCACTTGACTTTCAAGCTCCACAAGTTTCAAACCTACTATGAAACTGTCCTTTATGTTCTTAAACCTGTTCCTCTTACCTGATAACTCAGTTCGAATCAGGATGCCTTCCTCTCCAATCAATCCAGGCATCAACGTTTGAGAATCAGTTCTGACAATTGTTCACATACATACTTAAAAAAAAGAAAATCTTCTGACTACCGAACTCCAGCATGTGGCATCTGACTGCTCCTCTCTGCTGTCATGGCCACGAGGCGGGCTCAATACCTTTCCATTCGGTAGGAAACCCTCTTCCACAATTTCCCTCCCTATTCTCCCCAAAGAAAGCATCCTTCCTCCCTTCTGCCCATTCCATCCCTTCCTCCCCACTCCCGGCAATCATCAGGACTCTTTTCCAGACAGTTCTACCTCTCCTCCTTCTCAGCATCAGTAGAGATGCATTGAGCATTTCTTTGAAATTAGCTGAGGCCATATGATTTGCTTTGACAAGTGAAGCATAACCAGAAATGATTCATGTCCTTTGTGGGTGGAAACTTTAAAACCAAATGCACCTTTTCTCAAGTCCCTTCCCTCCCTGGCAATCATGGAAACATGACATTGGATGAAGCTCCTCCCAGTCTTGGTTGCAAAGGAAGGACAAAGCCCCTCAACTGACCCACCTGGGTCTGTGAGCATGTGAGTGAGCTATTACCCTTGATGGTGGCAAGACCTGGGCCCCTAAGCACAGCCTGGATGGTCCTGACTGATACCAAGCTCATACAGACACACATACATACACACTTGCACACATGCATGCACACACATGAGAGGTTTTATTGATGGATTAAGTGGGATGCTCTTATATGAATTACTCTGAAATTTGCTTATATCACTGAACTATATATACACCATAGGCATCTTTCCAAGCCTATAGGAGTGGATACATTATTTACTTTTTCAGGTTAGTTCAGTTCAGTCGCTCAGTTGTGTCCAACTCTTTGTGACCCCATGGACTGCAGCACAGCAGGCCTCCCTGTCCATTACCAACTCCTGGAGTTTACTCAAATTTAAGTCCATTGAGCCGGTGATGCCATCCAACCATCTCATCCTCTGTCATCCCCTTCTCCTCCCGCCTTCAGTCTTTCCCAGCATCAAGGTCTTTTCCAATCAGTCAGTTCTTCACATCAGGTGACCAAAGTATTGGAGCTTCAGCTTCAACATCAGGCCTTTCAATGAACACCAAGGACTGATCTCCCGTAGGATGGACTGGCTGGATCTCCTTGCAGTCCAAGGGACTCTCAAGAGTCTTCTCCAACACCACAGTTCAAAAGCATCAATTCTTCAGTGCTCAGCTTTCTTTATACTCCAACTCTCACATCTATATATGATTACTGGAAAAACTATAGCCTTGACTAGACAGACCTTTGTTGGCAAAGTAATGTCTCTGCTTTTTAATATGCTGTCTAAGTTGGTCATAACTTTCCTTCCAAGGAGTAAGCGTCTTGTAATTTCATGTCTGCAATCACCATCTGCAGTGATTTTGGAGCCCCCCAAAAATAAAGTCAGCCACTGTTTCCCCATCTATTTGCCACGAAGTGATGGGCATGGATGCCATGATCTTAGTTATTACCAGTAGCAAAATATCCCATAGAAATGGATGCACCACACGACTCCAGAATTTCCTTACAGACTAGCACTGCAGCATGATAGGAAGCCCCAACTGCTGAAGTAATGCTCTCACAGGTCTACTTCCCACCAGCGTCCTCCCTTCTTTAATCCAGCCCACATACAACTGCTGGACTGATGATTCTGAGTGCGGAAGTCTGTTCATGTTTTCCTTAGATCACATTTCCTCGGGCTCACCCTGTGCTCTGAACACTTCTCTCCAAGGTTTCTTGTGATCACAGAGTCACATGGAAACCTTATGGTCTGGAGGTGTTTTCATCCTCGCCCCAACCCTGCTCTGCAAGCATCCTCTGCTCCGGCCCACCCAAATCATCCCCTCACTGTGAGCTTGGGGTGCTCTTGCCTCTAGGTCTGCCATTCCCCATTCTCAGATGGTCCTGTCTCCTCTTCTTGATCCGTTGAAATATCACCTCTTTCTAGACCCAGTGCATATACAGACTGTTACATTTCTCCGACAGTCTCCAGCGGCTCCCTGTCTCACTCAGAGGCAACTCCCAAGACCTGGCAACGTCCCGCCCATCCTCTTGCGGCCGCCCTGCCCTCCACTCTGCCTGCCTCCGCCTGCCCTTGCTGGCATCCAGCATCTACGGCCTCCTGACTGCTTCTGGGGTTTGCCAGGGATGTTGCTGTGGTCCCTCTCCCAGGCTCCCTCCTCTCACTCAGATCTCTGATCAAGTATCTATCACTCTACCTACTAGGCTTCCCTGGTGGCTCAGACAGTAAAGAATCTGCCTGCAATGCAGGAGACTCGGGTTTAACCCCTGGGTCGAGAAGATCCCCTGGAGAAGTGAATAGCAACCCACTCCAGTATTCTTGCCTGGAGAATCCCATGGACAGAGGAGCCTGGTGGGCTACGCCTCATGGGGTTGTGAAGGATCAGACATGACTGAAGCAACTTTCACTGTCTCTTACGTACCCGCCTTCAGGGACTGCCCTGCACAAAACAGCAACTCCACTCCTTCCACACCCTGGTCCTCGTCACCTGCTTTACTTGTTTATACCTATTTGTTGTTGCTGTGGTTGCTAAGTTGCGTCCCACTCTTTGAGACCCTATAGACTGTAGCCTGCCAGGTTCCTCTGTCCATAGGATTCTTCAGGCAAGAATACTGGAGTGGGTTACCATTCCCTTCTCCAGGGATCTTCCCGACCCAGGGATCGAACTCGCATCTACCACTTCTCAGGCTCTGGCAGGCAGATTCTTTATCACTGAGCCACCTGGGAAGCCCATAACACCAGCAGTTCTGAATTTGTTCATTTTCTCCCTCAGTGAAGCTTAGATGACATCATAAGGGTAGGAACTTGTTTCACTCACAGCAGAGACCCAGTGCCTAGGCCCCCAATGGTGGGCACCACCTCGTAGGTGCTCCATGAATATTGCTGTCGGCATGAAAACCTCTATTATACATCCCGATATGACCACAACCACATTCACACTATTCGCATCTGCTCACCCCATGCATCTCTAAAGACATCTCCCCATCTTCCTTGATCCAATTGACCTTGCCATGAACTCACCTAGACCAGTATATTTTATCTTGTTCTTTGATCATACTTTACATAAAGATTACTTTGAGTCACTATTACATTTTTTTTTAGTGTGAATATATTTTTAGTGTAAAACGGTCTTTAATTGGGAAATCCTTAGTCACCGATTTTTAGTGCTAGTGCATCAGTGTGTGTTAAGGCTTCTTTGAGTGTCCCTTTTATGATCACCCTGGTTTTCAAGTTTAACTTTCTCCTCTTTCTTTCTCAAGGTCTTTCCAAAGGAGAGGGGTTCATATCTGGATATACAGATCTCCTATACATATGTGTGAGCACACACACATGAAGGCATTATGCTGGTGAGGTAAATCATACAAAGAAAGACACCGATGTTTTGTTTATACATATGGTATCACTTCTGGGTGGAATGTAAAAATCCCAACTTGTAGAAACTGAGTGGAATGGCGGTTCCCAGAAGCCAGGGTGGAGAAACGGGGAGACGTTTGTCAAAGGATGCAAAACATGCAGTTCAAGGGTAAGTAGGTCCTGGGGAAATAAGCACAGTATTGTGTTTACAGTCTACAACACTGTATTACAGACATCAAAGTCATGGAGAAAGCAGATCATAGATGTTCTCATCACAAAGAGAGAATGACAGTTATAGGACGTGGTGGAGGCATCAGCTAAGGCTCTGGCGGCACTCAAAGGGCTCTGTTAATGTTCCATCTGACCTGTCGCTCCTCCTCTGTGTACATCCCACCGCTGGCTTTCTACAAGACGAAGAAACACGCAAAGTCCTCGGCATGCCGATAGGGTTTCCTGCTGATCTGCTCTGGCTGAAGCCCCAACCTCATATCTCCCCAACTCCCATCACCCCATGTTCACGGAACCTCCATACTGGTCCCACTGAAGCTCCTTCAACACCTCGGGGCCTCCGCACTTTCTTTTCTCTTGCCCCAAGTGTTCTTCCTTGATCTTCCCTTGGCTGGCCACTTTTTGTCATCCAGGCCTTACAGCTCAAGCATCACCTTCCAGAGAGAAGCCACCAACCTCCCATCTAAAATAACATCCCCATCCATCCTCTAGCTAGTCACCCTGCTGAACAACCTCCTCTCATTATTGGAATTTGAACCCTTATATTTATATTTAACGAGGATGCCTGAGAGTAGAGGACCATCACAGCTGCCTGAAAGGCCCTCGTCCGTTAAAGTCAAACCAGTGCCACCGAGCACGCAGGGTCAGCTGTGTGCTCGGTGCATTTGCTAACCTGTGGGTGTCTGATGACTTCTGCCTGGGTGTACTCACAGTCTTGACTGTCTGTCCTTCCAGTTTGGGGAAGTGCAAACCTCTCTGGCACATCCATTATTCTCCAGACTAGTGACGACCCTGAACCAGCTCTTGCTTTGCAGGGCTCAGATACCTGCTAACTGTGGGCCTTGCACCTAATGCAGCCTCACCTGAGAGCTTGCTAGAAGAGTGGGCACTTGAGCCCCAGAAGTTTACTGCATCTGACTTTGTATCCTCACCCTGTTACCAGGTGGCATGCCTGGAGCCACACAGATCTGATGGGCCCTGGGTGCGTTCAGCAGTTAGCATTACTCTCACTTTTGTGGCAATGACTACAGAGAATTTCCAGTACGCTGACTACATGGAGACACTAGACAAGGTCAAAGCCTCCTGCTAAACAGATACTGATTTAATCAACGAATCAGTGAACTATGAATAATTACTTATCTTCACCTTGGTTACTAGATTTTATTTCTTGAAGTCTCCAGACCAATTTTATTTTAAAATAAAGATCAATTTAAGAAATGATTTCCAGCTTCACTTCTACTACATAGGCCAAAAACCCCAGGCCAGCAATTACTGCTGACATGTGACGTCTGGGCCATTTGACACACCTTTCTCCTTGTGGTCACTGCCCAGTTCTGCTGTTTTGATTTTCTAGTTGGAATCTCTCGTTTCAGAGGAAGGAACTGAACTGTCCATTTGAGTCATCAAGTTGTATCTCTCATTGAACTCTGCATAGTTCAAGGAGAACTCCATCTTACTATGAAAAATATGCTTAGAAGTTCTAGGAAATTAACTCTATGCTATTCTAAAACATCCTTAATGACCATCCTTCAGGATAAAAACTCTGGGACACCTTGAAGACTCAATGATAGAAAAGCTTTTATTTTTCTTCCAAAGATATTTTTGGCCAAGAATATTTTCTGCATATCAACTCCATCTTTACAGAATATGAAAACATTTCTTTAAATGTTATATTATTAAGGGAAAGAATGCATATTATGTTCCTTGATGGAATGCCTGGGCTCCAAAGAGTACAGATGAAATCATGAATCACAGGGTAGCTTTCATTCTTCTGCTGAAAATGTTATTCAGAGTTAAGAGAGATTAATGACGGAATCAGAGGTAAAACAATAACCTTCACTGTGCCTTTTTTTTTTAATTTAAAATAGGTGGGAGGTATATCATACATTTTTAAAAGCATGAACAAAGAGAATAGTAAGATGTAGGAAAAGAAAAAAAAAAAAAAAGCCTGGTATCCTAGGGGAACAAAAGCAGAGTGCTGTCTTCGCCAGCCCTGTCTGTCCAAATCCTCAGCTCCTACTTTGAGACAGTGATGACTAATGCAGTTTCCTAATTTCCCTTCCACGGTCCCTTCTGTTTCTCCTGTTTTCTTGTTTGGACCTGGGTATCCATCTACGTATATGTTTCTTATTCCTTTCTTCATCATTCACATATTCACTGATTCACCAGTATTTAACTCTACAATATACGAGGCATTTTGTTCGCTATCAGGGATAATATGCGGTCCTTGCTCTTAAAACAGGTCACATCCCTGGAAGTGAAGGATAATCTCCAAATTTGTTCATTTGTTTCCTGACTGACACTCACATAAAGGCAGCAGGGTCTGTCTGCAAGTCTGATTTGTTTAGAACTAAAAATTTGTTTTTTCATACCGTTCATGGGGTTCTCAAGGCAAGAATACTGAAGTGCTTTGCCATCCCCTCTCCAGTGGACCACGTTTTGTCAAACCAACCTACACAGCATATTAAAAAACAGAGACATTACTTTGCCAACAAAGGTCTGTCTAGTCAAAGCTATGGTTTTTCCAGTAGTCATGTATGGATGTGAGAGTTGGACTATAAAGAAAGCTGAGCACCAAAGAATTGATGCTTCTGAACTGTGGTGTTGGAGAAGACTCTTGAGAGTCCCTTGGACTGCAAGGAGATCCAACCAGTCCATCCTAAAGGAGATCAGTTCTGTGTGTTCATTGGAAGGACTGATGCTGAAACTGAAGCTCCAACACTTTGGCCATCTGATGCGAAGAACTGACTCATTGCAAAAGACCCTGATACTG
This sequence comes from Bos mutus, assembly GCF_027580195.1. NCBI lineage: Eukaryota > Metazoa > Chordata > Mammalia > Artiodactyla > Bovidae > Bos > Bos mutus. The sequence goes on from NC_091636.1 coordinate 65,538,607, forward strand.
GGAAAGATTGAAGGCGGGAGGAGAAGGGGATGATAGAGGATGAGGTGGTTGCATGGCATCGACTTGATAGACGTGAGTTTGAGCAAGCTCTGGGAGTTGGTGATGGACATGGAAACCTGGCGTGCGGTAGTCCATGGGGTTGCAAAGAGTCAGACTCGACTGAGCGACTGAGTTGAACAGAAAATTTTATTTTGAACTAAAATACCAGACTTCTCTGGTGGCACAGTGTAAAAGAATCTGCCTACCAATGCAAGGGACACATGTTCAACCCCTGGTCTGGGAGGATTCCACATGCCCTTTAGTTTAGGGCAACTACACCCACGGGCCACAGCTTCTGAAGCCCACGCTCCCCAGTAAGAGAGGCTACTGCAGTGAGAGGCCAGTGCGGCACAACTAGACAGCAGCCCTCCAAAAGCAGCGAAGCCTTAGCAGAGTCAAAAGTAAGACAAATAAAATAAAAAAACTGTAATCCTCCTGTACTTAGCAAGCTGCTTTGTCTGAATGTGAGCCACCAGCCTTGTCATTAAAGCATTTACGTGGTGTTTCTTGTGTCTGGAAAACAGTACAGTGTTTCCACACCATCCTCCTGTTTCCCAGAGCACCTCTTCAGTTTTTTAAAGGTTTGTTCCTCATGGTGGTCACTTGGTCAAGATAACGAGAACACAGGGCACCTTGAACTTGGCTCAGTTAGGCTCAGTTTCCTAACATAGGCGACGTGGACACAGTTCTTTCTTCTCACCTCGCCCTTGCCATGGAGATGAGTAGCTGGAGTATTCATCTCTACCCCACTGACTTTGGACTTGGTCATGAGACTTACTTTCAGTAACGAGAAAGTGTGCTGAAGTGACAGCTACCTGTTCAGAATGGAGGCTTTCAGAGGCTTCAGTTCACGTGTCTTTGTTGTGTCTTGAGAGATCTTTTCTGCACTGCAGACTCTCCAGTCCTGGCACGCAGGCTCAGTGGATGTGGTGTGCAGGCTTAGGTGTTTCAAGGCATGGAGGTCTTAGTTTCCTGACCAGGGGTTGAACCTGAGTCTCCTGCATTGCAAAGTGGATTCGTGACCACTGGAACACCAGCAAAGTTCCCGACCTGCCCTTTTGGATGTCTGGTTTTCCACAACGAGAAGTTCGTGGTCCAGAAAGACAAAGCTCTTTCAATTGAGTCTGGGTTATAGATCTGAGCCTAAAACAAAGTCTGGAATATTCCCTACCTGCCGAGTCTGGGGAGCGCCAACAGAGATCAGACAAATCCCACCCCTTCAGATAGTGAGTATGAAAGAGAAAATATGCTATTACTGCTACAAGCCACTTGGATTTATTTGTTATTCAGAATTATCAGAGCAGAAACCTGACTAATACAGCAACTGGTATCATAAATGATGTTCTACTCTAATGAAAACCTCAAATACAGGTCACTGCCTTTGGGACTTCCAAAGACTTATTATGTTAACCTATTGGCAAAATAATTGGTAAGCATGGCTTCTAAGAAAACCATTTCCCAAGATGCCCAGGCTTCATAAGGTCTTGGAATTGCATGAAAAAGTCTTTAGAAACAACAGAAAAAAGAACTGGGAACAGGTAGAACATTTCCAGAAATAACTGTTAGTGTGCAGAAAGAACGTCATCCAACCTAGAATCAATATTTTGATGATCCCAAAATACACGACAAACAAGACCTATTGACAAGTGTTTTCTTATCTTACAATTAGGAAGATGCAGGTGCTGAGGGATTAAGTATTTTGCCCAGTCATAAAGCAACATAAAAACAAGCCATGATCTTCCTGCTGAAGCTAAAATGTTATTTCATCCTAATCCCTGAAGGTGAACAGGGCAACATAAGGTGAGCGTCTCTGAGTGTCAGGGGTGTTCATGTTATTCAAAATAAAAAAGAACCTTGTGCATCCATCTGCTCTACCGAAAGAGCTTGTTCTAACACCAGGAAGTCCTTTTCCTTGAAAATTATTTTTCTCATCGAATGCAAAGAAAGAAAACAGGAAGGTCATTTGGAAGCAATCCGGCAAAATGATGTCCATTAGAAATCATCTGCTCACTCTTGCTAGTTATTAATACATGATTAGAAAAAATAATGTGCTCCTTGATGATTTTTAAATCATTTTTTTCAGAAGGTCATGAATAAATTTCTACTTTCTAAGCTTATATTTTTACAAAAGTGACTCTGTGAACATTTTCATCTCTCCATGGCTCCCTTTTTGTGTGTACCAGAATGGACCAGGAACCCACCCTGCGCGTGAAGGACTTATCCTTCTAATCTGGCAAGTGGGTATCAGACAGTCAAGAACACATATCACAAACTCAACCTTTCCTATTTCAGTTATATGGACTTCACTTTCATTAACTCTCTGGTTTAAATTATACAGTACGCCACCATTAAAACAGCACTGATTATAAGGTCATATGCTCACAGACAGTCACAGCCTTGAGTAGCTAGTGTTACAAAATAGACAGCAGTGCACTTCCACTTTGAGTAATTGCAGGAGTTAAAGTAAGAATACCCAGACAATTCCATTAATAGACTTAATCAATCAAATATGACATACTGGCCCCTTTTAAATCAGCTGTTTGGGTAAAAATAACTGCAGTCTTAATTTGTTCATCTTTTTTCTTTCTACTCAAATGTCAGCTGTTTCATTCTATCTTTACCTCCAGCCCTTAAGGAACTTGGATAAGGTCTCCACCGTTTGTGTTCCCAGTTTATGATAACCTAAATTTTGCATGTATGTATACTTTGAAGATTTAAAACATTGACTTTTCTATAGAGGGCTTCCCAGGTAGCATAGTGGTAAAGAATCCACCGGCCAATGCAGGAGACACAAGAGACGTGCATTCGATCCCTAGGTCAGAAAGATCCCCTGGGATAGAAAATGGCAACCCACTCTAGTATTTTTGCTGGAAATCCCACGGACAGAGGAGCCAGGCAGGCTACAGTCCATGGGGTCTCAAAGAGTCAGACACAGCTGAACACAGCAGAGCAGCATAGCTTATCTACAGAAAAACTAAAAACTGTTCTGCTACCCTCTATCTGTATGAACTGGCCACATTTCTCAGGGTACATCCTTAAACAATCTATTAAAAAATTGTTTTCTCTTTTAAAGTTCCTCCAATTGTTTAGACAAAGACAGTACGGAGGAGTTCCCATCATGCTAGGCTGAATCTATGGCTAATGGGTTGTGCCATAAGCAAGTACTACCTTAATTCTACTTAGTAAAGGAAAATACTGTTGCATGAAACAATGTAGAAAAGCAGTATCACTGCTTCAGTAGTAGGTGTTCTGTAGAAGATAAGGTGTCCTGGAAAATCACTTTGAATAATATTATTTTACAAGAACAACAATAACAAAAAAAAAAAAAAAACCCATAAGGTCTTCATAAAAACATAAAATGTTATGTAAACGGGCTTTTATTTATATTCGCTGTTTTGGTCTTTATGAATATTCATGCCCAAATTCTTTTGAAACATTACATTTATTTAATCTGAAAGGCCAGTGCTTCAAATGAGAAAAACTCATGTGGGGAAAAGAAGTGAATTATTCATCCAAAAACAAATATTGTTTGGTGACACCATTTTTTTTTTTTTTTTTTTTTAATTTCAAATTTTATTTCATGTTACAAATGTTAGCTTTGTAAATTTAGCCCTGCCTCACATACCCTATACTTAGCTTTCTTTTTTTTTTTTTTTTTTTTTTTTAAATTTTATTTTATTTTTAAACTTTACAATATTGTATTAGTTTTGCCAAATATCGAAATGAATCTGCCACAGGTATACATGTGTTCCCCATCCTGAACTCTCCTCCCTCCTCCCTCCCCATACCATCCCTCTGGGTTGTCCCAGTGCACTAGCCCCAAGCATCCAGTATCCTGCATCGAACGTGGACTGGCGACTCGTTTCATACATGATATTTTACATGTTTCAATGTCATTCTCCCAAATCTTTCCACCCTCTCCCTCTCCAACAGAATCCATAAGACTGTTCTATACATCAGTGTCTCTTTTGCTGTCTCATACACAGGGTTATTGTTACCATCTTTCTAAATTCCATATATATGCGTTAGTATACTGTATTGGTGTTTTTCTTTCTGGCTTACTTCACTCTGTATAATAGGCTCCAGTTTCATCCACCTCATTAGAAGTGATTCAAATGTATTCTTTTTTTTTTTTAATTTTATTTTATTTTTAAACTTTACATAATTGTATTCGTTTTGCCAAATATCAAAATGAATCCATCACAGGTATACATGTGCTCCCCATCCTGAACCCTCCTCCCTCCTCCCTCCCCATACCATCCCTCTGGGTCATCCCAGTGCACTAGCCCCAAGCATCCAGTATCGTGCATCGAACCTGGACTGGCATCTCGTTTCATACATGATATTTTACATGTTTCAATGCCATTCTCCCAAATCTTCCCACCCTCTCCCTCTCCCACAGAGTCCATAAGACTGTTCCATACATCAGTGTCTCTTTTGCTGTCTCGTACACCGGGTTATTGTTACCATCTTTCTAAATTCCATATATATGCGTTAGTATACTGTATTGGTGTTTTTCCTTCTGGCTTACTTCACTCTGTATAATAGGCTCCAGTTTCATCCACCTCATTAGAACTGATTCAAATGAATTCTTTTTAATGGCTGAGTAATACTCCATTGTGTATATGTACCACAGCTTTCTTATCCATTCATCTGCTGATGGACATCTAGGTTGCTTCCATGTCCTGGCTATTATAAACAGTGCTGCGATGAACATTGGGGTACACGTGTCTCTTTCCCTTCTGGTTTCCTCAGTGTGTATGCCCAGCAGTGGGATTGCTGGATCATAAGGCAGTTCTATTTCCAGTTTTTTAAGGAATCTCCACACTGTTCTCCATAGTGGCTGTACTAGTTTGCATTCCCACCAACAGTGTAAGAGGGTTCCCTCTTCTCTACACCCTCTCCAGCATTTATTGCTTGTAGACTTTTGGATCACAGCCATTCTGACTGGCGTGAAATGGTACCTTATAGTGGTTTTCATTTACATTTATCTGATAATGAGTGATGTTGAGCATCTTTTCATGTGTTTGTTAGCCATCTATATGTCTTCTTTGGAGAAATGTCTATTTAGTTCTTTGGCCCATTTTTTGATTGGGTCATTTATTTTTCTGGAGTTGAGCTGTAGGAGTTGCTTGTATATTTTTGGATTAGTTGTTTGTCCATCGCTTCATTTGCTATTATTTTCTCCCATTCTGAAGGCTGCCTTTTCACATTGCTAATCAATGATTATAGTAAAGTTGCAGGATATAAAATCAACACACAGAAATCCCTTGGATTCCTATACACTAATAATGAGAAAACAGAAAGAGACATTAAGGAAACAATTCCATTCACCATTGCAATGGAAAGAATAAAATACTTAGGAATATATCTACCTAAAGAAACTAAAGACCTATATATAGAAAACTATAAAACACTGGTGAAAGAAATCAAAGAGGACACTAATAGATGGAGAAATATACCATGTTCCTGGATTGGAAGAATCAATACAGTGAAAATGAGTATACTACCCAAAGCAATTTATAGATTCAATGCAACCCCTATCAAGCTACCAACGGTATTCTTCACAGAGCTAGAACAAATAATTTCACAATTTGTATGGAAATACAAAAAACCTCAAATAGCCAAAGCTATCTTGAGAAAGAAGAATGGAACTGGAGGAATCAACCTACCTGACTTCAGGCTCTACTACAAAGCCACAGTTATCAAGAGAGTATGGTACTGGCACAAAGACAGAAATATAGATCAATGGAACAAAACAGAAATCCCAGAGATAAATCCACGCACATATGGACACCTTATCTTTGACAAAGGAGGCAAGAATATACAATGGATTAAAGACAATCTCTTTAACAAGTGGTGCTGGGAAATCTGGTCAACCACTTGTAAAAGAATGAAACTAGAACACTTTCTAACACCATACACAAAAATAAACTCAAAACAGATTAAAGATCTAAACATAAGACCAGAAACTATAAAACTCCTAGAGGAGAACATAGACAAAACACTCTCCGACATACATCACAGCAGGATCCCCTATGACCCACCTCCCAGAATATTGGAAATAAAAGCAAAAATAAACAAATGGCACCTAATTAAACTTAAAAGCTTCTGCACATCCATTTTCCACTTGTGTGTTCAACACCTCCATAAATCAGCATTTAGTGAAGCAGCCTGTTTGTACAAGGGCTTCTTCTCACAAAAAGACCCACCAAGTTCTAAATGCCTTTGTTTGCTTGTTCTCTCCTTCTGAAAGAGGAAAATCTCACAAGGGAGAATGCATATCCTTGAGCTGTAAAATGAATTATTTTTGTGTCTGTGTTGGCTCCGTGGGGCTTTCAGTTCTGGAGCTGGGATCAGTGCGGTGGCTGTCTGGATTCCTCATGACCCTCCTACACGTCAGTGAAAACAAGACGGTCTTCAGAGCAGGTCTGGTCTACAGCGATCATGTCACTCTGGAACACCACAGCTACTTTATTTGGCTTCTGTTATTATTGTTTTTCACAGAAGGGTCCAAACCATCTCACCTGTCCCATCAGCAGTGCTCTCATATTAATACAGGATCTGGTCTTTCCAAGGATTATTTTAGTCTCAGGATTATTACATTTTGGGCTTATGTCACTTTTATGACATGTTTCATGCTAGTTAAAGAAACTTGATTCCATCACCAGATTCATAAAATGCAGCAGTATTAAACTATACATTTTATCAAACTATAGATTTTATCAAACTTTGCCTGACTTTAAAGAATTGATGTCTTCGAACTGTAGTTCTGGAGAAGACTCGAGAGTCCTTTGAACTGCAAGGAAAACAAACCAGTCAATCCAAAAGGAAATCCACCTTGAATATTCATTGGAAGGACTGATACTGAAGCTGAAGTTCCAATACTTTGGCCACCTGATGCGAACAGCTGACTCACTGGAAAAGATCCTGATGCTGGGAAAGACTGGAAGCAAAATGAGAAGAGGGTGGCAGAGGATGAGATGGTTGGATGGCATCACTGACTCAATGGACATGAATCTGAGCAAACGCCCTGAGACACTGAAGGACAGGGAAGCCTGGTTTGCTGCGGACCGTGGGGTCGCAAAGAGTCAGATACAACACAGGAACTGAACAAAACCAAGAACAACAAAGTCCTTTCAAAAACAAGAAAGCACCACACATAATTCTGGCTGGACAGTGCTTAGTGTTGAAGGGATAACTCCCCGATTACTACCTGAATATTAGTAACTGCGAATTGCTTACATAGGCAACATATTTCAGAGATCAAAGCTAACTAAACAGAAATGGGAAAATTTCACACTCTGGGTACATCCATAATTCTGTTACTTTGAAAATGCTTATGTTAAAACAGACTCACTGGGTTTTATTTTAAAGAGTACTCGATTCCAGAGTCTGTAAACTTTGATACCTGGCTGTGTGTTTGAGTCTATTTCAGCTTTTTGTTTCCTGCTTCATAGCTGACCTGACCTCTGTCATTTAGTAAGTGGGTCCCTTGAACTACGAGGGGAAACCCCAAATTGATGGGATCATGGAAAGGGCATGGAGCCTGGATGGCACGGGCTGATACTGCTTCCAGAAACCGGCTGCTTGGTCCTCTCAACTCCAGAAGCCAAGGCAGCTGAGATAGAGCTCCATATAAAAGCACCTCGACATCAAGGGCCCAGCCAAAGCTCTCACTAAACTTGCCTTTCATCGAGTTTTTTCTTTTTTTTTTTATGGCTTGTAACCTCCCACGAAGGGCAACCATAGGGAAAGTAAATATGCTTACTTTCCATACTGCTTTTTTAGTAAACATCTATCTCCATCATGCTATTCTATCCTCCTAAAATACCATCCTGACCTTCCAAACAAATGGGTTAAATTATGATCGTTCCTCAAGATGTGTCTCTATTCCACTGCTAGGCTGGCGTGTCCCACTACAGTGCCCACGAGCCCCCTCTTCTCAGTTCCACGAGGCTTCCCTGGGTGGGGACCACACTGCCCTTCCCCTAATGTCCATAACATCACACAGCCAACAGAATCCTGTGACAGCCCTATCAAGTAGGGTTCTCTGATGGCTAAGGAACTGAGTCACAGAGACGGGGAGCACCTGCCCAGGTCCCCCCCGAACAGCAGGCAGGAGAACATGGGTTGAAACCCTGAGAGTCTGGTCCTCAGGGTTTCACAACAGCCCCCCGCCACTTGCCTCTGAGCTCAGCCCCAACCAACATACAGCTACTAACTGATGTGACTTGAGGACTCAGCCCTTCTTAGAGTAACAGAGGTATGCTGTTGTTCAGTCGCTCAGTCGTGTCTGACTCTTTGTGACCCCATGGACTGCAGCATGCCAGGCCTCCCTGTCCATCACCAACACCCAGAGCTTGCTCAAACTCATGTCCATTGAGTCGGTAATGTCATCCAACCATCTCATCCTCTGTCATCCCCTTCTCCTCCTGCCTTCAGTCTTTCCCAGCATCAGGGTCTTTTCCAGTGAGTCAGTTATTCGCATCAGGTGGCCAAAGTATTAGAGCTTCAGATTCATCATCAGTTCTTCCAATGAATATTCAGGGTTGATTTCTTTTAGGATGGACTGGTTTGATTCCTTTGCAGTCCAAGGCACTCTCAAGGGATATAAGAAAACAAGGGGAACACATGTATACCTGTGGCAGATTCATTTTGATTTATGGCAAAACCAATACAACGTTGTAAAGTTAAAAAATAAAATTAAATTAAATTTAAAAAAAAGAAGACAACGACTGATTCCTTCTTGTCTCCTATTCTTACCAACTTTCAGGTGTATACCTGTTGTCATGCACTCCAATGACTACGTACTTTATCATGTTACATAACTATAGCACGCTTCTAGGACACTTTCAATATCTCAGGAGATTTTTAAGAATGAGGAAAAGCACCTAGGACAATGTCATAAATCCAGGGGAAGCCAAGAAACAACTACTCTGGGCAAAGATGGGGTCTAGGGAGGTCTGTGAAATGTCCTTTATTCCCACACCAAGCACCTACGGTGTGCTATCATGCTTCATGCTTCACATGCTTCACACAGATATGTCAGAGGGCAAAGGGTGCTGTGTCTTACTCTCACGGAGCTGGTGCCCCTTAGGGACCGGAAACAGGCATCTCTGACAGGGGAGACAAGTGCTTGGAGACTCAGGGAGTGCCACAGGAAATGCAGACAGGGGACAGCTTTATCTTGGGGAAGAACATTCCAGGGAGAGGAGACCATGTGGGCAAAGCCTGGAGGTGACACAGATTAGTCATATGAGGGGATTTTGTTCTACTGGCTTCCAAGCCCTCCAGTGGATCACTTCAATTGCGCCAAGTGCTATACATTACTGGTAACAGTGAACGCCAGTGTAGACCAGGGTAGTTTTCTCCTGTACTACAAGACTTCCACAAAGCTGCTAAGAACATGAACGGGTGAATTACACTAGAAGAGCAAGTGCAAATCGACAGTTCCTTAAGACCTGAGCATGCCACTCAGCAGTCGCTAACAAGTCTACACCTGAATGATCTGCAGACACGGTTTCCTGTGTCTTTAGCCACCCACCCTCTTTCATCAGCCACGGAGGCCACACTCTCAGGCTGGGGTCAGATGGCAAGAGACGTGACGCTGAAGAAGCAGGCAGCCCACAGCCTGCCTCCCTGACTTCCAGGTGAGGAAGGCAGTCTGAGACAGGAGGGCCATTCTCTGCTCTGTCCTGGGGCGGCTGGTTGATCATTCCCGACTGATGAGGATGCCCAGAGCGGGGAAACTCTGCCTGCTCTCACACTTGGGGCGCTGGCAGAAAACAGCTGCCCTGCCTTGATGTGGGGGTTGCCTGGTGTGGGTGGGCAGAGGAGGGCAGGGGTTCCACTCCTGGGTCCTACAGGTGGTCTTGAGTATGGATGGATGACAGCTTCTTTTCTCATTGCTGGCTTTCAAGAACTGTGGAGCACCCTGGGGGCACCCACCATATTGCACAAGAAATGTGGGCCCCTGGGTGCAGCCACCATATTGAGGTAGTACCCCATCTATTGAGGGTACCCCGTGCAGCAGGAGACAGGCCCCAGGTTGATGCAGCTGGTGTCCTGCTGATGCTCTGAGGTGGGGTATCGCTGGGAACACTGGGTCCCAGCTGAGTACCGTCTTATGCATTTCCCAGCTGACACCTGTGCACAGAAGGCCCTGAGTCTAGGGGAAGGACAAAAAGGAGGAGAAGATGCAACTGGACTCCATCTTGGCTGAGATGTCTGTGCACACCGAGACCAAACATGGAGTTGACTGGCCAGGAATATCCAGAAAACAACCCCTAAATAAGCAACCTAAGCTGCCCTCATTGCACGCAACTCTGAGCTCACTTGTGTGGCTCTTTCACATGTATTTTGCCTTTTCCACTGGTACTTCACTTCTAGTAAATGCTTCTGTTGTTTTTCACCGCTTGCTGAATTCTTTCTTCAAAGAAGACAAGCAGCAAGGCCCTTCTTCCCACCGCTGGAATCAGCAGAGCTGGGGACCCTGTGCATCTGCACGAAGTCATCACGCCGTAGGAAGGCGGGGCAGTGGTGCTGTGCCTGGGTGGCTGTGTGTCTCTCCCCTGCTCCGTGGATATACCCAGCAGGCAACCCATCCATCCCGAGAGCTGGGAGGACAATTCTAGAGGCCACAGGCCCTCAGGCTCTGGGTGGCCAGGCCAGGCAAAGTTGAGCTCAAAGCAGACTGGGTCCAATCTCTCCAACAGTCTACACCTGCCTTCCCCCGCATCATTTGTTTTTCCTTTGCAAGAGAATTTCAACTGATTCTGTATTGGAAAGAAGAAAAACACTCTCTTTGGGTTAGAAAACTATCAACGTCTAAAACTCAAGTAACGATTGTTTCTATAAGTCTCTCACCAGCAAAAGCACATTTCCTAAAAACTATTTCTCAATTTTTATTCTACCCCCAAACAACTCAAGTGGGCCTTACGAAGCATCACTACAAAAAAGCTAGTGGAGGTGATGGAATTCCAGTTGAGCGATTTCAAATCCTAAAAGATGATGCTCTGAAAGTGCTGCATTCAATATGCCAGCAAATTTGGAAAACTCACCAGTGGTCACAGGACTAGAAAAGGTCAGTTTTCATTCAAATCCCAAAGAAAGGCAATGCCAAAGAATGTTCAAACTACTGCACAATTGCCCTCATTCACACACTATCAAAGTAATGCTCAAAATTCTCCAAGCCAGGCTTCAATAGGACATGAACCATGAACTTCCAGATGTTCAAGCTGAATTTAGAAAAGGCAGAAGAACCAGAGATCAAATTGCCAACATCCACTGAATCAGCAAAAAAGCAAAAGAGTTCCAGAAGAACATGTACTTCTGCTTTACTGACTATGCCAAAGCCTTTGACTGTGTGGATCACAATCAACTGTGGAAAATTCTGAAAGAGATGGAAATACCAGACTACCTGACCTGCCTCCTGAGAAATATGTATGCAGGTCAAGATGCAACAGTTAAAACTGGACATGAAACAGACTGGTTCCAAATCAGGAAAGGAGTACGTCAGGGCTGTATATTGTCACCCTGCTTATTTAATTTATATGCAGAGTATATCATGCAAAATGTTGGGCTAAATGAAGCACAAGCTGGAATCAAGATTGCCAGGAGAAATATCAATAACCTAAGATATGCAGATAACACCACTCTTATGGCAGAAAGTAAAGAAGAACTAAAGAGCTTTTTGATAAATGTGAAAGAGGACAGTGAAAAATTTGGCTTAAAACTCAACATTCAGAAAACTAAGATCATGGCATCTCATCCCATCACTGCATGGCAAATAGATGGGGAAACAATGGAAACAATGACAGACTTTATTTTTTGCACTCCAAAATCACTGCAGATAGTGACTGTAACTATGAAATTAAAAGACACTTGCTCCTTGGAAGAAAAGCTATGAGCAACCTAGACAGCATATTAAAAAGCAGAGACATTACTTTACCAACAAAGGTCCGTCTAGTCAAGGCTATGGTTTTTCCAGTGGTCATGTATGGATGTGAGAGTTGGACTATAAAGAAAGTTGAGCACTGAAGAATTGATGCTTTTGAACTATGGTGTTGGAGAAGACTCTTGAGAGCCCCCTGGACTGCAAGGAGATCCAACCAGTCCATCCTAAAGCAAACCAGTCCTGAATATTCATTGGAAGGACTGATGCTGAAGCTGAAACTCCAAGACTTTGGCCACCTGATGGGAAGAACTGACTCATTTGAAAAGACCCTGATGCTGGGAAAGAATGAGGGCAGGAGGAGAAGGGTATGACAGAGGATGAGATGGTTGGATGGCATCACCGACTCAATGGACACGAGTTTGAGCAAGCTCTGGGAGTTGATGATGGGCAGGGAAGCCTGGCGTGCTGCAGTCCATGGGGTCACAAAGAGTCGGACACAACTGAGCGAGTGAACTGAACTGAACTGAAAACTTAATTTCTTCTCAAACCGGATACTCTTTAAAAGCATATAACTTGGGTTTACACTTTAAAAGATCCATGATTCTGTTCAAAAAGCATCAGTAATCTTCACGAAATAATTTCTGCTGAATAGTAACATCATTTTAGGGCTTAGAGTTGTTAATTTTTTGGAACCGTTTGGCACATTTAAGCATCTTCATTGAGCTTGTTTCCTATGAGGATGGACAGGATCTCGAAGGAACAGCCAAGTTTCACATTAGCTTGTACACTCTTCACATGTAAACAGACAGTGGAACCAGCACTAAACGAAACGTCACGTCAAGGTCCCAAGCAGGACTTGCAACAAGGGAAGAAAACGGAAACACTTATTTTTAAAAAAAAGACTTTATTTAAAAAGTAACTATTACTCATGAATCAAATATAAAAAAGATGTTGAAAGTTTTCTGTAAGAGCATACATAAAGGTAAAATTTCTTAAATCCATCACCATCATTTCAACTCTTAAATCTCGCAACTAACTTAGATTACACACTTCAGAAAAAAACACCTCTACTGATAAATTAAGCACGTGTTGATCATGTTCAAACAATACTTTTCCACCTCAGACACAATCAAGAATTTCTCCAAGGATCCTGATCTTTTTAAGGGGAAGAATATTCAGAAACTGAGAACTGGGCACTAGCTGTGACCATTTTTTTCTGGTTACTTTCTGTGGGCCCAGGTAAGAAATAGATATGTGAATGAATAAGTCATGAGTACACAGCGATTCTACTTTAAAACCAGCACGCACTACATTGTTCTTCTTCATCTTACTCAATTCATATGTACATTTATCTTCTCCAGTGACAACCCTGGTTCCTGACATCATTAACATATTTATTCTATCCTTCAGTACCTACTTTTAATGATATCTTTAGAATTACTATCTCAACACAATGGCCCCCAAAAGCCAAGTAAAGTCCAGAATGTTTTCCAGATCTTTCTGTCCTTATAAAATTTTCACAAAGATTATATAGCCAGGCTACTGCATTCAAAATTTACCTGTTTTATCTTTCTGTGTAGTGACCAATATAATACAAAAATAAGTGAAGTTCTTAGCCGCTCAGTCTTGCCCAACTCTTTACCACCCCATGGACTGTAGGTCACCAGGCTCCTCTGTTCATGGAATTCTCCAGGCAAGAATACTAGAATAAGTTGCCACTCCCTTCTCCAGGGGATCTTCCTGACCCAGGGATTGAACTCAGGTCTCCCGCATTGCAGGCAGATTCTTAACCATCTAAGTAAGCCACCAGGGTAATTTGAGAATTTTTTTTTCCCCTGCTTTTCCAATTTATTTATTTATTTAATTACTTACCGATTCCTATCTCTTTTCTACCTTATTTTTTTTTTTTTATAACTTTTGATGTTCATCTCTATTACCTGGCTGAGGTCATGTTCACCAGGCTTCTCCACCCTAAAGTTACTGCCCCCAACCTTCCCTAATCCCTACCTTCCACAATGCCCTCTGTCAAGAAGTTATTTTGTGCAGCCCACACTTCCAGGGTGAGGAGCTACACCCTCCGTACTTGAAGTCAGGACATCTACATTAATTATGTGGAACTCTTCTGCCTGGGAGATTGGACTATTCTACTCATTGACACATTGAATCATTCATTTATACCAGTGTGGATTCATGAATGTTCATTCTACAATGTGGATTATACTCCGATAGCTCCTTGTGCACTTTGGTGTTCAAATTGCTCCAGCTCTAATGTTTCCTGAGAAATGGCTGAGTCTAGCACTCGGGCAGGAAATACATCCAATCAGCCTTGAGCCCCTTGTACTGCAAGTAAATGCCGTAAGAACACAGAACCCCACAGTGATGCCGTGTGTACAGGGGCACAGCATGGGGGGCGATGAAAGGGCGTCCAGATTTTCAGCCTCTGTGAATCACTGGAAGTGAGTCTCTTGTACGAAGTACAGACTTGAGTTTTATTGTGGGAGACAATGTAAGAATACAAATGGACTTAACCCCCTTTCAAGTGATACGACTGCAGTTTCTATTGTCAGTTTCTATTAATTTTACTGTGACTATTACATTATGTTTACTGGCGTTCATATATATGGACAGTTTTCTCTGCTTTCTCCATTATGTATCTATTTAGAAAGGTGTGCATTTTTTGTTTTAGCAGCAAACTACTGCATACAAACACATTAGTACCCTTAGTCCTTTATTTCCCTACAAAGTCTGCTATTTGCTTTGTCAGCTTTAAATTCTATCTTTTGCCTCTCATTTATTGTACCACCTAACCAACAACCTGAGCTTCCCTGGTGGCTCAGAGGGTAAAGCGTCTGCCTACAATGCAGGAGACACGGGTTTGATCCCTGGGTTGGGAAGATCCCCAGGAGAAGGGAGTGGCAACCCACTCCAGTACACTTGCCTGGAAAATCCCATGGATGGAGAAGCCTGGTAGGCTACAGTTCATGGGGTTGCAAAGAGTCAGACATGACTGAGCGACTTCAAGCAACAATCAAGGACTTCATTTTATTTTTCATCTGTTCTCTTTGCTTCTCAATCAGCAAAGAGCCAGCTCATTGGAGAAGACCCTGATGCTGGGAAAGACTGAAGGCAAAAAGAGAAGGGGGCGGCAGAGGATGAGATGATCAGACAGCCTCATGGACTGAATGGATGTGAGTTTGAGCAAATTCCAGGGAAGAGAGTGGAGGACAGAGGAGCCTGCTGTACTGTAGTCCATGGGGTCACAAAGAAGTAGAATCTGACTTAGTGACTAAACAAACAACAACAAATATTTATTGAAGCATTACTCACAATGGCCAGAATATGGAAACAACCTGTGTCCATCAGCAGACGAATGGAAAAAGAAGTTGTCATGAATTTGTGTACAAACACACACACACACACACACACACAGATACACACAAAAAACAGTGAGACATGCATATATTCAGCCACGAGAAACAAAATCCTGCAATTTTTGACATAAAGGTATTATGCTTATTATGAAATAAATCAGAGAAGGCAAACTCTGTATGATATCATTTATATATGGAAGCTAAAAAGGTTGAAGAAAAAGTCATAGAAACAGAGAGCAGAAGGGGAAAGGGTAAATCCGGAGATCTGGAAAGGCTAGAAACTTCCACTTAAAAGATAAGTTCTAGCGATCTAATGTACATCATGATGATCATGGTATAATAATACTGAATTATACACTTGAAAGTTGCTAAGAGAAACTTAACTGTTCTCATCACAAATAAAAAGAAGGGTTCTGATTTTTCATTCTTTGGTTGCTGTAGGATTTCAATTTCCACTTCCAATTTTCTTTTCTTCCATTCAGTTCAGTCGCTCTTTGCAACCCCATGGACTGCAGCAACACCAGGCTTCCCTGTCCACCACCAGCTCCTGGAGCTTACTCAAACTCATGTTCATCAAGTAGGTGATGCCATCCAACCATCTCATCCTCTGTCATCCCCTTCTCCTCCCACCTTCAGTCCTTCCCAGCATCAGGGTCTTTTCAAATGAGTCAGTTCTTAGCATTAGGTGGCTAAAGCATTGGAGTTTCAGCTTTCATCATCAGTCCTTCCAATGAATATTCAGGACTGACTTCCTTTAGGATGGACTGGTTGGATCTCCTTGCAGTCCAAGGGACTCTCAAGAGTCTTCTCCAACACCAGAGTTCAAAAGCATCAATTCTTCAGCGCTCAGTTTTCTTTATGGTCCAACTCTCACATCCATGCATGACCACTGGAAAAACCATAGCTTTGACTGCTGCTGCTGCGCTGCTAAGTCGCTTCAGTCGTGTCCGACTCTGTGTGACCCCATAGACGGCGGCCCACCAGGCTCCTCCGTCCCTGGGATTCTCCAGGCAAGAACTAGATGGACCTTTGTTGGCAAAGTAATGTCTCTGCTTTTTAATATGCTCTCTAGGTTGGTCATAGCTTTTCATCCAAGGAGCAAGGTCTTTTAATTTCATGGCTGCAGTCACCATCCGCAGTGATTTTGGAGCCCAGAAAATAAAGTCCATCACTCTTTCCACTGTTTCCCCGTCTATTTGCCATGAAGTGATGGGACCAGATGCCATGATCTTAGTTTTTTGAATGCTGAGTTTTAAGCCAACTTTCTCACTCTCCTCTTTCACTTTCATCAAGAGGCTCTTTAGTTCCTCTTCACTTTCTGCCATAAGGGTGGTGTCATCTGCATATCTGAGGTTACTGATATTTCTCCTGGCAATCTTGATTCCATTACTAGGCATCTAAGGAGTCTCTTCTCTCAGAACCCATGCCTTTCCGTGACTGCCACCCCTGCTCCCGGGCATTTTCAATCTGTTTCTTTACATTCTCCATCAGTCAGTGCTTTGATCAGGTAAGGTTCAGACCAGGTATCAGGGTCTTTTTCTCTCTGGAGATGATTTTAGTTTTTAAATTAATTTTTATTGTTGTTTACAATGCTGTGTTAGTTGCAACTGCATAGCAAAGTGAATCAGTCATACACATATCCCCTGTCTTCTGGACTTCCTGTCCGTTCAAGCCCCCACAGGGCATTAAGGAGAGCTCCCTGTGCTCTACGGGGGGTTCTCACTACTTATCCCCTTTATACGTGGCATCAGGAGTACGTATGTGTCAGTCACAGCCTCCCAATTCTTCCTCCTTCAATTTTCACTCTTTATTCCCCTGGCTGTCACCTTGCACTTCTGTTTTCAGAATAATTTCTTCTTGGCTCTGATCAGGCATTGTCTCCAAATGTGGCTCTGCTGGTAGCTGGTAAGTGGAAGTGTATTTCCCACCAGACACATTACATAAGCACTTGATAATTTCTGCCTCCCAGTTATGCTTTTGAGATGTGTTACAGATGACCTCATTTGCTCTCTTTATTGATGTGAATGTTTTTGGAGGGATATGTGGAGAAGTTTAGATTATGTGGCCATCTAAATAGGAATACTTACACCAGAAATTGTAATTTCCTGCTTTTATCCACAAATGGTTAGCTAACACTTTTTTTGAAAGTTCAATTCATTTCCCACTGATTTGAAATGACACATAAATACTTGTGACTATTTCTGTTCCATCCATCTATTTTTATTTCAGTCGCCTAATCTTTTAATTATTATACTTTCACACATTCTAATATCACAAAAATTCAAGTAACCATCACTTGGATCTTCTTTATACAACTTCCCTGGTTGTTCCAGTGTGTGTATTACTTTTCCTTGTTAAAGTTAGTGACATGTGATTCAGTTCCCCATATTTATATGTACATTTTGACTGAGAATAAAGACTGGGGGAAAAATTACGTTCTTGTTTTAGAACACTGAATTTCCACTGGGCTTCCCTTATAGCTCAGTTGGTAAAGAATCTGCCTACAATGTAGGAGACCCTGGTTCAATTCCTAGGAAGATCCACTGGAGAAGGGATAGGCTACCCACTAAGATTATGCTAACTTCTGGATTAACTAATATCTTTTCTCATGACTCTTTAAAGATTTATAGTTTTCTTTCAA
The DNA here is from genome assembly GCF_027580195.1 of Bos mutus. NCBI lineage: Eukaryota > Metazoa > Chordata > Mammalia > Artiodactyla > Bovidae > Bos > Bos mutus. The sequence goes on from NC_091636.1 coordinate 65,556,557, forward strand.
TTCAGTTCAGTTCAATCACTCAGTCATGTCCAACTCCTTGCGATCCCATGGACCACAGCACGCCAGGCCTCCATGTCCATCACCAACTTCTGGAGTTTATCCAAACTCATGCCCATCTAGTCGGTGATGCCATCCAACCATCGCATCCTCTGTCGTCCCCATTTAACTCTTACATTGATCTCTAGACGTATTATTTCTGATATGTTAAAATAATATATTCCTAGGGCTTCTCTGGTGGCTCAGTGGTAAAGAATCCACCTTTCAGTGCAGGAGACATGGGTTTGACCCTTGACCCAGGAAGATCCCACACGCCGCAGAACAACTAAGCCGGTGTGCCACGACCACTGAGCCTGTGCTCTGGGGCCTGGGAGCCGCGGAGCTGAGCCATGTGTCACAAGTACTGAAACCCACGCGCCCTAGAGGCTGTGCTCTGCAACAATATAGGCCACTGCAACGAGAAGGAGCCCGAACACTGCAGCTAGAGTAGCCACAACTAGAGAAAAGCCCGAGTAGCCACAAAGACCCAGCACAGCCCAAAACAAAGGAATAAATACAAGCTTTAAAACAACATAATCCCTAGAAATACTCATGTTAAGATAAAAAGGGTAATGAGCCCACTATATTTGCTAATATTTTTTACTTTTATATTAAAAAGCACTGAAGCTTTACATAGGAACTTAATAACACCATGACTTACGGAATCCCTCCATTAAGGCTAATGGTTTGCAACTGTGTACCTTTGATGTCTTGGGAGGTAATAACAAAAATGAATTAACATTTACCAAGTGTATGTACTATCTGCCAACTACCATAAGAGAGGCCCCTTGCATGCATTATCCAATTTATTTAAACAATAAATTTGTGAAGTTTGTGGTCTTAATAGTCTCAGTGGTGATATTAAATATTAAAGCTTAGGTTAAACAACCTGGCCATGATCATGCAGCTTTTATATACCAAGGTCAATGTACAATAGCCACAGTTCAGTTCAGTTCAGTCGCTCAGTCATGGCCAACTCTTTGCGACCCCATGAATCGCAGCACGCCAGGCCTCCCTGTCCATCACCAACTCCCGGAGTTCACTCAGACTCACGTCCATTGAGTCGGTGATGCCATCGAGCCATCTCATCCTCTGCCGTCCCCTTCTCCTCCCGCCCCCAATCCCTCCCAGCATCAGAGTCTTTTCCAATGAGTCAACTCTTTGCATGAGGTGGCCAAAGTACTGGAGTTTCAGCTTTAGCATCATTCCTTCCAGAGAAATCCCAGGGCTGATCTCCTTTAGGATGGACTGGTTGGATCTCCTTGCAGTCCAAGGGACTCTCAAGAGTCTTCTCCAACACCACAGTTCAAGAGCATCAATTCTTTGGTGCTCAGCCTTCTTCACAGTCCAACTCTTACATCCACACATGACCACAGGAAAAACCATAGCCTTGACTAGATAAACCTTTGTTGGCAAAGTAATGTATCTGGTTTTGAATATGCTATCTAGGTTGGTCATAACTTTCCTTCCAAGGAGTAAGCGTCTTTTAATTTCATGGCTGTAGTCACCATATGCAGTGATTTTGGAGCCCCCCAAAATAAAGTCAGCCACTGTTTCCACTGTTTCCCCAACTATTTGCCATGAAGTGATGGGACCAGATGCCATGATCTTCATTTTCTGAATGTTGAGCTTTAAGCCAACTGTTTTCACTCTCCACTTTCACCTTCATCAAGAGGCTTTTTAGTTCCTCTTCACTTTCTGCAATAAGGGTGGTGTTATCTGCATATCTGAGGTTATTGATATTTCTCCCAGCCATCTTGATTCCAGCTTGTGTTTCTTCCAGCCCAGAGTTTCTCATGATGTACTCTGCATATAAGTTAAATAAGCAGGGTGATAATATACAGCCTTGATGTACTCCTTTTCCTATTTGGAACACAGTTAATGCTAATTTTTCCTTTTCTTTTCCTACATGTATACTAATATTTCCTCTGTTTAACTCATTTTTTTTAAAGTACATTATCCAACAGAATTGATAGCATACATCCTTCTCTGCTCTTCATCTTAATGGGAATTCCTTTGATGTTATATCTGCAAGAATCTAGAGGCTGAATTGGAGTTATTTTTATAAAATGTTAAGAGTATTTTCTTTTGATTTTTATTTTACCGAGCATTCTCTCCACCTAAGAATTGGAATTAAATTACTTAACTGTTTTGGGGTATTACCAAAATGACCTGTAATTTTCCATTGGATAGATTAAAATATTAAGTAATATTATTAGATTTTCTAAAGCCAAACCTTCCTTGTACTCCCAGAAAAATACTACATAGTTATTTATGGTATGTGTGCCCTTGGGCAAATTCGTACATCTCTATGGATCTGTTACACCATTTTAAAGAGAAGGGAAGTTTTACAGTGTCAATCTAATGTTGTTATAATATTAATTCATTGATTCAATAAATTTATTGATTTTTTTTTTTGTTTTGTGCTCTGCACAATTCTAGATTCTGTTTTTATCAATGAGGAAAACAAAAAAGACTTTTTGAGCTTGCATTCTAGCAATGCAGGAGACCTGGGTTCATTCCCTGGGTCAGGAAGATCCCCTAGAGAAGGGAATGGCTACCCACTCCAGTATTCTTGCCTGTAGAATCCCATGGACAGAGGAGCCTGGCAGATTACAGTTCACAGGGTTTCAGAGAGTTGGATATGACTGAGTGACTAACACTTTCACTTTCTAGTTAATACAGCAACATAAAATAGAATAGTACCTGGTATGTACTATCATACCAGAACTTAGAATAGTACCTGGTATGTAATATCATACATGTAAGTATTAGCCACTTTTAATATTACTGTTTAATATACTATTTGGCTAATTTGCCAATAATTTTCTTAATATTTTGCATCTACGGTCATAAAATTTTCCAGTCCTACTACTTGTGTTACCTCCATCAAGTGAGAATGTTAGGATGATGCTAGAGTCATAAAAATGAATTAGAAAACTTTCCTTTTCCTATTCTATAATTGGCTAAACATTTCAGGAACCATCCAGTCCTAGAATAGACCTTTTTTTGGGCTGTATTGCATGGCACGCGGGATCTTAGTTCGCCAACCAAAGATTGAACCTGTACACCTCCCCGCAACAGCAGAAGCAGAGTCTTAACCACTGGACCACCAGGCACCAGAGATGTCCCAATAAACCTTTCTGATACTAGAACCTTTTAAATATTAAGTTTTGTCTTTCTAAAGTTGCCTTGATTCTGTTTAGGTCATATATGTTATATTAAAAATCCATCTATTTCATTAGATTTTAGTACTTTCCAGCATAGACAGCTACATAGTACTACTTAGCAACTTCCTAACACCTGCACATTGCCAAAGAGTGAAGCAGATATTTAAAAGTGCCTTAGAGAAGGCTAGTGAGGAAAATAAAGAGCTTTTCTACCTCCTGCCCCACTGCCCCTCAGACAAGTTTTAAAACTGAGGAAACAGAAATGAGTCATCAGAAGTATGCAGATATTACATACCATCTGAAACAGACCATCTCAATTTAAGTCAAGTTATATCGATGAAACACAAATATGGAAAGAAATCAATAAAGCAAAAGAGGTAGTCTCTCTAATTACTCATTGGTCTTCTCATGTGCTTTGCTGATGTTGGTTAGAAATTATATGTGTGTGTTGCCTGAAATGTTGCAATAGACATCCACTAAATGGGTTAAATATTCTATCTACTTATCATCTGTTTATTATCTAGCTAGCTATCATCTATCTATCTATCTCATCTACGAATTGATTTTTCAGTGCATCAGTGTGAGAATGCACTTTAAAAATTCCTTTAAGGTTAAGTCATCATTATTATATCAGAGCAATTTCTTTCTTTTGTGAGAGCATGTTCCTTTGCATTTTTTGCACATGGAAATCATAAATTTAAATAAAAATCAAAAAAGTCTAGTGAAACAACCCTGATACTTCCAGTTTTTCATTTGAAAATTTTAAGCATCTCATCCATGTTTCAACCTTGGACTGTCTTTGGGCAACAGGAATAAACAGTCCTGCACCGTTTTCACAGGACATCCAGCATTTACTGTGAGTTACTTCCAGGAAATGGACACGTATTTTGGTGGTTGTAAGAGAAAATCATTTTGATAACTTCAGTCATCTTTCACATGATAATTCCTTTTTCCGAAATGAATGACGACTTTCCACTGACTGGCTAAATAATTCATTGAAACAGCCTCCAAATCTATTCCTGAATTGAAGAAATAATTATTCCACGGGCTATTTTTCGGAAAGGATGTCAAAATCTTCAGATTTAGAACAGTCGCGTAAAGCAAGTCTCACCGTCTAGGGAGCCTGGAGGGTTCCTTGGGCAAGGGATTGGCTCTGCTCACAGGATGGGATAACAATGGTGCAATCAGAGCCCAGGTGAGGGGCACCAGCCTCCACTCCTAACAGCCGGGGAAACATTACAAGAGCCAGGTCAGAGGTGAGTACGGAGGATGGACGGCCTGGGGACTGAAGCCAAGAGATGAGGAGACGCCACAGCAAGTCATGGTGGAAGAGGTCTAGACGTGATCAGGGGATGGGAGGTGTCAATGGCTCCCAGCAGCAGGAGGGCCTGATGGCATGTTGACTTTAGCAAAGTCAGCCTGCCCCGGAGAGACTGGACAGCGGGGGCCTGGAGGGAAGGCAGCTGGAGGCTGAGGAACACAGTAAGTCCCCTACATATGAACCTTCAAGTTGCAAACTTTCAAAGATGGGAACGTGTCCTTGTATGCCACATATGATCTGCAATCTTGATTCCAGCTTGTGCTTCATCAATCTGGCATTTCACATGATGTGCTCTGTATATAAGTTAAATAAGCAGGGTGACAATATACAGCCTTGATGTACTCCTTTTCCTATTTGGAACCAGTCTGTTGTTCCATGTCCAGTTCTAACTGTTGCTTCCTGACCTGCATACAGATTTCTCAGGAGGCAGGTCAGGTGGTCTGGTATTCCCATCTCTTGAAGAATTTCCCAGTTTGTTGTGACTCACATCGTCAAAGGCTTTGGCATAGTCAAAAAAGCAGAAGTAGATATTTTCCTGGAACTCTCTTGCTTTTTCAATGATCCAACAAATGTTGGCAATTTGATCACTGGTTCCTCCACCTTTTCTAAATCCAGCTTGAACATCTGGAAGTTCATGGTTCATGTCCTGTTGAAGCCTGACTTGGAGAATTTTGAGCATTACTTTGCTAGCGTGTGAGATGAGTGCAATTGTGCAATAATTTGAACATTCTTTGGCATTGCCTTTCTTTGGGATTGGGATGAAAACTGACCTTTTCCAGTCCTGTGGCCACTGCTGAGTTTTCCAAATTTGCTGGCATACTGAGTGCAGCACTTTCACAGCATCATCTGAGCCACTATACTACTGTTCTTTTGGAGGTCCTGTACTGTAAGATTAATTTTTTTTAACTTTTTTGTGTTTGTTTGATTTTCATATATTATTTGTGTGAAAAGTATTATCAACATATTACAGTAGAGGACTATATAGCTGATTGTGTTAGTTGGGTACCTAGGCTGACTTTCTTGGACTTATGAACCAACTGGACTTATAAAATTGGACACAGAGGCTCTGGCACACTCAAGAAGTTCCATTAGTCCTTTTTTAAATTTAATAAATGACTGCAATGTGGAAAATGGAAACAGGATGTGCTAAATGGATGGATGAAGAAAACAAAATAACTTATTCAGTTATTTGTGTTTATAAAAAGCACATTATAATTATCCCACATGGAAATAAGTAATCATTAAAGAAAGATAGAAATGAATAATATAGAACATTAGTTTTAATTAAAAGTATGATGACAACACCACAATTAGGGGATACAGCTTCTTTGTTTTATAAGGTAGTGATTTGCAGTATCTATTTTAGATCTGGATATCAATGGCCTATTTTAAACTATATGCAGCAAAATGATTGGAACACATCCTTCTGCATTAAATGCACAAATGCAAAGAAGCAAAATGATAACTCAAAGTGAAAATAATATTGAGTTAACTTACTCCCTTATGAGATTCACCTAAAATCAGTTTTATGTAATTATTGTTTTATCAGTTTCTAGAGTCTTATGAACAGAAGGGTAAATGGAAGAAAGTAATGCGATACAAAATATCCCTTTGAATGGAATTACTTTCATAGCCAAGCACAGATAGGTGAGACTATATATTGAAGATTATAGATTCTAGTTATTAAAGAGATAACATTATAATTTGTTGATGAATCAAGAAAACCTTCAGCTGCCCTTTGTCAATCCATATTAAGGCATTTCCCTTTATTTAATTGGGTTCCCACTTAACATTATTAATCTCATTTTGTGGTTTTATTCTTAGCCTTTCAAATGTAAGGACATATTTATTTTTTTAATGCAATAACATTGTCCCTTCCCTCAAGTTCATGTCCTCAATTACATCTTTCACTGGAAAAGTTTCTGTTTCTTGCTTGTATCACAGGTAATGGCCCTGTTTTTTCATAGACACCTGACTTAGGGTGACTGTGTCTTACAGCATTACTAGTGTGCAATCTCCAAACACCTGCTGAGGTAACACATCTGTTCAGGTCAGCCTTTGAACAGGTGACTTGACGGACCTTAGACCCAACAGATTTAAGATACTTAGTCATTTGTCAAGCAATTCCATCCCCAAAGTGATGCTTAACAATTCATACATACATACACACACACACACACACATATATATATATATATAATATTATTTTATATTGGAATATAGTTGATTTATAATGCTGTGTTAGTTTCAGGTGTACAGCAGAGTAATTCAGTTATACATATACATACATCTATTCTTGTTCAGATTAGTTTCCCATATAGGTTACTATACAGTATTGATTAGAGTTCCATGTGCTCCACAGAAGGTCCTTGGTGATTATCTGTTTTATATGCAGTAGTGTGTATGTATGCTAATTCCAGCCTCCTAATTTATCTCATCCCCCCACCTTTCCCCTTCAATAACCATAAGTTTGATTTCTAAGGCTGTGAGTCTGTTTCTGTTTATTTTTAGGCATCACTTAAAAAAGGCTGCCTAGAGTCTTTTCAAGAGTATGTGAAAGTTCCTTATAAGGTACATTTCTAGTTATAACTTCTTTTTTTCCCTGCAGATCAAGGCAATAAAGTCAGCACAGAATTTTAGTGTGTGTGTGTGTGTATGTGCGTGCCTCATTGTTTCTGTATTCTAATCGTAAATTCCCCTAATCAAAGCGACTTTACCTCTGAGCAAGAGGCAGAGCTCTATACTTGCACTTGTTCCTATTCACCCTGCAGATGGGGTGTGGATTGAGCTGGCTGAAAGTCAGTTTGAAATGTGAACAGTTAAATATTCCCATTTGAAAATAATTCCATTTATTAATGGAGAAAAGAACTTCTAAAAGATCTAATGACATTAACAGAATGAAAGCACAGCTCATGTGGAGGCTATTTATATTACACAACTCCTACCAGTTGTAAGGGAAAAAAAGCTAATATCAATCATACATATTTTAGTCCATGTAAACGCCTACTTTACTCTCCCAGTAATAATGAATCTCCAATCACATATCGAATTTCCTTCTTTCAGAAGTAATATCCATTTCCACTAAGAATAATACAGTTTACCATTCCAGTCCTCAAAATTTTTACTTCTGCTTCTAAGAATAATACATTTTTACCACTCCATTCCTCAAAGTCTTTACTTCTGCTTTAAATAAAATGTTCAATTTGTCTTCAATATTCAATCAAAGAGCACAGAAATCAAGTCCAAGAGGCACAATCTCACAGCTCAGCTCCACGCAGCTCAGCTCCACATCTGCCACCTGCTTATCCTAAGTTATCAGCATAGGTCTGTTGCCTGGGTCTCGAAGAGGAACTCTCCCCCCACACACTTGGGCAGAGAGCAAGTGTAGAGGCAAGTCAAGAAGGTACCCTATTTGGGATATTCCAAGTTTTCCTTCCTGGGAGAATCCTGAGAATTTAAAATCCTAATGTCCCACACCAAGTTGAGGTTGCTGACTGAGGGGACATGGAAACATGTGTGTATCCATATATATGTGTGTTTGTGCACCTGTATATATTGCAATAGCCAAAGTTTATATATATATACACACGCACGCATGTGTGCTAAATTGCTCAGGCATGTCCAGTTCTTTGCAACCCCATGAACTGTAGCCCGCCAGACTCCTTTATCCATGGGATTTCCCAGGCAAGAATGCAGGAGTGGGTTGCCATTTACTTCTCTAATTCATCACAATAGGTAGTCATTAAAGAAAACACAGAAGACTCAAACAAGATGGTAAATCCATATGTCTAATACCTATAGGTCACTCATTTTATTTTCTGGATATTTATCCGTCTATCATTTTTTGAGGATAAACTGAAAAACAAAATTAAGATTGTATGATACATATTACTTTGCAGTGACATACCAGAATTAGAATAGAAATAAGCATTCATATTATAATTTTTACTAATGTAACAAAAGGTATTTTGTAACATAGCGTTTTGCTAAGCTCCTATGAAGATTCAGTAACACATTCTGCCTGTTTGTGCAATTATGTTCTTAAGATAGCTTCCAGATGTGGAACTAATATGTTGAAAGAGATGCACATTTTAAGATTTAGGGAAAAATTGGCCAAATCTTCTACAGCTGTGTAGCAATCCACACTCCACTGCCAGGGTATAAACATGCCTCCTTTGGTTTGCATTATTCTTGTTTCTGTTTTGAGAATGTCACATCCTTGATGGGTTAGTTCAAATTTATTACTGGTAAGACTGAACTTTTTTTTTTCATTTATATTTGTCCTGTGAATTCTATACTCACGTCTTTGTCTACTCCACAGGGAAGGTTTTAACCGCTCCTTTATCAATCTGAAAAAGCTCTCTATATTTCAAGAACATTAATCTTTTGCCTCACATATGAGTATTTTCCACAATTGATGGTTTATTTTTAGACATGTTTATTGTGTGTGTGTTTTCTTTTTGGACTTATAAAGGTTTTAAATCTGTGTGCAGTCACATCTGTGCAAGTTCCAGAGACAGAAAGAAGTGCACTGCATGCAAGAGTGGGCTGAGAACTGACCACTGGCTTTAGTAACAAGGAGTCACCAGTGACCTTGATAAAGAGGCCTTGCTTGTCAAGAGCTGATTCCTCCGAACGGGCTGGCTGTGACCTCTGCTCTCCTCTGGCTACTCTTCCTTCTTTACTGATCTCATCCACGGTAGACCAGTGTGGGTCCAGGCATGTTTATGATTACAGAGCACAGACAAGGAGTTTTGATATACATAAAGAGAGAATGGGGTGGTAGTTCATGGGAAATGGGGTCTAGAGAGTCATTTTGTAAGATGTAAGAACAGCCTGCTATGCACCTCTATGCTTGTAGCAGGACTATTTATAATAGCTAAGACACGGAAGCAATCTAAATGCCCACTGACTGATGAATGGACAAAAAAAATGTGGTGTGTATATATATATATATCTCTCTCCATATGTATATATCTCCATATATGTGTGTGTGTGTGTGTATACACACACAAAGGAATACTACTCAGCCATTAAAAGAATGAAATAATACCATTTGCAGCAACATGAATGAACCTAGAGACTGTAATACTACATGAAGTAAGTCAGAGAAAGACAAATATCATATGTTCTCACTCACGTGTGGATCTAAAATGCAACACAAATGAACACGTCCATGAAACAGAAACAGACTCCCAGACACACAGGTCAGATTTGTTGTTGCCAAAGGGAAGGAGGGTGGAGGAGGTAAGGACTGGGAGTTTGGGATTAGCAGATGCAAACTATTATACATAAAATTAATAGACAACATGGCCCTACTGTCTAGCACTGTAAAAGCACCCCCACCCCCCAAAAAAAGAACAGCATGGTAATGTGCAGAAGGAGGGAATCCAGCGGAGAGGGAGAATGTTAGGATTCAAGAGGAAAAGGAGAAAACAGCCCCTTGGGTAACTGAAGATACCTGAAAACCAGTCAAGAGGAAGAGTCAGCCCAAGATCCGGGGACCCACAGGCAGCAGGTCAAGGGCATGACTAGGAAGATCCAGGCCAGAAGCGTAAGGAGGGTGACGTGAGGGAGCGCGGCCAGTCAGGCTGCTCAAAACTATCCAGTGAAAGAGGAGACTATGCAAGGTTATCATCTGAGAGTGAGAGCTGGAGGGAGGGGTGAGAGGCTTGGAACAACCTTCTGAGAGCAGTTACCTCCCTGGACGCTGAAGGGAAGTGGGCAGAGCCGGAGTTTCCCCTGCGGATGCAATAGCGTTTCATTAACTCAAACTTCACTCCGTCCACCAAAACACCTTCACTGCTTTCTCCATAACGGTTGTGTCTATTCTAGAGTCCACCCCTAACACCTTTGCAATTCTGTAGATCTTATAAATTGGATTATTTCTCCCTAGTACATTTTCTAATTGGATGTTGTTGTTGTTATTTAGGTGTTAAGTCACGTCCTACTCTTTTGCGACCCCCTGGACGGTAGCCCACCAGGCTCCTCTGTCCACGGAGTGCTCCAGGTAAGAACACCGGAGTGGGTTGCCATTTCCTCCTCCAGGGGATCTTCCTGACCCAGGGATCAAACCCCTGTCTTCTGCATTGGCAGGCGGATTCTTTACTACTGAGCCACTTATGAAGCCCTAATTGGGTGGTGGTGGTGGTGGTGGTGGTGGTGGTGTTGAGTCACTAAGTTGTGTCCAACTCTTTTCAACCCCGTGAACTGCACACACCAGATTTCCCTGTCCCTCATTATCTCCCGAAGTTTGTTCAGATTCATGTTCACTGAGTCAGTGATGCTATCCACCATCGTATCCTCTGTTATCCCCTTCTTCTCCTGCCCTCAATCTTTCTTTCGGTGTTATTACATTATATATGAACTTTGAAAACTGATATTTATTTTTTTTACTAGTCCCTTAGAAGACCCTAGTTGGATTTCTGGGTTGGGAAGAACCCCTGGAGAAGGGATAGGCTACCCACTCCAGTATTCTTGGGCTTCCCTGGTGGCTCAGTGGGTAAAGAATCTGCCTGCAATGTGGGAGACCTGGGTTCAATCCCTGGGTTGGGAATATCCCCTGGAGAAGGGAAAGGCTACCCACTCCAGTATTCTGGCCTGGAGGATGTAATCCATGGGATCGCAAAGAGTCAGATTCGATTGAGTGATTTTCACTTAGAAGACTTCTCAAAGCATTCATTGTCATGTTTTCAGTACAGTAGCATACACATGATATAAAAATTTGGAAAGCTATAACTGACCTAAAATTATTTTTTGCTATGAGGAAGACTATTTCATGAACAGGTGGATGAAAAGTGGACATCCATGCCCTAGAGGAACATCATTCAACTTGTTAGACCCTGAGTTTTCTCACCAATAAAAGGTAAAACCTGTTCTATCCATGTTTTGATGTCAATAATTTGAGTTTGTATACACATATGTACAAAATGCCCAGTGATATACAATTGACATGTTATTATTAAAAAGAGAGACAACAGCAAGGCTCCACAGAGTAAACATCAAGTGAAGTGCATCTTGCACGGGGATCAGGATTCACAGTGGAAGAGATGAAGCAGGAGGAAGAGGAGGAACCAGGAGAGGGTGGGTCCTGGTGGAGGCGCCAACGGCAGCAGGGCGGCCACAGAGGTGTCTCGACCTGTCGCCTCCCGGGCTTCACATCCTCAGAACTGCGGAGGGTGAGCAGCCGGACAGAACTGCCTTAAGCAAAGGAGCTTTTATACCCCATGACCTTGAGGAGTGGAAGACTCTACCACATTTAAAAAAAAAAAAAGATATATATATATATATTTTAATACGTGAACCATTATCTTAAGTCTGTATCGAATTTGTTATGACACTGCTTCTGTTTTAGGCTTTGGTTCTTTGGTCATGAGGCACATCAGATTTTAGCTCCCTGACCAAGGGTCGAACCTACATCCTCTGCATTGGAAGGCAAAGACTTAACCACCAGACCACCAGGGAAGTCCAGCTACGACATTTTACATGACATTCAGGAAAGGAAATATCTTCTGTGTTCTGGTTAAAACAATTTAAAAGGCAACTGGTCTTTCTCAGGTAGAATGCATCTTTCTTGACATATCTTGCAGTTTTCAGTCACAGAGAAACGGGACAAATGTGTGCATTCTTCGATCACAGCCCTCGGGGACCTTTGCCCTTTTTGAAAGTTCAAGTCTTCAACCCCTGATGAATCAGAAGGGGAAAAACACACATGTGGACAGGCTGAGAGTCATGATTATTCACCTTACATCCTGACTCTTGAAACTTCACTTAAAACTGGCTTCTGAGAGTGATCGCCTGAGAAATAAACAGGGTGAATTTTAACTGCTGGAGCAGGTTTTTAAGCTGTGAGATGGGAGCTAAATTCAGACACCTTTTGTGATGGAGGCTTGAGTTATTTTTATGCTCGTGAGTAAAATACCTTGCGAGCCCAGCAAGTAAAGGAAAAAGAAGGAACCAGTGAATATACCTGAGCCAGCAGGCTTTATTTACAAATCGTGTCACGCTTTCCAATGTGTCCCCCTTTTTAAAAAATGTATTTTTAACTGGAATGTAACTGCTTTACACGGTTGTGCTGGCTTCTCCTGTACAACAGTGTGAGTCAGCCATAAGGATACATATGTCCCCTCCCTCTTAAGTCTCCCTTCCCATCCACCCATCTAGGTCATCACAGAGTGCCAAGCGGAACTCCCTGTGCTGCACAGCCGGTCCCTGCTCATCACCTACTACTTATCTATTTCACACATGGCAGTGCATAAATGTCAGCGCTACTCTCTCAACTTGTCCCACCCTCTGCCTTCCCGTTTTGTCCACGTCTGGTCCCTATATCTGCCCCTCTGCTGTGGTCACTGTTCAGCCGCTCAGTCGTGTCCAACTGTTTGCGACCCCATGGACTGCAGCACGCCAGGCCTCCCTGTCCATCACCAACTCCCAGAGTTTGCTCAGACTCATGTCCATTGAGTCAGTGATGCCATCCCACCACTTCCTCCTCTGTCGTCCCCTTCTCCTCCTCCCCTCAATCCTTCCCAGCATCAGGTCTTTTCCAAGGAACTGGCTCTTCACATCAGGTGACCAAATTATTCCTGCCCTGCAAACACGTTCATCAGTACCATTTTCACACATCCCACACATCCACGCATTAATACGCCACATTTCTTTATCTCTTTTTGACTTGCTCCACTCTGTGTGGCAGACTCTAGGTCCATCCACATCACAACTGATATAATTCCATTCATTTTTATAGCCAAGTAGTATTCCATTGTACATATTCATATATATGTATACATACACACACCACATCTCCTTTATCTAGTCATCTGCTAATGGACTTTTAGGCTGCTTCCACATCCTGGATACTGTAAACAGTGCTGCAGTGAACACTGGCGTACACGTGTCTTTTTGGATTATGGTTTTCTCAGGGAATATGTCCAGTAGTGGGATTGCTGGGTCATATGATAGTTTTATTCCTAGTTTCTTAAGGAACCTTCATACTGTCCTACATAGTGGCTGTATCAATTTACACCCACCAACAGTGCAAGAGTTCCCTCTTTTTTTTTTTTCACAAAAACTGATATATTTGTTCCATATTCCTCATGCTGAAAATTGGGCCCCCTAAAAGCACCAACACATACAACACATGCACGAATCAAGTGTGGAATACATTAACCTACTTGAGATTCGAAGGATGTCAACAATGATACCATCATAAATTTAACCATGGTTTCTGCTAAAATTTTAACCACCCAGTTCAGTTCACTTCAGTTCAGTTCAGTCGCTCAGTCGTGTCCAACTCTTTGCAACCCCATGAATTGTAGCACGCCAGGCTTCCCTGTCCATCACCAACTCCCGGAGTTCACTCAGACTGACATCCATTGAGTCAGTGATGCCATCCAACCATCTCATCCTCTGTCGTCCCCTTCTCCTCCTGCCCCCAATCCCTCCCAGCATCAGAGTCTTTTCCAATGAGTCAACTCTTCACATGAGGTGGCCAAAGTACTGGAGTTTCAGCTTTAGCATCATTCCTTCCAAAGAACACCCAGGGCTGATCTCCTTTAGGATAGACTGGTTGGATCACCTTGCAGGCCAAGGGACTCTCAAGAGTCTCCTCCAACACCACAGTTCAAAAGCATCAATTTTTCGGTGCTCAGCTTTCTTCACAGTCCAACTCTCACATCCATATATGACCACTGGGAAAACCATAGCCTTGACTAGATGGACCTTTGTTGGCAAAGTAATGTCTCTGCTTTTGAATATGCTATCTAGATTGGTCATAACTTTCCTTCCAAGGAGTAAGCGTCTTTTAATTTCATGGCTGCAGTCACCATCTGCAGTGATTTTGGAGCCCCCAAAAATAAAGTCTGACACTATTTCCACTGTTTCCGCATCTATTTCCCATGAAGTGATGGGACCAGATGCCATGATCTTCGTTTTCTGAATGTTGAGTTTTAAGCCAACTTTTTCACTCTCCACTTTCACCCTCATCAAGAGGCTTTTTAGTTCCTCTTCACTTTCTGCCATAAGGGTGGTATAGATCTGCATATCTGAGGTTATTGATATCTCTCCCAGCAATCTTGATTCCAGCTGTGCTTCTTCCAGCCCGGCGTTTCTCATGATGTACTCTGTATATAAGTTAAATAAGCAGGGTGACAGTATACAGCCTTGACGTACTCCTTTTCCTATTTGGAACCAGTCTGTTGTTCCTTGTCCAGTTCTAACTGTTGCTTCCTGACCTGCATACAGGTTTCTCAAGAGGCAGGTCAGGTGGTCTGGTATTCCCATCTCTTGAAGAATTTTCCACAGTTTATTGTGATCCACACAGTCAAAGGCTTTGGCATAGTCAATAAAGCAGATATAGATGTTTTTCTGGAACTCTCTTGCTTTTTCCACCCAAACCCTATGTAAAAATTAAATTTACAAAATAAGAGATAAATATTGAATTCCATAAGATTTTTTTCATCATAAATTGGGGTAGCATTTTACTAGTATAAATAACATCCTGAAATATCAAGTTATGATGTAAAACATCCACAGTCTCAATAGAGAACAAGCTGTTACTGAGCTCCCTGCACACAGCTGAGGTCATACCTCAGTGCTTTCCTACCACTCAGAATACATAATATAATATCTGTCCTCTGTTTCATTTACTCTAATGTGTCATCAGTGAAAAGTAAACAGACTTTTCGAATGAAATGTGTCTCACGCCAGGGACTATCCCTTTAAAAACACATCAGAGTGTGTTGTGTCCAATCACCCTGTACAAATAGAGGTGCCTTTGTTTGCTGCCAAGATTGGCTTCATGTAAAATATTAGACCTTGGAATAATTGTGCTTTATCAAATGTGCTTCCTCTTTCTTCCAAACAGTTCACTAAACATTCATTAAGTAGTAGAGACACACCATTCATTCCACAAATATTTAAGCACTTTGTCTGTTTAAATACATTCTATGATTACTAAGGTTATATAGACACACTCCCACAGGCATAAACACATATGAGAGTAAGTACCTGTGTAAAAGAGTCATGCAAAGAATGACAATACTTTTATGTGGATTCATATTTCCATGACCTACTCGGGTTGTATATGCTGATTAATGGCTATGCTAATATTAGTCTATATGTTTGTTTAAAGCTTTCTATTTTGGTAGAAACAGAATCTTTATTAAACATTTTATTTTCAGTACATTAACCAGGTGCGTGCTAAGTCGCTTCATGTGTATCTGACTCTTTATGACCCTATGGACTGCAGCCCACCAGGCTCCTCTGTCAAAGGGATCCTCTAGGCAAGAATATTCAAGTGAGTAGCCATGCCCTCCCAGGGGATCTTCCCAACCCAGGGATTGAATCTGCGTCTCTTACGTCTCCTTCATTTGAGCAGGTGAGTTCTTTACCACTCGTGCCCCCTGGGAAGCTAACAAGTCCAGCTGTTCAGATGCTGAACCCATCATCCAGACAACCTTACTTTTAGAGGTTAGCGGTTACACTGTTTTAGAGTTTAGAGGTGACACTGTTTAGAGGTGACACTGCCCCAGGAGAAGATGAAAAGGGACTAGTCTTATGTTACAGTAACTTCTCTACAAACGACTAAGTTCTGTTCTGAGAGTGTGTTCATAAGTTCAATTTTGTTCATTCCAACAAAGTTAGTCACTAGGAACCCAACCATACAGAAGGCTGAGCACTGAAGAATTGATGCTTTCGAACTATGGTGCTGGAGAAGACTCTTGAGAGTCCCCTGGACTGCAAGGAGATTAAACAAGTCAATACTAAAGGAAATCAACCCTGAATATTCACTGGAAGGACAGATGCTGAAGTTGAAGCTCTAATACTTTGGCCACCTGATGTAAAGAGCTGACCATTGGAAAAAGACCCTGATGCTGGGAAACACGGAGGTCAGCAGGAGAAAGCGATGACAGAGAATGAGATGGTTAGGTAGCATTATCGACTCATTGGACATATGTTTGAGAAAACTCTGGGAGATAGTGAAGGACAGGGAAGCCTGGCATGCAGCAGTCCATATGGGATCACAAAGGGTCAGACACGATGTACCGACTGAACAACAACAACAAAGGCACCCAACTAACACAATTGGCTATAGAGCACTGTACTGTAACAGGTTTATAATGCTTTCACACAAGTAATACTCAAAAACCAAACACAAAATTATCTTTTAATCTTCAGTCCAATTGCTCAGTCGTGTCCAACTCTTTGCGACCCCATGAATCGCAGTATGCCAGGCCTTCCTGTCCATCACCAACTCCTGGAGTTCACTCAAAGTCACATCCATCGAGTCGGTGATGCCATCCAGCCATCTCATCCTCTGTCGTCCCCTTCTCCTCCTGCCCCCAATCCCTCCCAGCATCAGAGTCTTTTCCAATGAGTCAACTCTTCACATGGGGTGGCCAAAGTACTGGAGTTTCAGCTTTAGCATCATTCCTTCCAAAGAAATCGCAGGGCTGATCTCCTTTAGAATGGACTGGTTGGATCTCCTTGCAGTCCAGGGGACTCTCAAGAGTCTTCTCCAACACCACAGTTCAAAAGCATCAATTCTTCGGCGCTCAGCCTTCTTCACAGTCCAACTCTCACATCCATACATGACCACAGGAAAAACCATAGCCTTGACTAGACGGATCTTTGTTGGCAAAGTAATGTCTCTGCTTTTGAATATGCTATCTAGGTTGGTCATAACTTTCCTTCCAAGGAGTCTTTTAATTTCATGGCTGCAATCACCATCTGCAGTGATTTTGGAGCCCAAAAAAATCAAGTTTGCCATTGTTTCCACTGTTTCCCCATCTATTTCCCATGAAGTGATGGGACCAGATGGCATGATCTTAGTTTTCTGAATGTTGAGCTTTAAGCCAACTTTTTTTTTTTAATCTTACAGGACATTATCTTGAAAAGTTCAGTAGTATAGTACGACAGCTGGCATACAGGGGCTGGCATTGAGTGAACAGTCAAGAAATAAAGACACTGTACCATTGTGCAGTGTATACAGCACTGTATAGCACTGCACAGTACACAAAAGCACAACTATTTGAAGAGGATGCACAAAAGTGACAATGTAAGCCAGATGCGTGAACTAACAATGCGACTGGGCATGCAAATGCATGTTTACATCTGCAAAAGTTCACAACTTGGAGGTTCATACGTACGGGACTTCCTGTACTGATAAAGCAAACACATACAGAAACACCACGCCACCATCACTGACATGAGCCAACATTTTATATTCCTTCATCCATCAGTCATTAAATTATTTCTGGGTATCTCTAATCTCCCAGGCACCATACAGAGTAAAACACTGAGTTTTAACGACATGCCCTTAAGTTATCAGCTGTGTCCATTCACAAATAGTAAACTGCTCTCTGCCAAAGTACATGTATACAATGGGTGTAACAATGCATTTTTGGTAGTTTATTTAAATCCCTGCATGTTAAGGCAGTGATGATGAAGGATTTAGTCCCTGGCCAGGTCAGTGAATTTCACACAGAGGTGGGTTTCTGGTTTGCAGACTGTGTCCACAGCTCTGAATAGGCTGCAAAGCCTGCTTTAGGCAAAAGTATTCTGTATAAAACACAGAAATTCCTATAAACTGAAGTCAGATGAGAGTAGACCTTTAGCAGTACTCTATAAAGAGAAGACAACATTGCTTTAGAAGCAGGCTGTGCCGTCTCCAACACAAAAGTGATGCAAAGGTGATAGCTATGCAATGGGCAACAGACCTGCCATCCTCATGGTGTAATTGACAGAGAACCACAAAAACGAGCCTCTCAATCCAGCTTATTCCGACTCAACGTCAAAAATGTGGCAAGTAGAATATAAATAAATGTACCGCTCTGTATATTTATTTCCTTAAAATTGACAGTTACAGAATCCTGCAGACAATAGTTGATGCACATGGTGAAGTCATGCAAGACCTCAGGCTGGGGTTAAAGAGATCAAATCACTTTCCTATATATTTTTCTTTTAATTCAATGCCCAATGCCTCTGGAGTTGACGTGCATCTTTTCATGGGGTCTTCTGTAGAGGAAACACCAAGTCTTGGCTGTGAAAAGATCCTATCGCTTCTGTTACTCACTATTCTACCAGAGGAGACTCAGAGGGAAGGGAGGATAAACACAAGAATGGGAGAGGTGACGTTCAATGAGACACACGATTCAAGTTGGCAGAAACTATCTGCAGAGATGAAGTTTGATGGTTTCCAAGAAGTACTTTTCAATTTCCTGGACTCACAGACGTCCTCCAGGGGCCAAACAAAGGCAGATGTGACGTTTCTTGTCATGTTGCTCTACAGCCTATCTCCTGCTCTGGGACACTACTGCTGGCTCAGAAAGAAGGAAAGACAGTGAACTTCAGAAACAGTTCTCATCGGACACATTGTTTACCTATTAGAGGGCAAGACACTGACTTCTACTTAGGAGATCCATGTGAGCTAAGCAAATTTCTAAAATTCTGGAAGAAAGAGATTTATTGGTATAGAATTTTGGAATGAGAGCTTTCTAAAGATGGCCTATTGGATGGCCATTTGGTAAACTCCTTATCTGAACCCGGCAAGCCAGAGAGCCAGCGCTGGGAAAGATCTGCTGGGAGTCTGGGCGGTCTTGTGTCACTCAGTCCACCAGCAGACGGGCAACTTTAGGCTGAAAGTTCCTGCTGGCACCCAAGGAAAAGGGTCCAGTCCTGGCTTTCGGGAAACAAAATAGGATGAAATTTTCATCCTGCTCATCCAGGTGGCACGAGTGGTAAAGAACCCGTCTGCCAATGCAGGAGACGTAAGAGACACGGGTTCAATCCCTGGGTCGCAAAGATCCCCTGGAGAAGGGAACGGCAACCCACTCCAGTATTCTTGCCTGGAGAACCCCACGGACAGAGGAGCCTGGTGGGCTACCGTCCATAGGGTCGCACAGAGTCAGACACGACTGAAGCAATTTGGCATGCACGTGGGCATCCAGGGTGCCTCAGGAGCCTCTGACCCTGTTGCCCGTTTGTGCATCCTGGCCCTCTGCCCCTCCCTGGCACTGCCCCTCTGTTTCTCACCATTCACTCTCTGCTCCTCCCCCCACCGTCTAGATGGAAGGCATCCATATGGCTTGGCAGCATACCAGTTCTTCTGGCCAAACATTTATACATTTTTATCCCCAACCAGATCTCCCCTGTTAAATGTAGAACAGGCTTTACCACATAAACTGAATCAGGAAAAATATTCACAGAGCTAAAATTCTATGGTTTTTAAGAAGCATTTTTTTTTAATTTTTTAATCTGATAACGAAGACCACAAGTATCTGAGAAAAGAAAAACATTTTTTCCTAGCTTTACTGAGACGTAACTGACATACAGCATTGCACAAATGTAAGGTATACAATGTACTTATCTAATAATACACTTATATTTGTAAAATGATGACTACCATAGTATTAGCTAATATCTCCATCACTCACAAAATTACCATTTTTTTGGGGGGATGAGGTCATTTAGGCCCTACTCTTTTAGCAACTCTCCATGATTGTTAATTACAGTCACCATGCTGTACATTAGGCCCCCAGAACTTACTCATCTTATAACTGGGAGTCTGGAACCTTTGGCCAACTTCTCTCCACTTCCTTCTCCCCAACCATAACTCTACTGTTTCTATGAGTTGGAATTTTTTAAAATTCCACATGTCTGACTTATTTCACTTAGCATAATGCCCTGAAGACCCAGCTACATTGTCATGAACGGCAGTACTTGCTTCTTATTCGTGACTTATGGTGATAATATACCATTAGACAAACCATATCTTCTTTATCCATTCATCCATAGTCAGACATTTAGGTCACTTCCATATCTTGGCTGCAGTGAATAATGTTACAACGGATATGAGAGTACAGATGTCTCATTGAGATCCCAATTTCATTTCCTTTGGATAAATACCCAGAAGCAGGATTGCTGGATCATATGGTAGCTCTATTTTTAATATTTTGAGAATCCACCATCCTGTTTCCCATAGCGGCTGCAGCAACTTACATTCCCACCGACGGCGCACACCCTCTCTTCTCCACATCCTTCTCCACATCCTCTTATCGCTGGTGTTTTTGGTAACAGCCGTTCTGACCGCCGTGAGGTAACACCTCACTGTGCTTTTGATGTGTGTTTCCCTGGTGATTACCGATGCTGAACACCTTTTAATGTACCTGTTGGAAAACTGCATGTCTTTGGGAAAACGCCTACTCAAACCCTCTACTTATTTTTAAACTGATTTTTTTTCTTCTGCTATTGAACTGTAGGAGTTCTTGGTATATCTTGGATATTAATCCCTTATCAGGTATACGATTTGGAAATCTTTTCATGCTGCTCCGTGGTCTGTCTATTCCTCTCTGACGTTACTCAGTTCAGTTCAGTTCAGTCGCTCAGTCGTGTCAGACCCTTTGCGACCCCATGAACCGCAGCACACCAGGCCTCCCTATCCATCACCAATTCCAGGAGTTCACCCAAACCCATATCCATCGAGTCAGTGATGCCATCTGACGTTACTACTGGGTTATAAAAAATAAAGACAGTGAACTTCAAAAACATGTTCTCATTAGATGCATTATTTATATATCTGAAGACTTTTTCAACGAGGAGAATGCATATCTTAGAAGAAGACATATGACTTCTCACTTGACATCTCCTCTTGACAGACCCACACTACCTCCAAACCATCAGTCTCGATTCCTCAGTCTGACATGGTTCTGGAAAGCACTCTCCATTTCCAAAAAGATGCTGGTTTCATCCTGTTACAAAAACCTGTGAGTTATCCCTGACCTTGCCTCCCCCGTCAAATCTTACCCAACGAGCTCTGCCTGTTCTAGGTTCAAAATGCATCTCGTGTCCATCCCACTTATCCATGATCACTCCCAAGAGCCAGGAGGAGCCCCTTGTGCACCCACATCGCCACAACTGCATCTTCTGGATCATTCCTGAGTGCCAGGAGGAGCCTCTGATGCACCAGTCGCTCATCACCATGTTCGCATCTTCTGTCCACTGTCTGCACCGCAGGTGGACTGACCTCTCCAAAGGGGAATTCAGGTCCTCTTCCTCCCAGAAGAAGTGCTACAGACTTTGTTTCCTCTTCCATTCTGTGACCTCCACTCTGCCCTGTGCCTGAGAGGCTGATCTCTGAGAACTAGGCTAAAGGGCTCTGTTTCATTTGGGGTTCCACTGGGGTTTACCAGTTGGATACTCGAGCACGAGCTGGGAGGACTTTCCCTACTGAATCACTATGAGCCAGCATCACTCCAGGAAAGGCATTGGCACCTGAGGAGACTCCTGGGAACCCATCTTCCCCAAGTTCATGGCTATCAAACCCTCCTTTTCACTTTAGGCTCAGTGGTAACAGCTCCTGGCTGCGCCGGAAAGCTCTGGGGCTTCACCATGCCAGCTCGGCTTCTTTGCAACTTGTCTTGACCTTGTAAAGCCCAGTTTCCTTACGTGCCTCTCAGTTCCCCATCTGAGTATGTCATCTGTTTCCTGCTAGGACCTTGGCTGATACACTACACTCCACAGTGCACCAGCCACTTCCCAGGGCCCTTGGAGCATGAGCCAAGCTTCTTTCACTGGCAGCCTGCAGGATCGGGCTCTCTCTGCGTCTCCCACCTCACTCAGGAGGCTCCCCTTCCGGGTTCAGTGCCACCTGTCAGTTTCGGTAGCAGCCCCCATCTCAGGTTCCTTTGACATTTTCTCTGTCTAGAAAGTTTTCCCCAAATCCCTGCCCCTCAAAATGGCCACAACCACAACTCTTAGTAAGTCTGGCTTATTTTCAGCCTTTGGGTTACAGCTCCCGTTTTATTTCTTCAAGGAGACTACCACCCACTACCTACTCCTCCAAATCAGACACTTGTCTGTGGCTCCCTGTCCCCCAGAGAGGATTCCTATTACAGCACCCGGTTTCTCCTCCACAGCGAGAGCTGTCAGTTTTCTTTCGCTTCATGATTTATTTCATGTGCATGGACGGGAGCCCCGCCTCCACTGCAGACGAACAAATGGAAGAGAGGACTCCCGCCCAGGCAGGCAGGGAGCTGGGGCTGTGACTCTGCGTAACTGCTGAGGCTGGGTGAGAAGACAGACCCCGCAGGCAGGGAGCTGGGGGCTGTGACTCTGCGTAACTGCTGAGGCTGGGTGAGAAGACAGACCCCGCAGGCAGGGAGCTGGGGCTGTGACTCTGCGTAACTGCTGAGGCTGGGTGAGAAGACAGACCCCGCAGGCAGGGAGCTGGGGGCTGTGACTCTGCGTAACTGCTGAGGCTGGGTGAGAAGACAGACCCCGCAGGCAGGGAGCTGGGGCTGTGACTCTGCGTAACTGCTGAGGCTGGGTGAAGACAGTGAGGCAGGGAGCAGACCTGTGACTCTGCGTAACTGCTGAGGCTGGGTGAGAAGGGCAGGCAGGGAGCTGGGGGCTGTGACTCTGCGTAACTGCTGAGGCTGGGTGAGAAGACAGACCCCGCAGGCAGGGAGCTGGGGCTGTGACTCTGCGTAACTGCTGAGGCTGGGTGAGAAGACAGACCCCGCAGGCAGGGAGCTGGGGCTGTGACTCTGCGTAACTGCTGAGGCTGGGTGAGAAGACAGACCCCGCAGGCAGGGAGCTGGGGCTGTGACTCTGCGTAACTGCTGAGGCTGGGTGAGAAGACAGACCCGCAGGCAGGGAGCTGGGAGCTGTGACTCTGCGTAACTGCTGAGGCTGGGTGAGAAGACAGACCCCGCAGGCAGGGAGCTGGGAGCTGTGACTCTGCGTAACTGCTGAGGCTGGGTGAGAAGACAGACCCCGCAGGCAGGGAGCTGGGAGCTGTGACTCTGCGTAACTGCTGAGGCTGGGTGAGAAGACAGACCCCGGGAGCTGAGATACAAGGAGAGCGTCTACCCCTTCCCAGGCTCTTCTCCACAGGCCTCCACCAAGTGCTCCTGGAAAAGACAAAAGCACAAGGTGGAAGGCTGGGAGAAGCATCCTTTGAAGGTCCATGCTTAGAAGAAGAGAATGGCCCTCACTGCAGAAAAGGGCACAAAGCCCAGCCCAGCCCTCCTCCCCCTGAGATCCAAAGTCTCGAGCTTCTGAGAAAAGGCAGCAAACCGTGCCATCCTCAGAGCACAAGGGAGATCCACTGCACCGGGAGGAGAGTGCATATGGTTTTTAAGAAAGGTCCTGTATCCCTGGGAGGTGGGGCAAGCAACCATCTGAGTCCAGATGGGAAGAACTGTCCTCACGCTGGGGAGGCACAGGACCACTGAGAAACCCCATCCCTGATAGCCACGGACGCAGAGCTCACCTAATCCTGACGCAGCAGAGAACTCCATCTTCTGATCCCCATTATCAGGTGTGTAAGACCGAGTAATAAGTAAGACAAGGACACCACTTGGGGAGATGCAGAAAGGGAAAGAGAGACCCTCTCTGGGAGACAGGGCACGAGGGAAAGATACAAAGCTGAGGATGGAGCAAGAACATTGGGGAAAAAAAATCAGAACACACACTAAGGTCAAGGTCAAGGTCAAGATCTAGAAATCAGTGGTATGTAGTGAAACTGCAAGACAAAACCAAAACCCGCACAGCTCCTGACAAGCCCAACTCAACCGTCCACCCTGTTGGTCGTGCTGAAGGAGAGGCATGCCCATCTCTAAGCATAAATTCTATCTCAGTCTCTACTTATAAAGTTCATCATTCAATCAAAAAGTAGAGCTATACAAACAAAATGCAAGAGAAAATGCACCAAGATACAAAGCAAACTAGAAATCCAGATACACAGATGACCCAGAAAGGGAACTGAAAAACATCTGTGCTTATGCTCAATCACGCAGTCTTGTCTGACTCTTTACGACCTGATGGACCACTCCCCACCAAGCTTCTCTGTCCATGATACTGTCCAGGCAATACTGGAGTGGGTTGCCATTTCCTTCTGCAGGGGATCTTCCCTATCCAGGGATCGAATCTGGGTCTCCTGCATGGCAGGCAGATGCTTTATCACTGAGCCACCAGGGAAGCCCCAAAATACGCGTAACTAATACATTAAGTACTCCAGTGGAGAAAGTAAACAACATGCATGGCATGTAGAGAATTTCTTAAGGAAGAAGAAAATGGAAATGCTAGAAATAAAAATATGAAAGCTCAGATGAAGGAAGACAGATTCATCAGCAGAATCAGCAAAGATTAGGCAGCAATCTGTAAAGTTGAACCTGGTTTGATAGAAATGAACCAAAAGTGAACAAAAAGAGAGGCAAAAAAAAAAGAAAAGTGCACCCCAACATCATTATATTACTATATTACATATAATATACACATATATATTATATATGCTATTTCAGGAGTGGAATAACAGCAAACAGCCTCTAAAATACATGTGAGCAGAATCCTCAGAGAGAAGATGGGCACAGAAGAAACCTCAGATGAGAATGTTTTCAGAGATAATGAAATATACCAAACAACAGATCCAAGGACCTCAGGATGGCTGCAAAAAAAAAAAAAAAAATCCAGACACATTATTTTCAAACTGCTGAAATCTAAAAACAAAGATATAATCCTGAAAGCATTCAGGCAAAGTGAAAACATCACATAAAGAGGAGTAGACTGAAGAATTACAACCAACTCTTCATTAGAAACTATGCAAGATAAAAAACAATAGGTTGTCATCTTCAAATTATCCACAGGAACAAAAAAGGCAAACCAGCAATTATTAATATATCCAGAAAAAATGTCTCTCAAAATGAGGAAAAAATGAAGACAGTTTTTCTTCAGACAAATGAGAACTTAGAGGATTCATTATAGCAGGGCTATACTATAGAAATTTGGGGTTTACACAAACAAATGAAAATCTCCAGGAATGATGAAAATGATGCTAGATGTAAAATAATTTTCCTTTGTTAAAAATCACTCTAAAATACAATTTATTTTATCAAGGATAAACTGTGCCTTTGAAACATATGGAAAAATAAGATAAAGTGATAGCACAAAAAATGGGAGCGAGTTATACAGTTACAGGTACCCTCACAACTTGTGGGGCTTCCCACATAGGTCAGTTGGTAAAGAATCTGCCTGCAGAACAGGAGAGACCAATTCTATTCCTGGGTTGGGAAGATCCCCGGGAGAAAGGATAGGCTATCCACTCCAGTATTCTTGGGCTTCCCTTGTGGCCAGCTGGTAAGCAA
The DNA here is from genome assembly GCF_027580195.1 of Bos mutus. Lineage (NCBI taxonomy): Eukaryota > Metazoa > Chordata > Mammalia > Artiodactyla > Bovidae > Bos > Bos mutus. The sequence goes on from NC_091636.1 coordinate 65,582,224, forward strand.
TCCGCCTGCAATGTGGGAGACCTGGGTTTGATCCTTGGGTTGGGAAGATGCCCTGGAGAAGGGAAAGGCTACCCACTCCAGTGTTCTGGCCTGGAGAATTCTGTGGACTGCATAGTCCATGGGGTCGCAAAGAGTCAGATATGACTGAGGGACTTTCACACAACTTGTGAAGTCAAATAATATTATTTGAAAGTTGACTGTATTAAGGGTGTCCAGTAAAATATTTAAGAGGCATAAGTAATAAGCCAATGTCAGAGAGAAAAACAGAAGCATAAAAAGTACTCCAGCAAAAAGCAGACAGATAGATTTAAAATTACAAAAGAACAGATGGAACAAATAGAAAATGGCTAACAAAACAGTAGACCTTAATCCAACCTTATCTATAATCACATCAAAGATAAACACATAAACACACCAATTAAAAGACAGACATGGGCATCTCAGATAAAAAAGTAATACCTAACATGTTCTGTCTATAAGAAGCCCAATTTAAACATAAAGACGAAGATAGACTAAAAGAAAAAAAGGAAAAAGATATACCATATGACTCTAGCTGAAATAAGCTACAGTGGCTATATTTTATCAGGCAAAGAATACTTTGGAATAAACTTCAGAATAAGGAATATTACCAAGAATAAAGAAAGACATTACGTAACGGTAATGGGGTGAATTTATAAAGAAGGCGTAAAAAACTGAAATGTAATGATTTATTTAACCATAAGCTTTCTGAGTGATTACAGAGAAAGATGCACAATTGTCTAAAGGAGTTTTTAATTTAATGGGATATAAAAATAAAACTGTTCTTTTGGAAATGCAACATACTTTTGTTAGAAAGACCCCCTAAATGATTTTTTTTATTTCCCAGTGGAAACAAAACTCAATTTTTAGGAAACATTGTCGAATCACAGAATTCTTTCCTGAGAGCAGAAATCTGAAGATTCAAGGCTGCAAAAAAACTCATATCACCAGTGTTTTGAAGGCAAATTAGCAGATGCTTCACGTGCACACAAGATGGCTTTGACAGTCATGGCGACGCGATGACCCTTCTCCATGGCAAATGACGATGTGGGTGACAGCAGAAGTGTCCTGGACATGCAGAGCTTCTCAGGTGCAAATCGTGAGGCAGGGAGGGTGACTGACCACATGTGGAGAAGAGGGAACTAAGACAAAATACAGGTTGGCTGACCCCTCAGGGGTTATTTGGACCCAAGAGTTCTCCTTCTCTGGAACTTACAAACCTGTGTGTTGCTGTTTTGTCCTCTTTTGAGGGGTAACATGGCTCAGTGGTTAAAACAACAAGGTCAAAGCCAGTATTTGGGTTAGCAGCCTAGTTCTACCCTAACTAGTGGCCTACAGACAACTGAAGCTCTCTCTGCCCAAGGGTCCTCACTCACATCCAAACCAGTGCCTGCCCCACAGATGGCTGTGGGAACCAGGCAGTCAAGATGCTCAGCTGGCTGGACCTGTCATTATTACTTCCTGTTCCAGAAACATGGGTGGCCCCAATTGAACCCCAAATGATGTCGTCTATCATGTACATCTTTCTCAAGGAAACACAATTAAGAGAAACTCCATCAGCCTCCTTAACTGATGGGCTCTAGCAGCCAGTCAGTGGCTTTCTCCAACTTTGGTGCTTCCCCTGGGCATCCAGAGGTCATAGGGCACAGTGGGGAGGGGCACAGTCACCCGCAGGCCAGGGCTGAAACACAGGCTCTGTTACACACCGGCTGGATGACCTCAGAAGTCATTCAACGCAGCACGCCTCAGTGTCAGCTGTAATGTGTCACCTGTAAGACCTTGATGATGAGGGCCTCACCCTTCTCAATAGAACCGTGGCACTGAATGAACAGCTACCATATGTAAGGGGTTCAGGATGCTGGGTGGCGTGTAGGAAATGCTCCATCGACACTAGCTGTCTGGATGGACCTGGAGACTGTCATGCAGAGTGGAGTAAGTCAGAAAGAGAAAAGCAAATCTAGCAGGGTAACAGATCTGTGCGGAATCTAGAAAGATGGTGCAGGTGAGCTTATCTGCGAAGCAGAAATAGAGACACAGATGAAGAGGACAAACATATGGACACCAAACGGGGCAAGCGGGTGTGGGATGAACTGGAAGATTGGGATTGGCATATATGCACTGTTGATACTATGTATACTCTGTATAGGGCTTCCCTGGGAGCTCAGCTGGTAAAGAACCCACCTGCAGTGCCAGGAGACTCCAGTTCAATTCCTGGGTGAGGAAGATCCCCTGGAGAAAGGATAGCCTACCCACCCCAGTATTCTTGGGCTTCCCTGGTGACTCAGAAGGTAAAGAATCCACCTGCAATGTGGGAGACGTTCGCTGGTTTGATCCCTGGGTTGGGAAGATCCCCTGGACGGGGGCCTGGAAACCCACTCCAGTATGCTTGCCTTGAGAATCCCCATGGACAGAGAGGCTGGTGGGCTACAGTCCATGGGGTCACAAAAAGTCAGACACGACTGAGTGACTAAACACAGCAAATCCTATGTATAAAACTAAGGAGAACCTATTGTGTACTGCAGAGAACTCTACTCAATGCTCTGTGGTGACCTAAATGGAAAGGAAATCCAAGGAAGAGAGGATATATGTAAATGTACAGCTGATTCAGTTGCTGTATAGCAGAAATTAACACTACATTAAACAGCAACAATACTCTGATTAAAAAAAAAAAGGATATTAGTTGTTAAGCACAAACAAGTCTAGGACTATACTAAAATAAAAATTAAAACAATCTTGTATTGGTCACTGCCTGAGGTTACATCTGAAGGAAAACCTGGAGGTATATCTTGATGACTTTACTCAAAAAGTAAAATAAAATCAGGGTGAAGTGAATAACGTAGTCACAGATACTCACCTATAAAATATTTCTAATAATGAACTAAGAATGAAGAATTTCATCTCAAAAGGTTTTCCTTTATTCATTGTACATAATAAGGGTTCTAGTTCTCACAGGAGGAAAGGCTATTTTTAAAAAGGCAGGCTCTCATTTAGCTGGGGTGATTCACAAGTCTATAAAATAGATTTTTATTTGCTAGGATCTTCTCCAATGAGGTACAATAAACATGAGGCACAAAAGATGTAGACGTAACACCCTCTCTTCAAGGAAAGTCCTTGGGAGAGGGGCCGTCTGTCCCACCCAACGGCTCTCCGAAGTTAGCCAAGTCCATCACACAGGTTTCAAGCTAAGAGGACGAGGACTTTTCTAAAATGATTTAGAATTGGTATATTCCATATCGATCTACATCCACACATCTGTAAAATTTCATTAAGCTGTTAAACTGTCATCCTAACATTCATGCACTTTGCTCATGTAAGATGCTCCTCAAAAAAGAGAAAAATACATTAATAAAGAAAGAACCAGTGTAGATTCCATACGAATAACCACAGGTGTCTCATTGACTTTTTCCTACATATAGTTTTGACCATATCTGCAGCACCTCTACCCTGGACTGGCTATGCACTGACGGTTAGACAGGGAAACAGCCAGAAAAAGGGAAGCTGACAGCCCAGAGAAGGTGACTTTCTTTGGACAAGAAAGTAGTCGGATTCTGACTCTGATCTCACATGGAGCTTACTGGACTTGAAGAAGCATCCATGCGACCTGTGGGGGCAAAGACCCAAGAGGAAGGACAGGCCATTGTCCTTGCCTGAGTGACACTGTGTAAGATGAAAGCTCTCCAAAGGAAGGTACCTTCTGGAAGAAAAAGTAGAGATTCGATTTGGGGGTATTTCTGGGACAGAAGGGAGGTCCAGGATGTTAGCTCTAATTGGTGTTGTCAACTCAACATTCCACCAACTCACGCTCAACAAGTCCGCTTCATACCATGTACTGTCAGCACTGAGATGGAAATGTACAACCAGAGACTTCAATGATGTCACATCCGGTGGGACAGCCGGCCCCTCTCCCCAACTCCCAGCCTTCTCCCTGCTGAAGGGAGCTGACCTGACCTGTTCCAGTTACTACTGCTGCTTAACCACCACTGCTGGAATTCAGCCCTGAATTCCAAACAGCAGTGTCATCTTTCAGCTCAGTTTTATGGGTGAGGAATTTGGGCAGGGATCAGCTGGCAGGTTCTTTTGCTCCATGCGGCATGGCTGGACGTCAGGTGACAACACTCAAATGGATATTGGATGGGTACAGAGGGTCCAAGCCAGCTTCTCGCATATTTGACACCTGACAGGGTTGGCAGGAAGGAGGGACCGTAGACCAGACTGCCTACACGTGGCCCTTCAGTAGGGTGGTCTCAGGCCAGTCAGACCATTGACACAACAGCTCATGGCTCCCAGAGAGAAAGTTCTAAAGAACAAAGGAAGTTGCATCTCTGCTGGGATCCAGCCTCAGCCCTCAAATAGCTTACATTACATAGTGGGGAAGACAGACCAGGAAAAAAAAAAGTGCATAGGGTGTTTTCAGATATTAATCAGTAGCATACAGAAAAATAAAATCAGGGGACAGGTTATAGAATAAATTTCCTAAGTGTTAGTTGCTCAGTCATGTCTGATTCTGTGACCCCACGAACTGCAAGCCTGCCAGGCTCCTCTGTCCATGGAATTCTCCAGGCAAGAATATTGGCACGGTTTGCCATTTCCTCCTCCAGGGTATAAACCTCCTAAAAAATACTCTAAACAACTGTCATTTTTCTACCCCAAATTTCCAAAGGCTTTTCCGTATCTACTCAAAGAAATTCAAATTATTTTTGATGTCCTCTAGGACACCAAAATATAAGTCAAACCAAAGAATTCAGGACCCTGCCTCATGCTCACTAAGGCTGCTCTTCTTCGTAGCTTTGCCACTGCTGTTACTTCCTCCACCACGTGCCCTTCCTTCTTGTGACCCTGTCCTGCCTTGGAAGCACCGTCTCCTTGAAACAGTCTTAGTCCCACAACCTCATACAATTCCTTCCTCCTTTGGATTTCTTTGTGGGGGAGACAGTCAGGTAAAGAATGTTCCTTTATCTACTATGCTAAATGAAACAGACACAGCTCACTCCTTTCCCAGGCCACGTCTCATTTCTGTGCGTCTATCTGCCTGTGCTCCCACGTCATTCAATGATGGATGGGGTGTCAGGACGGCTTCAAGTTGCAATGCCTGAGCTCTGGAATGGACCCTGTTACAGCTCCAGGTCTATATATAGATCCCACCAACAAAGGTCTCTGTGTCCTTGGGAACATTACACAACTTCTTTGGGTCATACTTCCCTCAACAGCAAAGTGGGAGGCTTGGTCATAACCAGTTCAAAGGGCAAAGCCACCCAGAATGGGGCTCACCCCAGCATACGCAACATGGAAGGATTGCTCTCTTCACTGTCTTCATCACAAAGCTGTGGATATTGAATGCTGCTGCTGCTGCTGCTAAGTCGCTTCAGTCATGTCCAACTCTGTGAATAAATCCTTGCAAAACTGAGGCCCAGTGCTGGAAAGAATGTGATGATAGGACCACAAAGGAACTGGGCAGTCATACAGTGGAGAAAAACCACCCGGTGCCATGGGGTGGGTATAAATGTATGTACCGTGAAAGTGAAAGTCGCTCAGTCGTGTCCAACTCCTTGTGACCCCGTGGACTATACAGTCCATGGAATTCTCCAGGCCAGAATACTGCAATGGGTAGCCTTTCCCTTCTCCAGGGGAATCTTCCCAACCCAGGGATCAAACCCAGGTCTCCTGCATTGTGGGTGGATTCCTTAACAGCTGAGCCACAGGGAAGTCCAAGGATACTGGAGTGGGTAGCCTATCCCTTCTCCAGCAGATCTTCCCAACCCAGGAACTGAATCAGGGTCTCCTGCATTGCAGGCAGATTCCTTACCAACTCAGGGAAGCCATAAGTACTGTACTTTGTCTCAAAAGTCAACTTCACAAGCATGTTTATTCACACAATTTGTGATTTAAACCATCTTTTTATTGACTCTAAGGGACACAGAAGCCAATTCAAAGGAAAGTTGAATTAGATCTCAAATTCATGGACCTCATCTGGGTATCACAAAGCCATCTGCTGTGTTCCCCTCCGACACTTCTCTGAATCCATCCTGTCTGCTCCCAGATTCACTGCATGCTGCTGGGCAGGTCCCCACCTGTTCGTTAGCCCCTCCATCACCCGGACCACCTGCAACAGCCTCTCGGCTGGCACCGCTCTGCCAGTGCAAAGAGCCACGGGTACCAAAAACGTAAATGTCTATCTACTAATCCAACCTCCATGCAGGATGACACAGAGAATCCCACTTAATAGAAAATCACTATTTACACCATGAGTGCCCGACTGACGCTGAAAAGAACTAAAATGAAGCAAAGCAAATATACTAGATATAATCTCACCAATTTGATGATTCAAAAGCCACTTTCAGGTTTTTAGGTATTTTCAGTTAAGAATTGCCACCACTTACTATTACAGTTTTAAACTATCACTAATAAAATGTCAAATAATTTTATTCTCTTGTAGCTACATTTGACAATCTGACTTTTTTTTTTAAGAAAGAGAGAAAATATTTCCTAGGAGAGATAGGAAGTGTCAAATACATTAGTTATTAACTTCAATAGGTGTGAATAAAACAGCAATATTGGGCATGCCATCGAATCAAGAAATTAAAACTTGGCGACTGAAGTACTAGTATCAATCAGTAGCTGAAAAACACAATTTGGGGACTGACATGTTTGTTACTTTCATCTGCCAGTATTTTTTAAACATTTTCATTAATTAGCCTGAGAGATTTATGACTCTCTTCCAAGTGTTATTCAACTGCTACTTGAAAATAATAAGGTTAGGCAGTGTTTGGGTCCTTATGCCGTTGTTAATTAAAACACATTAAGCTTAATCGAATACTCGGGCCTCATTTTGTAGACAATCCTGCTGATCCATCTATTCATCAGCTTGCTCTATTAAAGGAGAAACAGCTCATGTCAACAAACTGCCATCAAAATATGCCCACGCCATAAACCAACTGACAGGAAAAGCATCTTTACCAAAACCATCCATCCCTTCCTCTCATTAATAGTTCAAATCATACACAAGAAACCCCCCTTGTCTTTCAGCGCATTTCCTTCTCTGGGGGATCCTGACAAAGCTTCAAATGTTCAAGAATGATGATTTCTGTGAAAAGAAGTTAAAGTATGAGATCTGAACAGAAATCATTTCTGTTATTAGCAATCAATTAAAGTTTCAAATGTGAATTTCAAAATAATAGTGAAACAGTTTTTAGACTGCCTGGGCAGCATGACCAACATTCTATATCATATCAATAAATCCACAACAAAGATGCCTGTAAGCATTTACCTAGTAAATCCCACTCCAAAACTGGGAGGACGTTTTTTTTTATATATTTTGGAAAAATGTTCAGTTTTCCCATAAAGAGCCACACACAAAGGAATAACTCAACTAAAAGTTCCAAGTCTTTAGAAAAACATGGTTTGATTAGCTTGGAAGCTACATCTAATTCTGAGATGCGCCAAAGGCACATATGTGGAAACATAATCAGAGCTTTGAGGCAGTTTACAAAATAAATAAAAGCTACAGGAAGGCAAAATATTACCCTGAATTATTATGCTACTAAGAATGTAACTAAAAGGTTGTACATTCTTAGTACAATGCACAATATTCCTAAAAACACTCAGAACATTCTCTAAGACAAATTGGGTGATGTGCATTTAGACAGAGCTTGCTGCATGCCCCCAGGATCAAGCCTTAAATTTCTAGCAAAGGTAAAAGAATCTCAATTCTTTGCTAACCCAACCCAAAGACTATATTATCCACTTCCCTTCCAGGTAAGTGCGATCATCTACCCAATGAGAGGCGGGTAGAAGTGTCATAAGGTCTCTCCGAGAAAGCATCCTTCCCACCCCAGGTTTATTGAGATATGGTAAATGTGCTCAGTCATGTCTGACTCTTTGTGACGTCAGGGACTGTATATAGCCCACTAGGCTCTTCTGTCCATGGGATTCTCCAACCAAGAATACTGGAGTGGGTTGACTTTCCTTCTCCAAGGGATCTTCTTGACCCAGGGATCGAACCCAAGTCTCCCAAGTCTCCTGAATTAGCAGGTGGATTCTTTACCACTGACACCTGGGAAGCTCTTATTGAGGTGTAAATGATACATAAAATTGAAAGATACTCAGAGGTACATCATGGTGGTTTTAGAAAGATTATTTTTCATTGTGGTGATTTGACACATGTGTATGTTGTAAAAGGATTCCCCAAATCTAATTATCACTTCCATCTCCTCACATATTTTTTTTTGAGAACATTTAAGCTCTACTTTTTAGCAAATTTCAATTATACAATACAGAGTCATCAGCCATAGTCAGCATGTTTTACTTTGGATCCTCAGACCTCGTTCATTTTACAGCTGAAAGTTTATACCCTTTCACCAACCTCTCCCTATCTCCTGCACCCCCTCACCCCCTGACCACCACTTTTCTACTCTTAAGATGTTGACTTTTTAAAAATTCCACATGTAAGTGATACCAATGCAGTACTTCTCTTTCTCTGCCTGGCTTATCTCACTTAGCATAACGCGCTCGAGGTCCGTCCATGTTGCAGACGCAAGGGTTTCCTCCTTCTTCATAGCTGATAATCTCTATGTGTGTTTAGAAAAATCATATTGTCTTTACCCATTCGTCTATCAACATACATTTAGGTCGCCTTTGTATTTTAAACTGAAACTGAAGTCGCTCAATCCTATCAGACTCTTTGCGACCCCATGGACTGTAGCCCACCAGGCTCCTCTGTCCATGGGATTCTCCAGGTAAGAATACTGGAGTGGGTTGCTATTCCCTTCTCCAGGGAAATCTTCCCGACCCAGGGATTGAACCTGGGTCTGCTGCATTGCAGGCAGATTCTTTACTATCTGATCTACCAAGGAAGCCCCTGTGATGTACATAGAGGTGCATTATCTTTTCAAATCAGTGTTTGTTTTCTTCAAGTAAACATCCAGAAGTAGAATTGCTGAATTGTATGGTCATTCTATTTTAATTTTCTGAGGGACCTCCATACTGATTCCCATACTATGTGTACTAAGTCATATTCCCACCAACAGTGTACGAGCATTCCCTTCTGCCCACATCTTGCCAATACTTGACATCTTCTGTCTTTCTGATAGTAACCATTCTAACAGGTGTGAAGAGATATCACACTGTAGCCTGGACGTGCATTTCTTTGACAATTAGTGATGCTGAGCACCATTTCATGTACCTGTTGGCCACTGTCTGTCTTCTTTGAAACAAATGTCTATTCAGACTATCCACTCATTTCCAACAGGGCTGTCTTGTTTTGTTTCCTTTTCTGTTGAGTTGTACGAATTTTTTAAAAATATATTTTTAATATTAACTCCTTATCACCCAGTAAGACTCTATGCAAAGAGTCTTCCTATTAGCCTGGGATGCACCACGGTGGCCTGAGGTGGAGCTGTGGCCTTGGAGCATGCTGGGAACAGGAAGCAGTTTTCGGCAAGGAGTGAAGTCTCTGCAGGGTCCTAAAGCCTACTCTCCAGTTCTGGATTCCTAACTTGGGACTTCTCTGTAGTGTGACAGAGACAATATTTCCTGCTGTATAAACATCTGTGGTTTGAGACCGTTTCTCCTCTTTAAATGTAGTGGAACCTAACTTTAAATGATGGTGGTGATGCATGAAGAAAAAACTGAAAATGTTTATTGCCTTTGTAGATCCCAACCATCATCATACCCAACTCCCTCCTTCAAGCTGGTGTCTCCTCCTTGCCCTCTTCTAAAGAAAAAGAGACAGGGAACATTATAATAAGCACTAAGTAATCCCATAAGAAATACAAGCTTGTGTGTAGAATGTCTACAGGAACAACAACAATTTAACCTGAGTCAGAATAAGACATTTAAGGTACATGGAGGGAAAAAATCAACCCCAAGTGAACCTGAACTTAGGTTGTCATTCTTGACATCTTCATTTTGAAGACACTCTTAAGAAACAAGCGAATCATTATTACGAATCAAAGAGTATGCACCTAGTACTCTTGCCTGGAAAATCCCATGGGTGGAGGAGCCTGGTGGGCTGCAGTCCATGGGGTCCCTAAGAGTCAGACACGACTCAGCGACTTCCCTTTCACTTTTCACTTTCATGCATTGGAGAAGGAAATGGCAACCCACTCCAGTGTTCTTGCCCGGAGAATTCCAGGGATGGGGGAGCCTGGTGGGCTGCTGTCTATGGGGTCGCACAGAGTCGGACACGACTGAAGAGACTTAGCAGCAGCAGCACGACATTATTAAGTATAAATCTGCAAGATTATAACTCGAGTTCTAATTTTGATAATGCTGAATATTTATATTTAAATCCAAAAGGCAAACAAAACATTTATAATTTTATGGTTAATATACTTTATATTTCAAAATAAAAGGACCAAGTAAATGTTTCCAACCTTCTTAGTGTTATAGGCAAAGGGTCCTTGCTTATCAACTGTGCTAACTATACTTTTCAAAGATAAGCTCTCTAGGTGGAACGGAAGTATACCTTCATTTCTGCAAAGAAAAATTACCTCTTAAATTGCTACAGATAGTGCATTCAAATGATTTCCCTTGTTAATGCTGCTGCTACTGCTAAGTCGATTCAGTCGTGTCCAACTCTCAACACGAGTTGGTGATTGACAGGGAGGCCTGGCGTGCTGCAGTCCAGGGGTTCCCAATGAGTCGGACACGACTGAGCGACTGAACTGAAGATAAACCAATACTAGCCAGCCCACAGTCTGAGTGAGGAACATACCAATTTAAGCTTCAAACTCAGTCCATCCCTCCTCATCCTCCCACTTGGCAAGTCTGTTCTCTACAACTGTGAGCCACTTTATATTTCGTAAATAAGTTCCTTTGGGTCATATTTTAGATTTCCATAAAAGTGATATAGTATGACATTTGTCTTTCTCTGCATTGTGTTAGTCACGCAGTTGTGCCTGACTCTTTGAGACCGCATGGACTGTAGCCCACCAGGCTCCTTTATCTGTGGGATTCTCCAGGCAAGAATACTGGAGTGGACTGCTGTTTCCTTCTCCAGGGGATCTTCCCAACCCAGAGATCGAACCCAGGTCTCCTGCATTGCAAGCAGATTCTTTACCATCTGAGCCACCTATCTGTATAACTTCACTAAGTATGATCATCTCTAGTTCCATCAGAAACATTCTTTATGATTTAAGCCATTGAGCTTGGGGTGATTTGTTTCTCAGCATCCTTGTGGCCACGATGACTGATCAAGACTCAAAGCTATTTGGTCAATCTCTGGAGTGACTGTTCTGTTCCACCCAAGCCAGCATCACAGTGGTCCTGCCCTTCTTCAGCAATGATGGCATAAGTCTAATTTCTTCAGAGTGAATACTTCCCTCCTAGCTACTGCAAAATCAATCCCACCTGACTCTTTCTTTGCTTGGTGTACCAGCAAGTCTTAGATAAAAGTCTGTGCTATATTATCTAGCCTTCTGTGATTGTTTTACTATTGTCTGATAATGCAATTATACTCCTTGGGCAGTATCAAGCTCCCTGAAGGCACAGCCTTTTTCTTATATTTCTTTTCAGTTCAGTTCAGTCTCTCAGTCATGTCCAACTCTCTGAGACCCCATGGACTGCAGCACACTGGGCTCCCTGTCCATTATCAACTCCCAGAGTTTGCTCAAACTCATGGCCATCGAGTCAGTGATGCCATCCAACCATCTCATCCTCTGTCATCCCCTTCTCCTCCTGCCCTCAATCTTTCCCATCATCAGGGTCTTTTTCAATGAGTCAGTTCTTCACATCAGGTGGCCAAAGTATTGGAGCTTCAGCATCAGTCCTTCCAATGAGTATACAGGATTGATTTCCTTTAGTATTCACTGGTTTGATCTCCTTGCAGCTCGAGGGACTCTCAAGAGTCTTCTCCAGCACCACAGTTCAAAAGCATCAGTTCTTCAGTACTCAGCTTTCTTATATACTGGGCTGGAAAATTAAAACTTGTGATCCAGAGGGCAAAAGCTTCAAGCAGAATGAATGCCAGGGAATATGTGCCTTATTTTTTTTCTAAACATGTGGGGGAAAAACAATAAAAGGGTATCTCTAAAAATATAAATTATGTGTTAGGAATATATCTGATCCAATTCTTCCACATCAGCAAATTATCTGAAAATGCAAGTAAATATTTCTTCCTCATTACATAATACTACTGTATGTAACAGTTTATTACCACCATTAATAATTTAAAGTCTAAGATGAAATATTCAAAACCACTATGCTTATTATAAATAAGATTAAAGACCAATTCTTTTCTTGGTCCAAAGTTCATTAATCAGAAACATACTCCTTTCTTTCCTGCTCTTTCTCTAGTCTTAACTGATCATAAACACTCTGATAACTTAAGCAGCAGCAAAACAGTACCAGAGTACTCCACAGTATTGAAGTCTCTCTATGACCATAATTACTGTCACCAGAGCATTGCTGAAAACATGATCAGCTGTGTGTGGAAACTAGAAACTTCCTCCACGTCATCTCTTAGAAGGATACACTCTAGACATCACATAGGGTTGAAAGTGAGGATGCTAGTTTTGAAATAAAATACTTTGACTGGCTTTTACTCAGCTTGTTTTATTTATTTTTATTTAATCAACTGCTGAGGTTCATTTGTGGAAAAGGAAATGGTAACCCACTCCAGGATTCTTGCCTAGAGAATCTTGTGGACGGAGGAGCCTGGTGGGCTGCTGTCCATGGGGTCGCAGAGTCGGACACGACGGAAGCGACTTAGCATGCCTGCATGCATTGGAGAAGGAAATGGCAACCCACTCCAGTATTTTTGCCTGGAGAATCCCAGGGACAGAGGAGCCTGGTGGGCTGCCATATATAGGGTCGCACAGAGTCAGACATGACTGAAGCGAATCACCTACGGCAGCAGCAGGTTCATTTGGCTTTTGCAAACACGGTCTTCTCGTTGGTATAGTGCTGACTCAGGGACTATGAACACACCGCACTCCCTTTCATCAGTTGGGCCATACTTCTCAGCGTCAGAGAGAAATTACAAAGCTTTCTGCAGGAGTGAACTACAGAACGGAGGGACGGAATTCCTTAGCCAATAAGTAGCTATCATGGAACCTGGGCCCCTGCGCTGGTGATGGACTATCTGCCCATTGTCATCCCTTGCCTGATCTTCTCTCCTTGAGGGTTTGACTTTGCATCCCTTCCCGTGAAGAACTGAAGTCCTTCCCTCGGCCCCTTGAAGCTGGGCCGACCTGGAGTCTTGGGGAGGTCAGGAGGAAATGCAGAAGGGAGGGCTGGGTCAAGCCTGGCTGTTTCCTCGGGATCCTGTGAACGTGCCTGGAGCAGCCTTGGCAGAAGGATGGGCATGAAGGGGACAGACAAGGCTCCACAGGTGAGGGCATCCCCAACCATCCAGCCTGCAGCGGACCACAGACACACGAGGGAACAAAGCCAAGACCGGAAGAACCGCCCAGATGAACCCACGGGGTTGTCGTAAGCCACTGGATTCTGGGGTGGTTTGTCTACCAAAGCTTTACTGATATATGGGGTCTTCATCCAAAACCTGAGTCTATTTCGTAACATCCTGAAGCATGGGTGCAGAAGATGAGGAAGGTGAAATTCAAGTGGGAATATTTGGTGAAAAAAACGACTCTGTGGCAGCCACGGAATCAGCTGGAGAGACTGTTAGCCACAGGCTGCTGGGAGCTCGCCTAGGGTTTCTGATCCAGGTGTTCTGGGCGGGGCCCGACAGTCTACATTTCTGGCGGGCTCCCAGCTTTCACTAAGGTTATTGGCATGGGTACCATGCCACCTGATGCGAAGAAACGACTCATTGGAAAAGACTCCAATGCTGGGAAAGACTGAGGGCAGGAAGAGAAGGGGGTGACAGAGGATGAGACGGACATGACAGAGGATGAGACGGTTGGCTGGCATCACTGACTCAGTGAACTTGAGTTTGAGCAAGTTCCGGGAGATGGTGAAGGAAGGGAAGCCTGGTGCGCTGCAGTCCATGGGGTCACAGAGAGTCGGGGATGACTTAGGGATGAACAACCACCACCACCACACACAGAGATCCTTCTTCTACATGACCAAATGTATTGCAAAGAAAAGATTCCCTTAGAGAATATACATCTCACTAAATGAACCGAATAAACGCACCTCTTTAAAAATCCAATTCAACAGGGAGTCCAATCAGATTTCAACATAAAGAAAAGGAATTATATTTACTATTCAGTCATGTTGGACAAAAATCAGCTAGGGCCACCAACACTTCATGAATTACCCCCAATGCAACAACTTATGGCTGTATTTAAAACTAAGGTTTTTTTTTCTTTTAAATGTAAATAATATGAATCACATTTTATGTTACAGCAGGGATAAAGTGTTTCTGTATAAAATTAATATTTAAAATATAAAAATCACAGCAAGCAGAGAATTTATTTCTTTGAGCCTGTTCATGATAATATTTCAGATATTATTCACATTGCTGATGCCACACATGGTTTATGGAGTGTACACGCTTCCACTTCAGATGTCTTACTTCGGTAAGTCAAACATATCTGCATTCTCTGAAGCTCTGAGAATTATTGACAGAAATTCCTGACTTTTCAGGCACATTAAACTATTTCTATCCAGTCTTCTTCAATCTCTGCATTTGAAAGATCATTAGTGTACACCGAATTCCTAAAACACACACAACTCTTCAAGGAAAATTCATTTTGTTCTATCAAAGACACAACTTATAATTTAGAAAACTGACTTACTTAAAAATAAACATTTTTTGGCTCTGTTTTCATTTCAAATTAACAATTAATATAACGTAAGGCAAGGTTTGGAGAAGGCAATGGCACTCCACTCCAGTGCTCTTGCCTGGAAAATCCCATGGACGAGGAGCCTGGTGGGCCGCAGTCCATGGGGTCGCTAAGAGTCGGACACAACTGAGCGACTTCACTTTCACTTTTCACTTTCATGCATTGGAGAAGGAAATGGCAACCCATTCCAGTGTTCTTGCCTGGAGAATCCCAGGGACAGGGGAGCATGGTGGGCTGCCGTCTATGGGGTCGCACAGAGTCGGACACGACTGAAGTGACTTAGCAGCAGCAGTAGCAGCAAGGCAAGGTTGTCTTTTCATTTCTCTTGTTTTCCACTTTTTTAAAATGTTTTTATTTTTACACAGTTTTTTTTTTAATTTTATTTTATTTTTAAACTTTACATAATTGTATTAGTTTTGCCAAATATCAAAATGAATCTGAAGATTACTTTCCAACTACTAGAAAACATCAGCTATATTCCCCACATTGTATAGTCCATCCCAGTGGTGCGTGCCTTCCACACCCCCACCCCAGGTGGTCTTTCTCCCAGCCCACTGGAACCACTAGTTTGTGCTCTAGGGGTTTGTTCTCTGGTTCTTCTGTGTTACATTCACTAGCGTGTTGTAGTGAATACAGTTTGTTTTAGATTCCACATGTAAACAGTATCACACAATGTTTATCTTTCTCTGTCTGACTTACTCCACTTAATACAATGCCCTCCAAATCCTTCTATGTTGCTGCAAATGGCAAAATGCCATCCTTTTTTACTGCTGAGTAGTATTCCATTGTATATCTATAACACATCTTCTTTATTGAAGGCACCTTTAAACCTCATTATTACATACACACTATCAACACATCTAAAGAATAAATTCAAAGCAAATGCTGTGTTTGTATAATGGGATTCCTCTCCTTCTCATAGAAACTATCAAGTACTTTATCTCAAGTCCTCATTTGTTCAAGATGGGAACAGCAGGCAGAATTATTTATCTTAAATTTCATTTCTATGAACTAATCACTAAGGTAATATATATTATACAAATGTGATACGTTATTATTACATTATATAATTATATGAAAGTGAAAGTAGCTCAGTTGTGTCTGGCTCTTTGCAGCCCCATGGACTATATCATCCATGAAATTCTCAGGGTCAGAATATTAGAGTGGGTAGCCTTTCCCTTCTCCAGGGGATCTTTCCAACCCAAGGATCAAACCCAGGTCTCCCGCACTGCAGGCAGATTCTTTACTGACTGAGCCACCAGGAAGAATATATAATTATATACTAGTATATAATTATAATATTATTATGAATATATGGTTTTTATATATATATATATATATATATATATATATATGTTGCTGCTGCTGCTAAGTCGCTTCAGTCATGTCCGACTCTGTGCGACCCCAGAGACAGCAGTCTACCAGGCTCCCCCATCCCCGGGATTCTCCAGGCAAGAACACTGGAGTGGGTTGCCATTTCTTTCTCCAGTGCATGAAAGTGAAAAGTGAAAGTGAAGTTGCTCAGTCATGTCCGACTCCTAGTGACTCCATGGACTGCAGCCTACCAGGCTCCTCTGTCCATGGGATTTGCCAGGCAAGAGTACTGGAGTGGGTTGCCATTGCCTTCTCCATATATATGTTATATATAAGTAAACGTATTTTATGAGTTATGTATAAAGTATTGCATATATCAAAGATAACATAGTAATTTATAAAATATACCTATTATATAAATTTATGACTATATTTTTAATTGAATAGGTATTGGTATTATTTCAATTCTATGTAATAAGTAACATCAACACATTTACTGGAGACTTTTCCCTGAAACACCCATAGTTTATGAACCTTTTCATCAGTGGTGATACAAATTTCAGTTGAACAACGTATAACCATGGTTCTCCCATTTCAGACAACCTTTATATCTGAAGCTGTCTCTTAGCACACCTCAGAATAAGTTTAGCCTCTTCAGGGGCAGAATATCAAGGTGACAACAATGTAAACTCGGCTGTAACAACCAGTTGTGTTCTGTGTTACTCTCAAAAGAATATTCATTACTCTATTGTCACACAACAGAGCCTAAGAAAAGACGGCAAATGTGGTGAAGTTTCCTGTGGCTAAAAAACTAAAAGAATGAAACCTTATTTCACAGGTGGGTAGAAAATATTAAAACTTCCTTGCAAAGCTTCCTGGAAGTATTCTTTGGAAACTTAGAAACACTCTTTTGGACCGGAAGTTTCACTTTTTGTAACGTATATTAAGAAATGACTGTGTGTGCGTATATACTGAGTTGTTTCAGCCATGTCCAGCTCTTTGTGACCTCACAGACTGTAGCCCCCAGGCTCCTCTGTCTATGGGGTTTCCCAGGCAAGAGCACGGGAGTGGGTTGCCACGCCCTCCTCTAAGGGATCTTCCCGACCCAGAGAAGACTGCACCTGCGTCTGTATGCCTCCTGCACCGGCAGGCGGATTCTTTACCAATAGCACCACCTGGGAAGTCCCAAGAAATGACTATGAAAAAGGACAAAATACGTTCTGTGGGTAAAGGGAGGCTTTCACAGCACAATTATACTAATGAGAACATTTAGAATAAGCTGACTGAGCCATTGAGCACACACAAATATCTGACTACAAGAGCTCAGGTGCAAATGTGCAAGGAAGTAAGTAATGCCTATGAAGAATTTTAAACACCTCCAGAAAAGGTAAGCTGTTAAACTGAAGATAGAATATGTCCGTCAATGATGTATCAAGGCAGAGGAAAACACCTCAGAGGAGCTTCCAAAATGGGCAGTGTAAGCCCTCAAAGTTGCATTTATCTGTGGACTTCCGTTCTTCTTTGCATGTGAATGAACTTTTATTGTATGGCAATTTTTGTAACAAAATGTTACTTTACAAGGTAAAATCCTCCAGCATGAATAAGTCCCTGTCCTTCATAAATCTTCCGCTAAATTTTGCCAGAACAGAATCCCTGCCCAACGCTCAGAAATGGTAAATGAAAACCTTCAGGGACAAGGCGGCAACGTAGGACTGGTGGGGGAAATTCACACAGTGGATTCTGAAATAACCGAAAACTCTTTTCTTTATCAGGAATTGAGAACTAAATCCTCTGTGTCAAATTGGCTATGTTTAAAGTGGAAAGTCAATCACCTATTCCTCCCAGTTTCTGTGGTCAGTAGTTTTGTGTCTCAATAGAGAAATAAATTATTTTCTTTTGTGTTGTTTTTTTATGTGGCTGTTCCATGTGGTACGTGGGATCTTGGTTTCCTGACCAGAGATCAAACTTACGCCCCCACCCGCACTGGAAGGGCAGAGTCTTAACCACTGAATTGCCAAAGAAGTCACAGATTTCTCATTTTATTTATTTTTCCATTATATTTTTATTTACCTTTTTGGCTATTTGTGTTCAGTAGCACAAATGGCAACCCACTCCAGTGTTCTTGCCTGGAGAATCCCAGGGACGGGGGAGCCTGGTGGGCTGCCATCTATGGGGTCACACAGAGTCGGACATGACTGAAGCGACTTAGCAGCAGTAGCAGCAGCAGCGCAGCCTGAGAGTGGAGTTGCCATATATTGGTTGTTCTTGCTTTGTTTAGCTTTTTAATGCATACCAATCAAGTCCTGCATGTACAGAGAACCAGGGCAGAGGGCACTTTCTGTTACTCAGTTGTTAAAACCGGTATCAAATACACTGAAAACACACCTGAAATACTCTGTTTAAAAAGAGAGATGGATTTTGCTTTTCATAATATTTTGCGGGGGTCAAGATTTTTAAATGAAAGCAGGTTCAGCTGCTTTGGGACAGAAAGTATAACTTAGCGGATTTGTTTTCATGAGTTTTTGGTCTTGAGAAGCTGACGATCAATGCATGAATCTACTCAACACCAAGATCTATGACTGTTAAAGGCCTGGGATGACACTCAGGCAGAAACATCCCGTAGCAGTAGGAGAAAATCCAGCCCGGGAGCCACTGCGGGGAGGGGTCCTCTTGTACCCGTGACCCCGACTGAGAAGGACGGTGGACATCATCACCTGGTCTGGGTCTTGTGTGTGGCATTTTTCTGCATCCTGAGTCTACTCTCCTGATGAAGCACTTTAGGGAGAAGACAGAAATTAAATCCCCATGGAAACACATCTGCAGCTGTGGGAAACAATCACCAGAAAGCCGTCATCTCCCTGGAAGCTGACTCGCTGGAAAAGATCCTGATCTCCCTGGAAGCCAACTCGCTGGAAAAGACCCTGATCTCCCTGGAAGCCAACTCGCTGGAAAAGACCCTGATCTCCCTGGAAGCCGACTCACTGGAAAAGACCCTGATCTCCCTGGAAGCCGACTCACTGGAAAAGACCCTGATCTCCCTGGAAGCCGACTCACTGGAAAAGACCCTGATCTCCCTGGAAGCCGACTCACTGGAAAAGACCCTGATGTTGGGAAAGACCAAAGGCAGGCGTAGAAAGGGCAACAGAGAATGAGATGGTGGGATGGCATCACCGACTCACGGACTTGAGTTTGAGCAAGCTCTGGGTGATGGTGAGGGACAAGGAAGCCTGGTGTGCTGCATCCATGGGGCAGCGAAGAGTCAGACACGACTGAGTGACTGAACAATAACCCCTGGAAAAGTCACTGAAGCCCCAGGAGGTCCTCTCCCCACTGATCTCCCTTCGCAGATGCCCCAAAGGTTCACACATGCGCTTACATGTGGCAGAGCTGAGACCCAGAATATGGAAAATGTCAATAAACAGAAACGGCCCTAACCTAGCTGTCAAAAATATTTTCATGCGATAAAACAATCATTGTATTCTATACACAAGAAGAGACTCTTCAATTACCCAGAAAATTTAAAAATAAAAGGATGAAAGAATATACAGAAATATGGGCTAAAGCAGTAAAATGCAGTGGGGTGACAATTGTGGTACCAGAAATGGTGGATTTCGGGACAAAAAAAAAAATATTTAAAGGCAGACAAAAGCAGGCACTTTATAATGCTAGAGACTACAGAGAGCAATCAAAATCCTTAAATATACGTGATTATTTCAAAGATCAACAGAATTCATTTCTAAAGACGTCAAAAAGGCATTTAAGAGAATACTAAAACAGTTCTTTATAAAAGCACCCAGTAAAAAAAGAATTGATGGAGGCATACTTAACGTTGAACACAATTATGTACATAAAAAATCTTAGTCCAAATGCCAAGATCCTACTTAACAAGGAAACACTGGAGATGTTTAACATGAGAAAAACAACCCAGGCGCCAACCATCACCACCACCGGGGATGAAGCAGAACTTCCTACACACGCCTCCAAACAGGGACGCGGAAACTAAAAGCCTGACCAGTTCAACTGAACAAGTAGTTGAAATAAAACTTCTGCGTGCAAAGCCTCACGTGAAAATTCAAAACACAAGGGATCAAGTGGGGGAAAAGAGCACAACTTATGTCAAAGGCAAATCATTAACATCACTGATAAGCAAGGAACTCCTCAAAATGGAGACCATTCTATTAACTAAAACCCAGAAAACAGGCAAACGACAAGCAAGCAGTTATTGACAGCTGCTTTGGAAGCACACGACTCGATTTACATGTTTACTGTCATCGACTCAGTTTGAGGAGACATGGATCATCGTTAAATTGGCAAAACCAATACAATATTGTAAAGTAAAAAAAAATAATAATAATAATAAAGAAAATGAAAAAATTACCATGATCCAAGCAGTACAGCCTCCTCACCTGCAAGCATTCCTCCTGCACCCCTTCTTCTGTGGTCAGAACACGTGAGAGCCACCCTCTCTACACACTTCGAAGTGCACTGACCGTGTTATTGTCTGGAGGCGCCACGCTGCACAGCGGGTCTCTGGAACTTTACCATCCCGCGTGATGGGGGAGTTGATTGTTTGGCAAAGTTTCAGATCCTACACTTAAAGACATCTGTCCACAGCCTCTCCAGCCATGGCCTGCAGGGCACTGGGACCCCACGTTGGTCCCAGATTGCTCTCCCGATTCCGATCACTCTTGTGATGTGGTCGCTGCCTTCTCTGTCTCACCTGTCCTGTCACACAGCTCAGAGCTCTGCCACCATCATGCTCTGATCTCGGTTGTTTTAGTTCCGTCGCTAAGTCATGTCTGACCCTTTTGCCACCCCATGGACTGTAACCAACCAGGCTCCTCTGTCCATGGGGTTTTCAGGGCAAGAATACTGGAGTGAGTTGTCATCTCATTCTCCAGAGGATCTTTCTGACCCAGGGATCGAACCCCACATCTCCTGCATTGGCAGGCAGGTTCTTTACCACTGAGCCACCTGGGAAGCCCACCCTCATCTCTACTTTTGAAATTTTTTTTACTTTTATATAGTTTCAAAGATTAGTTTTCATTTACAGTTATTACAAACTATGGACTATATTCCTGGTATTGTGTAATACATCCTTGAGCCTATCATATACGGAATAGTTTATGCTTCCCAATCTCTAGAATTAACTATATTTCTATAGCTATAAAATATCACCCCTATGCTGCCCTTTGCCCCTCCCCATGGGTAACCACTCATTTGTTCTCTGTATCTGTGAGTCTGCTTTGCTTGTGTTATATCCACTAGTTTGCTGTACTTTTTAGATTCCGCATGTAAGTGATATCATACAGTATTTAGCAGAATGTCCTCCCAAGTCCATCAGTGCTGGTACAAATGGCAACATTTTGTTCTGTAGTATGGTCCTGTAGTATCCCATTTTATATAGCTACCATATCTCCTTTATCCACTCATCTGGTGATGGACAGACACATAAGTTGCTTCCACAGTTAGCAACTGTAAACAGTGTTGCTATGAACACTGGGGCACACCTATCCTTTCAACTCAGTGTTTTTGTTTTTTATTTTTGGATATATATACCCAGGAGTGAACTTGCTGGTTATATGGTAGTTCTATTTTTAGTTTGTTTAGAAACGAAATTCTCACCTCTACTTTGAAACTAACCTTTCTCTTGGGCTCCAAGCTCCCATTTGGTGTCTGCATTTCTATTATTTGCCAGTTGAATAAAAGGTCGGCATCACATGCAGAGATCAGCAAAAGATATCAGGATACGGGAAGGCTTATCACACCCACTCACATTGACTGAGCACCTATTGCCATGTGTCAGGCGCCGGGCTCACAATGACCCTCGCTGCCCAGCCCATGACCCTCAGAGCTGCTGCGGATGTGATCATGATTTTCTTTTATTTCTTTATTGAAGGATAATAACTTTACAGAATTTTGTTTCCTGTCAGACGTCAACATGAATCAGCCACAGGTATACATATATCCCCTTCCTTTTGAACCTCCCTCCCATCTTCCTTCCCATCCCACCCCTCTAGGTTGATACAGAGTCCCTGTTTGAGTTTCCTGAGCCACATGGCAAATTCTTGTTGGCTATCTCTTTTGCATATGGTAACGTAAGTTTCCATGTTACTCTTCCCACACATCATACCCTCTCCTCTCCTCTCTCCCCATGTCCATAAGTCTGTTCTCTATGTCTGTTTCTCCATTGCTGCCATGAAAATAAATTCTTCAGTACCATTTTTCTAGATTCCATATATATGTATTAGAACATGGCAGTTTTCTCTTTCTGACTCTGATCATGATTTTATAGACGGGGAAACTGAGGCCTGAGCAGGAGCTCATACTTGTACAATGTGACGCTACAAGTCACTCTCATGTGACCGGCAGGGCCAGGTTCTGCTCTAGCACTCCACAGCCTCACCTCAGCGTGTATTACACCTGCGTGCATGGAATCCCATCTGTCCTCTGCAGAGGGCCTGGGAAGCCCATCCCCAGGGCAGAGGCTGGGGGACAAGTCAGGAAGCTGGGTTTCCACAGCAACTTCACTCCTTTACTAAGCACCATGGTGGCTTGAGGGGGTTGATGGAGACACGAGGTGGGGCTGAGCATCTTAGAGCTCAGTAACCTCAGGACCCGCCATGGGTTACTGTAGAACAACAGCATTTCTTAAAAATCCTGTCCTGCTACACTGCTCCGATGCTCTCGGCCTGCGTCCCTGCAGTCTCTGCAGGATGGGAATCAGCTCCAGTCCCACCACTGGTGTCTGCGAGGCGAGGCCAGGCCTGATCCCAAGGGCCCCGTTAGAGGGCCTCTTTCCTGCTCAGTGTCACTCCAGGGACAGGAAAGTCCCTTGCGAAGGCAGAGAGGCTCAGAAATAAGAGCAGCCTGATGGCAGAGGAGGTCCCAGGACACTCGCCGAGGAAGTGGCAGTGTTTGACCTGAAGCAGGGCCCTCCCCTGCCCAGGAGCCCTCATGCGCCTGAACATGGTCATCTCTCAGAGCCCAGGAGAGTTCGGGGGGGTCTGGAGGGGGTGCGCGCCTCACCCCCACGGGGCACCTGTGGTCAAATCGGTTGCCAAACACCCCAGATGCTCATCACCAAGAGCGGGGATCACTCATCCAGGACGCTCCAACCGAAGGATCTTTGTTCCCCAGTGTTAACCCTGGAACCCTCCACCCTCCAGGAGGACCTGTTTTTCTGGTTTTCTAAAGCTATCATCACTCTGCAATATTTCAACAATGAGCTGAACTGAGTGAGACCGAAACAGAGCTCACAGCCATAGCAAGGCCAAGGCACATGCTATTTCAATACAGCACATATGAAAACGGAAAGGGCGACGGGAGAGTCAGAAGTTTGAATCCAGGAGTTTCAGTGTCCAATGCCATCTTGGGGGACTGTTACAATGACAGTCCTCACAAGGTAAGGTGGGAGGTAATGTTATTACCCAAGGTAAGGTAATGTTATTCGCCTCCCAAGGTAAGGTGGTCCACTCTCCTCACTCCGCATAGTTACAGCTATACCATCACCATGATGGTGGGTGCGTGTGAGCCCAGTCACTCAGTCATGTCTGTAGCCCTTCAGGCTCCTCTGTCCATGGGATTCTCCAGGTGAAGAATACTGGAGTGGGTTGCCATTTCCTCCTCCGGGGGATCTTCCCAATCCAGGGATTGAACCCACATTTCCTGCATTGCCAGGAATATTCTTTGCCACTGAGCCACCTGGGAAGCCAGAATTTGTGAGTACCGAACCATTAAAAATGGGGCCAGGCTCCTGCAGGCCCCTGGTCACAGCATTTTCCTCAACCGATCAATACAGAACCTTGTTTTTATTATATTTCTGTTAAAAGCACCTTATTTTCTATATAACGCTGATTTAACACTGAACTCACAGCCAGTATCTCTGGCTTCTCTGACACGTATTTTCTCCAGAAGGCATATCACTGCCATCCTGATTTCAGCAACACTGGACAGCACCTCAGCAAGATGTTTGGAGGGCAGTTGAAGCAGCGACATCATCAACACAAAGCACCAAAATACAAAAAGAAAAAGGAAAAAATGCGGCAGTAAGTAAACTATGAAAAGGATGCTTGCATATGGCAGGCGCTGAAACCATGAGGCAGAGCAGCGCCTCGTTGCAGCTCAGTGGAGATCTGCCCATCTCCAGAAATGACCTCAACCATCACCTGTGGGGTCATGAATGCATTTTAGCAAGTAGTCAAATTCACAAATCTGAAAGCCACAAATAATGAGAATCATCTGCATTTCTATTCAATGAGACTCTGCTCAGAAATCAAAGTGAGAATGTTGAGATTTCCAAGGGCTTCTAAAATTCTAACACTGGCCTTTATCTACCGAAATCCACCATTACTGAGTCACTTCATTACCACTGGGGGAAAAAATACCTGCCAACTTGAGGAGAGTATTCCTATCCAACAGCTATAAGTGTTGGAGTTTCTGCTGTTTGGTCCTGTTGGACAGAAACATCTCAGAGTTATGAGTGAGGCCAGAGCCACATTTCAGGGTTCACTAGGGGTCCCACTGCTGACCACACAGGCATGACGGCCGATACCCAAACTATTACAGAAACCTCAGCTATTCTCTCAGCTGTCAACACAGCCTCCAATTAGCCCTTCTTGTTGTTGTTTTTGTTGTTCAGTCACTAAGTTGTGTCCAATGTTTTGCAACCCCAAGGACTGCAGCATACCAGCCTCCTCTGTCATTCACTGTCTCCCAGAGTTTGCTCAGATTCATGTCCGTTAAACTGTGGAAAGTTCTGAAAGAAATGGGAATACCAGACCACCTTACCTGCCTCCTGAGAAATCTGTAAGCAGATCAGGAAGCAACAGTTAGAACTGGACATGGAACAACAGACTGGTTCCAAATCAGGAAAGGAGTATGTCAACCCTGTATATTGTCATCCTGTTTATTTAACTTATATGCACAGTACATCATGAGAGACTCTGGGCTGGAGGAAGCACAAGCTGGAATCAAGATTGCTGGGAGAAAGATCAATAACCTCAGATATGCAGATGACACCACTCTTATGGCAGAAAGTGAAGAAGGATTAAAGAGCTTCTTGATAAAAGTGAAAGAGGAGAGTGAAAAAGTTGGCTTAAGGCTCAACATTCAGAAAACTAAGACCATGGCATCCGGTCCCATCACTTCACGGCAAAAAGATGGGGAGACAGTGGAAATAGTGGCTGACTTTATTTTTTGGGCTCCAAAATCACTGCAGATGGTGACTGCAGCCATGAAATTAAAAGACGCTTATTCCTTGGAAGGACAGTTATGACCAACCTAGACAGCATATTAAAAAGCAGAGACATTACTTTGTCAAGAAAGGTCTGTCTAGTCAAGGCTATGGTTTTTACCAATAGTCATGTATGGATGTGAAAGTTGGACCATAAAGAAAGCTGGGCACCAAAGAATTGATGCTTTTGAACTGTGGTGTTGGAAAAGACTCTTGAGAGTCCCTCGGACTGCAAAGAGATCAAACCACTCCATCCTAAAGAAGATCAGTCCTGAGTGTTCATTGGAAGAACTAATGCTGAAGCTGAAACTCCAATATTTTGGCCACCTGATGCAAAGAACTGACTCATTTGAAAAGACCCTGATGCTGGGAAAGATTGAGGGCAAGAGGAGAAGGGGATGACAGAGGATGAGATGGTTGGATGGCATCATCGACTCAATGGACATGAGTTTGGGTGAACTCCGGGAGTTGGTGATGGACAGGGAGGCCTGGCATGCTGCGGTCCATGGGGTCGTAAAGACTCAGACACAACTGAGCGACTGAACTGAACTGAACTGAGTTGGTAATGCCATCCAACCATCTCATCCTCTGCCCTCTTCTCCTTTTGCCTATCAAGGTGTTTTCTAATGAGTCAGCTATTTGGAATTTACGCACTTGGAATTAATTAGAAATCTTCCTGAACTCTTCATGGACTTCCCTGGTGGTTCAGATAGTAAAGCATCTGTCTACAATGTGGAAGACCCAGGTTTGAGCCCTGGGTTGGGAAGATCCCCTGGAGAAGGAAATGGCAATCCACTCCAGTACTATTGCCTGGAAAATCCCATGGACAGAGGAGCCTGGTAGGCTACAGTCTGTGGGGTCGCAAAGAGTCAGACACGACTGAGCAACTTCACTCACTCACTCACTCACTTCCTGAACTCTTAAGGAAAAGCGTATTTATTTAGTTAGGCAACAGCTTATATGCAATGGTAGTGTTCCCAGAGCTTAGACATGGCTGGCCTTATGCTTGAACTGTCCCTGCTGGACACAGACTCCTGGTCCTGCTGGAGATTCCCATGACATCAGACAGCAAAAGGACAGGTTCCCACAAGGGGACACGGGTTAAATGACGAGCAAAGGAGCATCCAGAAGAGATGACATCAGTCTAAACCAAGCCTCGGTTTTCCTCCAGTGGAAGAGAATAATGCTCGTGTTCTCAAGTATCTGTCCTCTTCCCAAACCAACTGTCTATAGGAGACTTGAAGTTGGCTCCTTTGAGAGTATCAGTATGATGTTGAAACTGATCCTGGAGGAGCTCCAAGCAACAGAGCCCGAGACTCCTGCCCAACATAACCTGCCAAAAACAACGACCTCATTCTACTCTTTAGACTCTGTCACAGCCTGAATGAAATACCCAAGGAACGATCCTGACCGTCTTTGTTCTGATCTGACCTTCAACACACACCCAACTGAATAGATTTCCCAGGTAACCTAACACCAGAAAGAAGGTATTCTGGTTAGCAGACAGGAGCACTCTCTAAACAGCAGTCAAACCATGAATTGGCATTCTGGGTGAGTGTGGACTAATCCCCATCATCAGATCAGCCTGTCAAGCCACAGCAGAGATGCTGGCCCCTCGCAGTCATGGAACAGGACAGACACCCGAGAAATTTCGGCTGAAACAACTGGCTGTTGATAATCACAACAGGTGGGACACAACTTTGTAGGAACCCCCCACCCCCACCGCGGGGTCAAGCATCTTTGCATTCCATAAATAGTGGGGAGTTGCATCAGGAGATCAACCTAGGTTTGTGATGACCTAGGTGGGTGGGGTGGGGGCGTAGGAAGGAAGTTCAAGTGGGAGGACATTTATGTTACAGGTATGGCTGATGCCGTTGTAGGGCAGAAACCAACACAACACTGTAAACTCATCATCCTCCAATTAACAATAAATTGGAAAAAAAAAAAAGAATCTCTGTGTTCTCCCCACTGTGAAACTCATAGATAATCTGACAAAAGCACAGAAGTCACAGCAGAGGCCAGGAGGCAGAAGCACCCCCCAGACTGTAAAGGCCTGTTTCTGTTTGCAGTTCCTGAGACAGCCCTTGGGGGTTGTGCCCATATCCTAAGAGTACAGAGTATCCATATGCCCAGCTTAGCCTGGGTGCCTTTACATTTCCAACAAGGAGAGAAGTTAAGTATCTACATGCTAAGTTTTATCCTCCTCAATGGCATATGGAGGAAGAAGATGACCTAGGATGCAAAGCATTCAATGTTGACCAAATTTCTGCACTCAGCACACTGAGGTTGACTGCGGTGAAGCCCCAGCAAATAACTGAAAAAGAAGACATGCCAGAAAGGAAAAAAAGAAACAGTCAAAGGCAGAGAGGAATGTAGCTTTTGAAAATACATCATCACTAAAGAATATTTAAGCATCTTTCTCTCTTGATGCATGAAACAAGTCTCTCAGCAGAAGTCTAAAAGACCACATGGAAGCAACCTAGATGTCCATCAGCAGATGAATGGATAAGAAAGCTGTGGTACATATACACAATAGAGTATTACTCAGCCATTAAAAAGAATACATTTGAATCAGTTCTAATGAGGTGGATGAAACTGGAGCCTATTATACAGAGTGAAGTAAGCCAGAAAGAAAAACACCAATACAGTATACTAATGCATATATATGGAATTTAGAAAGATGGTAACAATAACCCTGTGTACAAGACAGCAAAAGAGACACTGATGTATAGAATAGTCTTATGGACTCTGTGGGAGAGGGAGAGGGTAGGAAGATTTGGGAGAATGGCATTGAAGCATGTATAATATCATGTATGAAACGAGTCGCCAGTCCAGGTTCGATGCGTGACACTGGATGCTTGGGGCTGGTGCACTGGGACGACCCAGAGGGATGGTATGGGGAGGGAGGAGGGAGGAGGGTTCAGGATGGGGAACACATGTATACCTGTGGCAGATTCATTTCGATATTTGGCAAAACTAACACAATATTGTAAAGTTTAAAAATAAAATAAAATTTAAAAAAAAAAAAGACCACAGAGTTTAGTAAATGAAAATTATTGACAGGGGAATAATTATCGTGCTAAATGGAACTTTAGCCAACAAAGGTCCATCTAGTCAAAGCTATGGTTTTTCCAGTAGTCACGTACGGATGTGAGAGTTGGAACATAAAGAAAACTGAGCACCAAAGAATCGATGCTTTTGAACTGTGGTGTTGGAGAAGACTCTTGAGAGTCCCTTGGACACCAAGGAGATCAAACCAGTCCATCGTAAAGGAAATCAGTCCTGATTATTCACTGTAAAGACTGATGCTCAAGCTGAAGCTCCATTACCTTGGCCACCCAACGCGAAGAACTGACTCTGGAAAGGACACTGATGCTGGAAAAGATTGAAGGCGGGAGGAGAAGGGGACGACAGAGGATGAAGTTGGTTGGATGGCATCACCGACATGATGGACATGAGATTGAGCAAACTCTGGGAGTTCGTGATGGATAGGGAGGCCTGGCATGCTGTAGTCCATGGGGTCGCAAAGAATCAGAATCGACTGACTGAAATGGAACCTTGATATAGAAAAATCAGAACTTTAAATCTCAAATTCGGAGCTTGATAAAATGTACTGTATACCGTCCTGCGCATTTATAGGATGCATTCTTCCCTTTATCATGAGGCTCTTTAGATCCCCAGTACCACTCCTCACCCCCTGCCACTACTCACTTAAAACATATGTGTTACAGGAATTGTCGTTGCCTTTTTCTTTATGGATTCCTGATTCTGCTGCTTCCTTATCTCTTTCCTGTTCCTCTCTTCTCCTCTGTGTTCTGTCCAGGGTTTTCATCGACAAAGTAGTAGGAAACATATAATTCCAAAATCCACGTATCTTGACCCTCTCAAACTTGAGAAAGAAGAGTTTGTTGATACGATTGGGATACATGTTTTTCCTAGTAGATTTATTGAAGCTTTTTATTGAAGTCAGATTTTGGTCTTCTATCTCTAGAAATTCTAAAGTTTTCTGTTGACTATGAATAAATTTAGGTGCCATAGTTTAAAAGTATTAGCATTTTGTCGGAAAATTAGCATTTTCCTGAAAAACACACTTTCAAATCACACACACAAAAAAAGATGTGGAGAAGGTAACTGATGGAAGAGGATGACAGGATTTGAATCAATCTACAATAGCTATTTCACTTAATTCTTCTGTGCTAATGTGATCATTGTTATCACAGGTCAACAGAGACAAACTGTCAAAAATACAACCATGTCACATTCAACAATGTGCATATGTAAAGTTTGAAGGCACAGATTCCTTCATTTTAATCCTTCATTTTGTCAACAGCTTTGCTTTGTTTTTTTTTTTTTTTTTTTAAACAGTTGGAAACCAAGGGAAACAGGTAACATTCTGCCTTTTAAAATATTTTCTTGGCCAAGCCCTACAGCATGTGGGATCTTAGTTCCCCAACCAGGCAAGCAAGAATTGGAAGCACAGTCTTAACCACTGGACTGCCAGGGAAGTCTCCAAGGAAAACAATTAATTCAATTAGAATAACAATTATTTTATAGGATTTAAGGATTATGGCCATTAATTAATCCCCCAGGTATTTATTCCAGGAAAATGTGATTATATCACCATTCAGCTATTTCTTTTAAGTGATCATATTCTTTGAACATTTTGAGTTTTGTTACTGTTAAATATGGATCCCAGTGACCAAATCACACCATTGCTCAGTATTACATTCCCAAGCATTGGCAGAATGCTAAAGAGTATTTTTAAAGTTTGAAAAATAGAACATGTTTTATTACAACTAGCAAAAACACACATTTGGGTTTAAAAAAAATGAGGAGGGCTATAGTGAAGGACAGGGAAGCGTGGTGTGCTGCACTCCACTGAGTCGCAGAGTCAGACATGACTTAGCGACTGAGCGATGTTGTTGTTTTTTTTCCAGGACGGTGAACAATCACCCCACAGAGGCTGCAGGACAGATAGCAGCGGGAGAGATGCTGCTCTCAAAGGCTGATAATGGGGTCAGACTCCAAAAGCTGGGCTGGGACCCACCACCCACAGCAAACCCAGGTCAAAGGCAAAGTGGTGTTCAGTAGAACTGATGTTCTTTCTATTTTATTCTAAAATGTGAAGCACAGAATAAAACCAGAATTTTTAAAAGTACAACAAATCATATGACAGCTTCTCCTAAACACAGCTCACAAACTGAACATATGTCACAGTAGCTTTCAATTTTTTCATACATACACGTATATATTTACGAAACACTCACACTGAGAAAGCCACAGCTAGTCTCCTTTTCACATTATCTTTTCTTTCCTCCAAAACCAAAAAGCAGATATCAGTGCATTATTCTTCTCATTCATGTTTTTTTTATTCTTTTGATACTTGCAACTGTAAGTATTCAATATAGAGCTATATATAAAATTAGCATCACTTTGCCACTTCCTTTTCCACTCAGCTTCCAAGATTTCTCGGTGTTTATATACATATGTAAATCTATTTATTCCTTTGAGACTTATTTGGTATTTCATTGAACAAAAACACTGTAACTGATTCACCCGTGTCCCCACCAATTCGTCTATGTACCTCCTTGGGTAGACGTGTAAGGCTGCTTCTTGAGTGCCTACAAAGAAAGGAAAGTAACCGGGGCGGGTCTTTCCTTTTACGTCTCGCCATCAGTGTTCTTTCATAGTTAAAAAAAGAGTTTTTCCCCGTCATGCCTTATTTAAGAAACCCTTCCCTACACTGGTGTTATAGAGATTTTTCTCTACATGTCTATGAAAACCTTAATGATTTACTGTCCTCATTTAGATTTTAACCCACCTAGGATTCATACGGAATAAAATAGGAATCAGATTATTTCCATAAGAAAACTCAACTTCTTTCGTTTGTTCATTTATATCAAGGATTCCTTTTTTTTCACTTACTGAATAGTCCACCCCACCCGCACTATGTTTTAATTCCATCTCTACTGTAAAAGACAAGTCTCTTGAGTTCTCTCTCGCCTTGGTCTACTCATCTGTACCTGGGTCAATGTGATAAAGTTATTTTTTATTTTATTATAATAACCCCCCATTTATTTCCCTTCTAAAAGAACTTTGGTTCACCTGTCAACCAAAAAAAGTTATTTCATTGCTTCACCATTTTTAGAGGAATCCATCTGTGTTACACTTCTTAAAAGCTTTGGTTCTTTAGTTGCCTTCTCCATCAGGAGGTACAACAGTAATAAAAAGGCTTTTTCCCCCCATATGAAGGGTATTAAAGGAAATACAGATTGGTGACCTAGGCATATTATGCATGTACCATGTTCAATTTTAAAAATTCTTTTAAAAAGCAAGCTGAACAGAGACTGAATTTAATACAACTCAGCAACTGATTTCTCCATCTTATAAAAAATTAAATAGGTAATAAATCTGTGCTCGAGGAATCATCTCCTTTTTAGACTTGATAAAAACAAAAATATTACCATTCTCTTAGACCACCTCAGCAACTTCATCCTCCTTAAAGACCGCACCTTTCTTTAGACACTATAAAGGCGACAGGGGACACAGCCAGAACAGTACGGCAGCTCACCCGGGGTTCCAGCCTTCCACCTGCTATGTGGTTTAGGGCAATCACAGAGCCTCTTCCCGCATCTCAGGTTTGGGGGTTTCTTTTTCTTGTTTAAAATGGGAATGACACCTCCCACTTGAGGATACTGTGCCCATAACACAGAATGGAGGATGAAAATTCTGTGTACGAAACCTCACACACCAGTTTTACCATTTTGAAAGTGAAAGTCGCTCAGTCGTGTCTGACTCTTTGTGACCCCATGGACTGTAGCCCACCAGGCTCCTCTGTCCATGGAATTCTCCAGGCCAGAATATTGGAATGGGTAGCCTTTCCTTCTCCAGGGGATCTTTCCAGCCTAGAGATCGAACCCAGGTCTGCCGCATTGCAGAGGGATTCTTTACCAGCTGAGCCACCACTGAGATGTAACTGCTGGTAGAGTCCACTTCATATGCTAAGCACAGGTGTTTCTCCAGGTATGTGCTTTGTAACTCTTTTTTCCAGTCTTTGGCTTGCATGTTTACTTTCAAAAAAGTGTCTTTGAGTAGTAAAAGTTTTTACATTTTTTGATCAAGTCCTACTGATCAGGGCTTTTTCTTAAAAGCTGACATTAAGCTTCCTAACCCAACGGTACCAAGATTTTTTCACATGTTTTCTTCTGGAAGTTTTATATTTTTTAGGACTAACTTTAACCCTATGATCCATTTTGAGTTAATTTTTTCTTTTGTATTTATTTTTTGCCCAAGACCATCTAATTTTTTCAGCAGCTATTGTTGAAAAGCTTATACCTTTCCCCCATTAAACTGGCTTGGAACACAGTCAAGAATAAATTGACTACATAGGCATGAGCTATTTCTGGATAATCTATTGTATTCCATCGGCCTGAATGTCTATTTTTACACCAATGCTATCCTAGGTTGATTACTAGAGTTTCATAACAAATACTGAAATCCAGTAGAGCAAGATCTCCATGTTCTGCTTTTTTTTCGTATTTGTTCTAGCTCTCCTAGGTATTTTGCATGTCCATACATATTTTAGAATCTGCCTGTGACTCTCTATACAAAACATGCTGAGGCTGCATTGGCTCTACAGAAGGAATTAAGGGAGAACTGCCAACTTAGCCACACTGAGTCTTCAGATCCATGAACAGAGTCTGTCTCTCCACTTACTCATTTCATTCATTTCTGTTCAACAAGGTCGTATATTTTTCTGCACAGATGAGTTATACACATTTATTCAAATATACTCCTAGGTATTTTACATTTTGATACTGTATTAAATGATATGTTTTTCAATTGCTGGTTGAAAGAGTCTCATATCTAGGAATACAATTTATGTCCGGCCTTATAAACTGCATGCATGCTTAGTCACTTCAGTCATATCCCAACTCTTTGCAACCCTATGGACTGTAGCCCTCCATGCTTCTCGGTCCATGGGATTCTCCAGGCAAGAACACTGGAGTGGGTTGCCAACCTCACTAAACTCACTTCCTCGTTCTGGCAGCATTTTTTAAGTTCCTCAGGACTTCTAATATAATGGACACTGCACACAGAGAGATAAAGCCAGCCTAACTCCTTACGTTCCTGTGCCTTTGACTCTTCTCCTGACCTTATCCAGATCCCAAGTGACAGCTTTCAGTTCTTCCCTTATAAGTATGATGCTATATGGTGCTACACTTTTTTGAAATTGCTCTTTATTGGTTTGAGGAAGTTCCTTTCTTTGTAGACTGCTGAGGGATGCTACCAAGAGTAGGTGTTGAATTTCATCAGATATTTTCTCCGTATCTACCAAAATGATGGTTCAGTTCAGTTCAGTCGCTCAGTCGTGTCCAACTCTTTGTGACCCCATGAAACGCAGCACGCCAGGCCTCCCTGTCTATCACCAACTCCCGGAGTTCACTCAGACTCACGTCCATCGAGTCAGTGATGCCATCCAGCCATCTCATCCTCTGTCGTCCCCTTCTCCTCTTGCTCCCAATCCCTCCCAGCATCAGAGTCTTTTCTAATGAGTCAACTCTTCGCATGAGGCAGCCAAAGTACTGGAGTTTCAGCTTTAGCATCATTCCTTCCAAAGAAATCCCAGGGCTGATCTCCTTCAGAATGGACTGGTTGGATCTCCTTGCAGTCCAAGGGACTCTCAAGAGTCTTCTCCAACACCACAGTTCAAAAGCATCAATTCTTTGGCACTCAGCCTTCTTCACAGCCCAACTCTCACACCCATACATGACCACAGGAAAAACCATAGCCTTGACTAGACGGACCATTGTTGGCAAAGTAATGTCTCTGCTTTTGAATATGCTATCTAGATTGGTCATAACTTTCCTTCCAAAGAGTAAGTGTCTTTTAATTTCATGGCTGCAGTGATTCTGGAGCCCAAAAAAATAAAGTCTGACACTGTTTCCACTGTTTCCCATCTATTTCCCATGAAGTGATGGGACTGGATGCCATGATCTTCATTTTCTGAATGTTGAGCTTCAAGCCAACTTTTTCACTCTCCACTTTCACTTTCATCAAGAGGCTTTTTAGTTCCTCTTCACTTTCTGCCATAAGGGTGGTGTCATCTGCATATCTGAGGTTATTGATATCTCTCCCAGCAATCTTGATTCCAGCTTGTGCTTCTTCCAGTCCAGCGTTTCTCATGATGTACTCTGCATAGAAGTTAAATAAGCAGGGTGACAATATACAGCCTTGACGGACTCCTTTTCCTATTTGGAACCAGTCTGTTGTTCCATGTCCAGTTCTAACTTGCTTCCTGACCTGCATACAAATTTCTCAAGAGGCAGATCAGGTGGTCTGGTATTCCCATCTCTTTCAGAATTTTCCACAGTTTATTGTGATCCACACAGTCAAAGTCTTTGGCATAGTCAATAAAGCAGAAATAGATGTTTTTCTGGAACTCTCTTGCTTTTTCCATGATCCAGCGGATGTTGGCAATTTGATCTCTGGTTCCTCTGCAATTATTGAAATGACCTGTTAATGCAGTAAATCACATGAATTGGTTTTTGAATGTTAAACCAACTCAGCATTCTTGATATAAACTCCATTGTTTTGCTGGAGTAAATTTACTAAAAGTTTTTAAAAATTTGTGCATCTGTGTTCGAGAGAGAGACTGATCTGTAGTTTCCTTTCCTTGTAGTATCTTTGGCTTTGGTATCAGAGTAATGCTGGCCTTATAAGTTGGGAATTATGTTCCTTCTCTTTGCAGAGGAACTTGTACAGCTGGGATTATTTCACCCTTAAGCTTTGGTAGAACTCACCAGGGAAGGCATTTGGATCTGAAATTTCCTTTGTGGGAAGATATTTAATAACATGTTCAAATTAGTTCACACATATAGAGCAATTTAATTTTCTATTTCTTCTTGAATGAGCTTCAATAGTCTGCTTTCCAAAGAATGTGTCCATTTCATCTAGATTGTAGAACTTAACAGTGTAACACTGTTCATATTTCCTTATCTTCTTTTTAAGAAAGTAGGATATATAGGAACAATCTTTCTCACATTTCCAACCTGGTGATTTTGTCTTCTATCTTTATTTCTGATTAGTCTGGATAGAGATTTATCAATTTTATGGATCTCCCTAAAGAACTGGTTTTGACTTCACTTTTTTCTGTCCACAACTTTTTGTGTTTTTTTTTAATTCCTTTTTATTTCCTTTCTTCTAATTTGTACTCCTTTTCCCAGTTTCTGACGTTGGAAGCTTCAGTTGTCAATTTGAGCCCTTTCCTCTTTCATACTATAAACATCTGATGCTGTAAATTTCTAAGTGCCATTTTAGGTGCCCCCTACAAACTGCGATCTATCACGTGTTCATTTCATTCAATCCAACATACTTTCCAAACCCCCTTGTAATTTCTTCTTGGCCTTCAGGGCATTTAGAAACGGGTTGTTTAGTTTCCAAATATTGATTGATATTTCAAACTCTTTTATGTCATCGATTTTTAATTTAAGTCCATTATGGCCAAAGCACAAACTTTGTGCAAAAAGTGATCCTTTTAAGCATAATGGGACTTCTATGATCCAGAATATGGTCCCTCTTGGTAAATATTCCACATGTGCTGAAAAGAACACATATTCTGTATGGTTGGGTGAAGAGCTCAAAAAATATCAATCAGAACAACTTGTCTGGTGATACTTTTTGTGAATCGTCTATATCCTTATTGATTTTCTTTCTTATTGTCTCATCTGTTGGAGATAGGGTGTTTCAGTCTCTGTGTTAGATATGGGTTTTCACATTATTTGGATCTCTCTTAGGTATACAGGTTTTTGGAACCATTACGTCTTCTTGATGAACTGATTCGCCTTCAGTACTGAAGAATCTGTCTCTCCTGCTTGCTCTCCAGGTCTTGTGTGTTTGCTCAGCCGTGTCCAGCTCTTTCGCGACCCTATGAACTGTAATCCACCAGGCTCCTCTATCTATGGGATAGATATCTATGGGATAGATATCTATGGGAAATCTATGGGCTTTCCCAGAGAGGAATACTGGAGTGGGTCTGCAGGCCGTGTCCCAGGAAATTTCTTTCCCAGAGGTTCTTCTCCCGTGTGTACCAAGCTGGGCTCAGGCAAGACTCAGGGACCCTCTACAAATCTTCAGAGCTCCCTCTGTCTCTGTAGTTTTCTCCTCTCTCCTCTTAGGTTTTCTGTCCTGCGCAATTTCAGCACCATCACCTTTCCAAACTCTGATTTCTGGTTTTTCAACTCTCTGAAATTGCTGGGTGAGGATGATGTTAGCGGCTGCTGAGCAAAGGAAATCTGAAGTACCAAATACCAAGGAAGCTAAGTAAGGTGTTGCTTAGCAACTCTTAATAGGAAATAATTTAAACTCTGGATGTATTTTTTTTCCTGAGAACTTGCTGCTCCAGCCTGGAGTCTAGAATTCACCCCCCTTCACACAGGCAGCTCCCCTGCATGCACACGTGGGTATACACACACACAGTCCCCATCTGACAATTACAAGGTCTATTATTCACCAGCTCCCATGAGTATGTCTCTTTGGATACAACAACATCATCCACGATTCAAGGTCAAAGTCACTGGAAGTCTATGACAAATACAGCATTTTACAAACTCATCTAGCAAATACAAGGCACACGATGCAGGAAGCCCTAAGATATCACCATCAAAGCGTTTCCATTTAATGAGTCAGTAACAGATGTGTTGAAAGCTTAAAGAA
This sequence comes from Bos mutus, assembly GCF_027580195.1. Classification (NCBI taxonomy): domain Eukaryota; kingdom Metazoa; phylum Chordata; class Mammalia; order Artiodactyla; family Bovidae; genus Bos; species Bos mutus. The sequence goes on from NC_091636.1 coordinate 65,619,253, forward strand.
CATTCTTCCTCCCCTGTAAAGTTCGAGCTCTTTCAGGAAAACACTACAGACTCCAGACTACAAGCCTGATTCCTTCTTCTGACCTCACACTGACCTCTCCAGAGGCCGTGAGAGCTGCACACAGGACCAGGATCCTGGTGACAGTGGCGACCCCCCAGGACACATACCTTACTGGAAGAGTGGGCCACCCAGTAAAAGGACTTTTGAGCCTGAAGGGTTTTTCCAACAGGGGAGGAAGGGGTTGGTTACTAGTACACAGAAGCTAAGACAGACCCAGATGAGAAAACGAGCAGAAAGAAGTGAATTTACAGGGAATCAGTTAATAAGAGTTACGTTCATTTCAGTATAAAAGCAATCACTGATTTCCAAACAATAATACTACTAACATGGACACGTGGACATTAGATCCCTGGGCCGAAATGTCCCATTTCTCTTACTGACCCGTCCAATGAATGAAAATACCTCCAGATGGGAATATCACTAGCAATTCAGAACAGTGATAGGATTAATTTTTGGCATCTCTGAAGCAATAGCTCCCCCCACGCCATGAAGTTTTTCCAGATCACATGCAACCCCAAAGTGATTCAGAAAGAACAATCCAGAATTCCCAAATGCCCCCATTCCTCGACGCACAATAGTTCACCATTTGCCAAGGCACCACAAGGTCGCCAAAAACACGAGGCAGGTGGAGATGACGTGTGACGATCGTGGTGCCAGAATGTCGGGTTCAAATTCTGGCTCTCCTACTCACTGTGTGACACTGGGAAAGTTGCTTCACCTCTCTGGGTTTCAGCTTTCTCATCTTCAAATTGCAGGTAATAATAGTATTGTCTTCGCAGGGCCTTACAGACCAGGAAGTCACGTATGTAAAGTAAATGAATGCTGTCTGGAGCATGGAAGAACCAGGATCCAGGAAGTGGCATCTCTCCTCGTAACCGGGGAGGAGATGAGCAGAGAGAATGTGTCCACTCGTTCGGTTAGTTTGTCAAGTATTTGCAGTGTGATCTCCACGTGTCTGAAACCGTGCAACATGCTGGGAACAGAGCAGCAAACAAAAATGCCTCCAGGGCCACTCGGCCTTCAAAAGGAGTGTTGACCTGGGGGTGGGGCAGAGTGAGGACCACAAAGCTGGGAGGTCAGAACAGCAGCATCCCTCCTGCAGTCAAATAATCGTTTAAGGGCAGATGCCAATCTTAAGGACCCTGGCTTAGGCTCCTCTAGAGAAAAGCATGGGAGGAGATAAAAGAAGAAGGGAACACTCGAAGGGAACACACAGATTGTTCCAGAAACACCGATAGAACTGTCTACTCAAGCAGGGTCGCGGGGTTGGGGCTGGGAAGCCCCAGGGAGGGTGGTGACACGTTCTCAGTTCACTGCAAGCCTGTGTGGTTTTCCCAGTGCTCGGGCTGGGAACACATGGTAGAGAGAATATAGAAATGCCACCTCCACGCTCAACAGCCAGAAATACGTAGTTATCTCAAAATAACTACCCTTCGGGCTGCGTCCAGCTGTGCTGTGCTTCCTTCAAATACACACTTCATCAGTATGTTTCTGGCCTTTGTTTTTTCCAAAAAACAAAAAGCAGAGGGGTTAGAAAAAAAAAAATATATATATATATATATATATCTTTGTCATTTAATGACATAATTTGTATATTACTTTACATTTTTCTCAGATTTGTTCTTTTTCATATTGAGTCCAAAATGTCACCTAAGAAACAGCTGAGGTGCACAGAAGCACCCAGAGATGGTTTTCTTGGCTCCCCAGGAACATGCTGGGTTTTCTCCTTTCATCCCTATGCTACTAGGTTCTTTAATAGCTTTCCAAATCACTGCACTTAAAAACCAACTCTGTACCGTTTCAAAGCCAATGAGAGGCCTTTCTTTTCTTTCATTTTTCACCCTTTTCTCAATAAAAAAAAAAATGATGTTCAAGCACTGATGTCCTATTTTTGTAGGAAAACACACATGGGAACATGCTGAATGGCTGGCATCCTTTTAGGTAACAGGACAAAGAAAGTCCCCTCTTCCCAGAGCAAAATGTTAGCCATTCACGTTGGTAAGTTAACAAATCTATACAATAACACAACCTGGTCTCCCTGCCAAGGCAGAAATGGGGCTGCCAGAAATGGAAGATTTTATTTAACTCTATTCAGTGAGCCCTTAGTACGAGGGAAGCAGAACTCTGGAATCAAACTCAAGTACAGCTCACTCTCTGGTCCTCACTTGGCCAATCCAGGGACCACAGGCTAACATCAGCCATCATAGACGACTGCTTTCCTGACCCGCCACCTTCTCAACAGTCTTCTTATCTCAAAGGGAAGGTCCTAAGTCAGTGGTTTTCAGCTGAGATGCAATAGATTTGCCTTGTTAGAAAGTCATAAATTAAAACATCACCTAGGGTTTCCCTGCTGTCTCAGTAGTCAAGAATCTGCCTGTCAATGCAGGAGAAACTGGTTCCATCTCTAGTCGGGGAAGTTCCCATAGGCCACGGACCAACTAAGCCGGTGCCCCGTAACTACTGAATCTACATACTGCAACTACTGAAGCCCGTGTGTATACAGCCTGTGCTCTGTAACAAGAAAGGCCACGGGAATGAGAAGCCCATGCCCCATGACTAGAGAAAGACAGTGCGCAGCAGCAAAGACCCAGCACAGGTGAAAATACATAAATTACATATATATATATATATATTATCACCTAAAAGTTAAGGCTTCACTAAGTGAACCAAAGATACCACAAAAAAGGAAAATGTCATGTCATGCCTATAAAAACCCCAAAGAAGCCTTTTCCTTATCAGACAGGCAGAGCAAACCAACCTAACGTGCAAACATTTGTCTACAAGGCAATGCGCTTGATCACAGGTCATTTTCTCTTTCTGTTCCTGACTGTGGATGATTGATTTCAGCAGGCTAGTCACACATAAGAACATTTCTACTTCTGCAGACCCTGGTTTTAAAATGGGTCAAAAACCTCCACTGCTGCTGCTGCTGCTAAGTCGCTTCAGTTGTGTCTGACTCTGTGCAACCCCACAGACAGCAGCCCACAAGGCTCCCCCGTACCTGGGATTCTCCAGGCAAGAACACTGGAGTGGGTTGCCATTGCCTTCTCCAATGCAGGAAAGTGAAAAGTGAAAGTGAAGTCGCTCAGTCGTGTCCGACTCTTAGTGACCCCATGGACTGAGGCCTACCAGGCGCCTCCGTCCATGGGATTTTCCAGGCAAGAGTACTGGAGTGGGGTGCCATTGCCTTCTCCGAAAAACCTCCACAGCATATATTTAATCTCCAGGTGGACTTGCAGTTTAAGTGAAAGTCAACATCAAGAGCAACTGTCAAATATCTAAGAGTGGGAAGTAAATATGAGAGCCAACAGGCCACGAGATGGGATTGGCTTCCTGCAGCAGGAGACTGTCCTCCTAGGCAACAGAGTGCCTTCCATGAAACGCTATCATGAGTTGAATGGTGTCCTCCCCAAAGATGTGTTCAAATCCTCACCCCTATACCTGGGCCAGCCAGCCAGTGAGTGTTCAGTTGTGTCTGACTCTCTGCGACCCCATGCACTGGAGCTCACCACGACAAATTCCTCTGTCCCATGGAATTCTCCAGGCAAGAATACTGGAGCGGGTTACCATTTCCTATTCCAGGGGATCTTACCGAACCAGGGATCAAACTCACATCTCCTGCACTGGCAGCTGGATTCTCTACCTCTGAGCCACCTGGGAAGCCCCACCTGTGAATGTGACCTTCTTTAAAATCAGGGTCTTTGCAAACATGGTCAAGTTCAGCAGAAATCATGAGAGTTCCCTAAGTCCAATATGATGGGTGGCCTTATAAGAATCGGAGAGACACAGGTATAAGAGCACCATGCGATGATGAAGACAGATGTTGAAGAGGTGTGTCTGCCATCCACAGAGTTTCCCAGCAGGCACGTGATGCTGGAAGGGGCAGGGAAGGGCTGGACCCAGAGCCTTCGGGGAAGCGTGACCCTGTCCACATCTTGATTTTGGACTTTACGCTCCAGAGCTGGGAGCCACTATTTGTCAACTGTGATGAGGCCTCTCTGGATAGGACCTGGCTATCAGGAAGGCTGCTCAGACAGGAAGAGCTGCTGTGCCAATGTGACGGCCCCGGGCATCCCCAAAAGAGGGGACTGGGGGCCCCAGACGTGCTGCCACTGATGTCTTTAGAAAAACAAAAATGATCCCTTCTCCTAAAGGAATACAGGAGACTGATACCTTGTTTCCTCCTCTCCTAGCCAAGTTTAAATTTTTCATGTGGTTTCCAACCATTCAGGAAAAGAAGGTCAAGTGCGTTGATAGCACCTCCACCCTTTGATCATGAGGATGTCATCTCGCACACGATGGGGAGGGGGTGGTGGTGGTGGTGGTTTAGTCGCTAAGACGTGTCCAACTCTTGTGACCCCATGGACTGTAGCCCACCAGCTTCTTCTATCCATGGAATTCTCTAGGCAAGAATACTGGAGTGGGTTGCCACTTCCTTCTCCAGTGGGCGGTGGGCAGGGGATTTCAGCAAACCCAATCCAAGCTGAAGCAGGCGGGCAGACCCTCCCTGCAGAGGTATGAGTGTATGTGCGTGTATGTATACTTAGCATGTATGTGCGTGTATGTACACTTAGCATGTATGTGCACTTAGCATGTGTGTGCGCGTGTGTGCACTTAGCGTGTATGCATGTGTATGTGCACTTAGCATGTATTTGCGTGTGTGTACACTTAGCACATACACACAGCAGTGTTAACAGGAACCCCGAACTCTGCGGTTTACCACCCAGCTTCCCTCTGACTGCTGGAACCACCAACAAAATGTCATTTTTAAATAATTCTCGTCCAGGAGGCGGCTGCATGGAACACACGTCAGCTAGGTGGGGATGATGGCAGCATGGGCTGGGAGGGGACTCAAATCGGGGGTGACACGAGCTGAACTAAAACTACCAGCAACGCCAGGTCTCCGCACGCACTCAGGGCTGGGAGGCCAAAGCCACCAGCTTCTTCTCCATGTTTTCCTTATTTCACCAGCAGCTGCTTCCAAACCACGTCGATGCCCAACCTCCAAACCTGCCACCCTTTCTCCAGCGGGTACATTCTCCAGTCCACATGCTGCAAAATCATGCCTCTCTGATCAAAAGCAGAACCATCAGTCTGAAGTGGTGCCCTGGCCACTCAGGACAATTCCAGTTACTGAGCCTTTAAGAACTGGGTCTTCAGAAGACAACATGGACAGGCAGCCTTGGTAAACACAGAGTTTCTCAGACGCAGCCCCGCAGACACTCGGGCTGGGTGATCCTTAGACATGCTGCTGGCCCGTGCGTTGTAGGCTGTTTGTAGGATTCTCAGCAGCATCTCTGGCGTCTACGCACTAGATGACCCCTAACCAGGCTGTGATAGTCAGAGATACTGCCAGACTGGGAAATGTCCCTGGGGGTGAAACTGCTCCCAGTTGAGAACTACTGGGATCCCAGGTAAGGCTGCCCTCTGGAGTCAGACCCTCTGAGTTCAAATCGCCTGTTCCGCTCACTCCCCAGCAGCCTGGCTGTGACCAAGGGACCTGTGTGGAAGTCTAGGTGCTGGGTGAGCTCGGGTACCATCGCGCACACCCCACGGAGCTATGAAAAGATGGAATGGGTTTGTGGAGGGAAAGTACCCAGAATGGGGCGGTGCTGTCCGGACGACACCGGTGCTGGCAGCTCCGGTTCTGGGTTGTGTGCTGGCTGTTGATGGCTGAGCAAAACTCCACCCACACGTGCTGGGAAGAACCAACCTCAGCAGAACGAGATCGGCCTTTGCCCTAGGCTCCTGGGAGTGGATCACTCGGACCCCAGAAATGCCCCGCCTAACAGGACTGTTTGTGTCCCTGGAGGCTCTGGCCAGCAGACCATCTGAGATGTGATTCAGGAAGGGGGCTCAGGGCCACACAGAGTCCGCTCTATCTGTAGAGGGGCTGAGACCCACAGCCAGCCGTGCAGGGGCACGCAATGAGTCCTAGGCAAAACATGGGCATACGAGGGTCTGATGACGCTCCCAGGGAGGCGCTATTCCCCATACATGGCATGACATGCTACAGCTAGGAGGGCATGGCTGTTGTGTCTCCAGATGGACCAGACAACAGATGTTCCACACTCTGCAGTTCTCCTGCACACTCCGCTTGGCTGACGCTAAACTGTGTTCTTTAAGAAACCATGCATGTGTGCTAAGTTGCTTCAGTCACATCTGACTCTTTGTGACCACATGGACTGTAGCCCACCAGGCTCCTTTGACCATGGGATTCTCCAGTCAAGAATACTGGAGTGGGTTGCCATGCCCTCCTCCAAGGGATCTTCCCTACCCAGGGACTGAACCCATGTCTCATAGCTCCTGCATTGGCAGGCAGGTTCTTTACCACTAGTACCACCTGGGAAATCTGTAAACATGAGTATTAACAGCTTTCAAGGGTTCTGTGGGTCCTTCTGCAAGTTATTGAACCTCACGGGGGTCTTGGGATCCCCAAACCTGCCACTGTTGTCAGCGGTGAGGGGGGCCCCGTGTGGACTGTCCCCATCGGTGCACCCCAGCCACTCCTCACAACAGCACCGGGAGTGGAAGCATCCTCTCTCAGATCAAGCCTGGAGCTCACTCCCTCGAGCGCAGTGAACCGACTGACACTTCCCGGAGGTCAGAACGTCAGCGTTCATCAAGGGGCCTGCATCTGTGATGTTGACACCAAAAGACGCCAGGGAGACAACTTTGGGTTAACCGGGCAGAATGACCGCATTTCAGGTTTCCTCCTGAATGATCAGGAGTGTTGGGAAGGAGTTCAGACTCCAGCAGAGGAATGGGGCTCAAGTGGCCTCTTCTGTTTGTTTTTTATTTTCTTGCATTTAGAATTTTACTGGAGGGTCTAATGATGTGCACATGTCAAGAAGAAATAAGACATTAACATTGGAATGAAATAAATAAAGCTTCCTATTCATAGATGGCGTGGACACAGCGAAAAATCAAAGGATGAGCACCACTTAGCTCAAGTAATTTCTCAGGTATTTGGTCAACCAACAGGGTTGTCCCCAACAGGACCTACTGTCCAGCACAGGGAGCTCTGCTCACTATTATATACGAAGCTAAATGGGAAAGTACTTTGAAAAAGAATATATACACATTCGCTCTCCTCCACCGCGGGTGCCCAGCTCAACTCTTCTCTTGGGCACCCCATCTCCTTCTAAGTGGGCGCCTCCAGCCCCCGTTGTGTGTGTGCGTGTGCTCAGTCTCCTAGTCATGTCCTCTGTGACCCCAAGGACTGCAGCCCACCAGGCTCCTCAGTCCATGGGATTTCCCAGACAATAACACTGGAATAGGTTGCCATTTCCTACTCCAGGGGATCTTCCCAACCCAGGGTCAAACCCACATCTTCTGAGTTGCCTGCATTGGCAGGCGGACTCTTCACCACTACCATCACCTGGGAAGCCCTTACTCAACTGTGTGTGTGTGTGTGTGTATGTGTGTGTGTGTGTTAGTTGCTCAGTCATGTCCATTTCTATGCAACCCCATGGACTGTAGCCCACCAGGCTCCTCCATCCATGGGATTCTCCAGGCAAGAATACCAGAGTGGGTTGTCATGCCCTCCTCCTATACTCCAATATAAAATACAAAGTTAAAAGGATAAATTAATTAGTTCAAAGTGGACCTCTTCTGGCAAGAGGTGTGAGCAGCCGCACAGCACAAGGCAAGTGGCCCGGAACAGCTGTGCCCCTAGAGGCGTGCCCAGGCCATGGGGGAGGCCGGACCCCCTGCATGCCCCATCGACAGGGCTGAGGCTCCACGCAGGAGCCCACCCTGCCCAGGGTCCTGGCGGCGTGAGGCCGGCAACCCTGACGTGGGTGGGATCACGGGCAGGGGCCAAGGTGAAAAATATCAGCATGAGGTTGTAAACACCAGCATCCAAGCTAAAGCCAAGAAACAGAGCCAACAAACCAACAGCTGGGAAATTGATCTCAAGTAAATGGAAGTCAAGTGAAAGTGAAAATGTCAGTCACTTAGTTGTGTCTGACTCTTTGCGACCCCATGGGCTGTAGCCTGCCAGGTTTCCCTGTCCATGGAATTTCCCAGAAAAGAATACTGGAGTGGGTTGCCATTCTCTTCTCCAGAGGATCTTCCTGACCCCAGGATCAAACTCTGGTTTCCTACAGTAGAAGCAGATTTTTTACTGCCTGAGCCACCTTAGCAAGTAAAATGACTCTGAAATAAGGATGTTTAAGGCGCTCAAGCTCATCATTGATTCAACGGACGTGACTTTGAGCAAACTCCGGGAGTTGGTGATAGACTGGGAAGCCTGGCGTGCTGCAGTCCACGGGTCGCAAAGAGTCGGACACAACTGAGAGACTGAAAAACAGGAACGGAGATGCTTAAAGAGGTTTCTTACAAACAGGCTGAGAGCAGCAATAAAACCCGAGCGTGTGTCGTAAAACCAGAAGATGAGTAAAAACAGAAAGAAGTGGACACACATACAAATCCAACAGCAACAGACGGGAAAGGAAAGACCCATCTACTAAGGCGAGTCCTGCGCCAGCAGCTCAGGGTGCCATGGATGGACGGCACCTATAGGTGCAAAGACACAGCAGGGAGCAGTCCGCGGGGAAGGAGTTTACGTTCTTCGGGCGAGACACTGATGAACAGCTATGTAACACGCTCTGCAGATGGCCGTAAGTGCTGAGGGAAGACCAGAGAGGGTGGGGGTTGCCTGGTGCGAGGGCAGCCAGCCACCTGGGGAGGCCACTTTGGGGAAGCCCCCAGATGAGGTTAATGAAGCAAACACGTGAGTGTCCACCGATCACGACAGGGTCTGTCATTCACGCAAAAAAAGGAAGCTCAGAGAATTCTGAACAGAAGGAGTATTTGTCCTTCCAGACAGGAAAGTGAAAGTCGCTCAATTGTGTCCGACTCTTTGGAACCCTAAGGATTGTACAGTCCATGGAATTCTCCAGGCCACAGTACTGGACTGGGTAGCCTTTCCCTTCTCCAGGGGATCTTTCCAACCCAGGGATTGAACCCAGGTCTCCTACATTGCAGGCAGATTGTTTACCAGCTGAGCTATAAGGGAAGCCCAAGAATACTGGAGTGGATAGCCTATCCCCTCTCCAGGGGATCTTTCCAACCCAGGAATCGAACCAGGGTCTCCTCCATTGCAGGTGGAGTCCTTACCAACTGAGATATGAGGGAAGCCTCCAAACAGGAAGGCTTCTTCGAAAGCTCCGTTGTTAAAAGGTGGCTGCAGTGCTAGGAGAGACCCGGGATCCATGCCACAGACGGCAAAAGATGCTCTTAACCTGCTTCCTGCTTCTGTCCTCATGCACTGGGGTGACGGTGGAGGGACGGTGGACCACGTGGGCCACTGAGAGCAGCGGGTGAGGGTGTGCAGGGAGCAAGCAGGGAGCAGAGGCGTGGGGGCGGCGCCCAGTGCTGCAGCGGGTGAGGGTGTGCAGGGAGCAAGTGGGGGGCAGAGGCGTGGGGGCGGCGCCCAGCGCTGCAAAAGGCTTGAGTCGGGGAACGAGGAGACACCAGGGGAGCCTCTCCGAGCACGGAGCCTCTTTGGGGAAAGGGACAGCACCGTCTCCATCTGGGCCCCCGTCTCAGCATCCTTTACACCAGAGAGACCAACCCGAGTTCACTCTGCCCAGCCTCTCCCTTCACAGAAGGAACTGAGGGTCAAAGACGAGGATGCTTTGTCTGAGATTGCAGGATAGAACTCTCTGGAAACCCCATTCTTGGGCTCCCTGTGGGCTCTGTCCAGCTCAGGCCCTTGCCCTGGCACTCGAACCCCTTTTTTTTTCTTTTTCTTTTTTTATTTTTCAAATTTTGAAAGTATGATAACGTATTTACAGGAGACTTGAAAAATACAAAACAAGGGTACACATAGCTCTACTAGATATTATAATTATTTTCTAAGTAGATAAATTAAGGTTTTTCAGTATGACAGTCTCAATATGAAACTGTCAAAAATTAATAGAAGGAAGAGACAGGAAAGTATAAGGATATAGTAGACCTGAAAAGCACCATTAACCATTTCAGCATAATTAAGATTTATACAGCGTTCGCACAACAGTAGGATACAGATTCTATTCAAGTTCCCATAGACTATAAGGACACAAAACAAGGTGCAAAAGTTGCATGGTCTAAAGGTATTGAAATCAGACAGTCTGTTCTCTTTTCACTGTGGGATTACGTTAGAGGGCAATACCAAAAGATAATGAAAAGTAACACACACATCAGCACTTGAATCCTTCCGTGTGTTCCACCTTGAGTCTCTCTTCTCCGCCTCCCCAGCAACTCCGGGGAGTCTCCTAAGGACTGTGGCTCCTGCGCCTCTCCCTCCCCATCTCTTGGCCCCCAGCAGCTCAGCAACAGCCCTCCTGGCACTCAGCTTCCTCTCTCCCACGACAGGGACAGAACCCCTTGGCGTCAATTACAAGCTTGAAGCTAGTAACTAGGATACCCGCACCCGCGCCTGGAACCATCCGATCAAGCAGCCAGCAGACGAGAGCCACGTGGCCCCAGCACAAGGGGAAAAGCCCACTGGACTACAGTCTCCTAAAGACCTAGCATCCCCCAGACATGGCCCTCTTCTAAACCAAGAGCCTCCCGGGTTCAACATGAGAATGGCGGGTCTCCCTGCTGTTATGGCATCATCATGTTGACACCAAATCTGGAGATCCAGTCCCTGAGCAAACAGTTCAAGTTCAGTCTTTGCGACTTCAAGGCACAGACAGCGGTGCCCACCCCAGGGGGTTCCAGAACAATGGGAGAGTCAAGGGGCTGGAGGAGAAGGAAGTACTAAGGCGTGGTGCGAGTTGCAAAGGCAGCCTCAGCCATTGGAAACAGGTGACAAGGTGAGCCCGGGCGGCCCCTGACCGCCGGCAGGTCTGATGAGTTAAAACGGGCACCAGGTGACTTCACTCTGCAGAGCCCCGTGGGCCAGCTATTTCCGAAGATGGTCTTCTCAGCCTCTGTTTACAGTCTGGGGCCAGGTGTACAGAACCTGGTATGTCACAGATCAAAACACAGAAAGCATTTCGACATCTTACCTGGTCCCAGGGAGAGACGGTGCCCCCGAAACACATGAACAAGTAGCCCATGGCCACGAGGCAGATCCATATCACCAAAGAGAAGAGGCGCAGCAGCTTCTTAAACACCGACTCCACGCACACCAGGATGAAGATCGCAAAGAAGATCGCCAGGGCAGTCGGAACTGTGATTAAAAATGCCACGTGGTCTTCAACTTCCTAAGGAGAGGGAAAAAAACATCACAAAGGGACAATTTAGAAAGCCTGTGGTACCCATGACTTGTTATTAATATTGAAATATTATCAATATCAGTCAAGGTTTAAACAGATCAGGTTTTAAAAGGGACTTCAGAAGTAGAAAATTTGAACTTTCAAAAATTTAAGTTTATTATTAAATAACCATGTTTTTCTACATAAATAACCCAATACTGGGCTTCTCAGGTGGTGAAGTGGAAGAGAATCCTCCTGCCAATGCAAGAGAAGTGGGTTCAATGCCTGGGTTGGGAAGATCCCTTGGAGGATGAAATGGCAACCCACTCCAGTATTCTTGCCTGGGAAATCCCATGGACAGAGGAGCCTGGCGGGCTGTAGTTCATGGGATTGCAGAGTTAGACACACAATCCAGGACTGGATATTTACACAAAACAGCCATGCCATCGAATGCAAATTTTCCCTGGTAAACGAAGAAATGGATTTCATTCAAAAGTAAATGTGAGAACACAGAATGTAAGGATAAAATAAGGCAAACAACTTCAGACAATCAGGTATGCTCTAATCATAGGAAATTAAGGCCTGCAAATGATTTTGAAATGGTTTATTAAAAAAAAAAACCTAAATACTATCTTGGATTCTAAAGCTAGAAGCTTTTCTTTTAATGCATTGCAATTAATGTTTTAACAAGATCAAGGTTAATAGAAAAGGGTCAGAAAGTACTAAAAATAGAAGATGAGAGAGTGGGAAATATTTAGAAGACTGTGCCATTTAGCTAGCTTCCTTTTCCGCCTTTCTTGGGCTCTAGCAGCAAAAGGAAAATGGACATTATTAGCCTGTTACTAATGCATTTTTTAAAACTCCACATTTGCACACTAATAGGCATTTTCTATTCATCTCTATCTAGCCACATAACCCTTCAAACGCACACTATTACAATTCCACACAATACAATAGACCTTGCATTTCCTCTGATTATCCAAACCTGGATTTAGGCTTTAGCTTCTCCAAATATTCTGCTGGAAACTTGCTCTGAACAGCACACGCCATGGGATGGAACACAGTGTAAAAGCTTTAATCTTCAGCTAATACATTTAGTTGATGAAATACTCAAAGGAGTTTCAAGCAAAACAATCCATATAGCCAGGGCCCTAAGAACTTTCACTGAAGTTTCGGAATATTAACACTTACAGTAGAGGGCTCCCCTGGTGGCTCAATGGTCAAGAATCTGCCCGCCCATGTAGGAGACATCTGATTTGGGAAGATCCCACATGCCACGGAGCAATGAAGCCCGAGCACCACCACTACTGAGGCTGCGCTCTAGAGCCTGGGAGCTGCAACTGCTGCAGCCCACGGGCCCCAGAGCCCACGCTCCACAAGGAGAGAAGCCACCGCCATGAGAAGCCCAAGCACTGCAACCAGAGAGTGGCCCCCGCTCACTGCAACTAGAGAAAAAGCCCATGTAGCAACCAAGACTCAGTTCTGCCAAAAATAAGAAAAAAAAAAAACCCTCAAAACTTACAGTACAACCTGGGACATATGGGGTAGGTCTTTCAAATACCAGAGTCTGGGGAAGCCCTCACCTTTTCTGGTGGGTACAGGGTTCACTCTGGGCCACGAGCATCTCTAACTTCACCCTGGAGATGCCCCACCACCTCCTTCAGATATCAGCCCATTGACCACAGGGAGTAGGGCAGGAAGGCGGATGAGGCACACCAGGTGGCAGGCCCAGGCTGACACTCAGGAGAGCAGGGGGGCCTGGACCACCTTCAGCGCCTTCTCTTCCCTTTCCTCTCTCACAGTTACGTATGTCGAGTAACAACTGGGGAAAAGGCAAGAGCAACAATAATCACAGCAAGTACTCACGTCAGTTGCTATTGAGTTGCTAAACTGTGTCTGACTATGACCCTATACACTGCAGCACACCAAGCTTCCCTGTCCTTCACCATCTCCTTTGCTAAAATTCATGTCCTTTGAGTCGATGATGCCATCCCACCATCTCATCCTCTATCGCTCCCTTCTCCTCCTGCCCTCAATCTTTCCCAGCATCAGGGTCTTTTCCAATGAGTCGGTTCTTCGCATCAAATGGCCAAAGTATTGGAGCTTCAGCCTCAGTCTTTCCAATGAATATTCAGGGTTGATTGCCTTTAGGATGGACTGATTTGATTTCCTTGCAGTCCAAGGGACTCTCAAGAGTCCTCTCCAGCACTACAGTTTGGAAGCATCAACTCTAACATGGATGTTTTTCTGCTAAGCACTCAGGTACATTAAGGTCTTTTATTCTTACACCAGCCGTATGAGTGTAGGCACGGTGGCCTGCACAGGTGAGAAAATGCAGGCCTCTGAATGGGAAGGAGGCACCAGGGTCATGGGGCTGACGGAGAGAACGGGGCTTCACCCAGGGAGTGGTCTGTGTTGCCATCACAGCAGAGCCCCGTGCCCTGTGTGCATAAACGATGCATGAGCCCAGGTGTAGCCAGTTCCCCAGTGGCCAAAAGAATGTTTCCAGAACAGCCAGAAGACAGAAGGGCCCAATGGGATGTTCTCACAACCTCCCTCCCCTACTATTTCTGTCCACGATTAAGTGCCTTCTTGTACTCTGACCTTTAGACACAGGTTCCAATCACTGCAAAAGGTTGTCCGGGATCCACCCGCACCACAGTGCTCCCCAGTACCCAGGCACCACGGACCAGGGCACACAAGGACACAGTAGCCTGTTTTCTGAGGACGTCTCATTCAAGGTCATGGCTGCTGCGCACACAGAGCCATGAAAACGTGATTTTACTTTAAACTTCCCCAAATGAAGTTAACTGAGCTGCGAACAGAAAGCCAACCAGTAGAGAAGCAGGACAGCTGCCTTCCTGGTGTGGCTTTTCCATCATTTCATTAACCCCGAAGGAAAGCAACAACTGTTGACTGTATTGGCTTCGGTTATCCAGAAAGGATGAAAGTGGTGTGAAAACCTGCATGACTGTCAAGTGAAAAGTGTGAGTCACTCAGTCATGTCTGAGTCTTTGCGATCCCACAGACTATAGCCTGCCAGGCTCCTCCGTCCCAGGAAATCTCCAGTCAAGAATACCGGAATGGGTTGCCATTTCCTTCTCCAGGGGATCTTCCCGACCCAGGGATTGAACTCAGGTCTCCTGCATTGCAGGTGGATTCTTTACCGTCTGAGAGAGCAGGGAAGCCCATCGAGTGAAAATCAGTAGCTAAAGGAACAGAGAAGCTGTGACCTGTGTCCTTATGGGAAGAGGAGGATGAAGTACACAGCCCATAGGTGCTTTCCCTGCATTTCTCTGCTCAAAGATCCAACTGTGAACAAGGGAAAGACTCAGTGCCTTGGTGAGCCAGGAACATTATATAATAAGACTTGATACGGGTTTGGGGTTTAAATATTGGCATCTCTCTCTTTTTTGTTTCTTACCATCAGGGTCTTGATCCCAGACAGCCCAGTAGTCTGGGCCGCGTGGCCGCCTCTCCACTAGACACAGTGGACATTGGTCCCCTAATATTTTTAGGGCCCCACAGAAATGCTTTATTTCTTTCAAAATCAGAACAACAAAAGACCCAAGCTTCTAGTCTCAAAAGATACATACACCTCCGTGCTCACCCAGCGTCAACTAGGACTGTGAATGTACGTTTAGGGAAGAAGGGCAGACAAAGGCCTCTCCATCCTAAAAGGACCCGAGGGCGTCGTGTCCCTGCTCACCGGATGCATGGCATTGCCTGGCCCACCCCACCCCCCAGAGAAGGACTCCCCCAAGCTTTGAAGTCCTGTCCCCAACCCGGGCAGGGAGGCCCGTTCCCAGATGGCCCGTGGCTTCACACAGTCAGTCTCTGCTCACAAGGCCAGTGGTCCCTGATCACTGCAAAACCTGAGCCCTTTGAAGAATCCCGGCTCTTCCAGAAAGAGAACAGCCGTCAATTTATCCTGCGTTGCCTTTTGAACCTTAATTCCAAACAAGTCTTAATATGGACTGCTCCACTAAATAGAATCTTTTGTAAAGAGGGGTCAAGGGAAAAAAAAAACAGTAGCGTATTCATTAAAAATGTATAAGCTTATAAACCACATTCTTTCCTAGTCCTGCATTTGGATCATGCGTTTTTCTTAAGGCAAATAAGTAAATGAAATAGCGGAACGCCCTCAGACCTTGAATTACACGCCCTCTCCCCCCTTATTCCAGCCCCAGTGGACAGGAAGAAGAACGAAGCCGCAGCAGCTCACCCGTGGCTACTCTTAGGCAATAGCTGAGTTTTCAAAATCCAGAGTATAAAACAAATAAGAGCAGCTGAAAATAAAGTGAACGAAAACAGTGAAAACACTGTCGATCTAAATTAAATATGTTTATGTAGCCCAACCCTTCCTCCCTTCGTGGAAATAAAAAAATGTACCACAGTACACAAACTAAATAAAATGTACAGAAATGCCTTTAAGATATGGCTTTAAAAAGATTTTTTAAAAGTCACCATACAATGCAAACTAAATGTGTTAACACATCTTTAAAAGGAAGACCGCAAGCATCCCATTACCTACCGTCATGATAATGGGTTCCCATCACTCTCCAGGAACGTTTCATCCTTCTCTGTTCAATGCATTTAATTTGGGAAGGAGTCAAACTGCCAGGCCGATTAAACACCCATTGCTTCTATTTATCGTATAACAACAGCCTCGTTTCTTGGAGGCTTTTCCATGGAGCAACAGATTATGTATATTTTCAATATTTTCCACGTGTATTTTTCATTCTTTGTGTTAAACAGTACTGTTTTCCTTTTAGATGGCAAAGGACACTCTAATGTAAAACACGTTGTTGTTGCTGTTCAGTCGCTCAGTCGTGTCAGACTCTTTGCAGCCCCGTGGACTGCAGCCCCTCAGGCGCCCCCCGCTCTGAATCTGTCCTCCTCCCTCCTGCACACCATCTCTCCACTCTCTCTTCCGTCTACCTCCTCCACATTTAATTTTATCAATAGTATCAGTGATTCAGTCGTGTCTGACTGTGAGCCCATGGATGTAGCCCGCCAGGCTCCTCTGTCCATGGGATTCTCAGGGCCAGGATGCTGGAGTGGGTTGCCATTCCCTCCTCCAGGGGATCTTCCCAACCCAGAGATCAAACCCAGGTCTCCCACAATGCAGGCAGATTCTTTTACCAACTGAGCACAGGAAGCCCAAGAAGACTGGAGTGGGCAGCCTGTCCCTTCTCCAGAGGATCTTCCTGACCCAGGAATCAAACCAGGATCTCCTGCATTGCAAGCGGATTCTTTACCAACTGAGCTACTGGGGAAGAATGGGTCATAGATCTAAAGGCAAAATGCAAAATAATCCTAAAAAACTCCAAAAGTCTTCCCATGAGCAAACCTGTACTGTGCAGTGAGAGTGGTGCTCGGAGGGAAACTGGGCATCTTCCAAGTTGGACTCAATCTCCTACTGCCGGCTTGGCCTTACTGGGAGTTGCATTTCTTAGATCCCCTTTCCCTCCACGGCTCTCGCTTAGAGTTGAATAGAAGAAGAATTTATGGCAGGACTGGGAGCGGGACGTGGAGCAAGTCCTCACCAGAATCTCTTCCCGGAATGCTCCCGAGTGAGAGCGGGCCTTCGGAGAGGCCTGCCCAAGATTTGGGAGGCGAACGCCAAGCCACCCCAGGAAGGGCAATGTGTAGGATCAGATGCGGCTGAGACACGTGGGGAGGAACCTGGAGGGGCCCAGCCAGCCCGGCTCTGTGCTCCACGTGCAGGACTCCAACCAAGTCAGCGGACCAGGGTCCCCACTAGAGACTGTCCTGATGGGGCTCCCTTGATGGGTGAGCAAGCTCTGCTTTTGGAGAACCCCACAAGCCCTGACTGCCCAGGGATTCTCTACTGATTGAAGGCTCCCTGCTGCTGCCAAGGTTCATGCAAAGAAAGGAGGCTGAAAACTGATGAATTAAAGATCCCACTGCAGAAATCTGGAAAAGAACAGAGGAAGCCCAAAGCAAGCACTGAGTTGGCCCAAACATTCGTTCACACATTTCCACAATGGAAAAACCCAAAGAAACTCTGGGGCCAACCAAATAGAAAGAAAATGTGGTGGTCAGGGACTTTCCAAAATATTTCCTATTTCTTTCTTCTGGGTTCCTTCTGGATTCACCTTCTAACCTTTTTTGAAGTTCCAAGCAGCCATTTTGAGAAAAAAAAAAAAAAGTGAATAAAAGTGAAGTGTTTCTCTCCCAGGCAGAGGCACGTAAAAGCCATTGTGAGGCTGCTGGCACTTTCTTTCCACGGTGCAATGATTAAAGGGGCATTCGTCATGAGGAGGACTCCTACAGCCCAGCCCAGGTGAGCAGAGCCCCCTCCTGCCCCACACTGGCCAGGACATGCTGCAAGAAGTCCGCCTCTGGTGTGGGAAGCCACAGGGAGCAGGGTTGCACTACCATTGCCAAACTGCTGATTCAGGAGGAAAATAAAATACGTGAGTGTTTTCAATCACTAAACCACGTGGGGGGGTTTACGCAGCAACAGATAACTAGAATACTGAAGTCTGGTCGATGAAAAATGAAAGTGATGGGGCACTTCCATGTGGATGATGTCAATTGCCAGAGAGAAGCACCGTCTTCTTCCCTAGTGCAGTGTAGTCACTGGAAGGACAGATGCTGAAGCTGAAGCTCTAATACTCTGGCCACCTGATGCGAAGAGCCGACTCACTGGAAAAGACCCTGAGGCTGGGAAAGATTGAAGGCAGGAGGAGGAGGGGACGACAGAAGATGAGATGGTTGGATGGCACCGACTCACGGGACATGAGTTTGAGCATCTCCGGGAGATAGTGAAGGACAGAGAAGCCTAGCATGCTGCATGGGGTCACAGGTCAGACACAACTTACCAACCATACAACAACGACACAGCAATCAAGGAAGGAAGGATGCTGTGGGATGCAGCTTCCTTCATTCTAAATCTCTGAGTAACTGATGTGAGAGAATTCCTCTGCTGACTCACATTTACTGTGCAGCTCAAACAAAATATAAACCTTTGTTGTGTTAAGCTACTAAGATTCTGGAGTTGTTTGTTTCCATAGCGTATCATAATCGAATATGTTTTGATTGACACTGAGGTAGTGAAGACAGAAAGCAAAAATGCAACACAGTGTATCAAAAAAGACAATTTTTTTGGTAAAAAGTTAAGACAAAACAGACATCTAGTAAGATTAAGTTAAAAAAGAAAGAAAGCATCTAAGTATTATCAAATATTACCATCAAACTTGAAAATTGGGATGAAATGCAAAGAGTTCTAGAAAAGGCTTATTGAAACTGACTCAAGAAATAAAGTTAGAAATACTATAATCCTATTACTATCAAAGATACTAAAGCAAAAATTTTTAAATCTCTCTCCAAAGAAAGCAACAAACCCATGTGGTTTTCTAAGTAAATTCCTTCAACTCTTTCTAACATAATGAAAACTTTTAGGAAACTAAGAATAAAGGCATACTCCCTGAGTTTTAAGACCAGAAAAACTTATAAAAAAGAAAAATGCCAATCTGATAAATATTCCAAATTCATTTTACCAAAGACTACGTCAGCAAAAACCTTAAAATGTTAGCACTTCACATCCAGCATTTTATAGGATTCTATCATAAAAACTGTATTTTTATCATAAATATAAAAATTGCTCAATAATAGAAAATTATTATTCATTACACTGACTTTAAAACACATCAAAAAATCTTTTGATTATCTCAGTTTGGTAAAACTAAACAATCATATTTAAACTTTTTCTATAAATTAACCAAAAGGAATCTCGAAGAATATCTATAAAAATCTATAACCAGCATCATCATAAATGAATAAACTATTAAGGAATTCTATTTAAAACCAGAAAAAAAGGCAAGGGCACTCACAATCACCAGTTTGTCAACAGCATATTAGTTTCAGGCCAACACAATAATACAAGAAAAAGAAGTGAGAAAAGAAATGTATGGGACAAAATAAAATAAAACTCTCAGTACTTGCAGAAAAACTAAAAACATTCAAAAACTAAGATCATGACATCCAGTCACGTCACTTCATGGCAAATAGATGGGGAAACAATAGAAACAGTGACAGACTTTATTTTCTTGGGCTCCAAAATCACTGCAGATGGTGACTGCAGCCATGAAATTAAAAGATGCTTGCTCCCTGGAAGAAAAGCTATGTCAAACCTAGATAGCATATTAAAAAACAGAGACATTACTTTTCTGACAAAGGTCTGTCTGGTCAAAGCTATGGTTTTACCAGTAGTCATGTATGGATGTGAGAGATGGACCATAAAGAAAGCTGAGTGCCGAAGAAATGATGCTTTTGAACTGTGGTGTTGGAGAAGACTCTTGAGAGTCCCCTGGACTGCAAGGAGGTCAACCTTAAAGGAAATCAGTCCTGAATATTCATTGGAAGGACTGACACTGAAGCTGAAGCTCCAATACTTTGGTCACCTGATGCGAAGAACTGATTCACTGGAAAAAACCCTAATGCTGGGAAAGACTGAAGGCAGGAGGAGAAGAGGGTGACAGAGGATGAGTTGGTTGGATGGAATCACCAACTCAATGGACATGAGTCTGAGCAAACGCCAGGGGTTGGTGATAGACAGGGAAGCCTGGCGTGCTGTAATCCATGGGTTGCAAAGAATCAGACAAGACTTAGCAACTGAAGTGAACTGATTTGGAGATGATATGATTATTTATGTAGAGAACCTGAAAGTGTCTGCATTTCAGTTACTAATAATAAAAAGGATATGATAAGCTGTATAGATATAAAATAATATCTAAAATTAAGTTATATTCTTTTACAGCATCAACAAAAGAATAGAAATACCCAATTTCATAATTTTTAAAATACAATTTACAGTAAGCAATAAAATACACAATATCCTTTGGTATCAAGGAGTAAGAACAACCTATGGAAAACTATAAAACATTATTGAACCACATAAATGAATGGAGAGATGGCCCATGTTCATGGATAGAAAAATTTAATATCACAAAATTGAATTCTCAGCAAATGAATCAATAGGTTAAATATAACACTAACAAGATCCTACTTGAGTTTTTTTATATTGAGGTTAAAATAAGTTGATTGTAAAGTTTGTATGGAAGAAGAAAAAGTCAAGAATAACCAAAAAGCTTTTCAAAAAGTTGAATGTTATTTCCCTTGCCCAATATAAATACTTATTATAAAGCTTTATTAATTATACTCTGTGCATGTGTATTTAAAAAAGAAAAATGTAACCAATGGAGCAGAAAAGATAACCCATAACAAACCACTTGTGTGTGGAATTTTGATTTATAACAGATATGGTGAAAGAAGTAACTAAAATGGATAAGTAAAAATCAATTCTCCACAAGAAAAAAGCATGTACATGTGTCGTGGTCCTTTAATGGACCGGAACCTGGTGGACCGGAGCCGACCGATAATAAAGTAAAGGAGAGAGAAAGAGGCTGATATTCCTTGGTTTACGCAGAAAACCAATAAAGCCCCTGCACGGGGCTTGCTGTGTTCATGAAGGCCTCAGGCGCCCTCTCGATGGGGTGAAGGCGCAGAGCGCCTTCTCTAGAGGGTCTTAGAAGCCCGGGCTGGAAAGTGAACTCAGAGAGCCTCTGCGCTCCAGGGGATCAGCCTGAAAAAGAGAGAGAGGGAGAGAGAGAGAGAAAGAGAAAGACAGACATGGGAACCAGAGCTCTGATGGAGCAAAGGTGTTTTAATCAACATGGTGTGGGCATATATACTGTCTTACAAGGTAGTTATTCTCAGCAAAGATAAAGATTAAAATTCCAGGCTTACAAAGCCTAGGCAATCCATATTAAAGAGAGAGAGAGTTGTAAACAATCACTTTTACCGTATAGTTCACAAGAAGGAAGAGGGTACTTATCACCGTATAGAAAAACTAATGAAGGAAATGCCTGGGTTCCTCAGCCCTCGGGAGAGGCGTGCCTCTCCTCTCAATTCCTGAGTATTCAGGAATTAATAAGGAACAGAGAATCCCTAACAGATCCAAAACAGCACACAGGCAGCCTCCTGTTAAATGCTTGACATAAACGGATCTTGATCACTACCTTACACCTCACGAGTACCATCATGATATATACAGGCATGCATGACAAAATGGATAAAATAAACAGAAAGAAATGACAAGAAGTGCAGAGGAAGTCTACTTCTGAGGGTCGGTAGGGAAATGAGAGATGCAGCATACAGGCTGATTGACATTACTGGGGTATTCTAGTTTGGACTGGGGACACGGGTGCTTATTTTTAGTGTAAACAAACAAACGTTATCAGTGAAAACTGAGCTCAGTAATCAAAGTTTAATTAAATTAGTCAAATGATAAATCCCATTCTGTGCACCTAAAGTCCAATTCTGAAGAACATGGGTGTTATAGGTTTGAATTAACTGCAAGTCAACAACTGGGAAAGAGTAGATGTTAGATCAACTGTATGTCTGAACTATGCTAACATTTCTTCATTACCTCTTTCGTCTTTATTCATCTGATCTCCTTATCCTCCTCATTTTTAACATCACATGGCTTTTGTTCTACTGATGCACCAGTCTAAAACTTCCATTCTTTCCTAATATTGACAGATCACTAGTAGCTTGAAATCTTAATTATTTCCCCTTTTTTATATAGCTTAAAAGATAATACAGTATGTTAAAATACACAGGCAGTAATTCAATCTTTGCAGTAAGCCTGTAGGAATGGAAGCCTGCACCTGTGATATTACACTTGTCCTGGCCATGCTATCCCAAGATCATTATGTCTGAGGGACAGTAAAGGACGCTGGTACAAACGGGGAGATGCTCTCATTCTGAAACCCTGCAGTCAGGGCTCTCATCACCAGAGCCCTGCCTGGTCCACCTCTGTCTCCAGCAGGAACCTTCAGGGAGGTGGAGACCCTAGACACGGACTTATTCCTAAGCTCCTCTCTGATAACAGTCATCATCTTGAGAAATTTCACGTTCTCAAGAATTTCAAGTTCTAAGAAGAAGCTATGGTACTTTATATTTGTATGTTTCCACTGCAGATGGTGATTGCAGCCATGAAATTAAAGTTATGACCAACCTAGAGAACATATTGAAGAGCAGAGACACTACTTTGCCAACAAAGGTCCGTCTGATCAATGCTATGGTTTTTCCAGTGGTCATGTATGGATGTCAGAGTTGGACTGTGAAGAAAGCTGAGCGCTGAAGAATTGATGCTTTTGAACTGTGGTATTGGAGAAGACTCCTGAGAGTCCCTTGGACTGCAAGGAGATCCCACTAGTTCATTCTAAAGGAGATCAGTCCTGGGTGTTCTTTGGAAGGAATGATGCTAAAGCTAAAACTCCAGTACTTTGGCCACCTCATGCAAAGAGCTGACTCATTGGAAAAGACTCTGATGCTGGGAGGGATTGGGGGCAGGAGGAGAAGGGGACAACGGAGGATGAGATGGTTTTTAAAAGGATTTGGTTCAACTCTTGAGATACAGCTGGACTTCTGCATCCTTAATGGCGATAGAGCAATAATAACCCAGGTCTGTAGTCTCGTCCCCTCTGTCCTGGCACTGTCGTTCCACAGCCCTGGGAAGAATCAGAAAGCTGGCCGGCAAAGCTGCTCATGGGGATTTTTAGGCTGGGGTTCTCTACTCTGCCCATCACTCTCTCTCTCCTGAAGCTGGCACCTGGGGATGGAAGTGTAAGCCCAAGTGACATGATGATTTGTAATGTGAACCTCCAAACTGCAAATCTCTCTGGGTTCCCATCCTTGTGGTTTTTACTGGATCCTTATACAAAGAGGGCACTGAAGCAACATTATCCAAGTCTTAACTGGGCCAAATGGATCAAACACATGTGCTGATTCAACAACCCTTTTCTCTCCTTCCAAATGCACTGGGGGCTGCAAACCAAAACTGCCAGATGCATGTCAATTCCCGTGGACAGCCTGACACAACGGAGCGCAAGTGAAAGTCGCTCAGTCACGTCTGACTCTCTGCAACCCCATGGACTGTACAGGCCATGGAATTCTCCAGCCCAGAATACTGGAGTGGGTAGCCTTCCCTTCTCCAGGGGATCTTCCCAACCTAGCAATCAAACCCAGGTGTCCCGCATTGCAGGTGGATTCTTTATCAGCTGAGCCACAGGGGAAGCCCAAGAATACTGGAGTGTGTAGCCTACCCCTTCTCCAGTGGATCTTCCTGACCCAGGAATCAAACCAGGGTCTACCACATTGCAGGCAGATTCTTTACCAGCTGAGCTACCAGAGAAGCCCTGGTAAATATTATCTTATCACTCTTGTTCATTCATATAACAGTATCCAAAGCTAACAAAATTTAAAAATATGAACGTCAATTCACGTGTCAATTTGGCAGAATTTTAGTGCTAGAGACTGGTAATGTGTCAAAACATTACTTTAATTAAACTATCTACAATTCTTGATTATTTTTTATAAAATAACTCAAAGCTATATTCATACTTATCATGTAAATAGAAAAACAACCCATTTTTTATACCTAGATTTTAAAATTCTAGTATTCATTTAGTTGTCAGCCTGAAATACATCTACCCTGGAGAAACCTGGGTGCTGCAAATATAATAACAAAAATGACCACGTTTGTTGTAGGTAAGACGGGTGCCCAGCTCTGTGCTAAATGTCCACAGGGTCCATTTTACTCAGTTCCCAAACGAACTCCCTGAGCCTGGTCGCGTTATTCATTTCAGTCCACAGCAGACAAATCAATTTTTCAGGAACACTAAGTGGCAACACTGAGACCAGATCCAGGTCTAGTGACAGTTTTATGTTCTTAACAAGAGGCCATACGATGGGAATGACAGCTGCTAAGGAAAACATATCTATCCCCTAAAATGTACATGTTAATTACACACCTTCCGTCTGGTTAGTGCTGCATTAAATATTGGGGGTGCTAAGTTTATTCCCTGTAAGAACTAACAATTAGTTGAGGAGACAAGATGAACTCAACAAAGTATTCTGCAGGTCAGACAATAGTCATCGAGAGGGAAAATTATTTCATGTAATGAGTGAGCTCAAGGAGATGAATCCAGTAAATCTTAAAGGAAATCAACCCTGAATATTCATTGGAAGGACTAATGCTGACGCTGAAGCTCCAATCCTTTGGCCACCTGATGCAAAGAGCTGACTCCCTGGAAAAGACCCTGATGCTGGCAAAGACTGAAGGCAGGAGGAGAAGGGGGCGACAGAGGATGAGATGGTTGGATGGCGTCACTGACTCAGCAAACATAGATTTAAGCAAACTCCAAGAGATAGTGGAGGACAGTGGAGCCTGGCATTCTGCAGTCCATGAGGTCACAAAGAGTCAGACATGACTGAGCAACTGAACCACAACAAGAAGAATGGATGAGCTCTGCAGGCATCCAGTACAGATAGGAATGCACAGCACAAGCCGGACTGCTGAAGCGTGAGAAGGAGAGCTTGAACTTGGACAAGCGGCATATGGAGGAGGAGGCTTCCAGGCGAGGGGACGCACTGGATGCACTGGAGGAAACAGAGCAAAGCTAGAGAGGACCAGCTGCAGGTGGAGTCCAGGCTGACCGACCACCCAGAGCAGAGAGGCCGACGGCAGCGGGCCAGAGCCGCTCCAGGATGGAATACCCCCCAGGGGGATGCCCACCCCAGTGCTGGTTCCAGCGGACGCTCCATCCGCATCACTGAAGGAAGAATGAGCGGACTGTCCAGCGGATGGTGCTGATGCCAACACTGAGTTACAGGCAGAAGCAGAGTACCCTGGGGCAGGAAATGGCAGCCCACTCCAGTATTCTTGCTTAGAGAACCCCAGGGACAGAGGAGCCTGGCCGGCTGCAGTCCAAGGGGTCACAAAGAGTCAGACCTGAAGGATGGACTGAGCACACAAGCCGCACAGCACACACTTGACTATCCAAAGGATGCTTCCACGTCTTTTCCTGCTGGGCCTGTAAACTGTAAAATGAGCCAGCGTTTCTGCAGAAAATGACAGTTTTTCACTGTCTTTTGTTTATACCACAGCGAAGTTATAATTAAAATGACATTGAATTACTGGTTGTGATTACAAATACCTGCCAAGTAAGTCTCCTGCATGGATAGAGACATTCACAGAAAGATGTACCTTGAGATTCCTCCTCTCCAATTCCTGAGAGCATGCACTATTCCCTCCCCATCCCCCGCCCCCAGCCCCAGAATGATGAGACTGGAGAAAGTACGCAGAGAATTTCCTACTCCCCAGAGGAGATGTCAGACATGTTCATCTGCCTTCTCCAGCCTTCCACTCCCCAAGGAAGGGGTGAAAGACTGACTTTCTTGTCAAAAGATTCTTGATTCTTCCACCCACTGGGGGTGCTGAAATAGTCCCTGCAATCATAAAACTACTCCCCTCTACAATGACTGGTTTCATTTATTTGCTTTGGAAAAATTAAGATTCTTTATCCATGTACAGAGAAAAGAAACACTCCAATACATCTGCCCTGAGGAAAAACACCTGATGCTGGGAAAACTGATACGTCGTGAAGTACTTGTGGTCATCGCTGGAAAGAGCTGGCATGCTCAGTCACAGTGAAGGCAAGAAGGTAGATCATAATCGGAAAAATCATATGTATTACATATTTAATAAAACCTTATTTGATTTCATTACTAAAAAATAGACCAAAAAATCAGTTTTCTTGCAATATCTGACTATTTAAAATTTATAGGAATGAAATTTTTCCAGTTGAAATACTGACCACCCCTAATCATAAATTTTAGCCAAAACAAATCTGGCTGGAGCTAGCCTAAAAAAATTATGTCAACCTTTCCTAACTATGACAGGCAAATTTTGAGAAAAGTTGGCTGCTTTGGGACATAATAAACGAGAGAGGATTTAATTCTGAGATGAGCTTGTCATGCATTTAGTAATAAGAACCAGTCCTGGACAATGAAGTTAACTCCTAAGACTCAGGACTTACAAGGTTGGTCTCATTAGTTCCAGGGTCTCTGATGCCAGGGGGCAATTTAATTTTGTTCAGCATGCCCATAGTATCGTCAAAAACTTTCAACATAAGCAAAAAGAAAGTATTTTTAATATTATTAAATAAGAGATTAAAATTCAAGTCATGGTATCATATGTGCTACTGTTTTCATGTCTTGATATTTCTTAACAAATATGGGGTTAAACCTATTTAACAGCTTTTTATGTAAAAAAATAAAAAGCATTTAAGCAAGATGGTAAAATTTCAATTCAGAATTTACTTTACAGTATAATAAAAATACTTTGCAGGTTACTTTAACTTCATGATCAATGATGCAAAAGCATGGATTGACCACAGATTGAAATTAAGTGAGAGAGGTTTGTGAATAATGTCAATTACAGGAACACAATTAGGGAGCTGAAGCTCCAATCCTTTGGCCACCTGATGCCAAGAGCCGACTCATTGGAAAAGACCCTGGTGCTGGGAAAGATTGAGGGCAGGAGGCGAAGGGGACGACAGAGGATGAGATGGTTGGATGGCATCACTGACTCGATGAACATGAGTTTGAGCAAACTCTGGGAGACAGTGAAGGACAGGGAAGCCAAGAGTTGGACACAACTAAGCAACTGAACTGCAACAACAAAGGGGAATACAAAGTCAAGATGAAGCTTACTTTTTTAAAGATATATTTCCAGTCACTTCACGCAAAAGCAATTACAATATTGCAAAATAATCACCATGTATTCAGATGATGTTAGGATCATTTTGTGATCCAAATGTTGCAGGAGACCATGGATGTGCATGAAGTAAGTTGCCAGACATTTCCTACTACAAGAACTGGTAGAAGTCTAATGGAAATCAAAATTAGGCAGATTCATAGGAAAGAAGGAATCTGTCCAAGATTACAGGAAGCAAAAATAGATCTGCCGAGCTCCTGAATTACATCAGAGCCTAGCAATTCTAGTAAAGGTGGAAACCTGGGCCTGCCCCAAGCAGCTATTTCTGTCTTCCGAGGTAGATCTCTGGGAAGCCACACTCTGGTCATTCTGAGAAATGAACTCACCTCACCCACTGTGCGCATGGGCCTCTGTTACTGCTGCACTGCCTTCCAAAGCTCCTGACCTTGAACGGCAGGGATAGAGAATATGGTTTTGCAAAGTGAAACTGCTATTTACGTTATTACTAAAAGCAAAATAGAAACGAGCTGTCCAGACCTCAGAACCGATCCAGTCCTTCTGAAGGTCAAGTTTCAAAGGACAGGGTCCATTCCTCCCTGGCGTTTACCAATTCCCACCCAGCCCAGCAGCCCCAGCTCCTGCTTGAAGGTCACCTTTCCACCAGACCCCATTACCCTTCCTGACTCTGGAATATTTCTGCACAGCTCATCACCTAGAGGGGTTTACAAAGAGCAAACATGACCGAGCATGGCTTAGGCTGAGCAGAGAACAGGATCCATTCCATCATCTCTGGACCTCCCCCTGGGCTACAGCCCCTCCAAGAGAAGTGCTCGCTTTCTGCTTAAAGTGATTTTGCTGAATGCCTAGACTGTGGGAATGATCGATTTACCAAGAAAAATGAAGATGCCTGAGCAAACTTTTCAAAAAGATGCCATTCCAACATTTGTTCCCCATGAAATAGAATGTAAAGCAACTGGATGCATTAAGTGCATGCTACGTCTTTTCAGCTGTGTCCAACTCTGCAACCCTGTGGATGGCAACCCACCAGGCTCCTCTGTCCATGGGATTTGTGGGTTGCCTTTCCTCCTCCGGTGGCTCTTCCCCACCCAGGGACTGAACACACGTCTCTTATGTCTCCTACAACTGCAGGGTTCCTTACTAGTGCCACCTGGGAAACCCTAAAGGAACTGAGTAGAGAAGCACAAAAATCAAAGGCAGATTAGAGACGGGAGCTTCCAGCTGACTGCACTGAATCTCTCAGGGCACAGCGATGCGTTCAAACTAGATCAAGGTTTAAGAAGTTAGAGATCCGTATCATAGCAAAGTGGTGTGTGTCAGGGAGGCACGAACTTCACACTTGTCTTTAAATATATTAATGGCGCTATAAATAGGCCATCACCTGCTCCTCCTCTTCCATTTAGAAGAGAACCAGCCAGAACGCTTTGAATTACAGATTCGCCAGAATCACAAGCAGCAATGTCCTGGCAGAACAGATTTGCAGAGGAAGAGGGACGTGTTTTCTCCCCTGCAGGAATGGTAATGAACAGGAGATGCCTTCAGAGAGTCTGCTTGCCAAGGAGACGGAGCAGAAGTCTCTCCTCAAGTCCTCCTTGGCCCTAAAAAGTGGTGAGAATACAAAAAAAGATGCCATTCCAGGAAGCAGTGCAGGCTGGCAAGAAGATTGTGAAGACTGCCCTGAACTCACACCCAGAATGCAGAATGAAGGTGCTCTCTGCTCTGTGTTGCATAATATAAGACCCAGTTATGATCGGTGGCATCCATGATCTTCTGCTTTCTAATTTTTTTTTCCTTATCTTGTTGAATTCCATGAGAAGACAACACCTTTGACAATTGTGGGGAGAAGGCAAACTTCATTTTTTAAAGAACCCATGATGATAACAAGTTTTCCCATGCATAATATCTAAGCACCATCTGGCTCAGGATATGAGGAAAAAATTGCCAAAAACCAAGGACAGAGATTTTGCACGCAGTGGTGAAATAAAGGCACGTACCCACGCCTTTGCTCCGAGGACAGGAATATAGGTTTATGTTTATATTCTATGCTAAAAAGACAGCATTCCTCCCAGACGTCCCCAGATCAACCACTGACCAAAAATATCTCACTGATTAATCAATGCTTGGCACCCGAGCTGCACAGGCACATCACAGGCAGTGCAAAAGTTTGAACCACACCAACACAAAGATCAGTAACAGGAAGTTTACCGCCATCTACAGATTTCCTCTCACTGCTTAAGGGAGTGAGCCAAAGGCTCCTGCTTGAAAAATACAAATTGGCAAAACTGACATCAGCTGTAGAGTTGCACTGCGGTCCCAGCGATGAAACCCAGTTGAGTAACCTGTACCAAACAGCAGGCACGATAAACGACCCCCCTAGAAATAGGAAGGTGACAGTCCACCAATGCTTGTGACTTAGACACTCAAAGGATGCAGGCTCACAACAGGTCAATACCCCCACCTCTCTGCCTATGGGACTAAATCTGCCAGATTTAAAGGCAAAGATGGATAATAAATACTTGTATTTCTTTTTTTTTTCCCTCGTCATTCACCACTTTCCCGAGGCAGGATTTCTACAGACTTAAATGACGTCCGATCCAAACTAAAACGCCAGCTCGGGAGCCGGGCAGCGGCCTCGCCAAGAGAGGCGCGGTGCTGATTCGGATGGAGACCCGCTGGAGCGGATGCCGCGCGGAAAGCGCAGCGAGTTTGCCGGCGGGCGCGCAGAGATGGAGAACGCACGCCGCGGCGGTCCACCTGGTGCACACACCCCGGAAACTTTTATTTTTGGGTAGAACCTCCCAAGGAAAACTTTTCTCCTGCCCGCAGGGCTCGCTCGAGCCAGGCCGGCCGCTGGCGGGCCGAGGAGGGGCCGGGAGCCGCGCGAGCCGAGGGGCCGGGAGCCGCGCGAGCCGAGGGGCCAGTCCCCGGGGCGGGAGGCGCCCGGGCCGGGTCCGTCCCTCGCCTCCCGGGGCCCGGGGGGCGCGCGGGGAGGACACTCACCAGGCGGAGCGCGAAGAAGACGGCGAGCAGGGCGAGGCAGGCGCCCATGACGATGAGCAGCAGGAAGACGATGAGCGGGTGCTGCTGGCTCATGCGGTAGTAGGACTCGTAGAGCCAGTCCCGGGACCGCTGCAGCCCGTCTCCGCCGCCCGCCGCCGCCTCGGCGCGGTCCCGCAGGTAGCGGCGCCGCCGCATCGCCTCCTGCCACATCGGGGCGGCTCGCGGGGCGCCCGCCGAGCGCGCCCGGCCGGGGCTGCGCCGCCCGCCCGCGTGCCACCCCCGCGCCGCCTCGGCCGGCCCGGGCTGCCCGCGCTCCAAGCTGCGCGCAGGGGCCTCCGGCGCGGGCGGAGCTCGGCGCCCCGGGGCTGGGCGGCGGCCTTGGGGGCAGCTCCCGGCGGCGCCGCTGCCGCCACCGCGCGGGAGGGGGCGGGCGCGACAGGGGCGCTCGGCCCGCCTCTGCCCCCACCCCGCGCGGCGAAGCCCGGGCCTCCACCCGCCGCCGCAGCCGCCGCCGCCGCCGCCCCCCGACGGCCGGGCCGCGCGCGCTGGGGGCGGCACCGGGCCGAGGGCCGGGTGCCCGGGAGGAGGAACCGGCCGCGCCCGGATACCCGGGCGCCCGCCCCTTGGACACGCCCACACTCGGCCCGGCGCGGGCCGCCTCCCTCCGCGGTCCCCGCCTGGGCTGGGGGCTAGCGGGGTGCTCCCACCGTCCCCTACGCGGTCCGCGACCGGCCTGGGGGGTTCCCCCTGTCCGTACCCCTCCACCTCCCACCTCGCTGGGACGACGCGGGGGCTCCTAACTGCTCCCCACTAGCTCCAAGAGCCGTGAGAAGGGGCACTCCCACCCTCTGGCGGCCCCAGCTCTGAGTGGTCTGCGGGGGGCTGGGTGCGCCCCCCCCCTCCTGCCGACTTTGGCGGAGCCGAGAGGAGACCTCGCCTTCTTCGGTACCTAGGGCTCAGAGGACCGCCGGGACTGCCTCTCCGGGCGAGTGACGGAGGAGTTGCCTCCTCTCCGCATCCCCTACTGGGTAGGGGGTTTCTACCCTGGGTAGGGGATTCCTACTCTCGTTTTCTTCGACTCTGCGCAGAGGGCTTGGGGGCTTCACGGTCCTCTTGACTATCTAGAGGGCCCGGGGCTTCCTTGCAGGGAGCGGGAAAGCGCTGGGGCGCGAAGGGACCCCGGGGCAGAGAACAGGGGGAGGCTGCACCCCGCCACGTTCTCGCCCTGCAGTTTCAGCTTAAGTCACACTTGGGAGGGACCCCATGGGGCAAGATTTGTCGACTCGGAGTTTAGGGGGAGCCCTCTGACGGATCCAGGGTCTCCGCCGAGTCCCTGCTGCGCCGCGAGGGCGCGGCGGGGAGAGGGCGCTGGTGCGGGGGATTGCGGGGGGGGGGTCGCGCCCTGGGACCCCCTCCCTCCACGCTACCTCGAGGCACTGGGCGCGGGGGGCGGGGGAAGCGATGCTGGAGACCCGGCCGGAGCCGCGTGGCTGGGGGGAGGATGGGGTGGCGGGCGGCTGCCAGGAAGGGGCCCATCCCGACAAGCCCAGGAGTCCAGACTTCTGGCCCTCTCCCGGGCGGTGGGGGGCGCTCGCTGGCGCTCTCCGAGGGAGCCCACCCCTCTCTGGAGGGTTCCTCCTGTTCAAGCAAAGCCCACCTCTCCGCACAGTGGACCTCGACCCTCCCCTCTCGTGCTCAAGCAAACAGCCCAGGGCGTGATCCTGTGCCGTTGTCCGTCCCGGGACACGGGACCGGTGCAGGGGGCCTCTGAGCCCTGGCACCGCCCAGCACTTGGCAAACCTTCCCGAAGCGTCCCGCTGCCCGCTCGGGCACTCCTGTCCCCCTGCCCGGCAGGGGCATGTGAGCCGGGCAGCTGCGTGCCCAGTGACCACGAAACCCAGGCCACGGATGGAGGAGGACCCGGAGGGCTGTATTTTTAGGCTGTATTTTAGGGCTGTATTTTCTAAGGGCTGTATTTTTAGCTGCAGTTGATGCCTTCTCTGCTCAGGGGTGTAGAGCAGAGAAGGACACAGCCGGGCCACCTGGGGGGGCTGGTCACGATGGGGTAGGCAGAGGGGGCGTGTCCCAGACCCCAGAGCCTGGACCAAGGCCCTGACCTCCAGATTCCACTTGGTCCTGGGCCTGCCCTCCCACCCTGGACCTGCAGATGAGGAGAAAGAGGAGGCGGCAACGCATGGGAGAAGGGGGTCCCACGGCCCCCGCCCAGGCAGAGGATGGAACTGTCTTCTCTGTCCAGCTCCTGGTTTGCTCCCCTCACGCCGCTTTGCCTGCCCGCGCCTGGCTATAGACCTTTAACCAGGTGAATTCCAATCCTATCGTTTCCCTCGGGTCTGCTCACCCACTGGGCTCAGCTCTTTGGTTTGGACCGAGGGAGTTGAGGATTTTGGTGGTTCTGAGAGCAAGCTGTAAGACAGCTCTGATGAATCAGATTGTGTATAAACAGCTAGAGCCCAGAGCCTCCTAAGGAAGCCCAGGTGAGTGGGAAGTTGCATTTTCTGGCCTGAAGATTCTGCTTCTTCTGGCTCTGCCCCAGGTCTGTCTGGGTTGCACTTGCAGTAACTTCTCTTCTCTGATTCATGAGGCATCCTCACCCTTTGCCTTGATAAACGGCTTCCTTTACCCACTCAAGGAGGAAGGAAAAGTAAATAATCTGTAACTTAGGTTTATGGTTAAAAGTACTGAGAGAGGTGCGAGGGAAAAGTACCTATTTAATTATTTTCTCCTTCTCTCTAGGGGGCAATGGGGTGTTTTTAACAACCACTATCTATCTCCTGTTCGCCACATGGTAAAATAGGGTTGCTGTAAGAATTTTAGGAGGTTTGTTAAATATAATTTAAAAGAGACTCTGCTTGAAGGAAGCATTGTCTTTGACCCTTATGACATTTTTTATCACTCACTCTTTCGTTAATTCCTGCAATAGATATTTATTTTGTGCCTGTCCTATGTCAGATGTCAGGTAGTCCCTGGTAGCTCAGTGGTAAAGAATCCGCCTGCCAGCACAGGAGACACTGGTTCCATCACTGTGTCTGGAAAGATCCCCTGGAGAAGGAAATGACAACCCACTCCAGTATTCTTGCCTGGAGAATCCCATGGACAGAAGAGCCTTGTGGGCTACAGTCTATGGGGTCGCAAAATAGTTGGACATGACTTAGCAACTAAGCAGCAACAAGTATGTCAAATGTTCAAGGGGGAAAATAAACCAGGCCTAGGACCCTTCTAGGAATTCCCAATGTACTTTGAAAAGTAGGGCTACAAAGAACAGAACATGAGGAAAAGATCAACATTCATCCCCAACTCCCCCATACAATTTAAATTTCACCATAGTAGACAGGTGATGAAAGGAATATACTATAATAATCAAGATATGTCAGGCTTCCCAAGGTTACACTGGGTTTCAGTTTGCGGGCTTATTTTTTTTAATTTATTTTTAATTGGCCGATAATAGCTTTACAATGTTATGTTGGTTTCTGCCATGCGTCAACATGAATCAGCCATAGGGGCTTATTTTTATGAGGACCTATTTATACAAAATAAAATGTGAACCAATATAATGATTATAGTTATTTTATCAGCATTTTAGAATCAATTGCACCAAGTATACCTTTTTAAAAGTTCACAACAGTTTCTATTTTGAAGGGAGGGAGAAAAGAAAGGAAAACCACGAAATGATAATCTACAAGCAGCGTGAAGTGGAGTGAGAAATGCCCTTTAGTACAAAGCCAGGAGCATGAAATCTGTGATTTCATGACTCATGTGATTCAAGGGACCCTAAGGAGTCTGCAAGTCCATTTCCATAGTTTTAGGTGGCAGGGAGGCTATGCCAAGGGTAACGCACAGAGAATAAAGGGTTTTCCCATGAACTCACTCGGTATCAAGGCATTTGTGACAAAACACACAGAGAAACTGACTGTGGAAGCTCTAACTGGGCCTGAAGAAGTGGGGAGGGGGAAGGCACTGGGAAGGAGGATTCATTTTTCTCGTGCAGCGCTAGAGGGCAGCCTTCCATCCTTAGAACCCAGAAGGCAGGATGGTGGGCCTGTGGGAGTGTGGTTTGTCCTGGGGTCGCCCCACACTTGATTTAAAGTCCTGCTGTCATCATCTTGAAATTCTTGATCATTTGTGAATGAGGGGTCACCCATTTTTATTTTGCCCTGGGCTCTGCAAATTGAGGGCGGTCCTACTCACAGGAGGCACTGAGCTGTCCTGGCATTCCTGCCTGCGTGCAGAGCCTGAGGGCTGCAGGCTGCAGTTCAAGCAGGCAGACCCTTCGACCTCCAGCAGACAGACCGCAGGCACCCCTGCCTGCTAAACTGATCATGTTTCACACAGATGATAACACACCTGAGTGATTACACATCCGTTAAATAATGATGCCGCAGAACCGGATTTTTGAATCAATGGGCCTTGCTTTAAAAATAACCCATCTTCTAGTTCCTATTCCGAACCCAGTTAGATTAGCTTCGTCAGTAAGGACGCCGTTGTGCTCTGCCCAATGTCACAGCGCTCTGATTGATTAAAGGCAGGCAGGCAAACTGTGCCAAGGACAGACACAGACCAGAGCGTATAGTAGAGCTGAGCGCAGAGTACTTCCCTATGTATTCATTTTTCTCTCTGGCAAATACATCACTACAATTTATATAATAAAGTGTGAACAGTATGTCAACAGATTCATTATCACCATGAAATACGTTTTGTGTACCCAGATAACATTTACATTTTGATTGAACTGGAGTCTATGGCTACAGAAACCACACCACCAAAGCCAGTTTCGGCTCCGGGAAGCCTCATTGACTCTTTCAGCTCACTAAGGAGCTCCCCTGCAGTTCACTTTCTACAGCATCAGAGTTGCTGAATGGACCATTAATATATTTATCTTCTTTCTCCTTTGGTGTGGAATGCTCCCAACTTGTCTTTGAGAAATCTTGCCTCCTTGGTTCATTTGATAAATTATTTCTCAAGTGACAAAACTGGGATC
The DNA here is from genome assembly GCF_027580195.1 of Bos mutus. NCBI lineage: Eukaryota > Metazoa > Chordata > Mammalia > Artiodactyla > Bovidae > Bos > Bos mutus. Next base: position 65,654,114 of record NC_091636.1, read on the forward strand.
AATATTTAATAAACTCATCTTTAAAATCTGATTTCAGGTGACTGATTGGGACTTATGGTCCTGGATATATGAGAAGATTATTTTGAGACAGACCTTTCACAAAAGCCCACTGCCGTTCCAAAGTTTGTTCCTAGGACCTGTTTCAAGAACCACTGAGACACTGGAATTCCTTCTGTGAGAGGCCGGGAGTGAGAACCAGTTAATGACTAATCAGCGCCAGGACCCGCACGTCTACAACCGTGTGAGAGGAATCGATTTCTCAGCTCCTGCCCTGAGAATGAGATCTAAAAAGTCATGACTCATAGAGCAAGCTGTGTTCTCCGGATGTGTTGCCTAGGGAGGTATCAGGAGAGGGGCTTTATGTACCAAGCTTGAATGATTCAGAAACCTTGACTTTTACTTTTATATCCTTTTAGGTGTCCCTTAAAAGAGTCAATGAGAGAATAATTCAATTACACTCTAACACTGTTAAATAATGTACTTTGAGGGACAAGAAGTGGTCTCTAGGAAAAACAATGCTGTGACATCTTTCATGGCTATTTTTGCCCAATTCTGAATTCATTCAATTCAGATAACTTAATTCAAGATGTTAAGCCACTCTACCATGTTTGATTCGTGGTTTTATGTTTGCATTTGAAAATAAACTCACTGCTTGTATTCACACAGCTGTAATGGTTGTTAATATTCTTGTAATAAGTTAAACGGAGAAGGCAATGGCACCCCACTTCAGTACTCTTGCCTGGAAAATCCCATGGATGGAGGAGCCTGGAAGGCTGCAGTCCATGGGGTCGCTGAGGGACAGACACGACTGAGCGACTTCACTTTCACTTTTCACTTTCATGCATTGGAGAAGGAAATGGCAACCCACTCCAGTGTTATTGCCTGGAGAATCCCAGAGACAGGGGAGCCTGGTGGGCTGCCGTCTATGGGGTCGCACAGAGTCGGACACGACTGAAGTGACTTAGCAGCAGCAATAAGTTAAAATGCTGGATTTTTGCTTCTCTCTGACACCAACTGTATGGGGATCTTTGAAGATGTCATAAATATCTCTGAGCTTCAGTTTATCGGTAACATGATAAGAATGAGTCCATTAGTCTAAGCATTTTCCTAAAACGTTTATACTACCCTGGGCCGAGTAAAGGGATGAATTTTAATCAGCTTTTTTATATGGGAGCGTATGGGAATGGTACACATGCAGAAAAAGATTGTTGGTTTGTATATACACGTTGATAACAAGTACTGTTTCCTTTCATACAGTCCATGAGGTTTTCAGGGCAAGTATCCTGGGGTGGTTTGCCATTCCCTCCTCCAGTGGATCGCACTTTGTCAGAGTTCTCTGCTATGACCCGTCCACCTTGGGTGGCCCTGCGTGGCATGGCTCATAGCTGCGTCGGCATCGTTGGATGTGGCATCTTTGGTGAAGTCCCTGATGCTGGGATGGCTGGACTGCATCACCCATGCAATGAACATGAACTTGGGCAAACTCTGGGAGATGGTGAGAGACAGGGAGGCTTGGCGTGCTGCAGTTCATGGGGTCGCAAAGAGTCAGACAGGACTGGGCGACTGAACAACAACAACACTGTTTCCTTAGGTGTAAAGGCAAGTGTGAGAATGTTTCAGTGTGTGTCATGGCAGTGAGTAGACACACAAATCTTTTTTTTTGTCTTGATATGGCCATTCTCGGAGAAGGCAATGGCACCCCACTCCAGTACTCTTGCCTGGAAAATCCCATGGATGGAGGAGCCTGGTGGGCTGTAGTCCATGGGGTCGCTAGAGTCGGACACAACTGAGCAACTTCACTTTCACTTCTCATTTTCATGCACTGGAGAAGGAAATGGCAACCCACTCCAGTGTTCTTGCCTGGAGAATCCCAGGGATGGGGACCCTGGTGGGCTGCCGTCTATGGAGTCACACAGAGTCAGACACGACTGAAGTGACTTAGCATGGCCTTTCTTCCCTCTCTAGTGCGTGTTAGTCGCTCAATCACGTCCAACTGTCCGACCCCATGGACTGTAGCCCACCCGGCTCCTCTGTGCATGGAATTTTTCAGGCAAGACTACTGAAGTGGATTGCCATTCCCTTCTCCAGGGATCTTTCTGACTCAGGGATCGAACCCAGGTCTCCTGCCTTGCAGGAAGATTCTTTACCTTCTGAGCCACCGGGGGAAAATACCCTCACTAGAAGGTCAATTAATTAAGGGATGGAGATTTTGTTTCTTTTATTCACTGTTGTATCTCTATTACCTTAAATTTGCAAAACACATAGTAAATGCTTAATAAATATTGACTTGGTGAATGAATGAATAGATGGAAGAATGAAGATATGAAGTGATTTTATTCTGTAAAAAAAAAGTACAATCGGCAAATAATGCTACTAGATCTTTAATCAGAATTTGATTTGGTAGAAATTCTACCCAGGTCTTGAACAGGTTACACGTATTTAAATGTCTTCTATTGACATCACATTGATTTTTTTTTAACTCAGAATGTTTTCAGGTCCTAAAATGGCAAGATTTTCCTACAATATTGAACTAGTTCCATTCACTCCAGAGAGCAAAAGCTCATCGTGTATACAAGCTGAGAAACTGAAAAATAACCATAAAATAAACACGTCCAGGAAAAGAAAAAATTTGCAGAGAAAGTACCATTGGGGTTAGTTTTTCTCAAGAGAAAGCAGACTCTGATGCCATAGCTCCCAGTCACACTGCAGAGGCAAAACAATTCCAGGCAAGGAAGATGCTCAGGGTTTGTGTCCATTTAAAACCTCATCCTTTCTGTAGCTTGACCAGGGCTGAGAATGCAACGGAAGCAGAGGGAGGATGGAGTGGAGTGGGCCACCTGCGCGAGTGGTCGCCCTGATGACCAAGCAGCAACACCCAGATTAAGGGAAGGAAGATGAAGACACCGGCTGGGAATAGCCTTGTTGGATTTTGTTGCTGCTAGCATTTTTGGCAAAAGTGATATACTGCTGTAAATCCGATTCTAACTAGTATGATCCTCGTGAACAGAGTTCCTTATTACAAATTTAGGACGTTTTACTCTTCAGTGGAAGGTTTCAAAAAGAACCCCAAGTGAACTGTTCAAGCAGGACCGTTGAGTGTTGCAGTATGTGATAGACACAGGTCTTCATACCTAAGTTAAGCACTTTCCTTTTAAATAGTATCCCAATCACAGGTGGCAGGTCCCACACTGGACTCAAAAACATGCCTGCCAACCCTTCCAGCCCTTCCGTGCCTGCATGCTTGCGTGCTCAGTCACTCAGTCGTGTCCAACCTCTTTGTAACCCCCTGGACTGCAGCCCTCAGGACCATCTGTAACGTGAATGAGCCAGAACGAGGACAAATCCTCCACTCCTGTGCTATCACCTGTCCACATCCCAATAACCCTTGTTTCTCCACCTTTATCGCCATCTCTTCTCATGCCTCCTTCTCCTTCGTCCCACTCTCTTGTCTGTCAAGTTTCAGGATTGCTCCCCTGCCTTGCTGCCAGCTCAGATCCATCCCCTCAGTGTTCTACCTGTGACAGAAATCTGGCAATGTCCTGCCCCATTACCTATGCAAGAAAGCCACCTTCTCCTGTGAAATACCAGGTCTCTTAGAACAACCCTGCTGTCTCTTGATGCCTTCATATGCCCTGATTTAGACTCTAGATAAAGTGAGCTGCAGCAAGCCTAGAAGTTGCCACTCCCCAACCTCATATCTGAACCTACTTGCTTGCCTCTTCCTGCCCAGATGGCACCCCTCCTCTCTGCACTATTTTTTAAAGGGAGGTCATTGGAGAGAGGTGGGTCTAATGCCTGCATTCCCTGACTAAGCAAACCAAAACCTAACCTAGAGTCGATGCCTTGGAAACTGAGGAAGTAACACTTAAGAACTACCGATCAGTTCAGTTCAGTCACTCAGTCGTATCCAACTCTTTGCGACCCCCATGGACTGCAGCATGCCAGGCTACCCTGTCCATCACAAGCTCCCAAAGCTTGCTCAAACTCATGTCCATCACGTCAGTGATGTCATCCAACCATCTCATCCTCTGTCGTCCCCTTATCCTTTTACCTTCAATCTTTCCCAGCATCAGGGTCTTTTCCAATGAGTCAGCTCTTCACATCAGGTGCCAAAGTAGTGGAACTTCAGCTTCAGCATTAGTCCTTCCAATGAATATTCAGCACTGATTTCCTTTAGGATGGACTGGTTGGATCTCCTTGCAGTCCAAGGGACTCTCAAGACTCTTCAACACCACAGTTTAAAAGCATCAGTTCTTCAGTGCTCAGTTTTCTTTATAGTCCAACTCTCACATCCATACATGACTACTGGAAAAACCATTACTTTGACTAGACGGACCTTTGTTGGCAAAGTAATGTCTCTGCTCTTTAATATGCTATCTAGGTGGTTATAACTTTTCTTTCAAGGAGCAAGTGTCTTTTAATTTCATGGCTAAAGTCACCATCTGCAGTGATTTCAAAGCCCCCCCAAAATAAAGTCTCTCACTGTTTCCATTGTTTCCCCATCTATTTGCCATAAATTGATGAGACCAGATGCCATGATCTTAGTTTTCTGAATATTGAGTTTTAAGCCAACTTTTTCACTCTCCTCTTTCATTTTCATCAAGAGGCTCTTTAGTTCTTCGCTTTCTGCCATAAGAGTGGTGTCATCGGCATATCTGAGATTATTGATATTTCTCCCAGCAATCTTGATTCCAGCTTGTGTTTCATCCAGCCCAGCATTTCATGAGAACCTCATGAACCACCAGTCACTACCAATCGCTCACAACCAATCAGACTATCCCAAATAAGATAACCCCTGAAGCTCTAGCCAGTCAAATGATTGCTTTGCTTCACTTCTGTGTCCTCTGTGAAAACCCCAGCCTAGTTTGGTGGAGCCTCAATCCTGGGGTGAAAACTCATGCCTCAATGGGGTGAAAACTCCCATCCACTTTGGGTTTGGCACTGTCTGATTAGAACCCTTGTCTGCTCAAAAAAGGACTTCCCTGGTGGCTCAGACGGTAAAGCGTCTGTCTACAATGCGGGAGACCCAGGTTCGATCCCTGGGTTGGGAAGATCCCCTGGAGATGGAAATGGCAATCCACTCCAGAACTATTGCCTGGAAAATCCCATGGACAGAGGAGCTTGGTAGGCTACAGCCCATGGGGTCGCAAAGAGTCGGACACAACTGAGCGACTTCACTCACTGCTCAAAAAAAGCACTTAAAATTTTTTAATGTGACTCTGTTTACTTTTTACAACACATACACCCACATCCATCCACCCACACTCCATTTCCCTTACCTGGAAAACTGATGTTCATCGTCTCACTTGGGAATCTCCTCCATGTACCTGGGCCAACCATTCTCCATGATCTGGCTGTAAGGCTACATCAACCCTGATTACTTTCCTAAAATAGAAAGACAATGTTATCAAACAATATTTTTGATATTAGAAGGTTAAGTAAAAGACTTTCTGAAATGATTTATTTTTTATTTTTTTACTAATCCAGTGTGATGAATGACTAGCATCCAGGGTTATTTTGTAGTTCATTATTATAAAAGCGTGATCATTTACAATGATATGAACACAGATTCCTAAACACTGGGCTTTTTCTAAAAAAAAATAGAATGCTAAATATATAAATACATTTTAAAATAAAATGAGTTAAATATTGTCAGTTGTACATGATATTTCAAAAGGAGAATCAATTGACCTTGTGGACAGAATCTGCTTTCTCTCACATGAGCACCTGAGATGCAACTTTCTCAGCTCCCACTTCAGCACCAGGTGGCACCTGGGGCAGTGGTGTGGAGGGCTGCTGGGTTCGTGGGCCCAATTGCCCTAGATTAAATAACCTCTAAATGGCCTGATGTGGTTAAGTGCCAACTCTATCTAGACAGGCCGCATTTACATTGTTACTGGGAAATGCTGAAGACTTTTTCAAGTTCAGCAAGCCAGAGACTAAAAAAACAATCTTAAATCTAGACACTCATTATTGCATTAGATCTAATAACATACACACACACACACACACACACACACACACCTGTCTTCCCTACTGTGGTAGAGCTGCTCTTTACTTATAAACATATTTTTCCCAAGAGCAAACAAGGGGAGTTTTTGTTCAGTGGCCAAGTCATGTCCAACTCTTCGCAACCCCATGGACTGCAGCACGCCAGGCTTCCTTGTCCTTTACCGTTTCCCAGAGTTTGCTCAAACTCATGTCCATTGAGTCAGTGAGACCACCCAACCATCTCATCCTCTGTCGTCCCCTTCTCCTCCTACCTTCAGTCTTTCCCAGCATCAGGGTCTTTTCCAATGAGTCAGTTCTTCACAGCAGGTAGTCAAAGTATTGGAGCTTCAGCCTCAGCATCAGTCCTTCCAATGAAGAGAAAATAAACATAGACATGAATTGCATGAAGAAACACTGAACCTCGGGGTGGGTGTATTATCAAACATGGATACAGTCAAAAATAGGGATGAGTACCAGCTTCACTGTCACAAAGAGTTGAGCGACTGAATAGCAGCAACTGGCTCCACTCAACCTGTTAACCTACTGATTGTTGGGAGAATAAACTGTAGGAATGTTTAATGATTTTTTAAGCATTTAAAACATGATTACTTGTGCTCATTTATGTTCTTTTTGATCATTGGCTCAGGAGTCATAGATAAAGTCTCACACAATCACACTTTATAAGACTTTCAGGGAAGGGAACACATCTGCTTAAGCTGTTCAGACAGATGGATGATCCACAGTCATAATCTTGTTTTATTTATTATTATTATTTTTACCCTAATACATGTGTAATCCTGTAATCCCTTGAGTTGCCCTGTTTGTCTTAACCAGCTGCAAGCTTTTCTATTTCTTAATTGACTGATAATTAATTGAACCCTGCCCCACCTCCCCAAGATGGATTACTGGATTAGTTGCAGTCCCTGATTGTTCTATTTTAAGTAAAGTGAGTGGATGACAGAGGATGAGATGGTTGGATGGCATCACTGACTCGATGGACATGAGTTTGAGCAAGCTCCGGGAGTTGGTGATGGACAGGGAAGCCTGGCGTGCTGCAGTCCATGGGGTCGCAGTCAGACATGACTGAGCAACTGAACCAAACTGACTGAAAGCTGCTCAGTCATATCTGACTTTTTGTGACCCCCATGGACTATATAGTCCATGGAATTCTCCAGGTCATAATACTGGAATGGGTAGCTGTCCCCTTCTCCAGGGGATCTTCCCAACCCAGAAATCGATCCAGGGTCTCCCACATTGCAAGCTGATTCTTTACCAGCTGAACTACTAGGGAAGCCTTTTTTTTTTTAAGTAAGGCTTCATTTAAAAGTTAATTCCTGGCTGATTCATGTCAGTGTATGGCAAAAAAAACACTACAATATTGTAAAGTAATTACTCTCCAATTAAAATAAATAAATTAATTTAAAATAAAACAAAAGTTAATTCCAACTATTTTGGAAATAGGTGGGATATATAGATTTCAATTAATGATAATGGGACACAGAAGCTAGAGATAATGTACCTAATTTTAAATTATTGATGAGCATACAGGAAATCTAGACTTGATTATGGAAAGTATACACTTAGTTTTTGAAACTAAATTTTAGAAAATAATGCAGAGCAACTAAGATTCTACTGAAGCTGGTACCCAGTGCAGAGCCTGGGGGTCAGAACCCACCTGCTGGTGTTTCTTGTGGAGCCTTCTAGAGAGGATTTAACCTTGAGAAGAAGTGCTTCAACGGGACAGAGTATCATCAGCAGTTGCTCTCCCCTGACACTCAGATGTGCAGAGAATCTCGTTTCGTTTTCCTATTAGCTTTCCTCTGAGCTTTCCCACATGTTCCATCCCTCCTGAGCAGAGAGGGGAGAAAGTCATTTGAGTGCAGTGCAGTCTCTAGTCTGGCTTTTTCACTGAAGAGGTAACCTTTAGGTAACCCAGGCTCTGCGTTGGTGGATCCAGGTAAAGGCTTCTGTTATTCCAATCCCTGTGCCAGCTCTGGGCACTCTGCTAGCCCTGGGCAATCCACTGGCATTTGCTGATGGAGAGTGTGACTGGTGGTCAGCCTGGTCAGGGTCCTATGGTACTCCAGACTGAGCAGAACTTTCATCATCTCTCACCGAGTCCTGGCCATGTGCCCTGGCTAGGTGACCACGCCTGGGACCTTGTTAGAGCCATGGACAATGGCCACCTCTCACTTTAGCTGCCTCTGGGCCCCTTGAAGTTCAGAGACATCCTCATGTGGGGTGGGGTGGTGGTTTAGTTGCTAAGCCATGCCCAACTCTTGCAAACTGTAGCTTACCAGGCTCCTTTGTCCATAGGATTCTCCAGGCAAGAATACTGGAGTGGGGTGGGGTGGTGTTTACATCTGAATCTATTGTTCTCTTGCCTGTTTGCCTGTCACTGTTGATGTTACTCTGATGCAGTCACCCCTAGGTGAGCACAGGGCGGTGAGCACAGACTTTGATGGGTGATACTCATGCAGCGCTAGTGGTAAAGATCCCGCCTCTCAGTGCAGGAGACACAAGAGACATGGGTTCGATCCCTGGGTTGGGAAGACCCCCTGGAGGAGGGCATGGCAACCCACTCCAGTATTCTTGCCTGGAGAATCCCACAGACAGAGGAGCCCGGCAGGCTATGGTCCATAGGGTTGCAAAGAATTGGGCATGACTGAAGCAACTTAGCATGCATGGACCCATACCACACTGATTCTTTTTTTTTTAGTTTTAACTTTTTATTTTGTATTGGGGTGTAGTCGATGAACTCATTCCCTGGTGGCTCAGATGGTAAAGAATCCCCCTGCAATGCGGGAGACCTGGGACTGTGCCTCACCCAGAGAGAAGTCTGGAGGCAGGAGTGGCTCCATGAGGTCATCACAGCCACCTGCCTGCTTGTCCCTCCCAGACCTTCTATTCCTGCTTAGCTTGCCACCTGTTGGGTGCAAGTTAGCCACTGCAGCCAGAGATGTTACACTCTCAGGGAACGGGCATAAGTGGATTTCTCCTGGAACATCTTCTCTTCCACCCAGTTGAGAAATCTGGCCCCTGCGTACAGAGCAGAGTTCTCCTGACATCCATCGGCCAGAACAGGGCCATATGCTCTTCTTCAAATAAATTCCAGGAAGGGAAGTGAGAGCGTAGTAATGCTCCCTGGAACCTACCTTCCCAGAGTAGGTACTCCCCAAACAAAATCAGTGTAGGTTACCAAGGAAGACCAGGAAAGTATTGGTTGAGTTCACGAGCTACAGTGTCCATGCAGGGGAAGTGGGAAATTCACAATATTCTTTTCTCTCATGACAATGTCTTTTTACAGTTATAGTCTTGCTAAAAAGTCAAGGGTTTTAGTAGTAAAAACAAAAAACAATCAATGCCCTTGTTCTTGGTGGTATCCTTCCTCATTCTTCTGGAGCTACAATAGCATATACAATAGCATGGGGGGAAATAAAGACTTCTCGGTTTATTATTTGTAAAATTAAAGAGCTGTTCTGAAACATTTTCAGGCTTGTAGTTATAGGATTTATTCATATAATGGGTGTACATTAGGAGCGGCCTCTGAGCTCTGTGCTAAGACATGAAAGCAATTTGTCTGATAATCTGTGATGGGATACAATTTTTAAAAATAAATTGAAATTAATGTAAGATATATTTTGGCTCAGTATAAAGAAGAACTTTTCTTGTATGGAAGTTAATTAAACTATAACAGTTTGTCTAGAGAGCTGGTGATTGGGAAGCACAAGATCTGTGATGGATTGTTATGAAAGATGACTTCTGATTCTCTGATTCCAATGTATCAATCAATTTGGACCAAACCCTAATAAACAGGAAGACCACAAATGAGCAAAAAATAATTAGCATTCGTGCTAAGTGCTTTTGTGTTAAAATTATGATTCTAATAATATGACATTCAATGTGTTCTTTTTCTTTAGAATCTACAACAATCAACTGGCAATAGCCTTAACTTTATTACAATTTATACTTAGAAAATCGTAAAAATTTAAACCTTACTGTACATTTTAACCTACCAGAAAAACTTGACATATTTTCATGGGATTGTTCCATTATACACATATAATATATATAACATTATTTTTAAAGTATTTTAAGCTATTTTAAAAGTACTTTATAAACTTTTTTTTTTTTTAGGAATTTGAAGCATCTCTTTCAACCTCAGGGTTTTTAGAATCAAGACACAAATGGTACTAAAGAAAAATGCATAAATACTAAGTGATCACATACATTTTATATTATGATAATTAAAATTTTTTTCTTTCACACAAAAAGAATCAGGATAAATAATTTGATTCAGTTATAAACAAAATCAATGATATTATGAGATGCTTAATAATAGTTTGTATTTATGAATTGAATTCTCTCTGTTGGCAGCCTTTCTAATCGACCCAAGGATTCCTTTTAGAATTCTGTAATTTTATTTTCCAAGGGAAGAATAATTTAAACTAGTATCATTATTGACAAGAATTGTTATTACCTGGATATCAATTTTAGTGTAAGGGATAATTAAAACAACTTTTAAGAAATTATTGTAATTATAATTGGATCTATTTAATGAATTTCAAGTGTGCTTTAACCTTAAAATTATATTTAAATATGCTTTTGCTTTGTGCTTAGTATACACTGTACACGAATCTGGGAAATGGTAAAGGTTCTCTGACACTACTTTGAATTGTATTTAAAAGCAATGGTCTGAAATTCCTGATTTATGCAAAGGAAGAAAGTCTATATTAGAACAACCTTCTGCAAATAATAATGAACACCTCTAACTATGTGCACACACACACACACATAAACTGAAAATTTTATATAAAGCAAAACACAAAGTCAAAATACTTTTAAGGTAGATAAAATTGGAAAAAATTAAATTCTAGCAGAACTGCACTATAAATAATAATAAAGGAAGCTTTTCAAGCTGGACAAAAATGACATTAGATGGAAATGATCTTAATTTATCTTAAAGAATATTAATATTTAAAGCATAAGTGATTATATTAAAATGTAGAGTTTATAGCACATATAAACTTTATTACTTTATAAAAATGTATCACAATAATAAAGAAATCGGTGGGTAAATTAAACTCTGACAGTAGCAAAATACAGGTGGATAGGTTAAATTGTACTTTTCAAGATTTTAAATTTTACTATTAGGTTTAAACAGACAGTGATAAATAAAAAATGTATCGTTTAATTCTTTGAATAGCCACTAAAAGAATTATAAGGTATAACCAAAAAGCCAATAGATGTGTTGAATGAGAATTCCTATGGCAAATGATTGATTCTAACAGCAAAAGAAGACTGGAATAGAGGAACACAGGAATCAAAACCAGGTGAAATAAAAAGAAAATAGGTTGCAAGGTGGTAGAACTAAAGAGATTCTTGACGAGGGTGAAAGAAAAGAGTGAAAAAGCTGGCTTAAAACTCAACATTCAGAACACTAAGATCATGGCGTCTGGTCCCATCACTTCATGGCAATAGATGGGGAAACAATGGAAACAGTGAGAGACTTTATTTTCTTGGACTCCAAAATCACTGTAGATGGTGACTGCAGCCATGAAATTAGAATACACTTGCTCATTGGAAGAAAAGTTATGACAAACATAGACAGTGTATTAAAAAGCAGAGACATCACTTTGCCAGCAAAGGTCCATCTAGTCAAAGCTATGGTTTTTCCAGTAGTCATGGTATAAAGAAGGTATAAAGACCATACAGAAGGCTGGGCTCTGAAGAATTGAGGCTTTCAAATTGTGGTGTTGGAGAAGACTCAAGAGTCCCTTAGACTGCAAACAGATCAACCCAGTCAATTCTAAAAGAAATCAACCCTGAATATTCGTTGGAAGGACTGATGCTGAAGCTGAAATTCCAACACTTTGGCCACCTGATGTGAGGGTTGACTCATTAGAAAAGATCCTGATGCTGGGAAATTCTGAGGGCAGGAGAAGAGGGTGACAGAGGATGAGATGGTTGGATGGCATCACTGATTCAGTGGACATGAGTTTGGGCAAATTCCAGGAGACAGTAAAGGACAGGGAAGCCTGGTGTGACACAAGTCATGGGGTCACAAAGTCAGAAATGACTTAGCAACTGAACAACAACGACATATCAATTGTTACCTAAAAAACAGAGACTAAACATTTCAATTAAAAGGTGGAGATTGGAAGACAAGATAAAAAAGCAAGAGGCAAGTATATTTAAGGAAAAATCACTTAAATGTAATCACAGATGAGGAAACATAAAAGGGGAGAAAAATATATACCATGAAAAAATAAGAATAAGGAAGCTGGTGTTTTTCTATTCATATCAGACAAAGTACAATTCAAGATTAAGAGTATTATTAGATGCAGTAATCGACATTTTTTTAATGTAAAAAGATTCATTTCATCAGAAATACATAACAAATGCCACTCCAAAATTCAATTAAACTGATCAAATCCCCAAATATAAAAGTTAAAACTATAGATTTGGTAGAAGAAAATATCAGAGCATATCTTCAGTGTAGGTAGCAATGATCAGGCCACTCAGCACAAAAGATCAATATTGATCATTGGATGTTATTTTTAGAAATTCTTTTCCAAAAGTCATAATCAATAATAATAATAATAAAGCAAACTACAGGATGGGAGAAAATATATAGAATATGCATATTTTTAAAACATCTTGGACCCAGAATTTATAAACAATTCTTATAGTTCAATATAAAGAAGAAAATAAAGCAAGGAAAAATGGGCAAAAGACTTGAAGGGATGCTTCACAAATAAGACACAGGAAAGATCAATAATCACATGAAAAAATGTTCATCATTATCAGTCCTGAGGGAAACCCAAATTGCATCTGCAATAAAATAGCATTTCTCACCTTTCCAGGAGTTAAATCAAAGAGTCTAACATCAGATATTGAGTAGCCTTGGAGCAACTGAAACTATTAAAATATTACTTTGGAAAACAGTTTGGAGTTTCTGATAAGCTTACACCAACTCTGTGACCCAGTGATCCCACTCTTAAATGTTTAGCAATGAGAAAAGTAATAATCCCCCAAAAGTCTTGTTCATAATAACTTTTCCTATAAGTTGCAAAAACTGGAAAAAATCTACCTGTTCATCAAATGAAAAATGAATTTAAGTGTCAGGATACATTAATACAATGGAATAGTATTCATTGATATTTAAAACTGATTTAAATATTTTAAAAATATGCATTGATATTTAAAAAATGAATTATTGATACAAACCACAGCATGAATCAGTCAATCCTGAAGGAAATCAGTCCTGAATATCCATTGGAAGCACTGAGGCTGAAGCTGAAACTCCAATCCTTTGGCCACCTGATGTGAAGAACTGACTCACTAGAAAAGACCCTGATGCTGGGAAAGATTGAAGGCAGGAGGGGAAGGGGACGACAGAGGATGAGATGGTTGGATGGCATCACAGACTCGATGGACAGGAGTTTGAGTAAGCTCCGGGAGTTGATGATAGGCAGGGAAGTCTGGCGTGCTGCAGTCCATGGGGTTGCAGAGAGTCGGACATGACTGAGCGACTGAACTGAACTGACAGCATGAATGAATCTCAAGAACCACAAGCAAGAAGAAATCAGACACATACACAAATTCAGTCCATTCTCCGTTCTGCATAAAAATTCAAGAAAAGGTAAAGTCTTGATAACCCAAATCAAAACAGTGGCTGCCCAAGATGGATGGGGATCAATAGAAAGGGGATAGAAGGGAACTTTCGGGGTGATGGAAATGTCTGTCTTGATTGTTGTAGACATTGATCAAACCTCATTGCATCATGTGCTTAACATCTGCATGTGACATAGAGAATAAGTATTGGAATAGGTTGGAATATTTATATAGAAATGAATTCGAGTAATATTAGTGTCAGTCACTCAGTCACATCCGACTCTGTGATCCCATGTACTGCCCTGCCAAGAATACTGGCCGTTCCCTTCTCCAGGGGATGTTCCCAACCCAGGGATCAAACCTGGGTCTCCTGCATTGAAGGTAGATTCTTTACCATCTGAGCCATCAGGGAAGTTCTATTTTTCCCTAATGTTTCATTAAACATTTCATGAAATGAAACATTCATTTCAAAAGTACACATTTGAAAATCAAACCATATGACATTTTAACTTCACGTTGAAAACCCTTTTCTGAAATCATAACATGAGTAGGAAAATAATAGTAAAACCACTATGAAGTACAGGAACATTTAAAATGTTCCATTTAATATAAAGTATGTGAAAATAAATGTGCCTTCCCTGATGGCTCAGACAGTAAAACCTCTGCCTACAATGTGGGAGACTCGGGTTTGATCCCTGGGTTGGGAACATCCCCTGGAGAAGGGAACGGCCAGTATTCTTGGCAGGGCAGTACATGGGATCACAGAGTCGGATGTGACTGAGTGACTGACACTAATATTACTCGAATTCATTTCTATATAAATATTCCAACCTATTCCAATACTTATTCTCTATGTCACATGCAGATGTTAAGCACATGATGCAATGAGGTTTGATCAATGTCTACAACAATCAAGACAGACATTTCCATCACCCCGAAAGTTCCCTTCTATCCCCTTTCTATTGATCCCCATCCATCTTGGGCAGCCACTGTTTTGATTTGGGTTATCAAGACTTTACCTTTTCTTGAATTTTTATGCAGAATGGAGAATGGACTGAATTTGTGTATGTGTCTGATTTCTTCTTGCTTGTGGTTCTTGAGACTCATTCATGCTGTCAGTTCAGTCACTCAGTCATGTCCGAATGTCTGCAACCCCATGGACTGCAGCATGCCAGACTTCCCTGCCTATGACCAACTCCCGGAGCTTACTCAAACTCATGTCCATCGAGTCTGTGATGCCATCCAACCATCTCATCCTCTGTCGTCCCCTTCCCCTCCTGCCTTCAATCTTTCCCAGCATCAGGGTCTTTTCTAGTGAGTCAGTTCTTCACATCAGGTGGCCAAAGGATTGGAGTTTCAGCTTCAGCCTCAGTGCTTCCAATGAATATTCAGGACTGATTTCCTTCAGGATTGACTCCAGTACTCTTGCCTGGAAAATCCCATGGATGGAGGAGCTTGGTTAGCTACTGTCCATGGGGTCACAAAGAGTCGGACACGACTGAGCAACTTCACTATCACTATCACTATATGTGAAAATAAAATTTTTTTCCTGTACTGATAGATACCAAGACAAAAGGTGAAGATCAAAAATGAAATAATAATAAAAATAATTTTTAAAAGTGAAATAATAATTTTAATAATAAAGTTCCAATCACATGATTCATTTAACAAATTTTATGTGAAAGTAAATAGTTTAGTTGACCTAAAGTATAAGTATAATCAAATAATGAAGTCATAGGTCTTTCTAGGAAGTGCATAATTCAAGTAGTAAACTCCCAAGTCCTTTAGAGATAGGCTCTTCCTTTCTGTGCCTGTTCCTCATGTTCACTCAGGGAAGTCTCCTCTCAGAATCACAGAATCCTGACTCTATGCACCCTCTTCTTTTCCGAGGTTTTCTTCATAAGGGTCTTACAAACTGACTTCACCTGGAGACGTGATGGGGAGAACTCTTCCACGGTGACCTCAGGCAGCAACAGCTAACCATTCCACCCTGAGTGTGCAGGTGCCCCGTGATGTCCACCGATTCTCCAGGGAGTAGAAACGTATGGTGAACTGGGGCAACCACACGTGACTGTCGCTTTGTGACACTTCCCTGTAAGAGTCATCAGGGGCAGGTTTGATCATTCCTGCTCACTCCTGAGAGGAGGTACAGACTCATCGCGGCTCTTCTTGATGCTTCTGACGTTTCTGTTCAGTAGAGGCCTCTCCAGAAAGGCACGTGTGAACCTAGAGGCTCGATTCCTCTGTGGGTTTATGTGCTCATTATCCCAGATCTTGTGCTGCAGTTCTTTTTGTGTCTGTGTGCTCATGCATTTGATAATGTCAACCTAAATCATAAGTGAGAAATGCTTCTGACCTTTGTTTGCAAAGAATCCGATTTGTTAATTTGGCAGGAGTTCAAAATCTGAAGGACTAAGCAATTGATCTTCTAAAAGGTATAGGATGAGGTTTCTTTTAACATCATATTCTAAGACACTTGATTATTAATCACTCAATTCACCTCGAATGGTTCAGAGACAACTTCAAGGTCAGCATACACTCCCCTATGTGCTGTGTGCTCACTCATGTCTGACTCTTTGCGACCCCATGGACGTCACCTGCCAGGCTCCTCTGCCCATAGGATTTCATGGCAAGAACACTGGAGTGGGTGGCCATTTCCTAAGCCAGTGGATCTTCCCAAAAAGGAACTGAACTGGGGTCTCCTGCATTGCAGGTGGATTATTTACCACTGAGCTATCAGAGAAACCCTGAAAAATGACCATCAAGGAACACCTGTGGCAGATATTTGAATAACGCCCCTTCCCAATATGGCTAAACTCTGGTCTTGTCGGAATATGACCAAGCCATTATGTTTGTGCCTGCAGTGTATATAACCATTCTTTCCTGCAAAGTACTTGCACAGAGCCATTGACAACCAAGGAAAGAAGGAAATTTTTCAAGAATGCAGGGTGATGACAGTACGGTCTCCCTCTTGTATCTGTGCTCCTGGATCCCAGGATATGGAGAGCCCATGGCACTAGCTGATTTTATATAAGGGATTTGAATATTCTCAATTTCAGTATCCGAGGGGGAGGAGGAGCATGGTTAGAAGATGACAGAAGATGGGGAGATGATGAGGAAAAAAAACTAGAAGCGTGACAAAGAGAGCACACAGGGGAAATGATGTCTACAGCCTCATTTATCTTCCCTTCTTTATTTCTCTGTCCTCAAGATGTTCTTGTTAAGCGTCCTACCCCAAAGCCTGCTCAAGAGCCCTCCAGGGACATCTAGATGGGGAGTCACACGTCAAACTGACCCGGGGATTATTTTTTATACAATACTGATCTCATTAACACCGTCCTTATATTTTGTCACTGTTGGGGCTGATCATGCTCTTTCAGAAAATTAGTGCCCTAAAGAAAGAAGAAAAACAGAAAGGAAGGGACGGAGGGAGTGGATATATCCTGAGAGGGCCAGGCAAGACTGAAAGAGAAGGTGACTGAAGTAAAGATGAGGGTGATTAGAGAATGTGCATTCCCGGGAAGAAGAGATGGTCCATGCAGCAGAGCTGGCGTGAACAACGCAGGGGGAGAAGAATCCCATGTGCCATCTCTTGGGGCATCTGGGGGAAGCTGTGGCCAGAGCAGGACAGGCTCGCAGAGGTTGGGAGCTGTTACCTTGGAAAGGAGGGATGGGGTCACTGAAGCTCATGGGTTCCAGAGTTAAGCAAACATAGACTCAGTAGTGTCTACTGACAAACACTGACCCTTTGAGCAGCCTTGAGTAGTGTCTTAACCTCCCTGGAGCTCATTGTAAATGGATGTCCTTGGTCACACCACCTCTTGGGGCCCTGATGGTTAAATAAGTTAATGTGCACAGGTAGCATTCAGCAGATTGTAACCTGGCAATGGGAGGTTGTTTGTTTATTTGCCCTCCCCTCCTGGCCCTTTCTATCGGAAGAATACAGAGGATGGAGGAGGCCTGCAGTCAACTTTGAATTCATTGTTCTGATGCACCAAGCCACACGCCCTGAAAAGTGAGAATGACCCAGGCCAGTCCTTCCCAGTCTTGAACGGTCATCACCACGAAGATTAAGGCCCAACTGCCACATGAGACACTGTCTCTAAAGTTGATGTAACCTGCATCCCAAGGCCAACAAGTAAAGGCATCATCCTGAAACTGAGAAAGAAAATTCCCATGATGAGAACTGGGTACCTGTGACTGATTCATGTTGATGTAGGACAGAAACCAACATGATATTGTAAAGCAACTATCCACCAAATAAAACAAATACATTTAAAGAAATGAAAAAATAAAGTACTTTCACCATATCCCCTAAAAGAACTGGGGTCTTTCAGGCTAGAATCCAAAGATAGGATTTAGCACATTTGCTTTATTTTAAGTTATCTCAGTCATATATGCACGTGTGATCAGTTGCTTCAGTCGTGCCCAACTCTTTTTGACCCCATGTACTATAGCCCGCCAGACTTCTCTGTCCATGAGATTTTCCAAGCAAGAATACTGGAGTGGTTGCCATGCCTCCTTCAGGGGATCTTCCTGCAGCAGGGATTGAACCCAAGCCTCCTGAATCTCCCGATTGCAGGTTGGTTCTCCAACTCAGTCGCCTGGGAAGCCCATCTCAGTCATATAAGGCCACCCAAACGCTTTTACCAGAGTAAAGGTATTTTAAAAGTATACTGTCCATTTCCTGCTGAAATGTAATGGAAAGATGTTACAAAATATAATGATAAGGAAACATACTCAAGCTCTGTCTATAAGGTGAGGAATGCATACATTTTGTGTATTTCCTGATACAGAGGGAGAATTGGATGTGCTTGCCCAAATACATACACCACACAAATTCATAGAGTCCCCAAACTGAAAAGAACTCACCCTGAAAACCAAAATGAATGAAAAATTGGATTTAAAAAGTTTGTATATTCAAAGAAAGCCTTTGGAAGATATAGAGAAAATCACTGAGTAGAGTTAGTTTTGCAGAATGTGGATTGGAAGCTTGGGGCAGGAGAGTACAAGGGGAAATGTATGACGAGGGTGGAGCCCTCGTGAAGGGAGTTAGTGCCCCTGGGAAAGAGACCCACAGAGATCCCTCACCCGACCCACTATGTGAGGACACAGCAAATAGACAGCTGTCTGTGAACCAGAAATTGGGTCCTCAACAGACAGAGTCTGTAGGCACCTTGGCCTTGGGAGTCCCAGCATCCAGACCTGTGAGAAACAGGTTTCTGTTTATAAGCCACTCAGTCTGTGGTATATAGCAGTCCAAATGGTCCAAGACGGTAGACTTTAGATAGATAGTAGATAGAAAGATGATAGCTGCTGCTGCTGCTGTGTCGCTTCAGTCGTGTCCGACTCTGTGTGACCCCATAGACGGCAGCCCACCAGGCTCCCCAGTCCCTGGGATTCTCCAGGCAAGAACACTGGGCTGGGTTGCCATTTCCTTCTCCAATGCATGAAAGTGAAAAGTGAAAGTGAAGTCGCTCAGTCGTGTCCAACTCTTAGCGACCCCATGGACTGTAGCCCGCCAAGCTCCTCCATCCATGGGATTTTCCAGGCAAGAGTACTGGAGTGGGTGCCATTGCCTTCTCTGTAGAGGATAGATAGATAGACAGAATGAAAGAGGGCAACATACATTTAGAGGTTACTCAATATCTGTAAGAATAGCATGAGATTGAATACTCAAAAGACTCTTTTTTTTAAATTAACTTTTTATTGAAGGATAATTGCTTTACAGACTTTTGTTGTTTTCTATCAAACCTCAACATGAATCAGCCATAGGTATACATATACCCCCTCCCTTTTGTGAATACTCAAAAGACTTTTAATGATCATGTTTTTAATAAAAATATAACATGTGAAAACTAATTTGAATAAACAATCAGGGTAATTATTACTCATTATTACTTCAATTTTTAAAGTAAAAACACAAGCACATATATTATCATTGATAAACTATAAATGGTGGAATTACAGACTTTTTATTCTCTTAAAATTTTTTCCTTTCCATATTTTCTAAAATGATTGTTTTCCTTGTATAAAATATTTTCTAAACCCTAAAAATAACTAAAGCATTTGAAATTAAGCCAAGGACTAGAAGCAATAATGAGAATATTCTCATTATTTCCACAACGATAGTCATTCCATTTAAACACATTAAGGTATTGCTTCAAATATTCAATGTGAATTAATGAGACATAGGTCATTTTTTTGACATGCTCACAAAACACCTGATAAGCACTTTTGCAAGATCTAGTTCAGTAATTAACTACAAAATAGACATTGCCTTGTAAGCAGAGCTTTGAGATTCTGTTGGGAAAATCTCTAGGTCTGAAAGATAAGGGATTTTACTGCTTAACTCACTGAAATCCAAATGTAATCCATACCCAGCTGTCTAGCAGAAATTAAACTCCTTCTCTATCAGTGAGGAGAGAATCAAAGAGTGAGGCATAATGCTCTTTTAGTTCTCAAAAACTTTTCTTTAAATAAAAATTCAGAGAACCCCTTTGTGATCCGAAACCTATCAAGATGAATGGCTGGATTCTCTCCTGGGGCAGGCACCTCCACTTGATATAGGAAAAAAGAACCAGCAAGAAATAAGATGCAAATAACTTCTTCATTCTGAGCCCTTTGAAAATTTATTTGATAGTGAAAGATTATGATCTTGCTGTGTTCACAGTTTTCCTCCTTTCTCTGTTCTTTTTATTCAAGAAGAAACATTTTGCCTACGATCACTGACAGTTTCTTCCCATTCAATTTAGTTTTGGCTGCAGTAAGGACATATTGAATATATTCTCACTGTATCAGCAACCTGAATCGTGATCAACACACTGTTCATTTCAGGATTAGGATAACTAATTAAATGGCTTGATTGCATTCATTCTTTATTGACTCAAGAATCAAATGTGTTGACCATTCGATATATTCTGAGTTGGTTACCAGTGGGAATCACAGGATTATTCTTTCTTAATTCCTTATCTGAAGAGAAGATGTGGAGATTAAGTGGTATATTTTGATTGTCATGTCCATGAGTTTTCCAGTTTGGATACAGGAAGCAATATTGACATCTATGTAAATATTTCTACATGAACTGAGATATTAAATAAATTTGATGCTTGACTATGTATTTTTATGATACTTTTAGTAATGAAGGGACAGGATTATTTTGATTCTCCATTGCCACTCTTATTTAAGAGCTGGTTAAAACAAGAGAAGGCTCTTCTCACTCAGCCAGTTATAGCACAAACAGATTGCAGGTGTATCTCTAGAGCCCCAGGAGGTCGGGAGCCAAGAACCACCGCATCCTTGTTCTTTCTGGGGTTATTGATAACACAAGCGCCTGCTTCTCTCCCTGCATCTATGTGATCCCCCCCTCTCTGCAGTGACCTTGACTTTCTCTGACACATTTGCATCTAATTCAGGCTTAGCCACCCAGCTCTGAAATGATATCATATCATAGGTCATGGTTCAGGCTCTGAGTTTCTTAATGTGAGCTTGTGAGAGAAATTCAGCATACCTCAGATTGGTATGAAAGTGATTAGGTAGAGAGCAGTTCTGGAGAAGACTATAAGATGTGGGGAGCTGCTGATTTGGGGTGGGCGTGGGGGATGGAGAATGAGTTGGTTAAGAAGACATAAGGAAGCGAGGAGGATACTTCTGATATCCCTACAACAGTAATAATTTCCTAGGTCTATAATAATTCAAAATTCAGCTCTGGCTGCAATATTACATTCAGGTAAACAATTTGCCCATTAATTAAATTCCAAGTGTATCTGTCTAAAACACTAGGCCAATTTCCTGTCTGGCCTTATTAGTCATGTCTTTGTATTACGCATATGTAAGCTAAGTTTCCTAGAAGTGGGCTTCCCTGGTAGTTCAGATGGTAAAGAATCTGCCTGCAATGAAGGAGACCCAGGTTCAACCCCAGGTTTGGGAAGATCCCCTGGAGAAGGGAATGGCTACCCATTCCAGTATTCTTGCCTGGAGAATCCCATGGACAGAGAAGCCTGGCAGGCTACAGTCCATGGGGTCACAAAAGAGTCAGACATCACTGAGCAACCAACACTTTCTAGAAGTTGAGCCTCTGAGGAGGGTTCTTGGGTGGTTTGATGAGAGAGCTCTTAAGTGAGGGATAGCAGAAGAAGACAGGGAAAGAAGGAGAGGTACAAGGTGGTCCAGATTGGAGAGTCAGTTCACCTGGGTTAATCAGTTTCACCAGAGTCATTCCCTATTAGGCAAAATGGCCAGGCCTTTGAAAATCTGTGGCCATCGGTCCTTGGATGCTAATGTTACTACTTGCTAGAGAGGGGACATGTGGCCAAAGGCAAAGGCAAATCCTGCCTTGCAGATGCAACACACCAGAAAGGGGGCAGCTGTGTGCCACTGGCTGCCAAACTTAGCAGCCAAAAGGAGCATCTACAGCATACCCCACAGCATTCAGGGCTGCAGGACTTTCCAAACTTGTCTAGGATTGCACAAAATGAAAGGCAAAGTCAGGTTAGGTTATTTCAATTGCCTCATCCTTGCCATCCTGCACATCATTTTCTGGTGGTTGACTTCTGCAACTTGCCCTTGAGCATTGGTCTCTGGTTGGTTCTCTCATCCATGCATTTATGGCCACAGACTCAATTTCTTTGGAAGCTAAAGTATCAATATCCAGTAGTCATGTATGGATGTGAGAGTTGGACTATAAAGAAAGCTTAGCTCTGAAGAATTGATGCTTTTGAACTCTGGTGTTGGAGAAGACTCTTGAGAGTCTCTTGGACTGTAAGGAGATCAATCCAATACATCCTAAAGGAAATCAGTATTGAGTATTCATTGGAAGGACTGATGCTGAAGCTGAAACTCCAATCCTTTGGCCACCTGATGCAAAGAACTGACTCATTGGAAAAGACCCTGATGCTGGGAAAGATTGAAGGCGGGAGGAGAAGGGGATGACAGAGGATGAGATGGCTGGATGGCATCACTGACTCAATGGACATGAGTTTGAGCAAGCTCTGGGAGTTGGTGATGGACAGGGAAGCCTGGCATGCTGCAGTCCATGGAGTCGCAGAGTTGGATACAACTGAGGGACTGAACTGAACTGAAGGTATCAATCTAATAACTCAATGAACAAATCCAAGTTCTTATGTTTATGGGTGAAGATTAGAAGTACATTCCCAGAGACCAGGTTGTTCTGGTTACAATGAACGAGTAACAAATTACCCCAACATAAGTGGTTTAAAGCCATGATCATTTACGATCTCTTATGGTCTCTGTGGGTCAGGAGTTTAGACGATGGACAATAAGATGTCTTCCTTCTGGTCCATGATACTGTCTTTTATGACCCAACCTTGAAAACTGTACCATGTTACGTCTGCCACATTCCATTGGTTGAGACTGTTACAAAAGGCCAGCTGATTTCAAAGGTGGGAGTGTTCAGAGTTCCACTCTTGATGGAAGCATGTTGACATCCTATTTTAAAAAAGCATGAAAGGGATTTTCTTGGCAGTCCTGTGATTTTAGACTTCACCTTTCAATGAGAGTATGGGCTCTAACCCTGATTGGGAAGCTAAGATCCCACATGCCTCGTGGCCAAAGGCAAAAAAACCCTACATAAAATAGAAGCAATATTGTACCAAATTCAGTAAAGACCTTAAAAATGATCCATATCAAAAAAGTCTTAAGAAAAGCATGAAGTATTAGATAAGTTTAGAAAAAAAAAACCAATCTGTTACTTGTATGTATTGATTCATGCAACAACAAAAAAAATTAATGGACACTTTCATATAAGAGGTTTGGTGCTAACCATTTTGACTATGGTTTTTTAAAATCAATATCCCAACCCATGCTTCACAATGATGATGGCCCTCTCTGCTTCCTCTATGGCCTTGTTCTCTGATGGCAGGAAGGACAGTTGAGGAGAAGGCCAAGGCAAAAGAAAGTGAAAAGGTAAAATTGAAATGCACTGAGCTCCAAGGATACATGTTGTTAGCATATTTGTCATGTATTATTCACAACCAGCTCTAAAAGCCAGAGTTCCTTTCTCTTCCACTTGGGTACATTTATCCAGAAAATTTCAGAAAGTTCATGGCCCTAAATGTCTCTTTGCCAATGGGTCTCAGATGACTAACTCAAGCCAGGTCACTCTGTCAGGCTCCAGCCCTCTGGTGTGTGTGTGTGTGTGTGTGCACAGTCTCTCAATTGTGTCTCACTCTTTGCGACCCCATGGACTATAGTCCTCCAGGCTCCTCTGTCCATGGAATTCTCCAGGCAAGAGTACTGCAGTGGGTTCCCAGGGGATCTTCCCAAGCCAGGGATCAAACCTGGGTCTCCTGCTTTGCAGGAGGACTCTTTACCATCTGAACCACCAGGGAAGCCTGTCATCATATATATATATATATATATATATATATATATATATTACTTGTAGGCGAGGAACAAGGCTTTGTTAGTAAGTGCCAGAGGAATTGTCAAGAGTGGTTTTCTATCAGTAAATCTTTCAGTCTTACTGCTTCATCACATTACTAAAGTCTGGCTGGGTCAGCATATATGTGCCTGGCAATCTCTAAACATTACCTAAGTAAGGGGAACACAGGCTCTGAGTAGGAACGCCTTTAATCAAGAATGAAATTCAGTGACACCCAAACAGCCCCTCAATCCTTTTTAGAGGAATGCTTGTTTTGAGGCCAAACTATTGGCAGCTGGCAACATCCCAGATCTAGACATGATTAAATTGTTGATTTTCTTCCAAAGTCTCCCTCAACCAAACCAGAGAGGGACCTAAGAGAGGATGGTGTGAGCTTTTAGCATTGTTGAGGGCCAGACACTCCAATTCAGAAGGGCACATTACATTTCTACTCTTCCAAAGACAAGAGGACTATTCTGTGTCCATTATGATTGAAAATAGGTTAATGGTTTATTTCCTGTTTTGACTGCGGCTGACCCAGGAATGATCATTCATCCTCATTAGCCAGCTTTGCTGCCTGGTCAGCTCACAGGAAAGGAGATCCATGGACATGCCGCTGGATTTACTTCCTTTTCACATGAAAAAAATGGCTAGTGGAAGTTGTATGAAGGCAGATTTAAAGTTTTGGCTCAGATGGTAAAGAATCTGCCTGCAGTGTAGGAGACGGGTTCAGTCCCTGGGTTGGGAAGACCCCCTGGAGAAGGAAATGACAACCACCTCCAGTATTCTTTCCTGCCTGGAGAATCCCATGGATAGAGGAGCCTGGCAGGCTACAGTCCATGGAGTCGCAAAGAGTCGGACACGACTGAGCGGCTAACACTTTCACTTTCAAAGGAAGTTGACTTAGCTGATGAAAGTTGTAACCTAAGGAAGGGCTGCCTCTCAGAATGGTGAGCGTTCATCATCAAAGGTGTCTGTTGGAAGAGGACCAGATCACTATTTCCATCTGAAAGAGCAAGGTTAGGGGTTTCCAGAGATCAGAGGCTGGGATTCTGAGCTCCTTCCCTGTCTGGGATCTCAGCTGGCAGTGATTCGTTGTCCTTGTTCTGATAGAGGCCATCACCCGGCAGATGGAGGTCTTCAAAGGGGGCTTTCGTGAGTGATCCTCCCCATTCTGAGTACTCTGCCTTTAATCTGATGCATCAGATGTATCATTGCTTTTTATCTGTGCCTTGGTCCAAAGCTCTAAACTTTCTTTATCAAGATTATTTGAGAATGTACCTGTTTGTCTAAGCCCTAGTGAAGAAGATGGTTATGCATTTTGAAAACCACCAGCCTTTCAAAGCTCATGAAAACATGAGCTTACAAGACACTTACATATCAGAATGGACACTACCATTTTTATACAGGAAACAAGTATAATATCTCAGATCCTTCTTTCCAGAGTCCAAGTTGACATTGGATTATACAAAATGTGAAGAGCATTTTATAAGATTTTCTGATATATGAAGAATCTGACTTTGAACATTGTGAGTCTGGGAAGAAGATGTAATTCAGTGGAGGAGGGTGATTCCAAGTTAAAGGGCAGTATTGCCGTTTTACAGAGAAGGCAATGGCACCCCACTCCAGTACTCTTGCCTGGAAAATCCCATAGATGGAGGAGCCTGGTGGGCTTCAGTCCCTGGGGTCGCTGAGGGTCGGACACGACTGAGCGACTTCACTTTCACCTTTCACTTTCCTGCATTGGAGAAGGAAATGGCAACCCACTCCAGTGTTCTTGCCTGGAGAATCCCAGGACAGGGGAGCCTGGTGGGCTGCCGTCCATGGGGTCACACAGAGTTGGACACGACTGAAGTGACTTAGCATAGCATAGCATAGCATAGCATTGCCGTTTTATGTAGGAAAAAGATTACTTCACAGAAACCCATGTGTATGCTAGCTAGTTTACTTTTCTCAAGTTTTTTATGCATCAAAAAACAAATGCTTTTTAGAGAGAATTATATAGTTACTTCATTGAGTATAGATGCATTTTATAGGCAAATTCCATCATAATCACTCAGTGTTTGTTAAATAAATGAATTAACAATAAGAAAGTCTGTCAGCTCTTTTTAAAATTTTGAAGAATGAGAAAAATGCATGGATGATGGGTATGAGTCCATAAATGTTCCTTAAAATATTCAAATTATTTTAGAATCTATGATTTAAATATCACTTAGTCTTTTCTTCCCAAAAAGAACTGCCAGAGAAGAGAATGAAGGAAGGGAAAATAAAACTATTTTCTTCTGAGTGCAAACATTTTAAAAAGAAGAGAAGAGACATTCAGACTTGCCTGGTTTTGTCTATATTACAATATTACATTGAATGGAATTAAAATTTCTCAGTCATGCATCCTTTCTATGGAATAAAGCACACGTTCTGGAAGACAGATAACGTGAACATGAACTATACACTGTATAAGTGAATAGAGGAATGGGTGACTCTGGTTTCTAAAGAGGGACTTGAAGTGGCACCCCTTCTCAAAATAAAAGATGCAGAAAGTAGCTTCTGGGAAAGGGATATTCAGAATTTCCTAGAGAAGTATCAGAATATGTGTAAAATCACATGAGTATTGATTGAGTGATAATGATCATATCAAGTTTGCCACATAAGAAATGAAAACTGAGAGATTTTTAAAATGTGTACTCATTAAACTTCGTAAGTCCATTGCATATGTATAAAATAACATATTTTGCCCAAAGTATATTCTCCTAAACCCAACAAAAATCAATGAGATAAGTGGCTTTGTTTCACATTTTAGATCTGTCCAATGTGTGGTTTAATGAATGACAGCTGGATTCTAGAATCTGCTTTTTACGTTCACTCTGTCATGTCATTTTGGTTGAAATTATATAAAGAAAACCTGGCTTCATACAGATGTATAACTTGAAAAGGAAGGAACATTTTAATAGTCTTCTCTGATAACTGTGATAAGAGTCTTCTTTGTTACTGTACCAAAACTCAAAAAGTAGTTTCTGCTTGACAGTTAATTACAATGTGATCTGAAAC
Organism: Bos mutus; assembly: GCF_027580195.1. Lineage (NCBI taxonomy): Eukaryota > Metazoa > Chordata > Mammalia > Artiodactyla > Bovidae > Bos > Bos mutus. The sequence continues at coordinate 65,681,148 of NC_091636.1, forward strand.
CTTAACAATGAACTTTCTGTGCAGCTTCAAGTATACAATAGGATATTGTTAATTGAAGTCACCACGCTGTATATTATAATTCTAGAACTTACCCATCCTAAAACTGGACGTTTGTAACTTTTGACCACCTTCACCCACCCCACCCTCCACCTCGTCCATCCACCCCCACCTCCTAACTCTTCCCGGCACCCCTCCTCCTGACAATCATTAACTTACTCTCTGTTGCTATAAATTTGATTTATTTGTTTTTTTAAGAATTAGAATCTGTTGGCCTGAAAAAATAGACTGTCTGAAACTAACAGGAATTTCTCCAGCAAAGATGGGCTTATTGGGGATGGGTTGTTCATTCCTCAGTCGTGTCTGGCTCTTTGCGACCCCATGGACTGCAGCATACCAAGCTTCCCTGTCCTTCACTATCTCCCAGAGTTTTCTCAAACTCATGTCCATCGAATTGGTGATGGGGATCAGTAGACAGCTGCAGTTCTGGATCTACAACCATGGTGAGCTGCAGGTAAGACCCCTGAGTGCATTTTTCTCAGATCCCAGCCATAAATGCCATACTGTATTTGTCTTTCTGGAGAAGCCACAGGTCTAGGAGGGCATTCCTAGTGCCCTGCTGAGCTGACCTGGGGGTGAGGTCCAAGTGTGCCTGTTCCTCTCACCCTTCCCATGTGGTCCTCCTCATCTCTGTGCTCCAGGGGCTGCTTCAGCCTCAATGCAGGTTCTGGATTTTCCCAGTGATGTCTTGTTTATGGATCAAAGCCAGTTGGCCTTCCTGGGTGAGGGATGGGGGGAGGGTGGGGCTGAAGTCCAGAACAACCTATGTTGCTATCTTGATGATGCCACCCTCCAATTTTGGCTTAAGAAAAGTTTTGACCTTGCAGATCTCTTGGAAGGCTTCTGGGGACCCTGGTCTTTCCCATACTACACTTTAGAAGCTGTTGTTTTAACCTACCATTTTGGTGTAGTTGCTTGGGAGGTATGTATAAAAAAGAAGTGTTTAACATACATAGCTCAACAATTCCAGCAGGCTCTTTTTGAAGATCATAACAAGTGCAAAATTGATAGGGAAAGGTAAAGAACTCAAAATTACCAGTGGTAGCCTTGAGAAAGAAGGACAGAGTTTGAAAACATGCACTACTCATTTTAAGACTCACTATAAACCTATCCTATAATTGAGATAGCGTGATTCAAGCCTAAGGACAGACAGACCTAGGAAACTCTATAGAGCCCATAAATAGTTCTGCATACACACAGCAAAAATTAATTTAGACAAATATGCCAATGGAATGCAATGGGGAAAGGAGAGTCTTTTTAATAAATGATAGTGGAACAACTGGATATCTGTATGCAAAAATTAAAATTGAACTTGATAAATACCTGACTTGAAAATTGACAGACACTGATGGTTTCCAGGCAAAATTTAAAAGCTAAAATTATAAAGTTTCTCCAAACATATAGGGGGATATCTTTGTGGCCTGTGTACTCAAATATTTCTTGGAGATATTGCAAAAGCACTTAACAGGGGAAAAAATGGTAAATGGGACTTTATCAGAATAAAAAATTTTCACTCTTCAAAACTTTCTTAATAAATAAAAAGACCAATCACAGTCTAGGAGAAATATTCACAATCTATGTGTTTATATATATATGACAAAGACTTGAATCTAAATTTTATAATTTCTCCATATAAAACACAAAAGACAAGCAATCGAGTAAGAATTGTCAAAAGACTTGGATAGGTACTTCACAAAGGAGGATGTAAGAACCGCTAATAAAGTGAATGCAAAGGTGTCTTTTAACAGTGTTAGTTACCAGGGAAACGCAAATTAAATCCAGAAGCAAATTCACCTAAGCGGCCAAAATAGTGGCTTAGTTTAAGTAACTTCAACACCAAGTGCTGGAGAAGATGTGCACTGCCACAGATATCTCACGCTGGTAGGATGTATAATGGTACAACCAGGTGGAAACTGGTACCTCTTGTAAAACTAAGTACATACCTTCCTTATGATCCAGCAATTCCACTCTAAGCAGTTATTTCCAGCAGAAATGAAAAATATTTGTACAATAATGTTTAGTGCAGCTTTATGCATAATATCAAGAAATTTAAGCAATTTAAATGCTCACCAACGGGACACTGAACAAATAAATTCTAGTATATCCATCCAATATTACCAGGCAGTAGAAAGAAATGAGCTATTGATACACACATGTACATGAATATCAAAAATATTTTGTGGAGTGAGGAAAGTCAGACATGACTATGTCATATGTTCCCATTTATATAAAGTTCAAGAACTAATTTGTGGGACTATAACTCATTAGGGTGTTCATTGGAAGAACTGATGCTGAGGCTGAAACTCCAATACTTTGGCCACCTCATGCGAAGAGTTGACTCATTGGAAAAGACTGTGATGCTGGGAGGGATTGGGGGCAGGAGGAGAAGGGGACGACAGAGGATGAGATGGCTGGATGGCATCACCGACTCGATGCATATGAGTTTGGGTGAACTTCGGGAGTTGGTGATGGACAGGGAGGCCTGGTGTGCTGCAATTCATGGGGTTGCAAAGAGTCGGACATGACTGAGCGACTGAACTGAACTCAACTCAATATGGTGGTTGCTCTAGGTGTAAGGAGGGAAATACACTATTTTAAAAATTAATTTGTATTAGAGTACAGTTGCTTTACAGTGTTGTGTTGGTTTCTGCTGCAGAGCAAAGTGAATCAGCTAAATGTCTCCATACAGCCCCTTGTTTTGGATTTCCTTCCCATTTAAGTTACCACAGAGCATTAAGTAGACTTCCCTGAGCTATACAGTAAGTTTTCATGGTTATCCATTTTAAGCGAAGTGAAGTGAAAGTTGCTCAGTCATGTCCAACTCTTTGCGACCCTGTGGACTGTAGCCTGTCAGGCTCTTCTGTCCATGGAATTCTCCAGGCCAGAATACTGGAGTGGATAGCCATTCCCTTCTCCGGGGGATCTTCCCAACCCAGGGATCAAACCCAGGCCTCCCGCGTTGCAGGTGGATTCTTTACCATCTGAGCCATTTTATACATAGTGTGAATAGTGGATATATATCTCAGTCCCAGTCTCCCGGTTTACCTTACCCCTGTTTTTCCCCCTTGGTGTCCATACATTTGTTCTCTACATCATGTCTCTATTTCCGCTTTGCAGACGTATTCATCTGTATCATTTTTCTAGATGCCACATATATGTGTTAATACATGGTGTTTGTGTTTCCCTTTCTGACTTACTTTACTCTGTGTGATAGTCTCTAGGCCATCCATGCCACTTGCAAATGGCCCAGTTTGTTCCGTTTCATGGCTGAACACTGTTGCATTGCACACATGTACCACATCTTCTTTATCCATTCCTCTGTCGATAGGCATTTAGGTGGCTTCTATGTCCTCGCTATTGTAAGTAGTGCTGCAGTGGACACTGAGGTGCATGTGTCTTTTTGATACATGGCTTTCTCTGAGTATTTGCCCAGAAGTAGGATTGTACTACTGAGAGAAATGATGGGAATGTCCAGGGTGAAGGCAATGTTCTGTGTTTTGGCTGGATGTTGACTCCAAGGGTACATACATTTGTGAAACTTGTCAGAGAGTGCACTTAAGATCTGCACATTTTACTCTATGTCATTACACTTCAATAAAAATATAGAAATGCATATGCTTATCATCTGTACAACTGTCATGAATATTTTCTTGATTTGTTAAGTGAGGTGTTCAATCAAAGATGTATGTTGATTGAATTATGACTATGAAACATGCTGATTACCAATCCATATTCATTTGAAAACCTAGAGGCAGAAGCAAAAACTACCATGTGTGATGGGAAGATGGACTTGCCTACTCTTTGGTTTTTAGTTTTCAATCTCTCGTCTATTAATATGATAATTGCCTTTAATGACTTTGTTCTCCTCAGTGTAATCAGACAGGAAACTTTAGATGGAAATTGCATAAATTATTCTAATTCCTGCCAGGGAAAGAATCCAAGATTTTAATCAACTTCTGCACATTTTATTCTTCTTGTTAGGAAGTTTCCTTTATATTCATACTTAACTGACAGGCCCTCTCTGGAAGAAGCAGTCCTTATTAAGTGCCCTCATCAATAAAACTTTGTTGCCAGGGTAGACGAGAGATGACATTCTTATTCAAAGAGTCAACTGTGCCAAGGAAGATTGTGCAAACTCACCCGACTCTGATGTTTTACATATAATCTCACAAAAATATTAACACCATTGACAGTACTAACTTTATATATATATATTTTTTTTTCAGTTTATAAAATATTCTGCATTCAAAGTGAACATCTGGGAGGAATATAATAAGAAAGACACCATTGCCTCCATCCTACAGAGAAAAAAACGGAAGTGTATGGCATTGAAGCTCATTCATCATTACTTTAATGAATGTGGGTCATGCTCTCATAGACACAACTAAAGTTTTTCTTCTTTCCTAAAGCTTTCCTAAATTGAGCTTTCCTCACTTCTCACTAGATCTTCACAATCAACCTTCTCAGTATTTGAAGCAGCAAGGAGTCTCTGAGTTGAAATCCTCATTCAGTCGTAGGAATCCTAGGTAGGGGCAGGCGGAAAGTGGAGGTGGAATCCGCTTAAGAGCCCAGAGGGATAACGGTGCCTGATTCGGTGGATTCTGCTCATAGTCTAGGCCACGTGCTGTGCCGGGATGAGGGGCGCCAAGCCGTGTATGTATGGCTGAGCCCCTTTGAAACTATCACAACATTGTTAATCGGCTATACTCCAATAGAAAACAAAACGTTCAAAAAAATGTAAGCAACCTAGATGTCCATTGACCGATGAGTGGGTAAAGAAGACGTGGTGCCTATATACAATGGAGTGTTACTCAACTGCAAAAAAGAACAGATTGGATTGGTGTCAGTTGCAGCGAGATGGATGAACCTAGAGCCTGTTTTACAGTGTGAAGTAAGTCAGAAAGAGAAAAACAAATATTGCATATTAATGCCTATCTATGGAATCAAGGAAAAAAGAGTACTGAACCTATACTAGGTCTGAATAGTAATGAGCCTACTTGCAGTGAAGGAATGGAGATGCAGACGTAGAGAATGAACTTGCGGACACAGTAGGGGAAGGAGGGAGTGGAAAGCGTTGAAACAGTAGCAGTGACAAGCATACACTAGCATGTGTGAGGCGTGCAGCTAGTGGGCGCTGCTGCGTGACACGGTGCACTCAGCCAGGCGCTCTGTGACAACAGAGGGAAGCATGGGGGGAAGAGGAAGACTCAAGAGGGAGGGGATGCATATCTATATCCATATCTAATCATGGCCAATTCACGTTGTTGTCTGGCAGAAACCAACACAACATTGCAAAGCAATTACCTTCCAATTAAAAAAAAAACACACACACACCTCCCAATTGCAATGGAAAATGGCAAAAAAGCAAACTGAATGCTCTTTCTTCCCATTTCAAGAAAGGCCACCTCTGCTAAAGATCTGCAGTCCAGGACTTCTTGAGCTAAGGAAACACTGAACAGAATACATTTTATTTGATTCTGAGCTGCATCATTCTAAATGTTGGCTTAAAGAGGTCTCTGATGCAGAGAAACTTTAGTGTCCGAGTATTTCCAGAGGAACCTAGTGCCCACCTACAACACAGGAAAGAATAGCAACCATCCATATGGTACAAGATGTGGTGCTAAAAACCAGCACTGGTTTAGAAGACAAATTTGGGTTTTGGAAAGGGTTTGAGATCATGAAAGCTTGATCAGCCCCAGACCCATAGCCTGAATATGTCACAATGCCAAACATCGGCTTGCTCATCTGTAAAATGGGGATAATAATATCCTGTCCTATCTATAACCAGGAGACCTTCCAAAGATTAGGAAAATAAACATTGAAAGCATTTTAAAGCTGGAAGAGTTTTGTCCACCTGACGATGTGGTTGCCATGACAATTTGCCACTGCTTCTTTGCCTTTCTTTGAGGTTGGTCATAAGACTGAATTTCTTCTGGGCTCATCCCTTGGCTTACTTGCAGCCTCTTAAAAGCCAGAACCTTCTCATTATGAATTTGTTTAGAGATCTATCACCAATCTTTGCTCTTTTAGGCAATTTTATTCTATCTCATCCTGGGAATGTCCCATTTGTAATGTCTGCATGTCCACTCTGGCAGGAATGGCGTGTGCATTTGTGTGTTTGTAATTGAAAAAGAGAAAATATATATCATTTCCTTCTCATCCAAGAATCTTCATCACAGGTGAGCCTAAAGATTCCAGAAGCTGAGGTCTGAGGGTCTGTGTGACGGGCCCTTGGGCCAACGATAATGTCATCAGGTGTATCTCACTCTCTGCCTTTTTCAACTCTGCTTTCTTTGGCCTTGGCTTCATTCTCAGAAGAACTCAGACTGTTCCCTGTGGGTCTTAGGATGGTGCTCTCAACTGAGCTCTCAACTCCAGGAGGACCACCCCACTACTTTAGGCAGTCCAGGTGCTATAACAAAGTGCATAGACGGGGAGACTCCCAAACAACGGAGGCTGGAAGTCCAAGGTCAGGTGCCCTCGTGGTCAAGTGAGGGGCCTTTTCCCATGTCCTCACAGGGCAGAAGGACCCTCTGTTGTGATAAAGGCCACTCTCCAATCATGGGGCTGGACACTCAGGACCTAGTCACCTCCCAAAGACCCTGCCTCTTAATAACATTATACTGGGGTTAGGGTTTTGAGATTTGAATTATGCTTTGTAATAATCCATTAAGGAAACTATTATATATACATGTATATATGTATATATAAGTATATAATCGAATCATTGTTGTATACACCTGAAACTAACATGATATTGTAAATCAATGATACTTTGATAAAAAAATTAAACTCAAAAAAGATTTGAATTTGGGGGAGACACAAATATTTAGCCCATTGCATTATTTCATTAGCTATCCAACATCAGAAAAAGGTTTCTCTCCTGAGGGCACAGATAAAAGCATGGTAATTATATCTCATTGGCTCAGATGGTCTGCTGGCTTGGGTCCACCCATCATAGTGACCAAGCACATGCGGGGCTCCACCCGTCTCAGGTCCGAGTCACATGGACAGCAAGAGGAAGCTGGGGGGGTCTCAGGAAAGCCAGGGGCTGCCAACAGATGAATTCTGAGCACCCTGTGGCCTGAGGCTCGCTGCTGTCTCCTTCCTGCATGACGGAGCGGGCTGATGCTGACCAGCTGATGCTGGTCCTGTGAGCATGCCATCAGCAGCAGCATGGGACTCTCCTGCCCTCATCCCAAGACGCCCCATCATTCTCCTCTCCCTCTAAAATGAAGCTTGGCACTTGTGATCAAGGACAAGAGCGTGTAGGAATTTCTCAAGAAGTTCCTTTCTCTAGCTATTCAGTGAAAAGCATCCTTCTTCCCAGGTGGCGCTAGTGGCAAAGATGCCACCTGGCAACGCAGGAGATGTAAGAAATACAGGTTCGATCCCTGGGTCAGGAAGATCCCCTGGAGAGGGAAACAGCAACCCACTCCAGTATTCCTCCCTGGAGAATCCCATGCTTGGTGGGCTACAGTCCATAGGGTCACGGAGTTGGACACGACTGAAGCAACTGAGCACACAGAGCTATTCAATGAGACGCAGAATTCTTCAAGGAAAGTAGTCAAGCAGCAGTTTGGTTTCCAGACTTTGTGTGTTTTGACTTTGATGGACGCATTCCTTTCCTGTGGCTGCCGTAGGCAATGACCACAAACTTCATAGCTTTAAACTGCACGAGTGTGCTAGCCCATAGTTCAGAGGTCAGGAGTTTGACGTGAGTCTCACTGGGCTAAAGCTGTGGTGTGGGCAGCTGGATTCCTCCTGGTATCTCTGAGGGAAAACCCATTCCCTGGTCTACTCAAGCTTCTAGAAGCCATGCTTCCAGTTGCCTTGGTCCATGGCTTAGCCTCCGTCTTTGTATCTTCTTGAAATCTCTCCCTCTCACTTGACAATACTTTTTGTCTCCAGAAACAACTCAGCTATGAATCTGCATGACTTACTAGACATAGGCTTTACCCCTGACTTTGAAATGATTGGCTGAAGGTTTTTCATGTTTATTTCCCACTAAGTAATGTGTCTCATCTGTCAAACAATGCTTCTTTTCATTTTATCTTCTGACTGCTCTTGCTTGTAGAAGCTTTTCCAGGAAACTCTTTTAAGAAATTCTGTTGGATGGATGTTTAGCCTTGATTTCTTCCTTAGTACAATGCCTTTTGAACATTTACAAATAAAATAAGAGTGACATGTCTGTGTTATAAGATAAAAAAGCAAATGAACTACCCCTGTTGAGATAAAGATACATGTGACAGTTTCCTCTTTAGTTTATGTGGGAAATCTTCAAGTGCCTTTGCAGGTGGGCTCAGTCGTGTCCACCTTTTGTGGCCCCATGGCCTGTAGTCTGCCAGGCTCCTCTGTCCATGGGATCTTTCAGGCAAGAGCACTGGAGTGGGCAGCGATGTCCTCCTCCAGGGGATCCTTCTGACCCAGGGATGGAACCCAAGTCCTTTGTGTCTTCTGTATTGACAGGCAGATTCTTTACCACTGTGCCTCTTGGGAAGCCCTCAAGTGCCTTAGAAAATGCTAATGCTGAAGCTTCCATGGATACCAAAGTCAGAAGGAAAGAGAAAGAGCATGCGCACTGTACTCCTAGACGATCAGCTAGGTCATCGTGTACTGCATGGCAACTGCTGTAGGGCGGAAGAGCAGGAGAGGCCCAGTAGTAACCTAACTGACCAATCGATTAATTATTTGAGCTTCCATCCAACAAGAAAATACAGTAAAATATAGAAAATACAGGAAATGTATAGAAAGTACAGTCTTGCTATAGTATAGCAAGTAACGTAATGTTGCAATTTCCTCTCATGCTTCAAATAAAAGCATATTTAAAGCACAAGAGGAAATTACAAGGCTTCCGATAGTGCTGTCTTTCAGTGAACTATCTTATTTAAAGTATTTTCCTTAAACGAACCATGCAGCATCTTTGCCACCAATAGGGAAAATATTAAAAGAGAAATAAATACATGTAACCCGTCCCATTTCTTTTCTTGTAAACTCCTCCCAAACTGCTTCGTTCATGTGATCCACCAGCCAGAAGTGATGCGTTGAAAATAGCCTCAGCTAAAAGCAGGTATAAGGCGAGGTAGCCAGGCTTATTATGTAGGATTCTACAGGCAAACTGTGTGATTTGAGGAGGAATTTGAGGAGGAAGTGTGAAGATTTGCTCTTTTTTTCTTTTAGAGAAAACACCCAACAGATGCTTTGAGATATTAAAACCCCTTTTTTAGTTGCACAGGGAGCAGAGTTTCTGCAGAGAGGCTGGATTTATACAGCAGTATCCTACTGTGGGCAACTTCATGGCCAGTCACAGGTAGTTCAGCAGAGGACCCAGGTTTGCACAAGTGACGTAACATTCTGCCTTTAAGGACGAACACATTCTGGGATGCAATCAAATATAGGCCCATGCTGATTCTGATGAACACAGTTTAAGAAGCAGTCGTTGACCGTGGGGTGACTCAAATATTTATTTAATGTGTTGTTGTAATGGGTCAGCTGTTGGGACAGGGGTTCTTAATCCTTCAAATAGGATTGTGACTGCCACACCCTCTACCCACGCCCTCTCCTCTCCTGCAGTTGCGGCTGAGGGTGATGGACCTTGACCTTTCTGTGTTATTCAGCAGCTAATAATTCTGCCAGTGTTTCTCACTCTTCCCCTGATACCCAAGCCTGAGCTTTCAAAGAACTGGTTATTTCTGCACAGAGAATCTCGGTCCCAAGAACCCTCTTGGCTTCAGTGTAGACAGCACTGATAACGTCTTACTCTTGAGAATAACTTCTACATCTATAAAGTAATGTCATCATACCTACAGCTGATGTTTCCCATGGATGTTGGGAAATTTGTCAAAACTTTGGAGGATGGGCTATATACCTATTGCTGTTCAGTCGCTAAGTCGTGTCTGACTCTTTGTGACCCCATGGACTTCAGCACCCCAGGCTTCGCTGTCCTTCACTGTCTCCTAGAGTTTGTTCAAATTCATGTCCATTGAGTTAGTGATGCTATCTAACCATCCCATCCTCTGTCACCCCCTTCTCCTGCCTTAAATCATTCTCAGCATCAGGGTCTTTTCCAATGAATCGGCTCTTTGCAGCTGGTGGCCAAAGAACTGGAGTTACAGCTTCAGCACCAGTCCTTTCAGTGAATATTCAGGGTTGATTTCCTTTAGGATTGACTGGTATACTGGCAATGTATTATTATCTCGCTAAGAATTAAGACTGAATGCCTTAGTACCTATGTCCGAGTCTAAGAACATCTATTTTAAAAGTTGCACATGTCTTATTTGTCATGTTAACTCATTTCCTATTTCCTATAAGGCTGAACTAATTCCAGCCTTCTATTCATGATCAAATTTATATGATACAAAAGCCGGCATGATGAACAATTTCTTGCATGAAGTTAATGATAGCACAATATGCATGAAAATAGCACACAGACTGTGGAGATGCCTTTCCTAAAGCACTACCAGGGATATTCCATAATTTCTTATTAAAACAGTAACAAAATGTGTGCCCTGGACAGTATCTTATCTGAGCAGTGGAATTTTGAGTAGTTTTCAATAGTCCCATGCTCATATTCTTTGACCAACCACTCAGGTTCAGAACTGAGGGGGTGAGTTCCACTAAATATCTTCAGCAATATCTTGTCACTTCAAAGTTATTTATTATCTTCTCTTTTCTTTCCCTTTTTCTTTTTTCCTTTCTTTTCCTTTCTTTTTCCCCCCAGGTCGTAATGGCAACCCATACCTACTCTTAGCTCTAAATTAAACAGCTTGGCGATAATTACATAGTCGCCTACTCTTGCAAGAGAACAAGTACACCTCTCAAGAGTTCTGATGGTCTTGCTCGTACTCTTCCCCAGGGTAATTTATATTTAAATCTGGTTCTTTGACTGTGATGCTTGACTCAGGCTCCAGAGCTTTAGAGTCTAAGTCTGCAGTAACTATGACCTGCATCTGAAGGTCTGAGTGAGAAGTACATGCAGAGTGTGGGTTACTCAACTCCTTCAATGTGCAGCTCTCCTGCTGAAAGCCTTTCTCATTTGCTCTTTGGCTCAGAGCTAGAAATCTCCAGTTCTGACTTCCAGGTTCTCATTAAACACATCTGACAACCACCCAATTTCCCCTTTATGACTCCCCTCATCCTCCTCTAGTTCTAATCAAACCAGTCTCTTATTCCATTAGCTGCCCTTCCAATCTCAGAAGCCCAGTCTCGGCTCGTCTCCCACTTTGGAATCCCATTTTGGATGGCTGTCAGCTGTGTTCCCCCTGCCAGGGCAAGTCCTGCAGGTGCTTTTCAAGCCAGGCTGAATGTTCTGACCATATTAGCAGGCTTCTTAAATGAGCACTTTTTCAGAATTACCCTTCCCTCACTTTGAATTCTTTCAATGCTGACACACACATGGTATAGCACACTTGTTCCCTCTTCATCGTTGTGACGACTTCTTAATTTACACCTGGCTCCTCTGACACGTGTATTTGTTTCCCCAGGGGACAATCATCTCATTCATTTCTTCTGAACTTCTCACAGCACCTTGCATGAATCTTTGACAACCTATTCGTGCATTGCATCTCATTGAATTGATTTTCATTATATAATGAAAAGATATTGTCCAGTGAATGATGCTTTTTTAAACCTTTTATGATTCTCCCAAACATAACATTCTACTGAATTTTTATAATATTCTGAAAAAAAACAAAATAATAAAGATGACTTTTTGTAGTACAGTTTCTAGGAATTCACCTAATATTAGATACTAGACACATTTCCGTCTCTTATACCATTTATGCTCACTCAGTAGGGAGAACCTGTATGCAGAGGTAAAGTAAAATCCTTATGTAAACACTCATCAGTACTGATGGAAAAAATGAATGCCTGAATAGAAATGTTTAACTATGTTTGGGACAAAGGGGACTCTTTATCTTAAGCCTCTGTTATCTTTATTTTGATCCAAGCATCTGGATATTGGTAGATAGTTCAAATCAATGGGGATTTTACTGGATTAAAAAAATCATAAAAATATTAAAATAACATTCAGTTTGCAATTTTTAGGCATTAGTGTGAAGAAAATGTACAGATTCCATGTATGGATATAAGAATTGGACCATAAAGAAGGCTGAGCATTGTAGAATGGATGCTTTTGAACTGTGGTGCTGGAGAAGACTCTTGAGAGTCCCTTGGACTGCAAGGAGATCAAACCAGTCAATCCTAAAGGCAATCAACCCTGAATATTCATTGGAAGGACTGATGCTGAAGCTTGAATCCTTTGGCCACCTGATGCGAAGAGCTGACTCATTAGAAAAGACCCTGATGCTAGGCAAGATTGAAGAGGAGTAGAGAAGGAGGCAGCAGAAGATAAGATGGTTAGAGAGCATCACCAACTCAATGGACATGAATTTGAGCAAACTCTGGGAGATAGAGCAGGACAGAGGAGCCTGGCGTGGTGAAGTCCATGGAGTAGCAAAGTGTTGGACAAGACTTAGGGGGCCTGAGAAACAACAACAAAGGAAATACAAACCTTCTTGAGAAAAGTCTCATAATAGTTAATTTCAAGGTAGTATTTTGGGGCCATGCCTTTGAACTCACTGTGGAAGTGAAGTGAAAGTGAAATTCACTCAATCGTGTCCGACTCTTTATGACCCCGTGGACTATAGAGTCCATGGAATTCACCAGGCCAGAATACTGGAGTGGGTAGCCTTTCCCTTCTCCTGGGGAATCTTCCCAGTTGGGATCAAACCCAGGTCTCCTGCATTGCAGGTGGATTCTTTACCAGTTGAGCTACAAGGGAAACCCAACTCACTGCGAGCAAAGGCCCAGATTTTTACTTCTCATTGATTATGGGCTGATGTCTTTGTAAAATACAAAGTCATGCTCACCGATGCCACAGTTAAATGGCTATAAAACTTTCCAAATACTTACTTCCACTTTCTGGATTTCTTTCATTGGTGGGTAACAACTGCTTCATGGATGCCAGCAACCTGTGGACCATGCTTTGAATTGCAGAGTCACTAGAACAGAAAAATCACACCAGAGAGAGACCTGCTGTATTTTCTGACACGAAGGAAAAAGGAACACTTTAAAAGATTAATATTATATCCATTAAAAATAAAGAAGTACTTGCAGCTGAAGGTGGACGGATTTGGACTCTGTGGACAGTTACTTTGCAATAATTAAGGCAAAATGTTCTAGGCAGCTGATTCTATTCTCTCTGAACAATGTAACCCCTGCGAAAGGAAGCGGGCCGGGAGGCCTGCCAACTTTTCTGGTGAAAAATTATCTTGCCAGAGGACAGATTCAAAGAGCAGATGTGGCTGACCCATCAATGGGAGGTAGGAGTCTGGTGTCCCTCGTGTGTAACTCTAAACTTCCTTTGATGGCGGGTGGATGGCCTGGGCTGTGACTTTCCACAGCCCTTTCGTTTCTTCTCCCCTTCTCAGCACCCCTTGTGGCGGCATCAGAGGGGCATGACATGATAACCAGGGGACAGTCAGGAGCTGAAGTCAGGGCAGTTCTCCCAAAGCAGCCGCTTTGCAGGGCGGTCAGAGCCAAGGGTCTGATCCTCCAGCTTTGCGCGTGCAAAACCGCTTTTTGCGAGTGTACTTAGGGTTGGAGGGAATCAACAGCTAGATAGCAGTCAGGAGGGACTGATGTGTAGACCTGAAGGCTGGGTTTTTAACTAATGTAGGAACAGAAATGGCCAACGCACTGTGACTTTTATGTCAGCAGGTGGGTGCGTGTTCTCTCTGATGGGAACGCTGCAGGGGAAATGAACAGAAACTGGAATCATATTTCACAAGCATGATATTAGAACATTAGGAAATAGAATGCTACTTTGGGTGGCATTAATGGCCAGTGTCATCCTGTAAAGATGTGATGCAATTAAACCTCTCTCTCAATTTTCATATTTAGTGAAAAATGTACTGAGCATCCTGCTTTGATTTGAAAGATATTCTGTCATTTAAGGGAATTGTGAGACAATCTTTGGGAGTATAGATGTCATTAATTCAACTCTCAGAGGGGAATATTGTTCTGACTCTTTGCAGGCTTCAAAAGTGCTGGTACTGTGCACCAGTTTTGCTCCTGAAAGAAATGTGAACATGTGTATGTGTGTGTCTAGTGCTTTATATCATATGATATTAATATTCTTAAACTTTTCAGCACAAAATATGGATATTATTTCTTTCTCACTTGCTATCATGTTGTACAGTTCAACTTGCCTTTGAAAAAAGAAAGAAATTCCAGTTCTATGACAAAGAATATGATTAATAGGTGCTCAGCTTTAGTTTCTTATATATATATAGTCAGATAGTTAGGAAAACACTCATATCCCAATGGCTAACCATTAATATTAGGACAGTAAAAAAAAATAAAGGAATAGTAACAGCAAATTTATAACATTGTGTTGAATACAGGCAGTGTAAATTATATCTAACTTAGGAGCTTCCCTTGTGGCTCAGATGGTAAAGACTCTGTGTGCAATTTGGGAGACCTGGGTTCGATCCCTGGAGTGGGAAGATCCCCTGAAAAGGCTATTCACTCCAGTATTCTGGCCTGGAGAATTCCATGGACTACAGTCCATGGAGTTGCAGAGTCGTATACAACTGAGTGACTTTCACTTTAAGAATAATGTAGGAAAATTTATTTCTAATTATGGCAAATCACAATCCTTTAATTAATAACTTGTGGTAAGTTTTTTCTGTAATCAACCTATACTATAGAGTTTTATCTTATTATAATATGTATGCTTACAGTGCTTGTCTATGTGTATATATCACATGCCTGAATACACGTGTTTACATGTATGTGTGTATGTATAGAGAGAGGTATGTATGTGTGACTTTATTTTACAAACTCATACAGCAGTTATTATGATAAACTAAAAATGTGGAGTATGCTTACTGCAAAGCCCTACACAAGCAATAAAATTGAATGGATTTTTAAAATCTTAAAACAATTTTTAAAATTCTTCTTTCATAGATCAATGAAACAGAATACAGACCCAGACACAGAGACACACAACCTTGCTCAACTGACTTTTTTTAAACAGCTGGTCATTCTTTTACTTTTATTAAAAAATTAGTTTTAACTACTGAACTATCAGGGACATCCCTCAACTGATTTTTTTTCCCCTGAGGCAGTGGCAAGACTTTATTGTGGCATTTTTCAATGACATTTATATACTGTCTCCTTTCATAATTTGAGATGCTATAATGATTTTTGTTATAAATTTCTTCATAAATATTTTTACTGATGAATGATGCATTTATTTTTGATAAAGATGCAAAGCCATTCATTAGAGGAGGGAATGGGGGAAAGTTTTTTCAGCAATTGGTGCTAGAGAAATTAAAAATCCAAGGGCCGAAAGCAGAAACTAGACTAAACCTTATGCCTCATACAAAAATTAGCTCCAAATAAATCATGAACTTAAATACGAACACTAAAACTATAAAATTTTTAAAAATCCTAGGAGGAAAAACTTGAGGATATAGGTAAAGAATTTATAGACTTGCTGCCAAAACACAATCCATAAAAATATTGCTTAATTAGACTTTATCAAAATTAAAAACTTGTTCTCTGCAAAGGAGCATATGAAGAAGGTAAAAAAAAAGTAACAGAGAAAATACAAACCATATGTTCAACAGAGGACTAATATCTAGAATAAAGAATTCTCAAACTCAACAGTTTAAAAAAAAAAAAGAAATCTAGGTAGAAATGGGTAAGACCTTAACAGGAATGCTGGCAACTGAGAACCTGGAAAAATGTTCAACATCATTAGGCATCAGAGATGTGCAGATTAAACCCACGATGAACTGTTGCTGTGTACCTGTTGGAATGGCTAGAGTAAAAATAGAGATGACATCAAATGTTGACAAGGATGAGGAGCAAACGGATTGCTCCCACACTGACGGTGGGGATGGAAGTGGTCCCCGGCCATTCTGGAAAACACTTTAGAAGCTTCTTATAGAACTAAACATGCAAATACAATACTATCTATCAGTGGTATCTGTGGGCATTTATCCCAAAGCAATAAAAGCTTATCTTTATACCAAAATATATGCTAATGTTTATCATAGCTTTATTCATTAATAGCCCCAAACAGGAAACAGTCCAGACATCCCTACAAAAACAAATGTTAAACAAACTTTGATGTTTCCATACCATAGAATGCCACTCACATTAGAAAAGATAAACTATTCCCATTCATCCAACAACTTAGCTCAATCTCCGAGGAATAACACTGAGTGAAAAAAGCCAATAAAAAGTTATATACTTTATGATTTATGATTCCACTTACACAACATTTTTGAGATAATGAAAATTTAGCAGTGCAGAGTATATTAATGGTTGCCAAGGCTTAGAGAGGGCTTCCCTTATGGCTCAGATGGTAAAGAATTCATCTGCAATGCAGGAGACCCAGCTTCCATCCCTGGGTCAGGAAGGTTCCCTGGAGAAAGGACTGGCTACCCGCTCCATTATTCTTGCCTGGAGAATTCTATGGACAGAGTAGCCTGGCAGGCTAAGAATCAGACATGACTGAGCGACTAGCATTTTCAAGGATTAGGGGTTAGAGGAGGAAGGGGTGGGATGGGTTTGGCAAGAAAGGGGGTATGGTTTTCAAAGAGGAAAAGATACAGCTCTACCCTGTACCTAGAGTGTAATGGACACACACGTGATAAAACTGTATGGAACTAAGCACACGCAAGGACTAATGAGCTGTGTCAATGTTAATGTTCTGACTGTGATATTACAGTATGGTTTTCCAAGATGTTGCCATTGTGGGAAACTGGGTAACGTTTAAAAACACACAGGGTCTCGGTATTGTTACTTACAAATTCTCTGAATGCATAATTATCTTAATAAACATTTCAACTAAAGGCAACTCCCCCTTTTTTTTCATTGATTTCTTGGAGATGGACCATTTGGGGTTGCCCTTGGTAGAAGATAGTGGGTGCGCTCCGTCAAGGCTGGTTCTAATTCTTTGGTCAGGTTTTACATGGGCTGTGAGTCTTGGGTGGACCATAACCCACCCGTTTAACACAGCCCAGCCTTGACGACATCATAGTCCCAAAGCTAACCATCCATGACAGATTTTTTACAGCTTTCTTCTCTGCCACATTGTCTTCAGATAGATCCTGTGAAGAACCTTCTGTCTCTCTTATCTGATGCCATGCCCAGAGCTCTGGATGTCTCACCAAGCCCATGTTTTTGGTTTGATTGTCTGGTGCCACATTCTCAGAAATGCCAGGGTTTTTTGTTTCATTTATTTCTTTAAGTATACAGAAGCTTGAGTGTCTTTTCAAGAGCCCACAATGAGTTCAGAATCAGAGTGTACTTTTGTACTTTCCTAACCACAAGAAGTTGAAGCTCAGTTCAGTCGCTCAGTTGTGTCCGACTTTTTGTGACCCCATGGACCTCATCATGCCAAGTTTCGCTGTCCATCACCAACTCCCAGAGCTTGCTCCTCAAGTCCATGGAGTCGGTGATGAAGAAGTTGAAGGATATTACCAATACCTTCATGATTATAGTAATAATCTCTCTCTTTGATCCTAGAAATATAGGCTCTGAAATGTATACACAAAACGTTCACACAGTAATAATTACAACTGCAGAGTAAGCCTGCCCTATATAAAGCAAGCACTGTGCTTAGTTCCACAGACTTCTTTTACCCCACAGCCCTTAACTTTCCCCTCTTTTCTCTTAAGCTATGGAGAAAAATAAAAAAAAAAAAATAGTACTCTCCAGAGTGATGTCCTAGTCTTCCCCTTCGGAGCAGAAGTCCCTCCAGGGCTTCAAGGATATCAATTTATTCAGCAACAAGACAGAGCTTTCCCCGGGAGTTGCTGTTACATAACGTTGAGAGAGTGTCCTCAATAGAGCAGGCTGGAGATTACATTAAAGGAGATGCCAACGGCTCCTGTTGAGAATTAGGACAACCTCACTATTCACTGCTCAGCCTCAGACCTCTCTTGGCTCTGATGACCCTCTGGAATCTCCTTTCTCCCTCAGCTGGGCCCCCCTCTAACTCTTTTTCTGAAGTTCTGATGCCTCTGCTGCTTCCATGCTAAAACTTGGAAAAAGAAAAAAAATGACAAATATCTTGAGTGCCTTGCAATTACTGCACGGCTGCCCTGGTGCTCACTGGCTCTCTAATGAATCTTCCAGCTGGCTTTTGCTGTAGCCGGGGAGCCACGGAAGACTTCATCCTAACACAACCCGAGAGTGTTAGGAACCAGAACAGAAAGCTGCTCGGCCCCTGCCTCCTAACTCTGTGGGCTCTAGCGTCTTATCTTTACAATTTCCCAATGATGGGAGCAAAGCAGGGTGCGCTCTAGTTCACTAGACAGAATGTGCATATACAAAGCTACAGGAAGATATTTTATAAATGAATGCCGATATTTCCCCTTCCAATGTAATTAGATATTCTGTTTCTATCTAAGGTCCTTATTACGCCAAAAAAGAATAATGAGGCTTTTAAACACGATACAGCTGGGCAGATTTCAGCATCCGCACAGAAAAGCCAGCCTGCCAGCCCTCCAAGTTTCAGAAGGAGGAGGCTGGAGGGGTGGGTAGAGGGGGAGGAAATCCAGCTCCTTTGTGGGGGAGAGTCGGAGGGGGTCTAAGAAACTCCCGATCCAAAAAAAAGAAACACATGCGCGGTTGGCTGCCTGTTGTCTAAAATTTTTAAAGGCAGAGCAAGGTTTAAATAGGGGGCCAGAGGAAGAGGTGAGTTAATCCCTCTACTGTTTTAGGAAAAACCAATTCAGCTCATGCCTGGTTTTATCCCTAGTTTCCCCGCTCCACAGGCTCCACTGAGGAGACCAGCGAGCTTCCAGAGGATGCAGAGAGTTTTGATCACACAGTAGGAGAAAGATAATGAAACTCAGCTTCAGCATCCGTGGAGATGCCCCGCATAGAGCAGATCCACTGTGGGGAGGATCTTTTTGGAATCCTGTAGGCGCTGGAGGGACTCAGAAGCTGTTAAACGATGCAGTTTAAAAAGAGGTTCATATGCCTTATATGTGGAATTTTAGGGGAAAAAAAAGAGATACAAATGAACTAACAAAACAGAAAGAGATTTCCAGTCTCAGAGAATGAACTTATGGCTGCCTGCGAGGAGGGATGGGGGGAAGGGATAGTTGGGGAATTTGGGAAGAACATGTACACACTGCTATGTTTGAAATGGATAACCAACAAGGAACTATTCTAGAGCACATGGAACTCTGCAGTTGTTCTGTGGCAGCCAGAGAGGAGGGTGGTTTGGAAGAGAATGGATACATGTACATGTATCGCCGAGTCCTTTAGATGCTCACCTAAAACTATCACAACATGTTTGTTGATTAGCTGTGTTATTGTCGTTTAGTCGCTAAGTCGGGTCTGACTCTCCTGTGACGCCATGGACTGTAGCCTGCCAGGTTCCTCCATCCATGGGATTCTCCAGGCAAGAATACTGGAGTGGGTTGCCATTTCCTCCTCCAGGGGATCTTCCCCACCCAGGGATCGAGCCTGTGTCTCCTGCATTGGCAGGTATGTTCTTTACCACTGAGCCAACAGGGCAACCTGAACACAAAATAAAAAGGTTAAAAAATTTTTAAAAACAAAATAAAAAGAGATCATACAGATGATACACAAGACCCACACTGAATACCTACTGCCCTGAGGATGGGCGTCGGCAGTTTGGGGGGGTGGGATGGGCTGTGGGGGCAGATAGCCCAGGATGGGGTGAAGAACACGGGAACTGAAACCTAGACCCCCCTCTGGCTGTGTAATCGGGGCCAAATCAGTTGGCTATTCTGAGCATCTGTACCCTTTCCTTAAAATGTGTATGAAACCCACTGCACTAAGTTGATGTGGAATTTAAATAAGGACCGTACAACATGTCCAGCACGTGGTCATGATCAACAAATTTTAGCCCCTTCCCCAGACCTGATTCCTGAGCAAAGGCCCCACCATCTAAAGCAATGCTTTGTTAACTCATACATCAAAGATGCTAGAAACACTTCATATTCTAGAAAGAACTTAGTGTCCATTGGATATTCCTTTTGGTAAATTGAGTAAGCACTCTTTAAAAACATGTAAATCTAGATTTCCTGATAGACTCTGCATTAGATGGTTGATTGGAGGGAACACACCAGCCAATCCTTTTAATCTTGGAGGCCTCAGTTTAATTACTGTCCACGAATCCTCAGTTTAATTACTCAGCTCAGAACTCAAGAGGAATTGTATGACTCCAGCCCTGGGTAAGCCAGCTGTCTAAGAAAGCAGGGATGGGGAAGGTTAAGCCTTTCAGGTCCTTTCCAGTCTTCCATCCCTGGAGGAGTCGGGGCCATGAAGAGGACAGCAGGAACAAAAGTGGGGGTGTACCTGGGCTCCCTGTAGAGACTTACCCAGGTCACACCTACATTCTCTCTATTAAGGAATGTACATAAGAAATGTGTCTTCTTTTTCCGACTTATTTCACTTCGTCTGATAACCTCTAGTTGCATCCATGTTGCTGCAGATGGCATGATTTCATTCTCTTTCATGGCTGAGTAGTATTCCATTGAGAAAACCAAATACCACGCATCACTGTATGTGGGATCTAAAATATAAGACAAGTGAACCTGTCTACAAAATGGAGACAGATTCACAGACACAGAGAACAGACTTGTGGTTTCCAAGAGGGAGGAGGGTGGGGAGAGGTGGACTGGGAGATAAAGTGAAAGTGAAGTCGCTCAGTCGTGTCTGACTCTTTCTGCCCCACGGACTGTAGCCCGCCAGACTCCTCCGTCCATGGGATTTTCCAGGCAAGAATACTGGAGTGGGTTGCCATTTCCTTCTCCAGGGGATCTTCCCCACCCAGGGATCGAACCCAGGTCTCTTGCATTGCAAGCAGACACTTTACCGTCTGAGCCACCAGAGATGCCTCCCGGGAAGCCCAGGGAGTGGGAGATTGGGATTAGCAAATGTAAGCTTTTGTATATAGGATGAAAAAACTACAAGGTCCTACTGTATAACAGAGAACTACATTCAGAATCCTATGATAAAGCATAATGGAAAAAAACATAAAAAAGTGGTATATGTATGTAAGAGCGTCCTTGGTGGCTCAGATGGTAACGAATCCATCTGCACTTCAGGAGACCCAGGTTCAATCCCTGGGTTTCGAAAATCCCTTGGAGAAGGGAATGGCTACCCACTCCAGTATTCTTGCCTGGAAAATCCTATGGACAGAGGAGCCGGATGGGCTACAGTCCATGGAGTCGCAAAGAGTAGGACACTGATGAGCAACTAACACTGTCAGTTTTCACTTTCAATTTCCATGAACTGAAACATTTCTGTACCCCTTAAAGAACCCCTACAGCAGTGAGTTTAAGATCAAAGGTGACTTCATGTGTATAATTGAATCACTTTGCTATGCAGCAGAAATTAACACAGCACTGTAAATCAACTATACTTCAATTTAAAAAAAATTTTTAAAGAGTGTAAAGAAAAGATGCGTTTATAAGAATAGATATTTGAAAAACAAAATTAGCATTTTATTTAGCATTAGCAAAATATCTGCACAATAATAGTAACATCAACACTTACGGACTGGGGCTGTATGACGGGCCCTCCTCTCTCTAGGCTCATATAACTCATTATTAACTTACACCATCTGCCCAACAGCCCCACGAAGGAGATACTGTTATTATCCTAATTTTAGGGATTAAGAAACTCGGACCCAAGAGAGAGTCAATGAATTATACAAGATCCCAGAGCCAACGGCAAGGATCTGGACCCAAGGCAGACTGGATCCTAAGTCTGGGCTCTTGACTGTTCATTTGTTTCATTGGATCATTTGTACAGTTTTCTTGCTCAGAGAAAAGCCTTTCCCTAATTCCAATCTTAAAACTTTAGATCTATTTGTTCAGTATGTTTGCAGGGAATTAAGTAGCTGGAATAGTCTCTGCTGAAAGCAGTTATGACTAAATTTGACATTCAGGTGTATGAAGCCTTGTTGATTTTATTTCCAAGTGAAATAACTTTTCAGTTGGTTTTATTGGCAATGATATTTTAGCAATTTGTTCAATGGCAGATAAGTCCCACTGAAGTTATTCATGTTATGAAATGGAAGAAAAGTCATTACTTTCATTAATTGTCTCTTAGGTTATAAAAACCTAACCACAGAGCATCCTGCAGATACCACCCATGGGACAGAGCCAGACGGGTGGGCTTCGGGCTAAAGCAGAGCCTTTGGGCACCCTTAACCGTAGTTTCAGGGAAACAAGGAAGGGATAGGAAGACAAAGGGATAGGAACTGTAGTAAAAATAAAGTAATTGAGTCATATCAATAGCCAGTCCTCCCGTGGTGTTCGCTGCACGGAACTGTTGTCTTTCCTTACGTGTGGTGACTCACTCAGCTTGGTCCTGGGAAGGAGGCCTGGTTCATACCCCCACGTCAGAATTATCTGATAATCTTACAGAATTCTAGGGCTTCCCTGGTGGCTCAGATGGTAAATTGTCTGTCTGTAATGTAGGAGACCCAGGTTCAACCCCTGGGTCAGGAAGATCCCCTGGAGAAGGAAATGGCACCCCACTCCAGTACTCTTACCTGGAAAATTCCACAGATAGAGGAGCCTGGTAGGCTACAGTCCATGGGGTCGAAAGAGTTGGACATGACTGAGTAAATTCACTTTCTTCCTTTTCTTTACAGAATTCTAAAAGTTATCCTTTGTTTACCCAAATCAGAACACTTCTGTGTTTTTTGGATTTGGTATGGGCCTGAAAGTAATCACTGATCAGCAGGATGACCATGGGCAGAGCAGATCACATCTCTGACCCTCAGCTTCCCCTTCTGTCTCCCACAAAAGGCACCGTCAACAGTCCCCGGGACTGTGTGTGGGCTACACAAAACAACGGAGGGGTTGCGCTCACAAATTCCTGGCACAAGGTGAACAGTGACGAGGAGGCATGGCTGTTATCTGCATTGTCCTAAAAGTGAGCAAGCTTAGAGCTATTTGTATTTTACCTAAAACCCAATTTTTCTCTCTTTAAGCAGCTTCTGATGATGACACCAGGGCAAGGTGCTGTATTAACCTCCCAGGGCCTCCCCAACAAGTACCACGCTGAGTGGCTTATAGTGCAGGAAGTGATCGTCTCCCAGTTCTGGAGGCTAAAAGTCTGAAATCAAGCTGTCAGCTGGGCCATGCTCTTTCTCTGAAGTCTCTGGGGACGATTTGGTCCAGGCCTCTCTCTGAGCCACTGGCGTTGTCCCCAAGCCTTGGTGTTGCCTTGCTCGTATCTGCATGGCTCCAATCTCTGCTCCTGCCTCACATGCCTTCTCCTCTGTGAGTTTTCTCTCCCACTTGTAAGGACTGGACTTGAGTTGTTGCTCTTATGATCTCATCTTAATTTGATTACTCTGCTAAGTCCCTACTTCCAGAAGGATGACACTCATGGGAACCAGGGAATGGGACTTGAACGTACGCTTTTGTGGCACACAATTCAGCTCATCACAGGTGCCCCCAAAGACCTGGCTATAGACCTGTCACTGGTGAGAATATAAATCTGCAAACAAAACCATTTCCTATTAACTTTGTGGCATGAAAACACCGGTTTGGGGGTGACAGTCTGCCACTTCTTGCTTAGTTTATCTTTTTCTGATTCACATGTATTCTTTCTCAAGGGCTACAAAATCACAACCTAACAACTTTTGAAAATCTCAGGGTTACACTGAGAAAAGAAAACGCTGTTCAGTTTTGAATATTTGGCAGCGGAAACTGTTCAGCGGAGTCTATCAACCTGCGTGTTCTGGTGCCTGTGCATCCTTCGC
This sequence comes from Bos mutus, assembly GCF_027580195.1. Lineage (NCBI taxonomy): Eukaryota > Metazoa > Chordata > Mammalia > Artiodactyla > Bovidae > Bos > Bos mutus. The sequence continues at coordinate 65,704,987 of NC_091636.1, forward strand.
CCACCTACAGGGCGGCACTTGATTGTGGCATTTGGAGCACCTGGATGCAATTAGCACCAGCATCTACCACCATCCACGGAGGAGAGGAAGATTAAAGCCCTGAGCCGTTTTGATCCTTACTGGAATTTGTATAATTAGTCTGAAATAATTACTCAAAAAAATCCCCTGCTGAAAGCCTTTGCCCCCTTACGGTTTTATGCTGACAGTGTCGGGGAACACTGTTATCTGCCTCTCAGGGGCAAAGACTGGAAGCAAGTTCTGTCTACCTGACAAATGGTTAGTGCCGCCTCTGGGTGGGGCTGCTTCTGCCAAACCACTCTGTTCTGAGTGGGCATCCATCTCCCCCAGCTTTTCCTGCAGAGACACAAGAAGGGACAAGACCAGGGGACTCACTGCTGCCAGCAGGGAGGGACTTTTCCCCGAAAGCACAGGTGGGTCAGGTGTTGCCCCAAATATTCTGTTGACGGAAAGGAAAATCGAAGTCCAATGAGACAGCTAGAGACAAGATAGGTCTGAGGTCTGGGTCTCCTGATGATTGAAAACCCCAAACCTCGCCTCTCTCTCACTCTCCCTCACCCCCAGGTAACCAGTCCTTTGCTTTCTGTCTTTACAGGCTTGTCAATTATAGATGTATCATGCATATGATGGGCTTCCCCTGTGGCTCAGCTGGTAAAGAATCCGCCTGCAATGCAGGAAACCTGGGTTCAATCCCTGGGTTGGGAAGATCCCCTGGAGAAGGGAACAGCTACCCACTCCAGTATTCTGGCCTGGAGAATCCCATGGACTACACAGTCCATGGGGTCACAAAGAGTCAGACATGACTGAGCGACTTTCGCTTCATGCATATGGTACAAATAACTAATGAGTATTTGAAGCCCTTTTCCCACCAGGGCTATTCCTATATTTCATATTGTATTCTGATCTTGCAACTGGTGTTTTCCAAGTGGCAGGAGGTAATATGAAACATCGCAGTTTATCTTTACCATTTTTATGTTCTGCCTGACAAAATTATATTTCACTTGCTATCTTACTGAGCTTCTCTGTAAGCCAGGCTCTGCACTGGTCCCAGAGACTCCCCAGTGTAGGAGATGGAGATGGATGTTCCCACAAGAAGCTTGAGTTCTATAAAGAACATGATGCACATAATGTTGAATCTCGTGTTACTTTAGATCTTCTTCTGGATACTGCAGTGTGCCACTTTCAAGAGGAGGTTTTTCCGTAGGGCTCTTTTTCATGGGCCTTATGCTTGCTCCTTGGAAGTAAAGCTGTGACAAACCTCAACAGTGTATTAAAAAGCAGACATCACTTTGCCAGCAAAGGTCCATATAGTCAAAGCTATGTTTTTTCCAGTAGTCATGTACTGATGTGAGAGTTGGACCATAAAGAAGGCTCAGTGCCAAAGAATCAATGCTTTCGAACTGTGTTGTTGGAGAAGACTCTTGAGAGTCCCTTGGACTGTAAGGAGAGCAAACCAGTCAATCATAAAGAAAATCAACCTTGAATATTAATTGGAAGGTCTGATGCTGAAGCTGAAGCTCTAATACATTGGCCACCTGATATGAAGAGCCAACTCATTTGAAAAGACCCTGATGCTTGGAAAGATTGCAGGCAGGAGGAGAAGGGGACAACAGAGGATGAGATAGTCGGATGGCATCACCAACTCAATGGACAAGAATTTGAGCAAACTTTGGGAGATGGTGAAGGACAGGGAAACCTGGCATGCTGCAGTCCATGGGGTTGCAAAGAGTTGGACATAAGTTGGCAACCGAACAATAACACTTAATTCTGCAGGCAAGATTTAGTTATTTGCTAACAGTCAGGGAACACAGGGCCCTGCTTTCTGTCTATGTTAGAGACACTCGAGTTCCCAATTCAGGGCGATCGCCCGCCTCCCGGTTCTTGTGGCCAAGGCAGTGAGTGTCACTCCTAGGCTGAGTGTCTGGTCATCTCACTAGTACCCTACTTGTCACCACACCTGCCCACTGCCCTTGACTCTGGGCTACTCTTCCTCACTCTCTGCCGGGTTGTCCACTCTGGTGCCCTGCAAAGACTGGGTCCTGTGAGATGTACTGGTGTCTGTAGAGGTGGGGCCAGAATTGGCTTCGAGCTTTTCTAAGCATCTCTGAGTCATGGAGTGAGGGCTGGGTCTGCAGAGACACGAGCCCTTGAAATTCACATGACATGCCCCAGATGTGGCCGTTAGACTGCATTATCACTACTGGGAGGTTTTTCATCTCGTTTTTGGATTTCTAGTATCTTTAAAAGTATTTCGGGAAAATGATTTTAGAGAAGATTGCCACACAGATCCTGCCTATTGCTTAATACACAGAAACTTATTAAACTCCATCTCAAAATGTGAAGCATGCCTTAGCATGCCAGTGAGATAAGATGCAGGCCCTCTAGTACTTTAGAAAACACATGACGTAATTTGTCTCCTCTGTCTGAGCCAAGGGGGAGATGTCTTGATCATGCAGCTGTCCTGTACACAGTGGGACAGTCACCCAGGTTGAGATGATTTTGTAAAGAGCTCCTTCTGGTCCTTTGAGAGCCGATCATCTTCCACGGGATAAAAGAAAAACCTGCCAAAGCTCTTTGGGGAATGATGTTGTCATGAATCGCTAATCATCGATCATGTCTGATAAGTACGGGGTGAAGGTTTTACATCCTTGAAAGCAGTCTTTGCGTGCACCGGAGTTACACCACTGAACATGCCCAGAATTAGCAGTGACGCTTCTTTAAATGCAGATTGCTTCAGAGCCATTTTCCAACTCCTAAAAAAAAAAATGTGCTGTCAGCTCCAAGAAGCCACTCTCTCCTGATGGATAATTCTTGGGTTCATTTGCTGCCAACAGTAACTGAGCCGTGGCCGCCTCCTTCACTCCTTCCCCAGCAGGCAAATAGAGTGGTTACCGGGAGAGAGGAGCGTTCCTCTCCCAACACCGTGTGCTGTCTACTCAGCATCACGTGAGTGTGAGCTGTCGAGCCAGGCTCCAAGCCACAGATCGTCATCAGCAGAGAAGGGAGTGGGGCGACGCGTTATCCATTTTCTGAGCTGGCTTTGGTTTGCAGATTTCTCCTCTAGCGTAGACTCTCTGTCATCTGCACCTCTCTCCCCGCTCCGTGGAGAAGATGGAGATTCTATCTCACAAGCGTGTGTGTCCCCAGGGAACACTAGATGGAGGTGGGAAGGGTACAGGAGCGGAATCCTAGATTCATTATTCTCACACCGAACATGTATGGGCTGGGTGTTGCAGGTTGGTTCTCGGATGTGGACTTGGAGATGGACATTCGTGCATTGGGACATTTCTCAAGGACTTTGGCATGGTGGGGGGGGTGGTGGTGGCTGACACCCATAGGAGGGAAAGGAGGCGGAAGGGCTGGACAGAGTGAGAAGCTGACAAGATCCTTGGCACACCCTCTAGGATGCTCTAAGGCCAGGGTAATTCTTCAAGGTGTCCCACGTTGGGGAGGGGGGCCCGTGCCTTTATGCCCCCATGTTGATCACTTATGGGATGTGGCTGCCTTTGGAAGGAGGCAATGTTTTGGCCCAGGCAGTCACCCAGGAAGACTGAGGATGGACGGCTGTCTGCCTGGCACTGAGCCCAGGAGCTGGGGCCTCCTCACTGCCAGAGAGAGTCTGGACAGCACTAGATAGCATCCATTAAACCACATGACATTGGGAAGCTCCGGGCCCACTGACAGCCTCGGTCTCCTTATTGAGAACTGCATGATTATAAGGCCTGCTCACAGAGTGGTGAAAAGAGATCCCAAACAATGGAGCACTCTGAAATGTTTAGCTCAGTAAGTAACAGAAGTCTTCCCCAGTGTTGATTCTGGAAGATGAAAGAGCAGATGTCATTGTTTAGAGAAGTCTCCAATCTGGCTTAGATCCTACAAACTAAGTAAGTGTTAGTCGCTCAGTCGTGCCCGACTCTTTGCAACCCCACGGCCTGCAGCCCACCAGGCTCCTCTGTCCATGAGATTTTCCAGGCAAGGATACTGGAGTGGGTTGCCATTTCCTTCTCCAGGGATCTTCCAGACCAAGGAATTGTACCTGGGTCTCTTGCACTGCAGGCAGATTCTTTACTGACTGAGCTACAATCCTACAAGCTCTCTGCTTAAGAGAAAAGATTCTTTATATATGTGTGTGCTGTGCTAAGTTGCTTTAGTCGTGTCCGATCTGTATAACCCCATGGACTGTAACCCCCCTAGGTTTCTCTGTCCATGGGGATTCTCTAGGCAAGAATACTGGAATGGGTTGCCATTTCCTCCTCCAATATATATTATATAAAGACAGATTCTTCATTTATATATATCATTTATTTATGATTTTTGGCTGTGCTGGGACTTTGATGCTCTGCAGGCTTTTCTCTAGTTGTGGTGAGTGGAGGTCACTCCCTACCTGTGGCTGTGGGCTTCTCGCACCAGCGATGTCCCTTGCTGCATAGCACAGGCTCAAGGGCATGTGTGCTTCAGTTGTGGCATAGGGGCTCAATCGCTGTGGTTCCCAGGCTCTAGAGAGCAAAAGCTCAATAACTGTGGTGCGCGGCCTTAGCTGTGCTGGGGCACGTGGGATGATCTTCCCAGACCTGGGACTGAACCTGTGTCTCCTGCACTGGTAGGTGGATTCTTTACCACCCAGCCACCAGGGAAGCCCGAGGACAGAGTTTTAAATGTACATTGCTTGTCTGCCCATCACAACCTTGTCAGGAATTGAAGTTCATTCCCTGGTAGAGCTTTCTGACCTCTCCCCACCCTGGGGACTGGGCTGCCTTTTACGTGACTAGCTAGTCCACCCCTTGGACTAGCTTCCTATGGTGGTTGTAACACATTACCGTAAGGTTGGCGACTTGAAACAATACACATTTATCCCCTTAAAGTTCTGGAGGTCAGAAGCGCGCTGTGAACCTTACAGGGCAAAAGTGAGCATGTCAGTTGTCCAATTCCTTCCAGAGGCTCTACAGGAGGCTCCATCCCTGGTGTTTTCTGTCTTACAAAGGTCACACTCTTTCCAGGGCTTATGACCCTACATCTCTCGCATCACGTGTCTTTCTTCCCCTATTCCTCACGTCACCACCTCACCTTCTTCTCCTCTGTAATTGGCTCTCCTTCCAGCTTCCCTTCACAAAGACACTTGGGATGGCATTTCAGGCTCACTTGAGAGCCTAGGATAGTCTTCTTACATCAAGATCCTTAATCGTACCTGCAGGGTCCACTTTTCCATTAAGGCAGCATACATGGGATCTGGAAATTAGGAGCTGGATCTCTTTGGGGGCCATTATTCATCTTGCCACATACCCGCAACTCTTTCTGTCTTTTAAGCCACATGGCCATCTGCTGGCCCGTGAACTTCAGGAAGACAGTGAACTTCACCTGGCTTTTTCCTTCAGGACAAGCAAGTATCACACACACAGGATGTTCCCAAAGCACTTACGTGATTGGAGCCAAAGCTACTGAAAATGAAAGTGTTAGTTGCTAACTCGTGTCTGACTCTTTGCGTCTACATGGACTGCAGCCCACCTGGCTCCTTGGTCCATGGGATATCCCAGGCAAGAATGCTGGAGTGAGTTGCCCTTCCCTTCTCCAGGGGATCTTCCTGACCCAGAGATCAAACCTGGGTCTTCTGCATTGCGGTGGAATCTTTACCATCTGAACCACCAGGGAAGCCCCAGTATCCCTACCCCAAAGCAGTCACTCATTGTGAGGTGGGGTCATGAAAAAGGGGTTGGATACGACTGAGCGACTTCACTTTCATTTTCACTTTCATGCATTGGAGAAGGAAACAGCAACCTGCTCCAGTGTTCTTGCCTGGAGAATCCCAGGGACGGGGGAGCCTGGTGGGCTGCCATCAATGGGGTCACACAGAGTCAGACATGACTGAAGCAACTTAGCAGCAGCAGCAGCAGCAGCAAGCTGATAAGTGCTCCATGGGTGAGAAGCTAAGATAAATGGTGTTTTTGCTCCTTCAAGAAGCAGTAGATTTGCTCAAGGCCATTAGAAGTCCTTCTGAGTCCTCCCCTGACTTCACGGCCAAGGACAATTCTACCTTCAGCAAGCTCCTTTGCATGGAGATGGACCACTGTACCAGTGTGGATTTGCAGGATTTCTTCCTGCTTACCTCATTCCCTACTTCCACCTATAATTTTACACACCGAAGTCCTAGTGTCTTGCTTTGCTCAGCTTCAGTACCAAGTAGGGTCTTCACAGGTGACACTAGCGATAAAGAGCTTCATACCAATGCAGGAGCCAGAAGAGACACGGGTCCCACCCCTGCAGGGTGGGGGTGGGGAGGTGGGGTGGGGAAGAGCCCCTGGAGGAGGGCATGGCAATCCACTCCAGTATTTTTGTCTGGAGAATCCCATGGACAGAGGAGCCTGGCAGGCTGCAGACCATGGGTTGCAAAGAGTTGAACACAACTGAAGCAACTCAGCAGCAGAAGTACAAAGTAGAACCTAAAAAAATTATAATTAAAAACATAATTATTATAGTTAAAGCTATGGTTTTTGCAGTAGTCATGTATGGATGTGAGAGCTAGATAGACATCCACTCAACTAGAAGGCTGAGCACCGAAGAATTGATGCTTTTGAACTGTGGTGTTGGAGAAGACTCTTGAGAGTCCCTTGGACTGCAAGGAGACCCAACCAATCAGTCCTAAAGGAAATGAACCCTAAATATTCATTGGAAGGACTGATGCTGAAGCTGAAGTTCCAACCCTTTGGCCACCTGTTATGAAGAACTGACTCATTGGAAAAGATCCTGATGCTGGGAAAGATAAAAGTCAGGAGGAGAAGGGGATGACAGAGGGAGAGATGGTTGGATGGCATCACTGACTCAATGGACCTGAGTTTGAGCAAACTCCTGGAGTTGGTGATGGACAGGGAAGCCTGGCGTGCTGCAGTCCATGAGGTGGCAAAGAGTCGGACACGACTGAGTGACTGAACTGAACTGAACTTACTCAAGTTGTCTTCCCAGGGATGAATTTTGACTAGGTCCTTGGGTCCAGGTGAGAGCTGGTTGGGTACTAGGGCGTCATAGCTGAACAAGGGGACAGATGAGCAGAAGCATGCCATGGGGGTTGACGGGAGGGGAGGGAGCTCCACTGAGGATGAAGCAAGGCCAAGAAGCTGATCTGATGGGAACAGGCAGCTCAGGTCAGGGGCTCTGGAGAAGAGCAATTTCAGACCACAGAGAGTGTGGAGTTCTGGCATAAGGAGTGTGGTTGCTTCCGAGGTCTGTCTGTTCCCCAACTCTGTTTTCCTGGAGTACTTCCCTGTCTCCTAGTTGCTGGGGGTCATGTTGAAGGATGGTTTGTCATCCTCTGATCCCAGGGCCATAGAGAGGTCTGTGGTGCAGGCTGGCCAGTCTTATAACCCAGCCCATTGACAAGGATGAATTGTCCCAAGGGGCAAAGGTCCACCTGGGCCATTGAGACCCTTCCACGGGTAACTTCATCCATGTTGAGAGCGAAGAGTGTCTTTTCTGGCAAGGGGCTTTCTAAGCCAGGAGCTGGAATCTGAATCTGAAGCTGATGCAACTTCATATCTAGACAGACTTTTCTAGAAAGACCTGAAAGCCCCAGCCTGGGCATAGAGCTGAGTTCCTTCCATAGAGCAGTGAGGGCCAGCCATGTCCCACACCATCCAGCTGCAACCAGTTCCACACTCCAGGGTCGACATTTCCCACCCCTCACTGTCCGGTTGTGCAGCGTTCCACTAAGGGCTTTGAGTCCATGAAGCACTGGGTCCTGCTGGACTCTCATTGAGGAAGAGCACATGCCAGTTCCTTGAAGACATCTGCAGGTAGGAAGAGAAAGGCAAGCGAACAACTCGCCAAGAAAACAAGCTGAAACACACAAACTCAGTTTTGCCAAGCAGGGCTCTCGATGGCAGATGTCTGCATCTTATCGAGGCAAATCCGATGCGTTATGGTCACTTCAAATATGCTTGTACAGGTTGCCTTCTTCTTCCAAGGATGCTGGGAGATGAACTCAGTCTTCGATGTAAAATAACTTAATCACGAAGTAAAATACAGTGAAGAGAAAGAGAGGGCAGGGGCGAAAGAAAGGCATAGACTTGAGGTGATGTAGAGTTAATAAAATATACATTGGCTCATAAAGCTTTGTTTGAACCTTGTATTTTATAAATTTAGTCTTATGTGAACACAAATCAGTGGTGTGTTTTTCCCCCTCAGTTCAGTTCAGTTCAGTCGCTCAGTCGTGTCCGACTCTTTGCGACCCCATGAATTGAAGCACGCCAGGCCTCCCTGTCCATCACCAACTCCCGGAGTTCACTCAAACTCATGTCCATCAGTTGAGGGTAATTCACACTGAGTCCTACAAAATCAGAGAAAAAGAAATATCGTGTACTAACTCATATATATGGAATCTAGAAAAATAGTACCAATGAGCTTATTTGCAGGGCAGGAAAGAGACACAAAGTCAGGGAACACGCAGCAAGGGAAGGGGAGGTTGGGATGAATTGAGACTGTAGCCCTGACATATATACAAAGTGCTGTGCTCTGCTATGTCTCTGTCGTGTCCGACTCTGTGACCACATGGACTGTAGCCCACCAGGCTCCTCTATCCATGGGGATTCTTTAGGCAAGAATACTGGAGTGGGTTGCCATGCCCTCTTCCAGGGGACCTTCCCAACCCGGAAATCGAACCAGGGTCTCCTGTGTTGCAGGCAGATTCTCTACCAGTTGAGCTACCTGGGAAGCCCGTACATACACTGCCATGTGTAACATAGATAGCTGACAGGAAGCTGCTCTATCGCACAGGGAGCTCAGTGTGGGGTTCTGTGATGACCTAGAGGGGTGGGATGGGGGAAGCGAGGGAGGCTCAAGAAGGAGGGGACATATGCATAATTAAGGCTGATTCATGTTGCTGTATGGCAGAAACCAACACGACATTGTAAAGCAATTATCCTCCAATTAAAAAAAAAAAAAAAAAAGAATTCTGCAGCTCTAAGTTCCAGTTTCCCAGGCGTGCTTCCCCCTGGGCTGCCGTGGCTTGGTCCGTCTTTGTGGTGAAGCCCGAAAGGCAGAGGACACCTCCTGAAACAGGAGCCGCAATACCCGTGCTGTGGCTCTGTCCTCTCTCCATCTTTGGAGGAAACATTATGATAAAGCCCCTGTGAAACCAAGCATAATAACTGTGAAGATGAGCGCACATTATGCTTCATAACGAGGCCAGCGAGACACGTCGGAACAATCTGAAGATGCCTTTTCTCCATCAGCAGTAATTCATTCCAGGGCAGCCCGAGTTTAAGGCGGAGGCCCAGGGAGAAGACTGCAAAGCTTCCTGGAACACTTCAGCCCAACAGAGAGCGTGCACGTGCCACTGTGACCTTTGTGGAAATGAAGAAAAATGGCTTCAAATATTGAATATTTAACAAAATGCCTCTTCCTGCCATTAAAGGAAAGGCGATGCTGATGACTGCTTTCTCGTTTCAGAGGGGACAAACTGAACCTTCTTCAATTCTGAGATTCAAACTAAAGGCCTAACTTGCTGGAGTATGGAGATTTGAAAAACATTTTCTATATCAAAATAACAAGAATATTTGTATGGTAAGACCTGGTGTGTGAGTGTGTGTGTGCATTCAGACTCTTCGTGACCCTATGAATTTTAGCCTGCCAGGCTCCTCTGTTTATGGAATTTTCCAGGCAAGAATACTGGAAAAGGTTGCCATTTTCTACTCCACTGGATCTTTCTACCATCCCAGGGATTGAACGTGCATCTCTTGTGTCTCCTGCATTGGCAGGCAGCTTCCTCACCAATTAACCATGTAAGGATATTTTAAAATTTTTGAATGGCCAATTGAAGAAAGAGTAAAGAAAGTATTTAGGAAGAATAAGAGTAGAAAACATTTTCCACTCTGGGAAAACTGGAAGAAAAACAAATCATATGGTTATAGCTTTTATGTTTATGGGCAATATGTAAGAAAAATACACATCTAGGAAATGAGGGCGCTTTCTGCTATGAAAATATAGTAAAAGTCAATACATTAGAGACTTCCCTTTATGAATTCATTTTTTCACTGAATTCTAAATTTCACCAATGTAGTAATTTGGAAGGATTTTTGCTATATCTGAATTTGCATGAGCAGGATGCCTTCAGGAGAGGTGACTGCCAACCGGTCAGAAGTCATGTTTATGCCTTCAACCCCTTGGACCACTTTCCCTGAGAGAAAAGGAAAAGTAACATCTGATACCCCAGGGGTGTTTTAAAGGATGTGCATCCTGCTACGGTGGGCCCTCAGATGGGTTTTCAACTCTAATGGCAGAAAGTGAAGAGGAAATAAAGAGCCTCTTGATGAGGGTGAAAGAGGAAAGTGCAAAAGCTGGCTCAAAACTCAACATTGAAAAAACTAAGATCATGGCATCTGGTCTCATCACTACATGGCAAATAGATGAGGGAAAAAGTGGAAACACTGACAGATTTTATTTTCTTGGGCTCCAAAATCACTGAAGATGGTGATTGCAGCCGTTATGTTAAAAGATGCTTGCTCCTTGGGAGGAAGGCCATGACAAACCTCGACAGAATATTATAAAGCAGAGACATCACTTTGCTGACAAAGGTCCTTAAAGCCAAGGCTATGATTTTTCTAGTAGTCATGTATAGATGTGTTGAACCATAAAGAAGGCTGAGTGCCAAAGAACTGATGCCTTCTAATTGTGGTGCTGGAGAAGACTCTTGAGAGTCCTCTGAACAGCAAGGAGATCAAACCAGTCAATCCTAAAGGAAATTGACCCTGAATATTCATTGAAGGACTGATGCTGAAGCTGAAACTCCAGTCCTTTGGCCACCTGATGCGAAGAGCTGACTCAGTGGAAACGACCCTGATGCTGGGAAAGACTGAAGGTAAGAGGAGAAGGGGACAACAGAGCATGAGATGCTTGGATGGTATCACCAACTCAATGGACATGAATTTGAGTAAACTCCAGGAGATAGTGGAGGACAGAGGAGCCTGGCATGCTACAGTCCATGAGGTCGCAAAGAGTGGGACACACAGCTTAGTGACTGAACAACAGGAATCCAGAGGGTGGAATTTCAACCAATAACTCTGCTTCCTTGGCTTCTTGGTTCCTAGTTCTGCCATTCAATGCCCTCTTGGAAGACTCTGAATTAGACCCGAGTTACATGAAGGAAGGCAAGGCACTAGGCCCCCATTGGTTGGTGTCAGATGGTGACAGAAATGCAGGCATGTAGTCTGAAAACACGGACGCAGCTTCCGGATTTAGGAGGCGGCTCCAACATCTGCCTGATGCCTCAGCAGCAACGACAGGGCTCCTCTGATGTCGACAACAACTCTGCAGCTCTGCGGCCAGCAGTTCTGCAGTCATCAGCACTGCGAACAACTCCCTGATTTACTACAGAGGAGAAGAGTCTGGCGACGGGGCTTTGTTCCTAGCAGAGTCAGTAGAGCCTGCTTCCCCAGCCTTCCCTGATGGTTTGTGAACGTATCCTTTCCTGTATTAGGTTCCTTTTTACGGAAACCTACTGGGGTGGATGATGTCAGCAACTAGACCCTAACTAGGGCAAAGAACTCCCCAGAAATGAACTCCAAAAGCCCGAGAGATACTTTATTCCAGTTACACACACAGATTTCTTTGTGCAAAGAAGGTAGATCAAGAGAAGCACGGACTTGGTTACAGGGACTCGGGCACGTGGATTCATGCACCTCTGATGACACATAAGTAGCTACTGTCACAGCTAACTGGGGAGAGAAATCTCCAGGCTTTTCCATGAAAGCTTGATTGGGATGAAGCCACCCAGCTTTCTTTAGAAGGTTTGGTTTAAACCCAGCAGGACCCCATATGGGGAAATACTCCTGTCAGTATTGTGACTTTAGGATCTTTGCACATTACAACAGGCTGGTTTAGCAAGGCTGGGGTCTTTGGCTAGAAGTTGTAATATGGGGCCTGTTAGCAGGATATGCTCCATAAATACAGTCATGGTCAATTCAATTCTTCTCACTACAAGGGCTACTCAAATCAGGGATCATGAAAGCCGTCTTGATAAAATGCAGGTTCTTACTTTAAAAAGTCAGAGTACTTATGGGAGGGGTCACTTTTCCACACCTGAGTCTCATTAAGGATGGTGATTGCAGCTAGCTGAAGCAGTGCTATAGAAATTATTGTGTAATATGTTTTTTCATGGAGATCAATTGCAAAGAACACAGAGAAGTTGCATATGTAGAGCCTGCACAAATCCCCTCATATATAGTGAAATAGAGGGAGTTGCAGAGTTGCACTGGGGGTGAGGGCCCTGAGCTTCTTGTTACGGTACTTTGTCAAGTACTAAATCAACAAGCTTCCTAGGTGGCGCTAACGGTAAAGAACCCTCTTGCCAATACAGGAGACTGGGGTTCAATGCTGGGGTCAGGAAGATCCCCTGGAGGAGGAAATGGCAACCTACTCCAATATTCTTGCCTGGAAAATCCCATGGACGGAGGAGCCTAGCGGGTTATACTGTCCATGGGGTCCCAAAGAGTTGGACACAACTGACTTAGCACAAAGTAGCAAGCTCCTTTCACCTGTAAAGCTCTAAGATTTGTTACATGTATCCATTTGAAAAGTCTTTGCTTTTTAAATATGCCTTTAAAACTACTCATCCCTTGGATGAAAAAAACCTACCTCCATCAAGTACGAGAAAACTGGTCTTGTAGTGAAAAGAGAATTGGCAATGGAATAAAACTTGAATGTAAAACTTAGCTCCTGAATGACCTGACTTTGTGACCCTGGGCAGCTTAATGAATTCTTCAAGGCTCTCTCTCTCTCTGTTTTAAAATAACAGCTCTCTTATCTGTTCTCTGGGGTCATGTGCTGAGTAAATATAACATGAATTGACAGTGTTGCAATTAATAAGGTTTTATAATGAGAAAGCATGTTAAAGAAAAGGGAAATACAAATTACACACTGGGAGAGAAAATGTATGCAATACAACTGACAAAGCAATCATGCCAAAAATATAGAAAGCAGAGAGAAAGAAGAAGAGGCAGAGAGACTGCGACTGACAGAGGAAGAAGCAGAGAGATGCTGAACATCGCGGGTGATCAGGAAGACGCAATTCAAGACCACGATGGGACACCATTTTTCAATCGTTTAGATGGCAATAATTTACAAAATCTGAAAATACCAAGGGCTGAAGGGAATGTAGGTCTGTAGGACTTCTTACCCACTGAGAGTGTAGAGTCTACAATGGTGCAGGTATTTTGGAAAACAGCATGGCATTCTTGCTAAACTGAATCATCCACATACTCAATATTCCAGTGCAGGCATTTCCCTTGACCAGGAGGACACCTGATGCATGGACCAAGGGGGCACATATGGAACTGTTCACCAAAGACTGGGGACATCAACCAAAGAACAGGGAAATCTGCCGTCCAAAGTGGAACCCGTGACAGCAGACAAGATGGGTGAACTACCATCAAACACAGTTTCAAAGGAGGTAAGCTGTGTGATATGAAGTTTAAAAAAGTTAGTACTAAAAGTTTACATAAAACATACCTTTTATATAAGGCAAAGACGGTCCTTCTCCAGGGGATCTTTCTGACCCAGGGATCGAATCCAGGTCTCCTGCATTGCAAGCAGATTCTTTACCATCTGAGCCACCAGGGAAGCCCATTTTATAAGACAAAAATAGCTTTAATATTAATATAAATGTTAATGATACATAAAGTTGCAGTAAAGCTACTAAAAAGTAACGAGAAGATCAAACATAGGATTCAGGGTGTGGTTGCTCCAGATGGGTGACTCTGGGGGTCTGTGGATGTAAGATGAAAGTCATTGTTAAGGTCTTTGGGGAGGTGTAATTGTGGGTGCTTATGGCATTGTTAAAACAACCAAATAAATAAAACATAAAGCAAATCATGCATAGCTAATGATGAGAGTGTGTTATGAGGCAAAAATTATGGTGAATCCAATTCTTGCACCTGGAGTCCAAAGAGCGTTCATCTAGCCTTTACAACACCTGCTGCGTTTCAGGTGTTTAATGGTATTATGATTGCCACCCACCGTGGAACTGCGGCAGTTTCATCCACAGCTCTGCCAAACAGGTGAAGTTCAGTTTTGCAAACAGCTTCCTCTCTCTTTTGTTGAAGTGTATTTTTGCTCCATTCATATGACGTCAGTTCAGTAGGATCAGTCCTTGAGAAGCGCTGCCTAAGTATACAAGTGTGAGGCTCTCCTTAGACGTTCTACACCCTCTAAGACTTTAGACATAAATACAGACCAGACAGGGGCTCCTGCAAGTAGCTAAAATCTGACTGTGAGTGGACAGGAGGTAAATCAGAACTGACTTCATTCAGATCCTCGGATCACTCTGTTCTTTAGCTGCTAAGTTGTGTCCGCTGTTTTGTGACCCCATGGATGGTAGCCTACCAGGCTCCTCTGTCCATGGGGTTTTCCAGGCAAGAAGGCTGATGGGGTTGTGATTTCCTCCTCCAGGGGATCTTCCTGACCCAGGGATCGAACCAGTGTCTCCTCTATTGGAAAGTGGATTTTTTACCACTGAGCCACCATGGAAGCCCCACTTGGATCACTACCTCCTTTTTTTTTTCCTTAAGACTTCTTTAGAAGCCCGCAAGCCCGCCCCTATTATCAGCAGATTGGTACTTTTTTTTCTTTAACCAAGGATGGACCTACATTAACATATCATCAGCTCCCCAAGTTCATGGTTTACCTTAGAGTATGACTTCACTTTAATCTTTCTTAAAATCAAAAACGCCCTCTCTCCAACGTGATTTGGAGATTCACGCGCTATTTGAGTCAGACCCACTCAACCCTTACTGCAAATCGACAGCTAGTTAGTTGGAGAATACCCCATTCAGACTCAGTGGTGCCCCATCAGGTGGTCCCCTTGCCACTGTCTGATGCTTAGGACAGTGTAGCTCATATAATCTTTCATTTTAAGAAGTATTTGAATGTAGACTTTATGCCTTCAGCTAGACATTCATTCAAGAAATGAATGTTTCCCTTCCAGTGTGGCTTATGCTAGAGTGAAGGGGTCTCACCTGGAGAGTATTTTATGAAGTGGTCTGGAAGCTCTTGATCAGGGGGCAGCATGTGGTGAATGGGAGGCAAGCTTGTACACACTCACCAGCCCAAGTTTGCACTGGGAACATGACAACACATGGATGACCTTCTTTTAGACCCCATCCCGCAAAAGCAAGGGGAGTGGTATTGATGTTGGCGGTCCCTAAGCAGGTCTTTCAGGCAGGGAGGTGGCAGGACCCAGGAGTGCTGCTGAAAACAGAGCTCTGAGCAGCCTCTGGCCGTGTCTGCAGTGCACAGCAATGTTTCCTTTTGCTTGTTTGGATCAGATCCATTGAGGTATATTTTGCATCATTATACCCAGTATGTACATAGAGTAAAATTCACTCCTGTGAGTGTACCATTCCATACATTTTGGATAAAACTTACAATCAAGTTACCGCTGCTGTAATCAAGAGATAGAAGGGTTTTTATCACCCTCCAAAGGTCTCTTGGGCCCACTGTAGTCAGCTATGGGGTGATCTTCTCCCTCTGCAGTTTTGCCTTTTCCAGCAGGTCGTACAAATGGAATCCTAGTGTGTAGTCTTTTGAACGTGCCTTCTTTGACCTAAGGGAATGTGTTTGTGATGCATGCATGTGGTTGCATGTGTTTGAGAGTTATTCCTTTTTATCACTGGATCATATTCCACTATATGGAAGTATCACCTCCTGTTTATTCATTCACCATTTGACGGGCATTTGGCAATGAAGATTTTGGCAATTGGAGATCAAACTACCATGATGTCTTCAGCTGGGGGCTTGCATATAATGTCAGATAATAAGCTTTCACTTTTTGTCTCTATCCACACCCTCATTCAATACACAAGTAAGAGTCAGGGGCATGTGAGTTGGACATATTTATTGTGAGACGGGTTCTAGGCCATGCATGTATATTTCTCCCTTTCTTCCACACTGTATCCTTATGATCTAGAGACTTAGCATCTCCATTTTGTACATGAAAAATTGAGACTGGAAGGTTAAGTGAGTGCCTGTGCACGCATGCTTAGTCGCTCAGTCGTGTCTGACCCTTTGTGACCCTGTGGACTGTAGGCCTGTAACCTGACAGGCTCCTCTTCCTCTTTCCATGGCATTTTTCCCAACTCACTGGAGTGGGTTGCTATTTCCTCCTCCAGAGGATCTTCCCAATCCAGGGATTGAACCAGAATTTCCTGGGTCTCCTGCATTGCAGGTGGATTCTTTACAGCTGAGCCATTAGGGAAGTAACTGTCCACATTCACCTAAATTTTTAGTAGAGTTTGAAAGACCATCCTACAGCATAGACAACTAATTTGTTACCCCAAATGAGCCCATGTAAGTATACTAACTCACCAAATAGGGTATGGATTTCCGGCCATTGCTTTATCTGAGCCTAAAGAATCATGCATGCCATCTGGTGTCTGGGTCCTGAAAGTCGAGTGTGGTCTTACGATCCAAACCTCCTGAGCCTTCTGGACACCAGACACAGAAGTGGCTACAAAGGAAACCATTTCTTCTGGAGTCAATTTCACATGTTGCAGAATCAAAGCTTTGCCTTGTAGCATCTTAACTTTGGTTAGAATATGCTATTTGGGGGAATATTCAAGCTTGGGGGTTGAGTTTTTTCCCTTAAGATAACCATGACATTATTAATATGAAATTCCTAGGGTCCATCCATGGCCCTTGGAAAAGTCTTTGCAAGTGGGAGCTATGTAACTAAAGCTCCATTAGCTTCATGATAAACTCACCTCTGGTGCTGTTTGTATTTATCATCTGTTAACAACACCAGTAAATATTTTGAGAAAACTTCAGTAGATTAATTCAATAGTATCAGCTTTTAAAAATTATGGCTTTGATTTTTTTTTTTTTAGCAGTTCAGTTCAGTTCAGTTACACAGTCGTGTCTGACTCTTTGCGACTCCATGGACTGCTGCACACCAGGCCTCCCTGTCCATCACCAAATCCTGGAGTTTGCTCAAACTCACGTCTGTTGAGTCGGTGATGCCATCCAACCATCTCATCCTCTCATCCTCTTCTCCTCCTGCCTTCAATCTTTACCAGCATCAGGTTATTTTCTAATGAGTCAGTTCTTCAGCATCAGGTGGCCAAAGTATTTGAGTTTCAGCTTCAGCATCAGTCCAGCTAATGAATATTCAAGACTGATTTCCTTTAGGACTGACTGATTTGATCTCCTTGCAGTCCAAGGGACTCTCAAGAATCTTCTTCAGTATCACAGTTCTCCAATACCAAAGTTTGGTGCTCAGCTTTCTTTATAGTCCAACTCTCACATCCATACATGACTACTGGAAAAACCATAGCTTTGACTAGACGGATCTTTGTTGGCACTTTTTATAAACACTTTTCTCTAAACAAGAAAATGTTAACCATATGGAGCAGTCTATCAGACCCAACAGACTGAAGCCAGTTGGAAATTGATGAATTGATCTACAGCATGTGGAGAGGACAAAAAAAGTTCTAATTTAGTTAGATCAAAATAGAAAACAGATCTAATAGGTAAAATTTTACCAGGTCACTAACTCAGATGAGCAAGCAACATAGCACTTTTCTGTACTTTACTTTTATTATAGCTGAATTTATTTTTGTCTTGAGCCTCCTCTACCACCAGTGACCACAACAAGTTGTGGCTATTGTTCAGTCGCTAAGTTGTGTCTGACTCTTTGCAACCCCATGGACTGCAGCACACCAGGCTCCCCTGTCCTTCACTATCTCCCAGCATTTGCTCAGATTCATGTCCATTGAGTTGGTGATGCTATCTAACCAACTCATCCTCTGCCACCCCCTTCTTTTGCCTTCAGCATCAGGGTCTTTTCTGATGAATTGGCTCTTCACATCAGGTGGCCAAAGTACTGGAGCTTCAGCTTCAGCATCAGCATTCAGAATATTCAGGAATGATTTCCTTTAGGATTGACTGCTTTGATCTCCTTGTAGTCCAAGAGATTCTCAAGAATCCAGCACCACAGTTGAAAAGCATCAATTCTTCGGCTCTCAGCCTTCTTTACCCTCCAACTCTTACATCCATACATGACTACTGGAAAAACCATAGCTTTGACTAAAGGTACCACAACTTCATCTTAGCTGATTGTGGACAACCAGGCACTGCACAGCCTCCTCTCCAGCCCTCCACAGGGTCCTGTCTAAATCCTGGTGTAGTAGTGTGGTGTTAGCACAGAGCCAAGGTTGGGTGGAGGTGCTGATACTTGGCCCTGGATCATCAATTCTCTCTGGCCTCCCCTGGATACACTGCCAGGACTGCCCTCCTTCCACACCAGCATCCCCCTGGTCCTTGCCTGTTCTCTAATTGTTAGTCCTTGGTCCAGCAGCAAGGTTCTGATGGATGTGCTGTCTTTCCAGATCAGTCTGTGCTCCTTTCTTGGGTACATATTTTATTGCTCCCTGTGGTGAGTTTAAGGACTTCAGGACTGACCAAGGCAAAGACAGGACCGTGAGATGACAGCACCACATGGTCTGCTAAGTGGCCCTGGGACAGGATTCTAGTTCTCTAACCAGAGAACCTTCAGAGAAAGCTGCAGGGGGCCACTGGCCATAACAGACAGAGGACAAGGGGAGTTCTGAGGGCAGGGGGGTGGAGAGGGTGTGCAAGTCAAGATGATACTACTCAGACCTGGTTGGGGGATCTCTGGGTCGGATTGCTCTTGGGGGTGGTAGAGGGTTGGGTCTTTTATAGTCACAGGGTTTCTCTTTCCTACAGTGGGCAGATATTGGGTGCAGATTCATGGGATATGCAAATTAAGCATGATCCAAAAGTCTGTGGATTTGGGTTCTATTGAAAGCAATTTATGTGTGCCAGTAGGCTTTAAGCCAATGGTCATATCCTGCTGTGAAGAAGCAAGACAGTGCCTCTGTCGAGGGGCTATATGGGACTGATTTATGACAATCCCTACACAGCACAGGCTCATGCAGGCAGTTTTGAGGCTTCCTCAGCACTGAAAGTATGAAAGTGAAAGTCACTTAGTCGTGCCCAAGTCTTTGTGATCCCATGGACTATACAGTCCATGGAAATATCCAGGCCAGAATACTGGAGTGGGTAGCCTTTCCCATCTCCAGGGATCTTCCCAACCCAGGAATCAAACCCAGGTCTCCTGCATTGCAGGCAAATTCTTTACTAGCTGATCCACAAGGGAAGCCCAAGAATACTGGAGTGGGTAGCCTTTCCCTTCTCCAGTGGATCTTCCCAACCCAGGAATTGAACCAGGGTCTCCTGCATTGCAGGCAGATTCTTTACCAGCTGAGCTCTCAGGGAAGCCCGCTCCTTAGCACGAGCCCCCATGATTTTCGCTTGAGTGCTGTGTTTGAGTATCAAGGGGACTCCAAGACTCCCTCCCTCTCCCAGGCTGTGAGTGCTTCTCCAGTCTGTTCCCAATTGGTCTAGGCAATCTACAGCAAGTATTTTAGAATGAGTCACAGAGTTGGCAAGAAAGTAAACAATTAAAGCGAGAAAAACCAGAAAACCTGGGAGGTAGGGTCCAGGACAACCTCAGCTCAAAGGCAGAGAAAATCTGATGGCTTGGGTGCCCAGTCACCTCGCATTCACACCTCAAATCCAGCTCCATCATTTTCTCCAATCCCAGAACTGAATGATGTCAGATTCATTTGTGTGTAGATATAAAATCTATCCTTGTGCAAATATGCACTAACCCTAATTAGGCTTTGTTCGTTGTGTTGCCTGCAGTAAGTGTGATAAAGAGAATCTCGAAATTAAATCTGTCTCTGAAAATTAAATGTCTGGAATGTTCATCACTATCAATATTGACGTAGACGACGAACTCATTTACTTCATAAAAGTTGCCTAAATGCCTACAGTATTTTATACTTAATCCCTGAAACAATGATGAAATTTTTCTAAGACATCTTGTAAAAATTTCCAACCTCACCCAATTTTTTTTAACAGTCTTCCTTTTGTATAGAAAAGTAATTGTTTCCTGTAGTGGGAGGTTATTTTCCACTCAGTGCTGCTAATGTTGAATCTATCATGGACAGATCTCTACTATTTCCTCAGGATTTATTATTCAATTATTTCTCCCAGTATTCTGATAGAGCTTCAAAGAGGAAAATAATGGCAGAGATAACATCCCTAATGTTTGTCCATTATTCACTGTTGCTAGAACATGGATTTGTTTTATGACACAAAATAATAAGCCATGTAGAAGAATATTGGTTTCTATGTAAGTTTTTAAAATGAAAGAATTTTGCCTGAAAAGAAAAGAAAGTCAATAACCCGTGTAAAATATCTGCAGGCAGGTTTTAAATCTAAGAGCTCCTCCTTCTTTGCTAAATCCATCTTATTTCTGGACAGAATCTAGAACACTGATGTGGAGAAGATTTCAATTTGAATTCAGATTTTCCAGACAGTTTTGTTACAGAAAACATCTTATCATTAATCAAATAATCCAAGCTCATTGATGTTACTGTTTGGTCCCTAAACAGTGAAGATGAAAATGATTGGGGTGAGAAATTGAAATGTGGGGAACCCAGCTAAATGTAAAGTCAATGATCTGTACCAGACCCTTCCAGTAAAGCATGTGCCTTTTAGATCCAATCAGAAATACCAAAAGTGTAGGTATAAGTTTAAACAATCAGAAAGCTTCATCTTGTAAAAGCCTTACGAAGGAAGGAGTGAGAATAGATTTGTGTGTGGGCATGTGAGGCCGCTGATGGAGTTATCACCCTGCACTCAGCAAAGAGGCCCAGAGGCTGTCAGCAAACGTCCACAGCCGGCAGCACTTTGTCATGGCCTGCACCTGCCTCGTGGCTGACGTCAGTCACACCCAGAAATGGAACCCAGGAATCGCCACGTTTCCGTGAGCTGTCTGATGGATGGTGTCTGTTTCAGGGGACAAGGATGTTGTATTAGGAATAGCTATGATATTACACATCAGATTTTTGGTAATCGTGGTAACAGCTAATAAGATTTTGAACTCCTTCTCTGCTCGAGTGCCATACTTATACGATGTATCTAACTTAATCTTCATTTAACCCTAATTACACCAGCTAGATATGTCAGAGCCAAGACTTGAACCCAGATTAGTGATTCATCAACCCAAAGATGTCAGCAACTGCACTGTGCTTTCATTTCCTTTACTGTTAATTACCATGTGTGTGTGTGTGCTGAGTCACTTTAGTCATGTCCGACTCCTTGTGTCCCCATGGACTGCAGCCCGTCAGGCTCCTCTGTCCACGGAATTCTCCAGGTAAAGATATTGAAGTGGGTTGCTGTGTCCTCCTCCAGGGGATCTTCCCAACCCAGGAATCGAACCCAAGTCTCCGGCATAGCTTTACTATCTGAGCCACCAGAGAAGCCCATAAATAATCACAGTTCTTTTCAAAGTCCTAATTTAGGATCTTACAGACCGGTTATGTTGCTGTTGCTTCAGGGAAAAATTCAGAATGACTTCTAGGTAACCACACCTCAGAGAGCAGTATTGTTTTTGGTAACTCTACCTTCAGCTCCTTTTGGATCTGAGATGCCTCCATGCATCCCGACAGTCCTACTATATTTAACTTATTTTTCTAAGAGAAGCTGTTCTCTGTATATACTCTTTGTTTAGATTTCTGAAAGCCTTTCTAATGGAGTGAACTCTAGACCGTGGATTTTACATGGCTCATCGCAGCAATGTTGTTCATTTGCATTTGTGACTGATCTGTTTCACACTTGTAAATGCTGTGAAAAAAATGTGCGACTTTGTCATCTTCATTAAGCTCTGATCCTCGAGGGTAATCCATCTTTAGGAGAGGGTGATGGGACCCACTTGCCTATAATAAATGTGTCTCATTTGCAGGCCCTCTATAACTATCTGTTCTCAATTGACTTCTTTAGAGTCACCCCCACATTTATTTTCATCAGTCCGTGTTGAGTTTTGTGAACTGCGATGTTCCAAATTTAATGTCAAACAATTACTTTTCCAAAGTATCAATCTATGTGCTCCTGATAACAACAGGAACAATCAACAATTTGAATATACCACTGTGTTACCCACTGTTTCACACACTAAAACCCATGCTATTCATTTTAATGGAAAGAAAATTGCCTTTATATAATTAAAATATTTCACTTCAATTTGACAAAAATGTTAATAGGAAGAGGAGACATGAAAAATTTGTAGAAAATATATTTATTTCTTAATGTTTCAATATGATATCTTAAAGCTTCAATTTTGTAAACATAGTTGTTTTCTGAATAGATATACATCAGTGGTTATGTACTAAGATTTCTCAATAACTATTCACACTTTCACCTGGACAATTCTTTGGTGTGGGTGTCTGTCCTGTGCCTTGTAGGATGTTTACCAGCATCTCTGCCCTCTATCCCCTAGATTTCAGTAGCAAGCTCCAAAAATGTCTTCAGATATTGCCATTGCCAAGTATTTATTGGGAACTAAATGTCACCCAGTTGACAATCACTAACATACATATAAGGGGCTTCCCAGGTGGCTCAGAGGTAAAAGAATCTGGTTGACCAGCAGGAGACTCAGGTTCAGTCCCTGAGTAGGGAAGATCCCCTGGAGAAAGAAATGCCATCCCCTCCAGTATTATTGCCTGGGACACCTCAGGGACAGAGGAGCCTGGTGGGCTAAAGTCCATGGGGCTGCAAAAGAGCTGGAGATGAATTAGCTTCTAAACAACAGCAAATATACATATTGGGTTGGACAAAACATTTATTTGAGCTTTTCCAGAAGATGTTATGAAAAACCCTAACACACATTTTGGCCAATCCAATATATGCTTTGTTTGGCTTTGTTATTTTTCAGGGACAAAAGAGAGTAACTAGGAGAAAAAAAAAAGTCTCTATTATCTTCAGTTCAGTTCAGTTGCTCAGTTGTGTCCAACTCTTTGCGACCCCATGAATCGCAGCACGCCAGGCCTCCCTGTCTATCACCAACTCCAAGAGTTCACCCAAACTCATGTCCATCGAGTCAGTGATGCCATCCAGCCATCTCATCCTCTGTCGTCCCCTTATCCTCCTGCCTCCAATCCCTCCTAGCATCAGAGTCTTTTCCAATGAGTCAACTCTTCGCATGAGGTGGCTAAAGTACTGGAGTTTCAGCTTTAGCATCATTCCTTCCAAAGAATACGCAGGACTGATCTCCTTTAGAATGGACTGGTTGGATCTCCTTGCAGTCCAAGGGATTCTCAAGAGTCTTCTCCAACACCACACTTCAAAAGCATCAATTCTTTGGCACTCAGCTTTCTTCACAGTCCAACTTTCACATCCATACATGACCACAGGAAAAACCATAGCCTTGACTAGATGGACCTTTGTTGGCAAAGTAACGTCTCTGCTTTTAAATATGCTATCTAGGTCGGTCATAACTTTCCTTCCAAGGAGTAAGCATCTTTTAATTTCATGGCTGCAATTACCATCTGCAGTGATTGTGGAGCCCCCCCCAAAAAACAAAGTCTGACACTGTTTCCACTGTTTCCCCATCTATTTACCATGAAGTGATGGGACTAGATGCCATGATCTTCGTTTTCTGAATGTTGAGCTTTAAGCCAACTTTTTCACTCTCCACTTTCACTTTCATCAAGAGGCTTTTTAGTTACTCTTCACTTTCTGCCATAAAGGTGGTGTCATCTGCATATCTGAGGTTATTGATATTTCTCCCAGAAATCTTGATTCCAGCTTGTGCTTCTTCCAGCCCAGAATTTCTCATGATGTACTCTGCATATAAGTTAAATAAGCAGGGTGACAATATACAGCCTTGACGTACTCCTTTTCCTATTTGAAACCAGTCTGTTGTTCCATGTCCAGTTCTAACTGTTGCTTCCTGACCCCTGCATATAGGTTTCTCAAGAGGCAGGTCTGTTATCTTATGTAACATAAAAATAGCATTCCTAAATAAATGACCGGGTGTATATACAGAAGTACACCAATAAAGAACAAATATTCATTGATTTAGGAATGACACTGAGTTAGCTATCTGTTGTTTACCAAATTACCCCAAAATGTAGAGTTTTAAACAGTAAGCATTTGTTATCCAAATTTCTGTGCAACAGAAACTCAAGCTGAATGGGCATTTCTGGTCCTGAGGTCTCTGATGAGGTTGTAGGTCAAGATACCAACAAGGCATCCAGTCAGCTCAAGACTTGACTGAGGCTCAAGAATTCTCTCCCAAGACACTCACGTGGCTGTGGGCTAACTTCAACTCCTCCAGGGCTGCGGACGGAGCCTTCTGCTCTTCACCAAGTTGGCTTCTCCACAAGGCCACTCCCACAATATGGCAGCTGGCTTCTTCCTGCTTGGGTGATCCGAGAGCCAGGGGAAGTTGTGTGCTTCTCATAATCGGATTTCCGGCACTCCTGCCATATTCTCTTGCTTTGTGGTGGGTATGATGTGCCCGTACTGGACAGAAGGGGATGACACCAGACTGTGGTTATAGGAGGCGGAGAAGCTGTCTACCACCGTCTCTCTCATGTACACACTTAGCTTCCTTGTGAAGTGAGTATCAGGGCCCTTATTTGCTTTCTTGGTACAATTCCACAGCAGGGAACCCTTTTCTCAGGTAAATCAGCACTTCATCTGAGGGTCGGCCTCCCTCGCTCAACTCTTGTAAAGAACTCCCTCAATCATCCTGCCGTTAGCCTCTCAGCTTCCAGTCCAAGCTCCACCTCTTACTGTGCCTTTCTGAGCTCGTCATTTTGACCTCAAATTTCTCTTGGTAGGTCAAACTTCTCTTGGGCCTGGTCCTAACCTACCTCTCAGGATTGTTGTGGAAATGAATCAAAGAAGCACGTGGAAAGTTCTTAGGCTGCAAAGACTGTTTGCAATGAAAGTTTTCATATGCTCATCAATGTCTATAAAAGGGCAGTTGTTCACAGTAGTTCACATGTAGGGCTCGGTACTTGTGTTAAATTATGACTAAGAATGGCTTATCAGTGCAGCCTGGGTTTTAGTCTCAGTGAATTTGAGTTACTTGGGAAAATGCTTTGAGTTCCAAAATGTCTGCCTTGGAATGAGCTTTTGAATGATGGCTTATTTAAATTCAAGGATAGTCTGTGAAAGTGAGATTTGTTTTCTTGTACTTGCTAATGAGTTTAACTAGAATTCCTGATAGAACCATCCTCTTAGAGTTCAGAAAAGATTCCTGGAATAGGAAACAAGAAATCTGGAACCAGGCCTCGTACCAATTGTTGGGGCCATTCTGGACAAGTGGATGGATTTCAGCTGGCCTCATTTCCCTAAGTTTACAACAAATGAGACATATGGATGAGGTAATTTGTGAGGCCACATCTGATAAAGCTCTGTGCTATTCATCTTGTTATAACAATAATGTCAAGTGGAAAACCAGTCAGTAAAGCAAAAAAAAAAAAAAGTTTCTAAAATACACCCTTAACTTATAATGCCATTTAGAAAGATTGCTAGTCCATTTGCTGGGACAGGTGTATAGATGTATAGAACAGTCTTTTGGACTCTGTGGGAGAGGGCAAGGGTGGGATGATTTGTGAGAATGGCATTGAAACATGTATATTATCACATGTGAAATGAATCGCCAGTCCAGGTTCAAGGCATGATACAGGATGCTCAGGGCTGGTGCACTGGGATGACCAGAGGGATGGGATGGGGAGGGAGATGGGAGTGGGGTTCAGGATGGGGAGCACGTGTACACCCGTGGTGGATTCATGTTGATGTATGGCAAAACCAATACAATATTATAAAGTAATTAGCCTCCAATTAAAATAAATAAATTTATATTAAAAAATGTATTGAGCTATGATTTTTGACACTCCTTGCAAATCCAAATGGAAAGTTGTATAAAGTCTTTCTTTAGTAGAAGCCAGTAACTGTGGAAGAATGCTAGTGATCAACATATTTTGAAAACAGGTAATAAAGGAGAAGAAACAAAAACTTATTTCCTTTTTCCTAAATGAATTGTACCACTGGCTGACCAAATAGTGGATGAAGAGAAGTTTTTATTTATAGAAGCATTCTAGTCAATAAATGAAGACATTAGAATACAGCCATTGTATGATTCCAGTGATTAGTGAATTCAGTCAATGAGCTAAACAGAAGGCAACAGAAGTCAATGTCATAAGAAGAGAGACAGTCAGACCCCATGAGCCTTCTCCTGGAAAACCGAACCACCACCAAGGAAGCGGTCTCGCCATGAAGACTGAGTCTGATTGAGCTCACTTGGATCCAATTATGAATAGAAAGGAAAAACAGAGGACAAACAACACATATATAACAGCTTGTGGGAGCAAACAGCAAAAGCCAATCTGTGGCAGACTCTAAGGAGAAATGGATCTTATATCTTCTCCAAATACATTCCAAGGAAAAAGTGATGTAGAGAGAAAACTCTGCTGATTAAAGGAGACATAGGAGATTGACCAATTGATTATAGTGTGTGGATTGCATCCAAATTCAAACAAGCTGTAAAAATACAAAGAACACTTGTGACTTTAATAAGACAATTAGACTTTTGAATATTTACCGCAGATACTTGAAGATGTTAAGAAACTGTAATTTTTAAGTATAATAATAATATTATAGTTATGTCAAAGAAAGGCAGCCCATATATTTTAGATACACTGACATTTATAGGTGAAATGATACATTTTCTTCAAAGTCATGTTGAGAGTAATATAAGGGGAACATAGATGCATAACTGGTATGATTTGGAAGGGTAGGAGTAAAATAGGCATGTGGGGGATAAATTAAACTAAGATGATCAGGAGGTGAAAGAGCTGACAGTAGGTGTCAGAAACAAGGAAGTTTATCACACTATTCTTGTATAAATATTTGGACTTTTCCACAGAATTTAGTCTAAAAATGTGTACATACCAGTAATTGAAAAATATTATTCTATCTTCAAATCTTTTCTGTATTTGTAAATGCAACTGAAAATTTAAGTCTTTTGCTAAGTGCAATCTCTGTTGTCTAGGTTGGTCATAGCTTTTCTTCCAAGGAGCAAGTGTCTTTTAATTTTACAGCTGCAGTCACCATCTGCAGTGATTTTGGAGCCCCTAAAAAATAAAATCTGTCACTGTTTCCATTGCTTCCCCATCTATTTGCCATGAAGTGATGGGACTGGATGACATACTCTTAGTTTTCTGAATATTGAGCTTTAAGCCAACTTTTTCACTCTCCTCTTTCACTTTCATCAAGAGGCTCTTTAGCTTTTCTTCTCTTTCTGCCATAAGGGTGGTGTCATCTGCATATCTGAGGTTGTTGATATTTCTCCTGGCAATCTTGATTCCAGGTTGTGCTTCATCTAGCCCAGAATTTCTCATGATGTACTCTTCATATAAGTTAAACAAGCAGGGTGGCAATATACAGTCTTGATGAACTCCTTTTCCTATTTGGAACCAGTCTGTTGTTCCATGTACAGTTCTAACTGTTGCTTCCTGACCTGTATTCAGATTTCTCAAGAGGCAGATCAGGTGGTCTTGTATTCCAATCTCTTTTAGAATAAGCAGAGACATTACTTTGCCAACAGAGGTCCGTCTAGTCAAAGCTATGGCTTTTCCAGTAGTCATGTATGGATGTGAGAGTTGGACTATAAAGAAAGCTGAGCACTGAAGAACTGATGCTTTTGAACTGTGGTGTTGGAGAAGACTCTTGAGAGTCCCTTAGACTGAGAGGAGATCCAACAATTCAATCCTAAAGAAAATCAGTCCGGAATAATCATTGGAAGGACTGATGCTGAAGTTGTAGCTCCAATACTTTGGCCACCTGATGCAAAGAACAGACTCATTTGAAAAGACCCTGATGCTGGGAAAGATTGAAGGCAGGAGAAGGAGGCAACAGAGGATGGGATGGTTGGACGGCATCACCGACTCAATGGATGTGAGTCTGAGTAAACTCCAGGAGTTAGTGATGGACAGGGAGGCCTGGCGTGATACAGTCCATGGGGTCACAAAAAGTCAGACATGACTGAGTGACTGAACTGACTGAAGTGCAATCTAAAATGGACTTACTTTATAAAAATTCAACTTTATAGCCAATAATAAAATGCTAGCTTTCCACCTAGCTTTAAGGGTTAGAAATTGGATATAAACAGTGCTATTTGGAGTCAAGTCAGGCAAGCTCATAAGAATTATTACATTTCTCAGTTGTTAAGCACAACTCTTATTAAAATCAAATTATATAGTTATTATTTTATCAATCCTGCTGTATTAAAATATGATAAATATTAAAACTCAGGAACTCTCGGTTATCTGACTGTGTTTTCCATCACCTATGGTCTCGCAGGCGTTTGTATACATGTATTGTGTGCATGCATGGAGGCAAGGCTGCATTATGGTGTGGAAGTGTGTAGTGTGGTATGTTTCTTTGCACCTCCAGATTCAGTGATATCACAATGGTTACTTGAAATTGGCCGTGTTGGGAGTATTTACACCATGGAAAGTGGCCAACACTAAAATCCAGGGCTTTTTGATTTCACCTAAGAGCCAGTTTGTTTATCATTTACCAGCACATCGCTTATATAAGGAATCATTCATTTGGTTCTAATAGGATTAAAATGTGCTTGTAAGACAAACTTACACAGAGAAATACTGGAGAAGTGACTAACTATCTCCAAACCCCCTCATTCTTTCACACCTATACCTCTATGGGTCTGTCTCCACTATTTGCCTGTGAGCTTCTTGCAGGCAGACGTTTACTCCCCAGCCTGTCCCCAGTACTAGCGGAGGGGCTGGTACATTGGGCAGGCTGAATGAAGAATAGATGAATCTCTATTTAGCATCTTCAGTGTGCTCACCATTGTGCCAGGTACTGTGGAGATGCATAAGGAGTATAAACACTTTCTTTACCCTCAAAGGGTTTTTAGTATATTGGGATACCCCACTGGTAGATTACCCCACAACACTATGTGCTAATTTATTGGATTGAAACTCTAAGTTCCAAAAGAGGCTGATGGACAAGAAGATCAGAGAGTGCAGGTGCATCCAGTGAAACATGAGTTATCTTGGGTGGATGCTCACTTATCTCAGTTCTCTGTTTAGGAACTTACCATACACCAGGTACTTTGCTAAGCAATTTAGATGTATTTTATGTAAAAGTGTTAATGATACTCTTGAGATAGCATTACTAGTCCAGTTTTATAGGTGAGGGAACTGAACTTGAAAAAGATTAATACTTTTTCAGTGAGAGGCAAGGCTTAGATTTTGTCTTATACTATCTGCTTTCAAAGCTCAGACTCTTAAGTGTTTCACATACCGTGTTAAAAAGAGGGAGGATAAAATTTGTTCTTGAAAGATTGGTAGAATTTGAAAAAAAAAAAAGAGAGAGAGAGAAAGAAAGGATAGTTGTGTTTTAGGGAGAGAGGCATCGCCAAGGCAAGGTGGTGGGAAGAAAGAGCTATTTGTGAACCAGTGAGGAGGCTGCCCTGGCTGATGACTGCGTCAGTTTTGGGAAAAGCATGAACGCGAGGCTGCTTGAAAGAATTGACTTTTTTGAAAGCCAGACAGAGGATTTGGCTCTGAAATGGGGAACCAGTAAGGTCTTTGAAACTTAACTTAAAAAAAAAAACAAAGATCATAGCATCAGGCGCATCACTTTAAGGCAGACAAAAGGGGGAAAAGTGGAAGCAGTGAGACACTTTATTTTCTTGGGCTCCAAAATCACTGCAGATGGTGACTGCAGCCATGGAATTAAAATACGCTTACTAAATATTGGAAATTCTGATTATGAGAAATAGTTTTTCTGAAGCTTTAGCTGGAAGTACAGCAATAGTGTGGTGTTCCTACAGATATCACATGTATTCAGAAAAATATTTTTCTATCAAACATTTTTGTAAAAGCTGTGTCTTTATGCAACTTGTGATAATAAATGTTATCTTTATTTTAGAATAAAAAAAAAATAAAAGACGCTTACTCCTTGGAATAAAAGCTATGACAAATCTAGACAGCATATTAAAAAGAAGAGACATTACTTTACCAACAAGGGTCCAGATAATCAAAGCTATTATTTTTCCAGTAGCCATGTATGGATGTGAGACTTGGACCATGAAGAAGGCTGAACACTAAAGAACTGATGCTTTCAAATTGTGGTGCTGGAGAAGACTCTTGGGAGTCCCTTGGACCACAAGGAGATCAAAGCAGTCCATCCTAAAAGAAATCAACCCTGAATATTTGTTGGAAGGACTGATGCTGAAGCTGAAGCTCCAATCCTTTGGCCATCTGATGCAAAGAGCTGACTCATTGGGAAAAAACCCTGATGCTGGGAAAGATTAAAGGCAAGAGGAGAAGGGGGAAATGGAGATTGAGATGGTTGGTTAGATAGCATCACTGACTCAATGGACATGAATTTGAGCAAACTCTAGGAGATAGTGGAGGACACAGAAGCCTGGCGTGCTGCAGTCCATGGGATCACAAAGAGTCAGACATGACTGAGTGACTGAACAACAACAAAGGTCTTCGAGCCAGAGAGTACTGTGCAAATCACAGAGTTCAAAGTACATTAGGAAATATACCAGGTGGATGGGGAGAGTAAGAATGGATGAAGATGTAGCGATAAAGATACAAAGTGCCATCAGTAGAATCATAGACATATTCTTGGGACTTGGTGACTGAACAACAAAACTGGAATTTGGGAATTTGTTCCTAAATTATTGCTCATAATTAATAATGATGATGAAATCAGAAGACCAGTTTCCATAGCTGAACAAGTAATGACTTTTTCCACTTAGTAATAATAGGACAAATATAGTCCTACCCTAGAGGAGACTGGCTCCTCAGGCAGAATCCAGCG
This sequence comes from Bos mutus, assembly GCF_027580195.1. Lineage (NCBI taxonomy): Eukaryota > Metazoa > Chordata > Mammalia > Artiodactyla > Bovidae > Bos > Bos mutus. The sequence goes on from NC_091636.1 coordinate 65,735,725, forward strand.
CTCAGACGCAGGAAGGCACTGGTACCTTCCAAGGGAGAGGGTTTGCTGTGCACGGGAGTTAGCATCTTATGCTCCAGGGCACCAAAAGCCAGTGACGAAGGCACTCATCTTCTCTTCCCCCGCTGTCCTAGCTTGTTTCCGAATGTCCTGCAGGGAGATGATGTGTGTGCATGCTAAGTCGCTTCAGTTGTGTCTGACTCTTTGTGACCCTATGGACTGTAACCCACCAACCTCTCAGTCCAGTAGAACTCTCCAGGCAAAAATACTGGAGTGGGTTGCCATGACCTTCTCCAGGGGATCTTTCTGACCCAGGGATCGAACCCACGTCTCTTCTGTCTCCTGCATTGGCAGGTTCTTTACCACAAGTGCCACCTAGGTAGCCCTCAGGGAGAGAGAGCCAGCCCCAAAGGAGAACCACTCAGATTGTCAGACAACCACTTGCATTTAGTTTAATATTCTTTATTTCCAGAAGTAGCTCATCCAGTGAGAAGGCGTCATATCAAACAATCTGTATTTTTATTTCCAGGGAAGACTTAGAGATTTAATTATTCATCCCACTCATCTTCCAAATCTCTGACCAGATGAATTGTTTAAATTCATTTGAAATGTTTCTTAATGGCAAAAAAGAGAACAGTATACAAGGCCATGCACACAACCTCAGAAGCGGAGGGGAAAATGATGAGCAATCATCCGTAATAGTGAAATTACAGCTAATTCAGATTGTAAGAGATCTGAGGTGAAGATCACTTTATTGTATGCTCAATGGACCAAATGAGAAATAAGAATGTAAATTCCTCTGAAGGAAAAGACAGATAAATGTAGGAGTGAATGACACTAGTAGGTTTTAAAATAGCTGAGTAATTTTTAGGGCTTCCCTGGTGGCTCAGACCGTAACCAATCTGTCTGCAAGGTGGGAGACCCTGGTTCAATCCCTGAGTTGGAAAGATCCCCTGGAGAAGGGAATGGCAACTGTCTCCAGTATTCTTGCCTGGAGAATCCCATAAGCTTTTAGTCCTTGGAGATATATTATATTTCTAAAGTCACATTCAAAATTGGTGTTTGTAAAAATGAGTGGGTGGGGATGTGTGGGTTTTATTGAACTCCACGAGTCCCAGCTTACTAGCTGTCTTACCTATGACAGCTGTCATAGTCCTCAAGAAATATTTCTGTTCCCAATCCACCCCTTTGCAAAAAGAGTTATAATAGTCAATACATTAGTGTGAAGCCTTCCTCCCTCTACTAAAAGCTCATTGTCACATTCTCAGTGGGATTTCAGTAGTGTCACAAGCAACTGGTTGGCAGGTAACAGAGGTTAAAGATGTGGGGAAAAATTATATCAAATCAAAAGATTTGGGGGCAGACAGACTGAAATCCCCAGGAGGAAAGGGAGAGGATGAGGTCACCAAGGATGAGAGAAGCTATTGGAGCTCACCTGTGCTGGGACTTCAGATTCAATTCAGGGATGTCAGGGAAGGCTCTGTGTCCAAGGGTGACTCTGGTTGTGTCCACACAGTCCTGATATCACCAAGTAACTCTCAGTTCAGTCGCTCAGTCATATCCGACTCTTTGCAACCCCATGAATCGAAGCACACACCAGGCCTCCCTGTCCATCACCAACTCCCGGAGTTCACTCAGACTCAAGTCCATCGAGTCAGTGATGCCATCCAGCCATCTCATCCTCTGTCGTCCCCTTCTCCTCCTGCCCCCAATCCCTCCCAGCATCAGAGTCTTTTCCAATGAGTCAACTCTTTGCATGAGGTTGCCAAAGTACTGGAGTTCCAGCTTTAGCATCATTCCTTCCAAAGAAATCCCAGGGCTGATCTCCTTCAGAATGGACTGGTTGGATCTCCTTGCAGTCCAAGGGACTCTCAAGAGTCTTCTCCAACACCACAGTTCAAAAGCATCAATTCTTCAGCACTCAGCTTTCTTCACAGTCCAACTCTGACATCCATACATGACCACAGGAAAAACCATAGCCTTGACTAGACGGACTTTGTTGGCAAAGTGTCTCTGCTTTTCAATATGCTATCTAGGTTGGTCATAACTTTCCTTCCAAGGAGTAAGAGTCTTTTAATTTCATGGCTGCAGTCACCATCTGCAGTGATTTTGGAGCCCAAAAACTCTAGTTAGTACAATATTTCTAACAGTGTATTAAAAAGCAGAGACATTGCTTAGCTGACAAAGATCCACATAATCAAAGATCCATAGTATTTCTTTGCTAGTAGTCATGTACGGATATAAGAGTTGGGACATAAAGAAGGCTGAGCACCAAAGAACTGATACTTTTGAATTACAGTGCTGAAGAAGATTCTTGAGAGTCCCTTGGACTGCAAGGACAGCAAGTCAGTCAATCCTAAAGGTGTTCAAATTAGTCAATCCTAAAGGCTGTATATTGTCACCCTGCTTATTTAACTTATATGCAGAGTACATCATGAGAAATTCTGGGCTGGAAGAAGCACAAGCTGGAATCAAGATTGCCAGGAGAAATATCAATAACCTCAGATATGCAGATGACACCACCCTTATGGCAGAAAGTGAAGAGGAACTCAAAAGCCTCTTGATGAGCGTGAAAGAGGAGAGTGAAAAAGTTGGCTTAAAGCTCAACATTCAGAAAACAAAGATCATGGCATCTGATCCCATCACTTCATGGGAAATAGATGGGGAAACAGTGTCAGACTATTTTTTGGGGCTCCAAAATCACTGCAGATGGTGACTGCAGCCATGAAATTAAAAGACTCTTACTCCTTGGAAGGAAAGTTATGACCAACCTAGATAGCATATTGAAAAGCAGAGACTTTGCCAACAAAGGTCCATCTAGTCAAGGCTATGGTTTTTCCAGTGGTCATGTATGGATGTGAGATTTGGACTGTGAAGAAAGCTGAGTGCTGAAGAATTGATGCTTTTGAAGTGTGGTGTTGGAGAAGACTCTTGAGAGTCCCTTGGACAGCAAGGAGATCCAACCAGTCCATTCTGAAGGAGATCAGCCCTGGGATTTCTTCGGAAGGAATGATGCTAAAGCTGAAACTCCAGTCCTTTGGCCACCTCATGTGAAGAGTTGACTCATTGGAAAAGACTCTGATGCTGGGAGGGATTGGGGGCAGGAGGAGAAGGGGACGACAGAGGATGAGATGGCTGGATGGCATCACTGACTCGATGGACGTGAGTCTGAGTGAACTCCGGGAGTTGGTGATGGACAGGAAGGACTGGCGTGCTGTGATTCATGGGGTTGCAATCATGTCGCACGACTGAGCGACTGAATTGAACTGAAAGGAAATCAACCCTGAATTGATTGACTGATGCTGAAGCTGAAGCTCCAAAACTTCGGCCACCTGATGCAAAGAGCTGATTCATTGGAAAAGATCCTGATGCTGGGAAAGACTTAGAGCAGGAAGAGAAGGAGGCAACAGAGGATGAGATGGTTGGAAGTCAGGAGATACCTAGAGTAACAGGCCAGTTTGGCCTTGGAGTCAAAAATGAAGCAGGGCAAAGGCTAACAGAGTTTAGCTAAGAGAACACATGGTCAGAACAAAAACCTTCTTCCAGAAACACGAGATATGACTCTACATATGGACATCAGCAGATGATCAATGCCAAAATCAGACTGATTATATTCTCTGCAGATGAAGATGGAGAAGCTCTATAGAATCAGCCAAACGTGACCTGGAGCTGACTGTGATAGTGAAGGACAGGGAAGCCTTGCGTGCTACAGTCCGTGGAGTCACAAAAAGTCAGACACTAAGAGTCAGGCTTAGTGACTGGACAACAGCAACAGTACAATGTCAGGTTTTGCTTCATATTTGAATACATACATTTGGAACAATACTATATAAGAATATTTAATAAAAATGGTGAGTTTTACAATGGCGGGAATTTCCACTTGAAACTCTCCCCTATCCAGCCTTCCTTCACCCCCTACCACCATTCTACTTTCAACACAGAGCCCTGTGGCCCTCTGAGGGAGTCAACATCACCCCTCCCTTAAGTCCTCCATGGACTTTGGCAGCCCTGGGAGCAACAGCTACAGTCCTTGCAGTGACTCCCTGGCCCTGCATGATGGAACGCCTGGTACTTCTGAGATTCCATCCCTCCTACCTCCCCACCCTCTATATCAGCCTCCTGGCCTCCTTACTGATCTTCTCACATATCAGACACACATCCTGTCTAAGGCCCCAAAGGATTGTCTCCTTGCCCTGAATTCTCTTCCCCAGACATCCATCTGGCTCCCTCTGCCTCCTCCATCAGGACTCTGCTCTATCCTCACATTCTCAAAGCACTCTCCCTCCCACCCTCTTTGAAAGGGCAGCCAAGTCCATCCTGTGCACTCCCAAGTCTCCTGATCTGAATTTGCTATTTCCCTTCAAAGCTCTAATCATCTATATCAAGTGCATTATCTACTGTAAGTTTCCACCTATTAGGACGAAGGGGTCTTTTTTGATGTGCAAGATGCTAGATCATTGTCAGGCCCATGTAGAAATGCAATTCTTGTTTACTGAATTTACTCATTCACTCACTCATCTTCTGTTGGCCTCTGATGGACGTACTGATGCTGACGTCAAGGGTTAAAATGTGGAGAATCACAGTGGAGGACCACCTTTGACAACAGTGGGGTTTTCTGGGAGACAACCTACTTTCATGGAGCTGAACGTGAACACTGTCAGAAACCTCTCCGTTCAGCTTCTGAGGACCTCTGTCTTATTAGCTGCTGTCTTCCTAGCAGCATATCAGTCGCTCAGCCTCCCTTGCTCACATTATGCTGACAAAGCCTGTTCCAATTTACATCACATCTGCAGTGTCTAATTTGTTCCCCATCTGAACGCTTGAACATGCATAGATTTCAGTATTAACCATATTCAGCATCCTGTGCATCTGCCTACCTTGGACAAGCTTCAGTAAGATGTAACTCATGCCATGGGGATTGACTTTTATCCCACAGTCCACAGCATTTGGGAGGGACTGGCTGTTACTTACTTACCCACCTTGCCAGGTCTCAACATAACTCTCTTGACTGCAGCTAACTGAGCTCTTTTGTTGAGGAGCTTCTCCTTAACAACTTCTTAAAGGCCCGAGCACGTCTAGTAATGACAACGTAAAGGACTGCATATAGGATTGTTGCTGTTATTGTTTAGTTACTAAGTCATGTCACCACTTTTGTGACCCCATGGACTGTAGCCCACGAGGCTCCTCTGTCCGTGGAACTTTCCAGGCAAGAATACTAGAGTAGGTTGACATTTCCTTCTCCAGGGGATCTTTCCTACCTAGGGATCAAACCCATGTCTCCTGCCTTGGCAGATGAATTTTTTAACTACTGAGCCATCTGGGACGCCCATTGAATAGCTAATGGCAATTGAATGACTATATCCTTAACAGTGAAAATTACTCAGTTGTGTCCAACTCTTTGTGACCCCATGGACCATACAGAATTCTCCAGGCCATAATACCCAAGTGGGTAGCCTTTCCCTTCTCCGGGGGATCTTCCCAACCCAGGGATCAAACCCAGGTCTCCCACATCGCAGGCAGATTCTTTACCAGCCGAGCCACCAGGGAAGCCCAAGGATACTGGAATGGGTACCCTATCCCTTCTCCAGCGGATCTTCCTGACCCTGGAATCAATCAGGGTCTCCTGCATTGCAGGCGGATTCTTTACCAACTGAGCTCTCAGGGAAGCCTTATATCTTTAAGGGCATATGTAAATATCTAACTGTAACAACAGAATGATTCTGGAACTTACCAGATTGTTCTATAAAGCCTGGTGAGGGCAGGACTGAGATGGTCTTACTCATCACTGGGTCTCTGGGTAGCAGGTAGTAGGGAAGAGTAGTTCTTGCCAAAGAGCTGCATGTCGCTGTACTTGCTGGGAAAGTTGATGCTCTTAATGGTTAAGAGGATGGGTTCTGAATCCTTGCCAGCTCTTGTGTTCAGGTGTGTGTGTGTGTGTGCCCTCAGGTGAGTTTTCTGTGCCCCTGCACCATGCCTCAGTTTCCCCACCTGTGAACTAAGGGCAGCACCATTTGCTGTCTCACAGATATATTGTGAAGATGAGAGGCATTGTACTGCATGTGGGACCACTCAGGACCATGTTCACTCTTTCTAATCCAGGATCATGGTTGGGGCCACAGAACATTTTCAGCATGCCTTTCAGAAGGCAAGTGGTATTCTGGGACCACAAAGCAGCTGTTCAACTGGTGGAAAATTTCTAATTGGAAGCTTCTCAGATGATCAGCATTGGAGTCCCTGCTGGTGTTTCAGCCTCACAAAACTGGCCCTGGTGCCGTGAATTGGCACCGATTTCTACCTGACCAGTTGTGACTTACGAATGGCACCTATGTGCTACTGTCTAGACCTTGGACTGGATGACTTTGGACTGTGATGACCTTGGCCTGGGATGGCTTCTTCCCACGTGATCATCTCTGTCAGCCTTTATCTGCCTGACCTCGGTCCTGTGCCTTTGCTGAGATGCTCTGCTGACACTGAGCTTATGTCACCTGTCACTGAGCAGACTTGCCCAAAGTTCTCCGTGCTTCCCATGTTCTGGGACCCTGGTTCTGCCATCGCTCCACCTGAGCTCCCCACCAATAGGTATTGTATATCATAGTTTGCCAGGATGGTCATATCCATGTGGTGAGGCTGATGTTGTAAGTGAAATCCATCCTTACCTGCTGGGTCTAAAGTGTGGGCCCTTTTCAGACTTAGATAAGCTGTCAATGCCGGCAGTGCAAGCTGTCTGCTTCCCATTGCCACTTTGTAATTAGTACTGCCAATTTCAATCCTGCAGAGAAAAAAGTTCTGAGTCTGCATATCTTCAATGCCCCTCACTGTTCTGAGCCATTTATAAGAAAGAATTGCTGCACGGTCAGATTTCCCCAGGTTATATACCTGGGAGTTGCATTTATATGACCTTGGAAAGCTCACGTTTTATAGGTAAGGCAACTATTTATATTTGTATGTTTATATATGGCAGCTATAAATATTTATAAATAATTAAATAAATATAAATAAATAAACATAAATAAATGTAAATATTTATATATTTATATTTGGCAACTATAAGTGGAGAACAGGGCTTACCTTGATCTTACTGTGACTAGGAAAATACCCTTCCTTTCATCTACTTGCTGTAGTGGTGTTATAATCTGCACAGCATGATGATGTGAATCCAAAGAAGTCTTACAGAATGACAGTAATTCTGGTAGACGTTTCCCCCACCAATAGACCTGAACATGTTAGTGTATGAGCCACATGTAAATTGAAATGACAAATGTCTTCAGAAGCAACTAAAATCGTACTAATGACTCTTAAAACAACTGGTGTTTATTAGCTAAAAATATTTTGGAAAATCATGTCTGAAGCTCTATGAACATTTTAAATTGAGTATTTATAAAAGGATATTTTATTCCTAAGAAAAAGAATGCCTTTGATATAGTACATTCAAAGACTAACTGCTGAGTAAAGATCTATTAAATGCTCACTCTTGCATAAATGCTATTAAAATACTGTTATAAAGTAAAGGTGATTGAGTAACAAGAGGAACATTAGCAGTTAGGTCCCCTACAATTAGTAGCTCTAAAACTTCCTCCAAAATTGGAAAAATTGTCAAATAAAATGTCACAAATATGCAGCATTAATGTGAAAATCAACTAAATTATTCACTATTAATTTTATCTGCTTTTATGTGTCTATAATTTCAAGAAAAAATATTTTTGAACAATATATGCTAGTATCTAAAAATAATCGTTCATAATTTTCAATCAGACTCTGTTCTCACACTGCAGAATGTTCTAAGATCTAGTTCAACAGCAAATTAGATAAATGTGTAGTTGGTTAATGAAGAGTAAAATTGTAATTCTAAAAGGTTCTAACTTGGGTTCCTCTTGAAATAGAATATAAATAATATCCTTACTTGTCCATTTTGTGAGTTTCATTGTAGGTGGGGGAGTGTATGGAGGGCTGATGATCAAGGAATAAATAATTGAAGGATAAAACAAGAGTAGAAACCTTTGGAAAGATCCCTGTCTACAAGCACAGTGACAGCTGTGCCAGACTTTACATCTGCCTCTCAGGAGCCTGACTCGCTCACAAGTACTCCACAGGCACCGACTCACTTAAGCACAGAGAGAAGTGAGTTAGCCCAAAGACAACAGAAAAGTGTCTAGGTGTGAGAAAGTGCTTTTAAAGAGAGTGATCAGGATCGGGCAAGCCACAAACAGAGCCTCAGGTATGAACATCCTCATCTCATGTAACAGGAAGCTCGCCTCTTAAAAATACAGAATGTATTTCAAATGATGGTGCTTTTCTTGCATTACTATTGTCCAGTGATGTGATCAGATTTCTGTACTCAGATTTTGAGAGATGGAAGGGAATCAGGGTTCCCCAGCCTATGAATGACAAGACCTTGAAAGACTTTAATGGAGAGATCTAAAAATTACCCATGTATCTAGGGGAAAAAGGGCAGATTCCTGCAGGAGAAAATAATTTGTCACTCAGTTGTGTCCAACTCTTTGGGACCCCACAGACTGTAGCCCACCAGGCTCCTCTGTCCATGGGATTCTCCAGGCAAGAATACTGGAGTGGGTTGCCATGCCCTCCTCCAGAGGATCTTCCTGACCTAGGGACTGAACTCATGTGTCTTGCATCTCCTACATTGGCAGGTGGGTCATTTACCTCTAGTGCCACCTGGGAAGCCCGCACACTATACATATTTATGTATTTATTTTATTTATATTATATATGGATGTTCATGTCTATGTATCAAAGTTAAGGGGGTAAAACTTTCTGAGAATGATCAGATACTATATTAATGCACTAAAGTGGGGAAAAGTAGTCTCTTCCTTTCCATTTTTATTTAAAAATGAGGCAAAATCCCATTTATCTGATGAGATGATGGTTTAGTCATTAAGTCGTGTCCAACTCTTGTGACCCCATGGACGTGAGCTTTCCAAGGTCATATAAATGCAACTCCCAGGTATATAACCTGGGAAAATCTGACCGTGCAGCAGTTCTTTCTTATAAATGGCTCAGAACAGTGAGGGGCATTGAAGATATGCAGACTCAGAACTTTTTTCTCTGCAGGATTGAAATTGGCAGTACTAATTACAAAGTGGCAATGGGAAGCAGACAGCTTGCACTGCCGGCATTGACAGCTTATCTAAGTCTGAAAAGGGCCCACACTTTAGACCCAGCAGGTAAGGATGGATTTCACTTACAACATCAGCCTCACCACATGGATATGACCATCCTGGCAAACTATGATATACAATACCTATTGGTGGGGAGCTCAGGTGGAGCGATGGCAGAACCAGGGTCCCAGAACATGGGAAGCACGGAGAACTTTGGGCAAGTCTGCTCAGTGACAGGTGACATAAGCTCAGTGTCAGCAGAGCATCTCAGCAAAGGCACAGGACCGAGGTCAGGCAGATAAAGGCTGACAGAGATGATCACGTGGGAAGAAGCCATCCCAGGCCAAGGTCATCACAGTCCAAAGTCATCCAGTCCAAGGTCTAGACAGTAGCACATAGGTGCCATTCGTAAGTCACAACTGGCCTGTCAGTCATGGGATTCTCCAGGCAAGAATACTGGAGTGGGTTGCCATTTCCTTCTCCAGGGGATCTTCCCAACCCAGGGATCTAACCCAGGTCTCCTTCATTGCAGGCAGATTCTTTACTGACTGAGCTACGAGGGACACCCATATTTGATGCAGTCATGTCTATATCCTGAGACAATAGAATGTCCAGGATGACCTTTAACACACTCTCTCTCTGAATCTGTACCTCTCTGGTTATACATTCCTTTTATTAAAACAAGTTGATAAATTTGTTCACCAACAAAGCAAGCTTTACTCTCTATTTTGGCTAAATTGGAAAAATATAACCGCAAACCTAACATCTCTCTTTGTTCCTTTTTCAAAATTAAAAAAGAAAGAAAGCCTATCAAGAAAAATGAGCTTTTGACTAGTGCTAACGTGTTGGAGAAGACTCTTAAGAGTCCCTTGGACTGCAGGAAGATCCAACCAGTCCATCCTAAAGGAGATCAGTCCCGGGTGTTCATTGGAAGGACTGATGCTGAAGCTGAAACTCCAATACTTTGGCCACCTCATGTGAAGAGTTGACTCATTGGAAAAGACCCTGATGCTGGGAAAGATTGAAGGCTGGAGGAGAAGGGGACGACAGAGGATGAGATGGCTGGATGGCATCACCGACTCTATGGACATGGGTTTGGGTAAACTGTAGGAGTTGGTGATGGACAGGGAGGCCTGGTGTGCTGCAGTCCATGGGGTCGCAAAGAATCGGACACAACTGAGTGACTGAACTGAACTGAAGCACCTCAACCAATTGTAGGAGAAAAATAGCTCCTGTGATGTAAGCATTCAGAAACATCCTCAAGCTTGATGGTTTGGCATGTGACAAGAATTGTCTCTCCCCATTATCCTCAGTTCTTCAAGGTCAGAAGGAGAAGGGAAATGAACTCTCATCAGTGGAGTCGATTCTCTGGCTTTTTCAAGCACATTCAGGTCTGTTCCCTGGGCCCGGGGAAGTAGGGTGTTCTCATTGGAACGTGAAGAGGGAGGCACAGATAACGAATGAGATATTAGACAGAGATGTCCCTGTTTCTGCTCCTGATGCCTAAGTCTGCCCTGCCGATTAATTACACACGGTTCCACAAGCATATGGCAGGCTGGTGACTAAGCTGTGATTACTTCACGCTCTGGAGAACACACTGGGGCCCTGTGACTCTGTTTTTCCATTTTTCCACATCAGTCAGGACCCCGTAGTCTTTGCAGTACAAACTGTAGCCTGGTTCTCCCTAGCTATCGCCAGGTAACTGTTTATCTGTGGCAGTTAAACCTACCTTCCTGTCTCCTCCAGAAAACTCCCTGATTTTACTGGGCACTTCTAGCAATATTCTGACAATTAAAATGTGCTGAACCACTTATCAGTGTATTGATGGAAAGAACAATACTACAGAGTGTGAAATTACTAATGATGCGTAGATTGCAAGCTTCAATTTTCACCTGTTTGAGAACTGTCTAGCCAAGAACAAAAAAGTATATATCAACACTTGAGATAAAAGTGAAGAAGCAAGTCACTAGGGGAAAAATCTCCAACAATGAATTATAGGAATACTGTAGATGTAATTGTAGGACTATAAAGCTATAAATAATTCATTTTTTTCTGAGAGTTTTTAAATTGCTGTATTTTGTTCTTACCAAGAGTGTATTTTATGTGGTTTCCCCTTATATTAGGTGATGAGTTCTTTTAGCTCTTCACAAAATTAATGGCAGTTAGACCATTAACTCTGTTCAATTAAAAAAATTCTTGTTTATAATATAGGATTTATTCCAAAATCATTAACACCAGATAAGACAATGAAGATAATTTTTGTTTTCTATTCACTAAAGGTTAGAATTTTACTTTTCTCCCTAGACATTTCTTCTACTCTGCTTATTGCTTTGAAAAATTTGAGAGAAAGTAAGAACTGACTTTGTCCCGAGCTGGAGGGAATCCTCATTAGAGTGTGTTAACATGCTTAAGCTTGTTGCTTGTCCTTCCTCTGTGTCTCTGGGCAATGCACAGTGAGAGACAAGATAAAGCATGACTCATGCCATCTGGTGCCCAACAGGGAGGCAGGACTGCCAGCTACACCTACTTGGTGGCAGGCCAGCCTCAGGACCCACCACGTGTGGGCACAGAGTGAATAACTTGGTTTCTTAGACAAGGGAAGGTGACATAAGTGAAAAATGGGTTTAAAACATCTGACCATGTGTCTTTTGAAATTATGGTTTTCCCTGGGTACCTGCCCAGGAGTGGGGTTGCTAGGTCATATGGTCGCTCTATTTTTAGTTTTTTAAGGAATCTCCATACCATTCTCCCTAGTGGCTTTATCAATTTACATTCCCACCAATGAGAAGAAGGTCCTCTTTTCTCCACATTCTCTCCAGAATTCATTGTTTGTAGATTTTTGATGATGGTATGGTATGAGACACATGCCCTCCAGTGTTCATTGCAGCACTATTTACAATAGCCAGGACACGGAAGTGACCAAAATGCCCATCAACGGAGGAATGAATAAAGATGTGGTACATGTGTACAACAGAATACTACTCAGCCATAAAAAGGAACAAAACTGTGTCATTTGTAGAGATATAAAGGGACCTAGAGACTGTCATACAGAATGAAGTAAGTCAGAAGGGAAAAACAAATATATTAATGCATATACGTGGAGTCTAGAAAAAATGGTACCAGTGAACCTATTTGCAAAGCAGAAATAAAGACACAGATGTAGAAAAACAAGTGTATGGACCCCAAGGGGGAAACGGTAGGGTGGGATAAATTGGGAGATTGGGATTGCCATATATATACTATTCTTAAAAAACAGATAACTAACGAGAACTTTAACCAATGAGAAATTTTATAGCACAGGGAACTCTACTCAATGGTCAGAGCATTAACCTAAATGGGAAGGAAATTCAAAGAAAGGAGGATATATGTATCTGTATAGCTGACTCATTGGAAGGACTGATGCTGAAGCTGAAACTCCAGTGCTTTGGCCACCTGATATGAAGAACTGACTCACTGGCAAAGACTCTGATGCTGGGAAAGATTGAAGGAAGGAGGAGAAGGGGATGGCAGAGGATGAGATGGTTGGATGGCATCACTGACTTGATGGACATGAGTTTGAGTAAGCTCTGGGACTTGGTGATGGACAGGGAGGCCTGGCGTGCTGCAGTCCATGGGCTCGCAAAGAGTTGGACGTGACTGAGTGACTGAATTGAACTGAACTTATAGCTGACTCACTTTGCTGTACTGCAGAAACTAACACAGCATTGTAAAGCAACTATACTCCAGTAAAAATGAAAAAAAAAAAACAATTACAATAATAGCAAAAAAAAAAAAAAACATTTGGCCAACCTCAGGGGAGAAAGTTGAAAGCTACACTCAGTACTTTTGCAAAGTCCTGGTGAGACACTATATATAAAGGAGCAGTAAAAATCTCCATTATGTACAGTTAGTGCAGAGTCAAACCATCCTAGCTTAATTCAAAATGAGCGAGAAACCCACTGGGACAGTGCAAAACAAAGGCTAGAGAATCAGAAGGAGAGAGTGAATTATTAAAATAACTTAAAATCTATCCTGTTTCAGCAACTCTTCTTCCACAAGTAAAACCACTGACATTCGTTTTGTATTTATAGTTAATCCCCACATTTCAGAAAGGGAGTATTATTATTCCCACTTTTCAGATGAGACATCTGAGATGTAGCTGGATCTATGCTTGTTTGAGGTCACGCCCTCCTGCTCCCAGGACAAACAGAATCAGAATTTAGACACAGACCTTTCAGATGCCTCGCATGCGGAACTCTCCTCTCATTCTCCACAGTGTTCCAGTGCGTGAGTGTATTTTCCAGCAACAGATAAAAGTAAGGTTTGCAACCTCTAAATTCTTTAGACATAAAACTCTAGTATAATCCCCCAAATCCTTAGCAATTTATTTAACTCCAGTAGTTTTTTTTTTTTTTTAATAACTTATAGCTTATTGGGAAAGGACCAATTTAAATGGTTCAATTAATAATTGACAAAAATTTTTAGTAGCATGAGGAATATCATGTATACTACAAATTGAAACTATATAATTACCAACCATATATTCTATATATGTAATTATATATAATTCTGAGCTATGTATAGATCAGAAAATGAAGCTAGATCTTGCTCTGTATATGTCTGAATATGTCTTGGTATGTCTTTCTCTCTAGATAATATTTTTGAGATTAATTTGTAAGTGAGCTCTGTTTAACTGGCTTAAAGAAAAGTAAGTGCTTACAAACCAAATAATTTTAAATTAAACAATGCATTTCAGGTTCATGTGAACTGGGAAATATTCAGTATTAAATACCTGATATTAGTGTTTGTTTGTTGATCTAACTAATATAGACATGTCTTAAGAGTAATTAACATTAAGTAGAATATTTTCTGGAAAAGGAAATAGAAACCCACTCCAGTATTCTTGCTTGGGGAATCTTATGGACAGAGGAGCCTGGTGGGCTATAGTCAATGGGGTCACAAAGAGTTGGACATGACTTAAGTGACTTAGCAGCAGCAGCAATTATATATATACATATTCACCTTTTGGAAAGTGTATAACATTCTTATATTAGTCATCAATCATATTAATAGCATTTTGAAAAAATTACTTTCTCATATTTAAAAAGATCTATCATACCATCATCTCTGTATACTAACATTTGAGGGTCATGTCTTATACATTTCTTCATTAAGATTGTCCATTTTATCTGTAGTTCTCGCTAAGATTCTTAATGATATATATGCTGCATACCAATATTTCAAAGAACACATTTTCTTCTGATTAAAAATAGCTCATGTTAACTATAGATATTATGGAAAAAAAATACAGAGAAGAACCAGTCATATAAAATAAATCAGTTCAGTTCAGTTCAGTTGCTCAGTCATGTCCGACTCTTTGCTACCCCATGAATCACACCATGCCAGGCCTCTCTGTCCATCACTAACTCCTGGAGTTAACCCAGACTCAAGTGCATCAAGTCAGTGATGCCATCCAGCCATCTCATCCTCTGTTGTCCCCTTCTCCTCCCGCCCCCAATCCTTCCCAGCATCAGAGTCTTTTCCAATGAGTCAACTCTTCACATGAGGTGGCCAAAGTACTGGAGTTTCAGCTTTAGCATCAGTCCTTCCGAAGAAATCCCAGGGCTGATCTCCTTCAGAATGGACTGGTTGGATCTCCTTGCTGTCCAAGGGACTCTCAAGAGTCTTCTCCAACACCACAGTTCAAAAGCATCAATTCTTCAGCACTCAGCCTTCTTCACAGTCCAACTCTCACATCCATACATGACCACTGGAAAAACCATAGCCTTAACTAGACGAACCTTTGTTGGTAAAGTAATGTCTCTGCTTTTGAATATGCTATCTAGGTTGGTCATAACTTTTCTTCCAAGGAGTAAGCGTCTTTTAATTTCATGGCTGCAATCACCATCTGCAGTGATTTTGGAGCCCCCCAAAATAAAGTCTGACACTGTTTCCACTGTTTCCCCATCTATTTCCCATGAAGTGATGGGACCAGATGCCATGATCTTTGTTTTCTGAATGTTGAGCTTTAAGCCAACTTTTTCACTCTCCTCTTTCACTTTCATCAAGAGGCTTTTGAGTTCCTCTTCACTTTCTGTCATAAGGGTGGTATCATCTGCATAGCTGAGGTTATTGATATTTCTCCCAGCAATCTTGATTCCAGCTTGTGCTTCTTCCAGCCCAGCGTTTCTCATGATGTACTCTGCATAGAAGTTAAATAAGCAGGGTGACAATATACAGCTTTGACATACTCCTTTTCCTATTTGGAACCAGTCTGTTGTTCCATGTCCAATTCTAACTGTTGCTTCCTGACCTGCATACAAATTTCTCAAGAGGCAGATCAGGTGGTCTGGTGTTCCCATCTCTTTCAGAATTTTCCACAGTTTATTGTGATCCACACAGTCAAAGGCTTTGGCATAGTCAATAAAGCAGAAATAGATGTTTTTCTGGAACTCTCTTGCTTTTTCCATGATGCAGCAGATGTTGGCAATTTGACCTCTGGTTCCTCTGCCTTTTCTAAAACCAGCTTGAACATCAGGAAGTTCACAGTTCACATACTGCTGAAGCCTGGCTTGGAGAATTTTGAGCATTACTTCACTAGCGTGTGAGATGAGTGCAATTGTGCAGTAGTTGAGCATTCTTTGGCATTGCCTTTCTTTGGGATTGGAATGAAAACTGACCTTTTCCAGTCCTGTGGCCACTGCTGAGTCTTCCAAATTTGCTGGCATATTGAGTGCAGCACTTTCACAGCATCATCTTTCAGGATTTGGAATAGTTCAACTGGAATTCCATCACCTCCACTAGCTTTGTTCATAGTGATGCTTTTGAAGGCCCACTTGACTTCACATTCCAGGGTGTCTGGCTCTAGGTCAGTGATCACACCATCGTGATTATCTGGGTCGTGAAGATCTTTTTTGTACAGTTCTTCTGCGTATTCTTGCCATCTCTTCTTAATATCTTCTGCTTCTGTTAGGTCCATACCATTTCTGTCCTTTATCGAGCCCATCTTTGCACAAAATGTTCCCTTGGTATCTCTAATTTTCTTGAAGAGATCCCTAGTCTTTCCCATTCTGTTGTTTTCCTGTATTTCTTTGCATCAATCACTGAAGAAGGCTTTCTTATCTCTTCTTGCTATTCTTTGGAACTCTGCATTCAGATGCTTATATCTTTCCTTTGCTCCTTTGCTTTTCGCTTCTCTTCTTTTCACAGCTATTTGTAAGGCCTCCCCAGACAACCATTTTGCTTTTTTGCATTTCTTTTCCATGGGGATGGTCTTGATCCATGTCTCCTTTACAATGTCACGAACCTCATTCCATAGTCCATCAGGCATTCTATCTATCAGATCTAGGCCCTTAAATCTATTTCTCACTTCCACTGTATAATTATAAGGGATTTGATTTAGGTCATACCTGTATGGTCTAGTGGTTTTCCCTACTTTCTTCAATTTAAGTCTGAATTTGGCAATAAGGAGTTCATGATCTGAGCCACAGTCAGCTCCTGGTCTTGTTTTTGCTGACTGTATAGAGCTTCTCCATCTTTGGCTGCAAAGAATATAATCAATCTTATTTCAGTGTTGACCATCTGGTGATGTGCATGTATAGAGTCTTCTCTTGTGTTGTTGGAAGAGGGTGTTTGTTATGACCAGTGCATTTTCTTGGCAAAACTTATTAGTCTTTGCCCTGCTTCATTCCGTATTCCAAGGCCAAATTTGCCTGTTACTTCAGGAGTTTCTTGACTTCCTACTTTTGCATTCCAGTCCCCTATAATGAAAAGGACATCTTTTTTGGGTGTTAGTTCTGAAAGGTCTTGTAGGTCTTCATAGAACCATTCAACTTCAGCTTCTTCAGTGTTACTGGTTGGGGCATAGACTTGGATTACTGTGATATTGAATGGTTTGCCTTGGAAACGAACAGAGATCATTCTGTCATTTTTGAGATTGCATCTAAGTACTGCATTTTGGACTCTTTTGTTGACCATGATGGCCACTCCATTTCTTCTGAGGGATTCCTGCCCGCAGTAGTAGATATAATGGTCATCTGAGTTAAATTCACCCATTCCAGTCCATTTCAGTTCGCTGATTCCTAGAATGTCAACATTCACTCTTGCCATCTCCGGTTTGACCACTTCCAATTTGCCTTGATTCATGGACCTGACATTCCAGGTTCCCATGCAATATTACTCTTTACAACATTGGGCCTTGCTTCTATCACCAGTCACATCCACAGCTGGGTATTCTTTTTTTTTTTTTTAATAGGTAATTATTTATAGGTAAATAATTACCTATAAATGTATAACCAAGAAAATCCCTAATATATTTGGTGAAAATGATCTTAAAGTTAAGTCTTTTTCTTTTTTGTTCCTAAATATGGGCTTTCCCAGTGGCTCAGTGGGTGAAGAATCTACTTGCCAATGCCAGATCCCTGGGTTGGGAAGATCCCTTGCAGAAGTAAATGGCAACCTACTCCAGTATTCTTGCCTGGAGAATCCCATGGACAGAGGAGCCTGGTGGGTTGCAGTCAAAGAATTGGATGCAACTAAGCACACAAATATGTCATATTTTTATGACTATTGAATTGATATATGTTCAGTTCAGTCGCTCAGTCGTGTCCGACTCTTTGTGACCCCATGAATCGCAGCATGCCAGGCTTCCCTGTCCATTTGTATGCAGGTCAGGAAGCAACAGTTAGAACTGGACATGGAACAACAGACTGGTTCCAAATAGGAAAAGGAGTACATCAGGGCTGTATATTGTCACCCTGCTTATTTAACTTCTATGCAGAGTACATCATGAGAAACGCTGGGCTGGAAGAAGCACAAGCTGGAATCAAGATTGCTGGGAGAAATATCAATAACCTCAGCTATGCAGATGACACCACCCTTATGGCAGAAAGTGAAGAGGAACTCAAAAGCCTCTTGATGAAAGTGAAAGAGGAGAGTGAAAAAGTTGGCTTAAAGCTCAACATTCAGAAAACGAAGATCATGGCATCTGGTCCCATCACTTCATGGGAAATAGATGGGGAAACAGTGGAAACAGTGTCAGACTTTATTTTGGGGGGCTCCAAAATCACTGCAGATGGTGATTGCAGCCATGAAATTAAAAGACGCTTACTCCTTGGAAGGAAAGTTATGACCAACCTAGATAGCATATTCAAAAGCAGAGACATTACTTTGCCAACAAAGGTTCATCTAGTCAAGGCTATGGTTTTTCCTGTGGTCATGTATGGATGTGAGAGTTGGACTGTGAAGAAAGCTGAGTGCCAAAGAATTGATGCTTTTGAACTGTGGTGTTGGAGAAGACTCTTGAGAGTCCCTTGGACAGCAAGGAGATACACCCAGTCCATCCTGAAGGAGATCAGCCCTGGGATTTCTTTGGAAGGACTGATGCTGAAGCTAAAACTCCAGTACTTTGGCCACCTCATGTGAAGAGTTGACTCATTGGAAAAGACTCTGATGCTGGGAGGGATTGGGGGCAGGAGGAGAAGGGGATGACAGAGGATGAGATGGCTGGATGGCATCACTGACTCGATGGACGTGAGTCAGTGAATTCTGGGAGTTAGTGATGGACAGGGAGGCCTGGCATGGTGCGATTCATGGGGTCGCAAAGAGTCGGACATGACTGAGCCACTGAACTGAACTGAACATATATCAGTTCAATAGTCATAAAAATATGACATATTTGCATTGCCATAGTAAGTAGGCCCTTTAGTCTTAAAAAGAAAAAACTTTATTTCAGACTCACAGACACTCTGAAGGTGTCAGGGTCTCCACAGGTTGTCAGGAGGCTGACTCCTCAGAGTCTCTCAGGGATCCACACTCTGAGGGCCTTGTCATTCATCATAAAGATTTCCAAGGCTGCTCTGACTTTGGAACTGTAGCCCTCCATCTGGTGAGCCAGGCACGCTGCAGTCCACGGGGTCCCAAAGAGGCAGACGTAACTTAGCAGCTGAACCACAACGACAAAACGATCTGGTGAGCAGGTGAGAACACAGGACGGAGGCGGTGTGGCCTATACTCTGTGGCTGTCCCAGGAGGGCAGGCCTGTCTCATGCTCACCTTCACTCAAACGAGCTCGTGCTGTCACCACGTCTTCCTACAGGGAAAGTTCAGGAATGCAGGCAGCATAGCGCAGCTGTAACTCTGCTTTCTGTTGGAAAGGGGTGGAGGGACTCTGACGGATATGAAGACAGTTCCACCACTGGAGACTCTGATCCTATTTTGGTGTGTAATGCTCCATAAACTACAAATCCCGTTCATGGAAGGAAATGGAATCAGTGCAGTGCTTACAGAAAACATTTGATTTACTAGCATTTTCCTTCCTTCTCTCTAAGCACATCTTGCTTTCCATTCTCACCCAGGCAGGTCCCTTTCCAACTGACAGAGCTTTTAAATCACAATCACAAAATTCAAGCACTAGCAAATGGCCTCTTAGATAATGGTGTTTAAAAGACAAAGCCAATTTAATATTAAAACTCTAATATCAGCTAGAATGGCCATCATCAAAATCTACAACAATAAATGCTGGAGCGGATGTCAAGAAAAGGGAAACCTCTCGCACTGCTGGTGGAAATGTAAATTGATTCAGCCACTATGGAGAGCAATATGGAGATTTCTTTAAAAACCAAAGAATCTGCCAGCCGATGCAAGAGATGCAAGGGACTAGGGCTCTATCCCTGGATCAGAAAGATACCCTGGAGGAAGAAATGGCAATCCACTCCAGTATTCTTGCTAGAAAATTCCACAGACAGAGGAACCTGACAAGCTACGGTGCATGGGGTCCCAGAGTTGGACAACTGAGTACACACACAGTTGGAATATTTCATATGGAATAAAATTACCATATGAAAGTGTTAGTTGCTCAGTACTGTCTGATTCTTTGCTGGAGTATACAGGCTTCTCTGTCCATGGGATTCTCCAGGCAAGAATACTGAAGTGGGCTGTCATGCCCTCCTCCAGGGGATCTTCCTGACCCAAGGATCGAACACATGTCTCTGACGTCTCCTTCACTGGCAGGCAACCACTCGTGCCACTGAAAGTACCATATGACCTAGCAATTGCCCTGCTGGGCATACACCCTGAGAAAACCATCACTGAAAAAGACACACGTGCTGCCAATGTGAATTGCTGTACTATTTACAATAGCCAGGACATGGAAGCAAACTAGAGGCCAATCAACAGATGACAGGATAAAAGTTGTACAGTGGAATGTTAGCCATAAAAGGAACTAATCTGAGTCAGTTCTGGTAAGGTGGATGAACCTAGAGTGTATTGTACAAAGTGAAATAAATCAGAAAGAGGAAAACAAATACTGTTTATCAATGCATACGTATTGGAGAAGGAAATGGCAATCCACTCCAGTATTCTTGCCTGGAGAATCCCATGGACAGAGGAGTTTGACAGGCTACAGTCCATGGGATCACAAGAGTCAGACATGACTTATTGACTAAACCACCACCACCACCATGCATATATATGCAATCTAAAAAAATGATGCCGATGAACAAATTTGCAGGGAGAGCTGGCTTAAAACTCAACATTCAGAAAATGAAGATCATGGCATCAGTCTCATCATTTCATGGAAAATAGATGGGAAACAATGGAACCAGTGACAGACTTCATTTTCTTGGGCTCCAAAATCACTGCAGATGGTGACTGCACACATGAAATTAAAAGATGCTTGCTCCTTCTTAGAAGAAAAGCTATGACATAGACAGCATATTAAAAAGCAGAGATACCACTTTGCCAACAAAGGTCCATCTAGTCAAAGCTATGGTTTTTCCAATAGTCATGTATGGATGTGAGAGTAGAACCATAAAGAGAGCTGAGTACCAAAGAATTGATGCTTTTGAACTGTGGTGTTGGAGAAGACTCTTGAGAGTCCCTTGGACTGCAAGAAGATCCAAGAAGTCAATCATAAAGGAAATCAACCCTGAAAATTCATTGGAAGGACTGATGCTGAAGCTGAAACTCCAATACTTTGACCATCTGATGCAATGAACTGACTCATCGGAAAAAGACCCTGATGCTGGGAAAGATTGAAGGCAGGAGGAGAAGGGGACAACAGAGGATGAGATGGTTGGATGTTTGAGCAAACTCTGGGAGTTGGTGATGGACAGGCGGGCCTGGTATGCTGCAGTCCATGTGGTTGTAAAGAGTCAGACATGACTGAGCAACTGAACTGAACTGAATAGAGCCTCAGATAGAGAATAGACTTATGGACATAGTGGAGGCAGGAGAGAGTGAGATGAATTGAGAGAGTAGTGCTGAAATCACCTTGTGTAAAATAGACAGCTAGTGGGAAGTTGTTGTATGACACTTGGAGCTCAACCTGGTGCTCTGTGACCACCTAGAGGGGTGGGGTGGGGTGGGAGGTGGGAGGGAGGTTCAAGAGGGAGAGAACATATGATTCTGATTCATGCTGTTGTATAGCAGGAACCAACAAAGCATTGTAAAGCAATTATCCTCCAATCAAAAATGAATAAATCAAAAACTGTTAACATTAAGACTCTCTTACTTCTCTATCTTTTCCTTGATCATATATAACAGAAATTTGTCTAAATAGAAGCTTTCCTTTACTGATGAAATATACTGTTATTTTTACTGTTTTTAATTTTGCTAATTTCTGCTTTTGTCCCCATTATTTCCTTCAGCTAGCTTTTGTCGTGATTGTTGCTGTATTTCAGTTGCTCAGTCACGTCTGACCCTTTGAGACCCCATGGTCTGCAGTGGGCCAGACTCCTGGGTCCTTCATTATCTCCTAGAGTTTGTTCAAATTCATGTCCTTTGAGTTGGTTATGCCATCCTGCCATTTTGCTCTGTGTCACCCCCTTCTCCTCTGGCCCTCAATTTTTCCCACGATCAGGGTCTTTTCCAATGTTGGTTGTTTGCCTAGGGTGGACAAAGTATTGGAGCTTCAGCATCAGTCCTTCCAATGAATACTCAGAGTTGATTTCCTTTAGGATTGACTGGCTTGATCTCCTTGCTTAGAGACTGTCAAGAGTCTTCTCCAACAACTTGAAAGCATCAATTCTCTGGAGCTCAGCATTCTTTACAGTCCAACTTTTACATCCATACATGACTGCTGGAAAAGCTATAGCTTTGACTACATGGACCTTTGTTTGTAAAGTGATGTTTCTACTTTTTAATTAGCTGTCTAGGTTTGTCATAGCTTTCTTCCAAGGAGTGAAGTGAAGTGAAAGTCACTCAGTCGTGTCCAACTTTTTTCAACCCCATGGATTATACAGTCCATGAAATTCTCCAGGCCAGAATACTGGAGTGGGTAGCCTTTCCCTTCTTCAGGGGATCTTCCCAACCCAGCAATCAAACTCAGGCCTCCTGCATTGCAGGCAGATTCTTTACCAGCTGAGCCACAGGGGAAGCCCAGGAATACTGGAGTGAGTAGCCTTTCCCTTCTCCAGCAGATCTTCCTGATCCAGGAATTGAACCAGGGTTTGCTGCATTGCAGGCAGATTCTTTACCAACTGAGCTATGAAGGAAGCCCAAGGAGTACGCGTCTTTTAATTTCATGGCTGTAATCACCATCCACAGTGATTCTGGAGCCCAAGAAAATAAAATCTGTCTGTTTCCACTTCTTCCCCATCTATTTGCCATGAAGTGATGGGACAGGATGTCATGATCTTAGTTTTTTGAATGTTGAGTTTTGCCACGTTAAGCCAGCTTTTTCACTCAGTCCTCTTTCACCCTCAGGCTTCTCTGGTGGCTCAGATGGTAAGGAATATGCCTGCAGTAGGGAGACTTGGGTTCAGTCCCTGGGTTGGGAAGATCCCCTGGAGAAGGGAAGAGCAACCCGCTCCAGTATCTTGCCTGGAGAATCGTAGAGGAGCCTGGTGGGCTATTGTCCGTGGGGTTGAAAATAGTTGGACACGCCTGAGTGACTAACACTTTCACTTTTTTTCACCCTCATCAAGAGGCTTTTTTGTTCCTCTTCACTTTCTGCCATCAGAGTGGTATCATCTGTGTATCTGAGGTGATTGATGTTTCTCCTGGCAATCCTTATTCCAGCTTGTGTTTCATCCATCCTGACATTTTGCATGAAGTACTTTACACATAAGTTAAATAAGAGGGTGACAGCCTCTTATTTAACAGCCTTGAAGTACTCCTTTCCCAATTTTGAACCAGTCTTGCTCCATCTCCAGTTCTAACTGTTGCTTCTTGATCTATATACAGATTTCTCAGGAGGCAGATAAGATGGTTTGGTATTCCCATCTCTTTAAGAATTTTCCACAGTTTGTTGTGATCCACACAGTCAAAGGCTTTAGCTTTTAGCATAGTTGAAGCAGAAGTAGATGTTTTTCTGAAATTCCCTTGCTTTTTCTATGATTCAGGGGATGTTGGCAATTTGATCTCTGGTTCCTTTGCTTTTTTGAAATCCAGATTGTACCTCTGGAAATTTTCAGTTCATGTACTGTTGAAGCCTAACTTGAAGGATTTTGAATATTGCCTTGCTAATATATGAAACGAGTACAATTGTGAGGTAGATTGAACATTCTTTGGCATTGCCTTTCTTTGGGGTTGGAATGAAACCTTACCTCTTCCAGTTCTGTGGCCACTGCTGAATTTTCCAAATTTGCTGGCATATTAATTTTAGCACTTTCACAGCATCATATTTTAGGATTTGAAATAGCTCAGCTGGAATTCCATCACCTCTGCTAACTTTGTTCACAGTAATGTTTCATGATTATTTTATTACTATTTTTCAATTTCTTGGTTTGACAACATATCATGCATTCTAATATTTAATTTCTTTAATAAATGAATTCACAACTATATATTTTCCTTTGATACCACTTTAATTTCATCTCATTGTTTGAGTAGGTTATTGTCATTCAGTTCTAACTAGTTTCCAATTCTCATTTTTATTTCTCTGCGTGTGATGTTTTCAGCATATTTGTGCTTCTTCAAAAAAGTGCAGTGAAAGATGGGCCCAGCATGCATATTTTTCATTTTCTTTTTTTGGTTGTGCCAAGTGGCATGTGGGATCATGGTTCCCCAATCAGGAATCAAACCCAAACCTCCCGCATTGTAAGTGCAGAATCTTAACAACTGGCCCACCAGGGAAGTTGTCCAGTATGCATTTTGAGTGTTCTTTAAAGTCTTGGAAAACATCTTGAAAATGTCTTTGGCAACAGTTTGAAACAGTAATAGTCCTGTTACTGATTTATGGAGAGTTAGATACTTTTGTGATACAAATATTAGGAAAGTATCCTGGGGGAGATGGAATGGTGATTAATAAAGCAAAGAAGTCCTGATTTATCTGAGTTGGGCCATTTCTTTATTCCTTTTTCTAAACTAAGACATAATTGATGTATAACATTATATTAGTTTTAGGTGTGAATAACATAATGATTTAATATATGTATACATACTGAAATGGTCAACACAGTAAGTTTAGTTAACATCCATCAACTCACACAGGTAAGTTACTTTTTCTTGTGCTGAGAACTTTTAAGATATATTCTCTTAGGAACTTTCAAATGTGCAATACAACGCTAATAAGTGTAGACACCCTGCCATAACTTACAGCACTATGACATTTATTTTATAACTGGAAATTTGTACCTTTTGACCACTTTCATTCATTTTTCCCATTTTGTGTTTACTCAAAACTTACTGAGGTCTATTTTCCCCAGGGAATTAATTTCTGATTTCATTGTAGTTAGATCAGTTAATATAGCTTCTACAACATCAATTCTCTGGAATTTATTATGGTCAGTAAACATGACTGTATCATATCAATGACTACAAACTTTGAGTGGGTACATATCTGAAAAATTCTATATTCTGCCCTGACATTAAATTACTTTGAGGGCATAGAATTCTAACTCTAGTTATTCCTCTCAGGGATTGAAGGATAATTTTCATTGTCTTCTGAAATGTCTTAATTATAGGATAATTCTTATCCTATCAGAATTCTAATGCTGATTTTATCTCTTTTATATTATTGTGTTTTATCATTTTTGTCTAGATGTTGAGAGGATTTGGATTCTAAACTTTGTTTTCTGAAATCTCATTACATGTGTCTAGGTGTTAATTTTTTTTCAAGGTAGTTCTCAGTAAACTCTGGGAGTCCTTTGAAAATTCTGTCTCATCTTCACTGCTGGGAGAGCCTTCCCTGCTGAGAGTCCTGATTCTGCTTCCTCTCTACTCCTTGCATCCTGTCCTCTGAAAGTCCTCACGAACTGGAATCTTGTGTCCATTCACCAAATTTCTTAACTTCTCTTTATTTCTCTAATTTTCTTTATCCTGTTGCATTACCAACAGGAAGAGCTCCTCACCCTTGTCTTCTGGTTGATTAATTTGTGTTCTTTGACTGTGTGCATCATGTTATTCAGAGGAACTGCTGAAATTTTCATTTGCATGAACCAGTTTTTCGTTTTCATGCTCTTTTTATTCTTGCAAGACCCTCTTGTATCTCTAGAGGTTCGCATTCCAGTTTCTTAAAAGGTACAATCTGATTGTCCCATTAACTGCATTTCATTGGGTAAGCATCTTTCCCTCAGCTGGGGTTGCTAGTTCTCCATTCGCCAGGGCAATTTAGAATTCCGCTCTCACCTCTGTATATGAAAAACACTGCTGTTCCCGGTTGTAGACTCCTCAGGAATGGCAGGGGCCCTGCTGGGTCCTGTGGTCCCAGCTTTTCTGAAAGGGTGGCGAGGGCTCTGATGCCGCTGGCTGCACCATCTTGGCAGCCTGCCTTTCACCCCACCATTCTGGGTCCCACTAAACATGCAGGACACTGTCCAGTGCTTGGACTCAAGCTTCAGCACCATCCAGATGGTCCCTTTAGCTGCCCGGTCAAGGCGTGTGCCAGGTGTCTGGGCAGGGGAGAGGCCACCTGGACGTCCCTCAGCCGCAGTGCTCAGTCACCTCCCTGTGTTCCTGGATCCCTCCTGCCTTCACACACACCTCCTCTCATCACAGCACGTATCTGCTGCTTTTTTCACAGTTTTACGAATCTGGCATTGAGGTTTTTCTATTTCAAACCAATTCATGTCTGCTTTACACATTTCAAAACACATTTTCAAAGAGTTTAGAGACAATGGATGCTTTTTTGTTTGCCATCGTTGTTTCCGATTTTTAAAAATATTTTCAACTATGTTTAGAACTCCGGGGTCTGAGAAGCTCCACCTTGGTGTGGAGGATCCCCTGTCTTTGCATCTTTTAGAGGAAAGGGACTTTAAGAAGTAAAAGACCAAAGGGACGAAGAAAATTTGAGGAGTTCATGTTTCCCAGGTGGCTCAGTAGTAAAGAACTGTCTGCCAATGCAGTGGACTTGGGAGACGTGGATTGGATCCCTGGGTCAGGAAGATCCCTTGGAGGAGGGCATGGCTACCCATTCCAGTATCCCTGCCTGGAGAATCTCATGAACACAGGAGCCTGGAGGGCTACAGTCCGTGGGGTCACAAAGAGTAAGACACGACTGCACATACGTACATATAGTTAGATATTTTGACTCTGGGCATACAAATATCATTTACATGAAAAGAAAGATCTAAGACCGGCCAAAGAAGATTAAAGCTTTGATATCTCAAATAATTGGAACACATATGACAAGAAGAATATTCGGGAACAATGCAGTTTCAGCTGCAAGTGAAGAACCCGGCTCCATCTCCCACATCTGAGCTGACAGCACGTCAGTGCGCATTTGCCAAATGCCCAAATGTGCGTGGCGTGCAGACTCAGCTGTGACAGACAGGGAGTGAGCTGTGCAGTGGGGAGGCTCTACTCCCCTCTCTCTTTTTCACATACAATAGCCCTAAGCTGGCATTTCTGGGCTGTGGACATCACCTATGTAAATGCCATTCATCAAGAACATAGGCTGACATACGCTGCTGGTTTCAACTCCTGGCCTCTAGGCTGTCATGGTTATTTCTTTCTAGACCAGAGGTGGGAAAGAGCATGCAGGAGCATGAGGGAGAGGTCCTAATGGTCTGGGATGAATGGGGTGCCCAGCTCCTCTCCTGTTCCATCATCCAGAACTCAATCACATGGCCTTGATAAATGCCAGGGAAACGGAGAGATGGGGACCAGCTGTGTGATCAGATCAAGAAGGGGACCAAGTGGAGATGAGCCGCTGGCTCTCAGTACCAGAGTTGACTCTGATGGCTATCAAACATCACTCTGTACCTCATTCTCATGGGAATTCTATCATCTCCCATATGGGGCACACCCCAAATTTCATTTAGTCACTGAATTCATATCAAACTGCAGGAACTCTGGGTTATGTTCATTCCTTTCCAACAGGCTGGGATGTGACTTTCTTTTATACTACACTCTGACCTGGGTGTGGGAAGATGCTAGCAGATACTAGCTTACACAGGCATATGAAAGCGTTCATAGGCTGCTTCCTGCTGGTACAAATTTGGGGCCCTCCACAGTGTCTGATGTTGAAGCTGAAACTCCAATACTTTGGCCACCTGATGCGAAGAGCTGACTAATTGGAAAAGACCCTGATGCTGGGAAAGATTGAGGGCAGGAGGAGAAGGGGACGACAGAGGATAACACAGTTGGATGGCATCACCGACTCAATGGACATGGATTTGGGTGGACTCCAGGAGTTGGTGATGGACAGGGAGGCCTGGCATGCTGCGGTTCATGGGGTCACAAAGAGTTGGACACAAATGAGCAACTGAACTGAATTGAACAGAGTCTTAGAGTCATTGCCTTTTTCTGAGCCATTCTAGAGATTTCTTGGGCTTTCCATGAGGCGCTGGTGGTATAGAACCCGCCTGCCAATGCAGAAAACGTAAGAGACATGGATTTGACCCCTGGGTTGGGAGGATCCCATGGAGGAGGGCATGACAACCCACCCCAGGATTCTTGTCTGGAGAATCCCATGGGCAGAGGAGCCTGGTGGGCTACAGACCGTGGGTTTGCAGAGAGTTGGAAATGACTTAAGTGACTTGGCACACACATACACAGATGTTTCTTAGGCAACATAATTCTCCAAATAAAAATAAAATTTTGATCTATTTACTTACAGTTCATGTCATGTGTCAGTAAACACACACACACCCCCTCCAATCCTCCAAAGACATTTTTTTTTTAATTTACATTACAAAACTTCTCTCTCTTCTGCTCTCAGCGTCTGCTCCTTTCATAACATCTGAAACAAGTAAGCTTGGGGGGGAAATTATACTTAATTACTTGTTTGCATCTCTGTCTTTCAAAACCTTTTGCAGACTTATTCCTAGCCATTGAGGTTAAGAAGTCTCTATAAAGTTTCAAATTTCTAGACTCCAATATTTTGTGTTTCTTCCTCCAAACCACTCTTTGCCTATTGCTTCTTTGTTCTTTTTGAAATAACTTGTGAACACAGCAAGTAACGATCAGCATACACTGCCATTTCTGGCTTTTCCCATCTCTTGTCCCCCAGCTATCGGCCCAATGAGTACTCTATCTATCAAGCAGTCATCTCCCACTGTTCTAGAAGTCTTCTGCAGTATGGTGGAAGCCCCATACTTAGCCCCACCCCCACCTCTGCCTCCCTACTTTTATTTCCTCATCATCTCAGCCACATCGTTGACCTATGCTGTGTGTTAAAAGTTTGCATTGCTGAGGCGCCCTGCTTCAAGACAGCAAGTGTTGCTTTGCTGGCTTGCTGCCAGCTGCTCTCACACATAGTTTCACACATGAGTAATGCTCAGTCCTGATAAGTCTGCTGGTTACTACGTGAGATCTGGAGCAGGTGCTGCTGGTCAGTGAGGCTGGCTCTTCCCTGAAGGTACATCAGGACCTCGGGTGACCAGTGCTGCCGTATTTCCCACATAGCTTCTAAGTGCGGTATTAATGTCTCCACCCCAATAAGCTAGGAGGGTAACGAGAGTGACCAGCGCGTGTGGGAGCCCGCGGCGGCCGGGATGGGAATAGCAGGCATCACCTGTGTTCCAACGTGGTTGGCTACAGCCCTGTTGTCAGCCCAAACCCAACAGTGAGGAAGGCCGGGAGATGTAACTCCAGAGAAGTCAGCCCAAACCCAACAGTGAGGAAGGCCGGGAGATGTAACTCCAGAGAAGTCAGCCCAAACCCAACAGTGAGGAAGGCTGGGAGATGTAACTCCAGAGAAGAAAACAGTGCTGGTTCTTTGAAGCATGTAATGAGCTTGTCCTCAAGGTTGAGCTGAGGCTTGTTCGTATCATGCAGAAGACAGTGAATGGACCTAGGGGGAAGCACAAGCTGGCTCTCGCCTTTAACGTATCTCAAGTTCTCCAAAGAAATTCTCTCCATGAAGTCCCTGGAACCTCAAGCAAGTTAAGATGATGAGGATTGAACATGAGGGTCTGTATTAGTTCCCCATTGGTGCCATTGGGCTTCCAGGGTGGCTCAGTAGTCAAGAATCCACCTACTAATGCAGTTGACATTAGAGATGCATGTTCAATCCCTGGGGAAGATCCCCTGGACAAGTAAATGGGAACCCACTCCAGTGTTCTTGCCTGGGAAATCCCATGGACAGAGGAGCCTGGTGAGCTACAGTCCATGGGGTCGCAAAGGGTCAGATATGACTGAAGAGACACAGCATGCACCCGCACCATAAGAATGTACCACAGACTGAGCGGCTTAAACCTTTTAAACAAATCTAATCTACGACAATCTCATAGATAACTAATGAAAACCTACTGTGTAGCACAGAAAAGTCTACTCAATGCTCTGTGATGACCTACATGGGAAGGAAATCCAAAAAAGAGGGGACATAAGAAAATGGCAATCCACTGTAGTAATCTTGCCTGGGAAATTCCATGGACAGAGGAACCTGGTGGCCTATAGTCTATGAGGTCGTAAAAGAGTTGGACATGACTGAATGACTAAGCCACAATAGCTGATCCACTTGGCTATCCAGCAGAAACTAACACAACACTGAAAAGCAATTACAGTCCAATGAAAGTTTTTCAAAATCTAGTCTACTGCCCAACAAGGACCTACTCTATAGCACAGGGAACTCTATTTAATATTCTCTAATCACTGCAGATGGTGACTGCAGCCATGAAATTAAAAGACGCTTGCTCCTTGGAAGGAAAGTTATGACCAACCTAGATCGCATATTCAAAAGCAGAGACATTACTTTGCCAACAAAGGTCCATCTAGTCAAGGCTATGGTTTTTCCAGTGGTCTTGTATGGATGTGAGAGTTGGACTGTGAAGAAGGCTGAGAGCTGAAGAATTGATGCTTTTGAACTGTGGTGTTGGAGAAGACTCTTGAGAGTCCCTTGGACTGCAAGGAGATCCAACCCGTCCATTCTGAAGGAGATCAGCCCTGGGATTTCTTTGGAAGGAATGATGCTGAAGCTGAAAGTCCAGTACTTTGGCCACCTCGTGCAAAGAGCTGATTCATTGAAAAAGACTCTGATGCTAGGAGGGATTATGGGCAGGAGGAGAAGGGGACGACAGAGGATGAGATGGCTGGATGGCATCACTGACTCAATGGACATGAGTTTGAGTGAACTCCGGGAGTTTGTGATGGACAGGGAGGCCTGGCATGGTGCGATTCATGGGGTCGCAAAGAGTCGGACACGACTGAGCGACTGAACTGAACTGAACTGAACAACCTAAAAGGAAACAAATTTGAAGAGTAATAAATACATGTGTGACTGATTCCCTTTGCTGTACAGAAGAAACTAACACAGAATTGTAAATCAAGTGTAGACAAATATACAACTTGAAAAAAAAATTCTAAAAAAAAGTATTCTCCCACAGTTCTGGAGACAAAAAAAAATCTCCAAATCAAGGTATAGCAAGGGGTAGCTCGCACTGGAGTCTCCTGGGAGGAGCCTGCCTCTCTCGTTTCAGTTCTGGAAGCCCAGGCCTTCCTTGGCTTGGGGCAGCATCATCACAGCACCTTCAGCAGCTCTGGCCATCTTCACATGGCTATCACCTCTGAGGTCTGTGTGCTCCCATGGTGTTCATGCATGTGCATATGTATGTGTGTGTGTGTGTGTGTTCAACTTTCTTTCTTCTCATAAGACTGTTGGACATACTGGTTTGGAGTCCACTCTGATGCCTTATCTTAACTTGATTGTGTCAGCCAAGATCCTATGTCCAAATCAGGTCATCTCCACAGGTACTGGAGATTAGAACCTCAACAGATCTTTTGGGGGCAAACAGGGCTTTCAAGTGGTGTTAGTGGTAAAGAACCCATCTGCCCATGCAGGAGATTTAAGAGACTGAAGTTCCCTCCCTGAGTCGGAAAGATTCCCCAGAGGAAGGCATGCCAGCCTACTCAGTATTCTTGCTGGAGAATCACATGGACAGAGAAGCCTGGTGGGCAACCACTCACAGTGTCACAGAGTTAGACATGACTTAGCAAGCAGCCCAACCCCTGCAGAGTGCCAACAAAGGGACTTCCGCTTTCACCGCGCAGCACTGCGGGGAATGTACCTGAAACCTTCCACCTTGCCTAGGTCCCAACCAGTGACCTAGAATCTATGACCTGAGCAGAAACTGAAGCTGCCTCAGCGAAATGCCTCCGTTGGCCTGCCAGGACTTGCTGTCTTAGTTTTATCTCCAAGTTTGCCATCTGATGGACCTAATGTGCTTTCAGGGTCCCACTAACTTACTCTCCTATATTATCAATAGACATGATTTTATAGGGAGAATGTACAAAGCACAATCTTTTCCCCCCAGGAACTTCCTTCTTCCCTCATTCCCCTTCCTGCATCACTAGGAGACACACAAGGTCTTCAGCTTCTGATTGAGCCATGACCGGTCAGTTCTCTCCTCTGCTACCCCAGCAACGGCAGCCTCCGTCTCAAACTCTGCCAAGTCAAACACCAACTGTGGGGACCAACCACCCTGGGTCCAGAGTTTATAGGAGCCTGCACCATCAGGAACCTGAGCCAAGGCCAAAAGAGGAATTATGGCTCCAGGGTTAATCTGCCGAGTATTTAGTTTTTCCAGTGGCTGTCAGTTCTCAGCAGAGTGCCACCTAACTTGTCAGGGAAGTGCTGCTTCTGATCTTGTTTTTTTTTTTTTCTTGTGGTTGAGAAGGGAGTAGCCACATGAGCTATGCAGACTCTGGCCTGCGGGCCCCAGCGATGGGCTGGAAAGGGTTGTTCAGGAACCACGAACATCTGGCTGCTTCTGTGCTGTGATGTAGAGGTTGGTACTTGGCTGTGTCTCCCTCAGGCTGGGGCAGTCGAGAGAATTAGTCACTCTTTTACTTCTGTTTCCCTGACTTTTACATTTACTCTATTGATATAACAAACGGTATTGGCTTCCTATTTTTCGTACTGATAAAATTTCTTTGGAATATACATTTATTAAAGCAAGAGAGGTGATTTATAAAAAGTTGTGGGCATTTGTCGCTCAGTCATGTCCAACTCTTTGTGACCCCATGGACTGTAGCCCATCAGGCTCCTCTGTCCTCCAGGGGATCTTTGCCACCCAGGGATTGAACCCAGGTCTCTTATGTCTCCTGCAATGACAGGTAGATTCTTATCACTAGTACCACCTGGGAAGCCCTTAAAAAAAAAGAGGGACATAAATGAGACAGAGCCTGTGTGAACTAGCTTTGGAAAATACTGTCTAAGACAATTATTAATTCAACGTTTGTGTAGATTTATTCACATTCAGAAATCTTTCTGCAGTCAGTTTGAGGAGTTTATGTCTTTCTAATAATTTATCCATTTCATCTAGATAATCTAATTTGCTAGCCTTCAGTTTATCATAGGTTTCCTTTTGAAATCTTTATTTTTCTTAGGTCAGTAATTATCTCTCTCTTTTATCCCCAATTTTAGTATTTAAATCTTGTCTCTCTTTTTTTTGCCACTCGAACTAAAGGCTTTTCAATTTGCTGATGCTTTTCAAAAAACCAGATTTTTCTTTCACTAATTTTGCTTTTACACTCTATTTCACTAATTTCCACTGTAATCTTTAATATTCCCTTCCTCTCCCTGGCTCTAGGTATAGTTTCTGCTCTTTTTCTAGCATTAAAGCATAGAGTATGTGTTACTGATTTGACATCATTTTCTTTAGATATAGGGATTTCTAGTTATAAATTTTTCCCTAAGCACCACTTCCATGGCCCTCCATGCATTTTGGTATATTGTATCTTCATTTTCATTCATGTTGAAGTATTTTCTGATTCATCCTTGTGGTTTCTTTTTTGCCTCACTGGTTATTTGTGTGTTGTTCAAATTTTCAGATAACTGAATTTTCAAAATATTTTTGTTATTGATTTCTAACTTTATTTAACTGTGGTTGGATATTATATGCTGCATGACTTTGATCTTATACCTTCATTTAATGTGTCTTATGGCTTAAAAATGGTCTGACCTGGAGGATTTTCCACGTGATCTTTAAAGGCTGTGTATTTTGCAGTGTTTGGGTGGAATGTTCCATACAATTGTGTTGGCTCCATTTGGTTTACAGTGTTCTATATCTTGGTGAGTCTTCTGTTTATTGTTTTTCTACCCATCGTTGAGAGTGAGATAGTAAAGTTTCCAACCATTATTGTTGAATTGTCTTTTTTCTCCCCTCAATTTTGTCAGTCTTTGCTGAACGTGTTTTGGCAACTTTGCTATTATGTGCACATATGTTTATCGTGACTATAGCATCCTCATGGATTTGACTCTTTTTATTACAGAAAGTCTTTTATCTCTGCTGCTGCTGCTGCTGCTAAGTCGCTTCAGTCGTGTCTGACTCTCTGCGACCCCATAGACGGCAGCCCACCAGGCTCCCCCGTCCCTGGGATTCTCCAGGCAAGAACACTGGAGTGGGTTGCCATTTCCTTCTCCAATGCATGAAAGTGAAAAGTGAAAGTGAAGTCACTCAGTCGTGTCTGACTCTTCGCGACCCCATGGTCTGCAGCCTACTGGGCTCCTCCATCCGTGGGGTTTTCCAGGCAAGAGTACTGGAGTGGGGTGCCATTGCCTTTATCTCCAGCAACATATTTTGTTTTAATGTCTACTTTCTCTGATACTGTAGCTCTCTTACGGTTGCTGTTTGCACGGTTATTTCTTTTTTCTATCTTTTTGCTTCCAACCTACTTATATCTTTGAATTAAAGTATGTCTCCTGTAGATGGCACACAGTTGGATATTACTTTTTAACTGAGTATTATATTAAGATCTCTTTTTTATTTCATTGTTTCATTCATTCACACTTAATGTTACTATTGATATTGGCCGAATTATGTTGGCAGTTTACTTTTTGTTTTCTATGTGGCAAGTGCTTTATTTGTTCTTCTGTCCCTCACTGCTTTCTTTTGAATTAAGTGAATATTTTTAAGGCAATAATTTAATTCCTTTAGTGGTTTTTAAAACTATATTCTTTGAGTTATCTTATTAATTGCTCAAGGGTTTACTTATCAGAGTATATTTCAGATTTATGCAAACTTAATTGCATATAGATATTAAGTTTGGGAAAATCTGAAGTACATTTGATAAGTAAACCCTTGATACATCACTAAAATAACTCAAATAAAATAGTAAAAAGTCATTAAAAATTAAATATACATGTATACACACAAATGTTCTTTTCTCATTTTATGGGCTATTCAGTTCTGTTCACTCCCTCAGTCATGTCCGACTCTTTGCGACCCCATGGACTGCCACACGCCAGGCTTCTCTATCCATCACCAACTCCCAGAGCTTGCTCAAACTCATCGAGTCAATGATGCCATCCAACCATCTCATCCTCTGTTGTCCCCTTCTCCTCCTGCCTTCAATCTTTCCCAGAATCAGGGTCTTTTCCAATGAGTCAGTTCTTTGCATCCGTTGGCCAAAGCTTTGAATTTTCAGCTTCAGCATCAGTCCTTCCAATGAATATTCAGGACTGATTTCCTTTAGGATGGACTGGTTGGATCTCCTTGTAGTCCAAGGAACTCTCAAGAGTCTTTTCCAACACCACAGTTCAAAAGCATAAATTCTTCAGCACTCAGCTTTCTTCACAGTCCAACTCTCACATCCATACATGACTACTGGAAAAACCATAGCTTTGACTAGATGGAACTTTGTTGGCAAAGTAATGTCTCTGCTTTGTAATATGGACTATTAGTATTCTGTATGGGCTTCCCTGAGAGCTCAGTTGGCAAAAAATATGCCTGCAATGCAGGATATCCCGGTTTGATTCCCAGGTCGGGAAGATTCCTGGGTCGGGAAGATCCACTGGGTAGGCTACCCATTCCAGTATTCTTGGGCTTCCCTTGTGGCTCAGCTGGTAAAGAATCCACCTGCAAAGGGGGAGACCCGGGTTCGATCCTTTGGTTGGGAGGATACCCTGGAGATGAGAAAGGCTACCCACTCCAGTATTCTGGCCTGGAGAATTCCATGGACTATACAGTCCATGGGGTCGTAAAGACTCAGACCCGACTGAGCAACTTTCACTTTCATATTACTTCTACAGGTATTATAAACTTGACAATACATTTCTATGATTACTAATATATAATGTTCTGTCTTTGAAAGAAGTAGAGATAAAAAGAAAAATTACATATCTATGGAGCTTGCTTTTACATAAATGAGCTAAAGAAGCCTCTATATTTTGGCCTTAAGTGGTTTAGGTCTTCACAGCAGACTGGGACAGTTAGCCCAAGAACCTTTTGATACTAAAATCAAAATATCACAGGGGCAATACTAAAATATTACTCATTAAGTGTTGTTCCTGGGACATCCCTGGTGGCACAGTGATTAAGACTCTACCTTCCAATGCAAGGGCCATGAATTCAATCCTGGGTTGGAGAACTAAGGTCCCACATACTGTGGGTACAGCCAAAAACATTAGTGCTAAGATGGTATTTCGATGAATTTCAGGTATATTACTTTCTGATTCTCTAAACCAATATAGAATAAAGACTAACACTCAAAGAGTACAGATATTTCAGAATTCTCCTAGCTATCCCCTAACTGCTTAGTTATACTTTTCTGAGAAGTACTTTTTACAAAAAGCTACAAAATGCCTATTCAAAACTAAACACTTTAGCATACCAAGAATGCAGATAAATTCTTGGTGGACACTCCAGGATTTTGCAGCATGGAGAGATAATTTTCTCTGGAAACTTCGTGGTCAACTGTTACCAGTCACGGTTATTAGCTTCATAAATTATGGATGCGCTTCTCATCATTCCAGTAAGTGCAAATCAGCTACCGGATGTGCAGAAGTGAAGTCTGTCATATAAGATTCTTTGCACATAACAGAATCACAAACCCTGTGGAACAGCATGTCAGGCATAGTTTGTCTGAAGAATGAAATATAGGAGTTAAGTGAGCAACAGACCAAGCGCATGGGGACCTAAAATGTGCCTGACCATCTGGTGGCAGAAACAAGTGACACTTTTTGTTAGGAGCTGAACAAGGACCTTGGACTGCAAGGAGATCCAACCAGTCCATCCTAAAGGAGATCAGTCCTGGGTGTTTACTGGAAGGACTGATGCTGAAGCTGAAACTCCAGTACTTTGGCCACCTCATGTGAAGAGCTGATTCATTGGAAAGGACTCTGATGCTGGGAGGGATTGGGGGCAGGAGGGAAAGGGGACGACAGAGGATGAGATGGTTGGATGGCATCACCGACTCAGTGGATGTGGGTTTGGGTGGACTCCAGGAGGTGGTGATGGACAGGGAGGCCTGGCATGCTGCAGTCCATGGGATCGCAAAGAGTCGGACATGACTGAGCGACTGAACTGAACTGAACTGAACTGAACAAGGACCTAGAGGTCCTGAACAAGGCAGAAACTGAACAAGGCTGAAACCCAGAGGGAAAGAAATAGGATCTGATACTGTGATACTGTAGACGCACGCAGACAGCAGACCCCCAGGGACTTGCAGGTCACACTGAGATTTATTTGTGTTATTGAAGCCTGGTTGATTTACAATGTTGCATTAATTTCTGCTGTAGCTGGTTCAGTGTATATATATGTATATGCATTCTTTTAAATATTCTTTTCCACTATGGTTTCACTGACTCGATGGATGTGAGTCTCAGTGAACTCCGGGAGTTGGTGATGGACAGGGAGGCCTGGCGTGCTGCGATTCATGGGGTTGCAAAGAGTCGGACACGACTGAGCGACTGATCTGATCTGATCTGATCCACTATGGTTTACCACGGGATATTGACTATAGCTCCCTGTGCTATATGGTAGGCCCTTGTTGTTTATCCCTATATATAATAGCTTGCTTGTGCTAATCCCAAACTCCCAATCCTTCCTTCCCCACCCCTTCCCCCTTAGCATCCACAGGAAGTCTATTATCTATGTCTGTGAGTTTGTTTGAAATAATACCATTTGCAGCAACATGGATGGAACCTGAGATGATCTTACTAAGTGAATTTAAGTCAGAAAGACAAATACCATATGATATCACTT
This sequence comes from Bos mutus, assembly GCF_027580195.1. Lineage (NCBI taxonomy): Eukaryota > Metazoa > Chordata > Mammalia > Artiodactyla > Bovidae > Bos > Bos mutus. The sequence goes on from NC_091636.1 coordinate 65,773,124, forward strand.
ATATGTGCAATTTAAAATATGACACACACTGAGATTTTTGGTTATCTGATGGGAACAGTGGATAAAATATCTGTCTGATTCAAACAGAGAGATAACATCTTCTTATTTGCATTTGAAAATGGTTATTCTGGATTTTGTGTGGAGAATTAAATTGGAAGGGAAGCAATAATAGTAAGTTATTAACTGCTCTAAAAGACAAGGAAAGAATAGTTTAAACTGGGTTTGTGTGATTATAGAATACAAAAGCCATGCAGATGGAGAAAATGTTTTGGATGCTGAGAATGAAAGGAAAAATGTGGCACAGATAAAAAACCAGAAAAACAAGCAGTAACCTAAAGTAAAATTTAAATCTTTAGAGGTCTTGATTAGAATACCCCCACTTCTGGGAGCCAGACTACTTTAAGAAAATCCCGTGATGGCAATAACTGATGGAGACTACAAATACTTAAACATTAAGTTCAAAGCTACAGAAATAAAATCTTGTTGAGTTTAAATCAGTGTTACATTGAAAGACTTTTAACTTTGGTTTTCTATCTCATTTTCCCTTCCAGTGTTGAGCTGAGTGGGGCAAAAGACTGTCAAGCATACTCACTGGAGAGTTCTTCAAGAAGTGATTCTCTGTATCATTTCTCTAGATTCAGCATTCATGTTTTAAAATATGATATTTGTTTTTCTCTGTCTTACTTCATTCTGTATGACAATGTCTAGGCCCATTCACGTCTCTATAAATGACCCAATTTTGTTCCGTTTTATGGCTAAGTAATATTCCATTGCTTATAGAATATCTTCTTTATTCATTCTTCTGTTGATGGACATTTGTGTTGCTTCCGTGTCCTGGCTATTGAAAATAGTGCAGCAATATACACTATTCAAACTATGTATAAAATAGATAACTAAAGAGAACCTACTGTATAACCCAGGGAGCTCAGTGCTCTGTGGTGACCTAAATGGGAAGGGAATCCAGAGGAGACGGGCTATCTGTAAACACACAGCTCATTCACTTTGCTGCACAGCAGAAACTTCACACACATTGTGAGGTGACTATACTCACGTGTCACCAGCGGTAAAGAACCCGCCTGCCGATGCAAGAGACCTAAGAAACGCGGGTTTCATCCCTGGGTGGGGAAGAGTCCCTTGGAGGAGGGAATGGCAGTCCACTCCAGTATTCTTGCCTGGAGAATCCCATGGACACAGAAGCCTGGTGGGCTACAGTCCATAGGGTCTCAAAGAGTCGGATACCATGAAGACAACTTAACACACAGAGACACACACCACACTCCAATAAAACTCAACATTTAACAAAGGAAGTGATTCTCTATCAGCTCCAATTTGATAAGCAGCTTCTATGGGCTTATCTTTCTTTGTAGAAATCCACCCCTTTATACCACCACTGTTAACTACCCCCACTCCCACTGGTATGGATCAAGGTGGATTAAGCTGGAGGGGGATTTCCGGTCACTGTAACTGCCTAAGGGCAGCATGTGTCCTGCTCATGCCACTGCAAGGAGATGAACAGTGCTCTCTAGATGTGGACAAGGGTATGAACGACTCTCTCTGGATGTAAACAAGGTTTAATTTCACAGCTTGTTGACATTCTGCAGAAAATCATCCTTCCTTGTTAGATAGCCTGTCCTGTGTATGGTTGATGTTTAGCAGCTTCCCTGTTTCCTGCTCCTTAAATGTAGCACCCCCCTCCAGTTATGACCATCAGAAATGTCTCCAGTCATTGCCAAATGTCCTCTGGAAATTAGAATTGACCCTGGTGATGATCCACTGGTTTAAAGTCTTTGTTTTTTATTCACTAAGTTTATTTATTTTTAAGGCAAATAATCCAATTTTATTTATTTATTTTTGGCCATATTGAGTGGTATGTGACATCTTAGTTCCCTGGCCAGGGATCAAACCTACACCTTCTGCATTGGAAGTGTGGAATCTTAGCCACTGGGCCACCAGGGAAGTCCCCTGGTTGAAATTTTTTAATTAGTTTTTTTTTATTGTTTTTTTCTTAGCCTTTGTTATAGTTCTTGTTGATCGTTTTGACAAAGGAGACTGTTAGTTCTATGTTTCATTATTTTAAAATATACTAGTAACTTTCTCTGATCAACAATCTTAGTTTGGGTACTTAAATAGAGAAATGTTTGATTCCATCACAGTCAACATGTCATGTTCCAAAATAAGGAACTGGTGAAACAAACATGCTATGCAAATCTGATGAGTTTCAAAGCAGTCACGATAAATTTAAGGAAAAAACTTGTTGTCATAGGAAAATACTCTTGATAAATTGCAAAGTGAGAAAAAGCAGCCATAAAGTGATAAGTAGAATATGACATTGAAAAAACATACACACATATATATTTATACACTCTGAAAAGGTATACACTGTAATATCAGGGGATGGTGGCATCACATATGATTTCTGACATTTACATTTTCTTTGTGCCCCTCTATTTTCCAACTTTCTTCCATTAGCAATGCATTGCACTGGCAAAGAGAAAAAACAAACCACAAATGTTGTTCTTTACAATTGTTACATTTACAGAACTTCTTCTATCTTGTATTCGATAGCTGGTTACTTCAGAAATCACCATCTAAAGACATTAATCAACCTAATCACACCAATAATTCAAAAATAATAATTCAAAGTAAAGAGAACTTTTGAACTCTTAGCTTTCATATCACGGGACTGTCCTTTTTGTATGTGACTGGGGGGGAAAGCACAGTTACTAAATTAAGTAGGAGAAAACCCTGCTATTGCTCCCTGTCTATAAAAGCAACAGATAATTACAAGGAAAGACACATTAAAATATGAAGAGAATTGGCCAAGTTTTAGCAGTACTATGTCCCAAGATGAGATTTTACAATGTATGTTATTTTTCTGCTTTGATAGTGTTGCTTAAATGTTCTGTTTACAAAAGAGGTTTGTCTAAGGAAATTCAATAACAATTGACATAATGGACTGTTTGCTTAGTAATGGAAAATACAGATGCAGTAATATCTCCAAGAACAATATACTACGAGCTTATTTGAAATATTTTCAGGCAGTTCTCATTTTATAGCATCCGAGTTGCATCAAAAAGATATACGACTTTTAATGACTCTATGCTATTATAACACACTACTAACATGCCAACCTGAGTGACCATGAAATTATTAATGAACAGTATTTTGTTTACTTCTCAGGATTTTGAAGTATATTTTAGAATGATGTGAACAGTGCTAAACTTAATAGTATGTTCAGAGAAGTTTATTTTTGGTTTCATTCAGCACATCCTGGAATAGATAGAGAGGCACTTGGTATCATTCTGCTGATCTTAGAAAGTTTCTTAAAGTATCAGTAAAAATCCCTAAAGACTGGCATTTGAGAGGGATTATCAAATCTGGTATTGGGGTATTAGAGAAGTAAATAAGATAAGAGCCTACTTAAGTTTTGTAGGAAAAGATTAGGAAGTAGAACCTTGTGGCTGACCACTTCTCCCACTATGACTAAGTGAAAACATAAATATTGAAAATATCATATAGATATGTCTTAAAGACATTGATATAATTGGAATCTCAGAAAAAGAGAACAGGGAGAGTTGAGCAGAGGCAATATTTAAAGAGAAAAAGATGGGGATTAGGTAAAACTGTTAAAGACATTCATCCTTGTGTTCAGAGACCACAGAAAAAAAGCCAGGAAAGTTGAATACAAGGCAAATCAGAGACACATAGATGCAAAAAAAAAAAAAAAAAACAAAGGGAAAACTTTTCTGCTGCTGTTCAGTCACTCAGCTGTGTCCAACTCTTTGTGACCCCATGGATTGCAGCCACCAGACTTCCCTGTCCTTTACCATCTCCCGGAGCTTGCTCAAACTCATGTCCATTGAGTCAGTGATGCCATCCAACCATCTCATCCTCTGTCATCCCCTTCTCCCCCAACCTTCCATCTTGCCCAGCATCAAGGAAAACCTTAAAGGAGCCAAAGAAAAAGCCATGTCATTCTCAGAGAAACAAGAATCAGAATGGTAGATGTATTCCAGGAGAAAACATCTTCACAGTTTAAGAAAAAGGCATGTACACTCCTGTGCCTTGATCAAATATCCTTAGACAAGAAGGCAAAAGAAAGACATTATCAGAAAAATAATGCTGATAAATAAATATCAAAGCTGAGAGCCATTGTCGCCAGCAGGCTGACACTCTAAGAAATAAGGAAGGAGCTCCTACTCATCAGTCAAAAGGGGCAGCTGCTGCAGAAGCACAGGCTCTCAGGAAGGAAAGGGAGAGCCCTGGGAAATGCACAGATGTGTCTGCACGAAAGAAAAAGAGAGTTATTACAGGGACACCAATAACAGCACATATCTGAGATTTAAAACATACATAGAAGTAAAGTATAAGACAGCGTTTGCAAAGAAGTACAGAAGAGGTGAATTGACTTACACCACTCTAAGGTCTTTACATTCTCATCAAGAGGTGAAGTTCTGATTCAAGAAAGAAAGGACAAGCCAAGGGTGACTATTACCACAATAAATTATTCACTAAAATAACAATACAAAAGTCAAAAGCAAACGGTGCAGGCACTTTACTAATTGGAAAGAGTAAATCAGAACAAAGAAGAGAAGAGACAATTAGAAAACCAATAGCAGGATAGAGGACTGAAACTTAACCCTATTAGGAATCAAGTTTAGCATAAGTGGGGGCGCAGTCTATTTATAAGACACTTCTTAGATTGGATTTAAAAAATGTAGATCCAACTATGTGGTCTTCGCAGGAGATACACTTTATATGTAAGAACAAAGGCTGAAAGTCACAGAAATGAAAAGTACATATTAGCAGCATTAGATAGCTACTGAGTCTATATTAATATCAGGCAGACCTTAGGACAAGGAGTATAAAAGACCATTCCATAGTGAGAAAACAGTCAATTCAACTGGAAGGCATAATAATCCAAAATAACGCGAGTACCAGGTGCATAGCGTCAAGCATATGAGCTAAAGGTAGAGGAAAGAAAGGACAGGAAAGTACGCAGTCAAAGATGGAGAGTTTAATATGCTATTCCTTTTGTATATTTTTGCATGTGGGTGTATATGCATGCTAAGTTGCTTCAGTCAAGTCCAACTCTTTGTGAGCCCATGGACTGTAGCCCACCAGGCTCCTCTGTCCATGGGATTTTCCCAGGCAAGAATACTGGAGTGGATAGCCATTCCTTTCTCCAAGGATCTTCCCCATCCAGGGGTCGAACCTGGGATTCCTGCATTGCAGGCAGACTAGGGAAGATGAGGGCAAGAGGAGAAGGGGGCGACAGAGGATGAGATGGTTAGATGGTTAGATAGCATTACCGACTCAGTGGACATGAATTTGAGCAAACCCCAGGAGATAGTGGAAGATAGAGGAGCCTAGCTTGCTGCAGTTCATGGGGTCACAAAGGGTCGGACATGACTTAGCAACTGAGCAAGAACAAAATGTATTAATCAGGCATAGCTGTGGATCTTTTTCTGTACTTTCTTCGGTTTCATTGACCTGTTCCTCAATATTTACACAAACACCTTCAGCCCATGTCCACCCTCATCAGGATGTGTTACCTCTTACTTGTATTTCCTCTGTTCTGTCCTTCCCCTTGATGGAAAAGATGGAACAGTAGAATCCGTTGCCAAGTAGTTATATTTCCTTTCCTGTCATCTGTTCAAATTAAATCATCTACGGCAAACTATGCTTTCATCTCCATTTTCCTCTTATTTTACCCCAAATACAGAGAGAAATGAAGCTTATTACTTTAATATGCTTCATAAAGCCTTTTATCATGTTGAGAATTAAGTCTCTTGTGGATGGCTATGATCGTTTATCCATGTTCTTGGATCTATATAGCTTCTTTAATCTTTGCCATTTAGTCTATGAAAATTGGAACTGAGTGAAATAATAGGTGCTTCTCAGAGGCAGTGACACAAAAATTAAGTACTGACAAATCTGTGCTCAATAACATGTCAGATTCCAAAGAATCTTTTTTCTTTCCATCAAAGAGCTAACATTTTTAGAGGCAGAATATCACTGGCTTCATAGTCCTATCTTTAACTTTATTATTACTGTTTAAGTTCTATGCTCACCAGGTCATGCATTGTGATATATAGTTCTAACCTCTGCTTGAGTCTGTCATCAGTCTTAAAAAAAATGAATCATATCTGTTTGGTAAGAGGAACCTTGGACAGGCAAGGGCAGGTCTGTTGCTGCAGCTGTATCAAATGCTAAGCAGCAAAGTCATTTCAGGAGGCGTTATTTTAAGAAGTGAAATCGGAAAAAAAGTTGCAAGAGCACAATCCTTTTCTGTGTTTAATAACCACAGAAATCTTGTTCTGCATATAATTATTTCATGGGGTTCCTTGTCAAAGTCCATTTTGGATATCCGGATTTGAGAAAGTTTCAATGCAGCTCTCATAGAATTAGAGTATTTAATCTCTTAAAGCTTTTTGTTGGAATTGGTCACCATGGATTTGCTGTTATTATTTAATCGCTAAGTTGCGTCCGATGCTTTTGCGACACCACGGACTGTAGTCTGCAAGGCTCCAGTCCATGGGATTTCCCAGGCAAGAATACAGCAGTGGGTTTCCATTTCCTTCTCCAGGGGATCTTCCCAAGCAGGGATCCAACCTGTATCTCCTGCATTGCAGGTGGATTCTGTACCATGGATAACAATATTCAAATGGGTATCTTTAATTCTGAAAGTGGATCAAGAATCTACTTTTTGTTGTTGTTGTTAGACCAAAGGATATTAGACAATCATGTTTGTTCTCTCTTATCCTTTGAAGTAGCTAATCCAATGCCTCTGGTAGATTCCATCCTTTAAAACATTACGCACACAGAGTTCATTCTGTCCATTTCAGGCTTCCCTTAGAGGGCTGGAGCCCAGTGACAGAGGAGAGAGAGGGCTGATACTGTCACCCCCAGGTCTACTCACAGAGCTCGCTCACACAGCCAGAGGCTCCACCAGGAGCCTGTCTCTGGAAAGTCTCTGGCCAGGGACAAAACTGGCCAGGTGCAGAAATAATATGGGGATCTGTGGAGCTGGAGTAAGGGAGTTAAGAAAAATGTAAGCACCCGTATTAACATTTTCTCTAGGTGTGGGATTCATCAGATTAAAAGCAATCTCGGTGGATTTTTTCCCCTGTTCTTTCTGGTGCAAATAATTTCTCCTGGATTTGAAAATCAAAGAGACATAAGTCCCTCTTTTCTTGTGCAACCTGCAGAATAAACTGCCCAGCTTTGGCGGGGGGATGGTTTCTGGGTCACTGAGAAGCCTAAGAGGAGACTAAAGTTTTTGGGAGAAAAGCCATCACAATCACAATTTCTGTCCTTCTTCTTCTGACAACAGTTTCCTCTCTTTTCATCTCCAGGGTCCTGCTGATAGGAGCACTTCGGCCCACTGGGAAATTCAATCCATTGATTCTACTCCCAGGCTGGTTGTCTTTCACCCCTGACTGATAAGTGCTGCAAAGAAAAAAAATGATGTGTGCAGAAGGTAAGGACCCCACAATTGCCCTCTTTTGATTTATTTTCAGTTTTCTTAATTCTGACAAAAATAACAAATATTGTAGGACTAAAGCATCATATCAAACAAAACACCAATTTAACCAGCCAGAGTTTTCTTTTAGCATGTGGAGTCTTGACATTTCCTTTGATTCCTTCACATGAACTGTTCTTTCTTTCCCATTTAAGAGATTTCACAAGACAACATCATTTTGGAAGATACCATTTTTCTTTAACGTGGCATGCTCACATTCATTTTCAAATAATATGCCTTTAATAGCCCAAAAATTCATGTGTCTTTTTTTTTGAAGTATAGTTGATTTACAATATTATCAAGTATATAATATAGTGATTCAATATTTTTATAGCTTATGCTCCATTTAAATTTATGATAAATTACTAACTGTAATCCCTAGGCTGTACAATTTATCCTGTGTCTCATTTATGTCATATCTAGTAGTTTATACCTCTTAGTACTCTGTCCCTATCTTGATCCTCCTGTCTTCCTTTCCCCTTCTGGTAAAGCTATGGTTTTTCCAGTGGTCATGTATGGATGTGAGAGTTGGACTATAAAGAAGGCTGAGCACCAAAGAATTGATGCTTTTGAACTGTGGTGTTGAAGAAGACTCTTGAGAGACCCTTGGACTGCAAGGAGATCCAACCAGTCCGTCCTAAAGGAGATCAGTCCTGAATGTTCATTGGAAGGCCTGATGCTGAAGTTGAAGCCCCAATACTTTGGCCACCTGATGCAAAGAACTGACTCAGTGGAAAAGACCCTGATGCTGGGAGGGATTGGGGGCAGGAGGAGAAGGGGACGACAGAGGATATGACAGAGGATGAGATGGTTGGATGGCATCACTGAATCAATGGACATGAGTTTGAGTGAACTCCGGGAGTTGGTGATGGACAGAGAGGCCTGGCATGCTGCAGTCCATGGCGTCGCAAAGAGTCAGACACGACTGAGCGACTGAACTTCTCTGCATCTCTGAGCTTGTTCCTGTTTTGATATGTTCATTATTTGTATTCTTTTTAGATCCCACGTATAAGTGATAACATGCGGTGTTTGTCTGCCTCTGTCTGACTTACTTCAGTAAGCATCGCACCTTCCGGGGTCATCCAGATTATTGTAACTGAAAAAACTGTGGAAACCACTGGAGCACTGAAGAAGTGAGAGCACTGGGCTCTGCTCACTTTATTTTTTAATTAAAAATACAAAATCTTGTAACCTATAGTGCAACTGATAGGGAGCCATCGTTAATAATGCCATACACTCATTTTTATATTTGATAAATACAAATTTAGAAAAATTTCCAAGATTTTTATTAAGAAATATCACAGAATATTAAAAAAACTTTAAATTTTGGATCTTAAAAATGAAATTCGCTGCTGATTTTCCTCCTTCTTGTCTCCTTGGACTCTTCTGTGAATCCCCAACAGTTGTGGTGTAAGATGGTTTCATTTCATTTAATTAACAGAGCTGGGTCTTCAGGGAATCTTCCCATTAAGTCTGA